>NC_087452.1:2970592-4449639 GCF_036321535.1 Camelus dromedarius
TGCGCCTGCTCTCTCTCTCTCCTCCTCCATCTCTGAGATGAATGAGGCACACATCCATGGCTCGAGCATCCCAAATACCGAGAATAGCCACCTGGAAACATCTCAGAGCTGGGACAGCAGCTGGGACAACCGAGGGCTCTGAGCCCTGCCCGAGATCACTCAGCAGGTGCGGGGGGGGGGGGGGTGTAAGGAATGCCTCCCTCGCCCGCTGCCTCAGGCGTGGGCCACCCGCAGGGCTGCCGGCTTCTGGGACCCTCTCCTTCCCTCCAGCTCCCACAGCCGCTAAACCTCGAAACAGCAGTTAAGCCCACGGTTTGCAGGAGGGGCTGGCTGCCAGGGGCCAAGGACTCTGCTTGGGGAAGACAGGATCCTCGAACATTTCAAGGAGAGATCACAGGGCCTCCAGGGAGAGGTGGCCGGGGCGGTGCCGCAGGTGGGCCTCTGCCTCTCCGCCTCCGTGACCCTGCCCGCCCTTGGAGGCCGTGGCTGGGGCCTGGTTTGGGACATCCACGGGCCCGGCCCCTTTCTGTCCTGCATCCTCAGAGACCCCACACACCCCACTCTTCATCCTCAAACCCACCTTCTGAGGCCAGAAACACGGCCCAGGGCAAGTCAAGCCCCATCTTTATAAAAATGGAGCTAGTCACCCTCCTGGGCAGGGGGCCAATTTCTGGCATCAGGCTCCCTGTTCCTCACTTTTCTTATCTATAAACTGGGGAGAGTGGCTGCTGCTTCCTAGAGCTGCTGTGAAATATGAGAGAGTCCATGTTAGAAATCCTGGGACAGGCCGTGGCCCACCCCCTCTCCCTTGTCAGCGCCGTGATCGTTCCTGCTCCCTCCCAGCTGCTGGCGGGCGAGCTGGCCCTGGGCCTCGCTTCTCTGAGGAGATGCTGACTCCTGTGTGCCCGCTCTGGACAAAGAGCTTAAGAAATGCCCACCAGCTGATGCTGTTACCTGGCTTCCAGGGCCTTCCAGGGCGCAGGAGGCCTGGACGCCCACCCAGCTCTGCCGAGTGATACAGGCAAGTCCCTGACTCTCTCTGTGCCTCAGTTTCCCCATCTGGAACACGATTCATCCCAAAGCTCCTTCTCGCTCTGACATGATTCAGATCTGGGCAATTTTGGCAGAAAGCTCCATCCAACTTTTTATGTGTGAAATGTGGGGTGGGCCACCTCCCTGGCAGTGGGGCAGAGAGGAGAGGGGAGGAAATGAGCTCTTTGGGTGAGATGGTGGGCCTGATGCCGGAATCATCCAGAAGTGGCCTTCCTGCAGGCGCTGAGGGATGCCCGCTGGCAGGACTCCCCCTCAGTGGCCCTCTCCTGCAGGCATCCCCCAGGCTCAGCTCAAGGAAGTGCTCCCCCCGATGGCTGCCATCCCCTCTCCCCGTCCCTCTCTCCCATCTCTCTCTGGCTTCTGCTCTTTGCCAGACACTCGCCAGCTCTACCCGGCTCGGCACTCAGCCCCCGGCCCTGGCTTCCCTTCTCTGGCATCGGCATTTGCCCTGGAGTCGTGGGTACGCACCCCTTGCAGGGGGCTGGGACAGTTCCCGTCTGGCCCCAGACCTTGGTGTCATCCCCTCTTGCAGGGCCTGGCCCCCCCTCTCACCTGGCTGAATCTCACACATCCCTGCTCAGACAGGGCACACGTGTCCAGGGTCAGACAGCCCAAGAGTGGCAGTGCCAAGATCAGGCCCCGGCTGTCTGACCCAACTCCTCAGCTCTTGGACCAACCTGCCACAGCTCCTTGGAGGGTGTGCCCCTTGAACCGCCTCCTGTCGGTCTTTCTGAAGGCAGTGGGGACATGGGAGTAAGAAGAAGGTGGAGGTTGGAACGGATAAACCAACAAGGTAGGGGTGGACAGGATGGCAGGGCCCTTGGCAGGCGGTGACACCCCACATAGGATTTCCTGCAGGGCCTGCCATGGGCTGTGCCCTGAGCTGTCTCTGAGGGTGACCTGAATTGGCTCTTCTGCTGGCTTTGTGTTTTGTGTCAAGCCAGTGCCTCCTGCCTGAGCGCCGACGTGAGGGTGGGCAGGCTCCGCTGGCAGGGTGGGCAGGGCCTGCGCCGGGGCCAGGGCCCGATGCTCTTTGATGGTTGGGAGGGTGGGGGAGTGGAAACTCTGAGAGAAGCAGCTGCGTCTCCCGGGGAGCAGGAGGGCGGACGTGGAAGGGGAGGGCGGAGGAGGGGCTTTCCTCAGCCCCCGTCCCTGGGGTGACGTGCCTGCATGTCTGGGGCATGAGCTGACCTCCTGATTTTGTGCCCAGCTGCATCCTATGGCTGGCCCAGTGTGGGGACGGCGCCTGCAGCCAGTGGGCAGCCGGCCCCAGCTCCAGTGTGCTCCCTGGTGCCTTTGCAGGCTGGCTGCTGCCTGGGGCCTCAGGCTGTGCTCTGCCCACATCAGGGAGGGAAGACCCGGCCCCCCTCCCCGTGGTCACGTGAGGGTCTAGGATTTCCTCCAGTTTCCTCCCACAGGGGAGGAAACAGAGGTGCAGCGAGAGCCACAGCCGGGGCACGGTCTGCCTTGTGCTGACTCCCAGCCCCCCGCCGCTGCGGGGCCTGCAGTGCCCCGCATGGCGCTCGGCCCACAGCAGGGGCCCTGCACTTCTTTGCTGAGTAAATGAATGAAGATGAAACTGGAATAGAAGCACCTCGGGATCCTTAAATAGCAGACGCTCTAAACGATGTTCAGGTGCCCTCTAAGGAGGTGCCATGACTGTCCCCACATCACAGCTGAAGACCCCGTGGCTTAGAGTGGAGTCCAGCTCAGGACTGCCTTATTCTGTGTCCTGGGCAGGAGGTGTCTCATGGAGCCACACAGTCCAGCCTGTGACATGTGTGTCGGCCCTGAGCTACCCCTGGGGTGGAGAGAGGCCCATGGACAGATTTGGGGTTGGGGTGTTTCCTGACCCCTGGGCCACCTTCCCAAGGGGTATGTCAAAGTCCCCCTTCCAGGCCGCCCCTGAGGGCTAAGATGGCCCCGGGGCTAGCCTGGCTGCATGGCCTCCTCCCTTCTTGCTCACGGAGTTTAACAGTGAAGGAGCTTGTGAACTACACCATTCGGGGCTCAGTGGAGGGGTTTCTGCCCCTCAGAGGCTGGCTGATCCCAGACAATCTCCTTAATCTCTCTGAGCCACCTTCTCATCCATAATATGAGAACCAAAATTACACCTGCCTGAACCAGTGAGACTCAAACAGGAACAACGGACTGAGTTAGAGCCAATCCACGGAGTACGATACAGCAGTGAAAACAGATGCACTGGAGCCACACGTGCCAACCCGCTGCATCTCAGACACACACTGCGGAGGGAAGAAAGGCATGTTCCAGAAGAAAGAGTCTGTTGTGATCCACTTTATGATAAGACTGAGGACACATGCAACATTTGGCATGTATTATTTGTAGATACATACATCGGTATTCATAGTAAAAGAATAAAAATACATTTGAACAAGGAACACAAGTTCAAGACTTGGCTAACCTTGCGAAGACTGAGAGGTGCCCAAAGGTGTGTGTTCAACTTGTACAAGATACAGGTTGGTTAAAATGTGACCTTTCTGAGCATCCCTGGCCCCACCTGTGCATCATCCAGGTGAGTGATGCCGGTGGGTGGGGCCAGCGAGGTGGCCAACGGTAGGGAGAGCAGGGTGTGGTGTAGGTTTATTTTGACAGCACTGCTGCCTTGACCTCACTGAGCTCGGCTTCCTTGTCTGTGGAATGGGGATGCCCCTGCGCGGGGGGCCTCACGAACTCAGGGCAGTAACACACAAGGCACCCAGGTGCTCCTTCAGCCGTGATGGCCTTCACCACTGTGCTCTGTGCCAGTGTCGGGGTGGAAGAGGGGAGTCTGTGTGGGGGCTCTGGGCCTCAAGGCTCCACAGCTGGGGCAGCCCCCCATTAACACGCTAGTAGCTCCAGCCTCTGCAGCTGCCCTCGTGGAGGGAGGTCAGGCCTCAGGGACATTTTGCCCCACTGCAATCCCTGAAAATCCCTCCCAATACGACTCACAGGCCCCACTAATCGGCCATAAGTTTGACCCTAAGCCACTCAACTCCACACCCGCCTCCTCCCACCATTGTGAAGCCTGGGCTTGGGGTATCTCCTGCTGGTGGAGAAGGGCAGCCTGCACTGCAGCCCAGAGCCAGGCCAAGGGCCGCTGCGCCCACACCTGTCTGGGCCCCAGGCACCCACTTACGAGGTCTGGGAACAGGCCAAGCATTCACACCCTTGTGCAGCCCCTTCTCCAAGCAGGGCCACGTAACTGATGGGATATTGCAGAAACGACGGTGTGTGACTTCGGAGGTTAAGTCATCTAGCGTTGCAGCTTCCGCCTACTCTGGGGCCACTTCCTCTGGGTGGAGCCAGCCACCATGGGGGCTGCAGCCCGTACAGAGGCACGTAGGCCTCCCGCCGGCAACCGGCACCGATTGCCAGCCCTGTGAGTTGGCTCCAGCCCCAGTCAAGCTTTCTGATGACAGCGGTCCCTTGATAGTGGCCTCCTGAGAGACACCCCCAAGACTGGAAACACCCAGCTAGGCCGCTCCCAAGCTCCTGGCCTCCAGAAAACAGAAGCTGTAATCAGTGTTTGTTGTCGTTGGGGTAACACGCTACACAGTGATGGGTAACTGACACAGACAGCCTTGGGGCCAGCAGGGTTCAGGCAGGAGCCGCCCCCAGGTTGCTGGGGGACAACTTGCCAGGTACAGATGACACGCGAGGTCCCGACCCCCACCCCCGGACCACGGTGGGGCGGTGGGAGCCTGAGCCCTGCGGAGCGAGAGAGAGCTCTCAGTCCCGGGCCCCAGGCTGGGGACCTTCTGGGCCCAGGAGGCAGACCTGACTGTTGTCCACCTTGTTTGTCCCCCCGGGGCAACGTGAATGGTGCTCCTGGAGGCAGAGGCCTCCCTGGAGATTCACGGTGCTCGGGAGGGGAGCTGAGAGTTACTCCTCAGAAACTGCTGCAACGCCTGCTGGGTAAGCAGGTCAGACTCTTGTTCTGTCTCTTGGTTTCTTTTTTTTTTTAATTTGCAGCATCAAACCTCAAGTCACAGTTTCTCTGAATTCAGGCACACCCAGGTATGGCGGCCGGCCTGGCTGCCAGGCCCCGGGCTGGGCACACAGAGGGGCCGAGCCTGGGCCATGGCGCACGCCCGCCGTCATGGACGGGTGCCTGGTCCGCGCGGGCGCCGCCAGCACGACTGTCCCCCAGCCCAGCCCACCCCCGACCACCAACGCACGCACTGGCCTGGACTGATGGGCTGCCTCCTCGCTGGTCTCCCTGGGGTCCTTGTCCCCTTCCGTCTCTTCTCCAAACGGGCCTCAAAGTGATCTTTACAAATAGTAAGTCAGATCATGTCACTCCCCTGCTCAAAACCCTCCACTGACCCTGACATTAAAAGGAAAACTCACCTCAGCAGTGGAGAGGTCTGGGGTCACCCCTGACCCACTGAGATCGCGGGCAGCGGGGCGACCTGACATTCTGGGCCTCAGGGTAGGGGGTGTGACACGAGGGGCACAGTCCCACCCACGAGAGTCAGTGTCACTCACTGTCACCAGGCACACCCCAAACGTTCCCCGACTGGACAGCAGGAAAGTGTGTACCATCGGAAGCCAAGACGCTAGCCGCATGGCACCCCCACCTCCAGAGAACACGCGGTCTGACTCCATCTCTGAGGGGCCCGAGGTCACCCCGCACCGGCCTGCGGTGATGGACTGGGACCAGCAGCTGCCTCGGGCAGGGTGGGGATGGCCTAGGAGAGTGGAGGGAACCTTCTAGGAGGATGGAAATGTTCTCTGTCTTGATCTGGGTGGTGAGTATATATGTACAAATTCACAAAGCTTGGGGGAGGGGGGAGCTCAGTGGTAGAGGGCATGCTTAGCAAGCACGAGGTCCTGGGTTCAAGCCCCAGTACCTCCATCAGAAAATAAATAAATAATCCTGATTACATCCTCCCCCCAAAAAACCCCAAACAAATTCACCAAGCCACATACTGAAGATTTGTTCACCGTATGTATGACAAACCTCAACTGAATAAAGTCATCGAATGAATAAAATGTGTACAAAGTCAATGTCAGGTGGTGATGTCAGCTGGCAGACTGTTCTTACTGCAGAGGACTCGACAAAGTCGTCACGTGCGACGTGCAAACCTGCACCGGATCCTGGTTCCAGGAGAGAAAAGGAGGCAGGAGGGAAGAGACAGCCCTGGGGAGCACTCGGGGGACGAGTGAACGTGGACTGAGAATCGGGGAGCCGCGTTCATTTTCTCTAGGCACTGTGGTGACGTGCTCGTGAGGAGGAATGTTCTTTCTCTCAGGAGACCTGCGATCAAGCGTTCAGGAGTCAGGAGTCGTGACGTCCTCAAGTTACTCTCAAATACCAAGCAGGGAAAAAGCACATGGATGTGAAGATAGAGCAGATGTGCCAGAACATTAGCAGTGGTTGAGCCTAGATGGAACCCATGTGAGTGTTTCTTCTCTATTCTTTCAATGTTTCAAATTTGAGGGCTTTTTTATAATAAAAAGTGGGAGGTACAATGAAAAAAATCTAAAGGTCTTGGCTGTGGCCTCTGAGGTCCTGTGTCATCCAGCCCCTGATCTGATCCCGTCGCTCTGCCCCTTGCCGACCCTCTTCCAGACACACACAGACAGACACGCACACACACAGACATACACACAGGTCCTAGAATATACCAAGCTCCTTCCTGCCTGGGGCCTTTGCACAGGCTGTCCCTACGCCTGGAACACCCTTCCTCCAGGTTGTCACTCAGCTGGCTCTTGTCACTCTGATCCCAGGGACGCTCAGTAGCTTAGTGCTGTCCCACGGGGCCCCAGCACTTTCTGACTTTCCACCCGTGGCGATGACAATGCCATCGTCAACATGTCAGAGACACTTTCCCTCGTGGACACTGATGGTGGCTGCAACTCCAGATACCAAGTGCCCCACTCTGGGAGAGATGGGGCAATGGCTGCATCTCCAGAACAACGAGGGGTCCCTCTCTTTTCTCCAGGAGGGAAACCTTCCCCAAAAGCCCCTCAGCAGCCTCTCTCCTGTGTTTCATTGGCTAGAACCTGGTCACATGCCCACCCCAGAGCTCCCTGGCCATGGGGAGTGGGAAGGCGGGGACTCCCCAGACTGATCGAGATTGTTCCCTGGCATCTGGCATTTGGCTCCATCCCCTAAAGGAGAGTCCTCTTGGCCAGAGGGGTGGCCGGGCAGAGGGATCCGAGCCTCCTGGAGCCGAGCAAACAGGCTCAGCGCCAGGCGCCCCTGCTGGCCCCGGGGCACCGCCGAGGCGTGGGCGCAATGTTGGTCTCAAGGAAACTTCACTCTTGGAAGAAGCACCTGGAGTCGGTGGTGAGCAGAGACCATCCTTTGACTGCCGAGCGATGCGCTTCCATAAATCATCAAAGAGGGCCCGGGACGTGGCTTCTCACGGCAGAAGGAACCGTTGGCCACAGCAGCCTCAGGTAAGCCTGTGGCTGACGTCGTGCGGGAGGCTTCGGGGGCTCACTGGCTTCTCAGGTTCGCTCAGGTCTGCAGGCCCCTTAGGCCCAGATGCTTTCTCTGCCGCATGGCAATCCCCCGTTAGGACAGCAGGGCCCACTGGGTCTTCTCTCCTGTGGCTTCTTGGGCTGAGGGTTCCTGCCACCATCCAGTTCCCCCCATGGGGCTGGGCGGGGGCGGAGTGTAGGGGGTATAAGGACGCCTTGACTCTGCCCCCAGCCTCAGGGGGCTCAGGAGTAATTGTACAAAATGCACTCTGGCGGGACAGGCCACCAAGCTCTGTCCCCTGACTCGGCAGGAGCCCTCATTGGCCTGGGAAGGGAGGCAGACCCACAGAGGAACTACTCAAGCACAGACACAAAAGTGTGAAAAGCCAAAGGAGAGAATCCTTTCGTGTGTCTTGTCAGAAAAGTGTATAGGGGATGGCTGGTGGTCCAGCTGGAGTCATGGAATTGTGAGACCTTGGTCAGGGGGCTGAGGGATTTGATCATTTTGAAGACGATAGGGAGCCACTGAAGATTCTTTAGCAAGAGAGTGGTATGTGAGCTAGCTTTTCCCCAGCAGCTCAAATGGCGGTAAAGCCAGTGAGGAGTGCTCTCGCAGGGGCTGGGCACGGGGCAGGACCCGACTCAGGGACGAGCCTTGGGCACCCCTACCCAGGCAGGGTCTCCTTGGGTGCGTGGGCCTGGGGTGGGGACTGACTTAGGGCTGACCAAGTGGGGCATTTAAGCCCCAGTGAGAGGGGAGCCTCTGGGTAATTCCAGATGGCAGGGCTCAGCCCTTGCTTGCACAGATGGGGTAACAGGTCTGAAGATGACCAGGGTCCCACAGCAAGTCTGTGGCGGCTCCAGGCCCCAGCCCGAGACTGTGAGCTCCTGACCCCGGGCTCCGTCTGCTCAGACAGCCTCCCATTCCCTGATTTCTCTGGGATCGGGCCGCCAGGACTCCAGTCCTGCTCCTGCTCCCCAGGCTCTGTCCTGCAGGGTGGATGTGCATTTCCCTGTCGGCAAAGTGCAGGTGATCCCAGCAGTGGCCTCGCTGGGCTGCTGTGAGGATGAAGTGAACTGACGCGGTCGCGGTCGGAGAGCTAAGAACACAGCCTGCACGGTTGGGGTAGGGGGTTCAGGAGCCTCCTCCTTTGTCCCTCCCGCCCCTCAGCATCCCACCACCACCCCACACACAACCCTTCCCCTATTTTTCTTTTCCCTAGGCATTCACCTGCTCAGGTGTATTTCATGAAAACCAAAAAGACCAACCTCACAGTTCCCTGGGGTATTTGCCAGCCAAGGGGGACCTCTCACACCCACACCACTGTCCCCTGAGCCCTCCCTCCACGGGGTCTCCCTGCCCTTCTCAACAAAGAGCCTGAAGCTATCACAGCTCCACCGCACAGGCAACGAGGCCAAAGCCCAGAGAGGTGAGGTCACTTGCCCAAGGTCACACAGCTTAGAAGCATGAGAGCTGGGGCTGTCTTCTCCCAGAGCCGTGTGCTGGACCCCAGTGCTATGCTGAGGGACGGGCTGGCTGTTGGGGACAGTCTACCCAAGAAGACTTCACCCATTTGTTAGATCATTTATTCATTCATCCATATCTCTGTTTCCCCTCAAAGATCTCATATTTCTTAAAGATGGAGACTGGACTATTTAATTCCGTATCCCCTAGCTCCTCAGAGCAAAGGAGGGAATCTGAAGACATATGTACATAAGAGAATATTTGGGAGCACAAGACGTCCACACTGCATGCCTCCACTTGCTCACCTGGCTCACTCCTTGAGCCGCCGTGTTCAGATTTCCGTCCCCCACACTCCATGGCATCCCGTCTCCAGGGCCACCGAGGGCTGCTCTCCAGGGGGACACATCCAGTTGTCACTTGTCAATCCTCTTTACTGGCTCCGTTAACCCTCCTCCGTCACGATCCCCGTGCTCTCCTCTGGGCTCCCATAACACCCCCCACTTCTGGTTTCCTTCAACCCCTCCGATCCGTCTTCAGGTCCCTTTATGAGCTCCTCTTCTGAGCTCCTTCGAGGTTGGGTTTCCCTTGTCTGTCAACATGCTGTCTTTCCAGGTGTTCTCAGGGACCCCAGGACCTAAAACACTAGTCAAGGAGGGCTTTTATGACAGACACCAAACCCAAGGAGCCCCTCTGTCACTAAGATGTAGAGAAGGGCATCAATCTCAGGTGACATGAAATTGGTGGTAAAAATCATGAAACCCACAAGAGGCCTCACCTTCCATCACCTCCGGTCCTGACCCAGGAGCCTGAGACCAGCCTGTAGTGAACGTCCTCTCTGTGGCAGGCACTGTCCAAAGTGTTCCTTACACCTCACCAGCCAAAGAGGAGGGGGAAGGGAGGTGTCAGCTCCAGCTGCATAACAAACATCCCCAAACTAAGTGCCTTGAAACAAGGACAATTTATTAGGCCCACAATAATGGGTTGGTGATTTGGGCTTGGCTCAGCTCAGAGGTCCTGTGCTGGCCTGAGTCCGTGGTCAGCTGGTGGGCCTCTCTCCGCCGGTGGGCAGGCCAGGCTCGTGCCCGCGGCAGGGGAAAGATTCTAAGATGGCAAGAGCAGAAGATGCAAGGCCTCTCATAGCCCAGGCTTGAAACTGGCGCAGCATCATTCCCACCACATTCTACTGGACCGAGCAAGTCACAGGGCCAGCCCCGGTCCACCGGCGGTGGGAACAGACCCACCTCTGGATGGGGAGGACTACAGAGCATCAAGGTCATTTCCCAATCTGCAGCAGAAACGGTCTTCATTTACAAGGGAGGCTGGTTGGGACATGGCAGCCCACTGACCCTCCCGCAGACCCAGACCTGTGGACCTAGGAGCTCGAGGAGGCAGGCCTCCCCAAAGAGGCTGCTCCACAGGGTCCCCAGCAGGCCGGTGACAAGCAGGCGCTTGACTCAAGAGGAAGATTAAGGACACTAAATCCGTCCCTCGGGTTTGAAGTGTGGCCAAAGCCTTGGGGCCCCAATCCAAGTGCAGGCCTCTGAAGGCTGGGAGCACGGTGCCCCCCCCACCGGCTGCCTGGCTCCAGCCTCGCCAGCCCGTCCTGCTGGGAATCCGAGCAGCCAGCATGTGCCAGGCCCTGAGCTGAGCCCAGGGATCCAATGGCCGCCAACGGTCCTTGCCCAGACTAGCAGGGCACACAGGTGCCACCGACACGGGCCCGCAGTGTCCTCCCCACGGTCGTCCTCAGGGCCAAGGCTGAGGAATGTGGGGCTTCTGAGCCTGCCAGTGTGGAGGTCAGCCTTCCTGCCTCCTCGCCATCAGGCCTGGGGCAAGCCGTGCTGTCTCTGAGCCTCCGTTTCCTGCTCTGTAAAATGGGGCTGAAGACTTTGCTTTCCTCACAGAGAGGTGGTGAGCATTAAGGAAGACAAGCATGTCGAGTACTTCCCTCCAGGCTGGGCAGACACAGACTGTCCGGGAAAGGCAGCCGTCTGTGATCACCAAAGGTCCTCAGTCCGCTCTGCAGACCCTGAGTCTAAGCGTGGCTTGGGATGAGAAGGCAATGCGGCGCACACACCGCCCAGCACACGTCACCCTCAGCGGCGAGAGCTGCCCCCAGGCTGTCGGCTTGGTGCTTCTGCAGCAAACCTGCCCCTGTTCACAGTCCGTGGGCTCCGGTTTCCAGGTAGTGTCACAGACTTTCAAGTTTTCCCACTCCATCAGGTTTTTTCCATTTCATTTTTCAGGAAAAAAATTGTTGGCTGGGAGAATTACAGCCAAGCGATGACTGGACTCATTGTAATTATCACTCAGCGGTTCTCCGTCTTGGCTGTGGGTGGGGAGCAGGTTAAAATGTGGGTTCTTGGGCCTCACACCAGACCAAAGGAACCACGGCTCAAGAGGTGGACCCAGGGCGGGCATTCTTCTCCCATGTGGATGATTTTGTGTTTATTCATTTATTTATTTTGTTACTGCAGTCCGCTTACAACGTTGCATCAGTTTCTGGTGTACAGCACACTGCTTCCGTCACACGTGTGCACACACGTGTTCCTTTTCACATTCTTTTTCATCGTGGGTTACTGCAAGATACTGAATACGGCTCCTTGTGCCTTACAGTCGAAACTCGTGTACCTATTTTATATGTAGCAGTTAGTATCTGCAAATCTCGAACTCCCAATTTATCCCTCCCCGCCCCTTTTCCTCCCTGGTAACCATACGTTTGTTTTCTATGTCCGAGTCTGTTTCTGTTTTGTAAATAAGGATCAGGCATTTTTAAAAAGCTCCCAAGGTGGGTCTGAGGCATAGGCAGGGATGAACTAGCCGTATTCGAGACATTATAAACTGGGGTGGGGGCTCCGCTGGTTTAAGAGGATCAGGGAAGGCTTCTCCGAGGATGGGACCAAGCGTGAGCAGAGCTGACCGGGTGAGGAAGGGGAGGAAGAAAGTCCCCAGCAGAGGGGACGGTGGGCACCAACTCCCAGAGGCAGGAGGACACTTGGCAGCAAGTTAAGGGAAGAGGAAAGCCCGCAGGGGCCGGAGCAAGGCTGAGCTGCCCCCTGGGGTCCTTCTGCCGCGGGGCACGCACAGGGGAGCTTTCAGACTGGGACCTTCCTGAGGGTGAAATCTGTGCAGAGACGCTTTCTTCCCAGAGAAAAGGGAGCAGCAAGGCCTGGGGAGGGGAATAAATTAAACTCAGCATGTGTCAGGCTGGGAGGAGTCACACTGATCCACTCACCCAGTGGTTTTTAAGTGTTTTTATTTTTTAAGTTATTTTGGTGCCTTTTTGTCAAACAAAATATTTTGCCACTGTCTCTGATGTTGGGGATTCTGGGGTTCTGCCCCCTCTGACCCCCCTCCTCAACTCTCCCCAGGCCCCTTTGGGGTTCTGTGAAACCCAGTTTGAAAACCCTGGGGAACCAAGGCTGAGAAAAGGGGATGCTGGGCTTTCTCGAGGTGCCCTGGCCACGAGGGCAGGGCTGGGTGTCCCCTTTCCCGTGCTCCTTTGGCCTGGGCAGGATTCCCCAAACCTTTGTCCATTAGGCCTCCCCGGACAAGTTTTTCTTTTGCCGTAACTCACCTATCGTGTGTTGAGCTGTGCCCCCAAAAGATATGCTGAAGCCGTAACCCCCAGTGCCTGATTAGGAAACAGGGTCTGTACGGATGTCATCAAATTAAGATGAAGTCACTAGGGCGGCCCTAACCCGAGATGACCAGTGTCCTTATAAGAAGAGGGAAACCTGGACAGGGACTAGGATGGCCGTGTGAAGTCGGAGACGCACTGAGAAGGCTGCGTGAACACAGGAGCGGGGCTGCAGGGACGCAGCTGCACGCCGAGGCACGCCCAGGCCGGATGGAAGCCACCAGGAGCGAGGAAGGGGCAGGAAGGGTCCCGCCCAGAGCCTCAGAGGGGGCACAGCCTGCCAACACCCTGACCTCAGACTTCGTGCCTCCAGAAACATGATGGAATACACTTCTGCTGTTTGAAGCACCCAGACCGTGGTCCCTTGCTGCGGCAGCCTAATACTAACACGTCTCCAAAATCACGACTCATTTAATTTTTTTCCCTTCAGACAGACTCGTTTTTAACTTGCACACATTTTGCTAAAAAGTAAATCTCTCCCGTCGCTGCTATAAATGGACGACCACGATCCTTTCCATAAATAGAAGGCGCTTCAAAAATAAAGACAATGAAAACCAGCTAACTTAGCCAGAGGCAGTTGCCTGACAGCTTGGATCCGGGAACATCTTAGTTGGAAAAGAAGAGCAGGTGACAAAGGGTGCTGAAGACACGCGAGCACCTAGCAGAGATTTCTCGAGGTCTCTGAGGGACAAAATGGCAACTGAAAAGAGAACTCCCTTCTTACCTGAACAGGTCCCGTTCGGAGATGTCTCCAAGGATTAAGTTCTCAGGGGTGGCTTTCCCTCATCCAGCCCAACCTCCCCTTATGTTTGAGGAAATTGAGGCCCAGAAAGGGTCAGTGACTTGCCCAAGGTCACAGAGCATTGGTGGCCAGGCTGGATTTGAGCTGGATTCCTATGTGCTTTCCAGGAAATCACACAAGAGAGACTTCGCGCTCCCATCCCGGAGCTCTGGGTCGTGCCCGGGTGGCCACAGACGGAGCGAAGCAGGAGCAGTAAACTCTGAAGGCCGAGTAGACAGACTCAGCCTGTGTGTCCTAACCCCACAGCAGGTACAGCCGAGAGGAGGCCATGCAGGATCATTACTGCGCATCAGGGCAACTGCACTGACAGTCATAATGCAAGTGATGATCGCACGATTTTTAACTCCTTGCTTCATGGGACCATCTGTATCAAGAATCAAGGTCCCTGCAGGCAGCTGTCCCACATTCTGTCACACGCGGTTGCGTGCTGAACGACAGTGGTCGTGGGGCACACCCCCAACACCAGGTGCCCGCGGCCCCCTCTGCCGACCACGTGGCAGTTGTCTTCCCTCCCCGCTCAGTGTCTATCACCTGCTCCGGCCTGTGGGGAGGAGCAAGGCTCATGACTTATAGTGTGACAAGCTCCACTGTGTGGCCTTGGGTAGGTGGCACATCACCTCTGTGCCTCAGTTTCCTCATCCACAAAATGGGTCCCTCTCAGTCTCCCCGGTGGGGTCAGCCAAGTCATGCCTGTGAGCATGTAGCTCAGTGCCTGGCAACACTGATCCCCTCCCTTGCTGGAGTGGGAGCTCCTGTCCTCTCTGCCTCTGCTCAGCTACCCTGGGAGTTCTCAGCCTCACTGTCGATAACTGGAATCATGCCTTTTTATGAGCCAAGCCCTGTCCTAAATCCTTCCCTGCATCAACCCGTTTCATCTTCCCGTCCACTGTGTGCAGGTGATACTGTTACTGCCCCGGGCAGGGGGGCCCATGCCTTAGAGGACCCCGCTGGGACCACCCCCCAGAGCTGTGCACCTTCCCCCAGAATGAGGGCCAAAGAGATGTGGGCACGCAGAGCTGGCACACTCGGTACGCCAGCTCCGCCCCCATCCATCCACCTGAGCATGGAGAGGTCCGTGGGTGTGAACCGAGCCCGAGGGCGGACGGGCGGGGCTCTGTGAGGGGTGCGGGTGTGGCTGAGCTGGAATGGGGGGCCGGGTTGTGCGTATACTTGAGTGTGCAAGGCTGCCCAAGGACAAGGGGGGAGCCAGCGGTGGCAGGAGGGGAGTGAGGGGGGCCACCAGCCATCTCAGATGGAGGTCGGGTTCTCCCCGCCACCGCTTGCAGTACAGAACTCCAAGGAGACAGAAGTTTTCATTCAAACCTGGCCCCTGGCTCACCCTGGAAATACACCCACCAAGGTGGGAGAGCGGGACAGCTTTTATTCAACAGCATCACAGCTCGATGTACAGCTTGTCAATATTGAGACGGACGCACGTGGGCAGTCCCACCAGCACGAGGAACAGCCTGCTGTCACCCGTTTGCTCCACCACTGTTAAATTAAGGAACGTGCTGGGCCCAAGGCTTTCAATACACAAGTGGAGAAGATCAGGCTCAAAACTGCCACAGAAGCATCCAAGCACGAGTAACAGTGACGTCCCTGGAGACCAGGTGCAGGGCCCACGTGGCAGGACTCCACCCACGTGCCTCGGTCTCCCCACTGGCACAAGAAGGGTACTGGCTTCCCTCCTTCCCTGGGGCCTAACGAGGACCCCCTTGGTAAGCTGGACCTGTCTCTTCCCTTCCCACCCTCCTAAGCGAGCCCCATACCCCGGCATCTGACCCTGACGGATAACCTCCCCTGTGCCCCCTTTCCCGCCATCCTTCATGCCTTGTTCTCACTTGCTCCCGCCAGCTGGTTTTGCCATCTTTGCAAAAATAATCAGAATGACAGAATAATTATGAGCACTTGCCTTGGGCAGGCCGTGACCTCTGCAGTAACTCTGGACGGGGCTCTGGTGCCACCCGCACTTTGCAGATGGACACACTGAGGCTCCGTTTGGGACTGCTTCCTCACCTAGATTCACAGCTGGTGAGGGGCTGACCTAGAACTGAATGCACTTCTCTCTGACTCCCAGAGCCCACACATCTGCCCTACGGCCAGAAACCACAGAGGAGAGGGGCCTTCTTGGCGCTGCTGTGTGTCCTGGGACAAGTCACTCGCCCTTTCTGAGCCTCCATGTTCCTAGAGAAGTGTCCACAGAGGGTGCCTAGGGTCACCTAGAGCTGAGACCGATTCTGGGATTCCAGTAGTGGAGCTGGGGCAGCCTGCGTGCCGGGGGCCCACCCCGTCTGGCTCAGACGACCAGTCCCAAGGGCCCAATCAGGCCAGTTTTGGATCAGGCCATAAGTGGGAACAAAACAGTCAGGGAGCTTGCCTCCTTGGCTTTGTTTATTGTCTGGGAGCTGGGAATATTTTGAATTGTTGTGTTTGGGGCGGGAGGGGAAAATAACCAAATATAAGAAGGCAGCCATGAGAGGCCGGGCAGGAATGCAAAGGAATTAGGCCTGCCCGGGTATGTCTGGGAGACGGCGATGCTCCCAGAGGCCCAGCACCCTCCAGGTCGAGGATTCTCGGCTCTGACGAGACATCCAAATTGCCCGGAGAACTTGATTTCTAAAAAAGCCTCCTATCTAATTAAATTAGGATTTCGGAGGATGGGCCCCAGACCTAGAAAGATTTTTGTGAGCTTCCCGGGTGATGGCCCTGGGCAGCTGAGGTTCAAAAGCAGTGCCCATCAGAGGGCTGGTGAAACAGGACCGTGGGCCTGGCCCCCGAATTTCGGATTTGAGAGGGCTGGGGGGGGGGCCTGGGACTGGACATTTCCCACAGGGTTCCAGGCACTGCTGCTGGTCTAGGGGCCACACTCGGAGAGCCAGACCATGCCGTTGACTCTGCCTGTGAACTCGTCCCCGGGAGAGCACGTGCACTTTGCAGTCAGTGGGGGCTGATCTCAGCCACCTTGGCTAACCGTTCGTGCTGCAGATGGGGAGACCGAAACACGGACAAACAGAGGCCCCCGGGGTTACGGAGCCATTAAGGACCTTTCAGGGCTTGGATCCAGGCCTCTCCAGGCAGGGGCTCCCACGTGGGGTTGAATGCACAGCCTTGAGGACGGGAGGGTTTAACCCCAGCTACACAAACAGTTCTGCAGTTCGTGAATGTGTGTAGGCGGGGTGTCCAGTATGTGGGTGGTGTTGCATCTGTAGGCAGCCACAGCCCCGTTCACTCATCCAGCAGATGTCTGGGGGGGCACCTACCACAGGCCAGGCACGGCTCCGGCCCTGGGAGTACAGCGCTGGCCCAGCAGACTCCACCCTGCCATGTGAATCGGGCAGCCTAGGTGTGGAAACATATGAACAGGTGGACGTGTAAACCATCAAGGAACATTTCACCCAAGTTAGGGTGACAATATCACCAGGTCTCAGGGGAGGAGACACTCACCTAACAGCGGGAAGGGACCAGCCCTGGAAAGGCTGCTGGGAAGTACTCAGGCGGGACGGCCAGAACGAAGACCCTTCGCAGGAGAGCCCGGGGTCTGAGGCAAGCCTGGAGGGCTATGTGGCTGGAGGGGGAGAAGGAGGTGAGTGACAGAGCTGGGGGTCCCAGAGGCTGTGGGGAGTGTGGGCTGGTTCAAGGCAGGAAAACCTCAGTGGGTCTGAAGATCTTTTGACTTTTACTGAGGTGTCCATCACACTGAGTGATATGCTCAGATCTAAAGTTTACCGCATAGGTACACACCTGCGGGGCGCTCACCACATCAGGAGGGTGGCACCTTTCCAACCCTAGAAGGTTCTCTCAGGGTCCTTCCGGCCCCCCCCCAACCCCCTTACAGGGGCAAACAACTGCCCCTATTTCCAAGACCATAGACTCAAACGAGTCCCTATAAATGGCCATTTAAATGGTGCTCTATGATGTCCTCTTCTCCCCCTGGCTTGGGGCGTCTCAGAAGTCCTCCATCCATCTGTTCTCCATTCTCCTGCGGGTCTATGCAGCCGGAGCTGTTTCTGTCTCCTGGCTCTCAGGAGTAACGCCGCCATTCACATTCTTGTACAAGTCTCACGTGGACATCTGTTTTCGTGTCTCTTTGGTCAGAGCCTGGGCGTCGAATTGCTGGCTGATCGGTGAAGTGGATGTTTAACCTTGTGAGAAATTGCTGACCTGTCTTCTGCGGCAGCTGTGCGGTCATGCCTCACCAGCGGTGGAGGAGAGTCGCAGGACCCCTCTGGCTGCTGTGTGGAGATGGGCTGGGGCGGGAGGGGACGTGCGGAGGAGGCCTGCGGTCACCAGAAGGGAGACAAGGGTGGCCAGGCCTGAGGGGCTGAGGAGCTGGAGAGCTGAGCTGCGGGGGTGGGGCGGGGGGGAATGAATGCTCCTGTGTGGGTCCCCTCCCCTGCAGGTTTGTCTCAGCACTGACACCTTCCCTTCCCTGGGGGCAGGGGAGGAAGTGCACCCTGGAGGTCTGCCACCCACAGACCACATCCGGCCAGGACCTCCCAGGATCCTCTGCGCTCCGGCCGTGCTGGGCTGGGCGCTGCTAGGGACCCCTGCCTTCTGGGTGCTCCCAGCCTGGCGGAGATCCAGGCTGCAGGAGGGCAGTGGGCAAAGTGCTCTGGGCGAAGGAACAAGCAGAGGGGAGGGGACAACGGGGGTGAAAGCCAGGAGGTAGAAAAGCCCAGGGCACGCAGGCGGCAGGGCTGGCGGTGTCTGGCTGACCCGGCGGTGTCTGGCTGACCCAACGCTAGACTGGGTGCCAGGCGGCAGTCTCAGTGCTTGGCATGAGTCACCTCCACTCAATCCTCACAACAACCTGGGCAGGGGGGTTATGGCCAGTCTGGCTTGACACATCAGGGAACTGAGGCACAGAGAGATCACAGGACCACCCTGGGTCGCACAGCCCAGGAAGGGCGAAGTTGGGCTTTGCAGGCAGGAAGGGGGGTGGGGTGGGCAGGAAGCTGATTCTTGTGGCTCAGATGCGCTGATAAAGTCTCCGTGGCGCAGCCATCTGTCCCTCCACATCCAGTGATGTGGACACAGGGCTGCACCCAGGAGAAAGTGACCAGGACGGGGACTCCTGTCTTCAGGGAGCGCCATTCCCAGGGCATGGAGGCTGGCCAGACAGCCGTGGGCAGGGCTAGTGCCGGGACCTCCCTGTGCGTCCAGATGGGCCAGCATGGCTGGACCCCCAGCAGCATTTCAACAACTCTTGTCGGTTGTCTGATAGACAGAGGAGATGAACTGTTCTCTGGCAAGGGGTGAAGGGTTTTGTTCAAAGCCTGGATTGATTTCTCTTTATTATTGCCAGCTGCTGAGGAAAAAAAAAAAAAAAGCATCGTCCAGCAGCCTTTTCAAAATCTCATTCACTGCCTTTAATTCCAGGGCCGTCCGTGAGTCCTCCCCGCAATTGATTTCCGTTCTTGAAGTGGAAAGAATTAGTCTCAAAGGAATTTCAGGCCAGAATGTGGCTTCTGAAGGAAACCTCTGCCTGGCTTTCCTTGAAGGTCCCTCCTTGCTGCCAACGTTTTCGCTTCCTTGGTGCTCACGGTCTCTTCCAGGAGCAAGGGGGTAGGGACACACACAAGTACACCCAGGGTCGCAAACTCTGCCCTCTTCAGGGCTGGGAACTGGCACAGGACGGGGTTGGGGGGCACTGGCGTCCTGAGGAGCCGCGCCCGTATGCGCGGGGGGTGGCTGATGCCTGTCAGCCCCACGGGACGGGAGACAGGCAGTGGCTGGGATGCTTGAGGCACTGCTGGCCCTTTGGTTCATCCTGGAGGAAGGGGTGCCTGGGCCCGCAAAGGAGGGCAGGGGAGGCACTGGAGAAAGGCATGGAGGGCCTGTGCCCATGTCTGGTGTGGCTGCAGCTGCGGTGGGGGTGCCTGTAGAAGGTCAAGATGGAGTCAGACAGCAGGGGGCTCAACGAGGACACCAGGGAGAGATGGAAGGGCACCTCCGGAATCCTGCTCCCCACATCCCTGTCCACAGTCTGGGGCTGTTCAGAAGAGGGTTTACCGAGCGCTTGCAGGCAGCGGCTCCGGCCTGGGCCAGGTCTGGCGTCGGGGGTGGCCTCTGCGGGGCCTGTCTGGTATTTCTTCTTTCACTCTCAGTCTAAAGGGTAGAAGGATCTATGCGCTTTCCACACAGCCTCCAGGTGCAGAGAGGGAGTGAGAGAAAGCGAGAGGAGTGCCCTGGCTCAGAGAGGGGAAGGGCCTGCTGGGAGTCACACAGCACTTCCCTCAAGCCCAGCCAGGGCACCGGTGTGGAAAGTGGTCTCTGAGGACCCGCTCATGCAAATAAGGACAAGAACAATGGCACATTCCCCATTTTCATTTAAAAATAGTCACAGTTGCTGACACTCGCTTGGCACTTTCTAAGTGTGCCAGGAGCTGTTCTGAGCTCCTAACACTGTTAACCTTGGGTCGTCATAGCAGCCAGAGAAGATAAATTCTATTATCTGTATTTCCATTTTACAGATGAGGAAACTGAGGCATGGAAGAGAGCCTGAGTCATCCCCCAAGATCACCCAGCCCAGACAAGGCCAAGGATCCGGGGAGCTCTTTACTGGTTTCCCGTCACATTCTCATGTCACCCTCAGGTCTGGAGCAGGCGGCTAGGGCAGAGTGGCTGTGCCCACTTCTTTGAGGAGCCCACCGAGGCTCTGGGAACCTGAATGATGGCCCAAGAGGATGCAGTGGAGTGGTTTGGACCTTCCTCCTCAAGGAGCTGGGGCTGCACCCCATGTGCCAGGTGGAAGGGTAAATAGTGGGGTTTGGTGGCTGTGCTGGGAGGGAGCACGTAGGGGTCCGGGGTTCTCTTGCTCTTTATGGGAAATCAGGAGAGGGCTGAGGACCCGCTGCAGCCCTTGGCACCAGGGTTTGGAGGTAATGGGTTTCCTGGAAAAGAGTGCTCTCATGGGGGAAGCAGGGGACTGAGTGCTCGCCCGACTCATGAGGGTGTGCGCGCGCGCTCGGCGAGCCCAGGCTCTTTGTGTGTCCGAGCCCGAGCGCGCGTGCGTGTGCGGGATGTGTGTGTGTGTGTGTGTGTGTGTGTGTGTGTGTGCGCGCGCGCGCGTCCGTGCGTGTGTGTATGTGTGTGTGCGTGTGCGTGTGTGTGTGTGTGTGTCCGCGTGTGGGGCGGGGCTGGGCGCCCCGGCCCCACCCCTGGCCCCGCCCCCGGCCCGGCCAAGCTGGTATTTTTCCACCCAGCAGGATGGGTGATGCTGAGAGCTGCCTGCTCAGACAACAGACACGCGAGGTCAGGAAGAAGCCGCTTATAAATTACCGCTTCCTCCGCGCCGCCGCCAGCGCCGAGCTCCGGGCCCTGGCTGCAGCCCCGCTCGCTGGCCCCCGCCGAGCCCCGAGGACCGCGCGCCCAGGAGCCGAGCCCCGCCGAGAAGGAGCGCGGAGCGCGGACCCCGCGGGCCAGAGATCCAGCCGGCCGGCAGCCCCCGGCGAGCGGAACCGAGCACAGCCGAGCGCAGCGCCGCGGCCGCCCCAGGTACCGAGGGAGCCGGGGCCCGGCGCGCGGAGCCCCCTCCCCAGCCCCGACCTCCTGCCCGCCCAGGGCCCCCAGTTTCGGCGCCCCTTTCACCACCGAGGGAGGGACGGAGTGGTCGCCCGCTCAGCCCCCCGCTGGGCTCTTATTGTTTACCGGCGAAAGGGCTCAGGCTTCTAGTGCAGGAGGCAGGTGTGTGTATCTTCTCTCTGTCGGTGTCTCAGTCTCCCTGGGTGTCCGTGTGCATCCCCGTGTCCTTGCGTGTGTCTGTGTGCTCCTGAGGGCGGCTGTTTCTCCACGTCCCTAGCAGCATGCACTTGTGTGTCCGGATGTGTGCCTGCTACTCATGGGTCGGGTTGTGCATGTGTGTGTTCTGGTGTGGGTGTGTGAGATACCTGAGTGTGGCTGTGTTTTCGGATGTGTGCCCTTGTGTGTCCTCGTGGGTGTCTGTGTGAACCTGTGTGTGTGTGACCATGTCTCCGCGTACCTGGCTGTGCACGTGTGTCCCCGAGTGTGGCTCTGTCTCTGGGTCCCTGGTTGCCGACTCTCGTGTGTCCTTGGCTGTACCTGAGGGAGTGTCCCCCTTGCCTAGAGGGCCAAAAAGCCAGTGCTGGTTCTCCAGGGCAGGCACTGAGTGGGGAGAGGTGATAGGGCGGCAAGGCTCCAAGGGTGCTGCCTGTGTGCGGCGTGCAGGTGGCAGTGCCAACATCCACCCTCCTTGAGTGGCAGGATGGAGGCCCGGAGGGACAGCTGGGAGCCAAGTGGCCAGTAGGCAGGGACAGCAGGACACATCCTCCTCTAGACCTTTCCCTTCCTTCTGGGGGTTCCTCTTTTGAGCTGGAGGTTCTGGTCCCCCTCTCACCAGGGAAGCCAGAGAGAGAATCTCAGGGACCTCCTCCCACAGCCCCGAGGCTTCGTCCTGGGCTAAAGGGGGACCTGTGGGCTGCCCTCTCGGGCACTCAGAGGGAGGTGTGTACTGGGCAGGGCCACTGGCCTGGCTATTTTGGTCACTGCCCAGCCTCTGCCAGATCCCGGCCTCCCCCAGGACCAGCCCCAAAGGCTTGGGAGGCAGCCCGGGTCCCCATTTCCTGCCTGGGGAAATAAATCAGCTCAGTAACCACCCAGATGCTTGAACAGAGGGTCTTGGGGCTGAGGCTGAGTGGCGCGTGGCTCCTTTTGGACTTGGGTGAATTGGCCTCTGCTTTGGCACTGCTGATGTTAAAATAAATGTCATGAAGGAGATCTTTTCTTAATTTCTTTTTAATTTTTTCTTGGCTGGAAGGGAGGGGATCTCATCCAGAGCCTCCCAGCCAGAAGGAGTTTATTTTTATGAGAGAGAGCAAGTGAGCGCTTAGCAACCGCCTGCCTCCCTCTCGACCAGGGAGTCAACTGGGGAGTGTGGGGTGGGCACCGGGAGGTGTGGGGGTGGAGTAGGGGCAGGAATTCCATCAGGATGTTGTCAGGAGGAGCTTGGAGGGGGACCGAGGGCCATGGCTGAGAACCCATCATAGAGCGGGATTGATGGAATGGCTAGAGGTCTTGGGCCTGGCTCAGCCCCCTGTTGACCTTGGGCAATCTTTTTTTGGCCTCAGTTTCCTCATCTGTGTAATGGGTGGAGTAAACCGGTTATGGGGTAAGCTGAGACCAAGAGGTAGGAGCTGGTCCCCAGGGGGTTGAGACCAAGAACTGAGCCTCTGTTTTAGTCAGCAGGCGACCTTGGGTGATTCCCTCAGCCTCTTTGAACCTCAGCTTTGCTATCCAGGCAGCAAGGACGCCAAAGCCAGCCTCCCTGCGTCCTTGAGGGGATTGAGGGAGATGAAGCTGAATAAGCCTGTGGTAAGCTGTAAAGCCAGGCTCGGCTTCAGAGCTGCCGATTAGAGGGTGTCACGAGGTCCCAGGTCACTGTGGTATGTGGCAGGGCCCAGGGGCACTCTTCTGCTCTTGTCCTAAGGGAATGTCCTTGTACTGACCTGTGGAGCAGCCGCTGTCGACCTCCTCTGCCCATTCTCTCCCATCTCATCCTGCGGAGATCCAGTCACATCTGTTTTGTGGCCCTAGTGGGAAGTGCCCATTTCACAGATGGGTAGACTGAGAGCCACCAGAGAACTTTGATTGGAAAGCGGCAGGATTCGGCGTCAAAGGCCTTCCCTTGGCCAGCTGTGAGTTTGGGCTCCGTGGAGCTTTAGTCACTGATGTCCCAGGGAGTTGAAGTTGGACGGGGACCTGGAGAAACCAAGGGTCAGAGGTGCCTGCTCCTCAGAGTTGGAGGGTGAGTGCGTGGGCCCCTCTGGTGCCTCGATTCCGTCCCTGTTCTCCTCCTCAGGGAGCCCTGCCACTCTTCCTACTCAAGTGTTGGTCCCCCACGAGATAGTGTGGGCCCTGGGGATGGTGTTTTAACTCTCCACCTGTCAGCCTGTCAAAGGATTTGGGAGCCGGTCAGACTTTATCTGAAAGCCTTTCCAAAGGTCCCGAGATGATAAGACACTTGTGAGTCATTGAACACATTCCTGCATATAGGAAAGAGCTGAAAAGTAATTTACAAGGAGCACCTGGAATGCAGCCTGGCCACGGCTGGAGGGGGTCTGGGTGGGAACTAGGGGCACCCTTGGAACCCCAGGGTCAGCCAGCAGGTGTGGGCTGACCCCCCACTTCTGCAGAAGCTTGTAAGCTAGGGTTGGATTCTTCGGGGCCTCATCTCACTCTCACGTGCTGGCCAACTTATCTTGGCCAAAGTGTTTCTTTGAATTTATGGGTCCTGGGGAGGAGCTCTGGGTGTGGAAATGCCCAGGGCGGCCTTCGAGTGTGAACGGGAGCTCTTTTGAAATGTGCCGCATTTCTTTGGTTGATAAACCTTGCTATTGTCAGTTCTGACTGGCCACTGGATCCGGGGTAGACTGTTGGCTTTCGAGAAGCTCATAACCCAGAGGAAGGTGGACATTGGCAGCTGCCACCCATGGGGTGCCGTCCCTGAGTGCGCAGGAGGGCAGAGTTGTAGGCAGGAGGCATTTCAGCGCCTTAGAGGAGGTGATGTTGGAGTTGGCAACTTCTGTGAGCAGAGGAGAAGAGTGGAGGCTGGCATTCTGGGTGGGGGGCATCTCAGGTGCAAAGGCACTGCGGCATGAAATAGTCAAGTGTGTTTGTAGAACAAGCCTCGAGGAGACCCAGCTGGAGGGAGGAGCAGGCGCCAGGTGGTGGAGGACCTTGGGTGCTGGGTGAACGGGTTAGGCTTTATTCTCGGGGCAGCAGAGACAGAAATAGCATGAGCAGTGGAGAAGCCAGGTGGACCCTGGAGACCCTCATGGTGAGTGAGGAACTAGGCTGGGGTCCCAGGCCAAGGGTGGCGGGGCCACTGCTGGTCAGGGCACAAACTGTTGTCCACGCCAGCGAATCTTGCCCTGAGGTCTTTTTGTAAACATGGGTAAAGGCCTGGACATGCTGTTTAACAGGTACACAGGCCATTAACTGCACCTCTGAGCTCCCTGGAGCGTGCAGCCCTGGTGCCTTCTGTCCTGAGTGGCTTCATTCAGGGTTTCCCTACTCACCTTACCTGCTCAAAGGCTTCATTTGGAAACCTGAACTGAGGGGAAGGGGTTAGGGGTATCGGGGAGAGGGCAGAAAGAGTGGAAATTGCTCCTGTTTCTAAAGGTCTATGAGTCAGTCAACTCCCTCTTGTAAAAACCGACATACAAACCAAAAATCACTCAACACAATAAAAAGGAGAGGGGGTGTGGGGGTGGGGGAGTGGGTCGCATTAACTCTAGTCAGGAAACAGAATTACCTGAATGACTTTGTACAGATTCAGGCTCCCAGGCCCGAACTTCTGGAATCAGAATCCCCAGAGGGTGGAGCCTGGGAATATGATCTGTATTTTTAAACATTTTCTCATGTGACTTAAAAAAATATATATATTAAAATTGAGATACAATTTGCATTCAGTGAAATGCAGACAAATATTCTGTTACGGTCTGTTGAGTCTTGTCACATTTCTACACCTGTGTAACCACCATCCAGATCAAGGTACAGACCATTTCCAGCCCCCGCAGAAAGATGTCTTGTGCCCCTCCGCCCTCCCAGAGGCAGCCAGTTTCTGATTTCCATCACCTTTAGTTCTGCCAAGCCTGGAACTTCATGTGAATGGACATGTATGCTAGATACTCTTTTGTGTCTGACTTCTTTCTGCCTGATGATTTTGAGATCCATCCATGCTGCTGAGTGTGTCAGTAGTTCCTTCCTTGTGCTGACGAGGAGGCCACTGTATGGATGGACCACAGTTTGCTTATCCTCTCTCCTGGGAATGGACACGTGGGTTGTTTCCAGTTTGGGGTGAAGATGAATGAAGCTTCTTTGAGCCTTTGCGCACAAGTCTTTTTGTGGGTGTATATTTTTCATCTTTCTAGTGGTGGAGGTGCTGGGGCGTGGGGTAGATATTTGGTAACTTTATGAGAACCTATCAAAGGAGTCTTTTTTTTAATTAAGAAAATCTGGTGGGGGGGGTAAGTAGCTTTATTTGTGTGTTTATTTATTTATTAAATGGAGGTACTGAGGATTGAACCCAGGACCTCGTGCTTGCCTGGCGTGCGCTCTGCCACCGAACTCTACCCTTCCCCGAAGGAGTCTCTTAATTACAAAAACAACAGACCCAGAGGAATTATGAAACTGTATAAAGTAAAAGTGACTCTTAAAACTCATTTATTTACAAAGTGTAATCTAATCTTCTGTCTGTCTATCTGTCTTGTCATCTCCCTCTCCCTATAATAACAACAAAGGCCTTGAAGGTTATACATTTTCCTCTGTGTACAGCTTTAACTGTAGCCTTCAGCCATCTCTATGTATGTACGTTCCTTTTTATTACTTTCTAGATAAGCTCTCATTTCAGTTTTGATTTCCTCTTTGATCCAGGGGTCATTTAGGATTTGTTCAACAAGCAAGCTGTGGTGGTTTCGTTGTTAACGAAAATGGCACGGTGCTGTTCTTGGTTCTGCCACTTACTCTGTGCAAACAGACCATTGTGGCCCAATGGCTTGTCAGAACGTACAGATCTGTCAGGCTCTGTACAGCTAGTCTGTGTTGAGACTCACTGACCTAGCCTGGCCATCACCCGCGTGCCATCAGCTCAGCGAATGAAACGCTGCCACCAATGGCTTTGAACTTGCCCTTGAAGGTGGGCAGAGAAGCAGCCCAAGGTGGCTCGGCATTCTGAGATGGGAAGGGACCCAGACATTAAGCACCACTCAGCCTTGTCTCCCTTCCTGCCCTGAAGCCCTGTGCCTGACTTGGGCCTTCTCACCTCCACCTTCTGGCTCATCCAGTCTCAGAAAATGACTCGCCACCCCTCACACAGAGGGACACAGGGCGGAGAACTGGAACCAGAGCCCATCCTCATTCCACAGGCCGCACCGCAAATGTGTTTTATTAAGCACCTGCTGGGTGCTGGGCATCCCACCGAGGCCAGAGCAGGGGACAAGTAGATGAAAAGCCCCTGTGCTCTGGTAGCTCACTGTCCCACGGGATATCAGGAACAGGTTAATGAACAACCCTGGGGGATTAAGCCAAGGGCTGGGAGCACCAGGGAAGGTGTGAGGGAGTGGTCCGTTGGCTGGGGGTGTGAGGACTTAGGGGGGTCACGGAGTTCAGCCTCCCTCCCCACCCACTTTACAGATGAGGAGACTGAGGTCTGAGTGAGACAGGAAGCAACAAAAGGGCCATTGTCCACAGACTGGCTGTCCTCCCCCGCCCCACCTGCCATTCAGTGCTGAGAGAAAACAGGTGACGCTGAGGACAGCGTTTTCATCAGTCTCAAACTTCTGATGACTGTGTTCACCATCCTCTGATCCTGACGGTATCCCAGCGGTGGGGAAGGGGGAGATTCCCGGGGCTTGGCTGTGCCCGCGACGCCTGCGGAGTCTGGAACGGCGCTTCCTGGACAGCGGGACCGCCTGGCTCCTGGAGGGCGGCTCTGGCCACCGTGAGGAGCGAATGGAGGCAGTTGTGAGGGCCGGCCAGCGGCCGCGCCTGCTGGAGGGCGGGACGGCTGCGCTCTTCTGGTTCCGCCCACCCTGGGTCCGCCCCGGGCACGCCCGCTGCCGAGCTCCGCCCCCACCGCCCCCAGTCCGGCCAGGCTCGCACCGCATCTCTGCGGGGTCCCTCGTGTGGACGCTCTGAGAGTTTTCCGCTTCCCACTGCTCTCCTTTGCACAGGATAGAAGAGCTGAGTGACGGCCTTTTCCCCCTTCCCCCTTCCAGCAGAAAGCCCTCGGCTCAGCCAGGTTGCCCGTTGCCCGGTGGGGGTGGAGGGGTGCGGCTGGCCTTGGGCTTCAGCAGAGTCATGCTGAGCGGGGAAGGACTCCGGAAGGGGGCGGTCCTGAAGGCGCTGCTCTTTTGCCCCATGGCCAGTCAGCACCTGGAGATGACGGCTGCTCAGCCCTGATGGGGGACTCGGCCATGATTTCAAGGACATTCATTCTGTCATCAGGTGGCACCTGGTGTCTCCTCTCTGGGTAGATGTCACCACAGCCCAAGACAGCAGCCTCCTGACCAGCCTCCGTGCCTCCAGGGCTTCTCCCTGTAGCGTTGGGGGCCAGCTCGCAGTATGTCACTCTCCTGCTCAGAAGCCTTTAGTGGCTCCCTAGTGCTGTGTGAAATCCAGTCCAAAGTCCTTAGTCCGGCAGTCAAGGCCCTTCATGATCTGGCTCCCGGCCAATGTTTATTCTCATCTGGACCAGTTCTCTCTCTCTTCTGGCTGGTTTCTGCTCCTAGACCAAGCCTCAAGCTCTCGGTTCTGCCCTTGCCCATGGGCCCTGCCCAGATGTCAGCCCAAAAGTCCCTTCCTCCCTTCCTTCCCAATTCCCACTCTTTGAGGGCCAGCCTGAAGCTCACGAAGACTTCCTTGAGTCCCTCAGTGTTGCCGCCCCATAGAAAACACTCAGCAAGGATGCTGTGAGTCCACATGGACTTAATCTCGCTCTGCTCTGAGCCCTTTTCTCTGGCCGGAGCCCAGACCTGTGTGGTCTTGCCTTTTACCCAGTCCCTGACTGAGGGCACATCAGGGGACTGACAGGTGCTCCAGCACCAGCACAGGGCCTGGTCCACAGTAGGTGCCCGGCACACAAAGGCCACCTGATTCCCTCCATCCTGAAATGAGAGCCTGTTTGAACATCTGGGTGGGTCCTGGCTTGGGAATTACATTCGCCCATCACCATCCATCCACTCAACAAACATCTGTTCTAGGCTCCATCCTAGATCCTGGGGATGCGGCAGGTGAATAAGACAGACCAACTCATGCCCTCGTGGAGCTGACCACAAAACAGCGTAAGGAATTGTCGCAGGCGCACTGCAACACCGGGGTTCAGATGCTCTTGGCCTCTGGCTTGCATGTGACCTAGCCAAGTCCTTTCCCTCCCTGGTCCTAGCCTGTGAGGAAACTTCATGTTTGAGGGAAGTACCGGCTGAGGGAAGGGAGGAGAGACCCTTCCTTCTCTCTGCGGGGGAGCACACGTTGTCACCACACAGGTGCTTCCCCAGTGGGTCCCCTTTAAGGATTCAATTGTAGTCCTGCTGGTTTTCAAGATGTCTTAGCTTGAAAGGGGGCATCCGATTTGGGGACTGCAGTTCAGACATGCTGTGAGCAACAGACTTTCAGTGAAAATCGCTTCCTTGGGGAAGAAAGTGGGTTTTTAATCCATCATTGGCAGAAGAGTATAGATCAGAATAGACCTTGAAAAAACCCTACCCCGCCAGCCTCTGTTGCCAGGAGTGAGCAGAGTCTGTTTCTGTTTCCACTCACTGGTGGAAGGTGTGGGTTGTTTGAAAAGGATCCCAGGACTGAAAAAAACAGTACCAGTTGCAGCGAAACGGTCTCCCAGGGACAGCTCTGGGCCTCGCGTGTGGTTTGTGTTGTCCATTCAGTGTTTTATAAATTCGAGCCAGTGTTTTTTCAATGTGGGATTTTTGTTTGTTTTTGCATCCGCCTCTGGTTGCTCAGTTTCTCTGAACAGACCGCCCTCCCACCCGGCAGCCCCCCTCGGACTCTCAGAGTGCCCAGCCCACCTCCGCTTCCTCCATTAGGTCCCAGCACGCCTCCAGGCGGACGAGCAGGGCAGATGGGAGCCGTCCTGCTCCGTCCATTCAGCTGGGCTGACAGTGCAGCGAGGAGAGAGAGATTCCACAGCCTCTACCCCATTGACTGCCCTCCAGTGGGGACCCCTAGCGCTCTCAGGGGGGTTCAGGGCTGAAGCTGGAGAAACCCAGCCACCTCGCTGCACCGGGGGGGGGGGTGGCTGGGGGGCTCCTGGCTGGAATTCACCCCTCCCAGGGCAGCCCCCTCTGCCAACCTCTGCTGTAGTTCTGGGCAGCGCTCCAGGCAGAGAGGGTGATTTGCCTCCTTGAACGGGGAAGTTTCAGCCTTCTGCGGAAACCAACAAGCAGCCAGTCTCTGCCGAAAGCCCCGAATCTGAGACGGAGAATGTTTTCTGTATATTTTGTTACCTTGTCTGAGCCATGAGTTCAGTCCAGTGATCAAGTCCAGTGGTCGGTACCTACTTACTAAGTCCTGTGTCCCCTCCCCTCTCCTGAGCCGTCCAGGGGCTTGCCATTAGTCGGGAGGCTGGGAAGCCGGAGGAGTTTTCTTCCCCCTCGCAGCATTTCATTACCTCTGACCCTTGCCTGCTGTGGCCCTGGGCCTGGAGTCGGTTGGTGCGCCTTGGCTCCATCCTGGGATGTCGCAACAACAGTCATAATTATAACATACACCAGCTCTTCATAGCCTTGGAAGATGTAGCCTTCACTTGGGATCTTGTTGAAATGCCCCTTCCCCGGCAGGAGGACTAAGGTGGGTCCTGAAATTCTGGGTTTCTAACCAGCTCCTAGGTGATGTATCTGGTCTGAGGGCTACACTTTGAATAAAGGAGGTAAATCACAGCCTTGGGGCACCTGCCACACTTTGTAAACCACGCCCCATGCCTTGCAAGCACTGTCTTCCTAATCATCATTCCCACTTTGCCTGTGAAAAGCGGGAGGCCCCAGAGAGAGCAGGTAACTTGCCCGAGGTCACACAGCTGGGAGGCCGCTGAGCCAGGCCAAGCCCTCTGGGCCAGTGCCACCTTGGAAAGACTGCTGGTGGGGAAGCCATTTTCTGAACCGTGTCTGTGGTCCAAAAGCCACAGGAGGCTTTTCTGGGCAGCCAAGTCGGATGTAAATCAAGGAGGGCCCGGGGCCAGCCCGGCCGCGCTGACAGCGGAGCGGCTGAGGCAGCACGTCAGGACCAGCCCCGCAGCGGGTTCGGCGCTGGCCTGCAACCCCATGAGGGGAGCGCAGGGAGGGGATGCTCACAGCTCCAGGAGGACCAGCGTGCGGCCCTCCTGGAGCCCAGGAAGGCACCAAGTCACTCTTACTGCCTCCCCATTATTTAGATAAATCCCAGGGCGGAGGGCTGGCTGGCAGGGGCAGCAGTGGGCCAGGCGCAAGCTGGGACCGGGTGCTTAATCATTTAAAGGCTGGCTCCTCCTGCCATCACACAGGCACTTTTCCTTAATTGGGGGTCTGATTTGGAGACGGAGATTCCAGGGTCTCCTTCCTGGCTGGGCTTCTGTTTTTGTACTGGGCACGTGCCGTAAGCAACTGGGAAGAATAGAATAGATATAGAGTCTGGGTCCTCTGAATGTCCCTGGACGAGCTGGGTGAGCTTGTGAGAAGGCAGAATCTTGATCCCCACCCCAGACCTGCCGAGTTGTAGACAGCCCTCTAGTCCTAACTTGGAGGAGGGCTGACTTCTCCACCTCCGGCCGGCCAGATGCCCAGGGGTGGGAGAAGGTCAGTCCCAACCTTTGCAGCTGGCTAGAGTGCCAGGCTACAGGGAAGCTCAGATGGCATTTCATTTGCAGCCTCCTTTTCTGAAGGCCTGTCAGAGAGGTAAAGGGATGTGCATAACATGACACCGCAAATTCAAGACAGGCTGTGGGCCTGGGTTCTTAGGGTTGCAAGTGGCAGAAATCAGTTCAAACTTAAACATTTACTGACTTCCTTAATTGAAAAGCCCAGAGTCGTACATCAGGTGTGGCTGGATCCAGATGCTGAGAGATGTCACTGGGGCTCAGTTTCTTTCTCTCCATTTCTAGGCTCCATGCTCCATGGGTTACCCCGAGCTGCTGAGGATGTACCCCCCACCCCCCAGCAAAGCCGTCTAAGCCTAGAAAGAGCCTTTCCCCCCAATATTTTTAGCATAAGTCCCTGTCATCACTCTCATTGGCCAGTCTTGGTCATGTACCTGTCCTTGAGCCAATCCTGACAGCCCTCTGATTGGCTCGGCCTGGCTCACACCCCCACCCCCGGAAGTAGGAGGTGGGCTTAGCCCACCCAGAACCCCACGGGTGGGGAGTGGGCGTGTGTGGGTCTCCGGGTGGAATAGGTGCAGGCTACCCCCAGGAAAAGGGGCCGAGGTGCCCGCACACTCGCTGGGCCCACAGGGACTTGCTGCCATCTGTATTCTCTGAGCTGGGCTGGCCTCTTACTTCAGATAGAATTATACTCTCCTTCCTCTGGCGCTGCTGCCCAAAAGCAGGGTTCGCCTCTTCATGGGTGTCGAGACAGTAGACACAACCAAGCCGAAGATCGGGAGAAGGAAGGATTTATGATCACCCGCATCAAGTATGGAGAACATCTGGGAACTTTCCCAAAGCAGTGTCTCCCCGAACAGCAAAATTGGGGAAGTTTTAAGCTGGGGAAGTACATGCATATTCATGAAGGAGCTTAAGCAAAGGAGACTTCAGCCCCAAATTGGGGCAAAGGTCAACAAAGTCCAAGCTTCTGTTTATCAGCATTGTTATTCTGTCCTCCACCTGGGTGGGGGCCTCAGCTCCTGCAGAACTCAGATATGTCCTTCTGTATGTCCCGTGAGGAGGTACCTAGGGCTCTGCCTTATCCCTGTACTGGTGCTTGGCTGCCTTTTCTCTGTCCCTGCATTCCTTTGTTCCCTTAAGGTCATTAATCACTGAGACCTGTTTGAGGGCAAGCGTTGTGGCCAGTCTTAGATCACAAAGTGGCTCAGGCCAAAATGGCTTCTCTCATGTCGAGAAAGTCGTCCCTGGTTCTCTTTCTCTAGGGCCCCGCTAACCTACCTGCTTACTGTTCCTTTAACATCGTGCCTGTAATTGTGCGTTAAATATGCTACCTCACCTTCCTTTTTGTCTCTCTCCCCTTGGTGTCATCCTGGATACCAAGGAACTCGCTGCCACTTCCACCACCCACACCCGCTGCAGACATTACTAATCCACCCAGCATTCACAGAGCCATGCATCCACCCACAACGTGAAGCCTTGATGGCGTCCTTGTCAGGTCAGCCTCTGCTCCAAGAGAGCAGGGCCTTGGCTGTCTTGTTCACTGCCGTGTTTCCCAGTGCCTAAAACAATGTCTGGCACATAGTAGGTGCTCAATAAATTATTGACTCAGTGTTCCTACCCCCGGTGCCTCAGACATCATGGTGCCAGTGTGAGCCTACTGAACATGGGGGCCCAGACCCAGCAGTGAGGCTGGGGGACAGGGAGCTCTGCAGGCTGCTGGGACGCAGTCCTGCGTCTGGGAGGAGGCTCCAGGGGCAGGGCTGCAGGTACACGGAGGAAAGACGTGTCCAGCTCTGGAGGCCTCTCTCTGCTCTCCCCTCCAGCCCCTTCCCCCTCTGCTAATCTGTTTAGCTGTTTAGCGAAGTGTAAGATCTTTTTTGATAAGGAAGCATTTCCTGGTTTTCTGCATTTTTTTATTCCAGGAAACCAGGTGAGCCTTCCAGCACAGCCCTGCTGGTGGTGTGAGAGGCAGAGGTGATCTGCTCCCACTTGTGTTATTTCCCAAGCTGAGTTCCAAAGAACAGGAGGTGGTCTCTTAAAAAAAAAAAAAAGGCTTCTGGGTCATTCACTTCTGGGGACCGAACAGTTCACCAGATTCCCTTGGGGCAGTGACTCTCAGCCTCTAACCAGTTGATGGGTGCCCTGTTCTCCACCCAGCCTTGGCAGGTCCCTGTGTTCACAGGGGACGGTCACCCACAGACCTGGGCTCTGCCCACGGAGGGTGACGAGCAGGTGCTCGTCAAGTTGGTTCGAGGTTGGATGTGCGTGCAAGGAGGAGCTGCTTGGCTCCCAGGAGACAGGATGCTGGGCCGGTCGCGGGCTCGTGGGAGCACAGGCTTTGGGTCAGGGCCAGGGGACCGTTCACCTGTTCGCAGCCGGTGAGAAGGCCGTCCCGACCGCAGGCTGGGCCCCCGCCCCTCCCGGCACCGGGCCTTGCTGCTGGCGCTCTCAGGGATGCCGCACCCAGGAGAGGGCTGCGTGAGCGTGCGCGCGCGCGCGCGCGCGTGTGGGTGCGCCGGCGCCGCGCCCCCGTGTTCCCGGCGCCTTTGCCGCCGGGTGTGGATGGGCCCCTCCCAGCCGTGCGAGCTGGCTGGCCACACAGGGAACAACCTGAAAGCCTGACCAGAGCTCGCTTCCTCTCCCCATGATAGGCCCAGAACCACAGCCCCTTCTGAGGGGCCTCCAAAACGTAAGTGGCATTTCCCCTCCCGCCCCCCGGCCTCGGTGTCTCAGCATGTGCGGCAGGGCCCCATGGTGGGCGCCGCGGGGCTCAGTGGGGGAGACAGAACCTTATGGGCAAGTCTCCTCTGGGTGGCGGGTCCGGGGCCAGGCTCACCCACCTGTGCGCGCCGCTGCCAGGAGGCAGCCCTGCAAATGAGCCGAGCACTGATTTTGGAGACCTGGCCAGGACTCCCTCCTGGCTCTGCCACCGGGTGGTGATGAGGGGGGCCTGGTGGAGTTGATTCTATGGTTCGAGGTTGGATCCATGAGAAAGGGGGAGCTGCTTGGTTCCCAGGAGACAGGATGCTCCAGAAACCGGGGCTGCTGTCCCAACTGCCTCTTTATTAAGCATTTTATTTTTAAAAAACTGAAACCTTTCAGAAAAGTTGCAAGAATGTTCTAGTGGACTTTGGCATACCCTTCACCTAGATTTTCCAATTGTTAACATTTGCTTCATCTCTTTAATATAGACTATAAAAATGCTCACGTTAATAGCCTTTTTTTTTCCCGCTGAATCACTGGAGAGTCGCAGTCATGATACCCCTTCGCCTCTAATCCTTCAGCATGCATTTTGTAAGAGCAAGGCCATTCATTCTCTTATATAAGCACACAGTGCTCAGCCCTGGAACATTTAACATTGACACAATTCTGTTATCTAATCTAAGACCTTAATGACATTTTGCTGATTGTCTGGTATTTACAGAACCTGCCCCCCGCCAACACACACCCCCATTTAGGATCACAATAGTGTTTTTAAAAGGGTTGTTTAATGGGGCAGGAACCTGCCCCAGCCACTTTTTTGCCAATGTCTTCTGCACTTGGTATAAAACATCCTAACTGTAGGAGCTCTCAAAGAGTCATAACATTCAGCAAGAAATGCATTTTACGACTGGAAGCCCCGTGTACTCACACATGCATGAAACTGAAACCAGAGTTTCACAAAATAACACTCATACCTTCACCATCTCCAGGGCTGTCCCGTTCTCTTTTGTACAAGAGATAGCCCTACCCCTCCAAGTTGATTGCATGACCCACTAGTACATTTTGCTCTGGAATTTGAAACTTTGACTTTCTGGGCAGAAGCTTCTCCCAGGGACCAAGGCCTGGGGTTTGGTCGATTGGGATACCTCGGGAGCCAGGACGGGGAGAAGAGCCCGAAGACTCTTGGCGTCTTTCTGCCAGGCATGGACCCAGTTCTACCCTTGGCATCAAGCCCCCAGCCCTGGGTCTTTGTCACCAGCAGCCACAGGCCCCTGGCCCCACAGAGACCTGCTCTTCATGCTGTGACATCAGATGTGGAAAATCGGGTGGGCGTGTCCCTGGTGGCCCAGGACACCTCCCTGACCAGCTCAAGTGGCATGGAGATGCCGTGCTCCAGGCCAGCCTCCGGAGTCCTGACAGCGATCGCACATGCCCACAGAACTCCTAGCAGCATGCTCATGCTCCTGACGGAGCGTTTAATGATCGCAGTGACTTTATCCTGCAGCAGTCCTGGGCCTGGCACTGTGGTTCCTTTTGTAGAAAGGACACACATTTATCGAGTGCTTACTCTGTCTCAGGCACCACTAGGCAACTTTGACTCCTGCAGTCCTCACAGCAGCCCTGGAAGGTGAGCACTGACTTTCTCTCCATTGTACAGATGGGGAAACTGAGGCTCCGAGAGGTGAACTGACCACCCCTTCTCAGGTCACATCATATAGGATTTGAACCTTGGTTGATCTGACCCTGTGCCCACACCATCCAGCACCCTCCCCTCCTCCTCCCCCAGGCTGGGAGCAGACTCTGGTCCAGTCCCTTCCCGAGGCCTCCCGCTGGTTAATGAGTAGCTCAGGGCAGACAGGAAGCCAGGTGCCTGCTGCTGTGAAGCTGGAATGTGAGTTCTGCTTCCAGATAAAGAGAATCTTATGCAAGGGGCTCAGGCTTTATAGCAATAAACAGAGACCGGCACTGTCCTCCTCGGCCGAGGCTTGCCGGTCCATCCGTGCTTGGTGGGAGCCCATTTTACAGGAGAGGCAGCTGAGGCTGAGAGGCACATTTGCTCTCGGGCCGGCTGCCGCCTCCTCCAACAGCTCTCTTGGTTGGGTCTTTCTGAAAGGGCTCCCTGGCTGCCCAGATGGCTGCAGCAGGATTTGGAGGGAAGCGTCCTGAGTGAACAGAAGCTGTTGTCTCTGATGTCTGAGCACTACCCGGTGTGCAGCCTTTAGGTTCCCATCTGGGAAAGGGGTCGGTGGTCTCTCGGAGCCCCTCACAGTGTCCTGTGCGGCTGCAAAGAGATGACAGATGTGTGCTTGTCTCTCGGTGGTTCAGCAGGCCCCGAGTGACTAACGAACTGGCCCCATATGTTATTCCTGACCGAGGACAACCCATGCAGTGGAAAGTCCATGGAGCTGGAGACTCAGACAGTTCTGGGTTCAAATCCTGGCCCCTCCCCTGGCCAGCCCCTCCCTGTGGCCTGGAGAGGGGAGTCACTCGGGGAGCCTCTGCGAGCCTCTCCTTCCCCGCCTGTGAAATGGAACAGTAACAGCCCCCAGGAGGAGTAGAAACGCCCTGAGTAACGATGTCACCGCATTGGGGTTTGTTTCCAAGCTGTCAGCGGGCCTGCAAAGCCAGTGCCACGCCCCCAGCAGAGTGTCTCATCATCTCCCAGATGGGATCCCCCGAGCACCCCCTCCTTCCTCAGCTGAGAATCAGGTCCATACCCTTGGCTGCCCAGGAACGTTAGGAAGGGGGAGCCTCCCTGGGCCTGTTATGAGGATTCCCTTGGACCACCCCACCCCACCCCGGGTTGTAAATTGGACTAGGACGGGGGTCTCCATCTTCCAAAGCACTCGCTCCCTGGGAGGGCCAAGGCAGTAAGAAAATGGTATTTATTATTTGTTTACCCTGATTATAAAAGTAAAACTTTTTTTTAATTGAGATGTATTTGCCATACAACGCTGGTGCGAATTTTAAGTGCACAGGGTGTCGGTCTGATTCCCTGATACTGCAGTGTGACTCCTGCTGTCGAGTTAGCTAACACCTCCATCCAGTCACATAATTATTTCTCCTTGTTTTGGGCGGTAGTATACTTTTGATACAGAAAATTCGGAGAACACAGAAAAGTCAAAAGAAGAAAATAAAATTCATCTCTGTTCCCATTATCCAGAGATAACTACGCCCAAATGTATGTTTGTAAACGTGTGGGTAAATATACATTATTGAAATTTTTGCTTTCCGAATTGAACTCATAGCATGGCTGCTGGGGAGCTGGCTTCTCCCACCACAGCCCACCCCACTCCCCGCCACCCTGCAACGTATTTCTTAGAGTTTTTTTTTTGGGGGGGGGTCTTGAGTCTTCCAAGTCCAAGGTTGGCAGACTTCTTAAAGGGTTGGGTGTGTGTATTTTGGGCTTGTGGGCTTGTGGTCTCATCGCTTCCGTTGCAGCTAGAACATAGTCCAAGACGATATGCAAATGGTGGATGGAGCTTTGTACCAATAAAACTTTATTTAGAGCAAAAGTGCTGGGTCTGGCCCAGGGGCCACAGTTTGCTGACCCCCAGTTTTATTTTGGTTTGTTTGGGTAAAGTATCGTTTATTTAATTAATCGCCTAGTGATGAGAGATAGGCTGTTTTCAGTTTCTCTTTCTTGTAAGCCACCTGCTGTGAACATTTTTTTTCTATTTTTAATTGTGGTAAATTACACATAACATAAAATTTGCCATCGGAACTACTTTTAAGGCTCTGGTTTAATAGTATTAAGTGTATTGACACTGTTGTGCAGTCAGTCTCTGAAACTTTTTCATCTTGCAAAACTGAATGCAGTGAGCATTTTGCATGTTGGTCTGGATAGGACGTTGGCGTTGCCAGCCTGGAGGCATGTGCATTTTTAAGATGCTGGCACAGGCTGCCAAATTACTGACCCTCCAAAATTGCCCTCATGTCGTCAGTGACAGCCCTCAGCCACCGAGAGCGAGGGTGGCACATTCCCGGGGGATCTGCCGTCAGGGTTTTCGGGAGCCGAAGATTTAAAACGATGCATCCCAGAGGAGCTGCTCCCACCTGCTGGCCTTCCCTGTTGAGGGGAAGAACACAAACTCAGCAAGCAAAAAATGCTTTGAATTCTGGGCCACCTCAGAGGCTAATACGTGCATGCTTTAGAGAGAGGAGAGGTGTGTTTAAGACCTAATCTCAGGTATCCGGTGAGTCTGGGTGTCAGTGTCTTTTGGCCTCTACCTTGCTGTGCGACCCAGGGCATGTTACTTAACCTCTCTGGACTGCGGGGGTCCTCTGTCTAAGGAGACATGATCCCTTCTCTGGTTGTCGTGAGGATCAGGAGGAAGAGCCGAACGTCCCCAGGCCAGTGAGGAGCACGTGGCAGTTACTGCAGCGGTGCTGTCGCCCTAGCTGGTATTCCTGTGGCCCCTGTAACGGTTAATACTCCTGCCGCCTGTATCAGGGCAGTCTGGGTGTGCAGCCATAGTGCGTGCAGCGCTGGGCGAGTCTCAGAAAGGTCTTCCGCCTTTAACATTTGCATCATCTTAGAGCATAGTTGTTACTGTCCCCACGTAACTGGTGGGAGATTTGAGGCTCCGGGAGGCAGTGGCCAGGATGGACCTGGGGTGAGCTGCGTCTTTGGCTTCTGATCTTCCACACGGCAGCCGCTGGAAGATGGGCTTCTGGACACAAAGGCGAGCAGGAGCCTCCTCTAGGGCCTCACCTGTGGTGGGAGAGCTTGGGCCTCAGGTGGGGAGAGCCCCCCCAGGGGCCACAGGGATTTCTTCCAGGAGAGAGCTGATCATCCCAGTGCGAGTGGTTCTTCTCCAACACCACCCAGCAGTTCTCCAGCGCCAGCCCGTGGCCTGCGGTTTGACTCAGTGCAGCGCTGTGCGGAGATGGCCTCAGGATGGGTGGGGAAGGGCTCAGTCCCACAGGACTGGCCTGAGTCGGAGGTTCCCGTGCCCCACCCGCCCCTGCCCCATCCTGGGGTGGGGGGCATGGGGGGGAGGTGTAGCTCAGTGGTGGAGTGCCTGCTTAGCATGCACTAGGTTCTGGGTTCCATCCCCAGTACCTCCACCAAAAATAAATAAACAAACCAACCAACCTAATTTACCTCCCCTGCAAAAAATAAAATGAAAAAAAAATTTTGCTAGAGCAGATCACAGAACAGTTTGCTTACTTACTAGATCACCGGTTTATCATAGAAAGAGATAACTCAGGAACAGCCAGATGGAGGAGACCACAGGGCAAGGCCTGGGGCAAGCTCAGAGCTTCCAGGCCCTCTCCAGGCACCACTGTCCCCGAATCTCCAGGTGTCACCCACCTGGAAGCTCCCTGAACCCCGTACTTTGGGATTTTGTGGAGACTTCTTTACCAAGGCACGATCCATTAAATCATTGGCCGCTGGTGATTGATTTAACCTCCAGCCCCTCTTCCCTCCCCAGGGGTGGGGGATTTGGGACTGAAAGTTCCAGGCCTCTAATCACTGGTGGCTTCTCCTGGCAACCAGCCCCCTTCTTTAGCCACTAAGTCGCCTCATTAACATGACAAAAGACACCTGATCATTCTCACCACTTAAGAAATTCCAAGAGTTTTAGGAGCTCAGGGCCAGAAACTGGGACTAACCTTACATTTCTTATTATAAGTCACAATTATCACAGGACTTTTTTCCCAGAAACTTGACAGGGCCTTTCAAAGACCAGAGCTTCCCACCGAGGTGAAACCCAAGGGGTTTCTGGAAGCTGATCTGTGTGCAGCCAGCAGACAGCAAGCCCAGAAACCCAGGGTCCCAAGGCAAAGCCGGTGCCTCCCAACCCCTAGGACTGCCTGTGGCCGCTGGCCTTGGAGGGGCTGGTTCCCTGGGGCCGTACCCAGCCGCCCTCCGCCCTCCGCCCTCCGGCTCTCCCACCAACATGCTGGGGACCTTGGAAAAGTCACTCCCCTTCTTGGGGCCCTAGGGTTTCCTCACATGTAAGACCGAGGTGTGGAATCATCTCCCTGGGATGGGGGCATGGGGGGGGTGCTGCCGGCATGGTGACGCCCAACTTTGGCCACGAATCTCAGCTCTGCCATGTCAGAGCTGGGTGCCTGGTGGGAGGGGGTCTCCCTCTCTGAGCTGGGTGTTCTCTGCGAAAGTGGCAGAAGTGCACGTGCCCCCCAGGGCCTGCGTGCTTAGGGAAGGGGCCGGCCCCTGGCCGCTGGTGGCACACCCTCCTGGGGCCAGATCTGTAGACCCCTTGGGGTCCCCTCATCGCTCCTCCCCCAGAGGGGGTTTGGGGTCGGCCCGCCCCTCCGCCCCTCCACCCCTCCTTCCCACCCCCCTCACCTTGCACATGCCCCGCCTCGGTGCTCTCTTCCTCCCTAGACTCTTGCTCTGGGGTCCACCAGGGCCCACGCCCCCTCGCTCCCTCCTGCCAGCGAGGGGGTTGTGGCTCTTATGTTCTCAGGGTCCAGTGCTGTGAGCTTCTTGTTCTGCTGTCTCCTAGTCTTTTCTGGGCGTCCTGCCCGCCCCTGACCCTGACCATCTCCCTCATGTGAGGGCTTTCGCTTGTCTGTTAAGTTCCTGAGGCCCAGGGAGACCAGGTTCTGATGAGAAATCCAAGGCTGGGTCCTGATCCGGAGGAGGACGCCGTGATCCATTAGCAATGTCTGTCAGGGTGGCAGGACAGGAGGACAAGGTGGGTTGTGTCCGTGACCTCCTTGGTAGCAGACGCCTGCTTTGGAAAAACTGGGGAAAAGGAGGGGCTGAGAGGATTGTGAACGGTCTGTGCAGCTGCCAGGCAGGGGGCCTCGTCTCATGGGAAGAAAGAAAGGAACTCGGCTTCAGAGAGTGTGACCTTAAGCTCCGAGTTCTTGAATTTGCATTTAGGGGGCGGTTTTCAGGCGGGGCTCCCAGCGTATTTGATTCCTCTTATCTCCCGGGTCTCATGTTTTTTGCTGGGTGTGGAGGGGGTGACTGCTACATCGAGACCCTCCCGATAAGGCTGCCAGATTAAATGCAGGTGCCTGTTGAATTCAGGTTTCAGATTGACAGCGAGACAGTGTTAAGCATAAGTGGGTCCCGCGCAGCGCTGGCTGAATCTGACAAGCCCACCTCAGCAGCCCCGTTTGCCCCCAGCTCAGGGTGCTCATGCCCACGGGAACTGTTGCAGATTGCTCCTTGAGGTTTCAGGTTGTCCCCGGGAATCTGGTCGCAGCGGCTCTCCCCCGGGCCCTGGCCCTCTTGGCTGTGAGACTCAGCGGCTGCTGCCTCTGGCCTCCGTCTCCCCGTCCAGGCGACAGAGGGGCAGGCCTAGCAGATTCACAGGGGCCAGGTCTGAGGTCGAGATGCTCACGGACGACTTCACAGTCATTTCTGTATCCCTTATTCAGCATTCATTCACTCACTTGCTGAGGATTTATTGAGCACACACTGTATACCAGGCGCAGTGATGGGCAGTGGGGACAGAATGGGAGCAGGGCTGGAGGGGAGACACAACATGACTGAGCACACACCATTATTCAGCTGCAGTGTGGGGTAAGGCTCCCCAAAGCAGTTGGTGAGCAGCTCAGAGTAAGGGAGGCACACAGCTTGGACCGCGAATCACCTCTCATTCTCAGGAGCCTTTCTGCCTCCAACCTTCCCATTTATCCATCCTCAGAACAAGGTTCAGAGAGGTGCAGCGACCTGCCCACGGTCACACAGCACTTTAAGACGTCAGGTGCCTCTCCTCTTCTGCTTCCTGGCTCCATGACCTCAGGCGAGTCCCATCCCCCACTGGGCTTTAGTCACCCCATCTGGAACATGGGGATGGAGATGCCCACTGGGTGAACTGGTGCCCAAGGGAGAAAGCAGCTGGTGTATTGAAAAGTTCGTGCAGTTATTTCTCACTAATGCAGCTTATGAATAACGGCTGTAAAAAAGTGCTTTCAGGGAAGATTTAGTCACATTAAACAGTCAGGACGTTCAGTGAAGTCTCTTGCCCTAAAAGAGACAAGACTAGAAAAGCCACAGCTCCCAGGTAGCCACTTCTGGGCGCTGATCCACGCACCTCGGACCTCTGGGCAGCTGACCCCCATGTGGCCAGGCTGAGGACCTGGCCTGCCGTGCTTCTGGGGAGGACAGCCACCCCAGCTTCTTTTTTAAACAAAATAATTTTATATCATATTCATAAACATTATGGCAGATGCTGGCAATACAAACATAGGTAAGACGTACTATCAATTTTCTTAGAATTTTACAATCTAGTAGGTGAGACTGATGTGTGAACATATAAAGTGCACTAAACGCTGGTGCTTTTCCCCCAGTGTTACTGAGAATTGCCGTGCAGCGCTGTGTGAGTCTCGGGTGCACAGCGTGACAGCTTGGTTTACGTGTACCGTGAAGCGACTGCCACGGCAGGTTCTGTTAAGGTCCACACCTCGTGAGATGCCCCCCACGTCAGGTCACAGTGCAGACCTTTGACTTCCCTGTGGCTTTTCTCATCCATCTAAGAAATTTGCATGTTTTCAAGCTTTCTCCAGCCCTGCTGAGGGGGTTGGGGGGTGCCCAGGCGAGAATGTCTGATGTTGGGGGAAGTTTGGGGAAAACCTCTAAGCAACTGAAAACTGAGAATTGAAAGTCTGCTCGTCAGTCAGCAGAGGGTTCCGGACTTTTCCTGTGGCTCAGGCCCCCAGGCTCTGGGGAAGTGGAGGTGAGCCCTGCTCTGCCAAGCCTGGGAAGTCCCTGGCCAACGGGGAGATGCTGCAAATCCAGTGTCCATTGGCTGGGTCTCTTGAAGATGCTCTGGGCACCCAGAGTTCAAAAAGCTTTCCCAGAGGCCTTGAACGACAGAAGCATGCCAGGTGGACAAGACTGGTGAGTAAACGGCCCACGGAGAAGCCAGCAGAGCGTGAAGGCGTGGCGTGGGCCGTGGGAGCGTGGCGTGGCTGGGGTGCCGTGTTCTGGGTCAGGGAGAGCAGCTGGGTGGGTGTCGGTCTGGCCTGGTGCCCCTGAATGGTCTGCCCAGCGGCTGGTCTCGATCCACTCTGGGGAGCCTGCCTGGAAGCAGGGTCCTTATTTCACGCTCCCGGTGCCCCGTGAAGGTAGGGACTGTTGTTTAGCTGTTGTTTTGACAACTGGCTCCTTCTGCTCAGGAAGAAAACCAGACAAGCCCAGCCAGCACCCAGACACGCTCGTAGGGGAGTCGCAGGTGCCCCAGAGGCCCCAGGAGGAGCCCACTGTAACGAGCCGTCTCACCTAGTTTCGCCGATTCACATGCGTCGGGGAGCGTGCGAAGTGCCGTGGGAGGGGACGACGTCGCCAGCGGACTTGCCCCAGAGCACGGATGGAGAAACTGTGTTTCGTGTTTTCCCTGCGTGACTATCACCCTGGGTGCTTGTCTCTGTTTCTCCCAGCCCTCCCCACCCCAGGGTGCAGAGGAGGAGGCAGTGTTTGTTGATGAACTGCAGGAAAGGAAAGGAGGCTGATCTTTCTCATTCAGGGGCCAACTGCCTCCTGAGCAAACCCAGTCTTGCCCTGAGGCACTTCCTGGTCCCTTCCCTGTGTAACGGCCCATTTCACAGATGACAACAGAGGCCCTGAGGCTAAGTGACATTCCTGAGGTCACTACTTGCCGCTGGCAAGGGGCAGAATTAGGTTCCAGCTGAAATATTTGATGGGGAAGCAGAGCAGGCAGATGGAGCTGGGCCAAGGGTGTGTGGGGCGCGCCGGGCAGGGCGGGGTGGGGAGGGGGAGGCTCGCAGCTGGGAGGTTCAGGGACAAAGCTGGAGAGGCCGGGAGGGTCCTTCCTCTCCACTGACATTATGGGGGGGGGTTATGTAGGTCAGAACTCGGCCATCTGGGGGTCAGCAGGGACTGACTGACTAAATAAACAGGTGAGGCAATTAAAAAGGACAACGGATTTCTCGACTATTTATAGCTGTGGCCTAAGTCGCAGGTATCCTTGCCCCCAAGGGTTCAAAGGAGACTTTTCACATGGCCCAGGCTCCCCGTGGGGTGAGTGAGCTGATTAAGGCCCAGGCTGTACTGGAGGGGACACTGGGCAGGGGCGGCGGCGGCGGCAACCAGGGTGAGAAAGCTCAGAGGAGGTGGGGGCGCTCTCAGGCCTGAGAGGGTGAAGGCGGCAGGTACGCTGTGGGCTGGCGGACAGAGCCCCTGCAGCCTTCCTTGCCTGCATCCGGTCCCCAAGATTAGCCACACCTCTGGACAGTAGCCCTGGGCAGGCTGAGTTTAAAGGCTGAAAAGCTCTTCCCGGCCTGCGGGGTGGTGCTTCGCCGTCCCGGCAGGCGCATGGCAGAGCACACAGCCTCAGCCAGGCGCATCGTGTTGGTGGCTGCCGTCCCCTGGTTGAGGCTGCCTATGTCCTAGTCCACGAGGACATGTGTGATCTGGGTCCTGGCCTGGGCTCTAATTCTAGCTGGTTACTTTACACAGTGACACCCCTTACCTCTTGCCGGCCTTGGTTTTCTCCTGTGTCAGGTAAAGGGGGGACCTCCTGGTGTCAAAGGTCATAGCCAAGGAGATGCCCCAGAGCCCGTGGCTCAGCACTCTGGAGCCCTGTCTCTTGCTGGCTGTACCACCTTGGTTAAATTGATCAACCTCTCTGAGCCTCAGATGGGGTGAGAGTCCCTCATCTCATAGGGTGGTTGGTAAGGACTGGGCAAAATACTGAACCCAAGTGCCAGGAGATGCCCCAGGCACACGTAGGTGCTCAGACCAGGGAGCTGGAGGATTTCCCATACAGTTAAGGCATTTCAAGTGTGCTTTTTTTTCTGTCAGACTCTCTGAAAACACTATAAAGTCTCATTAACTTTGGACTGGTTAGAGAAGAAAAGTGAGCAGTCACCATCAGTGAAAAGTGATTTAAGGAAATAAAATATTTAGCATGATTTAAAAATTACTATTAGCTAGAATCGTATCAGGTGCCCAGCACAGTGCCAGGCACACGTGAGCCACAGTTATTACTGTTTCCAGGACGTAAGGACAGTTGGAATCAGAACAGAGGGTTGCTATGATAGTGGTAGACCAGGGTCCTCATCCGCTGCCTCCTGGGAGGAGGCTGGCCCCCTGCCCTGGAGCACCCAGACCCTGGGAGGAAGACACGGGGATCAGAGCTGAGGAATGAGTGCATCGTCCCACTGGGAGATGGGCAGTGAGAGGTGGTCGGGAAGTCTTCCTGGAGGAGGTGGCATCTGAGGCTGGAGAAGAGCAGGGATGTGCCTTCCCGGGACTGGAATGGCCTGTGGAAATGCACCAAGCTGTGACAGCCCAGGACCTCACAGCGATGGCGTGTAGACGCGGTGAGCTCTGTGATAAAGGAACCCTCTCTTTGGCTTTAGTTCTGCTCAGGGACATTCCTAATCAGCCGCATTTTTCTGAAGAGCGAAGTCTCTGGGCACCTGGGCTGTGCTGGAAGGGGCATTGTGACCTCACGAACAGATACTCTGAGGCCTGGAGCCGAGGTCCGGGGCATCTTCCGTACTCTCTCAGGCCTCTGATGCCTCCCATTTCCCCGGGCCTCAGGTAAGTCACGTGGGCTTGGCCACCCGTGTCCCTGGCCCCGCGCTCAGAGCCTTCTGTGAGTCAAGCTTGTGAGGTCTCCAGTCGCTGCGGTTGCCTAGGAGACGGTGTCCTGGGAGACCGCCCCAGAGGGGGATCAGGGGACAAATGTGGGAGCCCTTTGGTGCTTCCAAGTTCTGACCCAGTGGCCCCGCTGGGGGCCTGGTTGGGGCACAGTCTTCCTCAGAGGCATCCAGCACGGAGCAGGCCATGGCTCCCCTGGCTGGAACTGCTCGCCCAGGTCACCCACCCCAGACCACCAGTGGGGCCCTCTTGTTTACCCACCTCCTCAGCCCCAGTCCTTTCCTGATGGAGCCTCTTAGCCCCTGAGCTGACCGCAGGTAAGCTGCTGGGTGAAGAGGCGGGGACTTCCCTTGAAGTCAAGAGCCTCTGGGGACTTGGGGGTCTGGATTTCCTGAGCCTGGGAAGGGGGTCCCCACATAAGGAACGGAGTTGAGCTGGTCCCAGGCATCCACGCAGGAGTTGGCGGGAGAGGGAACTGGAGGGGTAGGGCTCAGAGTTCAAACACTGTGCATCCCGGCCTCAGTTTCCCCACCTGTAAAATGGGCACATGAGACCAGAGGATGGTGCTGAATTTCAAGAACTAGTACAGGTTCAAACATCCAGTTGGGGCTGAGGAGCGGCGGGGCCCACTGTCAGCTGGCACCCTTGTCCTCTTGCCCTTCATGGCAGCTTTATACAAGTGGCCATCTGCTCTCGCCGTGACGTTATGAAAGAAAGACATTTTAACGCCCCCAGAGTAAGAAGGCTACAGTGTTAGGAGGCGGGATACTCCTGTTTAAGAGGGAGCCGCCTCCCAGCCAGGCCTTAGCCGCTGCCCGCACCGCGGGCTGGAGGAGGCTTCTCTCAGGTTGGCCGGGCCTGGGCCTGGGCCTGGCCCTGGGCGGCAGGGGGTTCAAGCTCTGAGCCACGGTCCTGCCTGTCTCACCTTCCTCCTAGTCGGCCCTTTGAGATTAGCCGCGGCGTGAACAGATGCTCATCCTCACACAGGATATCCAAGTGTCACCTGTCTGCGTGCCTGGCCCCCTTCCTAGCTGAGCGGTTCCCCTGCATCAGCTCATGTGGTCGCCCCTCCACCTGGGAGGCTGATGCCACTGTCAGCCGCCGTTTACAGCTGAGGAAACTGAGGCAGAGTAGGCTGCCCAGGGTCACTCAGAGCCTGGATTTCAGCCCTGGCTCCAGGGCCTTCTGGCAAGCCCCCTTCCCCTTTCAGGGCTGAGTCTCCTTGTCTGTGAACTCCGGGCACAGGGGCCCTGGGCTGATCTGTCACTCAGTGCCTCCCAGGAGAGGGGTCTCAGGTACCCAAGGACCTCTAGGTAGGACCTTTGGAGTCTCAAGGCTGCCAGGAGTTGAGGGGTCACAGAATCTGATTTCTGCAGCCTCAGCCACTGTGGGGGACACCAGGGAGGCCACCTTCCCCTTGTGAAGGTTTCCTTCACAGCTGTCCAGGGTCTCTGGCTGTGACCCGGGGAAGGAGGGAGGCCTCTTGGCCACTCTGCTCCAAGTAGCTGGTCCGTAGTTCTAGCCATGGGTTTCCCAGCAAAGCCTTTGTCTGCCCTCAAGTTCAGCCCCTGTAACTTCCAACCTCCCCACCCCGGGCTTAGCAGGTGGCGCCACTCAGGGGCCCAAAGGGTACTGACACCTTGTGTGAGGACCACCTGGGACGCCGGCTCCATCCCATCCCATGTCTAGGTTGGGGGGGGTGAGGGGAGGTTTCCGCATCCAAACTCAGATCCCCAGGGATCAGCCCCTCATCAGCAGAAAAACTGGCGGGGACCCCAGGGTCCCCCAGTCCAAACCTCTGTGGGAGAGGAAGTTGGAGCAGGCGGCAAGGATGTTAAGGTGAGCCCCGCACCTCAGAGCTGGCTGACCTGTGTTTGAACCCCAGTCCGGGCTCCGTGGGGGATCTGCAAAGTGCCCAGCAGGCCTGGCACGTAGGAGGCGCCCCGCAGGGCCTGAGCTGTGCCTCCAGGCCGCCGCTGGTCTGGGGGAGAGTGCGCGTGACTGCCCAGGTGCTGTTTTAAGCGGTCCGTACGTGTGAGCTTACTTCATCTCAGCAGCCCTAAGAGGCAGGTACTATTCCTCATTCTGTACTGGAGGAAACCCCCATTTGAGGGTTTACTGCCTTCACTGAGGGAGAGAGGGCCCCACCTGCTGCCTCCACCTTAGAAAACAAGTGACTGCTAGGGTGACAGCCAGGGGGTCTGCACGTCCCTGGCAGTATGCCCTACACCTTGTCCCTGTCCTTGGAGACGCCTGCTCAGCTGGCCTCTGCCCTTCACCAGGCTTCAAAGCCAGGTCCCGGCTTCCTTCGTGTGCCCCCTTCTCCTGGGTTGGGGGGGGTGTCTCTGATGCTCACCAGAATAGCCCACTCAACCCCCCGCCCCAGAGGCCCCAGGGAATGCACCTGCCTGCCCTCACCTTCAGTTCTCAGGCTTTTTCACTTTAACAAGCAGGTAACAAGGAGGCTGGCCTGCCCGGGGTTCAGTCCTGGCTCTGTCACTCACTCACTGAGTAACCTTGGGCCAGGTCATGTCTCCCCTCAGAGCCTCAGTGTCCTTATCTGTAAAATGGGGCAAAGTGCCCGTTCCCTGGGGTACTCTAAGGAGCAGTGGTAATAGGGAGTTAACCTCGGCAGATGATCACGTGTGGGGCAGATGGTTACTGGGGTAGCCCTGGGCTCACCGGGGCTGGCAGACGAAACCCAGCCGGCCCGGCCCCCAGCTGCCCACAGTCTGGCCAAGGAGACCACGCACATGCGCACACGCGTGCGCACGCCTGTGCACGATCACGCGCGTTAGCCTCCCAGGCAGGAGTCCTTTTCATTGGATGATTTCTTTTGCATTTTACCCGGCATCTCCCAGCCCTTAGCGCCGCTGTTCCCAGCCTCACCTGATTCTGAGAGTTGCTTGGGGGCTGGTTTAACAGCTGTGAGGAGGCAGTCAGTCGGTCTGGGGCGGGGGGCGGGCGTCTGCAGAGTCCTGGGCGATGCTTATGTTCAGTTACATGTGAGGAGCTTGGGCATCTGCTAACTCTGCCCATGAGCCCAGAGACTTCAGGGAGGGATGGTTTACAGATTAGGAGGCCCATTTTATAGGAGAAGAAACTAAGGTGTCCCCACAAGAACTTTGAACTTTGTCTAGAGTTGCACAGTTCTGAACAAGAGCCCAGCACCTGGGGAACTGGGGCAGAGGAGGATGCGAGGGAAAGGGTAGGGGGGCAGGAAGGGCATCCTGGTAGGTGACAGTTAGGCCAAGTCTTCAAGGTGGGTGGGATCCACCTAAACATAAGAGAACCCATAAGCAAAGCCCATGGTGGAGTTGGGGTAACGTCGGGGAGAACCAGGAGGCCCTGGGACCCATGCAGGACAAGAGGAGAAATCAGGCAGCAGAGATTGGGGATGGGGTGGACGAGTATAAGGAGCCTTGGATTCCAGGTGGGGAAATTGAGATGATTATCCTCTGAGCAGCTGGGAGCCACTGATAGTTCTTGAGCTGAGGGCAACATGGCAGGCAGTGGGGTTTGCTAGAAACCAGCTTGTTTCTAAGCAGGTGGGAGCAGAGTTCAGGGCACGCCTCTGGGGAGTTCCCAGGGGTTGGGGTGGCCTCGTCTTGTGACACTGCTTGAGTGACAGGCCAGAAGGAGGGAGTGCCCAGTCCCTAGCACCGTGCTCTTGGCGGGTGCGGTCAAGGCCTAAGTGGAGTTGCAGGAGAAGGTTAAGGGACACGGAAGCCCTCTGGGCTGCCCTGGGAGGTTCTCTGCACGTGCAGGAAAGCCAGGGTTTAGAAGTGCCAGTCCTCCCTCGAGCCTACCCCCACCCCACCCCCAGGGTGGGTTCTAACGCTGAGTTTTCCTTCCAGCCAAGCAGTAGTTGCTGTTAGGCCCCATCCTGCAGCCCTGGAAGTCCCTGCTGCTGCTGCTGCGCCAGCGTTCGCCAACCTGACGGAGTCAGATATGAATCCGATCCACCCAGGTTTGGAATAAGACCTTTGCTTCCAGCCTCTGGCACTCCCGGGCGCCACCGGGCTGGGGTGTTGGCGTCGCCCCTAACTTCGGTCACCCCACTCCAGCCTCAGTTTCTTCTCTGTGCAGTGAGTTCCCTCCAGCTTTGACGGTCCCTCTGAGAAAAGGGCCGGGGTCTCATGTGTTGATCTGCTGTGGGTCAAGGACCTTGGTGTCCCCATCTCGAAAGTGGGCTTGCGAACACACATGCCAGGACCTCTAAGGCCCCACTTGGAGCCTTTGATTTTGGGACAAGGTCTAGTTGGATCCCTAGCACTGGGCAAACCCATAGAGGATGAGGGAGAATGTGCTTCCAACTCAGTTTTGCTCAGAGAACACGTTGTTTAATGTAACTGACTTCCTAAAGATTTGGGGCTTCTCTCTCAATAAAAGGCCGAGCTTTGTAGAATTTTGATCCTTTGAGGGGAACTGTGCTGAGATGCCGGGGACCCATCTCCTCTCTTTGTAGCAGAGGGGGTGTGTGGACAGCCCTGCTGTGTCTCGCATCTCCAGCTCTTTGCTCCGTCACCCGAACTGAGGCACCCTCACAGCTGCAAAGTGGGAGGGACTTACTCCTACACTGAGGGCCCCCAAAGGTACTCGCGGTTCTGGGTCTTGTCCCAGGTGTCAGGCAGCAGGCCCTGGGAGTGTGGCGCAGAGGTGGTGTGGCCTGTGGACCCCCAGGAAGGCACTGGGGGTCCTCGGGGCTGTGTGCCTGTGGGCTTGCCTGTGAGTGACTTGGGGGAGGGCAGGAACCAAGGTGCGGAGGCTTGGGAAAGCCTGGGCTGGGTGGTTTGGGGGCCCCTGGGCATTGCGGGTGGGCTCTGGACGGTAGAGTTTGCCTGAAACTTGACTTGCAGACAGTGGGGCAAAAGCCCAGGTGACGCCCCTGTGCTGTCGGGGGTTGGGGGGCAGCCCTCCGCCTCGCTGAATCCCGAGCTGTTTCCGTCCACAGGCTCCAGGCTCCCTGGGCTGGCTTTCTGAGTGGGGGAGAGGTGAGGGTGGAGCTGGGAGGGAAGAAGGAAGTCCTCCCTCCTGGAGGAGGAACGGGTGTGAAAGAGGAACAGGGAGCCTGTTTACAGATGCTTGCTGAGCCTGGAGGCTCCGCGCACGGAGGCAGGATGTGGCGCCCATATTATAGATGGGGACGCCGAGGCCAAGAGCGGGGACTGCCTGGCTGGTTTCCGTGGAGCTGTGACTTCCGGCAGAGCCCTGGTGACAGAGGTGGGGGTGGCTGGGCCTCGGGCGTGCCCTTAGCTGGCCTTGCCCCCATGGCCTGTCTCTCCAGTTTCTACAGCGCCAGGGAGGGGCTGCCCTCTGTTTGCTGTTCACAGCCAGTGAGGGGAGGGCGGCTTTAGCTTCTTAGAGCTTAAAAGGGGAAGTTTGAGGAAATGAAAAAACGAGCCTTTCTGTTTTCTCATGTCTCTCTTTGTGGCCTCCAGAAATAATCCTGGGTTCTGCAGCCCGGCCTCAGGATCATGGTTGACCCCCTCCACCCCCACTTCCGGCAGAACCCTGCTGGTGCTGGGCTGGGGGCAGAAGAGTGACAGGCTTGTGGCTGGTGACTCAGTGCCAGGAGGCCGTTGCCTGCTGACTCACCCGCCCCGTGCGTGAAAACAGGCCCCCAGCACCCCCGGCAGACGTGGCGGCCCTCCCGCCTCCTGCCTCCTCTCCTTTACCTGGGCGGTGGCTCTGGAAATCTAAGTGGCATTTGGGGTCCAAGGCCCCTCAGACAGAGTCCATGCAGCCTGACCACTCCTGGACCCCCTCCTTCCCCCAGGAGCCCGGGGCGGGGCCCAGCCTGGGGAGGGCGGGTGAGGGGGTCATGGGACCAGCTCCTTGAAGCCTCTCTGACCAGACACGTGACTCTTGTCCTCCTCCTGAATTTAGAACGATTTTTGTGACACTGTGACCAAACGAGCCCCCAGTGCTGGGACATCAGCACCCCGAGGGCAGGAAGAGGAGCCCCTGCAGTGGCCCTGGGCCAGCCGCGGGTGGGGGCCCAGTGCAGGTGGGGCAGCCTGGGCTTCTCCTCCTGCGGCCCCAGGGGAGCAGGGGCCTGCTGGGCGCAGGGAAGTGACTTGTCCCAGATCAGTTAGCCTCGGGGCTTCACCCACGGAGGGCCGAGGGGTCTGGACGCGACGCACAACACATTTTCTTCCCTGGGTCACCCGCGCTGTGCCCCTTAGCCAAAGGGAAGGAGTTATGGCCAGTCATCCTCGACTGGTCCCTCTTTGCAAAAGACCGAGGGCTGCAGGCCCCCACTAGGAAGTCCCTACTGGCAGCAGCTTACAGACGGAAAAACCCCCTCGCAGCGGGGGAGGGCGCCCAGCGTGCAGGGATGTGCGAGGCCTTTAGTTGCCCAGGCTGAGCCCTCCTTGGGGCAGCACACAGCTCTCTAGGGGTTCCCACCACCCACTGGATAAATCCAGATTCTGCCCCTGGCCTCCAGGCCTGGCCTCCCCTCCGGGTTGCCCCGTGTCCCGCTCCCTTGCTCTGTCCTGTGCTGGCCTTCTCTGTTCCCTTGCCATGCCCAGCGTGGCCTGCTTCGCACATGCTGTTCCCTGCTCTGAGATGCAGATCTCAGCTTCAATGTGGTTAAGAGCACAGATCCTGGAGCCCCTGCCTGGGTTTGAGTCCCAGCTGTGTGACTTCAGGCAAGTAGCTTCACCTCTCTGGGCCTCATGTCTTCATCTGGGCTGGTGAGAGGCATCAATGAATGTAAATGAATTGGTCCCTGAAAGGGCTTAGCACAAGGCCTGCCCAGAGCCAGTCCTCAGTGAGCGTCTGCCGTTAGGGAATGTCCCCTCCTCACGGGGCCTGTCGGGCTCCCCGTGCGCGTCGCCTGCACCGCATCCTGCTTGCTTGTCTTTGGCGTGCTGGCCCCGGTCATAAATATCTGTTCGTGTACGTGTTTAGGGTCTGTCTCCCCTTCTGGAATGTCAGCGGCAGGTTCGCCCTGAGTCCCCTGTTCCTCCAGCAGTGCCTGGCACCTCGTGGAGCAGGCTCTCAGTAAATATTGATTCGGTCTTCACTGCTCTGGCTCATCCCTCAGCATCCAAGATGCGCAGGGCACGTGTTTGACCTGCAGAACGAGAGCTGGAGCTAGACGCAGCTTTCTGCTCCTTACCTGCTGCCCTTTACCCCGCCTCGGCGGCCTGCTCGGCCGGTGCTGGGGACTCCTGTGTTTTGGGCACGTTGTGCGGCCTGCTCGCACCTCCGCCCCCCCACCCGCCTGCAGTTTTTGTGAGGGGACTGGAGCAGGTGGCTGTACATTGGGCCCACATCCTGCCCTGCCCTCCCCTCCCCAGCTATGTCCCAGAGGCCAGTTCTCTGCAGAACATGCTCACCTTCACCCACTTTTTCCCCTGCAGACTGCAGACCTGTTCTGGTGGTCCCTGTGCAGAGGCTGCCATGTCCTGGGGTGGCACCAAGGATGTGGAGATAGGATCTAGGTGCAAATCTTGGCTGTGCTGCGAGGCTGTGTGACCCGGGCCAGACCCTCCCCTTCTCTGAGCCTCAGCTTCCTGGTCTGTGAAAGGGGAGGCTTCATGAGGCTGAGGGCGAAGTCAGCGCTTCTGTAGGTTGGAGGCTGAGCCTGAGCCGGGCAGGGTGCTTTCCGCAGAGTAGGGGTCCCTGGGGGTAGACGCGAGCCTTCATGGGGGCCAGGTTGCAGTTAGCTGGTGGGGGCGAGGGCCCTGCCCAGGCGAGACCCTGAGCCCAGGAGAGCACAAGCCCTGTCCCCAGAGATGTCGTGCTGAAAACAATTCCCCAAATGGAATTCACTTTCACTAGGACCACAAGACTGTCGCTCATTGTTTCGACTTTGTTCCTGGCCAAACAATGCCCGGCTTCCTGGATGACCTCACTGGGCGAGCCGTCGGGCCCTGGAGGCCAGGCCGGGCAGCGTCTCCAGCCGAGCCTGCCCTGCCCTTTGCTGCGGCTGCCCCGGGTGACCGGAGACCGTGGGCAAGACCGTGGGCTGAGCAAAGGGGACACGCTGAGTGTTCGGGCCACACGACGCTTTAGAAACTGCAAGTTGTGTATGCACGTACATCTCAGATTTCAGCACCTCTGGAGAAGCTGGAGGATCTGGCCCCAGTGGCCCTGGTCCCAAAGGCGCTGAGGAGAGCTGCCCAGGGCTGGAACCCGGCCCCACGTGCTGCGGGCTCTCCCTGTGGCCTCCCCACCGTTCTCTGTCCTTTGCCTGCCAGGTCCCTGTCGTGCCTGAGTTAGCCCGAGTTAGGAATCGGTAACCAGACAGAGGGCTACAGACCCCATGATCCAGTCCAGTGATTCAGTCTTTAAAGCTGTTCCTTTTATGAAAAGAATAAAAAAAACTCTTTCTTTAAAATTAATTCCTGCTTCCTTTCAGAAACAGCCACCCTGAGCAGCGAAGTGGTGCTCTTAACACGAGTTTCCTTTTTTTTCGGTGCTTAGCTGTTAAAGGCTTTCTAGGGCCAGGATGGTGATTGGGCAGTACGCCCAGGACAGGCGTTACCAGTTGATCCCAGCTCTCCTCCTCCTTAAGCCTGTCCCTTGCCTGGAGTCTGCAGAGGGTACTCCAGGGAGCCCCCTCAGATCTGTCAGAGAATTCTGGGGACCCTCCCTGCCTGCTGAAGGAAGCCTCCAGTTCCCAGCCCCAACCACCCTGCCCAGCCCTGCCCCAGTCCAGCTGTCTCATCAGTCCGCTCAGTCCATCCCTGTGGCCCTGGGCGCAGGCTGCTTCACGGGCCCCCCCCGCCCTGCCCCCTCTGTCTCTGTCTTGTGGCCCCTCACTTCCCTCATCTACTTCTCGAATTTGCCAGCTCCGTCCAGTAGCTTGAAGCTACCTTAAAGGCACCAGGCCTGATTTCACTCTGTGACGTCGCCAAAGCCACTAGATCCAAAACAGCCGAGCAGGTGAGAATGTGGAATTTCAGAGGCCAGAACAGACCCGGGAGCCGTTCAAAGCTCTAGCGGCCTCTTACTTGCTATGTGACCCTGGGCAAGTAACTTCACCTCTCTGTGCCTTGTCAGCAAACTGAAGGTGGTCACCGCACTCAGGGACGGGGTTAACTAAGAAAATGCTGGCCAAGTGCTCAGGACAGTGCTAAATCAGTGTGCACGCACCTTGCTTGCTTTTTCTTTTTTTCAAATACTGGGGATACAGTGCCTGCCGCGTAGTGTACTGAAGTCCCGATGTGGTCAGCTGATTTCTTCAATAATAGTTAATATTTGTTGACCACTTGTCTATACCAGGTCCTGTGCTGGATATTTTACAGGCATCATCTATTTTATTTTTACTCCGTTTTTTGTAACCAGTGAGGAAACTGAGACACAGAGAGGGTTGTCCCTTGCGCCAGGTCACACAGCTTAGCTGTGGCCTCTGTGAGCCCAGAACACTGGCCTTGGGGTGGATGTGGGGGAGGGGGGCAGGGGAAGGACAAGGAAAGGGCAGACAAGGGGCCCAGCTGCGTGCGTGGTTCCACGGCAGGCCCAATGGGCTGGAGGCCATTCAGGACTCAGGCTCCCCCCATCCCTGGTAAAATGGGTCTGTCATCCAGGTCTCCTGCCTCAGTTCTAGGATTCTGGGAGCCACTTGCCAAACCCCAGAGGTTTGCTGAGACAGTAACCATCTGGTCAGGCACAGAGAGCGATCTTGTAGGCCGGCTGTGTGCTGGGCCCTTTTGGAGTGGGGAGAGTATTCCAAAAAGGAAACAGAAGAAGTACCTGCCCTCTTATTTAAAAACCTGGTAGGAACTCCTGAGTGGTTGTCGGTGACAACAAGGGACGTAAGTCATTGTTCTCAACAAGAGAGAGCCATGTGAGAAGCTGTTTCCTTGAGAAAGTTCAAGTTCTGCAGGGGAGAGCGAGGCAGAGAGCCCCCAGCTTCTGGGCAGCTCATCCTGGAAGGGCCTTGGCCGGAGGTGGTGGGTCCAGAGGAGGCAGCCACAGCAGCATCTGCAAGTCAGTCGAGACCCAGCGGGCTGGCGCTGGGCACCTGCGGCCAGAGGGGGCGGGCGGCGGGGGCAGCAGGCAGGGCGCCGAGTCCCCAGCCTGCACTGCTGCTCGCTCTGTGCCTCTGGTCCTTTTCCTCTGGCCTTTGTGCTCATCTACAAAGCCCACAGAGGCCTCCCTCCTGATCTTTGCTCCAGTGCCTTAGGCACTGGGCAGACCAGCCAGAAATTCTGCCTCCTGTCTCCTTCCCACGTGTGTAGCCTCAGGCAGGCCACTCGCTTCCCTGCCTGAGCCTCAGTCCCCACATCTGTAAAATGGGTCTAAAAATCCCTTCTACAGTAATGAGGGTGTTTGAGGAGTGAATAGGAAATTTAATAGAAAGCTCAGCACAAAGTACTCAAAAATCTGGGAGTTTTATTTATTTTGGGGGAGGGTAATTAGGTTTACTTATTTATTTTTAGAGGAGGTGCTGGGGACTGAATCCAGGACCTTGTACATGCTGAGCACGTGCGCTACCCCTTGAGCTACGCCCTTCTCCCCTGGGAGTTTTAAACTGGGAGGAAACAAAGGAACATCTTGTAAATCCAGGGCATCCCTGGTGCTAGGTGGAATCTGTCCAAGTACATCCCACAGCTGACCAGGTGATCCACGAGTCACTCGTCAGGCACGGCTGGTTCTGGCCTCCACCCCTGGAACAGAGACTTCGGAGGGTTCCAGCTGGGCGAGGAGGGAGCTTCGTCCTGGAGCCTCTGTCTCAGAGCCGACGCTAATCGCTTGTAGCTGTAATAACCAAAGAGGAAGCTCTTAAAATGGGGAATAATGTACCCCGGTCACTATGAAATAGCCCTGGGCCTGGCGCCAAGGAAAACAGCTCTCGGCGGCGGCCGCAAGGCAGCGGGCTGCTGGAGCGCCAGCCAGAGGGGCCCGGGCCCAAGTGCTTACAGCAGGGGGTGGGCTGCTGGCGGGTGTCGGGGGGGAGTCAGCGAGCCTCGTGGCCGGCCCGCAAAGGTGGATGGAGGTACCCCGGGGAAGGTGCCTGCCGTCTGAGATCAGGCGGGGCTGGCAGCGGGACAGTGGAGGCAGAGCCGGGGGTCCTGGCACACCACGGTCGCCGTCGCGGCTTCCTGACCTCGGAAGTGTCATTTGGCCTCTCTGGGTCTTGCTGATCTCGCCCTGAGTGGGACTAGGGCCTTACATACCCCGAGGTCAGAGTGGACTCAGTAATTACAGCGGAAACAAGAACACTAGCGGCAACTGGTGAGGGAGTACTTGCCACATGCAGCCTTCATTCGGTCCTCACAACATCCCTGTGAGGTGGGCGTGTTTAGCCCCACTTTTCAGATGAGGACACTGAGGACCAGAGAGGTTGAGTAACTTGCCTGAGGTCACTCAGACGGAAAGTGGCTCTCAGCTTCTAGGCCAGGGCTCACACCTTGATTCTCGCAGGGGCCACCAGAGGGTCTGGCGCAGCCATGCAGGGAGCCCGCGCCTGAGGGGTGGGCCGAGCTGGAGCCGTTCTGTGGGGCCAGCGTCCCGCAGAGAGGTGCCTGCACTGGGACCCTTTAGGCCGTGGTGAGGAGCTCGTGTTTCCTTCTCAGGGTGATGGAGGGTGGGGGTGGGAGGGCATTCTGACCTGAGTGTGTTCTGTAAGCTGCCTTCAGCTGCAGTATTGAGGAGAGATTGTGAGGGTGGGGCGGGCCGAGTAGCAGTAGGGAGACCTGTGAGGAGGCTGCGCAGGATGCCGGCGTGAGGGCTGTTGGGCTTGGCGGGGATGGTTGCCCTGCGATGGGGAGACGTGGGTGGATGCCAGGAATGTACAGGAGGCAGGACCCGGAGGTCTTGCTGCTGTGAGCTCTCCAGGCCCAGGGCCGGTCAGACACCCCAGAGGGGCTTGGAATGAGCCCCCCTGAGAGGGCACCTGGGTCTGACTTCCTCCTGGCGCAAGTGAGTCTTCAGTGAGGCCATGGACGACAGCTTGGGTGGAGGGAGCCAGAGCCGGGCTGCTGGCTGTGTGTTCTCCAAGGCCGGGTGCACCGGCCTGGGTGGTAGCAGCCACAGGTGGGACAGGTGGCAGTGATGGAGGAACTCATCTCCAGATACACCTTGGCAGTGAGGAGTGGGGAGACCCCCAACTCCAGGCACATGACAGGCCCCACACTGTCCTGGTTCAGCTGCAGGGGTTGGGTGGACGGGGTCCTGAGTGTGGAGAAGGGGGCTGGAGGCCTCGTCTTGCAGGAAAGCAGGCCTGGAGCTGAGGGTCCCAGGGAACTTACTGCTACCTGCCACCTCATGTTTCTAGGGGGTTCTCTGAGGGCCAGCTGGCCTGCGACTCAGAGGGCAGAGCCGGGACGCAGGGTGGTCTCAGGGAAGCAGACCCCGGCTGCCTGCGTGAGCAGGAGCTGGCCTCCCCCACGCTTGGCTGACCTTAGGAAGAGCCTTCCAGCCCTGAGATCCAAGGAGAGCCCGAGCGGGCGGGACGGGCCCTCTGGGTGAGGAGGCTCAGGGGTCATTCCCTGAAAAACATCTCCGCGAGGAGGGAGCGGAGTCCCACATCCTCCAATTATGCTCCCTCCCGCCAGCCCACAATGGGCCGCTCAGATAACCACCGGGGGCTGCACAAATTAGCGCTGGAACAATGCTGGCCGCCGGGGCTATTTTTACAGTAGCCGTGCGCTCGGCGAACCCCCGTGTCGCCCCGAGGGAGCAGGGCAAAGAAAGGCCATGGATGCCGCCGCCAGTCTGCGCTCCAGGAGACGAGGAAGGCCCGGTGAGCCGCCCGGCGGCTCCAGGAAGCCTTTTCTTGGTCTGCTCACCGCCAGATAGTGAAACAATCGGGGTCCCCCACCCCGAGCCAGGAGAGGAAGGAGGGGTGGGGGAAAGGGGGATACTGTCGTGTTTTCGTGCCTCTGCTCCTCGGAGCACAGCCCCTGAGGGCCCGGCTGCTGGGGCCTGGCCAGCACGCCCCCCTCCACCCCCAGGTCCTCGGGTAGCCCCCACCCCACCCTGCCCAGACCGCCTCCTTGCCACACAGGGCTCTGAGGCCAAGGACACGCCAGTGTCACACGGTTGGGAGGTGGCGGAGCCAGGCTTTGTAATTGGCTCCACTCTGGGGACCATCTACCCAGCAGTTCCTGGCTGATGACCTACTGTGCGCCAGTCCTGGGCACACAGCAGTGGACAGGGCAGGGTGTGGTCCCACCGAGCCTCTATTCTAGTTGGGGAAGAGGCCGTTAACAAGCAAGCAAGGGCTTGAAGGCATTTTCAGGTAGTGCCAAGCCCTGTGGCAAGCAGGCGCAGATGCCCCTGGACAGGTCCGGTGGGCCGGGTGGGGTGGCGAGCTGGCCCCCGTGTGCCTGGGTGATGGCCGCGTCTGGTCCAGCTGATGGTCTCTGTCAGGGGCGTGGACCCATCATGGCCCACTTTCCCATTTCTCAAGAGAACTTAGAAATTTCCACCTCTCTCTGAAATCTGGTAATTCAGTGTTGGCCACCAATTTGGAGCATGAAGACAATCAAGTTACGTCCAGGGCTGCTTGGCTATGATCAGTCACCTTTGTCATCATCCCTTTAGTTCTGCAGATGGGGAAATGGCTCATCTGTCTTCCCTGGCCCTCGGCACCCTCTCCCTCTGGGCTGGGACTCGCGATACCCTTGCCTTCGCGGCCAGGTTGCCAGGGGCAGTGAGGACTCACGGGCCTGAGAGAACACAGGGAGAAAAGGCTGTGCTGGCTGGTAGCAGACTTTCTCTCGAATGGGGTACAAGCAGGGCTGGGCTGAGGGTGCCCATGAACAGCTCCTCTGAGATTTGATGTCCTCTGGGGCCTCCCATTGCCAGCCCAGGGAGCCTGGATGCTGCCAGGGTCCGAGCAAGCCAGAACAAGTATCAGGAGGGCTGCGCAGGACACGGGGAGATTAGCCGGCATTCTTACGTAATCCTGACCGAGCAAATGCCTTATTTTCTATGCGGCAGAGATGTGACTGGTTAATGAGTTGCAAATATATTTTATAAACATCCATTTTCCGTACTTTGATGGGAACTCCATTTTCAAATACCCTTTCCATTCCAGCCTGAAACCCCGTTCCTCACTGGTTTGTGTTTTTCCGTTCTTTAAATAGTGAGGGATGAGTACCTTCTGCGAGCCAGGCATTGAGGTGTGAGTGTCACTTTCTATGTAAATATGAAATTTGAGATAATTTCTAGAACATGCAGGGAGGCTGTTACTTGGAAGGTGGCCTAGACCTGCCTGGAAGGTGTCATATTCTGCAGAGATGCTGCCGGGGCTGGGTGGCTTCAAGCTGATGTGCCTGCGGGTGGAGGATGGGTGTGACATTCAGGGAAAACAGGTGTGGGGCCCCAGTGCTTCTGTTCGGTAGGTGCTTAAGGAATGGCACCTGTCAGTCCCTGGATCACTAGACCCCTGATCACCTAGGAGGGGCAGAGGGCTGGCCAGATGAGGGGGTGGCAACCCCCTGCCACAGGCCTGGGCAGGTCAGAGCCAGCCCGTGGGGCTGTGCCCAGCACACACAGGCTGCCCCTCACCAACGGCACGCTGGCGTCTGTTTTGTCTCCCACAGAGAGTGAGGGGAAGATGGCCACGAAGGAGAAGCTGCAGTGTCTGAAAGACTTCCACAAGGACATCCTGAAGCCACCCCCAGGGAAGAGCCCGGGCACGAGGCCTGAGGACGAGGCGGAGGGGAAGCCCCCGAAGAGGGAGAAGTGGGCCAGCAAGATGGACTTCGTGCTCTCGGTGGCTGGCGGCTTCGTGGGCTTGGGCAATGTCTGGCGTTTCCCGTACCTCTGCTACAAAAATGGTGGAGGTGAGCCTGGGCTGTGCAGGGTGGCTTCGGGGGAGAACCGGGGGCCAGAGCAAGGGTGGACTGGGTGGCTTCCCCCTGCCTGGCTTTTCCGGCCCACCTTGACCTCCCCTCCCTGGCTCTACCCTGCCCCGCTCAGAGCCGAGAGATGAGCATGACTGGGAATCAGGTGGTGTTCTGTCAGGGTCTTACTGTGTTACCTCGAGCAGATTGCTTACCCTCTCTGATCCTCTGAGAAGGGCGATGAGACCCAGGTCAGGTCTCCCAGCTTCAGATATTCACACGCCCCCTCGTAAGTTCCCTCCTGTCTCTGCACCTCCCCACTCTTCCTTACTTGGTATCTTTCCTAACGTTTGCTCTTGCTTTTCTAACTGAAACCAAATGTATTTCAAAAGCCAGCTTTGTTTCCCATCTTAAATAATCAATCAGTGTCATTTGCCATGACAGAAAGATATCCAGGAAAAAAAAATAGAGCGAAGATCATTTTTAATTTTAATTTTTTCCAGTTTTTTTGAGATATAATTGACACACAGCATTGTGTTCGTTTCAGGTACGCAGTCTGATTGATTCCTGTATTGTGGAGCAGTCCCCTCACTAAGTCTAACTGACAGGCATCACTTCACACAGTCACACATTTTATTTTTCTTGTGACGAGAACTATGAAGACTTTAGTCTCTTAGCAGCTTTCAAATATATGATCCAGTAGTGTTAGCTGGGGGCACCACGCTGTGCATGACACCCAGGACTAATTTATCTTGTAATCAGAAGTTTGACTCTTTTGACCGCTTCACCCAGGGAAGGTATTTTTTAAATGTAAGGTCTCTGGTCAGTTGGTTAGTTGGTTGGTTTGGGTTTTTCATTTTGTTTTGTTTTTAATGGAAGCACAGTCGGTTTACAGTGTCGTGTTACTTTCTGGTGTACAGCGTGAGGATTCTCTACACATACATGTATCTCTCTTCATAGTCTTTTGCACTTTGGCTGTTACAAGGTATTGAATATAGTTCCCTGTGCTGTCCAGTAGGACCTTGTTGGGGTTTGGGGTTTTTGGGTTTTTTCCAACCTGCTGGAGGTTCTGAGCTAGAATCCTCTCCTGTTGGGGAGGTGAAAGGCGGGCAGTGTGCAACCGAGGCTTTCTTGCTGGGGCAGTAAAACTGGGCAGGAGTTGCCCGCCACCAGCTCCTCGGGACGGCCCGCAGCCGAGGGCTGGTCTGTCCGCAGAGGCGGGCATACCGCATGGCGCCCTTGCCAGGAGGACTGTCGTTGGGGAAGTTCTGCCTTCGAGCCTGGTTTCTTAACCTTTCTTAGGCCTCAGGTGCCTCTGGGACTCTGATGGGTCCTAGGCTCCCCAGAACAAAGCTCTTACATATAGACCCGAGTCACCACAGTTTCCAAGGGTTTTTGGACCCGCTGAAGCCATTAGTGGACACCAGGTAGGAGCCCTCACCCCAGCTCTGTGCCCCTGACTGGCCCCCCGGCTCCCACCCCCGACTGCAGAGGCCCACCTCTTCCTTCTCGTCTCCGCACCCCTCCTAGCTAGCTCTTCTCGGCTTCCTGGGCGGGCCTGGGGGAGGCTAGGTGAAGGCTGCAACGAGGAGGCCACGTCTGAGACGGGCGTTCAGGGCGGAGCAGTCCTTCAGGCGGGCGGATGCGGGGAAGGCAGGCAGGTAGTCGCACGGCTTAAGCAAAGGCTCAGAGGCTGAAAGCACCTGGTGGACTTGCAGAAGGTCAGAGGGCTCGCCGGAGGGCCGATGGCAGCTGACAGGTGAGCAGGGCGTGGAGAATTTTCAGCCAGGTCCAGGAGCTGGGCCTTACCCTCCCGCCCCTCACCCACGCTCTCCAATTCCATTGTCCGGGAGGGTTTGGGAGTGAGGCCTGCCGCCTCAGCCCCAGGACAGCCGCTGCCTTACCCTCGCCCTGCTCTGCTCTCTCTGCAGGTGCATTTCTGATACCGTATTTTATTTTCCTGTTTGGAGGCGGCCTGCCTGTGTTTTTCCTGGAGATAATCATAGGCCAGTACACCTCTGAAGGGGGCATCACATGCTGGGAAAAGATCTGCCCCTTGTTTGCTGGTGAGTATGGGACAAAGATCACCTGGGGCCTGGTGTTCAACTGTTCAGCAAACGTTTATTGAGCACCTGCTGTTTGCCAGGTACATCGGAGCCTCATGCCAGGCCCTGGCGCTGTGCCTGACACAGGTCGCAGCCGGCACGGTGCGCGGGCGATGCTGCTGCAGTTGGCAGCGACTCGTTGCCTGTGGCTGTCCCGCCTCCCTGGGTCGTTGAAGGATAGGTGAGCGGCGGCTGCTAAGCCGCAGAGCCCAGGAGACGAACCCTTGGATTCAGGAACCTTCCAGTCTGGCTTCGAGTCCCACGTGCTCTCTGTGTTCGCTCTGGTGACTTTGGGAAAGTCACTTAATCTCTTTGTGCCTCAGCGTCTTCATACAGATAATGGAAAGAATGTGCTTAATTACAGGGTTGCTATGGAGACCAAAGGACATAGCCGTGTAAAAGTGCTTCGTACATGCAGGCAGCCCCAAACCAGTGGTGGCTTTACGTTACTGTTAGAACATGTAGTCCTGGGCCCAGTACCTAGTCTGCCCTCATAAGATGATACTGTCACGATTATAGTTAGCAGGGATGGGAGAATGTGTGAGTCTGTTCATTCAGTCATCCGTATAAACCTGTCCTATCTGTTAAACCTTTCTTCCATTAAACTAGTCAGTAGTTTAGATAGTCCGTCTACCCATCCACTCGTCCATCCATCTATTCATCTACCCGAACTTCCAATCCACCACCACCCATGCATCCATCCAACACCGTGAATATCCATCCATCAATCAGTCCAACATCCATCCATCCATCAGTCCATCTAACCATCCATCCATCCAACCAACTGACCACCCATCTGTTCATCCAGCCAGCTCACCATTCATCTATCTAACCGTCCATTCATTGATCCATCCCTCGTCCATACATCCTTTGATTCATGCAACTGTCTGATTTATCTAACCGCCCACTCTTACACCTGTCCATCCATCCAATCACCCACTCATCCTACAGATATTTTCTGGTCACTGTTAAAGGTCCCCTTCTGGCCCAGGCCTGGAGGTACCAGGGTCTTCTGTGTGAGGATGTGGCCACGGTGGGTCTGGCCACCCCCTGATGCTCGTCTTGCTCGCCCACCCCTGCAGGCATCGGCTACGCCTCCATCGTGATCGTGTCTCTCCTGAATATATACTACATCGTCATCCTGGCCTGGGCCACGTACTACCTGTTCCACTCCTTCCAGTCGGACCTCCCCTGGGCGCACTGCAACCACAGCTGGAACACGCCCCAGTGCCTGGAGGACACCCTGCGCAAGAACAAGAGTCTGTGGGCCTCCCTCAGCACCGCCAACTTCACCTCCCCTGTCACGGAGTTCTGGGAGTAAGCCTGGCCTTGCCGGAGGAGGGGGGCTGGGGGCATGGGGCGGGGGGCAGAGAGGGCAGCCCGGGGACGCGGGAGCCACTCTCTTGGGGTGGGGTGGGTGGGAGGTGGGTACAGATTTGGAGGTAAATCCATGCCTTTGGTCTCAGACAGGCCTGGAGTCGAATCCCAGTTCTGCCATTTTACTGGCTGTTTGACCTTCGGCAAGTCACTGCCCCTTTCTGAGCCTCAGTTTCTTTAACTGTCAAATGAGGGGAATGAATCGTTCCTACACCCATGGGATCTCTGTGAGGATTGTTTCCCAAAGGCAGGTATACGTACTTATGTTGTCTGAAAATGATACAATTTTCTTAATGTATTTTAGAAAAAATATAGTTAGCACATCAAACCTGTTATTGCACAGAGAAAAATGCATATGTGAAGCTGATGTAGTTATTCAAGTGAAAAGGTAAGTAGATAAGAGTGAAAAATATGTATCAGTTAGCATTCGCTGTGTAACACTTCCCCAAACTCAGTGGCTTTAAGCAACAGCCATTTATTTGATTTGGCTCATGGTTCTGCTGATGGGCAGTTTGGGCTGAGCTTGGCTGGGCAGTTCTTGTGGTCTTTGCTGGGCTCCCTCGCAGGTAGGTCAGCTGCAGGGCATCAGGCTACCTCTTCTGCAGATTGGCTGGCTATTGGCTGGGGTGCCATGGGCAGTGGGTCCCGTGGTCTCATCACCTAGCAGGTTAGCCTAGGCTTGTTTGTAGGTGGCTCAGCATTCCAAGAAAACAACGGATGGGAAAGGCCCAAGGCAGGGGCACTTTGCCAGCCTCTGCTTACACCATTTTTGTTAACATCCCATTGGCTAAAGACTAACCCAGACTCAAGAGGTGGGGAAACAGGCCCTGTCTCTTTATGAGAGGAGTGCAGAACTAGGGGCACGCTTACAGTTTACCACAATATAGTCAATAACCGCAGGAGTTTACACACAGGCCAGACATGAGAAAGGCAGAATGTGGAGGGCTCCGTCTGGGTGACTCCTAGCTGACGTATGGGCAAGTCCTTCTAATGCAGTGCTTGGAGGCTGATCAAAAATGTAGTAGTGCCTTGCTTTTCCTGCACTTCATGAGCTGTTAACTTGATGCTGGAAATAACTGAGATCAGGCCTTGCATGGGGTTGAGAGCCAGGGGCCAGAGACGGTGCTGAGGAGGGAGGTAGTCCCGCATCATCACTGGATTTGCTGTTTCAGGGCGTCTCTCCACCTCTTAGAATGTGGCCCAGGAGCAGGCCCGCAGAGGAGGGGGTTAACTGCTGCCTGGTCCCAGCCAGATGCTGGGGCCCGGGCTGGGGAATCTTAAGCAAGAAAGGGTCCGTCAGCTCTCACCCAGGTGGCCCGTGTCCGTCCCCTGACACCCGGGCCTTCAGTGTGTGCTCAGAGATCCCCGGGCTTCTGGGACGGGGCTCTTTACGTGTGCATAGTTTGCACTGGCAAAGGCAATCACAGGCACCCTCAACGCCCCCACCCTCCCCAACTCCCCACCCACTGGAGAGCTGAGTTTCCAGGCAACGAAATGCAGGCACTTCACTCTTCTCACTTGACCGAGGCCCGAGGCCACATCCCTGTCCACTCTGCTGTGCCTGGCACGGCCTGACCCCCCAGGGCCTGCCCCACGCAGGGCGCCGGCACCCACCCAGCCCCTTGGGTCCCCGCTGGGGCCCGGCTGCCTCGGGCGTGGACTGGCTGCCTGGCTTGGCACCCTCGCTCTGCTCTCCTGGCTGGGACAGGTGCCTTTTCCTGTCTGGGCTTCGGCATCCTCCGCTGCACTTGGGAGATCATGGCGCTGCCCTCCCAGGCTGGCGGGGCTGCCTCCATGGAACGGGTCATGCGTGGGCCGGCCCGGGAGTCTGCGTGATGCGTGTGGGCCAGCATTCGTCAGTGTCCTCGTTGTGGGTACAACTGTCCCCCGGGACTAGGAGTGGCCCCTTCTCAGACGCCTGCCTGGCCCCCTGTTACAGAGGGCTCGCCCCCTCACGTCAGCCCGGGGGCTCTTGAGAAGGAGCACGCGTGAGCATCAGGGTCCTCAGGTGTAGTCTTCACCCACGCCTGCTCCCCTGCCTGGGCCCCAGCCTGGGCCCCCCGCCCCGGGATTCCAGGGCTCCTGCCTTCCGGAACCCCCTTTCTGAGCGCCCCGCTCCCTTCCCCGGCCCAGAAGACATTAAGACAAGATTTCTCTTGGGAGACATCCTGGTCCGGCAGGCTCTTTACCAAGCCCTGCGTGCTCAGGTGGACTTGCGAGCGCTGGCCACCTGCCTGCCCCCCCATCCCGATCCCTCGGGCTCTAGCAGGACCCTGGGAGCCCACCTGAACTTTCCTGGACAACCTGCCATCTTTCTAGAGCCCTGGGGAGGAGTGGGGTCCACAGAGGAGGAGCCTGGAAAGCAGGTTTCGGAGAGAGGACCAGCCTGCCGCCTGTGAGATCAGGGAGGCCGGGGCCGCCTGCCCTCAGGAGCCTTCCCTTTTACTGCGCATGAAGAGAGGGGAAGGAAACAGGACCAGACTGCCCTGAGCATGGTCCCAGGGGCTTGCCCCTGTCATTGCCTTCTTTGCAGAGGCCCTTCCAGGAGGGAGCATGCCTAGGAATCATCCCAAACTCCTTCCTACCTCAAACCCCACATCCAACCCGCTGGTCCTTTCGGCTCTCCCTTGAAAGCATGTCCAGAATCTGACCACCCTCCCCACCGGCACTGCGGCCCTCCCCTCACGGGACCCCCGTCATCACCCTCCCAGACCCAGCGTGGCCTCTCACTGCTCCCCCCACCTTCCCTTTGCATCTCTGCCACCAGCTGTGACCCCAAACACACCCTTTCTCAGCTCAGAACCCTCTCGTGGCTTTTTCCAGACTGTGATCTTGCCCAGCTAGAGAGGATTAAGTGAGTATTTAACACAGTAAAAAGAGTGCTCACTGAGTGCTGACTCTTATTAATTCCATGTTTGCATCTGTCTGGCTGTGTAGCCTGGAGCGACAAGTCACTGCCCGTCTCTGGCCTCGTTTCCCCGTCTGCAAATGGAGGGGCCATGTGAGCTGAGCTTTGAGAGATGCGTAGGAGCTCACTAGGCTGAAAAGGAGAGAGAAAAAGACATTCTGGACAGAAAGAATAGCCCATGCTAAGGCGTGGCATTCAAAGAGCACATGAGTGGGAACAACAAGTCACTGGTTTGGCCAGAGTGCAGGACACCAGGGGCCCGGGAGAAGGACTGAGGCCTTGGATGGCAGGCTGATAAGTCTGAGCTTTGTTCTCTAGGAGCGGGAACCGTGGCAGCTGTAGGAGAAGGGAAAGGGAGTGACGTAATTGAATCTGTGTTTTCTAGACTTTCTCGAGGGACACATTGGTGAGAGAGAGGCTAGGACAAATATTAGGCACCGACTGTATACAGGGCCTCAGAGGGCTCAGCCATCAGTATGTGGGTTGGTTCCCTTTGGGGTGAGACTTAGCTTACGTGATTTCCCCTGAAAACAGCCCGCAGCCCTGCAGTGAGCAGCTCTGGGGTCCCACTGAGAGAGGCTCACTGGCTGCACTTAAGGTGTCACTGGCTGGTACCCGGTTGGGCTGCAGAGGGGTGAGGCTCCTCTCAGGACTGGGCTCCGTGCCCCTTGAGGCAGAGCGCAGCCCCAGCCCTCACTTCCTCTACTTCTCTCACCTGCGCCAGACACGTGAGTCCCTGAGCTGTCCTTTCCTGCAGGTGAATGATGGCTGGCAGTGCTCAGGAGCTGCCTAGGGTTCCAGACAACAGCTTAATGGCGCTGAGCCTCCCTCCTGGCTCTGGACAGGGGAGGGCCTTGATCCTCTTCCCTGCCAGCCCCTCCCCCACCCTAGTTTTACAAGAGGAGATAACGGGGAGCCACGGGTGATGCTCCTGTCCCTGGGAGCAGGGAGACTGACTCTGCCCAGGGTCCCAGCGGCATGACCTCAGGGCTGTCACCACCTGAGGTAGCATGGTCCCAGCATCTCACAGCCTGGCTGAGAGTCAAGGAGTTGAGACAAGTGATGTGCTGAGGGCGGGGCCTCTGGCTGTGGCTAATTAGGGGTAGCACACTGAGGACCAGAGTGGTTAAGTGACTTGCCCAAGGTTCCATAGGCAGCTGGACATAGCAGAGACCTCAGCCTTGTTCCCCGACATGACGCCACCTGCAGTGTCTGTGTCCCCCAGCAGCTGTGGGTCCAGGGCAAGTCCACGGCCACAGGTAACATCGTGCCGTGTGTGTGTGACCCCACTCTCAGGTTATGCGTGGGGTCCTCTCCCGGCCTGGATCCCCACGCCACCCTGTCTGCAGCGTGAGGGTACTGTCCTCAGCGCGAGCCAGTGAGACGCCCTTCTCCCTTGCAAGCTGCCCGGGCCCCTGAGACAGACACTTCACGCTGGCTTTATAATTTGACCCTGAGTCACTCCGTGAGGGGGAGGGAGAGCTTCTGCCCCGGTCATTCCGCTCGTCCCTGCTCTGAGGTCACCTGCATCCCCAAGGGCCTGCTTTGCCCCCAGCCCTGGAAGACAAGCAAGCCAGATCTGGCCCAAAGCCCTCCATCAGCCTGGAGCCATGCCTCCCTCCCCAGTTCCTCCAGAGCCCCCTGGGAGCTCGGCACATATCATTAGACTTTATTAGAATCAAAGAAATGAGTCACATTTGCAAACAAGCCCTGCTCAGCCAACCTTCCCCTGCAGCTGTCGGAAGGGGGAGGCGGCGAGGGAGCCCTGGGCGGCCCCAGGCTCAGGGCGGACGGGCTCTTTTATAATTGTTGCCTCCGCCGGTCTCCAGGGAAGAGCCATCGCCAATAAATGGCTGGCCGGCAGTCAAAAGGAAACGATTTGGCCCACTCGGAGGACGTATTTACATCTCTGAGTGCCGGCTGGACGGCAGCGGGGCGGCCGACTCAAAACAGACGTCCAGGCGATTCTTTTTTGGATCCCACCCTGGAATGAATCATTACTATTCTTGGACAAGAATGCATCTCACCTCTGGGTCTCCTCCCTCTCTGTGTGAGAGATGCAGGGAAGCCTGGGGTGCTGGGGACCCTCTCAGAGGGACAGCCTGGTACCCAGCCCCTGGGTGGCTGGTCCCCAGGGTGGCATCAGAAAAAAAGAACCAGGCCCAGGGTTGATTTTTTTTTTTTAATCTGGGTAATTTCAGGTGAATCCCTGAACCTCTCTGAGCCTCAGTTTCCCCATCAACCAAATGGGTATAATTAGTTTACTCAACGAATGTCTTTCGAGCATCCACTGTGCCAGGCATTGCTCTGGGTCCACCAGTGGTCGAGACAGACATAAGCCCTGTCTCCACGGAGCTGACATTCTAGTAGGACAGACAGACATTAAACAGATGATGCGGATAACACTGTAACATAAAAGCAACGATAAGCGATGAAAAATAGGAGTGTGACCAGGGATGGTCTTTACATCGGTGGCCAGGGAAGGCTGCCCTGGGGAAGTGGCATTCGAACGGAGACCTGAGGGAGCCCCATGTGTTGAGTGGTCGAGGGAACAGCCAGTTCCGCTGTCCTGGGGCAGGAGCACGCCGGACCTATTCAGGGAACACACCAGAAGCCAGTGTGGCTTCAGCCGCTTCCTTCAGGCGGAAGTGAAGGGGCCGCTTGTGTGCGTGGAGCTTGTCCTGGTGCGGCTCGCCTGTGCCTGTGGTCCCGGCATCGTTGTTAATAGGGCTATCTTGCTGTTTACAATGTCTGGGTCTGAATGATGGAGTATTTGGTCACCGTATTCAGGGAGGTGAAAAGGAGCGGGCAGGTGGGTGGGAGCCATCGGGGGATGTGGAGCAGAGGTGGGGCAGGACCTAGCTGGGGTATTGCCAGATTCTCTCTTGATAAGAGACTGGGGGTTGAGAGTAGAGGCAGGAAGGCCAGTGAGGAGGCTGCTGAAACAGCCCTGGGGAGCAATGGGGGCCCGGAGAGGGGTGGTGGCAGTGTGGGGGGTGTGGCCAGATTTGGGGTGACTTGTGTAGCCTCCGGGGGAGGTTAGGAGGCAGTGGTGAGGGGCATTGCCCCATGGCAGCCCCTCCAGGGCACAGCACTCTGCAGTTCCCTGAGCAGTCCCAGCTGGGGATGGCTTGGGGGCGGGCACTGTTGTTCGTGTTTTACAGAAGAGGAAACTGAGGTGCAGGGTTACATTTCCCTCTGGCCTCTCCTGCTCAAGGCTGTGGCCCTTCAACAGGGAGCTGACTCTTTAGAAGGAACCACCTTCTCCCGGGGGAACATGGACTCCTGTCTCCTGTGACTTCAGAGGCAGTGACCCCTGAGGGCCGGTGGGCAGGGCTGATGTCCCTGTGCTCGGTGTGACTGCCCTCGGTCACTGCCTCGTTAGTCGGAGCCCTGGGACTGTGGGAACGGTTTTGGGGCATTAAGTTTAAGTTTCACGGTCTCGGCCGCCAGCACTCTGTGGGGCCCCACCAGGCTTCAGAAGGTGTCTGCCCGTCGGGGCGTGTCTGAGTTGGGGCTGCGTCAGTCTCCCCCGGTCAGCAAAGCCTGTGGACTCCGAGCCCCTGGCCCTGCCGTGTGCTCCTGGGCAGGGCTGGTGGTGCCTTGTGCTGATTATCCTTTGAACCGTCCACGTACCTCTTCCTGAGCCGGGCAGGGAGAAGGGGAGGAAGCGACCCGGCTCGGTGCCTGGAGTGGCCCTGGGGTCCCAGCACCACGGCAGTAACAACCGCTGGCTGCGTCCAGGTGCAGTAGTTGGTACTTCGTGTGGGTTTTCTCCTGAGGACCATCCCTGTCAAGAGGTGGGTGGCTGTTCTACAAACTCTCTGCCCTCTTGAGGCTTACGTTGTAGTGAGATCCAGATAAGGAACGGGGAGCGTAAAATAAAAGAGTGATAGGGCAGAGAATGTTGGGGGAGGGTAGATTCCCATTTTATAGATGAGGAGACTGGGATTGGGTGGTTGGGTAACTAACCCCAAGTCAGTGATGGTGGAGCCCAGATTGAACCCAGTGTTTGGCCCACAGTGTGCACTGAGGAAGAGTCTGCTGAAAATCAACCACACAGGAATCAGTGCCCATTTCACAGATGAGGAAACTGAGGCTCAGAGGTTTACTGTACTTGCCCGAGGCCTGGCTGGGTAGAGTCCAGGTTCGCCTGACTCAGGAGTCCGAACCCGCCCCTTGTTGGCATCCCCACACCGCTGTGACGTGGGGGTTAACTGTGCTCCGAGGCCACTGGCATTCCATGGCTTGGAGAGGTGAGGCGAGCTGTGCACGTGCAGCACCGCAGCCTGAGACCGGAGCCCCGGCTCTCCCTCCCGGGACCAGGCCCCGGCTGACCTGCGGTTCTGTTTGCTTGAAGGCGGAAAGTGCTGAGCCTGTCTTCTGGAATTAATGAACTGGGTGCTCTGAAGTGGGAACTCGCGCTCTGCCTGCTCCTCGTCTGGCTAGTCTGCTTCTTCTGCATCTGGAAGGGCGTCAAGTCCACGGGGAAGGTGAGTTGTGCTTCTGTCCCGCCCGCACCCCCGCAAGCCTTCCTGCTCAAAACTGGTGCTGAGAAACCAGTCCCCCCGGAGAACACAGAGCCCTGGTTTCCGCCCTTCGCCCATGCCATGGCGTAGATACTCCCACCGTGTCCGATTTCAAGTCCTTGGAGGTTTAACAGCCAGCTCAAACACTTCCTGAAAATTGAGCGGTCCGCCTTCTCGGGGCTGCCGCGCTCCCGCACGGCCCTGGTGCCCGTGTCAGGGAGCTGGCACAGCGCAGATGGGAGCAGATAGCAAACTGGTGTCGGCGATGCCGCTGTAAGTTAGCTGGTGTCTGTGCCGTTAATGACCGGCTGTTCACACGGACCTTTGCCGTATCCGCATCCCCTGGGAGCCTGTTAGAAATGCAGGCCGGTGGGCCAGCCCCAGACCTACGGAACCAGAAACTACATTTGAACCATGTCCCTCCGTAATCCAAACGCACACTGAGGTTTGAGAAGCACTGACTGGGACTTCCGCTGCTCAGTCAGATTAACTGAACCAGCTTACGTTTCCGCTGGTGACTAAGATGCTAGTTCTCTGGGCAGGCTTTCGCGGATGGCAGTCGTCCCCTCACAACCAAGATGTTAGTTGTTAACCGAAGTGTCAACCGTGACTGAAATCGGCTGCTGGTTAATAGGTTACACGATGGCCAGGATGTTAGCTGTTAACAGAGGCCGTAGCTGATAATTAAAATGTTAGCTCGTGGTTCAGGCTTTAGGTTTAGCTGCTGGATTGTCGGCAATGAAAACGTTAGCCTGTAGCGACGCTGTTACCTGTCAACAGGGCAGAGCAGTTACCTGACAACCAAGATCCTGGCGGGTGCCATGCTCGTTCCCATAACAAAGTCCCTGCAGAGGCTTCTGGTGGGTTCAGGCGTGAGCCCGACCCCAGGGCAGTAACTCAGCCACAGCACAGAGACTGGGTGATGTGCCTGTGCGTGCCCCCCCGCCCCGCCGTCCCCCCACCCTCCGTCGTTCGCATCTCAACAGAGAGGAAATCTCTTAAACGTCCAAACGCCTCCAGAGGTCAAGAGTCACTTCAGGTGGCGTTTGAGGTTCAGCCACGGGCAGTGGGTGAGGTCGCCTGGAAAATGGGGCCTTTGCTGCACCAGGACTTGGAATAAAGGACCAGGTCCTCCCCGGATGAGGAGACCCGTAGGCAGTCACGGGTCTGAACAGATCCTGGCAGCTACTCAGGCACCTGCCACGCGAGATCTGGGTCCCGGGTTGCCGAGGCAGCCTGCGCCCCCACCCCCTCTGCCTGTTTCTCTGGGCAGGGCCACCCATGACCCTAAAACCCAATCTGGAAAGGAAGCAGGCCAGGCTTCAGAAATCCGGACAGGCACACCCCCTGCTGACCTGGCCTGCCTGGACAGGCAGGAAGAGGGGACGCCGGTGACTCAGCACTCCTGTGTCCACCTGTGTCATCCCGTTTCCTCCTCCACCTTGTGTGCAAGCCATTTCCATTACACCCTCTCTTCAGACGGTGAGGGGACCGAGCTGGGAGAGGTTAAGGGACTTGTGCAAGGTCACCCCCTCCTCCCGAGCCTCAGTCTCCCCATCCAGAAAATGGGTGAGGCTTGAAACGAGGTGTTTGAAGCACCCAGCAACAGGCTTGTGCAGACTGGCAGTAAGCGCCAATTGCGGCTTCACGCTGCCTCCGGGTCCCCAGGTGGAGGCCAGTCTGTCGGGAAGTTCTCTGGACCCTGGGCCAGAGCAGTGATGTGGACGTGCTCACTTACGCACTCGTAATTCGAGCCACCTGGTGCTGAGGAATGGGGCCCCGGGACGTGCAGAGCTCCACAAACAGACAGAAATCCCTGCTGCTCAGGAGCGGACAAGCCCGCTGGTTGTAACAAGGTGACGTGTAAACTGTACAGGAGTCAGAGAGTGACAGGCACGATGCGGAGAACACTGTGGAGGGGAGGAGACCAGGAGTGCGGGGTGCAGTTTCACACTGCGTGGCCGGGGAGCACTCGCCCAGAAGCAGAAGCTGAAGGACGTGAGGGGTGAGCCATGGGCCTGTCTGGGGAGAGAACGGCCAGTGCAGAGGCCCCAAGGTGTGTCTGCCCAGACCCCTGGAGAGCCCCCCGTCTGATGGAGGAGGCTGACGTCCTCCAGGATCAGTGAGCAACGCTTGAAACACAAGCAGGGGCAGGAGGACAGAATCCAAGTGAAGAGGAGAGGGAGCCGGGCCGCACCTGTGGCGGGGTGACGACGTGACTTGCTGGAGGCCCCCCTGTGCACCCCCAGACAGGGTCCAGGCCCCCAGGGGCGGGCGTGGTTCCCAGAACAATAGCAGGTCCCAGGCCAGCCCAGAGAAGCCAAGACAAACACAGTTCGGCCCAGTGGCCTTCCTCGAGCTCCACGGCCGGCCTGCCTGCCTGCCCACCCGCCACCAGCCGCGACTTCCAGCCCTGGCCACAGACCAGGTTCACGGCTGCCGTGGGGTCTGGGTCCGCAGCCAGCGGGATGGCCTCTTCTTGGCCATGGCCTTGCTCCAGTGGCTGACCCTGGTCCAGCAAGGGGTGGATGGAGGGAGCAGCTGGGCCTGGGAGGCTCAGGACCCAAGTTCAAGTTGCTTTGCCTCTCTGAGTCTGTTTCCTTTTTTGTAATACTCAGCCTTCCAAGGGTCTGAAACTTGGCCCAGAATGTGCTGTGGCTTAATTCATTCAACAGATCGTGGTGGTGACAAGGATCGCACTCCTTGGCACGTGTGTGCCAGGCACCGTTCTCAGTGCTGATTACCAGCTCATGTAATTTCCTGGTATCTGAAGTGTGTGCAGCTATTAGTACATTTTACAGATGGGGAAATGGAGGTCCAGAGAGGTTAATTAACTTGTCCACGGTCACACAGCTTGTCAGTGGCCGAGCTAGGATTGGAACCTGGGCAGCCCAGCTCCCGACTTCAGTGCCCTGCCTCCTTCCACCTCCCAGTCATCACCTGCTCTCTGCCCTCAGCCCTGCGCTGGCCTGACTGTGTGTCCCTGCTCTCCCAGCACGGGAGGTCCAGAAAGTGCAGCCCAGTGGACCCAGAGCAGAGGACGGTCCCAGATGTGAGCACAGGTTGACCTCTCTGTTGCCAGCCTCCAGGGCAGCTCTTCCGTCCAGGGCTTAGAGATAAGCAGAGGTGGCAGACCTGGTTTGGGATCTCAGCTCTGCCCCCAGAGTCTGCATGACCGTGTGTGAGTCCCTTTCCCGCTCTGAGCCTTGGTTTCCCCTTGTGTGAAATGAGTCAGCCATGCCCCCTCTCCGCCTGACACACAGGGTGCGGTGAGGACCCTCGGGACCTGCCCAGTCGCTGAGCACAGACCTGGGGCCCCACGTCTCTGGGATGAGTGGCCCATGGTGCCCAGGCCTTCTCCCCAAAGGAAGCTCAGGGCAGCAGGAGACCGGCCTGTCTCCCTCGGGCCTGGCCGGCCACCCTCTTCCCACCGTCCCTAGGGAGTGAGGAAGCGTCGTCCTTGCAAGTTTCCAGGGCAATTAGGCCTCAGGGCTTTTGGGTCGAGGGCTCAGAGGAGCCACGGTGGTTTGCCAGCAAGAGTGGAAAAAACCATGTCCCGTGGCAAAGCCTGCTGGGCCCCCGCCAGAGGCCCACTGGCGGCGGCTGGCACCAGCCTCTCCCATGAGGGTCCCCGGGGAGTGACAGAGATGTTGAGAGAACGGCTCTCAGGAGCTTGTCCTCAGCGGCAAATTCTGCAAAACAAGCGTGTCTTTCCAAAGAGGAGGTGCAGTGGCGTGACGAGGGGCGGGGTGTCCTGGGTTCGGGGAAGACCAGCAGGGACATAAAGACCCTGGGACCCTGAGGCCAGCCGGCCGGGATCCAGCCCCTCCTCTGCCACCTACCAGCCCCGGGACCCCGGGCAGCTGACGTCCCCTCTCTGGGCCCCCGTTTCCTCCCCTAGAAGATGCAGGTGGTAATAGTCCCACTTGTTCAAGTTGTGAGGGCAGGTTGACATGCACAGGGCTCTTAGTGCCACTTAAGTGCTCGTGAAATAAATTAAATACGTGGAAGCGAGGGAAGCCACCCCCACCCCGGGAGGGGTCCTGTGTCCCTGACACAAAGCCTCTGGCCACAGCCGGGCCGCCCAGCCCAGGGGGGCCCGGCGGCTTTGAAGTGGCGCCCTCCGCCCCGCCTGCTGTCAGCAGCCATTGTCCTCCCGGGGCCGGGGGTGGGGGCTGGCGGCCTGTCCTGTCCTGTCCACAGGAAGGGAGGAGCGGCCGGCTGGTCTTCATTCTTCTGTCACCCCTTCTGTGGCTTCCTGACCCACCCCACCCTCCACGTCTGCCTCTGGTCCTTGGGGCATGGGGGGTTCCCTGTCTCAGGAGAAGATAATCAGGGTGGCTGGGGAAACTGAGGCCTGGGGGAGAGGGGTGTCCAGAGAGGGGGCTGCCGAGGCGGGAGGAGGGCCAGCCCTTTCGGCCTGGGGTGCCCACCGCTAGGGTGAGTAGAGAAGCTGAGGCCAAGCCGCCACCCTGGGAGGGGGCAGAAGCAGATACGAACCCCAGTCTGGGCGACCCTCTGGGCCATGCCACCTCTCCCACTGGAGCAGCCAAGCTGGCAGCTAGGGAAGCGAAGCCCAGAGCGGGGCAGCAGCTTGCCCAAGGCCTCACAGCAGGCCTGCCGCTGAGCCTGAGTTCTGGTCTGAGCCCTAGGCCTCTGGGCGGCCCAGCCCCCCCCTCTGGCCTTCTGGAGGATTGAATGAAACTCCAGATGTTTAGGGCTTTTTCCTGCTGTGCTGTCACTGGAGGGGGCTCAAGGGCACGTCCCTGCTCTGCCGCTTGAGCGCTGTGTGACCAGTGGGCAGGAGATGACTCTCTGGTCCTCAGTTTCCTTGCCTTCAAGATGGGGATGGTAATAAAGCCTAGCTCCAAGGGTTAGGGCAGGACCAGGGCAGAGTGGGCAGCTCCAGGTACACAGTGAGCGCTCAGCAAGTGCTGGCTGGCGGCGCTGACAGGGCAGCGGGGCCGGCGGCGCTGAGGGCTTCCTTCCTGCCCTTTTCCAAAGCCCCCTTCTGGGTGCTGCTGCTCAAAGGAATGGCGGCTGCCAGAGAACTGTGCCCCATCGAGACTCCTGTGCCAGCTAGGTGAGGACCATGCCCTGTCACCATCCGTTGGTGCCCATTACCTGCCTGGGTCCCAGAAGTGCCCTGCAGTGTCCTGGCCCTGCCCCTCCCCCACACCACGGGCACCTTCATCCTGCCCTCTGGACCTCAGTTTCCTCACCTGTGAGATGGGCACGTTAGCCGTGCAGCGATTCCTCCCTGGCCCCCGGCCCTCAAGGCCTTCAGGAGTCTGTGAGCTAGTCCTGGCATTACCTCTGGTCGCCGTGGACGTCCAGCGTGTCCCGCGCCACCTCAGCCCTCCCTCTGGCAGCAGGGCGGCCAGCGCACCGATCTGGAGGTGTTGTGAGGCTGAAGTGGGCTGGTGCCCGAGGAGGCAGGGCTCAGCCAGCGCCCTGCTGGAAGTACCAGGGTTTCACTGTCCATTCAGCCAGGCACCTTTGAGCTCCTCCTGGGCACGAACCCTGCCTGGAAACGTCTGTTGAAGACAAAGGTGGGAAAATCCATCCATGAACTGAGGCCACAGGATGTTTGGAGGCCGGTGCTTTTAGGACGGGGGAGGTGGAGGAAAGTAGGGCAGGGCCCTTGGGGATGGAAAGGCCTGGCCCCAGCCTTTCTGGGCCCCACCTTGCACTGACCTGGACCTGCCCGGGACGTGCTGTGCGAACCAGGGGTGGCCGTGGGCCTCCTGCAGCCCCAAGGAGGTAGACGGCTTCCCATCCTGGCTGAGGGGTTTCAGAGGCCTCATTTCCTCTCCAGAAGTTCCCATGTGTTTCCTGCACAATCATGTTGCCAACCACAGGCCCCATTTCTTGAGCGTCTAAGTGCTGGGCTCTGTTTTAATGGTGTTCCGAGCATCATTCCATTGAATCCTCGCCTCACCACTTAATGAGGGCCTTCTGTTACCCTTATCTCCATTTTATACATGAGACAACAGGTCCAGAGAGGTTACGCATCATGCCCAAGATCACACAGCACGTGAGGGAACAGAGCAGGGATTTGAACCCACACTTACTTGATTCTGAACCACGAGTCGTACTGGCAGTTGCAATGTAAGCTGATACACACCAAGTGCTGACGGCCCACCTCTGGGCTCCTCCTTTTGCCTTCACACTTGATAGCATTTTCCTCTACCCACTAGAATGTCAGTTCCATGAGGGCAGGGATTTGTTCTCTGTTTGGTCCACCACTGTATTTCCAGGGCCTAGTAAATGTTTGCAGGATTTTTCAATTAACTGAAACTCAGTAAATATGTGAGGTAGGTAGTTGCATTATACCCAGGTTATAGGTGAGGCACCCGAGGCCCAGAGAGGGTCAGCCATCTGCCCAAGGTCACCCAGCAGGAGAAATGCCAAGCTCGGTTTCAGAACTGCCGCCCTGGAGAGGATGACGTGCGAGTCTAACAGCAGCAGGCGATGCCGCGGGCCCCCCTGAGCCTCTCTTGTCCCTCGCAGGTCGTCTACTTCACCGCCACCTTCCCGTTCGCTATGCTGCTGGTGCTGCTGGTGCGCGGACTGACACTGCCCGGCGCGGGTGAGGGCATCAAGTTCTACCTGTACCCCGACATTAGCCGCCTCGAGGACCCACAGGTACTGCGGGCCAGCCCGGCCTCCCTCCCTCCCAGGGCGGGGCGCGGGGGGAGTGGGCTGCGGCCCAGCGCCCATGGTTCTCGGCGCACAGATCCGGCCGGGCCAGCAGCACCAGGCCCTTTTCCGCTGGGCCGTGGCAGGTGCTTCACTGTGCTCGTGGGCCGTGCCGGCTGCGTGTCATTCCGTGTAGAGGACTCCTGAGGCCGGCCAATTATAGAGGCTTCTTTAGGCAGCACCAAGCCAGGTAAGGAGACAAGTCTTCATGAGCCGGCCTCCTCCTCTGCCCGCAGTGGCCTTGAGGGCTGCATCATGGGGATGGGAGAGTCGGCCCAAGAGAGCTGCGGGCTTCCTTGTCTGCAGCCAGAATTCAGAGCTGGTGGCCTCTTGGAAGGTGGAGGGGCGATACTGAACGTCCGCCTTGAGGCACTCAGCCATGTGACCACAAGGGGTTGGAAAAATCCTTGGAGATTTTATTGGCCCATCTGGGGAGCTTTGTCCTCAGCCTTCAGGTTGCCCCCAAGGGTCTGTGCTGCTTCGGGTCTCCTCCCCGCTGTCCTCTCGCCCTGGGTCGCAGGTAGGTGGGAGGGGCTTGGCCATCATCAGAGGACAGCTGTGAAGGCAGCTCTGTGGCTGTCAGGACCTTCTTGATGAAGGTTCTGGAAAACAGCTTTGCCTGCAGAATCCATTCGGGAATTCCTCCTCCTTCCAACCCAGGGTTCCCCAGACAATAACACTTAGGTAATGATAGCAGCCTTGACCTACAGACTACCGTGTGTCTGGCACTGGGCTAAATCTTAACTCTTTAAACCTACAAAATAGTGCTGTAGAGTAGGGCAGTGGAGCCCATTTTACAGATGTGAAAACTGAGGCTCTAGAAGTCATAAATTTTTTGCCCATCATCATTCCATAGTTGGAATCCAGATCCATCTGCTCCAAAAGCTCAGCCTCTTAACCCTGATGCTGAGTGACTGGGGGGGTTTCTTAGACTTCTGGGGTTCCTTGCAGCTCAGCATTGTCTTGAAAGGCGCCATGGATTCCAGCCCAGATGCTCCAATTGCAACGAGAAACTGCACACTTTGAGGCGCAGTCCTCAGGGCCCCAGGGGCCAGGGGCCCGCACCCCCTCCTCCAGGCAGCTGGCCCTAACACCTGCCTCTCTCCTTGCCGCCCCCTCCCCCGCACCCCACAGGTCTGGATCGACGCTGGGACCCAAATATTCTTTTCCTATGCCATCTGCCTGGGGGCCATGACCTCGCTGGGGAGCTACAACAAGTACAAGTACAACTCGTACAGGCAAGTGTCGCGCCGGCGGGCCTGGCGGGCCTTAGGAAGGATGATGTTTAAAGAGAAGAGAGAAGTAGGGAGCGTGGCTTCCTCGTGCTGTGAATTAACTTGCTCCCTGACATATGTGTAACATAGGGACTGTATGCTGCTGGGATGCCTGAACAGTGGTACCAGTTTTGTGTCTGGCTTCGCAATTTTTTCCATCCTGGGCTTCATGGCACAAGAGCAAGGGGTGGACATTGCTGATGTGGCTGAGTCAGGTATGGTGGTATCGGTGGCAGTGGTGGTGGGCACTGCCACCTAGTGTGTAAGATGAGTACTGCAGGCATGAAGCCAGACCCCCAGGGGGCTTGGGGGGGGGGACGAGCCTGGTTTCCGAAATGGACCCCCCCCCACCAAGATGTCCCCCAAGTATCAAAGAGTAAAAAAGCTAAATTTTAAACACTTTCATTGCAATTTGGCCACGGGGCGGCAGAAACATGGGGGGGTTTCGTTAAGTCAGGGAACATTTAGCTACTTCCACGTGGTATTTCCCCTCCTCGTCCTTCCCCAGCAGACTCCTGGTTTCAGCAACAGAAACCACTTTCCTAAATTAGGCCCAATTCAGCCACCAGTCGGCATCCATCACCGCCTTCTCAGCTTCCATTTCTGTATTTTGCACTTTGCTCCCAGCACGCCCCGCTAAGCGAACCCATGCGTCCATTCCACAGAGGTGGCTGGTTTGCTGAGCCTCTGCCCTGTGTGTATTGTCGGGGCGCCATCACCCCCCACCTCAGGGTGTGGGCCCCGTTGGCTCCCCACAAGACACCTACAAGTGGAGAGTCTTAGAATCGCAGGGTCTGCAAAGCCTGGGGTCTTAAGCTGGGATCCTGAGACTCCAGCAAGAGGGTGCTAGAACCTGGGAATTGTGAGGTCCTCAGTAGCTAGAATCCCAGAGCCCCAGGAGCCAGGTGCCCTGGTTTAGGAAGTACCCCTGGGCACTGCCAGGCCTGGGCCTGCAGCTCTGAAGCTGCAGGGCCTTCGATGTGGGAGTGGGACCCTTGCGTTCCCAGGACCCTCGAGGTCCACCTTTCCGGCTTCTCTGCCCTCCTCCCATCCTGCCCAGGTACCTTGGAGGGTGGTCCTTGTTTCATAGCCTGGCCTCCTGACTTGTCACGGCCTCTCTGGGGCCACTAGGAGGCAGGTGAGGGCTCTGGGCTGCAGCTCCTCCCTGGCCCAGAGGACAGCGCGGGGCCCTAACCCCAGGGACCACAGACCAGGATCAAGCACAGCCTGAATCCCCACTTGGCGTTGCCCTAGCCCTTGTTGGAAACAATGGTCAGCGTCCTAGCTCCTCAGCCAGAGAACCCTAGTGTCGGCGGGTCGGGGGAGCCTCCACATCGTGCATTCAGATGTCGGCTCCACAAATGAAGCCAATGGCTTAACAGCAAGGGCCTTGCATGGGGCTGGTCAGGGCCAGGGCTGGGGTCGCCTGGGCAGGGCACACACCACGTGCTGGACAGGCCCCTTGACATGAGGGTGTCCCTCACCCCCAGCTTCCCCACTGAGCCCTGGACACATGTGATAGCCCCTGGCCCTTCCCGTGTGAGATGACATCTGGGTTCGTCTGACTCTCAGAGCCCCAGACCCCGCTTCCCTCCTTACTTGGAGAAGATGCTCGCTGCCCCGCCCCAACCTCCTGCCCCTACTGCTGCAGGACAAGCTTGGCCAGGCTGTGCCTCGGCCCCACGCATCTCTCCACTGCCCCCGATCCCAAGGCACACCTTCAGATGCAGTTTTCCTTCTCTGAGAGCCCCAAAAGGCAGGCCAGAGACCGAGGACACAGAACGTAATTCCAGAAGCGAGCTGCCCCTCCCCGTGTGGGAGTTCGGCAGAGAAATGAAGGGGAGACACTTGACGCCTCCGTTGCAGAAGGCTGTTTTCAGTTGAGGGCTTGCCAACAGACTCCGATTGGTAACCGTCAAGAGCACGGCAGGAATTTGGCAGCGGGAGGGGGCCTATCAGTGTGTGAAACAGATCTTTCTCTGTGGACAGCTGGCTACTTTTGCACGTGTAGACATCGTGAAGCTAAGTTGTTTCTTATTCCCGTCCACTTCAAAGACTTTGTCGTTTATCCCCGACGGTGATGTCTGAACAGCCCGACACATCAAGGGTGATTATTTCGCTAATAAGCTTTTAACAAGCACCATATTGAGCGAAGTGCATTGGAACAAGATCATCATTTAGCCGAACGGAGTGCAAATGAAGCGTAGCGCGGGGCGTCTCCGCTGCCCCAGGGGCTCCCGCGGCTGCGGTGCCCCCCGGCTTCTCTCTCTAGTTCGTGCGCTCTGAGGGAAAGGCGCTCAGACCCCTCTCCCGGAGGCTGGCTTGAGAAAGGCAAAACTCAAATACAGAAACAGCGCGTTGAGAACCTCCCCAGCCCGGCGGGCGGGCAGGGGTGGGGTGGGGGCTCCATTTTACATCTGTCTCGCAGCGGCTGGACCGCGTCCTCCCCAGGGCCACCTACTGGCCTCGCAGGAGCTGGTGCGCGGCCCCGGGCACCCAGCCAGGGGGAGACAGGGCTTTGGGGGTGAGGCCGGCACCTTCCATCTCTCCTGGGGGTTTCCCACCATCGCCGCCAAGGACGTGGTCTCCGGCACGGTCACCGCCGGGCTTCCCCACGTCAGGGACTCTGCACTAAAAGGACGCACCCTCTCGCCGCCACACATGCCCTTAACGCTGTGCGATGTGGTTTCTGGCTCCAAGTTATTTCAAAGTTTTTTTTTTCCCCCATTCTTAGACCATTCCTTTGGTTTCTGATACCTGTTTTAAATACCCTGTTGTCCAGCCTCTTTTGTTTCACATTTCTTGACTTTTTTTTTTTAAGTTGTGGATTTTACTTTTTTTTCTTTTTTTCCAGCCCATGCCCTTCAGGCCTCCTTTCTTTTGCAACTCTCCACCGCCTCCTGGCCCCACAGGTCTCATTCACAGCTCGGTCCCTCCCAGGCCCTGGCTGGAGGCAGGATGGGCCGTTTGCAGCCGGAGCACCCTCCCCTCCCCTTCCCTCAGAGCTCGCAGGGCTCTTATCTCCCAAGCCTGCCTCCGGTTCCGTCAGGGTCCTCCCTGAGAATATGGGCCAGAGGAGCCTCCTTGGGACTCATTTACGGGAACCTGCCCCGCACCTGTTGGGGGGCAGACAGAGGCCCCACGAGGGCAGGTGATGATGTTACGAGGAGGAGGTGGGATAAGGACTGGACTGCAGTCTGGGGCCGGGCTCCCAGCCTGGGGTCTCACCCCAACTCCCTCTGGCTTTGGGTCTTGGATCTGCCGGTGCTCCCGGGGGCCACCCAGACGTACCCCAAAGAGACATCGGCCCCACAGGGCATGGTTCTGTATTCTTTTTCTTGCCACTCACACAGTGTTTTCATAGAAACCTTTTCTTTGCAAACAAGGCGTTAGTGGTCAGATAACCAGAATGCTCCCCGTTTTTGCTTCCTTCCAGCAAACTTTGGTGTGGTTCTCTGGTTTGGGGGAGGGCCCCCTTTTCTGAGTCCCAGGCTCTGTCCCATTTCCTGCCTCCATCACCAGCATCCGCTTGGAATCTGGCGTGCGAGGAGGCCAGTTTGCTGCTGCGTAGGAGACAGATGCTAAAACGGGGCCCCGCCTGAGCCCCGGCGCGTCCCGCCCAGAGTGGGACAGGCCTGGTCTCTCCCCCTAGGCGGGACCCTGCATTTGGGGTTTGGGGGACCTGCCTCAGACCCAAGTGTCTTGTGTGTCTCTGGCGCTGTGGGCAGCTCTGGCGCTGATGCCCCGCCCTCTGCCCCCCATCTTCTCTTCCCTCTAGGTCCTGGCCTGGCCTTCATCGCCTACCCGAAAGCCGTGACGATGATGCCGCTGCCCACCTTCTGGTCCATCCTTTTCTTTATCATGCTTCTCTTGCTGGGACTGGATAGCCAGGTAGGTAGGAAGCATGGGATGGCCCCCGGGGGGACCATGCCCCCTCCCCCAGGAAGCCCGGTTTGGGAAGTCTCCTTCTTTGTGCTGTGAGTGGGGTGGTCACACCCTTCCCAGCCTCACATCAGGCCTGCAGCAGCTTTGGCTGGGGAGGGTTCCTCCAGGACCCCCAGGACGTGGCCCGCCCCAGAGCTCAAGTCTCCAACCTCAGCGAGGGAAACGGATGACTGAGGGGTGTGGTCAGGAGGGAGCTGGGCAGGGAGGGGGACTAGCAGGAGGAGACCGGACAGTAACAGTGCATCCCCAGGAGGCCCACGGGCTGGGTGGGCGAGGGGCCAGCACCTCTGCCTGGGGCACGAGGTGGTCACTGGCCAGGCCGTTACTGAGAGTCCTGAGTGTGGCCAGCGGGCCGTGTTGTGTGCTTCCTAAACCTGCAGCGCTGGGGACCTCGCTAAGCCCACCCTGCCCTCCAGCCGCCCTGGCTTTCTGCCCTACCCCCCAGGCAGGACTCCACCTCCACCTCTTAACCCCCACATCCCATCCCTCCAGGGCTCAGGCCTCCCCCGGCTCAGTGTGTCACTGAGAGCCTGCTGGGGCTGCGTCTGGAGCACCAGTGCCCTGCCCACCTCGCTGCTTTGTGTCACTGAATGTGTTTCCCCACGCTCTGAGCCTCAGTTTCCTCATCTGGTAAATGGGTATGACTATCCCTGTGTTGCTTTCCGCAGAGGGCCCAGCGCCAGGCCTGAGGGAGAGTGGCCAGCAGTGCTCAGAGGGCACTGCGTGCAGGCCTCATGACAATGGTTCAGAGCACGGGTGGGGCTCCAGGGGTGGGGAGTTGAGGTGTGCAAGGCGGGCCAGTAGTGTGCCCAGGGCTGCCGACCTCTGAGGTCTGTCCCTGAAAGGCAGGCATTTTTCAGCCTCGTGTGTGGGCCGGGGGTCCGCTGCAGCTTCTGAGTCAGTGCCCAGGTTCCCCGGGGACTTGGAGCTGGGGAGGAGGAAGGTCTTCGGAGGTGAGACAGCAGAGAGGAGACCATCCACTAGCAAGGTCGAGAGCAGAGTGAAGGATTTGGCAGAAGGAGGACCAGGAGAAGCAGCGAAGACGGAAGGAAAGCATTTGGGGACTGAAAACCAGACCCAGTTGCTCACAGGCCGAGCTGTGTGAATAGCAGGACGTCTCCGTCAGTCATTCCCAGTCAGTGAGCCTGGCCTTCGGAGGCCCTAGGCACACGGCTTTCATACCTCCTCCCAGAGCTCCAAGTGAGAGCTAAAAGCAGAGCCAGGAAGTGGTTAATAAATGACAGCACACGGCATCTCCGTGGGCCCAGCACCGGCCTCTTAGGCCGTGGAGCCTGCTTCCTGGCTGGGCGGGGGTGGCCATTCATCAGATTTCTCCCCGGGAGGCAGGCGGAGCCTGGCGGAGGGGGCGCACCTCTGGGCCCGGCACAAGCTGGGACCCCTCCTCTGCATCTGCGTGCTTGGTGAGCTCAGGGACTTGGGGGGAGGTTTTGCAGATGCGACCTCCCCACACAGGACCAGCAGTGATGGGGTCAGAGCACTGCCCTGGGAGATGTCCACGCGGGCCACGTGTCATGTGTGGCAGAATACACGCAATGTGAAATTGACCGTTGTAACTTTTTCAAGGGCACAGCTCAGGGGCATTGAGCTCACACTGTTGTGCAACCATCACCACCCTCCATCTCCAGAACTTTCCCACCTTCCCAAACTGAAACTCTGTCCCCATGAAACACAACCTCCCTCTTCCTCCCCCCACTTCGGCTTTTTTATACGTCAGCTCCTTAAATGCACACAGCATCCAGGTGCCTGGGTACAACTGTTGCCCCAGAACCGAGGAAACTGAGGCTCACAGAGAATCAGGGCTTGGCTGAGGCCACACACGGCTGGTTGCTGGTTAAGGACAGGGGCCAAGGCTGACTGTTCCCAGACCTGGCAGTTCCCAGACCTGCTGGTTGGCCTTACCTTTGAGGTCCCCTCAAATAGCTCCCTCTTGTGGACGTCGCGGAGATCCACAGCCCACTTTGGGCAGAGGCCGCGTTCGCCTCGCTCATGGGGGGGTTCCTAGCGTTTTGGGGGAGCACTGTGCTTGGCTGAGGGGCCGTGGTACCACTGTGTGTTTCTCAGGGAGAGCAAGTAGGGGCGTCACCCGCGTGGAAGCAGATGCCTTGCCACACAGTTTGTGGACAAACCCAGGAGAGAGCTGCCACCGCCCTCCCCCAGGGGCTCACCCATCCTAGCCCTTGACACGCGTTAACCGTGGTCTCCCAATGGCCAGTTCACTCTAATGACTTCACATCCCTCATCATCCCTGCTGAGTAGGGAAGATGCTCCCATTTTGCAGGGAAGAAGACTGAGGCTCAGAGAAGCAGAGGTCACATCACTTTAGTGAGGCCCTCGGAGGGGGTGCAGGCGGGGCGTGCAGTGAGCTTGGCAGTCGGCTTGTGCTGGTGTTGGCCCTGACTCGGTGACACTGGAGCTTCCATCTTAAGTTTCCCCATCTCAGAAAAGGAAAGAACCTCTGTTTTTAACTCCTTTTGAAGCCTAGTGTTTGAGCTGCGGGGCCGCCGCCATTCAGTGGCAATGTACACTCAGAACCCCCCTGGGGACGCATCATTCGGAGGTCAGAAGCCCAGCCCCTTCTCTGTGGGCCCCTTTCAAGAGTCCCTTGACCATCTTTTCCCTAAATTCCCGGCAGCGAAGAGCCATCTCCCTGGCCGCCTTGGGCACGTGAAAGACACTTGCTCCTAGTGTATGCCCGTGAACCTCCTGTGACGCGTCCCAGAGGAGTCAGCGACTGGACGTGCAGGAAGGCTGGGGAAACATCCTTCCCCAGAGCCTCTCCCTGAATGGAGAACATACGGGCAGAGCATTTAGCTTTCCCGCTTTTTAAGGGATCCGATGGCCTCGCAGGGCGTGCTGCTCGGCAGAGCAGCTTGGCTGTAGCTACACAGATTAAGTGCGGCAGTGTGCCCTCGAGCCCTGACGTTTACCCCTGAGCTGCGCTCCGGATACGTGTGCGCACGCGCCTGAGGACAGATGTGGGGGAAGCGCCCTGCCCGGGTCAGTGGCCGGCACTGGTTAGACCCGTGACAGTATGCTCCCACAGGATGGAGTTTTAAGTCTCCCTTTAAGAAACGAGGCGGCTCTCCGCGTACTGACGGGGGGCAGCCTCTGGGGTAAATCCTTAGACACAGAGACAGGGAGATTTGGAAGGGCTGAGGGTCACCCTAGAACACTGCCTGAGGACAGTCCTTCCCAACCAGCGGTTTCACCTTTGGGAGCCCAGCCATGGGTCCCTGGGGTCATGGGCATGTGGGCCTGCACGCACATGTACAAAATTCCCCCACAGGCTGACGATCCCCACGGGGTTAAAAACCACCATGTGCGTCTGATGAGGGAACTGAGGCCCAGATTTGGTCGGGTGACCACCCATTTGTCACCTGCTGCTGCACGGCCCCAGGTACCTGGCCCCACTGGGCACTTGAGCCCTGGAAATGGGGGGGTCACCACCTTTGGCTTCAGAGAGGACCCAGACCAAGGTGGGGGGTGTCCACACACGTGCCAGCAGCGAGCCAGGGTGGAGGGTCAGCACGGGCTCAGAGCAGCGGTCAGGATGCGGAGGCGTGGAGTATCCGGAGAGCTGTGCGTGGCTCCCCGGGCCTGCACCAGCAGGGGGCGCTCTGGGGCCCGCAAGCCCAGGCACACACACGTGGACGTGACCCCACAGCCAACGCGCCGGGGCCTCCTCTCTGGGCAGAGGGGGTACCAGGCACCTGCCGCTCAGCCCCCATCTCTTCCTCCCCAGTTTGTGGAAGTGGAAGGACAGATCACATCCTTGGTTGATCTTCACCCATCCTTCCTAAGGAAGGGCTTCCGCCGGGAAATCTTCATCGCCTCCATATGTTGCATCAGCTACCTGCTGGGGCTGACGATGGTGACAGAGGTGGGTGACTCTCACCGGGCACCAGGACCTCCCCTTGCAGGGCCCTGGGTGCTCCAAATGTGTTTCAAAGGTCAGTTCAAGGCCACTCTGCCTCCCCGCTCCCCCCACGCATGGAGGCAGCGGCTGATGAAAGGACCAGACCCCTTCTTCAGGGGTCCTGCCCACCCAGGGCTCCAGTGACACAGGGGCAGCAGGAGGTGGCTCAGGACCCAGCACTTCATGCACGCTGCCTGTCCCGCTTCCCTGTTACCATGGCAACACGGCGCCACTCGCTGCCCTCTGTCCCTCCCTCATCCCAGGGGGCCTGGGGAGAGGGGGCTCCAGCTGAAATCCATTTCACAGCAGCTCTGTGCAGGGGCCCTTCTCAGGCCTGCAGGGGAGGTGGGGACGTCTCGAGGGTGAACACAGCAGATACTGCAGATGGTGCCCGGGCCTGTCTGGGGAAGGGGGTGTGTGCACTGTTTTTCTCAGAGTGTCTGTGAGAAACACCCCCTGAGAGGCAGATCACAGGTCCACACACTGAGCAGTTGGTCTCACGAAGTCTCCTACGTTGGCCACAGTGGATTCTAAGTACCTCTTTTGGAAGCAGGCTTCAGCAAACCCATCATTTTTTGCCAAGAAAGATCTGTTTCGCTTTTGTTCCTCTGTGTGCATTTTCTTAATTCAGTTTGTCAAACGTGGAGTTGAGCATCGTTTTACACATGTATCTGGACTTTATGGCCTCTGCCCATTTTTCTCTTGGGGTTTATATTTCTTATTGATAGGCCAGAGCTCTTTACATATTGAGGGAATTAGATACCAAATAACCAATCCACCATCTCTGTCTTTTCTTCACAGGGTGGCATGTATGTGTTTCAACTCTTTGACTACTATGCAGCTAGCGGTGTGTGCCTTTTGTGGGTTGCATTCTTTGAATGTTTTGCTATTGCCTGGATATATGGTGAGTGGAGATGTTTGCATCCCTTCCTCAAGTCTATCCTTTGGGCTCCTCTATTCAGAAGCTTGAGAAATGGAATTCTAGTGGGAATTCGTTTTGAGTCAAACACAAAGGTGTCCCCTGCCTGGACTCTTCCTTTCCAGGCTGCCCTTTCCTACACAGATAACAGGGCCGTAGCCACAGTGTAGATGCTCCCATGCTGAGGGCGCAAGGTGTGACTGGCTCTTTGAACAAACACAGAATTTGGCCACGCAGGGGTCCGTCTTGATGAGCCACTTTGGGGTCTGGGAATGGTCCTTTTTGTGCTCCTTGGGACCTTGGCACGGCCACACCAGGATTTGGGGTCTGCCGGAGATTGCTTGGAGACATGTGAATTTTAGACCTGTTCACATCAACATCTGCCCGCACCTGGGTCTGTGCGGTATAGCGATGCAGGGACCAGGGGGAGGCCCCCACCGTGGCCCCTGGGCCCCTGCTGCGCCCTGCCGGGGCTGATGCTGCATTGGATGCTGGGTCAGCTCCTGTCTGCCTCTGTGTCTCGCAGGCAGTGATAACTTCTACGACGGTATTGAGGACATGATCGGCTACCGGCCTGGGCCCTGGATGAAGTACAGCTGGGCCGTGGTCACCCCGGTTCTCTGTCTCGTGAGTGCCACCAGCCAGGCAGTGGGCAGCGACCCTTCCTCCCTGGGGCTTGGCAGTTCCCCTGTGTCCCATCGTGCCCTCAGCACCTGCTCAGTGCTGGTGTGTGACCAGCCTGGGGGTGGGTCTGCTGCGGAGAGGGGGCCAGGCTGCGCCAGAGGGCTCCTTGTGAGGGGTGAGCAGGAGCTTGTCAGGAGGAAGGGCCTAGTGGACAGAGGCACCAGCCTAGTGGCCTTTTCATCTGAGGTGCACATTTTCCCCCCAGACTAAAGTAAACTGCAGCAGCCAGTAACCACCGTGGGCGAGCTCACTGCTGGGGTGAATCTCCCAGAGTTCAGAGCCCGTGTTATCATCATCACCTAACGCCTGTTTGTGGGTGACTCCTTTCACCACTCTGACCATCAGACTCTTCGTCGCCCCCTCCCTGGGAATTGGCTAGGGCAGAGACAGGTGGCATTCCAAGTGAGAGGAGCCCAGAGCAGCCCTCTCCTGGACGCTGACTGAGCTCCGCCCCACACACAGGGACAGAAACAAGAGCGCCAGGCATACAGTGGGCACCTAACAAAGGGTACCTGCAGCCTCAAGCCCTCCCTTCCCCCGTCACCAGTTCTGACTCAGAGAAATTTGTCTTCCCTTCAAACCAGGGCGATTAGATCATGAAGTGTAAGTCACTTGCACGCTGGGGAGCAACCCCAGGCAGTCCTGGGTTCTGCACGAGGGGCTGTGGTTCCAGCCAGTCGCAGAGCCCAGGCCCTCCAGCCCCACGGTGCTCCTCCTGGAATGAGAGCGGGCTCTGGGGTCGTGGCTGAGCCCGCCCTGCCCCGCCATTCCTGGATGAGCATGAGCGGCCTGGCCTGGGTGTGGTGGCTTGGGGCAGACACACGCTGCCCTGGGGCCTGGGGGGTGGGGGGGTGGGGCGGCAGTGGGGGAGGGGCAGGGGCTTTCACGCGTGTGACTGCCATTTACTGTGCACCTGCTGTGTGCCCGAGCTGCACCAGGTGTTGGGGGAGGGTTGGGGAGCCCAGCGCTGAGGAACTAGTTGTAACCACACGCTTCCTGGGAAGGAAAGTGAGGGTGCCTGACTGAGTCTGGGTGGAGCGAGTCAGGAAGGGCCCTTAGGATGAGGAGAAGGTGAGGGAAGCGAGGTCCGGTCAGAGGAAGGGCCAGGGGCCGAGGAGGAGCCGAGGAGGAGCCGGGCGGAGTTGGAGGCAGCCGGAGGGCGGCCGTGGGGGGAAGGGTCGGGGCCGGGAGAGGGGAACTGCCCGCCGGCGTGGCGTTGGCCTCCCTCCTGAAGGAGCCTCAGCCGGGTTCTGAGCAGGGAGGCCGCCTGGTCAGACCTGCCCTGGGGGAGGCCCCCGCAGCAGAGGGGGCGGGTGGGAGCCTCTAGGGGGGCCGCCCTGGTCCCAGAAGCCCCCTGACCGCCCCCCCTCTCCACAGGGGTGCTTCATCTTCTCTCTCGTCAAGTATGTGCCCCTGACCTACAACAAAGTCTACGTGTACCCGACCTGGGCCATCGGGCTGGGCTGGGGCCTGGCCCTGTCGTCCATCGTGTGCATCCCCTTGGTCATGCTTGTCCGCCTCTGCCAGACGGAAGGGCCGTTCCTCGTGGTGAGCACGCGGGGCCCGGGCGGGACTGGGACAGGCGCGGTGCTGACCTTGGGCAGGTTACTTGTCCTCTCTGGGCCCTAGGCCCCTCCCCTGCCTGTGGAGTGCTGCAGACGGGGCAGGAGGGTGTGAGGACAGAAAATGGGGACAGAGGACAGTTCCCGTGGGAGAGGGCTCTTTGCAGACCCCGGGGCTGGGCCCAAGGAGGAACCTGCCCCGCAGAGACGGTGTGGTGTGAGGACCGGGCAAAGGGGACTTGAGCAGCCGTCACACGTTCGGGGCTGGGGGCCAGGAAGCTGGAGAGGGGGCAGCAGCTTTGGATGCTGAGCTGAGAGCCCAGCTTCACCCCAGGAGCAGTGGGGGCCGTGTTCTGAAGCAACGAGACAGGACAGGGAGCCCGGGAGGAAGGCTGAGGCTCCTGCCGACCCTGGAGCCAGAGCTGGGGCCCCGTCCCTCAGAAGCCACCTCTGCGCCCGCCAGTCACCTCCCCTGCGCTCCCCTCCCCGCCATCCTCTCTGAGAGCCCACCGGCAACACTGGAGATTCCAGGCCCTGGGAAAAGCCGGAGCTCTTTCCAAGAAATCCTTTTCTTAGAATCTCCCTTAACCTTTGGGCTTGGGCTGGCTCCAAGACGGCACTGTTTTGTTCTGGGCTGTTTTTATTGTTATTCTCTTAAAATTCTGGAGCCAGGATGTCCTGGGGCCCTGGCTCCCTTTTGGGCTGGGCCAGTTTCCTCATGGGCAGTGGGATGGCCTGGAGGGGGTGGCGGCGAGGGAGGGAGGGGAAACTGGGCAGAGAGGGGCCAGACCAGCCTTCCTGAGACAGCGGAAGGAGGCAGGGGTGTGCCAGGGAGGAAACCATGAGGCCGGGGTCCGTCTGAGCCGGGACGGCCCATGGGGTGTTCCTGTAGCACCAGACGCGTTGCGTTTTCCCAGAGGACACAGGGGAGGACCCCAGGATTCAGCCAGAATGAAATACTGGATCTGGGACAGACGCAGCCCCTCCCCAGGAATTTCCAGACTGTCCCTACCACCCAGAAACTAAAGGGTTAATTGAGGACACCCCAGAGGCTGTTGGATGTCTGTCCCGTGCGGGTCAGTGCCTGGTGCCTGTTACCTATTTCAACTGTGGAGGGAGGGGGACACCCAGTAGGTCACGGACTTGTGTCCCTCCAAAGTCTAACTTTAAAATACCGTTCCCTCCCAAGGTTAGAGGTTTGGGCAGAGTGGGGTTGGCGAGGGGAAAGCAGGAGGGTGAGGATTCGACTCCACCCCGAATCCACATCCAGTTTCGCCCACAAAACTGACTGTTAACCAAAGCGCCCTCCTCTGAAGGCAGCTGGCCGCCATCCGTCTGTCTTCGCTGTGTGCCGCTCGACTTCCCACCTGCACAGGTTGCCAAGGGGTCCTCCCAGCCACGAACTTCCCTCTGAGCTCTGTCCTGGGAGGATTCCGGTTGTGTCTGCATCTCCCGTATACACGGGACCCCAGGTGGCTGCCAGGTGGCATTTGCCTTGTGTCTATCTTTGGGGCGCACACCCGCTGTACAGGTGTCCAAGAGGCAAAGCGATGAACGGGGAGCAGGGCCCGCCCCTCGGGCTGGCGTCCCACCCCCACCCTGTGCCTGGCGCCTGCAGCCCGGTTCCTCCAGGGCGCGGGCAGCCCACCCAGGTCGGGGGTCCGGCAGGGGCGCCGGGGAGGGCGCTCACTGGCTGCAGCAGGCAGGGCTGCTCTCAGCTCTGGGCCCGCGTTAGCCAGACGTGGGCCTGGGCTCGCCTGACCTGGCAGTCTGTAAAGAGCAGATGGAAATCTGGATTTTCGGATGAAACATTGTAGCTTTTAACAAGCAGAAAAATTGTTCTAAACCTAAGCTGAATGTCAATGCCTAGCTGGAGGGTTTCTTGGTGCCAGCTGCTTCCTGTGAAGCCTCTGACTGGACTCCAGGCAGGAGGTGGGCTGGGAGGCAAGAGCCCTGAGTTCAGGTCCCAGGTGTACTGGTGGTTTTCTGGGTGCCCTGGGGCGGAATGGGGCCCTTTCCCTCACTGATTCTGGGGAGGACAGACTTGCCCCTGCCCAGAATGGCCCAGCCTCTGGCCCCTCTGCCAGGAGGGGCAGCGCAGACACAGGCAGTGGTCTCCAGTCCCCCGGGGGGAGACGGGGGGACCCTCTGCAAGGAGGCAGGACATGCAGCTGTAGGGAGACAGGAGCTTCTCTGCAGGGAACATAGGAGCCGTGGGAGGCTCAAGAGGGTTATCCAGCCTCGGGCACCCAAATTGCAGAAACTCGGCTGCTTTGCCAGTGAGAGAAGTGGGGGGCAGGAGTCACGAGGAGGCATGTTTCAGCTCCGGGGAGAAAGTCTGAGTTTGAGGGTGTGAGCCTCCTGTTCTGAGGTGTATTGGCAGGGGCTGGCCAGGGAGACTGCGGCCGGGGACTCTGCCCTCACTCAGGGTCTGGAGGGACTTCAGAGCACCGTTCATCTCCTCTGCCTGCCAGGGGATGACACGGGAGGTCCCGAGAGGGTAGTACTTTGGTGGCCACACAGCACACTGGCAGGACTCCAGTCCGCGCTGACTCTCTTCCCTGTGCCGTCCCCTTCCTCCTGCAGAGATTCAAGTACCTGCTGACCCCGAGGGAACCCAACCGCTGGGCCGTGGAGAGCGAGGGGGCCATGCCCTACAGCTCCCGCATGTCCGTCAGCAGCTCTCTCAGGAAACCGACCCACATCATAGCGGAGACCATGATGTGAGCGCTCTCCGCCGACGGCTGCGCTCCTGCTGTTTACTAACATTAGATTCTCATAGGACCAGGTTTACAGAGCTTTATATTTGCACTAGGATTTTTTTTTAATTGTCACAGAAAATGTTTGTGTATGTGTGTGTACGTGTGTGTGTGTGTGTGTGTGTGTGTGTGAGTGCGCACATGCGATGTCGCGTGTATGTGTATTTTGTTTTGATTCTGGGATATTTTATACAAAAAGAAAACCCACGGGCAGCTGTCCGGGGCGAGGCAGAGCTTTCATACGGAATTAGATGTATTTTATGGGAACTTGGTAAATTTTTCTTCGTATTTTTTTTAAACCTACAACTGTGTATACACTTAGAGAGTGTCATACACTTTACCACTTGAATCGATCTTGCCAGCAATAGATCTCATTTTCAAAAGCAGTTCTTCGGTGCTTGTGTCACTGGCAGAAAGTTCTGCCCTCAGAGCCACAGGGTGGCATTTTCCTGGGACAGCAGAGCCATTTTAAAAGTGCAGTACCTTACAAACCTGGTTCAAGGGGAGCAAACAGCCGGGGAAGGGCCCCACTAGCTGGCCGGACCCCGATGGGGCTGGAGGAAGGAGGCTGTCAGGAGGTGTGTTACATTTGTCTTAGCCGAGGAGAGAGAGGCGAGAATAATACAGCAGCCGCCAGGCAAAGGGACTGGCCCGAAGCCCGCAGACGAGGCCTTACCGCGGAAGTCCGAGTGTAAGGCCAGGGGAAAGCATTGCATCAGCGGCAGAGGCCCTTTCATTCTGAGAAGGAGGGTGGACAGATGGTCAGACCCGTTCATTGTGACGGAGCGGCGTCTGCTGGGGAGCCCAGGTGGAGAGCGGAGGCTGGCCTGGCGCGAGCAGGGGTCTCAGGCCCCAGATCTCACACAGGTGGATCTGTTGCATTTGAACAGGGTCCTGTCAGCTTCTGGTCAGCCCCAGCTGCCACCTCTCGAAGCTGACGTAGGAAGCGTGATGTATTTGGTGAGGGACAGGGGGTGGGTGAGCACGTGGACCAAAGGATGTGGGCCGAGCACTCGGAGCCCAGAGTTGGGGAGGGGCTTTACTTTCCTCATGTCCCCACCCTCAGCTCTGTCCTCGTCTCCCAGGGGCCGAGAAACTCCTGAGCTCTGGTTGAGGAGCCCAGCCCAGGGCCACCCTCGCTCCTGGGAGGGAGAGCCCGGGATGACCTCTGATGCTCCCAGACGCTCCTCCCGGTCCTGGCACAGTAACCTGGGAGATGATGGAGCTCTTCCTCCGCCAGAGCTGGGGTCCGGGGTGCCCTGTGTGGGGACCGAGGGCAGGAGGGGAGTCAGGATCGTTCAGGAGCAGGCACCCCAGAGCGGGCTTGCCCGAGAGCCTTATGTCGAGCAGCGCAGCTCTCTGAACCAGGAGAAGGGGGTACTCCACCTTTAAAATCCCGGGGACGGGCACACCTCCGCCCCAGCCCACATCTGGACCTAAACTGTGCCATTCAAGCAGGAACTTCCAAGTTCAGGGCCCAAAGTGAACAGAAACATTGTCACGCACAACAGCAGTGACTCCCTCTGGGGTGCGGAGAGCGCGGCCCCGCTCTGCGTTCAGAGCAGGGGCTCCCTGAGCCCGGGAAGCCCCTCCCTAAAGCCGGGCCAGGCCGGGCGGGGAGGACCCTCCCGTGTCCCGCCCCCCCCCCCCGGGGGGGGCAGGGGCAATGCTGAACCTCTTGTCGTGGGTAAGCAGTCACCGTCCGCTGTCTCCCAAACACATACTCTGCCAAACAACACCCAGTCCTATTCCAAACAGCTAGCAAGTGTGTGCTCCTGTTTGACTGTGTATTTATGGTCACCACTGTGTCTGACTTGATTCAATTGTTTTTGTTTTTGTTTTTCCTAATTTTACCGAGTAGCAATGTGACCTGTTTGCCTTTGTCTTATGGAACTTTACTAAACTAACCACTGTCGGTAACTGGGGACAGGTGACGTGCGGGGGCGAGAGGGGCTGGGACCCCGGGGTGAAAGGCCACAGCGATTGGGGTTGGTAGGCAAATTGCAACATTCTGGAAATGGCCTGAGAAAGGCCTCTTCTTACAAGATTCCCAGACCAAATTCTAGACCAAAGACACATGCAGACCAAGTCCCCAGGCCCCGCCTGGGAGGACGGTCAACTGCATTCCCCAAGCCCGATCCTCGCCAGCTTCCCGGGGTGCCTGTCTCCAGCTGCGACCCTCCCGTCCGATCCCCGAGCTTGCGTGTGTCTGCAGATCTCGGCTCTATGTGTGTGTACGGTGATGCATGACTTTTTGTCTCCACATAAAGGAAGTTTGTCATTGGAGCTCACCACCCTGGTCCGCCTGACCCTGGGCAGTCCTCCGCCCACTCTGCCTGGGGTGGGTTGGAAATTCTGATGTTCACAGCCATATCTGGAAGGAACGCAAGGGAGATGTTTAAAGGATGTTTGTAGGACGCAGCAGTTGGCCAGGGCCCCAGGATAAATCCCACCCGGAGGATGCTCCGTCGAGCTGGGCCTGGCCCATGTTAGCCCTGCGGTGGAGCCGCACGATCTGGGATGGAGAGGTTTCCAGGGCCCCCAGTCAGCGCCCTCAGTGTCCAATGGGCCTGTTCTCCCTGAAGACCAAAGACGAGCCTTTATGGAAAAGGACATGCTCCATCCCCAGCCTTCAGGGACGAGGTGAGCAGCAGCCCCTCCCTCTGGCCGTCCTCCGGAGCCAGCTGGCCCCCAGGCTGTGGCTCAGTGGGACAGGCGACTGGCCTCCGCAGGACAGGCAGGGCCATTTCCCCAGCCCCCTACCCAGCAGCTCTCCGGGAGCCAGGCATTGAGACCCCTGTTGCTGCCCAAGGCAGCCAGCTGGTGTTCAGGGGGCCGAGCCCCTCAGGCAGGAAGTGGCCTCCCTCTCCGGACCGCTGGTCCCTCCTTCTCACCCCAGATCCCCTGCAGACAGTGAAGCACACGGGGAGAGGGAGCCACCCTCAGCCTAGCCCCCAGGGGATCAGGACCCAGCCAGCATCTCCCAGTGTCACCCCTCCGGATGGGGCAGTGCCCTGGGCAGCCGGTGCCGAGGCAGGCACACCTCCCTGCCCCTCACACCTCAGACACAGGCCACGAGAAAGCTTGTCAAGGTGGCCAGAGGTCCCATCCGGCCCTCAGACCCAAGGTCAGGTGGCCCCGGGCTGGGCTGTCCACGTGGGTGCTGCCAGTATCGCAGCGCAGGGACCCAGTGAGCACAAAGCCACATAGCCCGGACGTCAAAACGTGGGGACGCCAGGGGCACTTCTCCCCGCCGCCCCCCCAGTGCCTGGCGCTCCGATGCAGCCGGTTTCACTAGGAAGCTGTGTTCCGTTGTCTTCTGGGTGTCACTACAGACGTGTTCTGCCATGTTCCCTGAGGGACTGGAGCATCTTGTTATATATTTGGCTTCAAACTGGGACGTTGGCTTCTTTTTTTTTTCTTTTACCCAATTAATTTCCAAACCCCTAGCAACTGTGACTGTATTTAGCACAAGAGAAAGCTGAGAACGTGGGTCTTGCCTCCTTCCAGAAATATGTCTGGCTCATCAGGACATTTTTTTAAAACTGCAGAATATTTTTAAGATATTTTAAACTTTTGTAAAAATAAGAAATCAACCAACAAGAGACTCTTCTGAGGAGGAGCATTTGTATTTGAGTAAGATCCTTGGTGTGTAATTCAGTCTTGCAGGATACAAGCTTTTGTGTATAAATGTTTTCTGATCTGAATCCCTGCATTTTGCAGGGTTTTTCTTTTCCTCTTTGGCTTTTTAGATAATATGTATATCGATATTTTAAATTCATCTTTGCTTTTTTTTTAGAGGAGTTTGTAATCACCTTATAACATGAAAATAAACGTTTCCTTTTTAAGATCCAAAACGCGTGGGTTCTGATCTGATGCAGCTGTTTCTCTTTAGGTCTGGCCAGCACTTTGCAGTTTACAAAGGGCTTTCAGTCCTGCCCCAGGACGCTCCTCCAAGGGGGGCGTTACTCCCGAGGTTGGAGACACGGGATCACGGAGGGGGCTGGCTTGCCTTGGGGCGCGCAGGTCCCTGGAAGATTCCGGAGTCGCACCCAGGTGCACAGACTCCCTGGCTAGCTCTGCTGCTTCTGCCCGTGCGCCCCGCTGCCCCTGGGCGAGCTCAGATCAGGCACCTGAGCCTCCCCTGGAGTAAAGCGCCGCCCTTCCGGGGCGGGGACGATTGGAGGCGGAGCTCCGCGCGCACCAGGTGCCGCCGCTTACTCCCGCCCAAACCCGGGAGTTCGGAGGCTGCTGGGAGGCGGCGAGTGGCCTGCCCTGGAGAGATGATGCCACGGACACCGAGACCTCAGAGTGGGGGCCAGTTAGGACCCACAGGTCAGTGGTTGCTTAGACGAGGCTGGCCTGGGGCGTCAGGAGCCCAGCCCGCTGTTACAGATGGGGAACCCGGGGCCAGGAGAGGGGCCTGGCCTCCCTGGGGCCGCAGAGCGGGTCCACGCTTGGGCAGGCTCCCTCGCCACTGACCCACCTTTGTGAGTGGGCGAGGTCGGGGGCTTGTGGGGTCCTTTCCCCAACCTCCTGGACCAAAAAATTCCTTCCCAGTAACTCATACGTAGGCAATGCTCGGGGAACTCTGCCCCCGACTCTGTCCACCTCCCTCCCTCCCTCCCTCCCTGAGTGTCCTGACCACCTGGCGGTGTTCATGTCCTGGTTCCATCCCTCTCTGCTGTGTAGTTTCCTTAACCTCCCTGCCCCCTTCCCTGCTCTCTGATGTCAGGACAACAGCCGTCTCCCAAGGCTGCTGGGAGGCTCTAGGGAATGTTCCTGGCAAGCACTCAGGACAGTGCAGCCAGGCCGTGGGACCCCTGCGGCCTCTCCCTCTTGCCGAGCCCTCCCACACCTCTCTCCGCAGTCCGTCCCTACCCAGTAGCAGGGAGAGCAGCAGTGCCCTGTGCACGACTGGTCCCTCTTCCCTGGCCCCGCCCCTGCCTGCACCCTCCCAAGACAGGGTGCCCCCTCCATCCTGCACAGCTGCTGGGAAGGGACTCTTCCTCTGCCCACACAGAGCTGCGGTCCCTGCAGCTGGTGAGGCCAGCACTGCCCTCTGCGCTGATCTTGCCCTGCAGGCCCTGCAGAGACCCAGGGGCATCGCTGGGCCCCCACCCAGACTAAAGGGACTCCGTACAGCGGGCCCCACTCACCTGCCTCAGTGGCGTCCCCTGCACACAGAATAGAACCCAGTCCCCACCCAAGTCCTCACCACTGGGCCCTGCGCCCTCCAACCCCACGCCCCTTCTAGGCCTCCTTTCTCTTCTCAATCCCCCCAAGCTCCGTCCACCTCAGGGCCTTTGCACGTGCTGTGCCTGCTGCCTGGGACACTTCCTTCAGGTCTCCACAGGCTCCTCCCGTCCTTCACGTCTCAGCACAAACGTCACCTTGCCGACCCCTGACCTAAAGGCCCTCATCACTCTGCCCCATGACTCTCCCGTCCTCTCCGCTGCACTCTACCTCCTGGAGTGACTCCTTAGGATTCCCTCAAGGGTTCAGTCTTCCACAGGGATGCAAGCCCCTGTAGACAGGACCTCATCTGTCTTGTTCATGCTGTTTTCCTGGGGGCACAGGGGTGCACAGTGCACTGCACTTTATGAATGGATGAATTGATGAATTAATCAAAAGCAGGCGAGCTGTGACATGATCCAAACAGAAGCTGACTCTTGCCAGCCTGTGACTTTGATGGACTTATTTAATTGAAGTGTAGTTGGTTTACAGTGTTGTGTTAGCTTCAGGTGTGCAGCAGAGTGTCTCAGTTACACATTCTTTTTCAGACTCTTTTCCATTACAGGTTATAACAAGGTATTGAATACAGTTCCCCGTGCTGCACAGGAGGACTTTGTTGCCTATTTTATACATAGCAGTTTGTGTCTGCTAATCCCAAACTCCTAACTTATCCCTCCCCACCTTTCCCCTCTGGTAACCATAAGTTTATGTTCTGTATCTGTGAGTCTGCTTGTTTTGTAAGTAAGTTCGTTTGTATCACATGTTAGATTCCACGTGCAAGTGAGAGCATATGGTGTTTGTGTGACTTCTCTGTGCGACTGACTTCACTGCGTATGGTCATCTCCAGCTCGATCCATGTTGCTGCAAACGGTGTTACTTCATTCCTTTTTATGGCTGAGTAGTATTCCACTGTATAAGTATACCCCAGCTTCTTTATCCAGGCATCTGTCGATGGACATTTAGGTTGCCTCCATGTCTCGGCTACTGTACATAGTGCTGCTGTGAACACTGGGGTGCAGGTGTCTTCTGAGTTAGAGTTCCCTCCAGATATATGCCCAGGAGTGGGATTGCTGGATCATATGGCAAGTCTAGTTTTAGTTTTCTGAGGAATCTCCATCCTGTTTTCCATAATGGCTGCACCAGACTACATTCCCACCAGCAGTGTAGGAGGGTCCCCTTTCCCCACGCCCTCTCCAGCATCTATTGTTCGTGGACTTTTGAACATTGGCCATTCTGACTGGTGTGAGACGATGCCTCATTGTAGTTTTATTTGCATTTCCCTGGTAATTAGTGGTGTTGAGCATCTTTTCGTGTGCCTGTTGGCCGTGTGTGTGTCTTCTTCAGAGAAGTGTCTGTTTAGGTCTGCTGCTCAGCTTTGATGGAGGTGCTTGTCTTGATACTGGGCTGTTTATATGTTCTGGAAATTAAGCCCTTGTCAGTAACATGACTGGCAAACATCTTCCCCCAGTCCACAGGGGTTGTCTTTTCACTTCGCTAATGGTTTTCGTTGCTGTGCCAAAGCTTATACATTTGATTAGGTCCCGTTTGTTCATTTTTGCTCTTATTTCTACGGCCCTGGGAGGAAATACTACTGTAATTTATGTCAGAATGCTTTGCCTGTCCCCTCTTCCTGTCCTGTGTTGAAGTCTTTAAGCATTTTGAGTTCATTTCTGTGTCTGTGTGAGGGGGGCGCTCTGCACGCGGCCGTCCAGCTTTCCCAGCACCACGTGCGCAAGAGACTGTCTTTACTCCACTGTATGTTCTTGCCTCTTTTGTCAAAGCCTGACTGACCGTAAGTCCGTGGGTTTGTCTCTGGGCTCTCTGTTCTGCCCCACTGACCGCGTGCCTGCCTCTGTGCCGGTGCCGCGCTGGCGTGGTTGCTGCAGCCCTGTGGTGGTGTCTGAAGTCTGGGAGCGCTAGGCCTCCAGCTTCGCTCTTTCCCTCGGGGTGGCTTTGGCGATTCTGGGTCTTTTGCGGGTCCATGTAACTTTAGTTATTTGCTCTCGTGTGGAAAGCACGGGTACTCTGATAGGGCTCACCGGCCTGTGGTATTTTTTAAAAAGCAGACGCTCTACTCCAGGTGCATTTAAATAATTTTATTTTTAAAAAGTCGTCCCCACAGCACCCCACCCCCAGTTCCCAAGTCACCGCAGCCCCTGGTGGGTCAGATTTAGCCATGGGCCCCACGCAGGCCCAGCTGGCCTTAACCTGCCGCCCCTGGGCGAGTTGTGCTTCCCGAGAGCCCTAAGAAAACCCCGTGTAGAAAAATACTTTACAAGGAATATGCTCAAATCTCAGCCAGAGAAAAATACAGCTTTTAGGGGGTGGCAGGAGCATGTCGCAGGGGCTGTACCCAAAATGCATAGGCAGGCAGGACACTCACTGGGGACAGGCGTCATCGGGAGATGTCAGTTCTGGGGTGAGCAAGCCCCAGGAGAAGCCAGAAGGACTATTGCATATGAGAAGGCCGGCGCAGGGCCACCCGTGGGCCTGGCTGCATACGTCTGGGGGAAGTGGCAGAGGGAGGGGGAGCGCGGGTGGGGTCAAGACGCGTCTTCCCTCGCCTGCAGTCGCCAAGAGGCCCTGGGAGAGTGTCCCGTCTAGCCCTGGCCCTTGATAGAGGCCCAGAGAGGCTGGCCACTGGCTGAGGGTCACACAGCTGAGGCTGCAGTGGCCATGTCTCTGCTGTTCCCCCCTCCGCAAGCTCAGGGCTCTTGGTTTTCGCTCGGTGCCCCTGGGACGGGGGCCCAAGCTGTTTCACCTTGGGGCAGACGTTGACACAGGAATCTGAGCTGGCAGAGGCACTGGGCGGCCCAGCCATAGCGCTCTCCCTCCGGGGAGGGCAAGGAGGGCCAAGGTGGGAGGAAGCTGGGGCCAGGGGGCAGGCCCTCAGGGGAGAGCGTGGGCAGGGGAGATGGTTCCACCCTGAGAGGGAGGCCGGCCCCTGCCCGGAGACTGACTGTCCACCTTGATTGTCCGGAGGGGTCAGACCGGACGGGTTCACACGGCAACCGCGCAGCACCCTGGGGTGAAGAGGACAGACCTCATCTCCCCACCCAGTCCCTTGAGTGGAAGTGCATTTTTCAGGGCTCCCGGGGTCACAGGGGTGGAGGAGGAGGCAGGAGGGAGTGGGTGCCCCCCTCTTTTCCTGAGACCCTGTTAAGAGCTGAGCGGGGGCAAAGCAAGTCCCCAGACCTGGCTGAATCCCGCCTGTCCACCCCTATCCCAGCGCCCACAGCCCGGACCACCAGATGGAGGCACCCTGTCCTAAATGAGGGCTGCTGGTGCTTCCAGACTGCCAGTGGGAACAAACGCCCCTGAACGACCACTAATGACTCTGTCGCCCCTGGGCGTGAGAGAGAACGGGTGGGCATTGGTCCAGCCTCTCTCCCTGCCTGTCTGTCTGCCCCCACGTCCCTGCTTCTCTCTCCTGCACCGATTCGGATAGTGGAGAGGGGCGGTACCATCTAGTATCAGTCCTGTTTCCACGGTTTTCCCATCTTCACTGTAACGGCAGGTGAACGGAAACCCCTGGGTCTTTTGTACCAGAAGGACCCCCTCCCACCTGGAGGGCCTGGGCTGAGAGGCAGGTATCCATGTGGGTCAGTGACCACGCATCCTACAAAAGAGGCAGGTGGGGCTGACAGCCCAAAACTGTCCCCGAGCTTGCCCTTTCAGCCCAGAGCCATGGTCTCCAATCAGAGAGGCAAAAATGAAAGAACCCCGCCCAGGGCCACTCCTGGGATCCCAGACACCCCAGCTTAGAGCCTCCAAAGTGGGGGCGCTGGCGAGCCCCGAACACCAGAGTCCTGGAGAAGGGAAGGGCCTGGGCTCCTACCTGAGCAGCAGCCTTCCTGGAGGGAGGCTGTCCAGCTGAAGGAGCCTCCAGCCTCACCCTAAAGGCTCCCCCATGGGGATGCTGACCACCCCAGCCCGTGTGACAGATTGCCGGGACGCCGTGGCCCACGGCTGCACGGGCGTATCAGCTCCCACTTGCTCACCTCCCGAAACAGGGAGCTCACGCCTCCCTGGCAGCTCATTCCAGCCCCATGGCTCTGCTGGGAGAAAGCGCTCCCTGCACTGGGCTGAGCTTGCCCCGCACCAGACACTCTTCCGAGGAGGCTGTGCCCCAGACCCTCCTCCTTCCCGCCCCAAGCAGCCTGTGTGGACCCCTGCGGGCAGGGCCCCTCTGGGCATCTTGGAGCCAACATGGAGAAAGACCTAGATGTCACTCCAGCTGGACCTGGCAGCCCATTTACCACAGAACTGGAGAACGATGTCCTGTCCCCGGCTCAGCATCTGCCAGACGGACAGACGGACGAGTGGGTGGCCGCCTCTCCAGCCCAGCTACAGGTCTGGGAGCCAGGATCTCCCCAGGCGGCCCCTTGGGTGTCCAGACCACGTGCTGACTTCAGAGCATCCGGGGGCCGCTGGGGCCTGGCGCTCGGGGGGCCCGGCTGCCCTGGGCCAGCGGGTTGCGGCTGATGACCAGCTCCAGGACGTCCCCCGCCTCAGCCAGGAGCGGCACCGTCAGGCAGCAGTCCAGGTCCCGCGTGCGCACGTGGTTGACCTGCAGGCACAGCCAAGGGAACGGCGGCGGCAGCTCAGCCCTGGGGCTCCTGACGTGCGGGTCCCGCCCAGCCCAGACCCCGGGGCCTCTGCAAGGCCCCCACACAGGCAGGCACCATCATAATGCCTTCCCGCCTTCCGTGCGCCCTCCCCCCAACACCTGCCCCTCTCCGTCCTCAAACGGAACCAGCAGACCACATGCCCAGCCTCCTGCCTCCGAGGCGGCAACTCTGCCTTGTTTCTATTAAACATGGACCTTCTGTTTCAAGCAAGGGGTGCTGGGTTTTCAATCCTGATTGAGATGAGAAGTTTCCTTTTAAAATAAATTTAACTTGAAAGAAACTTCAATTCAGAGAAAACACGTATCAGTAAACTTAGCACAAATCAGGCAGAAGTCACACCAAGGGACCCAGAGTAGCCGGGGCCTGGGGCAGGCAGGGCCAGGGCCGCCCCGCAGCCCCCAGCTGCCCCAGCTTCCCCGCTGCCCTTGATTCTGGCCAACGGGCTGTGAAGGGGATGGGCAGGAGAAAGCCCTCGGTGATTTTCCAGTCCCCTTTCCCCGGCCGTGGAGGCTGAGGCAATTACAAGAGGGTGGAGCCCCCGCCCGCCAGCCCCTGTGGAGCAAGGCCCGCGCCGGCCTGGGGTGTAAGCGGCACATAAACGTGCCCGTGGATTCAGCCCCTGAGGCTTGGGGCTGTTATTGCAGCGTAACTTAGCCTAACCTGGCAACACCACTGTGCTGTCACTCCCTGCTCGCAGACGAGGAGACCGGCTCAGAGAGGGCAGGCGACCCGCCAAAAGCCGCTCCGCCAGCGCAGGAGTGGGGCTTTCTCCCCAGCCCAGCGTTACCTGGAGGACCCTGTCGAAGGGCCGGAGGCCCCCGCGCTGGGCGGGCCCGTCGGGGCGCACCGTGTGGACGTAGACGCCCTTCTCCAGGAGGCCGTCTGAGACGCTGAAACCGAAGTCACTCCGTACGGGGTCCTTGTGCAGCGTCACCTGGGAGCCGAAGGGGGAAAAGGTCCCTGAAGCTCTGCCCTATGGGCCCAGCCCCCCGCAGTCGCCCGAGTCCCTTGGTCTGGCACCCGAGGCCGCCGGCCCCGGCCCGTGCCCGCCGACCTCCCCCACGAGCTGGGCGCCCTGCCCCGAGCCTCTGCCCTGGGGCGCCCCCCCGCCCCCCCGCAGACCCTCAGCCCGCAGCACTCAGTCTCACCGGAGGCCACGGGAAGCCAGTTCCTTTCTGTCCTTCTCCAGTCTTCCCCCTGCCACCCAGGAGGACGTCTCCAAGAGGCAGCCATGGGGTCTCCCCACCCTCTTAACTTCCCACCTCCCCATCCACCAAGCTGCTGGCTTCAGGCTCAGCGCCTTCCGAGGGCTACTGGGCGAGACATCTTTTCTCCCCGATGTATTTTGTTTTCTTAGGTAGTAACCTATGGCAAAGATTCTGGCTTCTCGTTTAAGGTAGTGAGATATATACATATATATATGTGCACATACACATGTATTATAAGCCTTTATATTACACACACACACACAATAACTAAAGTGGGGAAAAGTCTACTTGAAGTAGACTCAACCTAGCACAAAGTCTACTTGAAGTAGACTCAACCTAGCACAAAATCTGTGTCTTACGACGGCGGAGAACAAAGCCTGGAGGGGCGGGCGGCCCGCCCGGAGCCACGGTGAGCCCTCGCGGCAGCGCCCACCCCGGCACCCACCTTGTGCGTCTCCAAGGGCGGCGGCAGCAGCAGCTCCTGCGTGTCTCCGGGGGCAGCTCGTACCTGCCGGCTCCTCCTCCAGGGCCGGTGGCCAGGCCTGCCCTCGGGGGCCACGCTCTGCACGGTGCCCGTCATGATGGATGCCTAGGGGGACACGGCCCTCCACTCAGATGTTTCTCACTGTCTGGGGGCCGCCATCTACGGAGACCGACTACATGCCAGCCTTCCCAGTCACAGTGGTGTCCCTGCCCTCCTGGGGCTGTCAGCCCACTAATGGGTTCGGGGAGCGGGGGTGAGAGGCCACTGATCAATCACACTATGAATCAGAATAGTAATCACTGTTCTAAGCACGTCACACCCAGAACTCATTTTATGCTCTACAGTATTTTGAGACAGGCAAACACCATTCCCCTCCCCCAATTTTACAGATGAGGAAACTGAGGCTTCAAGAGATTAAGATGTGAACTGAGCGTCTGACTCCAGCGTTGAGGGTCTTAAGTACTCTGCTAATGTGCTAATTGCAAAAATAAAGAAGATGAAATGACACGTGGCAGTAAGTGTCACAGGCCAGGTACACAGAAGGTGAGAGGCTAGGATGGAGGATCTAGTCAGTGTGAGGGGCCAGGGAAGCTTTCTGAGCTGACACCTGAAAGATGAGCAGGAAGGGGGTCGGGAGGAGAGTCCCCAGCAGGCAGAAGGAATAGCGTGAGCAATACCCTGGTGACGGGCAGGTGTGGACAGGTGCCCCGCACCTGGAGAGGGTGCACGGGACAGGGCTGGGGGGCGGGGGCAGAGGGTGGGCCCTACAGCACCCTGGGGACCACAGTAGGAAACAACTTTATCCCAAGAGCCCAGGGAGACTCTGAAGGGTTTTAGCAGAGGTGGGGGTGACAGGACCAGGTTTGTGGATTTAGAAGCATCTTCCAGCTGCTGGATGGAGAACGGACTGCAGAGGCGGGAAGGGAAGCCGGGAGGGAGACCCATTCAGGACCATGTAGCTGTTCAAGCAAAAGGTGACTGTGGTCTGGACAGGGATGGAGACAGTTGGGAAGGAGAGAGGGGTGGAGTTAGGACATGTCTCAGAGGTGAACCATCAGGCGTGATGAGGGAAGGGTGGGCAGAGTGATCAGTTCTGTGCTCTGTGCTGAGAGCAGCAAGTTTGTGGTCCTGAGGGAAAGGCATTCACATTCAGACTGGGAAACCCACAGATGGGGATGGAGGGTTGGTGGGATGGGAGGATATACATCTTACCTGTAATATTATACAAAATCTGGTGTTATACAGAATCTGCCTTCCACAAATCGTGTAGTAGAAACACCAAGCTGGCAAATTAATGTGAAAAACTGGTCTGGAACCGATCAAGTTCAAAAGCCCCAGCAAAGACGTGTGAGGAATTACCTCAGAAATGCTTCAACAATGCTGGGTACCTGTGGGATGCCTACAAGTCTAACCACTGCTGAAATAAAAAGTCTACCTGCCTATAGACATAACAGGTGAATTCACACCCAGGGAACGAGACAAATACAGAACTCAAAAGAAACTTTTAAAAACAAGTCTGTTTAAAATGTGCAGAAAAATAAGAAAATGAAGAGAAAATATTAAGAAAACAGACAATAAAGATTTGAAAAATAAAAAGAAATTACAGAAATACAAGATGTAGAAATGAAATACAGCATCTAGGAAATGGGTTGAGCAGTAGAATAAATACGGCCACGGAGAGAATTAGTGAACTGGAAGACAGATGAAGGAAAGCAAATAGAACACAGCGCAGAGAAAATGTGAAAGGAAAGTTGAGAGACACGGTTGACAGAAGGGGGCATGGATGTCCTAACAGCAGTACCAGAAGGAGGTGGTAAAGGAGAGGCAACATTTAAGGTATAATGACTAGGAGTTTCCCATCACAGAAGGAAAAAAAGAGTGCTCAGACTGGAAAAAAAGAAAAAAACCCAGACTGAGTCTTTAGTAAGACAAATAAAAACAAACTCACAATGAGACACATCACAGTAAAAGAGCCAGCTGTCACAGATAAATTCTCAAAGCCACGCGGAAGAAAAGGAGCAACAATGAGCAGCAATTGTTGCCAGAAGACAATCGAGTAACATCTTCAAGGCCTGAGCAGGCCTGAGCTTCATACTCAACAATCATTCAAAAGCTGGGGTGAAGTAAAGGCATTTTTCAGAACACGAAGCCTAAAAGAATTTACCACCTAAAGACTCTGACTGAAAGAACGCCGTAAGGGATGAACTCGGAAGGAAGAGAGCGAAATGCAAGAAGCAACGGTGAGCAAAACAACGGGTCCAACATGCTGATAGAGCTAAGTAAGTGTTGACTAAAATTCCACATTAACTAAGACGTCTTAACAACCCCAAAGAATTAATATCAAATTGGACACATTTTCACAACCCAATATAAAGCGGTTTTTAAAATATGGATTAAAAAATAAATAAAACCAAAAAATACACAGTTCAAAACCAGAAAGCCCACTTCTGAATAATTAAAGGATTTAAGTAAAAATCACAATTGAAATTTTAAAAGTAGCTGGAATTGAATAGACTGTAAAGGTAGGTACCCCGAACTAACACATGTGGGACGTGGCCCAGCCTGCGCTTGCCGGTATTCGTGCATTTAAATGCACTGTGCTAGAAAACGAGAAAGCTGGAGAATCAGGGAGCTGAGGAGCCGGGAGAAGCATCAGGACTTCAACACAAAGCAAGCAGAAAGAAGGCAATATCAAAGCTGAACACGAAAACGAGTAAGATGGAAACATGAGATAATTAACAAAACCCAAACCTGGTTCTCTGAGGAGTCTAGTAACTGGCAAGACTGAGAGACAGGAAAAAAATAAAAATAAAAAGAGCCCAGTCAACAATTTTAGGATGAAAATGGGGCAAAAGCACGAAGAAGCAGAAGTGTAAACTGCTGCTCTCAGAGTCTGAAGGACCTTCAGAAGTGACCCAGCGACAGCCTCCCCGGGTGCCCCAGGCGGCCTGCTCCGTCACCGGCAGTGCTGACCTCACACAAAGGCCGCGTTCACCTCTCGGCTCCTCTGGTCCCTCGTCCCCAGGGTTGACATCCACACTTCCACTGGGCGTGCTCACAACCACATCCACGTATTGCACTCGCATGCACAGACACCACAACCGCCCCGTGCACCCGAGTGTGCACTCCCACATGTTCTGACAGCACACACAGCTTTTGTGCATACATAGAGCAAGCTCACATGCACACACGTATGCTCCCCGTGCACACACAACGATGCCAAACATGCTCACACGTGCACAGACCCCGGCGTGTCACACCACAGCGCACTCAGGCACACTCGCACACGTGTCCATGCAGGCTGTGCGCGTGTGAAGGCTCCTTTACGTGGAGGTGCCAGGTGAACGCACGCGTGCGTGTTACACGTGAGCAGCATCCCATCAAGGCGCTCGCCCCCCGGGGCACACCCAGCAGCGTGCCCGGCACGCGTGCCCTGCGGGCCTGAGGGCGGGGGCCGTACCTCCAGCTCCCTCAGCAGCTCTGACTGACCACAAGACTCCAGGTCTTCGAGGGCCTCCCCGAACGTGCGCCAGAAGCCCTCCTCGCGGGCGGGGCCGGGGGCTGGGCTGTAACGTAGGAACCAGAGAGCATCAACTCCTGGCAGGCGGGTGGACGGGCAGGCGGGCTGGGGCCTGAGGAGTCTTCGGGGCCCCGGGGCCCTGCGTTGGGCTCAAGGGGCCACAGGGTGGGCGGGCAGGCAGGCAGGCAGGCATCCTCGGTGGCAGTGCTGGGGCCCCGGGGTAGTGGTTGGTGATACGGAATGGGGGGAAGACGCAGTTAGGGGCAACCAGGACTGTTGGTGGCCAGTTAGAACAGGGGCAGATGAGACGGGGTGGAGAGCGGTGACAAAGGACGCCTGGGAAGAGAGAGACAGAGACACAGACGGACAGACAGACAGAGAGGAGATCTATGGTGTACCCCCAGAGGCCAGCCCCCTGGCCCCACCCAGACACATGGCATCGCAGGACAGTGACAGGGACAGAGCTGGAGCCAGCAAGGACACAGATGGATGGAGAGGATGGAGTGCTGGGGCTGGGGAAGGGGCCGAGCCCCCCTACACCTCCCACTGCAGGATGCCTGGCCCCTTATCAGCACTAAAATCAGGTCTCCTTAGAACAGTAACAAGCCTCATTTCCACACTTGACAGAGTCTGCCAGGCCCTGGCCGTTACGAAGTGTGCTGTGGTGTGCAGAACAGTTTCTCTCTTACAAAGGCACACAGGCAGCCTCTCCTTGGGAGCCGCAGGGACAATGATGCCAAAGAGTTGCCTCCTTCCCTTCCCATTTCAGAGGCAAGAAGACTGAGGCTGACGGACATTCGCTCCATTCAAGTCAATTCTACAGACGTTCTGAGCCAGGCCCTCTGCTGGGCCCAGGACCGTGACAGTGAATAAGGCGTGCGCCCTGTTCTTAAGGAGCTGAGGGTCGCTCACAGAGTAAGTGTGAGCACCAACTGGCTGCTGGGCTGAGCGAGGGGGGCCGCGGAGAAGACACGACAGCCAGGTGATCAACCAGGCAGACCCAAGGTGGCCAGTGCCACCAGGAGGCTCACGGGAGCAGCCGTGGGTACCAGCGGAGGGAGGGAGGGTGCTTTCTGCCTGAGTAAGTCAGGGAAGCCTCCCAGAGGCAGGGCAGCTTCAGCTGGGCCTAAAGGATGCATGGGCGTTGGCCAGGAGAGGGGAGGGAACAGCCTTCTAGGCAGAAGGAACTGCCTGACCAACAGCACAGATGGGAGCGGGCGGCGCGGGCCGCACGAGGAACAGCACTTCTCCCTGGGGCCTGCTCTCCGCCCAGGTCGGCCGAGTCCTTCGAAGCCGACACTACAAAACCCACCACATCCACAGCCCAGGGCTGGCGCTCGTGACCATGAACTGAGGCCGCCGCACTCTGGGCTGCGTCCGCAGGGCCGGGGTTCCAGTTCTCAGTCTGCTGCTGCTCTTCTGAGGACAGCACATCACCAGGCGGGGGAAGGGACACCGGGCCGCTGCCCACCTGCACACCTTTGCCCCCGCTGAGCCCGCCCCCAGCACAGCCTCCCCGTCTCGGCGCCCCCAGATGCGGGCTCAAGGCTTCCTCTCCTCTCCTAGGAGGTGCCCCCCCGGGGGCCAGACAAGACCCACCCACGGCCCCCACTGCTTTGGCGCAGGGACCCGCTACCCCCGCCATCCCAGCAGGGAGAGCTAGCCGTCTCCCCTTCGGGGCGCTCCCACCACAGACCTCGCTGGCGGCTCCCAGTCCTCCTCCTCCTCCTCGGGGAAGCTCTCATCGGTGGGGGCTGGGGTACAGCTTGTCCTCCGGGGCTCAGCGGGTGGGGGACTGCTTCTCAGCCGGCTGGGCCGCCACTCCTGGGGGGTCGCTCCCCGGGTGGCTGCCTGAGGAGTGTAGCAACCTGTCGGGTGGAGAGAAGGCCGCCCATGTCCTCTCTGTGCCCTTAGCGTGCCATCTTCCTGCCCCATCTCCAGCCATGCTGGGCGGCCCCGGAGAGGTCTTTGCCCTCTCTGGGCCTGCCTGACTACCCAGAGTCCCCTAAGGGCCCCTGCCAGCTGGGTCCCCACCCCAGAACCCCTGGATCTCCTGATCATCAGCAGAAAGAGTTCATGCCGGGTGCTGGGACCCTATGACAGCTCCACAGGGTTTGGCTGGGCCAACCCCTGCCTGAGAGGGAGGTCCACCATTCTGACCACCCCCACCCCCACCAAGGTGGGCTCTGCAGGTCCTGCCCCGGGTGGGTGAGCTGAGAGATGCTGACCAGTGCCGGAGACTAGGGAGCCAAGACTCAGAGCGGACAGGTACCTGGTGAGGGAGGACCAGAGCTGAGGGCCAGCTGAGGCCCCCAGAGGCCTCACTTCACTATGAGCTGGGTCTTGGGGAGCCCTTGTGGTTCTGGGTTACAGAGGCCAGAAGGCCAACCACTAGATTCAGATGCCCTGAGGCCTCCCATGGGTCTCAACGTGCATGGGCAGGAGAGCTTGTGTCTTGGGGGTGCCCTAGGGGTGTCCAGCCAAGCGGGTCTAGTAAAATGGGGTGGACAGGGGCTTTCTGCCTTCTCGTCTTCAGTGGGACGCAGAGCACTGAGCACTGGCCGTGTGCCGGGCTCTGGGCGGGGAATGGAGGAGGCAGCAGAAGGAAGACCAGCTTGGGCCCGAGCCTGGTGGGGGGCAGCTGAACGGGTGATGCCCTGGGTGCCAGTCAAAGCCCAGAAGGCCTGCGGTCTGCACTCTGAGGAGCGAGGGGCCCCCAGAATGGCTCCCAGGGCCCATTCGGGTCTGCTTTCAGGAAGCATGTCCCTACAGGATGGAGCAGGCAGGAGAGGAGCAAAGGGGGGGGGGAGGCAGCGGGAACAGCCCCTACAGAGGCCCAGAGAGGACACAGTGTTCATCCAAGGCCCAAGGTGTTATTACCTGGGCCCCCAAAGCCACCCTCCGTGGCTGAGCTGCCCCAGGACTCCACGGCGCTGTCCACACTGGGCACGGCGGGCACGGCCCGGGGTGCCAGCAGGCCTCCTTTCAGCGCCTCTGGCGGGTCCTCATCCGCATCACTGGCTTCACTGAGGCTGCCCGATTTGTGGGCTGGGAGAGGGCCTGGGAGGAAAGGGGGCTGTCACGGCCACTGGCTTCTGACCTCGGAGACTCAGACACTCCACAAGCCTCAGTCCCCACTTGGGTCTGGCTTGGGGACTTACAGGCCCTGAGCCCCCCACTGGGCAATCTGACGTGCAAGGTGGGAGGCAGGCTAACAGGCAAACCCATTTCACAGACAGGAAAACCGAGGCTCAGGGAGGCTGCACAACGTGTCCAAGGTCACGTGGTGAGCAACATTAGAGCCCAGATTAGAAGGAAGCCTCTAAAGCGCAGGCTCAGTCCACTTCCTACCAAAGCATGGGGGACAAATTCAGGGGAAACTGAGGAATGTATGGTTATGCTGGCAGGCAGGTGGTGAGGAAGAGCCCAGGGTGCCCCACACCAGCTGTGTGACCTCGGGCCCCTCACCCGGAGCCCGGGCTCCTCCCTGTCCCAGGCACCCTCCCACTTCCACACAGCAAGGGAGACTTCTGGGAGGCTGGGCACACAAAGCCTGGCACAGAGGCTCAGGGGCATCCCCCTCCCCGAGCGGGCTGGGTGGCGGGGCTCACGGTCTAACTGCTTCTTGATCTTCAGGGTGACAGTCTCGCCAGCCACCTGCAGGAGGTGGATGGCCTCACTCAGTGGCCGGCCCTTGAGGCTAACACTGTTGATGGCCAGGATACGGTCCCCAACGTGGATAGCGCCAGTCCTGGGGAGGGGGCACAGGGTAGAGAGGGTGAGAGTTAGATACTCAGGGCCTTGAAGTGGGGGTCTGCCCTCAGAGAACTCAGGAACCCCAAAGCACAAACCTAGGTGACCCTAGTTAAACCCACCTGGGGGAGAAAAGAAGTGAGTGTGATTGTGGGTTGCATTAATAGAGATACAAGTGTAGCATGTGGGAGGGGATTTTCCTGCTCAACTCTGAAGTGAGGTTCTAGAACCAGTGTCCAGCATGAGTTTTGAGGATGGTCTGAATCCCGCATACTAGCTGCCAAATACTAGCTATGTGGTCTTAAGTCAGTTTCATAACTTCCCTGAGTCTCAGTTCTTTCATCTGAGGGATGGGTATAGCTCAGTGGTAGAGCACATGCTTAGCATGCACAAGGTCCTGGGTTCCATCCCCTGCACCTCCATTAAAAAGAAAAAAAAATTTTAAAGTTCTTTAATCTGTAAAGTAAAAGTGATAATACTTATTTTATCAAATTACAATGGAAGGGTAGATGGGTGGAATGAATTCATGCTTCCCTCCAGCTGAAATCCGTAGGTAGCCTTTCCCTCTCCCTGGGCCTCAGTTTCACCAGTTTCCCCACCTGAGAATGAGCAAAATCCCCAGGGGTCCAGGTGACTTCACAAAGGGGTTTGGGGGCTGACAGGCCAGGCAGCAGCTTTGCAGTCGCCCCATGGTTCTCTGCTTGGATGCTGTTAGAATTACCTAAGGAGCTTTTTAAAATTGCAGACACCTGGCCCCTCCCCCTGGCCAATTAAATAGTACCTCTGGGAGCCGGGCCAGGGAAGGGGATTCTGAGAAGCAGCCCCCGGCCCGAGGGCGAGGGCGGGGAGACGTTGCAGCAGGCGCTGGCCTGGGAGGGGGAGGAGGAGGCAGAGGACTGGGGTGGGGACTTCACCCCAGGTGGGAGCTCACGGAGGGTCGTGCCCCCTTGACACCCAGAACTGCCCGGCAAGCTCCCCGAGGGCCTTCAGTAAAATACTGAAGACATAATATGAAAAGAATGTAAAATATTTTGCTAATAATTTTTATATTGATTACATGTTGAAATAAATATACACTTAAGATTTTTTAATGTCTTTTTTACTTTTCTAATGTGGCTACTAAAAAGTTTATAAATAAATATGTGGCCCCCATTAGTGTAGCTGGACAGGGCAGACTGAGATCAGCCAGGCGAAGGCAGGGGGTTGTCTGTTGTGGGCTGGCACACAGGAGGACCCAGAAAATGCGGGAGTCGATGAAGACCTTTGAGGTCAGAATAGTTCACACTGGCCTCTGCAGTCTGCCGGGCATCCAGCAGGGGGCGCTCCAGGAGTGCAGACACCAGCTGGTCGATGTCCTGCAGAGCCTCAGCCCCAGAATCCCTCCCCTCCTCCAGCCCCACCCCACCCTGGTGTGGTCCCCCCAGTGCTGTGTCCTCCTCCGGGGGCCCATCCTGCCTGCCAGGCCAGGCTCCCCTTTACAGGCAGCTCATTTCTGGGCCCAGAGCTCACTGCAAAGCTGCCCGGAGAAAGCTCCCCTCACCCACACGAGGTGGCCTCCCTGCGACCCCCGTGGGGCCAGTTCCACTTCTGCGCCCCGATCCACCTGCTTCCCCTCTAATCTGGACAGCCTGGGACACCCCTCTCCTCACAGCTCTCCCAGCTGCCATTTTTGGGGACACTTTCTAGGGGAGAGGACAGCAGGGGGCCCCCAATGCCTCAGGAGATGCTCCAGGCTGTGCTGGGACCCAGGACCGGGGCGATGCCTGGACTATGAGGCACCAGCAGGTGCTCCAGAAAGGCCCACAGTGATGACTTTCCGGAAACAGCGGGATCACCAGGCAGGAGAGCAGAGGGATGAGCACACACTCGTCCGGCACCGACCTGAGCCGGCAGGTCGGCCAGGGGCTGGCCCGCCTCTGAGGAACTGAGGCTCGGAGAGGGCAGGGACAGGCCGGGACCAGCTGGGCTGATCCCAAAGCACAGCTCCCGCCCCCGAGGGTCCCCGCTCACCTCTCAGCCAGACCACGCTTGGTGAGGCCCGAGATGACAATGGGGTCAAACGGCTCCTCTGTGCCCGAGATGGTGATGCCCAGGGGGCCCCCGTAGCGCTTCAGCTCCACCGTGTAGCTGATGGCACCTGTGGTCTCCTGCTCGTCTGCAAGGGGGGACGCTTCAGGGCCGGGGGTGGGGGGATGGCACGGCGCCGGGCCAGGAATGGGCACTGCCAGCCCTTGCCAGGCTCTGGGGCACTTACTCATCACACTCACCCGTTCCCTCAGCCACTAATCCACCTGCCCCTCAGCCATCAGTTCATCCGTTCCCTCAGTCATTAGTCTACCCGTTCCCTCATGCCAGACTGTATACGACACCATCTGAGGCCATCTTCCGCCTCCAGAAATACTTTCTTCCCCCCAAACACCATTTTAAAAAAGAAAGAAAAGAAACGTGGGACCAACATTTTTAAAATAACGATTTCAGAGACCTCACAAAATAACAACGATAAAGATGATAATAATAATATCAATGATAAAAAGAGAGCAGATTTCCAGTTTTCCTTTAAAAAAACATAAGTCTGCACACAAGTGGCCCTCCTTCCTAGGGCAGGAGTTGGCAGCTGCCCCTCAAATACAAGGTTCTCTCCAGTTGCCGCAGCCCTCACCCCTCCCTTCCGCCTACCCAACCCATATTTTTAAAATGTCTTCTGTCCAGTTCACTCACTTCCGTCCCCTCTGCTTATTCACAGCCACCCTTGCAGTGGGGCTCCCCCCCGCACTCACCCCCCGCCATCTGCCTGCAGCTGCTTTGTGTGGGACCTGGACCATCCAGGTAGAATCTCAAACTCCTGCCGACCTCACAAGGGCCCTTGGAGAAGCCCAACCCCGCAGCAGCGAGAAGCCTGCCGTGCGCTCACCCTGGGTGGCACCCACCACCGTCCCTCCTTGGGGAGCCTGCTGGGTGGAGGGTGGCCTCAGGAGGCAGCGGGCCAGGGCTCTTACCAGAGTTGTCCTCATCCTTCCGAATCTTCAGCTTCACCAGGTCCTCGCACTGCCGCAGGATTTGCACGGCGTCCTCCATGGGACAGTTGTCCAGGCGGATATTGTCAATGGCCAGCAACTTGTCACCTGGCTCAAGGGTGCCGGTCCTGCAGGAGACAGGTGGGGACGGGAAGGAGCCCAGTGCATGCTGGCACCAGAGCCACCCCCACCAGCCATGCCCCACCCTGCCCAGGACACCCCTACCTGTGCGCCACACTGCCTTTCTTGATGTCGGAGATGATCAGGGGCTCGCCTCGCTTCCTGCTAGCCGCTGGGGGGAAAGAGGCCATGAGTCCCACCTGTGGTCTCTCAGCCTCAGGGGCCCCGGGGTTGGGCACGGACTCGAAGCCACACGCCCCATTCCCACTGCTCCCTGGCTGGATGGCCACGAGCCAGTCAGCTCCCCTCTCGGTGCCTGTGTCCCCTCTGCCATGGGGGTGGTGCTGCAGAGTTCAGGGACGTCAGAGACGAGATGAAGTGGGCGCGCACCTGCCAAGGATCCCGGCGCGCACAGGGCGCTCGGTCCCCATCAGCCCCCTTCCCCCCCTGCTCAGCCCAGCCCCCAGCAAACGGAGCTCCCGGAGGGGCTGGCGGGCGTCTGTGCCCCCAGCACCCGGCACAGGGCCAGGCCCCAGAACTAGGTGACCCTTCAACAATGGAGTTCTTCCCTCCCCAGCAGCAGGGAACACTGGCTGTGGCGGCTCACAGCAGGATCCCGCTGGGGAACTGCCTTGGGCCAGGGAGCAGCCCCTTCCGAGGTCACGCTAACCCCAAGGACTGGTCCTCGCAGGGGCGCCCAGGCCTGGCTGCCAGCCTCAGCTCAGGACAGCTCCCGAGGCCTCCCCAGCTAAGACTCGCCGCGAGGCTGGCGGAGCACCTTCTCCCCTCACAGGTGTCGATCCTAAGAGCCCTCCTGGAGAAACCCCCTGCACCCGGCTCCTGCCGGGAGCAGCTACTCCTGGGGGCGTGACCTAAGACAACGGGCGGCTGAGTGTTTGTGAAGAGTCCCTGTGGGCCAATGGGCTTTCCTGTGAGTGACCAGGTATAAGGCGGCCCCTCTGGCCCACGTGGCATCTCTGCAAATGACACAAAGGCGTCTCCCAATTAGTCTGCTGGGAAAATGTAGGGAAATTTTCAGTCTGCCTTGAATCGGCACCTTGTTTCCTGGACATCCTGGGCCACCGCCCCTGTGGCCCGGCCCAGGGGTTCCTGGACTGGAGGAGGCTTCTGCCCTCCGTCTGCTTAAACTCCCGCCTCTACTGGCTGCGGTGTCAGGGGCAGGAAGGAGCTGCTTCAGTGGCCCCTCTGGACAGGGTCCCCTCCCAGGCGTGGCTGGGGAGATGGCAGGAGAGGAGGTCAGGGGACTCGGGCTTTTCCTGAGGGAGACGGGGGCCGGGGGTCCCGACCGTTCCCCTGCTTCTGCATTCTGCCTGCATTCTGTGGCCCCTCATTTTCATTCTTTTGACAAACATGAATTAAGCTCCTACTGTGTTCCAGGCCTTTTCAGGGCCCTGGGAACACAGAGGTAAACAAGAAACCAAACCTCGCCCGTGTATCTGGTGCCTTACAAACCACTCAGCCACCCCTAGACCCCAGAGGCCCAGAAGACCAGGAGACTCCCATTGTGCAGAATGGGAAATGGAGGCTTCAAGAAGCCCAGGTCTTGCCTGAGGACACACAGCTGGGCACAGCAGCAGAGGGAAGCCAAGTCAGCCCTCCCTCTCTCCCCTCCAGAGCCCCCCCTTCCCCGGGCCAGGGGGTGCGCGGTCTCCCCGGCAGTGGGGGCGGGCGGAGGCGTGCGGGGCGGGGACTCACAGCTGATGGTGATGCCCAGCTCCACGCCACGCCTCTTGGGCAGCTTCACGTGGAAGGTGCCACTGCTCGGGATGACAGACTCTGTGCAGATGGACACGAGCCTGCGTGAGACCCAGAGCAGGAGCCCCCACCCCATGCCCATTCTGGTCCAGTGGGGAGGGATCCCAAAAAGTCGCCATCCCAACCCCATCCTGCTTTGACCACCCACCGATGTGGAAACAGGCACGGTGAGCCGACTTGTCCGAGACAAGTGCCCTCCCGGTCAGAGCAGAGTTGGGACTGGAACCCAGACCTCACGCTGCTGCCGGGGCCCCACGGCCAAGCCAAACCCATTCGGATCCAGCGACACAGACCTACGGAGCACCTCCCACGTGCCCAGCCTCAGCTGTGGCTTTCATGTGATTTATCTCATCTAACCCAAACAACACGCCCCGTGGTAGAAGGATTCTATGCACTGTTTTCACAGTGAGGGGAGCTGAGGGTAGGGGAGGAAGAGTCCCGTCCAAAGTACACATAGTGTCCAAATCACAGAACCAGAATTCTAACAGAGTCATTGTTTGGGTCTTTGCACAAGCTCTGCCACCCACCCCCTAGCTCCTGTTCCATTGCAAAAATCTCTCATCAACACTCACACTGGTGTGTGCAATTCCTTCCTCCCCGGCCAGTGCCGTCTTCCCCACCATTAGTGCTTGGGGACACCCCGCAAATGCGACGGGAGGGGGAGAGGGGGAGGAGCATTTGCCGGAGGCACGAGGAGAGAGCTTGGGGCATCACTCACCGGCCACGTCGAACTCCACCTCCAGCACCACCTTGTGCGCCAGCGCCGCGTCCCGCAGCAGCTGGTTGGCCTCCTCCATCGTCCCGTCCTCGGTGGCGATGCCGTTGATGGACAGGACACGGTCCCCCACCTGCAGCAGCCCACACCTGAACCCGGGGCGGCCCGGCAGAGAGAAGAGGCCCCGTTGGGAGATGGGAACATGGCGCAGGAGCCGGGCCAGGCCCAAACCTTGGCCCCACCTCCCGGGCTGGGTTGTAACGCTCAGCGCCACCCTGGGCCAGGTGTAAATGCTCAGGCAAATTACCACAGGCCTCTCGCTGGACCTCAGTTTCTCTGTCCAGTGGGAATGATGCCATGCCTCATGAGATGTATATAGAGGACTCTGACTTCAGACAGACAGGGGTTCCAGTTCTGGGTCACTCGTGAGCTGTGTTACCCTGAGCAAGTGAGTCAGCTTCTCTGAGCCTCAGATTCCTCACCCGCCAAATGGGGCCAGTGATGGGGAGTGGTGCGATGGTTAATGAGAAACAACTGTGCAGCCAGGCTTGGTGTGTGACTGGGGGCCAGTGGGGAGGAGCAGCAGGCTCACCTCTCAGCCGGGCTGTCGGGCTCGATGAAGCGCACGAGGGGTGGGGAGGACAGGGTCTCGGTGGCGAAGATGCCGCCCTGCAGCTGGAGGCCGAAGCCGCTGAGGGGGTCTCCACAGAGCACGACCTCTGTGGTCTCCGTGTGCACGATCTGGCCGCCGGGCCCCACCGTGCTGGAGGACAGCGACACTGCGGGGCAGGCAGGCACAGCGCTCAGGGGCACGGTCCCAGTGAGGCCTTCCTGCCAGAGCCCACCCACCCTCGTCAGAGGGACAGGTGAGCGGGAGGCCTGACCGCCCTGGGGCTGGGCCAAGTCACGGCCCATTCGGAGCCTTGGTCTCCTCATCTGAACAGTGGGATCATCAGTCCTACGTGCTGGAGCTGTGGCAAGGAGTAAGGAAGACAGCTCCTGGGACTCTCATGTTGCAAAACGGGGGCTCTGAGGGTCAGTGATATGATGGCATTAATGTGGCATTCTGTTACAGTTTCTTTTATTATTATACCATACAGATATCACATTATATTACATTACTGTTAGGTATGGTAGTATATGTTATGCTATTTTTGGTAATGGCTTTATTGAGATACAATTCAGCGACCACAGTATTCACCCCCCTAGAGTTCGAAAACCAATTCACTGGTTTTTAATATATTGAATATTTAGTATAGTCAAGTTGTACAACCATCACCTCAAATCAATTTTAGAATATTTTCAGAAACCCTTTTTCCTTTAGTTAATCACCCAAATCCTCCCATATCTTCCAGCCCATGGCAACCACAAATGTACTTTCTGTGTCTAGAGATTTGCCTGTTTTGGACATTTCATATCAATGGAATAAAATAATATGTGGTCTTTTGTGTCTGGCTTCTTTCACTTAGCATGATGTTTTCCGGGTTCATTCACGCTGTAGCACAGATCTAACCTTCCTTCCTTTTCAAGGCAAATATCCCATTGTATGATGATACTGCATTTTTTTAATCCACTCATCATTTGATGGACACATAGGCTGTTTCTATCTTTTGGATATTACAAGTAACACTGTATGAACATTTGTATATATGTTTTTGGGTGAAGATGACACGTTTTCATTTCTCTTGGGCATATACTTAAGGAGTGGAATTTCTGGATAGTGTGGTAACTGTTTAACTATTTGATATGTTATTTAATATATTTTGTTTTATATTCCACATATATAATACATTCGTATTATTAATATGGATATTGGGTATCATTTATTAAGCAAAATTTATTGTATTTCATTCTACTATTAATGGTACTATTGTGTCTTTATATATTATTTATTTATACTATATTTTATATTACATATTATTTATACTATATTTTATATTACATATTACAAAATGTGTAACATTTTATTATTGGGTATATTGAGTTATATTCATTATTTACATTCCTAATGATAAGAATGGTACCTGGAACATTGGAGGTGTTCAAAAATTTTTGTTTAACTAATTAATTAACTGAAATCATTAAGGAAGGAGACAAGTAAGGGGTTCAGGGTCTCCAGCTTATGGAGATAAGCTTCTGCCTGTGAAAAACACTTCTGAATCTTTTCACTGACACATCCCCAGCTTCAGTGGGTGACAAAGGTGGTTGGTAAAGGTGTATCTTATCTATCATCTGACCCTGAATTGTTTCCCTTTTCACCTTGGCTGCCAGGAAGCTCATAACCATCTTTAGCTCCCTTCATGTGCCAGATGATTTATATTTCTCTTTCCTTTCCCAGTTCAATCTCAAATGGCCCAGCCTGACCTTCCATTATTCCTGGGGGCCTCTGCAACTCACATGGAAGGAAGCTAGGAGCAACCTCTACATCAACAAAGACTTTTCCCAGAAAAGACTTCAGAATTCTGGGTATTCTCATGATTTTTGCTACTTCCACATGCCTCCTGCATGATCATTCCACGACTATTTGTCTTTATGTTTATTCATTAAAAAAAACACTTAAATATCTCATTTCAAAAGAAACTATATAGAGTAATCTTAAAGAGAAATGTTTACAAGCAAAAGTCAAGTAGAAATATATATCTAGTAAAACTGAAAATTACTACACTCTGGATGGCTAGTCTCAGGCCTGTGTGTCTCTGTCTTAAGAGAAAATTAACAAATGTCAGAGAAGTGATAAAGACAAAGTAACACCACACTCAGACTTTCCCCTTGAATGGACCAGAGGCTGAATGAGACAAAAATGAAATGGAGTTACTGTGAGAACTTGATGCAAATCTGAAAAGGCATCCTTTCCTCAAGACACTTTGCCACCACCTGCTGGAAATTTTTCAAAATAAAATATAAGACAAAGTGTACAAAGTAACTGTCACCCTTCAGGTGTGCCCTTGTGCAGTGCACAACCTGCCCAACCATCCATGGCAGCCTGGTGTACTACACATGCTACTTAATGCTTCTCCCCGACACATAGCCCCTGCAGGGCCCTGCCCAAAATGCTCCACACCCTTTGGCAATTCTCTCTCTCAGGTATACAGGCAGCCCAGAGGGGAGGGAAGAGACCATGGCTTACATGAGCTCTTGTGTTCCCGTCTTCGCTGCCTCCTCCGCCCCATTGTGGTCCGGGGGCTCATAGGCTGGGATCCACGAGGAAGGGTGCTGGGGTTGGTGCAGGGAAAGGCGTGGTTCATGGTCGGCGAGGAAAAGGGAGATGAGGACAAGGCTAGGGAGATGAGAGCACAGCCCCGTGAGCCCCAGCAGGGCCCTCCACGCTGCCACAGGGAGACACAGGGGTGCCTTTGCCCCTCCACCACGCTCGCTGTGTGACTTCAGGCAAGTCTCTCCCCCTCTGGGCCTCAAAGCCTACAGGGTTTCCAAAGACCTGGTGAAACCCAGCCGCCAGGCCAGGGCCCATCTCATCCCTAAGGTGTGTGCAAGGTGCTGCTGCAGGGCCCCCTGACTTCTCTGGGGCTTGGTTCCCTTCCCTACAGGACAGGCTCACGCCCCTCCCTAGGAAATGGGGAGAGTGACAGCAGGGAGGGCACTTTACATCGGCTCTGGTCCTGGCCAGCAGGGGTGGCCCAGGTGGGCGTCCTGCAGTGGCCAGGCCGGGGGCTGTGGCAAGAGGGCACGCAGGGGTCCCAGCGATGCGGCCGCTCGCTCCTCTGCACCTTCACTGCAGCAGAGGAAGAGGAGAGAGAAGAGAGAAGCCGGGCGTTAGGGGCGGAGCGGGTCTGCATCGCCACACCCCTGGAGGCTGAGCTCCTGTCACCACCGCGAGGAGAGGCAGGGAAAGTGGGAACAGGACATCCTGAGTTTCCCGAGCCAGGCTAGGCATCCGAGATTCCCTCACGGGCCCCGGACGCCACTGTGCGCCGGGCACTGTGCTCGGGGCTCAGCCCCACAGCATCCCGAGAGGCAGGGACACGGAGGGAAAGCGGGCTTAGGCCGAAGCCGACGGCTGGGAGGGGTCATGGAGCAGGATCCAAACCAGGCTGACTGGCTCTGAGCCCAAGACCTGGCCAGGCAGCTTGGAGGAGTGCAGTTTGCAGACGGTGTCCCGCCGCAGCTCCCTTGGGATCTGTCGCTACACTGTAGCCCTGGAAGCCTTGGCCGGCAGTGACGGAGCTGGGACTGGACCCTCTACCAGATCCTGCCTCCCGACCTCCCCCACCTGCTCCTCCAAACTGGCTGCCTTGTGACACCCACTCCTGACTGCCCTGGGTCCTGTTCTGCTTCCTCCTTCCTCTGGGACTTTGGGGGGTCCAGCCTCGTGTGATGTGTTCTTGGCTAGATGAGTGAGGCCCTGGTAATCTCAGCCCACGGATTCTGCTTCCCTGCGCGGAGCCCCCACCCCCACCCGGGGGCTGGGCTGACTCTGGGGGTCCAGTCCCGGCTCCATCACTGGCCAGCTGGAGAGCGGGACCTGTCACTTAGCCCCTCTGTGCATCATCTGTAATATAGGACAAAGACAGTGTCTACTTCCTAGCGTAACAGGGAGGAGCAGAATGAGCTAATACGTGTGACGTGCTCAGAGCAGGGCCTGGCACTTAGCAGAGGCTCATTCAGTGAGAGCCAGAGGACCGTCAGCAGCTGTGTGCCCTTGGAAGGCACTGCACTGCTCGGAGCCTCAGCGCCTCTGTAACATGGGATAATCAACCTTGTAGACTTGTCCCGGGGGTGACCAGGTGACCCATGGGAGCCCCAGCACCACAGCAGGTGCGCAGTAATGGGGGGAGGACAGATGATGCAGCTTCAAGCCCCAGAGCCCCTGCTGTGGCTTGTCGGGGCCTCTCCAGATCCTGGCAGAGACTGCAGAGATGGGCCCTCCCCCAGGCCGGTCCCCCCACATCTGATCTGGGCAATTATTTTTCTCTTGGGAGTATCAGGCGTGCAAAGGGCGGCGGTGGGGAGGGCAGACTCCATCCTTGCCCCCCGCACTGTGCCCTAGGGCTGGAATTCACAGCCTGACCAGCCTGACCAAGCCCTGTGCACTCAGGTCCTCACTCCTATTTACAGGTGAGGCAACTAAGGCTCAGGGAGGCTGAAGCATCTGGCCAGCTGCTGGGGACAAAGCTGGGCATGAAATCAAAGCCCAGGGTTTGGTTGCTGGAGGCACTTCCTTGCCCTGAGCAGGACGCTACCTCCCCATGACCACCCTCCACCCCAGCTCTGCCGTCTGGAACCCCAGACCATCTGCTCCCTCAGGTTTTAGAACTGCTGGCTGCTCCAGGCTGGGAGTCCCTGGGAGCCTCCCTGACTGCCTGGTTGCCTCCTCTGGATCTGCCAAGGGCCCTGAGCAGAGCCCAGGATCCAAACTCTGAGTAGCACAGAGCAGAGAAGGACTGTCCCCTCCCTTGTTCTAGCCTTTATATTTCTATTAATACAACCAGTGATGGGACTAGCTTTGGGGGCATCCAGACCAGCAAACTGTCAATACAAACACCCACGTTGTTTCTCTGCCCCATCTCTCCACCTTTACTGGGGTACTTACTTGGGGCTTCCCTGTAGGAATGGACACTGTTTATCAGTAAGTTTTAGCCTGCTCAGAGCTTTAGTCCTGGGCCTCTGGGACTTATGCACCTCTCTCCATAAGCTAGAGTTTGGGCCCTGAGGTTTGTTAAGGGGACCTACCTGCTTCTGAGGGCTTCAGGGGCCGCTGGCTTTGGGGCGCAGGCAAGATCTCCAGACGCACTTTCTCCGACACACTGGCCAGGAGCTTGGTGGCCTCAAGCAGCGAGCAGTGTTCCGTGCTGGTGCCATCGATGGACAGGATGTGGTCTCCGGCGTGCAGGGCCCCACTCCTGGCCGGGATGGGGAGCAGAGGGGGAGGCTGATCTGGCCAGATGGAGCTCTGGGTGGCCTCACCCCTGCACCCCGACATCGTGGCGGCCCCCAGCATGAGCCTCACCTGTCCACCACGCTGGCTGGCTTGATGCGGTCGATGGTGATGACCGGCTTGTTCCGGTGGGAGCTGGTGGTGAGTGAGATCCCCAGGGCCGACCCTGGCGTCTTGGTTATTTCCACTATCAAGGGCCCCGACGCGTTGGCCACCGTGTCTGGTACAGGGAAGGAAAGAGTCTGAAATGCAAATATTGGGCACCTTCCTCCATTTCAATTCAACGCTCTCTGCAGGGAGGGATCACTGCACACACTTTGCAGACAAGAAAACGGAGGTGTGTGGGGGTAAAGGCCTCGTCCAAGTTCACACAGCCCCTCGGCAGCAAGGGGCCGGGCGGCGGGATTTCAGGCCTGAGGGGCCGTGGGCCCCGGCTGGCGGGACGACGCTGACTTGCTCACGTTTGCTGAGTGTGTGCTGGCGCTGAGCCGTAGCTTCCACTACGAGCCTCCCCGTCTCCAAATGACACCCCATTCACCCACCCAGTGGCTGGAAAACAAAACCTGGCTCCGTCTGCTCTCGCCAGCCCGCACCCCCGCCCCCAAGCCCAAACATCAGCAAATCAGGCCCACTGGACCCCCATCACGTTTCCTGACTCCTTCTACGCCCTCCCCAGCCGCCATCACCTTTCTGTCGCCCGGACGGCGGCAGGTGGGAGGGCACCCCAGCCTTCCCCGTCTCGCTCCCTGATTTTTTTCACACACTGATCATCACCTGAGACTCTCTTTGACTTATTTTCTTCATTGCCCACCTTTCCCCACCAGGGTGTCAGGTCCACGAGAGTGGAGACCTCCTCTGTGCTGTTCTTGGGTGGACCCCAGCGCCTCAAACAATGCCTGGCAGAGTATTTATTACCCAGAGAGGCTCAGAGAGGCTGTGACGGGCCCAAGTCACACAGCCTTTGCAGTGATGAGGATCTGTACCCGCACTACCCCCTCCCTCCATCCCTGGGCCTCTCGTGCCCCCAGCTCACCTGGGATGGCCACGTCATACTCCACCTGGAAGAGTGCCTCGTGGCTGCACTGCCGCAGGGTGGCCAGGGCAGCGGCGTGGCTGGCCCCACGCAGCGAGGTCCCATCAACACTGAGCAGCCTGTCACCCACCTTCAAAGAGCCCTCCCTGCAGGGAAGGGCCCGGTCAGCCTGCCCAGCCCAGCGCAAGCTCTGGGCTAGCCCTGCTGGCCAGGGCGGGCAGTCTGGAGGCTTCGTGCAGCTGGCATAGAGGTCCCATCCCAGGGCCCCACCCTGGTTCTCAGCAGCGGTTCTGGCCTGGTGACAAAGGCGCCTGGGAAGGAATTCCGCTGGGCCCTGGGGGAGGGGCCTGAGTGGGGCTCACCTCGGTTTGGGTCACATCCCGGTTCTGGAATGCCTGCCCCAACAGGTGGCCAAAGCTATTCTGGGAGGTTCTATGAATAGCTCGTTGCAGGCCTGGCCCAGGGACGGGTTTAGATTCCCGACAAGGCCGTTCCAGGCTTCTCTTAAAATGGCCAGGAATCTCCCGCTGGGGAGGCCAGGGGTCAGGAGTTGGGAACTGGGCGTGTTCCTCCCATACATTCTCTCCTCCTGGTGCTTCTGAGCAGGGCCCAGGCAGGGCCAGGCTGGCAGCACAGCCAGGACTGGGCAGGCCACATCACAGAGGGCCGTGGTGATGCCGGTCACCAGGTCCCTAAATCTCTCACAGCAGCTCTTAGGGGCTGCACTATTGGACCCATTCCACAGGCAGGAAAATTGATGCCAGGGAAGGGGCAATATGACACCAAAGCTCGCTCCCCACCCCCCACCTTGTCCCCTGAGACAGCAGAATCTTGCAGAAGATAGAGCTTGGGATCTCTGTCATCTGGGATTCAGTGCTGGCTCCACCAATAATTCCCTGAGCGACTCTGGGTAGGGGTGTCCCCTCTCTGGCCCTCAATTTGCTCATCTGGAGACTGCGTATGACGTCCACCCAGCCTTCTGCACCGGGGAGCTGGGGGAGGGCAGTGCAGGAAGAGGCTGGTGGGTCCCTCCGGCTCAGGCTCACCTGTCGGCAGGGCCGCCGGGCCGCACGTAGGTCAGGACGAGCGGGCGGGACTTGTGCCCGTCTTCGTGGGCACCTCCTGGACAGGATTCGACAAGAGGCAGTAACCATCTACCCACTCCACCCCGGTGCCCAGAGGCCCTGACCCAGACCCTAAGCAGGCTCCCTTAATTAACCCAGTCCTTGCTTTGCACAGTCCCCGCCATGAGACCCCAGCTGTGAATCCCACCCAGAGCTGGGACAAAACGCAGGGAACAGGACCAAGTCCTCCCTCTGTTAACCCCCTTGCTTCTCTTCCTGGGATCTCATCCTGTTTCCCTTTTGCTCTGCCTGATAGGAAGCCCCAAACATCATTTTCCAGTACAACTTTTTCCTCTCATTCCCCTTAATCACACACATTTTGCTGCTTGGCAGATTTTGCCGTCTAGTACTTGATTTAATGATCCTGGGTTTGTTAAAGTCAGAAGGAAGACATGTAAGATATATCCATCTTCACTAGAGCAAAGCAGAACACACCTAGAAATGGCATAGCCTTCCCATCCGTTGACCCCAAAGGGGACTCTCACACTGACCTCTGAGGACAAAGCCAAAGCTGTTGCCCTCCTTGTACAGGGAGACATCCACTGTCTTTGAAACGATCCCTGGGTTGTTCTCAGGGGCTGGGGAGAAATACAGGACTTCTTGAGTCCCTCAGTCACACCGCCAAGCCGACAGGTGTCCCCAGAGCTCGTTCCAGGAGAGCTGAGTGACAGGAAGGGTAACCCCACCCCCATTTTACAGGTGGGACAAGTGAGGCTTAGAGGCGTTTTCTCCCTCAAACCCACTTAGTCCACCACTTAGAGAGGGGGAGGGCCTGCCCATGCTCCCACAGAGACACCGCAGAACTCAGGCTTGAGTCCATGGCTCGCAGGTTCAGGCCAGACCTGAATTCCAGATAGTTACTCCAATTTCAGGACTTTAGACCAATTTTGAAAATTCAGAGCTGGCCTAAACCCTGCGTCTCTGTACTCAGTGCAGCGTGGTAGGGCAGGGAACAATTCTTCAGCCACATAAACCTTCCCCACTAAAGGGAAAGCATCTGGAAACTAAATACGCGAGAGAACAATGGGTTATAAACAGGGCCCTGCCACCTCCTGGTGACAGCGTACTGCAGTTGTAGACAAAGCCCCAGGTGTGGCCTGGGTGTCTGTGGCAGGTCTCCAGGTCCCACCCACCCCAGCTGGCACGATCCCCACCACCCAGGTGCCGGCGAGGAGGCAGCTGTGTCCACCCACGACCGAGGCAGCGGAGAAAGTTCCCTGTCCAAGGGCACCCACCGGGCGGGGGCAGCTCATACTCCACCTCCAGCACCACGCGCTCGCCCACATTCTTGAGCAGAGTGATGATCTCATCGTGGCGGAGCCTGGTCAAGTGGATTCCGTTCACAGACCGAATGTAGTCGCCCACATTCAGCAGGTCACTCCTGGAACAAGGAGGCCGAAGCACGCAGATGGTAACAGGAGCCGGCATTCACATCCCCCCTCCCACTGAATCCTCAAGATCTGGACCCCATTTTACAGATGGGAAAGCTGAGGCTCAAAGGAGTCACATCGTCCAAGGTCGCATAGCGAGTGACTAGGAGAGTGCGGATTCTAACCCAGGCCTGGCCTTTCCCCCTGGACGATGGTCTGTCCACTTTCCCTCTGGTGGGGCTGTCACCCTCACAGTCATAGCTCTGACCAGCCCCAGACAGCCCGCAGAGTGGACAGATCATCATCCCTTTGCTGTTCCTTAATATTCTTTCTGAGTCCAGAGAGGCAGCGGTGGAGAGGCTAACCCCTAGGTTTCACAGAACTCACGGTCCAGAGGAGCCGCAGGGGTAAAATAATGGGAAAGGGCCAGGCCCTGGGGGCAGAAGTGGCACGAGGGCTGTGCTGGCAGAGAAGAGCGGCTGACTGGCCTGGGTCCTGAGGGCTTCCCGGAGGCAGTGTGGAGGTATGAATAGGAGTCTGCCAGGAGGATGCTGTAGGGAACGGGCCTTCTGGGCAGAGGGAACTGCATATGCAAAGGCCTGGAGGGCTGGGGGAGTGTGGGGCACTGTGTACTAGGGAAGAAACAACCACGGCCTGGAATCAGCCTCCACCGAGGCCTTCCCTCCACAGACACCCAGCCCTTAGGTGCTCCTGGCAACAGCTGCCTGATTGCTTTGCCGAAGCCCCTGGTACATTTTCCACTGGCCCCCGGCCCCCGCCCACTGCCCCCAGCAAGCCCACTTCTCACCTGGCTGCGAGCCCCCCGGGTCTCAGGTTGGAGACCCGGGGCTTCCCGTCCTTGTCCGTGCCACCCGAGATGGTCAGGCCCAGCGTGCTGCCTTCCTTCTTGGTCAGCTCCACCGTGGTGACCCCTCGGAACTCCTCTGCCAATAGATTGGGGGTGAGCGGGCAGCGTGGGGCAACTCTGGGCCCCTAGCTCCAGGGCAAGTGAGGTCAGTACTTGGTAAGCAGCACACTTGGCTGCATTAGGTGGGGTGAGATCCTCTCCTTTTTTCAGAGGCAGATCAGAGAGGGTAAGCGACTAGTCTAAGGTCACAGAGTGAGTTAGCGGCAGGGCCGACGGCATCTGCCCCCGACCCAGAGCTCCAGGACACAGCAAGAGGAAGGAGCGTCTCACCTGGAATGCTCTGCCGGCGGCAAGCCAGGGCCACGTCGGCCCCTCCCGCGTCCTTGCCTGCTTTGGAGTAAGGCCCATCGTCTGCAGGCGAGAAAGAGAGGAAAGGCCCTGCGTCTCACTGTCACTTTCGTCGGGCGAACCCCTTCTGCCTCAGGGATCTTCCGCTTCGTGGATGTGGCGCGAGGGCTTCCTGCCTGCCACCGCCTCCACCTGGGTCTCTGCTGCGGGGTTCGCTGGCTTCCCCTCCCAAGGGCAGCTCTGCTCTTGAGGGTGAATGCTACCCCGTGGAGCCGCTTCGCGGCCATTCTGTGGTTAACCATCTCTACAGCTGTCAGCCACTTACAGAGAAGGAAGATGAGGCTCAGAGAGGGACAACTCGTGCCCACGGTCACACAGCAGCCTCTGCAAGGAGCCAGGACCGGACCCCAGGACCCTCGGCTCAGGCCACCCCAGGCCCCAGGCTCCCTTGACCACGTTCTTTTTCCCACATTCCTTCTCCAAGCCCTTTCTCAGCACTGAACTGAGATGGGTAAGTTCAACCAGCAAACACTCCAGCTGGCCGGCTCTTCCATGCAGCCTCCAGGGGCCACCCCCTGGCACCTGTACACCCCACAGGCTTCTGTTGCTCCCCCAGGCCCCCTAAGTCTGCACATGCCCCACCAGCCCCTGAAGAACAGCCCTCCTCTGCCCGCCCTCCTACCCCGCTTCAGTTCGGCCCAGCCCAGGGCTCAGAGCGTGGTCAGGCCTGAGCGCTGACCCTGGCTCAGCCGTTCACCAGCTGTGGGAAGGCCACTCCCTTCCTGAGGCCCCTGGTCACTCCAAGGCCTAACTCACAGGACCGTCCCCTCCTTGCTCCTCAGAGGAGGGTCAGAGAGCAGGGCTGGAGGGGATGCAGCCCCGGCAGCAGGAAGCAACCTCTTATCTCATCCCAGCCACCTCCTCTTCACAAAAGGGTTAGGGAGGGGATCAGGTTAGGGCTCAGCCAGGGGTGGGGTCAACTGGACCAAGCTCAGGGCTCAGCCAGAACCAGGAACGGGGTTCAGTCTATGGATGGTTTCTCGACCTCGGCACTAAGGACATTTTTTCTGGATAATCCCATGAGTGGGGGACTCTCTTCCGCATTGTGCGAGGTTTAGTAGCCTCTCTGCCTCCAACCACTAGATGCCAAGAGCACCCTGCCCCATCATGACACCCCAAAATGACTCTAGAAACTGCCGCGAGCTCCCCAGGGGAGCAGTACTGTCCCCCTCTACCCCCAGCGAAATCACTGCTCTGGGGACAGGGGCGGGCTCAGGCTGGGTCCGGTCGGTTCGGCCTGGGGTCAGGGCTGTAGCTCAGCCCAGGTCTGAGGAAGCCTGAGAACCTTCGTCGAGAAGGAGTTTCCAGGGGCAGAACCTCACGTTCGTGGGAAAAAGCCATGGAGAGGCTGCTTCTCCAGGCCAGGGCTAGGCTCCCTGTGCTTGTCAGGAGGTGGCAAACAGCAAATCGAACAGCGTGTAAGCCTGGAGTCATTTCCGGGGCCCCTGGAGCTGGCCCCCAGCAGCTGTGCTCACCCCCCACCCCCCAGGCCCTGCATTCACACCCGCCATGGCGGATTCAGGCAACACCCCATTAAGTATAATGAGTCCTATTACGGTTCCCTGATTCCCACTTCATTTAGATTCAACAAAACGGTCCTGAGCTAACAAAGCTAAGACCGGGTTCTTCTATCCACTGTGTGACAGCAAACATCTCTGGTATTTCATGTGGGCAATTCGGGAATTAAAGTCTGTCTTCATCCCCTGCACGTGAGATTCTACCCCCGGAAACTCCTCTCCTGGGCTGTCCGGGGAGACCAGAGATGAGCTTGCTGGCTCCAGGTTAGGGGTCGGGATGGATCAAGGTTGCCAAATTTGGAGCCATAGGATCCCAAAGCATGGAGTGGACCAGCAGTGGGTTAAAGCTGGCTCCTGAAGCAGGGGGTGCAGGATGCATTTCCTGGGGTGTCTCTGCCCTTCCCTCATCTCAGTATTCAGACTCTGCTCCAGTGGACAGCACAATGCCGTCACTGGGCTGTGACGGCACGCCTGGGACAGCAAGGTGTGTCGGTCTGCTCGTCTCAGTGCTGAGTGGCCCCAACTCCCTTCCTCCTACAATTTTTTGCTGGCTTGGAGCTCAGCTGTCCGGCAGTCCTGACACTGTGAGGCAAACCAAGGCTCATACAACTGTGTGCCAACAAAGAGTCAGTGGGCAATGAGTGAGGACTTGAGAGACCCCTCCCTAGGGAAGGGGTCTATTTCTCCATCTATAAAATGGGGGTGTCTCCCCCCATCACTGGCTCTAGTCAGATCAAGCTTGAGAGTTTGAGGAAATTATTTTATTTATAGCAAACCCTCTAAGGGTTCAGACCCCAGTCCGCCTCCCTCAGAGAACATGCCCACTCTCTCTCTTTTTTGTTCTGGGACCTGGTAATTACATGCTTAGAGATGAAGGCTTTTCAAAAACATCTTTCCCACCAATTTTCAGCTGGAAACGTGCATAAAAAACAGAGATATTTTTATCCGAGTGTTTTTTTTCCTGTCTCCTCCTTCCAGCAATGGGCAATTATGAGCTCTTGCCTTCAGTCAATCTGTCCTGTAAGGACTTGCTTCAGGGGGAGATTCATTTCCGCAGAGATGCCAGCCCATCGGGCAAATGCGGGCTGGGCAAGGCTGGGGAGCCAGAGGGAAAGGCCTTGCGGGGCACAGAAGTGCACACCTGGTCCCCGGCCCGGCTCCGCTGCAGCCTGGGTGGGTGGGTGGGTTTCTTTTTTATTTTATTTCTCTTGAAAGCGTTGCTAACTTGCCTTCATTATCTCTGTTTCTCTGGGGCCCCGGGAAGCTATTGAGCTTTGACAAAGGGAAAAGGGAGTCAGCCCCTGGCCAGACCGCCTCTGCCAGGGTCCCGCCTGAGCCGGAGAGGGGCAGGGCAGGGCTGTAGACTCGGCAGGCAGGCGGGCGTGACGGCCGCCTGGCTCTCTGGGCCTCCGTTCAGCTTCTGAGATGGAGCCACCGACAAAATCAAAGCCCAGAAGCGCAACTTGGGCTGAACAGGAAATGACCAAGTGACAGTGAGCCACCAGCAGGGCCAGCCCAGCCCAGGTGTCGAGGGGGAGAAGGGGCCCCGTCATCCCGGGTAGAACCCTCCTCCGGCCGCACATCGTGGCCCACTGCTGCTGGCTCCTGCAGCTCTCCACCAGGCCATCGGGCCGTCCCGCCGGGCCTGCCTCACCTCCGCAGGCACTGCTGGCCCGATGGGAGGGGAAGGGTGGACTCTGGAGTTAGGCCCACTCAAGATTCCGATTCCACATCTGCTGCTGACCAGCTAAGGGATCTGGGACAAGCCAGCCCTCCCCTCCAAGTCTAGTGCCCCCTTCGAGGGTTGTGGGGAGCAATCAGTGAGGTTAGGCGGTGCCCAGAAACCACAGCACACGAAGTTCTCTCGCTGGCCCTAAGTTTTGTCCTAATTAATGATGGTGATGACTGCGGTTGAGCGAGTGCCGGGTCTTGTGCTACGTGCTTCACAAGCTGTGTCTCATTTAATCCTCAGCCTTTGCTGAAGTGGGATGATGATTATTTCCACTTTACAGACGGGGAAGCTGAGGCACAGAGGGGTGACGTGACTGCTCACCATGAGGAGCAGGGCAAGGATTTGACCCAGGCTGTATTCTGAAAACTTTAAAATTATCACCACTTTCTCCTCATGATACGTTTACGTGGTGGGTTCCATCATCATCTCCACGTTACAGACGAGGAAACTGAGGCACAGAGAGGTTAAGGCAACTGCCTAGGGTCACAGAGCGCCCAAGTGGCAGAGCTGTGGACCCCGCCTGCATCCTCCTCCCGCCTCATGACAGTCCTCGGGGATCTCAGGGGTAATGCCCGTGGCCCTCCTGGCAGCAGCCCCGGCTCCTTCGGGCACTCCTGACGGACTGAACGAATTCCCCTCTGGCCATCACGGGCTGGACGGGGCAGAGGGCTGGATGGAGCTGCACGGAGGCTGACCTTGGAGTAACAGTCCCAGCTCCGCAGCTGACAGGCCCCCCCAGGAGCCAGCCTCGGCTACCGAGAGAGGCGTGCAGCGGTGGGTTCGGCCGTGGGCGACTCATGCTCGGTTCAATGCATGTTTTTAAGGAAAACAAGAAGAAACATATCAATAGATTTAAAGAGCAGATGCCTGCTTCACTTGCTGCCATGGGATTTTAAAAAAGGATCTGAGAAAGGAGCCCAGGTGTTGGGCCCACCCTGTGCCAGTCCTGCTCCAAGCACTGGACAGACACTGACACACTGAACTTCAGGGGGCAACAGGAGGGGGGCTCCCTGACTAACCCATTCTATAGATGAGGAGACTAGAGCCCAGAGAGGCCATTCAATGGGGGAGCTGCGGAGGACGGACTGGAATCGGTCTTCCTAGTACCCAGCAGACCACATCTTTAACCCTCAACTCTGCTTTGTCCCTCCAAACACGAGGGCAGCAGACCCCAAGCCAGGGGCGACCGGGAAGACAGTGTGGGGCCCGAGGAGGCCCGTGTTAGGGTTCAGGCACCCACAGGCTGGGCACCACCCAGAGTTTGCCAGCCCTGCAATCCCACCTCCACGAGGTGTGTGGAGCCCCTGGCACTGGGCCCTGAGGCCACGATCAGGCTGACACCCTCCTCTGGGGGGCCACGATGGCTCCAGTCACGTGGGATGGGGCGCAGGCTCCAGCCGGGCCGTGGCCTTCCGCCTTCTGGGTCTGCGCTCTCCCACCTCATTCTGAAATCCGCAATGCAGAGGAGCATGTGCCCTAAACTGGTCTTTGCTGGAGCAGCGAAGACTCAATTCGCCCCATGAGAATAAAAGTAGAAGTTGTCCCCACAACTGACAGTCCCTCGGCCTCCCGGACCTCATCTCCTAATACTGTCCCCTGGGCCCGGTCCTCTCCAGTGCACTGGTCCCCTCGCCGTCCCACACACCAGACTCAAGCTCACCCCAGCGCTTTGCATTGGCAGTTCCCTCTGCACAGAATCCTCCTCCCCAGGCATCTACAAAACCCCCTTCCTCACCTCCTCCAGGAACTCATGGAAACGTCACCTACTCGGGGACGCCTTCTCCAGTCGGCCTGTTTGAACTTGCACCCGCGCCCCCAACACTTCCTTCCCTGACAGACTTAACTTTCTTTTTTTTAACTTAGTGATCTTACTTACTGCCTGCCCCTGCCCGCTATGATGTCGGCCCTGGAGGGCTGGGTTTTTGTCTGTTGGTTCACTGCTGTGTCCAGCACGGAGTCTGGCACATAGTAAACACTTGGTAAATCATTTGAAATTCAATCCCCATTTACAGATTAGGAGACTGGGGATCAAAGAGGTGAAATGAGTTGTTCAAGGTCGTACAATCAGGAAGAGGCAGAGCCGGGTACAAACCCAGGCCTCCCTGGGTCTGGAGGCCATGGCCTCTACGGTCTGGAGCCTGGGGTTCCTCCCACGGCCACCACCTCTACTGAGGAACAGGAGGTCAGGCCTGCCCAAAGGTGTAGGTGGCTGGAGTGAGGGCCCCTCAGAGGAGTGGGAGGCCCAGGCCATGGCAGAGGGACCCTCCCATCCACCCCAACACGCACGCACCCTGCCTGAGCCTTCCCAGGCCCTGGGAACAAAGATCACTTTGTGGCCGGGAGTCAAAGGAGAGTGGACATTGTAGGGGTGTGGGGGTTGGGGAGTTTCCTGCCCAAATCTGCATTCAAGCCTACTGGGCACCCCAGACCGGGCCACACCCCTTCTTGCAGGGGCTCAGGGTTAGGGGCGTGAACAACACAGCAGGGCCAGGGGATGGGTCTGAGAAAGGACTCAGGCAGGCAGAGTCCATGGGGAGGAGGAAAGGCAGTCCCACAGTCCTCAAGCCCAAGCCCGGCTCCCCCTGGGGAGCACCACGCATGGCCGGGTTCTCAGGACCTCAGCTTGCTCTGCAAAATGTGGAGGGTGCATGGAGTGGCCATCCTTGTCCCCGTGCTCTGGGGGAGGCCACATGCCCAGAAGCCCAGTGGGTGGTCATGGGTGGACATGTGATCCAAGCTGGGCCAATGAGCACTGGCCCTGGGATGTTTGCTGGAACTACTGGAAACAGGTTCTCTATTTCCTTAGGGAGGATTGATCTGGCTGGCCTGAAGGTCAAAAGTATTAGGGCCCCCCTGGGCACCTCAAGGAGAGGAGTGTGACTGGAAATAAAGCTTGCTGAAAGAGGAGCAGAGACCTGGAGTCCTAACCGTGTTAACTGAGCACCTGGATCCCACTGTGCCTGAAGCTCCATCTTTGGACTTAAAAAAAAAAAAGCCTCAGCACTGATGCCAACTGAGGCAGGTGTGATCATGAGGCTCTGTGACCTGGGGAGCAGACTAGGGTGGGGGCTACAATGGTGAGGGCGATGGTCAAGGAAGTCATCAGACAGAGAAAAAGCCGGGGAGATTATGAAGGGCCCTGAATGCCAGGATAAGAAGCTGTGATCAAGTCTGAGTTTTAGCAAACTCCCTCCTGTGACAACACAGGGAGCGAGCGTGAAGGCTGGGAGGCCAGAGAGGAGACTGGGCCAAAGGTCCAGACAGGCGATGCTGAGGCCCGACCCTGAGGGGAGTCCACAGACCCAGAATGGGGAAACAGCAACCTGGCGGTGCCCCTGTGAGGTCTCCAGGGCACAGCTGCCCTTGTGGCTCTGACCACTGCAGGGCGAGGGGACCCCACTCCCGGGGCCTGATGTCAAGAGGACAGATGCACCCAGGCCAGGAGAGGGCAGAGGCGGACCCATGGGGTCAAATCCCAGCTTTGCTACTTCTGGCCTACACCTCTGTGACTCAGTTTTCCTAACTGTAAAATGGGGAGAATAATAGTAATGAGCACACAGTGTTGTGAGGATTGAATAAGAAAATGCAGAATTCAGAGCAGGGCCTGGCACAGAGTAAGATCTCAACAGCTGCCAGTTACTAATATTATCTGGGGGCCCGGGAGTGAATGACCCTGCCTCTGTCCCCTGTCACGGGCAGGGAGGTGGGAGCCTAACCTCACGGGCCCTCGGAAGCAGGGTGCTAATCCCAGCTCTGCCACTGTGGGTCTTGGGCAGCCACCGTCCCCTCTGAGCCTCAGTTTCCCCATCTGTCCACTGGGACCATGGTCCCTACCCTTGGAGCTGTTGTGAGAAGATAACATCAGATGTGTGTTGAACATGGGAAGGATGACCTGGTCTCGGCAGAGCCCCTCCCAGGGTCCCAGGCCCAGGCCCATGCAGGAATGTGGCAGCTGAGTGACACCTGTTCCCCACCACGTTCCCAGAGCCTGGGGCTCATGGAACAGACACCACCCGCCAGGCCAGGGCTTCTGCCTCCTGCCATGAGCCCCAAGCAGGAGCTCCCCCCACAGCACCCTGGCTCGGGGCTGGCTCCCACAGCTCACGCAGGGCAGGACGCGCCTCCCGGAGGCACACCTGAGACGTGAGCGCTGCCCTCTGCAACTCCGCCTGCCTGCTGCCCGGGGCCAAGCCCTGCGGGACGGCCCAGCGGGCCCATCTCCAGCACAGGACAGCAGGACAGCAGCCAGGGTCAGACAGACAGCCCTCTCACCTGCCCACCAGCCAGGGGTCCCACCCTTGCTCTCCCTCCGGGCTCTGGGTGTCTGGGGAGTGGCAGTCCCAGCCGTCACCATCCCAGTCCCCTCTCTAGGCGGCAGTTCCAGAGGGATCTGGGGGTTCAGCCCCATCACTCTGCCTACTGGTCCCCATCACTCACCTGCCTCTCCAGGGGTCTCCCGGCTGAGCCCACACAGCATGTCTGCTATTGTCTCCCGGGTGCCACCGACTCCTAGGGAGCCACGCTGCTCGGCGCCTCCCTCCCCTCCCCAGGGAGGGGCTGTGGGAGGGGAGCTCACAGCTCCCACTGGCTGGGCACGAGTCCACCCACTGCAGCGGGCGGCTCTCTGCTTAAAGGGGACACGGCCGTTGTCATGGCCGACTCCTGGATGGGGTACAATGCCCCCTCCCCAAGCCTGAGTCTGGGTTGGGGGTCTTTGAAGATGGCGTGCCTGAGGCCTCCCCCGGCGCCCCCAGGGGCAGGCAGACCCCTGGGGCCAGTTCTGCCCCTAACTTGCCCTGAGACTTTGATAAGTGATTGTGCCCTGCCAGGCCTCAGTTTTTCCATCTGGAAAAGGGGAGCAGTGCCTTCCATACTCTTTTTTTTTTCAAGTAGCGTAATTCAACAGAATCTTGCCCAGAATCCCAGGACATAAGCCAGACAAAGTTCACCCGATGGACCATGCCAAGGCATGCCTGCTGGTCTCAGTTTAGAAACCCTTGCACTCGGAGCCCCCAGGGGCCCTTCCACTGACGTTCCAGCGACCTCTCCCAGGCCTCAGTTTCCTGGTCTGTCAGGCGGGGCTGGGGGAAGGTCAGCCAGCAGCCTGTGGCACGGAGCACCCCCAGCTTTGGGGAAAGACAGAGCAAGCCTGGCAGATGATCTGCATGTCCTGGCTTGACAGGCAGGGGCAGCTGGTCACAACTCCAGCCCTAGCTGGGCCTCAGCCCGGCCCACTCCTGGATCCCCCCACGCCCATTCAGGATGACCCGGGCGATGCTGGTGGACAGTCAGGGCCCTCCTCCAGCCCTCCGCTGCTCCTGCTCTCCATCCCCCCAACGTGTTTCGGCACCGACTGAGGGCCAGACACTGCACAGGTGCTGGGGAGAAGGGTGGGCGACAGTGACACGGGGCGTCAAGCCTGCACCACTAGCTACACGCTGCATCCTACTGAATGCAGCAGAGACAGACAAAGTCCCAGCCCCCATGGAACTCTCAGATGTGTGGGGACAAGCGGGGCTCCACTTCACCTGTGCCCTGCAGCGAATGGAGGGGTACAGCTCCGCGGTTAGGGACCGGGGCTTCTGGTTCCCTCCCAGCAGGGATGCACATCATGGAACCCAGCCCACAATTCCCGGGCTGCCCATCCCAGCTCCTGCCAGCCTAACACTGTTGGCACTTGCAGAACAACCCAGGCTCTAAATCTGGGGTGAGGCCCCTTGTACCCCTATACCCACAGGTCATGTTCCTCCCCTGTTGCCCACTTCCCAGGGTGCCTTCTTCTTTGGGTGACTTCAGGTATGTCCCAGGGGGTAGGGCCCCTCGGGTCAGCAGTGAGGCCAAAGGTCAAAAAGAGACGCCGAGGTCTCAGCCATGGGAGGGACGGTGAGCACTGGGTCAGAGAGGGGGGACCTGAACTGGGAGGCGTTTCCTGGGAGGCAGGACAGGGGGTGCAGGCTCTCTGTGTGGGCCACAACAGTGCCCACAACGGTCATGATAAGATTCTTGTTGAAGACCCCGACCACCTCGGGGCAGTCCCAGCTCCACACCAGGCAGGAAGGGACAGGGCCCTTCTCAGCCTGCGAATTGCTCTGCACAGACCCTCCCCCTCTTCCCCCTATCTGCAGCCCCTTCGAGGAGGAGGGCTGTGCAGCGCACAGGTCTTTGCAGTTACATCCACCCCCTCTCGTAAGAAAATATTTGCTCTCCGTACAGACGCATTTAAATGAGAGATTAAGATTGATGGTCGGAAACCTTGCTGTGTTTCTGTCTCTCCCGCTGCTCCTCTGGAATTTACTTTTGGGGGCGAGAAGCTCCTGGAAAGGTCACGCCGTGGGTTCTGGGAGAGCTTCCATGTGGCGTTTCCCTGAGCGCCTACTGTGCCAGGCACTGGGACTGGGACACCAGGAGGCAGGTGGCGGCCAGCATCTTCCCGCCCTCCGTCCCTGTCAGCCCACCAAGCACATCTTCATTTCATCTTTTCCAAGAGTAGGTTTGGAAGCAACTGTTGATCTGTTTTGGAACAAGCTAGGGTTTAAGTAAATGTTTGGCACAGAGAGGTTAACTAAGTCGCCCAAGGTCATTCAGCTGTAAGAGTGGAGCCAGGTTCACACCCAAGGGGTCTGTTCTTAAAGGCACTGCCATGCACCTCTCAGGATTTCAGGGGCTTGTAAAGGGGTCTGGGCGTGCAGAGGAGGGGCAATTAGCTCTGACAGGGGTCCACTGGAGAGGTGTTTTTGAGCCTGACCGAAGGATGGGAAGGAAGGTGCCAGGAAGGGAAAAGCCACTCACTGTCCACGAACACAATCCCCTGTGACAAGTGAGGGAGAGACCAGGCAGGAGATGCAGATGGAGCCAGGCCACGGTGAGGGGTGCTCCTAAGGTCTCACTCCTCCAAGTGTGGCCTGAGGACCAGCAGACCAGCACTGCCAGCGGCACCTGGAGCACCTCAGCAATGCAGAATCTTGGCCCCACCTGGGCCTGCTGAGCCAGAACCTGCATTGCCCAGCTCCCCAGGGGATGCATATGAAGTTTAAAAAGCACTCTGCTACAAGTTTGCCTTTCATCCTACAGGAAACGGGAGCCACAGATGGTTGTAGAGCAAGGGTGTGAGAGGCTCTGCAAGGACCTCAGACATGGAGCAGCTCCAAGGGAGAAGGCAGGAGGGCCTGGGAGCTGCAAGCAGGTGAAGCTGCAGCTGGGCCCTGCCCCAAGACGACCCCACTCGTCCAACGCGGCCAGACTCTGGGGAGTCAGAGAAGGGGGACAGACTGCTGGGCCCGCTCTGTGGCTAGAAGCCAGGCCTGCCAGGGGCCTGGGCCACCAGCGGCTCTTGGTCACAGAGTTTGAATCTTTCATATTTCCAACACTATAAATGACCCGTGCTGGGGCCTGGGGAGCCAGGTGGCAGGGCCACTGAGCTGGCCAGCAGCTTCTCCATGGCTAGGAGAGGCAGTGACACCTCCATATCCTCAGGTTTTGTATGACAATTGGAAGATGCTGTGTGACCTGGGCATGTGTCCAAACCTCTCTGGGCCTCAGCTTCCTCAGCCATACAGTGGGACTAATAAAAGCACCAACCCCGTCCTACGGTTGAGGAGCCCACATACTGAATCAGGAAGCATTTATCCATCCACTTTCCTGCCCAGAGTCCCTCACCAGCTCCTTGGATGGACACAGGCCACAGAGGCGGGACTTCAAGGTGGCCGAGCACACAGATCAGACGCACCCAGTTCAAACCCCAGCTCTGTCAGCCACAAGCCATGTGATTCCAGGCAAGTCACTTCCGTCAGAGCCTCTGTTTCCCCACCTAGGCGTGAGGGCAGAGGCCTTGGGAGGTCTGCCCAGCACATGCTCTTTCCTACCAAGGCCAGGTTTGCAGGCCCTTCTCAGAGTCCCTTAACGGGGAACCACTGGCACCCCTGTGGGGCCGTGCTCTGCTGGGCGGCTGTCCTCCCACTGCAGGACCCCAGCGTCCCGGGCCCCAGCCCACCCAGGCGAAGTGACCCCCACAATTGGGAACCGACCCCACGCTGCATAGATGGGAAAACCGAGACCCAGAGAGGGCGGTCTCTGAGGCTCCCCCAGAGCGGAGTGGGGCCTGGACCCCGGCCTCTGTCCTTCCTCTGAGGCCCCAGGGCTGGTCCGTCATAACCACAGCGGAGGGAGCCGTGTCCTGATCTGCCGGGGCCTGAGAGACAGCCGGAAATGAAGTCTGGGTGGGAAGGAGGCAGAGATGGCGATTCGAGGACGAGAGATAAACCCTTTATTGCTGTTCATCTGCGTCTCCCTCCCTCTCTCCCTCCCTCCTCACACCACCCCGGGGGCCAGGCCAGGACAATCGCTCCCCTCTCCTCGCTCCCCTCTCCTGTCTCCAGACATTTCCATAAGGTGGGCTTTATCGTCCCCATTTTACAGACGGGGACACAGACCCAGCCTTGATGCCACCTGCCACAGGTGAGGGCCGCAAGGTGACCCCCTCTCAGGGGATACCACCTGGCTGTGGCCCCTACTCTGCCACGTTGCCCCACACCCCCAGCCCTACTGCCCGTCACCTGACGGTGGCACAGGCCAGGCAGAGCTTCAGGGGTAATGCCACCCCACGGCTGCACGTGGGTGCAGACACCTGCTCACAGCGCCTTCCCCGAAGCCCCCCTCCAGCCCTGGGGGGCAGGGGGCAGGCAAGGCCGCGAGGTCCCCGTGGCTGCGAGGGCAAAGCACCGCAGGTGGCGTGCGGCGACCAGGGAAGAGCAGGCTCGGGAGCGGAGAGGAACCACAGCTGACGGTGCTTCACGCAGAAACTGTGCCGGGCTGCGTTCTCAGCATCTCCCATGTCTCCTCATTTCCTCCCCGTTGCATCCCCACTCCACAGGTGAGGAATCAGAGGCCCAGAGAGGGGAAGCTACTGGCTCTTAGTCACACAGAGCATGAGGGGTGAGCCGGGATTTAAACCCAGGCCCTGCTGATGCCACCGACACAAACACCGCACCCACAGCCCCCCGAGAAATGCAACTCACACAGGTACAGGAAGAAAGGGGGACTGTGGCGGGGGTCCCCCGAGCTGCTGCTCCTGGGGCGTCTCCCTAAATCCTCTGACTAGGGAGGGCCAAGCGGCAGGAGAGCCGGAGGCCAATTTTCTCTGTGTCTCAGGCCAGTCCCTTCCTGCCTGAGCCTCAGTGTCCCTTTGGATGACAACACACCAGCAGTGCGAGTTTGGGGACCTGCCGGGGGAGAGGTCAGAAGCATGGAGTCAGGACCCAGCTCGATACAGAACAGGGGAAAAAAGGGAAAGGAACACGACGGTGAACAGGCTGTGCACCAAGCGCAAAGGAGACGGCCCCAAGTTCACGCAGAGCCCCCCCGCTCAGTCGTAAGCAAAGGCGTGAAGGGGAGGCGACGCTCTCCCACTTGACCCTTGAGGACGGTGGACGTTAGAAATGCAGGTGGGACCAGGTGCTGTGCGTGGGGGGGGGGGAGTGGAGAGGCAGGACACTGCTGGGGGCGGTAAACTGAGGCCACAGAGAGACCCCGCACCCTCCCTCATGGGAGTTACCCCAGGGTGATCCCCCACGGGTCCCCAAGGGGTGAGAATAGAAATGTCGCTGGTGAAGTTGACCTGGGTCTCCCTCCCGGAGGAGGGGACAGGGAACACAATGGCCGCACCCGTGGAGGATGACATGGTTTAGAAAATAGTGTCAAGTTAAAGGGAAAAAGGGAGGGAGGAAGAGGAAGGGGGAGGGAGGGGGGACAGAGTGGGGAAGAAAGGAGGCAGGGAGAGAGGGTGGGAAGGGGAATGTGCCCTCCCTGTAACATCATTTATACAAATGAAAAACATACAGGAAGCACTTCAATGAGCTGCAAGGGCGCGTACACCTGTAAAGACCTAGATCACAGAGGGATGGGTTCGAGGCAGGAAACTGGGAGTGGGGACAAGGCATGAAGGAGAAGCAAGAGAAAACAGCGCCAGAGCAGGTGCCGGGCCAGCCCGGCAGCGTGTGCTGGGAACTGAGGGGTTTAGCTCGACCCCCGGAGCCTGGGATTAAAAATAAAAAATAAACAGGTGCCTCAAATGGCATGTTAAGAAGCTAGAGCTCTCTCCTGAGGATACCGGGGAGCCATGGAAGAGTTTAGAGGGAGGGAGGGATGAGATCAGTCAAGTGCCTTAAAAAACGAACTGACCTGGGTGTGGAGTGCGCCCCTGGGTGGGGTGGGGGCCTCAGCCGCCCTCCCTCCCATGGGGGCCACTCTGACTCTGCCCACCCACCCTCTTGCTACCTGAGCAAAACCTGAAAATGAACGAGCAGGCTGTCAGGGCTCAGAGCCACCCTGCGCCCTCATCTCAGGGAGTCAAGGACGCCACGGCAGTGCCCTCCCTGGCACCCACCCACGTCCAGCCCTGGAGAGCCCCCTGGGCTGGGAGTCAGGGAGACCTGGCCTGGAGGTCCAGCTACTGCTCACAGGACCGACTCCGGGCCGAGAACACGACACGCGACCAAGACCATCAAGGCCTCTTGCGGAAGGGACGGCACTCAAAGAGGATGTGCTAGGAGCCCAAGCATAAGAAAGTGGGCCGAAGAGTCAGGGCCCCTCCGGGAGGAGTCAGGGAAGGCTGCCTGGTGGAGGCGGTGTCTGAGGGACACAGGAACCAAACCCTCAAAGACGAGTGCAGAAGGGCATTCCAGGCAGAGGGGCCGCCTGGGCAAAGGGTGGGAGGCCGAAGGTGCACAGGATGGTAGGGAGAGGCACCAGCCCACGTGGCTAGGGTCACAGGCCCCCCAGAGAGCAAGTGGGCTGGACGGGCAAGTGGGGGTGGGTCCTGACGAAGCCCTGCTTCAGGGAGAGAATCACTGAATGGGGCAGCCCAGGACTGTGGCCGCCACGTGGCTGGCATTTAAGGAAGGGCGAGCTCTCCCCCTCAGTGAGATGCTGGTCGGGGACACACAGGAGGTCTGGGCAGCCAGCCACTCGACCCAGCAGACAGGAGCAGGGCTGGACCCTGAGGAGAGCGACGCCCCCTTGCGGCTGGTGGGGGCTGAGGCCTTGGGAAGGGCGGGCGTACCCCTCAGCATCCAAGGGGAACGGGAGACCGGCCTCGGCCCCTGGACCCCCACCATCCGCCCCCAGGTCAAGCACTACCCTGTTCTCCCACTCTACTGCGCACAGTGTCCCATGGAGCCTTTCAAGGGCCCTTGGAAGTGGGCGCTGCTGCTCCTGATTTCCAGAGGAGAAAGCGGAGCCCCGAGTGGGGAAGGGACTCGGCCGAGGCCCCGGCTAGGACGGGCCGAGGGCCGGGCCGCCAGAACCGGCGCTCCCTCCACGGGCCCTTTACACAGGCTGTTCCTTCTGCCTGGAGCCCCCCCCCCCCGCCTCCATCCTTAGAGAACAAGCAGTGAGGGCCTGCGGCAGGGTCCGCCAGCGGGCACGTGGGACAGCGCTTCCGGGCTGGGGTGGGCCCTGGCAGAGGCCACTTCTTTGAGGACAAGGCTTGACCCCGAGATTTCAGGGCCAGCGCCTGCTACCTGACAGCTGAGGCACCCTGAGTTCCACGGCCGCCTGAGCGGCATTTAGGAAGAAACCTTGGGAGGCACCAACTGGTGTCCAAAATCGACCACCCTCCTCTGCCGCCCCCGCTCCCACGGTCCCCAGCACCCTGAGCCGATTCCCCTCTGAGCCTCTGCACTCTCAGTCCCCCAGGAATGCGCCAATCCCTCCTTCGGCCTGACCGAATCCTGCAAGCCCCCAGGGCTGTCCCATGTCACATCCTGGGGGGCCCTCCGGCTGGTGGGTGCCCCCTCTGGGTCCCCAAGCCCTTGGGCGTCCCTCAGTCCCATTGTCAGCTCACATCCTCCTCTTCCTTGCCCATCCACCCCCAAGTAGGCCCAACACCCACCCGAGTGGTGATGGACATTCCAGTCTGCCCCTCCCACCCGGCCAGCACCCCTCCTCCAGCAGCAGCCTGGGGGCCTGGGAGGGGCCCTGGGTTTGGGTCCTGTCTCTCCACCTCTGACTGGCTAGGTGGCCCGGAGCAAAACCGGCCTCAACTTCCCAGGTGCAAAAGGAGGGACCTGTGTGGGCTGAGGCAGGAGTGGGGCCTGGGTGTCTGGGGGCTGCTTCAGTTCTGACCTCTCCAGCCTGGGGCCCCCTCTTCCATCCCTTGCTTGGGTTCCAAATGACCCCAGCTGTTTCCAAACTTCAAACAAACATTCCTCGATGGACTATTCTGCAAATGGGGCACTGAGACACAATGAGGGGCAGGGACCATCCCCAAGGTCACCTGCGGGAACCCCAGCTGCCCCAGTTGTGTGGCTGTAAGAGGTTGCTGGGTAGGTGCCACCTCCTTGCCCTCCCACCTGCCCACACATCTGCTTATGAGTCACCTTCTCCTCGGCCAAGACAGCGAAACGTGGGGGCTGGAGAGACAAGGTCAGCCCAAGGAGAGTGAGTGGGCGGATGGGGGAGGAGGTGAGGAGGCTTCAGCCCAGGGAGCGCAGCTGGGGGCCCAGGATGGAAACTGAGGCCAGGAGGGGCAGGGAACTGCTCCAGGCCCACAGAGAGTGCGGCCAGCCAGCCTCGGGCTCCTGTCCGATGCACATTCTCTCTGCCCCATCAGGCAGTCTCCCCAGGGAGGGAGAAGGGCCGGCAGCCCTCATAATTATCTGGGCAATTAAGACAGGCAGATGGTCCGGCGGGACGGAACATTCAAGTGACAAAGGGAGACAGTGCTGGGACGTTAGCTGACAAGATCAGCTCTGGTCCTGATGGGTGACACGGGCAGCAAACGTGCTGTGAGTTCATCCCAAGTGCGAGCCCTGAACTGGGGGCGGAGCCGACTTATCCTGCCCGCTCGGTCCTGCGCAACCCACCCCCACAGACCCTGAGCCAACTCTGGCTCTGCCCTGCGGGAGGGACACAGGCAGGCTGGGGCATGGACAGAGGTGTGCCTGCTGGGGACAGGCGAGAGACCCTGAGAAATGCGGCTGCTCAGCCTGGAGGGACAACCTTGTGGGGACCCAACCACTGTCCCTGGGGGCTATCCCGGGGCCAGGGGAGCAGAGGGAGGGTGGAGCACCTTGGGGGAGCCTGGAGAAGACAGACCAGTAGACCCAGGCAGGGAATGCCACAGAGGGGGCCCTGCTCCTGGTGTGGAGGCCAGATACCTGACCTCTGAGAAATGACCTGGTGGTAAGATGTTTAGGCTGGAGGTCAGACTACCTGGAGGGCTGGGGGGTGGGGGCTCTGGTGGTGCACAGACTCCACCATATCCTCTCTGGCTGTGTAGCCTTAGAAAGTCACTTCCTCCTTGAGCCTCAGGTTCCTCACCTGCAAAATGGAGCAATTTAGTTCTTAGCTCACAGGACTGTTGTGAGGATGAGGGAGTATACATGAACCACATAGCAGGGTGACCAGCAAACAAGTGCCCAGTAAACACCCGGAGAACAAAGAACAGGTCCAGAGGTTCACTCCAGGCTGCTGGGATTCCAGGAACCCCTACAGGGATGAGTTTATCCCCAGCTCCTTGAGAGAAGTCCCGGGGACTCCAGACACAGCAGCTGATCTGAATTTCTGGTGCCCCCGACATCAAGGAGGGTGGGGGCTGGGAAGTGGGGTGCTGTCTGGGCACTGGAGGGGGGCTCGTTTCCACGTTGAGAGTCAGATCTGAAACCCCAGTGCAGCTGCTGCAGTGCAAGAAACGCCAGGAGCCGGATGTGGAGGCGAGAGGCAGACAGAGGAGAGTCTCATTACGGAGGGGAAGGAAGGAGTGAATAATTCATCACAGATGTGCGCCACGTTGGGCGCGCAGGCGGGCAGACCTCAGGAGGGCACGGTGCAGGAGGCCCTCTCAGCCGGCGGGAGGGATTACCATCCTTAATAACCTCATCACCCCTCAACTGTCCATGGCTCCCCCAGTGCCGCAGGGGCCAGACCAGACACCCCTCACCCCCTCACCCTCTGCTCCAGTCTTGCTGGCCTGGGGACACCCAACACGTCCACACCCCAGGAACTTTGCACTGGCTGTGGCCTCTGCTGGCCACATTCTCCCCTTGGATTTCTGCCTGGCTCCCTCTCTCACCTCTGTCAGGGCTTTGCTCTACTGTCACCTTCTCAGCGTGGCCCTCCCTGAACACCCCATCTAAAACTGTCCCTCACTTCCCACGCACCCCATGCCCTCTCCCCCTTATCTGACTCCACAGCATGTGTCACCACCACATATTGTCCTTATCTGTCTTGTTCCTTGGCTGTCACTCCTCCTAGAATGTCAGCTCCATGGGGATAGGGATTTTGGTCCGTCTTGTTCCCTGTTGTACCCCCAGGGCCTAGGACAGTCCCCAGCACACAATAGGTGGTAACTGGTGCTCAGTAGGTATCTGTTGAATGAGTGGATGGCACAGGGCATCCTCCCACCCCCATGACAGCCCTAGATCCTGCCTCTCACTGGACCCCAGCCCAGCCTCTCCCTGCATCCCCACCTGTGCTCTGCAGTCGCCAGAACCCGTTCTAACACTCAGCTGTCCTCCACGCTCTGCTGCTCAAGGACCTTCCATGGCTCCCACTGCCCCCAGGACAGAGTCCAAGCTCCACAGCCTCCCACCTCCTCTGCCCTGGCTCCCTTCTCTCCCAAACCCTTCAAGCTGACCAAAGTCAGCTGACCAGTTCTCTGCGGCCGATCTTCCAAGCCTCCAGGCATTTGCACAAGCTATTCCCTTTACCTGAAACTTCTCTTCTTCCCTTAGCGACCTGGAAAACTCCTACTCATCCTTAAAGACCCTACTCTGGGAGCTTTCCCTGAATTCTCACAAGCAAAATCACTGCCTCCTTCTCCAGGCACCACCTGGACCCAGTCCGCCCACCCCACTGAAGCCCTGACATCATCTGCACATCATTTCTTTCTGGGTCTTCACTCTCTGGATCAGGAACTGTAAGCTATCCCCTTCTGGGGCCCTGACAGCCTAGCACTTTAAAACTATCACCTCAGTTGTCCTTGTAGCCACTCAGTGAGGAGGGTTCCAATGCCGACCCCATTTCACAGATGGGAAAACAGAGGTCCAGAGGGGTAAAGGCACTTGCCCTGGTCAAACAGCTGGGACTCACACCCAGCAGGCGGCTCCAGGACCTGCATATCCTGCCTCCCTCACATCAGCACACAGCAAATTAACTCACTCTTTGAGTTGAATGTAAGTGTTCTATGCCTCCAGAGGCCAAAGCTCAGAGCAGGGTCCAGCCCATAGGTGTCAGAGTTGGAGCAGCTCCGCAGGCCCACCCCGCTCCCCAAACCTCTGCTTTCTCAGTGTCCAGACGTGGAAGCAAAGGCCACTGTCAGGACAAAGGCAGGCGGAAGGGGCCCTGAGCGTCCAGCCCCCAGGGGCGCTCTTATCGCCTCAGCCTCTCAGGCTATGGCTCAAATTGGTGGGCCAGCCAGGACGGAACCTCTACTTTCCCCAGTCCCAGCCCCAGGCAGGAAGCACTGCTCCCCGACTGAAGCAAAGCCTCAAATTCCAGTCTGGGAGAGGCTGCAGATGGCTATGTGGCCCAGGGACCCCCCAACTTAAGCAATCCAGGTAGAGGAACTTGGGGGTGTTACACAGAAAAGATGGGAAACAGGAAGCTCTATTAAAGAATTTGGACCAAGGAGAGGGTATAGCTCAATGGTAGAGTGCATGCCTAGTGTGCACGAGGTCCTAGGTTCAATCCCCAGTACCTCCATTAAAAAAATAAAAATAAACCTAGTTACCTCCCCTCAACAAAATTAAAAATAAGTAATTTTTAATTAAAAAAATGAGCCAGAATAATCCAAAAAATTAAACAAATAAAATTTAAAAAATTTTTTAAAGTTGGGGGAGGACATAGCTCAGTGGTAGAGCTCATGCTTAGCATGCACAAGGTGCTGGGTTCAATCCCCAGAACCTCCATTAAAATAAATACAGTTAATTACCTCCCCCATCAAAAAAAAATTCTTTTCAATTAAAAATTAAGAAAAAAAATTTTTTAATTAAATAAAATTTTAAAAAGTATATGGGCTGGAAGTGGGGAGAGGTGTGCTCACACATTTAAAAAAATATTTTGGAAAAGAAGGCAGAAGAAACACCTCCCTTCCTCCAGCCCCTTGTCTCCCTCTCCCCGGAGTGTCCCCATTCTCAGTGGATGCACAGGTCCACGTGCCTCCCTCGACCCCCGCTAGGGGAGGGGAGGGAAGCCACAGAGCCAGGCACACCTCAGCGCAATGCGCCCTCGTTAATCAGGCCGTGCTCCCTTCTGCTCTCTGTTTATTTCCTGTTAGGGGCTGGCTGGTCCCAGGCACAACCACACTGGGGCCAGTCGTGTGTGAATGTGGGGTGGGGCGGAGGGGTGAGGGGGAAGAGGCAGCAAGAGGCTGGGCTGCTGATGGGAAGATGAAATTCAAGGTTACCAGGAGCCTACTGTGTGCCAGGCCCTGCCAGGACCCTCCTAATCATCACTGCGCTCTCAGAAGGGTGGCTTTTCTTGGGTATTTTTTACCGATGAGGAAACTGAGGTTCTGAGTGAGCCACACAAGAAGTAAGTAAAAGCCAGGGGCAGGATTTGCACCTGGGTCTGTCGGGGACAATACAAGCACTTCCTACATCTTCAAGAGACAGAGCCTGATTCGCAGCATGCAGTTGGCTATTCTCCAAACCCTGGGGATGCTCAAATCAGAAGGAGCCAGGATGTGTCTGCCCATCCCTCCAGGCTGGGAGGGTCCCACCGGGTTCTCAGGGCTGTGGATCTGAAGAGGACAATGGCCTTGATGGGGGAGGTGGCTATTCCCTTGGAAACCATCCAGCACACGGTTCTCTGGGAAGCCTCCCAGGAAATCCTGAACCTGATGCTCTCCAGGCATCCATCCACCTTGCTGTCTCTCTGAAAGGGGCTTCCAGGGGCCTCTGGGATGTCACACCACCAGCTGCCCACAGGCCAGTGCAGGGCCGAGAGCCCTGTTAGCCCACAGACCCTGCTACCCTTTGACCGCCCCTAAGGCAGCCCCCCAGACTCCCCCATGGGCCCCTCAGAGGCTGGAAAATGCTCACAGCAGTTATAAGAGCTGGCTTGAGAAAGCCTCCATATGTCAGCTGTGTGGCCGTGGGCAAGTTACTTAACATCTCTGTGCCTCAGTTTCCCCCTGTGTACACTTGGGATAAAGATAGGGCCAACCTTGCAGGGCTGCTATGAGGAATTAATGAGTAATGCCTTCCCTGGGATGCCGTGGCACTGAATTAACATCAGTTACTCTTGTTCTCATGATCAGTGTGATTATTCCTAGTTTTGAGGCCCGAAGCATAAGGACTGAATCCACCACCTCCCCTCACCCCATGCTGCAGACGGAGAGGTGGCAGCCTAGGGGGGCCACCGCTGAAACCTGGGGTCACATGTGGCCTCGGGGGCTGGACTCCCAGCTCTAGACACTATTCCCCACCCCGACTCCCACTGCAGCCTCGCCCCCTCCTGGAGATGGAGCCAAAGGGACCCTGCACACAATGGGGCTCAGCACCGACTAGGACTCAGCCCAAGTCCACGCCCCGCATTTGTGCACAGCCCCCTGCCCCAACTCCCCCCACACAGCCCTACACACACACACACACACACACACACACTGCCCCTGCCTGCCCAGCTCCACCATGTCCTGAAGGGGGAGGAAAGGAAAGGCCACCAGGGCCACTGGAGGAGGCTGGTGATGAAGGAGGCTGTGACACAGAAGAGAAGAGAGGGAGCGCGTCAGACACAGAGGCCAGGAGAGGACACAGACAGATAGGGCCTGAGAGGGCGAAACAGGTGAGCCAGAGAGAAGACAGGAACAGAGAGAACCAGAGAGGAGAGAGGATGGGGGGAGGGGGCGGAGATGAAGAAAGGGGACTTAGAGAAAGGAGACAAAGAGATGGAGAGAGAGAACGAACGGAGCGGTGGAGAGATGGGGAAGGCGGCAGGGGGTGGCCAGGGCAGAGAAAGGAGGCACACGCGCTGATCCAGAGAGAAAGACCCAGAACCGGGAGGAAGGCAGGCGGCAGCGGAGAGAACTCAAAAGCGCCAGAAGAGCCGGGGTCGGGGCGGGGCAAGGGGTGGGTGAGAGGGCGGGAGGGGAGGCCCGGCCCCCCAGGCCCCTGGCCTCCGCCCGCTTAGGGACCCAGGTCCGGCCCCAGCCCCGGGGCCCCAGTACCTTTGGGCCGCCGCCTCACCACGCCCAGCCGCCACTTGAGCGACACGGCCAGCATCGCGCCGCCCGCCCTCGGGGCCCCGGGCCGGGCTGCCCGCGCCGCCGCCGCCCGCGGAGCCGGCGCTCCCCGCGCTCCCCGCGCTGCCTGCGCTGCCTGCGCGGACTAGCAGAGGCTGGGCGCTCCCTGCCTCCGCCCTCCCCGGTTGCTAAAATAGACTATCCTCCCCAGAGCCAGCGGAGATAGGGCCCTTCCTCCCCCGCAGCCCCGGCCTGGGGAGCGCGGTTCCCCCGTGGACCAGACCCCGAGGCAAAACCTCCGTCCCTCCATCAGCAGCCCCCGCCCCAACCCAGTTCTCTTCTCCCCAAAATGCTCCCCTCGACCACCTGTTCTTTTGCCAAAAATCCCCCTCCCCTCTCCCCTAAACTGGGCTGTTCGATGCTGCCAGGCCTCTGCACTGGGCCCCCCCACTAGAATGCTCCTCTGCTCTGACTGGGCCCTTGAGCTTCTCTGCCTGGGAAGGTTTGCTCAGCCTTCAGAGATCCCTGCCTGCTGGAGTCCTTGCCTTCTGGGTCGCAATAATGCTTCTCATACTAGGGTGAGATTGTCTACCCACCTCCAAGACTAGGCGCTTCTGAAGACAAGGAGAGGGTCTGGTCCTCCTATGTCCCCTGAAGCCAGCACAGGCATCTGATGGAGTCATCAGTGTACCATCACCTCACTCGTAAGCTCTATGCACACCCTTATTTGTAACACGGGATAAGGACACATGTGAGTGCTCCAGGCATCCAGCAAGAACTCAATAAATGCATCTGGCATCCCTTCCTGTCTCATACACAGCCAGCCTCCTCTCTGACCCCCTAGTCTGGCCCCGGAGGTCAGCATTACACCCAGGGAGACCAAGGCAGAGGGGCGGCAGCTGGCTCAGGGTCCCAGAGCAGATGTGGTGCAGAGGTGGGACCAGACACTGGGCCCCTGGCCCTCCCCACCACGGCAGTGCTTCCTCCACCCTTTTCCCAAACCACGGAGGCCCCTCACAGGGAGTGCCAGACACCCTCTCGGGAAACAGAAATCAGACTTCGTGCTTGAACCAGCAGCTGGGCCTCCCTTCAGAAAGCTGAAGGTCTCTCCCCATGCAGACTTCCTGCCAATCCCCGTCTCTCTGGGATAATCCCACCTCCAGGGCTGGGTGCAGCATTCACCAGGGTGCAGGATTCCTACTATGGATGGAGTGCAGGGCGATTTCGAGCAAAGAGATCCAGCAGTTATTAAAAGCGAATTACACAGAGAGCCACTGATTCCCTTCTCAATGATCTGATTCTGCCCAGGAGTCTCCATTGGGCTCTGTCAGGCCTTTAGTGCCTCCCTGAGGCTAGCAGATCAACCAGTTCTAACAGAGAGCGGGTCCCAGACTCAGAGACCCCCACAGCATGGATTCCAGACAGATGCATCCGGAGGTGCTTGTTGGTAGAGGTCGGGCTGGGGGAAGCCCTCCGGGGGCCACTCAGTGAAGCCAGGGGTCCTGGGTCCTTTATACTGACTCCAGTGGGGGAATTCTGTCCTTTTTGTCCTTAAGGTGAGGGTGGCTGGGGCCATGCAGGGCCAGCCCAGGGAAGATGGAACTGGGTACTTGATTGAGATCATCCAGCTCTTCCTGAGACACAAGACAGCGGGCGGGCTGCCCCCATCCCATCCTACCCCCTCTGCTGCCATCCCTCCCAACGGAAGGGAAGCCCGGGCCTCTTGCTGAACAGCAAATCCCCAGCATGGCTGTGCAGAGTGAGGGAGAAGTCAGAGAACACAAGCCTTCAATGGTGGGCAGGCCTGAGCTCAAATCCTGACTCAGCATGGCCCACTGAGCCTCCGTTGGCTTATTTCCCAGCTCCTCCCAAGTTCAAAGTGTCGTGGACTGTGCCCTTCGAGAGGGACATGGATCCACTCAGAAGGCACTGGAGACAAGGCACCGGAGCCCAGCCACTCGGAGCTGATTTGGGACGGTGGGGCGATCCCAGAAGACCCAGGTCCTACCGAGAAGCTCCCTGGCACTGTGTCTGGTGCTGCAGAAGGAGCAGAGCTGAGGAGGACGTGGTCCCTGCCCTCCAAGAGCTCCCACCTGCGGAAGATGCTCTTCTCCTGGACTCCGTTTCCCCATCTGAACACTGGGGACAAGAATCTGCACTGCCCAGTGATTCCACATATTGGAGCATCTGTGTACAGCAGGTGAGCAGTACTCTCCTCTTATCCCCCGAGCAGTGCGACTTCTGCAGACCTCAAGCTCTCTGGGAGCTGGCGTCTGCATGGACCCCTGTTTTCTGCCTCCAGTGCTCTCTTCCTCTGGCAGCTTCATCCCCCCTTTCCTGGGGGAGCTGCTCCCTCTCGCACTCAGACTGGGTGGAGCTTGCCCCCAGTTCCAGGAGGACCCTTGACCAGAGCCCGCTAGCCAGCACACTCCCACCCTGGCCACGGTGACTAACTCAGTCAGCCCAGCGAGAGACTCTTCTGGGACTCGATCAAACTGCTGGGAAAGGGAAATCCTTCCATTGCAGGGTGCGGAGAAGTGGTGTCATTCTGGAGCTGCCGGTGGTCGTTGTGGCACTAAAACAGAAGTGGGGTGGTGAGACTGATCAAATCCTGGTGATGAGGTCACCTTGGCACGGAACCCACTGTACCTGATGTCAGTAATACCCCTTTTCAGTTACTTTAGCCAATAAACTCCCTTCTTTGCTTGTGCTAGTTTGGGCTGGGTTTTTGGTAACTTGGACCCCAAAGCATCCTGACTAATTCAGTGTCTTCTTCATCTCAGGTTCCAGCACAGAACAGGGGTTCAGCAAATGCGGAGTGAATGAATGAGTGAGTGAGCAAATGAGTGAACGATAGACAGAACACAGATTGGCATGCTCCCCACTCTGCTTCAGCGGGGCCCGGGGCCGCGGACTTTAGCTGAAGGAGGCCACAGCTGGGCGACGGGTTCCTTAGCGGCGCGGGAGCCCCAGATGCGTGGTTTTCCTGGCAGGACTCGAGAAGGGAGCCTGGGGGTTCTGGCTTCCAGCCATCCAGAGCTTGCCTGTTGTCTGAGCAGGCGCCCCCTCCACCGTCCCCAGGTTTTCACAGGGCTCCTTGTGCAGAAAGGGCAGCCCCAGGGACAATGTGGGCAAGGGCACGACCCCCTTAGAGCAGATGCAGCCAGGGTGAAAGAGCAGACCCCCGGGGGGGCCGGGGGGGGGGCAGACAGGGGGAGCGGGGGGGGCAAGGAGGCCTGAGTTCAGGTGGGCTACGGGGGGGGGCGGGGGGGCAAGGAGGCCTGAGTTCAGGTGGGCTACGGGGGGGGCGGGGGGGGGCAAGGAGGCCTGAGTTCAGGTGGGCTACGGGGTGGTCCCGCCAAGCAAGTCCCCGCTGTCCTCTGGCTTCGTGGGCTCCATTCCATGGCCCTGCCTGGGTTCACCCTCCCTGTGCCTCTCACTTCTTCTGCCCCAAGGCCCAGAGAGGCTCCTCTCATCGCCAAAGGTCACACAGCCACGGAAGCAGCCAGGCCAGGATTGAAACACAGGGCCATCTGACAACCCTCAAAAATGAGGTGACCGAGCCCATGGGCTGAGAGAAGGAAACCGATCACAGAGGATCCCAGAGGGATCCAGGCCAGCCTCCACCCTCGACTCTGCTTTTGCACCCCTGCCTCAGCCTCACAAAGCCCCAGAGGCCATGGGCTGCTGCCACCCCCACCTGCTTCCTGAAACAAATTAGCATCTCATCAGCCATGCCTTTAATCTTCTCAGCCTGGCCCTTTCTTCCCCAAGGGCCAAGTGGTGTGACATTTCTGCCACCCAGCTCTGCTGATCTAAATAAGACAGAGGCCCCCAGGCTCTGCAGGCGGAGGAGAGGGGGTGGGGGACAGACCCCTTGTCACTGCTTCTCCAGGCTGCGGGAGGGAGAGGACGCTGGACACCCATCCATCCATGCACTCTTTCAACAAATACTTTATTAAGCACCTTCTGTATGCCAGGCCGGGCAGCACAGCCACGAACAGAACCAAGCCTACACGGTGGGGGCGTTCTAGTGGGGAAGACAGACAGCAGATGACCAATGTGAGAAGTAAAAGCTGCAGGACATGAGAGGGTGAGATGTGCTAGAAATAAGCAGAGCAGAGCAAGGGGCATCGAGTGCAGGAGATGTGGCCGATCCTGCAGGGACCCTCAGAACCCAGATTGTGGTCTCCAAATACCTCTTCCCACTAAAAGGACCCCCAGGGCTCCTGGGGGAAGTGGCTGACTCCAGGACTGGCGCAGGGAAAGCGCAAGACGAGCCCGGCACATCTCGTGGGGCCAGAGTAAGGAGCTGCTTCAAGTCTGGTGGGGAATCACACAGAAGCCAGCTTGGATGTAGGACATGCTGAGCATCAAAAAGAATAATGACCCCCAAACTGTAATATCCATGTGTCCGGGATTCTCAAAAGAAAAAAGAGCCTCCTCGGTTCCTTTGGAGGCAGTCAAGGTGCAACAGGGAGAATAAATCCGACTCCACTCGGTGACAGGCACCAACTGATTACTCTGAAAACAGAAAACGCAGGTAAAGAATGAAGCATTTATCCCGTCTTCCTGTTTGAACGGTATTTTGGGGGAACCTAATAAGGGAATGTCATTCTTTACAGAAGAACCACGGCAAGTAAGTGCAGGAGAAATAAGAGAACTGGAAAGAAAACCACCTTTCTGCAATCCTGAGAAAATACAGGATCCGGCACCGAGCATCCATGGAAGGTTGAATGGGGCTCTGTGACGGAGGGGCCCAGGCAGACAGCACTTGAACCCTGGACTGATCCCGGCATCACCAAACGTGGGAACGTTCTGGCATGTGTGTCCCCCAGATGGATGTGGAAGGAAGCCAAGCCCCTCTGCCTGCAAAATTGGACCCGAATTAAATCCAGCTCTAGACCCAGATACTAGTCGACAGGAAGTACAGGGGACAGACACCATGAGGCCATCCCACAGGACAAATGACCCGGTTTTGCCAACAAATAGAGTGAAAGAGGAGAAAAAGGGGGGGTGGGGAGAAGGTACTGTTATAGATAAAAGAGACTTAAGAGCCCAGTCACCCAAATGCAGTTTGAGGACCTCAGCTGGATCCCGACTTGAATAAACCAGGCGTGGAGAGACACGTGGGAGGCCCCAGAGGGAAACTGCACCAGGTCTGGGAACGGGACGGTGTTAAGAAATCATGGTGGATTCTGGTGGGTCGGTGCTGCTATTTTAATTACACTTAAGAAAAAGTCTTGATCTGTTGGGGATACAGATGAAACAAAAGAGTCTAAGATTTGCCCTTAAAATGCCTCAGGGGTATTCCTGGGTTATATGCGCCACTTAGAAGTAAATAAAAAATGGAAAAATATAAAATTAAAAATAAATACAGGGGTTATAACAGGTCTCACTCAGTAGGGGACATTTGAAGAAAGGCTGAAAAGAGGCGGGGGCGTGGGGGGTTCTCCAGCAGGGAGGGGCCAGAGCCAGCCTAAGGTGTTCCGGGGGGGGGGTGCAGCAGTGGGTAGGGGGGTGCAAAGCGGGGCCTCCTAAGGACTCTGGCTTTCCTTTGAGGAAGGTGGGAGCCACTGCAGTGTACAGTGCAGAGGAGGGGTGTGGTCTGACCTGTGATTTAACACCATCCTCTGGCTGCTGGAAGGAGACAGGACCCCAGGTGGCGAGGGTGGAGGCAGGGAGACCAGGGAGGAGGCCCTGGCACAAGTCAGGAGTGTGGGTGGTCCCTGGATCCAGGTGGGGACAGAGGAGGTAAAGACAAGGGCAGAATCTGGTTTCTTCTGAAGGTCGCAAAGCCTTCGACTGTAGGGGTTAAACATTTGCTGAACGGCAGACAGTCCTAGGAGGGTGAGATCTGGGGTCCAAAAGGCCTGCTCAGATCCAGCCCCCACTCTCTGTGCGGTCAGCTCCCCACTCTGGGCCTCACGTCCCCCGTCAGTAAAATGAGGATGATGATTAAGAACTCAGACAATCCAGGGGGGAGGGTACAGCTCAGTGGTAGAGCGCATGCCTAGCATGCATGAGGTCCTGGGTTCAAGCCCCAGTATCTCCATTAAAATAGGTGAATAAACCTAATTACCTCCCCCCCAAATTTAATAAAATAAATTTTTAAAAATCACAACATCACTCTATTAAAAAAAAAAAAAGAACTCAGACAGTCATTAAGCTCTGTAGAGACAAAGAAGGTGAAAATGTCCTGCAAGCTGGTAAGGGCATGTATCCCCGAGAGGGAAATGGCCCTTATGGAGCACCTAGCAGGGGCCAGGCACAGAGCTCAGGGCTCCACAGGCATCAAGCCCCACCTTGTCACAGGTGGCACCACCTGCGGAGCTTAAAACAACTATCGCTGAATCAGAAACGTTTCGGGGGCCAGGATGGAGAATCACTGCCTCACTGCCGCCCAGTAGGAAAGACAGGGCATGGGTGCACAGAGAGGGAAAGCGGCTGCTCCAGCATCACACAGCTTCCAAGAGGCAGAGGGAGGGACTTCCAGCACAGCCCCGCCTACTGCCCTCTCCACCACCCCCTGCCCTCCACCTCACCAGGCCTCCTTTGAGCCAGCAGCAGCCCCACGGGAGGCTCAAAGACCGCCAGGCAAGCAGCCTACCCATCTGAGGGGTCTGAGACTTTCACAAGCCAAGAAAGAAAATGCCACCAAGCATCTTCCGAGTGGGCCAGGGCGGCTGTCTGACAGGTGCGCCAGCAGGGCCACCTGCCAGGAAACAGGTGGCATGCCTGTTGATAGTCCTGGCACTGCCTTCACAGTGCAATAATCAGGGGCAAATGCCCGGGCAGGCACCGTTAACGACTAAGATGCAGATTAAGTCCCGGGCGCTGGGGTGGAGATGACAGAAATGCTGCAATGCGGGTAGGTCCCGTGTGCCACGAGGGCTCCCCCACCTGCCACAGCTGTGCCCACGCCTCCCACACCATGACTCCCGGCTTCCCTCTCCACACCTGCCCACCGAGTCCCTGGGAGAGGACAGCCTGGGGGCAGGTTTAGAGTCTGACAGTGCTGGGTTCAAATCCTACGCTTTCCTGGTTCACGAAGTGGGTCTGACATCTCCCAGGCATCTCGTGGCTGTGACAGTGTCAGGAAATGACACGCATCTGGGGCGGACCAGGGCTCTGTGAAACGGACCTGCCTCATTATCATGGGCCAGGCATTTGCTCTCAGAATACAGTTTCCCTGTCTGAAAAGTGGAGATGAAAATCCTTCAAGTCTGAGTATTACTCTGCGGTGGGCTCCCCAGCCTTTGCACACAGCAACCCTCCCCGTGACCCCATAGGTAGGATGATGGTGAGACCAGGCACGGAGACCAGGGCAAAGGTTCAAGGCCGCCCAGCTCTGAGCCTGACCCCTGTGGCCACGCTCCAAGCCCACCCTCACACCCACTCTGCTGTTTTTCCCGACACAGACGCCTCTGTTGTGGTCTCCATGGGAGCGTGTGGGTGGGTGTGAATCAATACAGCACCGCTCCAGGCCCGGGTGCCCTCCCACCTTGCTTTCTACTGTGTGCCGTTCCTGCCGGCAGGCAGCCCGGGGGCCTGTAAGTAGAGGCAGACCAGGCAGGGCCCCCAGGGCTCTGAGCAGCCCTGTGGCCCTGGGCTTCACCTCCCCTTGGCCACCGTGGGGACATCACCTGGCACTTGGGGACTTTGCGAAGGTTCAGCTGGGTCAGACGCGGGAGCTGGTATCACACCCACCCGCTTCCCTTGGCACCAGCCAGTGAGACCTCATCTGGAAAACTGAGGCAAGAACAGGAGGGCCAGGGCCAAGGCCGGGCTCACCCGGGTGGGACGAGCCGCAGGAGGGGTCCTGTCTCCATTTGGCAGGTGAGAGAAGTGAGGCCCAGAGAAAGGAAGGGACAGGCTCAAGGTCAGAGTCCATCCACAGTAGTCCGGGCTCAGATCCACGGTGCTGGGCTCCCAGCCGGCCCCCTGCCCACTTAGCAGACATGCCTGCTGGGCCAGGCGACGTGAGTGGCCGGGATCCCCCCACTGTCTGAGGGCTTCTCAGATCTTCACACAACAGCAGGAGAAGTACCCCCCACATGGTAACCCTGCGGCTGAACTGAGGCCCCTGCATGTGTCCCCCAGACCCACCTACATCCCAGATCTCCCAGATCCTAAGAGGTGCGAGCAGACAGCTTATAAGTGGGCAATGTCACAGCCTGAGGGAGCCAGGTCCGAGCGTCACCCTTCCTGGGGTGGCCTGCAGGTCCACATCCCCCAGCCGGGCCCTCGGAAGACCAGGAGCCCCCACGAAGGGGCACGGGGCTTTACGCCCACCTCGTCGCCAGCACAGCCCCGTCCTGCTCAGCACTTCCCCCCCAGCCCCAGCCTCGAGCACAGACAGGAGGGGCCGGAGCTCACCCAGCCTGCTAGTGGCGGCTCCAGACCAAATGCCTGTGCCCCCTCCAGATTCGTACTCCAGATTCGTACGGCGTCAGGAGGGGGCCTTCATGAGAGAATTGTCCTGAATGGGATTAGAGCTCTGATCAAAGAGACCCCAGAGAGGTCCTGCTCTCCTCCCACCACTGAGCACACGGCGAGAAGGCGGCTGCTGTGGGCGTGGGCCCGCCCCAGAGCTCGACCACAGTGCTGCCTTGACCTCGGACTTCCCACCTCCAGAACTGTGAGAAAGAAACTTCTCGCTTACAAGCTACTCAGTTGGGTGTTTTGTTCCAGCAGCTGGAACAGACTAAGATGGCAGCACAAATGGGGCCAGAAATACCAGGTCCTGTTACCCCCCACACCCTCCCCCAACAGGCAGCAGCCACATGTCCCAGCAACACCTGAAGACGGCCCTGCCGGTGGCCCCAGGTAAAGGGAGAGTGTGTCCCCAGGGAGAGACTGGCCCGGCTGCAGGGGGGCCTCTATCTGTCCACTTGTCCGCAGGGCAGCAGTGTCAGCAGTCTGGACAAGGTCTCGGGACTCTGGCCATTCAAATGAGCCACCGCAGTGTGGGAATCAGAGCCCAGGCCAGTAGGAAACTGGGTGATAGCCCATGAGGGGACAGGGACAGGGACACAGAGTCTTACAGCCACAGGGGACTACGAAATAGTCCACAAGGGCAAACAAGATGGACACCCTGGAGCCCCAGGACCGCAGGTCCAGAACCACAGAGCATTCATCATGGAAGCACCCCACACTGGCACCCGACCACAGGCCTGGAACAGCAGCAGACAGGGTCAGAATTACACACACAGAAGCCACAGTGGTGAATGAACCCAAGCCACAAGTCATCAGACTGAGGGTGGGGACAGGGCAGAGGATGGTATCGTGGGACCCCAGACCACGTCCAAAGGGATAGCATGAATTACTGGTATCTTGCCCAGCAGACTGTGACCTCCTGAAAGTCCCTTTCCACGGCCCTGTCCTCTCCATCTCACCCTCAACCCCACCAAACTCCTCCTCCCAAGGCTCTCGGGGAGAGAGGCAGGCACATGGCCACTGTGTGAACTGGGACAAGTTGCTGTGTGCTCTGGGCCTCAGATTCCCCACTGTAAAATTAGAGGGTTGGCCCTTTCCTAGAATCTATGAAATGATCACATCACTCTTCTCTCCCTCCTAGTAAGCGTCTATGGATCCCAAAGAACATCACTTGAATGAATGAATGAATGGACGAGGTACCGTCTTGAAGTCTGACCACTGGACTTACCGGGGCTCACCTTCGTGTCCCTGGATCTTGGCCTTTGTTCTCTGCCCCTAGGTAAACCAGGTCCTTTGGCTTTTTTCCTGCTACACAGCCTCCTCCTTGGAAGGCCGCCTCTCCATCTCCCTAAGTTCCCTGGATTCTGTCAGCCTACCCATGTGTCACCTCCTCCAAGAAGCCCTTCCTGACTCCTCCCGCCCTGGCGAACTTCTCTCCCCACACTGCTGCACCAACTGGACACTCCTTGGCACCACAGTGCTCCCTCCCCCACCCCTGTCCAGCTGTCAGCATCACTCCCCTGGACAGCAGCAGCAGCCTCCTCACTGGTCTCCCTGTCTCCACCCTCACCTTCCCGAACCCACCTTCTTCATAGCAGTCAGAAGCCAGATCTTGTCTTTCTCCTGCTTACACCCTCCCATGGCTCCCAGGACACTAGATAAAACCCAAATCCCTCAAAAGGTCAATAAGGTTCCATATGATTGGTCCCTGTGACCTCTGGTCTCATCTCCCTCCAGTCCCTTCACACTGGCCTCTCCCACCACACCATTTCTCAACCACAGGACCTTTGCACGTGCTGTGCCCTCTATCTATGATGCCCACTCCCTTCCCACCCCCCTGTCTGCACAGCTCCCTCCCTCCCTTTCCTCTTTAGGTCCTCACTTAAAAATCACCTCCTCGACAACCAAAAGGTGCAGACCCACTCCCCAGCACCCCCACCCCCTTCCTTGTCTTGTTTTTCCCTCAGCATTTCTCATCTGCCAAACCACTTCTTCCTTGTATTTCTTATTTACTGTCTGTCTCCCACACTAGAATGACAGCTCCATCAGGGCAGGGCCCACGCGCGTCTTCTGCCCTGTCCCGATGCACCGCAGGTGCCCAGCAACACTTGTTCAGTGAGAGATCTGAGTCACACCCAGTCTGGAGGCATCTTCCTGCTCTTTGCTGGCTGCAGGTCCTGCCTGAGCCCCCCCCCCCAACGCCCCTTCAGCTCGGGGTCAGGGGGACAGGACGGGAGATGAAGCCTTCTTCTGTGTTTCTCCCTCAGTTTGGAGCAGATATTGGCACAAGGTCACCCAGCCATGAGAACAGAGCTGGGATCCCCACCCAGAACCCTTGGTTCCAAGCACTGTTTCGATCTGTTTCTGGGCACTGAAAAAATATCTGCAGGGAAGAGAGGCAGGCAGGCCCCTGAGAGGAATCCTGGCCACAGGTGATTCAGAGTCCCCTGCCCTGCGTGGGTTCCAGCTGAGGGAGGCCACCAGCCACCACGGGTAGACATCCTGCGGAAATGCCCCACAGAGAGGTGGCCGGCGGGTCAGGGAGCCAAGGCAGCGGGGGAGGGGCTGTCCGAGAAAGCCCGGGGGCTGGGAAGGGGCTCCCCAACAGTCAACATTGCGGGGACCCCAGGCTGGGCCTGTTCTAAGCCCTTCGTGTATATTAACTCATTTAACGCTCATAAACGCCTCTGCCACGAGTGGTCCTTTGAGCCCCACCCTACAGCTGAGGAAACTGAGGCTCAGAGAGATGGAGTGTCTTGCTCAGGGTCACCCAGCCAGCAAAGGGCAGAGCCAGGATTTGAAGCCGGGTTGTCTGGCTCCAGACCCCATGCAGAGGAAGAGGGCCTGTGGCAATGGGGTGAAGGTGAGGAGAAGGACTTTAAAGACAAAGCTGTCTGATGTCCACTTAGGAGATGTGTGAATCTGAGCAACGAAACCCCCTCCATCGCCTCCTGCCGGCCAGCGTCCCAATCAAGCCTGCTGCTCCACGTCACCCTCCAAGGCTTACGGCCTCCCAGCCGGAAGCCAGGTGGACATTGTGGGGACAGAGACCACCCACGCAGGCGGGGATGTGACCCTCACACCAGAGCAGCAGTGGCAGGAAGTGAGAGCCCAGAGCCGGGGCGGGCGGCTGCCCTGGGCATGCAGAAGCCTTGGAGGGTGTTGGGGCCACCTGGGGCCGGGATTACAGCCTCAGCCAGATTGAGAGCGGAGCTGCGCAAAGCGCAGTCTGCAGACCCAGGCCTGTCCTGGAACTATTTCTCGCTGGACAGCAACAGAAGAGCCCAGAAACTGAGAATAAACGGTTAGGGACCATTAGAGCAATGCCACACTGCCACAACACCCCAGCGCCTGATCAGTGGCTTGTATTTTTCATGGCTTTCTTGTTTCATTTCATTTTTCAATAATTCATTGCTAGTGTACTTTTCAAACGTATGAGATTTCAATAGATAAACAGTGAAAGGAAAATACTGGCCCTTCACCAGATAATCTAAGAAGCAGTGATTTGGAGGAACCAACCAGTGACAAGAAGCTGGCACCCAGCCTGATGTGTAATAAACATAAAATAAAGCTGCAAAATAAAAGCTTAGCTTTGGAAATGACATAAGACTTTTACGTGTGCTGAAATGAGCTTTTTCAGATCAGGGTGTCTCACAGTTTGGACTGGACCATCCTTTGTGGTGGGGACCATCCTGTGCATCCTAGAATGTTGAGCAGCATCCTTGGCCTCTACCCACTAGATGTCAGTAACCCCCCTCCCCCAGTTGTGACAACCAAAAACGTCTCCAGCCCTTGCCAAATGTCCCCAAGGAGGCAACAGTGCCCCCAGTTGGGAACTGCTGGCTTAGATGTTCTGACTCTGTGTGTGTGTATGTGTACGCATCTAGGTGAACGTCTGTATGTGCAGGTGTGTTTGTAGTGCACATGCGTACGTGTGCATGTGTGTGTGTGTCTGTGTTTATCCTTGGCCCACCTTCCTCACTCACATGGTCAGCCTGCCTGGTGTCTAGAAGCTTCTGAGTTTGCAACCCCTGGGGTCACCCATTACTCTAAGGGCTGCCTGTTGGATTTCCCCTCCCTAAAGTTGGCCCACAGGAAAGGCATGGCTACCACTGAGGACCAGTCTAATGAGGTCGCCATGGGAACCTGTGTCCACCCAGGAGTGAAGCTGCCCTCAGGGCCTCCTACACCTCAGCCCCGGGAGCCCAGGGGTGGTGGACGAGACCAGCCACAGGACAGAAACCGTGGCCTCCAGCCAGAGGCTGAGACCAAGACAGGTGGTCTCCGGGGCTCACTGGGCGGGAAGAAGCTGAGGGACCTGACAAGGTGGCTGGTGGAGCAGAAGCTCTTAAGGACACACCAGGGAGCACAGCCTTCAAACCACAGGCGTCCACACTCCGGCTGGGGGCTCTGATGCACAGCGACCCAGCAGGGTCTCGGGGTCTGTGTTTCCAAAGCTCACTGGGTGATTCTGATGCACAGGAAGAGCTGAGACCTCCCTCTGAGTGCATCAGAATCCCCTGTGAAGCCTGATAAAAGAAGAGATTCACTGCAAAAGGAAAGAAGAGAGAAAGAGAGAAAGAAAGGGGAAGAGAGGAAAGAAGAAAGAGAGAAAGAGAGAAAGAAAGAGAGAAAGGAAAAGAAAAGGAAGGAAGGAAGGAAGGAAGGAAGGAAGGAAGGAAGGAAGGAAGGAAGGAAGGAAGGAAGGAAGGAAAGAATTAGTGAGAATGCAGAGCAACTGGAACACTCACACATGGTTTGTGGCAACATAAACCAGTAGGACTTTGGAAAGGAGTTTGGCAGTATCCATTAGACTCTCTAAGCATGCATATCCTAAAATATACCTCAATAAAGCTGCTAAGAATATGCTCACCCTATTGGCCAGCAACTGCACAAGGCGTATACCCAACAGAAACGTGTGCCCCTGGCTACCGGAAGGCAAGTTCAAGAATATTCCTAGCAGCATTTTCCATGAGTCAAAAAATGGAAACAACCTAGAAGTCCATCAACAGTAGAAGAGATGAATAAAAATGGTGCATTCGTGCCACGGAATACTACACAGCAGTGAAAAAGAACGCCCTGCTGCTACACACAGCCCAGTGGCTGGAGCTCAAAACATGATGTGGAGGGAAAGGAGCTGGACGGAGAAGAGCACACACTAGGAGATTCTGTTCACGTGAAGCTCCAGGACAAGCAAAACAACTTGTCATCCCACTCCCAGCAACACCGGTTCCTCGGGCTGGGGCCCGGATGAGCATCTGAAACATCCCCTCCCCCTACTCCCTGGAGATTCTGGTTCCCCAAGTCCTGGGGCCACATCATGATCTAAAACATTCGTTGAGCACACGTTGGGACGGGGAGCCCAGAAAGCCAGCCCCCAGCTGTCAGGTCCTGCCGCTCAAAGCAAGCTGGGCCGCAGCTGGTAAGAGCCCAGAGGGCCAGCAGCAGGGCTGGTCGATGCCGGGCCCTAAAGAATGGCCTTGTGGGCATAAGGAGGGAATTCCCACTGGTGCCACCCTGGTTGCGGGAGACACTGGAAGGGAGGGTGGGATGGAGTCGCTCGGTCACTGAAATCCCGTTGCAGGTGGGCTGGCGGCCTAGTGTGCCCACTCTGGAGGCCAGGCTGGGCGACAGCCCTGTAAGGGAAACAAAAGGATGGGGAGGAAGCAATTAAGGGCCTGCCATCAGGGAGGCAGCTGGCATCTGCTCAGGCATCTGCCGAGGCTCGTTCTGTCTCCCCAGAGCCCAGGTGGGTGGGGGACGGGATGGGGGAGCTTCAGGCCCACCCTATGTGCGAGAGGCCACGGAAGCCAGCAAGCTGCACGGACGCCACGTCTCCTTATCAGCCAGGGTGGCTGGGCAGACGAGTCCCCACCCTACCCTGTCACCACCACTGGAGGGAATGGGCTCCCCGCCACAGCACCTGAACTGCAGGTAGCCTGCTCAGTGCCAGGCCCGGGGAAACGCTGGGCACAGAGAGCAGCAGAACCAGCCCCAGCTGTGACAGGGTGTAACGGGGAGCGCCAGGAGGCCTTCCTGGAGGGAGATGCTGGGCAACGTCTGCAGGATTAGTGGGGACTAACCAGACAAGCCCCCCACCCGCCAAGGCAGAAAGAACGCGTGGCAAGGGCCTGGGTGAGGTAAGAGTGAGCACTCCTGGGCACTCCTCTGCAGCAGGCAAGGCTCTGGGCCCTCCTGCACTAACCCAGCTCATCCATGCTGACACTCGTGCAGGGGCTGCCATTCCCATTTTACAGATGAAGACACTGGGCCACAGAGAGGTTAGGTAACCTGCACAAGGTCACACAGCTCGTAAGTAGCAGAGCCTGACTCTGAACCCCCTGTGCTTTGCTGCCTCTCACTTGGCTGTTTTCCTCTAAGAATGGACAGGAGGCCAGCGTGGCTGGAGCCCCGAGAGGGCGGAGGGGAGCAGTGAGGGCGGGTGGGGAGGGCAGCAGCGGGCGGGGCCCCACGGGAAGACATAGATCCTGGTAGCGGTGGGGGCCCTGCAGGTAGAAGGAAGTGATGGGGCCAGACACGTGTTTCACAGGCGCCGTCCAGCCAGGGTACGGCCAGTGTCTAGCAACACAGGACCGTCCACGGACACTTCCTCACTTGTTCTGCAATTACTGAGCGCCCCAAGGCACCACGGTCTTTTCTCCAGACGGCATGGTCCACGTTGACCCCTGGTGGGCGGCAAGGACCTCTCAGACACAAATGCACAAATTGCACGACTTGACAAACTCGAGAAGCACATTCTGGCACGAGCCTCAAAGCCCCGGTTTAAGCCCTTGATGGGTCCCCCTCCAAAGCGCAGCTGAGCCACTTTCACGGCTTCTGTTGCCACTTTTGCTTTGTGAAGGTCGATGTCATCGAGATGGAGTCTTTCCTAATTAAAATGTGGGGTGAAGATTTGACTCATCAATCAGTTCCTCTGCCCAAGCACACACTACCGGTCGTAGCAGCTTCTGCCGCCGCGGATTTCCCGTTCTGGCCACAATTTCTGTCAACTCCAATCCTCTCGGGTCAGATTTTTGCAGGTCTTACTGTTGGCATGGAGATTTGATTCTTCTGTCAATTGTTAGATCGATAACCATTTTTACTGTGCACCGATTTAGCCAATGTCAGTTTTATTTTGTGTTGGTTATTTCTACCGGTGATGTTCATGACAGACTGCACTGGGCACAAGCAGTCCAGGATTCTTTCTTAGGGAATGTGAGGCGAATGGAACATGCTTGCAAATCACAAAAAAGGAAAGGAGCCTGAAGACAGGGAGAGAGGCCCAGACACAGAGACCACAGATCGAGGCTGTCAGGGAGCCAGAGAGAGACAGAGAGACACAGAGAGAGACACGGAGGGGAGAGAGACCCGTGAAATGACAGTTTAGCTTCTGACAGCTCAGCAGAGCCAAAGGGCAGTGTCCCAACCACTAGGCCACGCTGCCCTCCTTCCTCTCCAGGCACAGTCTGGACAGCCCCACCTCCAGGCCATCCTTGGTCCTTCTTGACATTCATCTCAGGGTTCAGTCCTCCCATGGCTCAGTAAAGCTTTATCAAAATAAGAATAAAGGTCACTCAGACTGTATCCCAGCAGACAGACCTCTGGGCAGATACTGACCAGCTAACAACACCCCCAGCCCAAGTGAAACCAGCTCCAGTCCTTGGCCTAAAGCCAGGGAAGTTCCAGCCAAAGGAGGATGTTGATGTGGCTGAGGGAGTGCGGGCGCCTGGGGCCGGGCAGGCTGGGGTCTGAGTCTGACTGTCTCTCCTTGGTTTCTCCTCCTCAGATCTCAGCTGTCTCACCTGAGGGCTGGGGCTGAAGGCCTAGCTTGCAGGGCACACGTCAGACGGGGGGCCTGTGTGAAGCCCCTAGTGGGCCCCTCTGCCCAGATGCCATCTCCAGCCCCCACCCTATTGGGCTGTCTAAGGAAGGTGCAGATCCTCCCAGCTCTGGCTTCAGAGCAACAGCCCCATCCTTGCCCTAGGCCGTGGGGCAAAGAGGTCCTGAGCTTGGAGACGTCCCGGCTCAGCCTTGGGCTAGGGAGGGCGCTTCTGCAGGGCAGACCTGGACTCTGGGATGGGGTGGAAGGCCCGCTGGTTTGGGTTTCTCTTCTCTTGCCCGCCTCCCCAGCGCATCACGAGTGGGTCTTGCGTCTTCTGCATCTCTAGTGGGTGCAGTGGAAGACCGAGGGCACAGCGGTCTGGATAAACATCTTTTTCATTTATCAAGCGAGTCGATGACGAGGTGAAGGAGCTCTGGGCTGGAGCGTCTTCGCGCAGGGTGGCCCAGGTCAGCTGCTTTCTCTCCCTGACCCTCGATTTCCTCATCCATAAAAATGGGTCTGCTTCTTATAAAAAGCTGAACATACACTTGGCCTGCAACCCAGTACCCACACTCTTAGATATTTAGCCGAGAGCAGTGGAAACACACGTTCACATAAACACCTGTCTAAGCTCCGGGCAGCTTGGTCACAGCAGCCCCAAACTGGAATGCCCCAAATGCTCACCAACAAGAGATTGAACAAAGACACTCCCTGGATACACTCAGCAAGAAAAAGAGCAAGGTACTGACACACACAGCCGCACGGGTGAGTCTCAAGACACACTGAGGGGGGAGGGCAGAGCTCCAGTGGTAGAGCGCATGCTTAGCGTGCACAGTGTTCTGGGTTCAACCCCCAGGAGCCCCTCCAAAACTAAATATGCAAACTTAATTACCCCCCAAAATAAAATAAATAAATGTTAAAAAAAAAGGACAAGCTGAATGTGCAAAGACTATACATATATGATCTCATTTCTATGAAACTCTAAAAAAGACAAATCAGATTTATAGTGATGAAAAGCAGATGGGCGTTTGCCTGGGTCCAGCAGGAAGGGGAGGAGAGCAGGAACTACTTAGCGGGACACAAGGAAACTCTGGGGGGTCATGGGAAGGCTCTAATTACGCCCGAACTGGGGTGGTGGTTACATAGCTGTGTACATTTGTCAAAACCTTCCACTGGACACTGAAAAGGAGTGCATTTTACTCTATGTAAGTTATACCTCGATCAAGCTAATTTTTGAAAGGTTCCTGAGACAACCTTCTTGCAAACTTCCCAGGGCTAGTCTCCGATCGGATATCACATACCAATGGACGTGTCACACTTTGTCACCCTGGGACGGACTTTCCAGGTGGGAGGGACTGGGGGCATCTCTATGGGTGGTACCAGAAAAGGAGCCCACAGCACTGGTTGTGTTGGGACTCCCCCATGAAGGTGACAGTGCCATGGCTCTGGGGTCGGGTGGACCAGGGCCGGAATCCAGCCCTGCCTTCACCATCCCACTCTGCCACCCGGGGCAAAGTAGCTTCTCTCCCTGAGTCTCAGTCTCTGGAATATTCCTCTGAATCCTGGCCAGCAGAGCTTTGGCTCTGGGCTGAACCCCAGGAGTGCAATCAGGCCTCATCACGTGGACGTCTCCAGCGTCCTCTAGACTGGGAGACCACCCGGGGCTCGCAGCCCCGCAGCGGCAGGGTGGCCGGAACCCCACGCTCTTCTACGCACTTCCTCCGGGCGGCAGGGCAGGCCTGTCTGTCGCATGCGGGATGGTCTCCTGTCTCCGATGCCTGTGATTCTTCCATCAGCGTCACAGCATGCCCCTTCCTCCAGCACAGTGGCTCGTGTCAGAGCTGCTCACCCATCATGGGACTTCACGCCGGATGCAGGAGCGGCCTCTGCACAAGCCCAGGGGGCCCTGCGGGGAGGGCTGCCTCCCCCATCAGCCTGGGGGACCCCATGGGGTGGACGGCCTCTTCTGCCAGCCCAGGGGGCCCTGCAGGACAGAGCTGGTCTGGCCACCCCTGCACCCCAGTACCCAGAGCAGATGTGAACCTACACTTGTTTATGAATAGGGAATGAAAACCACACCTGGTTCTCTGCGGCCCCAGAAGGCTCTCCTCCGCCCTCGTCCTGCTGAGGCCATGTGGCCTCCCCTGCCCCTCCGTGGGCAGCCTCCCCCAGCCCTAGGCGAGAAGGGGACAGGCACACTTCACGCTGCCGCGTGGTGCGCGCTAAATCAAGCACTTTCGTTGCTCTGTGATGGTTCACTCTATGTGTCAGCTCAGCCGGGCCGTGGTGCCCAGCTGCTCGTCAAACGCCGGCTGAGATGTCGGTGTGAAGGCGTTTTGCAGATGTGATCGCCATTACAATGACTGATGAAGCCGAGGGCCCTTCAAACGCAGGTGGGCCTCGCCCAGTCAGTTGAAGGTCTGAAGAGCAAAGACCGAGATTCCCCCAAGAAGGAGAATTCGGCCTCACGACTGTAGCATGGAAACCCGGCCCGAGTTTCCCGCCTGAGCTACACTGTGGGTTCCTGTATACCAGCCCCAGAAGCATGTGAGCCAACTCTTTAAAGTAAACCTCTCTTTTTAGATAGACGGACAGATGGATAGATAGATCTCTTCTTGGTTCTGAGTCTCTGGAGAACCCTGCCTGATACACTCCGAGCCCTCTTTTCTCATCCAAACAAACAGAGGCCCCCACCGTGGACATCGGTTTCTACCCACCCAACATCCAGACTGCGGTCTTCTGACAACAACATTCCAGTCGTGCTTGGGGGAGACCCCTTCCCCCACCTTCTGCCTGTGCAGCTGACGGGGCTGACCTTGCTTCCAAGACGGGCATAGGCAGGTGTAAGCCAATCAGAGCAGTTTACGCATCAGACACAGTGACTGGCTGAGGAACAGACACGTGACCCCACACTGTCCAGCGGGGGACAGCCCCAAGACTTCTGCTGGAACCAATATTTGCACTTTTTTCCCACCAGTCTGGAGCAAATCCAGCAGCACAGAGAAAGAGAGACAAGGAATGGAGAGATGGATCTGGGCTGTCACCCTTTGAGCCCCTGGATTCAGCCCTTCCTGAAGCTGATGTAAGCATGCAAGGTCTCACTCTTGCTTGTGCCAGCTGGGGTGGGATTTTTGTTATTTATAACCCAAAGCTTCCTGCCCGGTACCACCTCCTTCATAGGCTTGAGGGTGGGCTGCCACGGCTCAGCAGACAGGGCCTGGCTTGTTTTGGACCCTGGTGTGTGCAAGCCTGAAGCAGGGCTGATGAGCAGAGTGAACAAAGAAAGGCGGAGGAGGGAGAAGGGACGCAGCACCAGGGCTGCAGGGGGACAGACGGGGAGAGAGGAGAGAGCGGTTGGCCGGGTGAGTTTGCCCTGTGTTGCTCTGTGGGTATGACACACCTAACCCTCGTCTCTCCAGGGAACCTGCGGAAGAGTGACGTTTACACTCCCACCCTCAGGGCACGACGGTCCTGCTGCTCCATCTCCACGCAAATGCTCAGCACCGCCAGCCTTTTCAAGGTCTGCCCCTCTGATGGGTATCTCACTGTGGTTTAACTTCCATCTCCCTCTGTGAGATGCACTGAGCAGCTTTTCACACGTTTCCTGGCCATTTGGATTTCCTCTGTAAAGCACCTGCTCAAGTCTCTTGGCCAATTCGCTATTGGGCTATCTGGACTTTTCTGGTTGATTTATAAGAACTCTTTATATATTGTGGATGAGCCCTTTGCTGACAATATATGCTAAGTATGACTACAAGGTGGGCACAGAGAGAGACCAAAGGCCACTCATGGGACACAGGCTTATTCGAGATGGTCTAAAAGAGATCTCTGGACAAGCTGTGAAGCTTAGATATTTTAGGAATCGCTGACCCTCACACCTAGATTACATGAAGGACTCAAGCACAGGCCAGGGAGAGCAAGAAAGCAGGAGGGCAGGGGAAGGAGGAAGAGGGGCAACAAGTATTCCCCTGTGTCAGGGCCTGTGACTGATGCGTCAGCTACTTTACCGCAAGTGCTCCTGCGGCCCTGGCCTTCCCAGAACACGCAGACCTGTCCATACCTCGGGGCCGCTACACTGGCTGTTCCCCTGGCCTGTGTAGTTCCCTGCAGAGCAGGCTCCTCCTCCTGGTCAAGTGTTTACTTGACCATCACCTCCTCAGAGAAGCCTCCCTAAGGACCACAGCTGGGGGGGGGGTCTCCACCCCTCTACGCCCTGTCCCAGCATCATCCGTTGTCATTTCATGGCCTGCCACTAGCACACATATGTTTGCTGATGAGGCGCTCAGCTGGCTCGCACACTGGGAGGTGAGATCAGGCAAGGTCCTATCCGAGCTGCTCACAGTGCGCTCCCAGGGCCCAAGGCAGTGTCTTCACACAGCAGCTGCGCAGCAAACACCTGTCACACAGACGAATGCCCCAGTCTCACAACAACCCTGCCAGATAAATGCTAACACTGCGCCCACTCCACAGATGACAACGCGGACTCAGAGGAGACCTCCAAGGTCTCAGAGGAAGCGGCAGACCGGAGGGCATCCGGTCCTCTGACTCTGCATGTGCCCCCACCCCCGCCCCACGCCAGGTTTCTTTCAGTTCTGGGGGTGGCAGTTCCACGAGCTGTTGTTCAGTGTTACAATGGGAGTTCCTGGCTCCCAGAAGAACTGAATGCAGTGGGGAGAGTGTGGGACCAGGACTCCTGCCAAGAGGCCAGTGCATAAACCAGAAACGGGTCAAGTTTGCAAAAGCTCAGCCCACCGCAGTGGTCAAAGCATCTCCAGAGATGTCCCGAGAGTCTCCTAGCCCAGCCCACCCCCAGACAGGGACCCTTCTGGCAGCAGCCTTTGACGGGGAGCTCACCGCCTCCCAGGGCAGTCCAGTCCCGTCCTGCCCAGCTCCGAGGGAAGCAAGAGGCGCTGGAGCCCCCAGAGACCTGAACGTGGCTGGGAGGCCCGGAGCGGACGCAGAGCACCTCTTGAACCGGGAATTCTGAGCACTGCTGGAGACGTGGCAAGAAATGAGGTTAAAGCTGGAATAATCAGCTCATCAGCCCCCTCGCTAGACGCCGCACGCACACACAGCCTGCTTTGGAGCGATGCTGCCTACTCCGCCGTCTGCCGGGATGCGGGTGGAGTGGTACAAGTGAGATACTTTATTTATGTGTCGTGCATATTTATTAGGAAGAAGTAAATAAATTAGCTGCTTGCCATCTGTAACCACCAGCCCACACTAAGTTCCCTCCTCCCTCCTCTGCCTTGGGAGGGGCCACACCAGCAAAGCCCGGGGCCTGTAAAGGGACTTCTCTTCTAGTAAGATTTTCTCCAAGGTTTGAGCAGCCCTAGAATTACAATTTTTCTGAGAAGAAATTGGTATCGGGTGCTATTCTAGGCCACTTGCCAATAGCTGATCCTCCCAGTGAGCCTGGGATGTGGGCCTATCATCATCCTCATTTTAAAGATGACGACACAGGGGCTCAGAGAGGTCAAGTCACTTGGCCAGGGTCACACAGCAAATGAACAGAGGAGCTGAGCTCAAGCTCAGAGCGGCTGAAAGACTTCTGTGCTGTGCTGGGGAGAAAGGCTGGACCAGGAAGCGACTACATTCCAGCTCTGGTGCTAGTTGCTGTGGGTCCAAGCTGGTTCCTTAACTCTCCTGGCCCTTTTTTGTTGAATGGGAAAATAAAACATGATAGGACAGACTTCACATGGTGGAGAAGCAAACTGTCACTCATCTGAAACCTGAGTGGCCTTCAAGCATGCCACGGAGGCTCCTGACTGCCCGCCTTAAAGGGGCAGACAGTCCCCCACCCCTGCCCCAGGTTTGCTGTGTAACTCTGGGCACATCAGTGAACCTCTTAGAGCGTCAGTGTTTCCCTCTATAAAATGGAAAAACAACAGGGTATGGTGGGGCACAGGCTGTGAGGAAGAAGGTCTTACAGATGTGAAAAGCCTCGTAGGTCTGGTGGAGGCAGGCGGCAGGCTGGAGCCAAGGACAGAGGGGCAGGAGCGGACCCAGAATGCCCAATGGTGCTCCAGAGTCCAGAGAGGGCACTTGACTTGCCCAGGGCCACACAGTAATCACAGTCGGGGGAACTTCAGACCACCTGTCCCCCAGGCTGTGGAGACAGAGGCCAGGGCGCTGAGCCTGGCACCGTCCAAGCTTAGCCTGGATCTGAATCTTTTATGAAGTGCCGTAAATCTCTCCAGAATCACTCCTGCCCGCAGCCCACAAGCCCTGCCTCACTGCCTCCCTGCAGGCCCTTTTCATTAAATGAAGTGCAGAATCCAATGCAATTGCTTTTGATTTTCCCCAAGGAGCCACCTACACCTCCCTCCGGGGTGCCTGCAGGGCCAGGGCTGCTGCAGGGCGCTCACACATACCCTCACAAACCCTCACAAACAGTATAGAGATTTCTAGATGAAATATTATTTTTAAAGATGTCTGATTTAGTATCTCCAGAGCTGACATGAGTGAGCCCTTAGTAGGTGCCAAAACAGGCCCCTAAAAGGCCCAGGAGGCAGAATTGGCCCAATTCATACAGAGGGACAGTTCAGAGCATACACAGGCCCACCAGGTCCTCAGTTCTGGGGCCGAAGGAGCTGGGGGTGGGGAGCTGTGGACGTGCAGAGCCAGCTTGTCCTTGAACCACTGTCAGAGAGAGCAGGTGGAAGCTGCAGCAGGAAGGAGGCAGGTCAGACTTGAAGAAGGCCAGCCACTAACCCTGGCGCGCTCTGCACCAGGCTAGTCTCAGCCCTCAGATTCCTTCACCAGGAGGGAACAACAGTAACAGCAATTGCTTAACCAGACACCTTCGTGGGCCAGGCACTGCAAAGGTGTCCCAGGGCTTGCAGAAGAAACCTCTTTCGGCTCTCCTGCACCCTGGCCTCCGGTCCTCAAAAACACCAGGCACACTCCTGCCCCAGAGCCTCTGCCCTGCTGTTCCCTCTGCCTGGAAAGCTTCTCTCCCAGGTCTTTCCTTGGCTGGTCCCAGCATAAATGTCACCTCCTCCAGAAGGCCCTCCCTGACCACCCCATCACCCTCTGTCATCTCATCCCATTTCCTGGTCTTCCTAGCAGCACTTTACTTCTGTGAACTCTTATTTATTTGTCCACCTGTTTATGGGCCACCTCCCATAAACAGGTCTTATCCACTGCTGTAGGCCCAGCACTTAGAACAGAGGCTAGCACGCGGTCCGTTGCGGTTAAACAATTGTAGAGTGAATGAAAGGAGGGAGGAAGGAATCAACGCACACGGGGCCAGGGCACAGGCAGGAGGAGGGCAGCAAATGCCGGGGATGCCCCTCCCCACCCCACCACCCGAGGCTAGTCCCCTGAATCAAAGAGCTGGGGGGAGGGGGCTTCCCAGAGAGAGTGGGGGGAGGCCCTCATGGGCTGTGGAGAGTGGGAAATGGTCTAGAACACGAGGAACAGCAACACTCCAGGAGTGCTGTAGCCACTAAAGATGACAAGCGTAAGGAGTCACATCTGCAGGGGAAAGGGCCGAAGCAGAACTGTCTCACAGGCTGACGACAACCGCACATAAGCGGGGTCTCACCGCAGCCTTATTTATAACAGCAAAATGCCGGAAACAACCTCGTTCGTTATCCAACGGGGTGCGGGGCGGGGGCGGCGCAGGGGAGCAGATGGGTAAACTAGGCCCCATCCCGCCGCTTGACGGGGCGCCCTGCAGCTAGAATCATCCAGGGCGATGCTGACCCTGCAAAGCTAAGGGAAGGAAAAGCAAACCGTAAAACAGTATGCGTCACGTGATCTCAACCAAAGCAGACAGTGGAAAAAGGACTGGAAGGAAGTGCCGCGAGGCGTCCCTGGATGGCGAGGCGGGGGAGGGAGATTTTAGGTCTCTTCCTGGGCTTTATCTTCCTTTTCAAAATAGCCTCCGTTTAACAACGGCACACCGAATCAGGGAGAAAGGAATTTCATTTGAAAAGATACTGTTATTATTTTTTAATGATAGCGAGAGGCCAGAGAAATGTGTACATATCAGTGCTGCATGGGGGGGGGGATTGCAATGCCTTTTAAAAAACTGTTATTGCTGTGATTATTTTAAATCGTTTAAATGTCCAACAAACATTTTACAAGATTTTTTTAACTGGAAACATAGACAAAGGAAGAATCAGGAAGCTGGTCAATAGCAGGGCCGAGAGATCAGTCGCAGCTCAGGGACCAAGTGAGGCTTCTGTCTGGGCCTCAGTCTGCTGGTCTGTAGAATGGGTTAACCATCTCTGCTTCCCACTGTTGCTGTAGGACCCAGGCCTCTATAGAAGGGGTGGACTGTGCCCAGCACTTGGTAGATGCTCAATAAATGCTGATGCCCTCTGCCCCCCAAGCAAGGGAGACCCCAGCCAGGGTCCTTCCAACAGCTACACACCCATCGGGTAGGCAGGGAGGGGTCCCCAGACCCTTTTGACCTTGCACTCCCACTACAGAAAAATGTTTGTATACTCCTCTGCAATAACATACCCATGTTACTCATACATAACTAAATTGGCCGTGTTTTACTGCATCTGTGTATCACATCATATGCCACATGCAAAAATAGGGAATAATTAAAGTGTGATAAAACATCACTACAAACTGAGGCTCTTAATATTTTTTCCATCTTCCTCCTCAAGAGACTGTCCTGGGTGTGGCAGCCACAGCCCACTTTGGGGACCACTGGCTGAACCTGTGAGCTCCTGGAGGGCAGGGGTCACTGAGGTCTTAGGCAGAAAATCATCCCAGCAAATTGCTGACACTCAGTCAAGAGCAGTCTGAAGGGAGGGCTGTGGTTCAGGCTGGTTTATATTTGAAAGAAACAAAACAACAGCAAAAAGTGCATCACTCACACCAGAGTCTGACCCCCCCCCCCAGCTTGAGGAGCCCTGGCCTCCCCCCGGGACCTGGGCCACCCTCTCCCTCTCCCTGGGCACGGTCTCTCCGCCTAGAAAGCAAAAGAGCTAGACCAAGTGGTCTCTGAGAGAGGGTCCTGCCCCCTGTCCCCAGGCCTCACCCCCACCTCCCCAAGCCCCTTCCCACCACTTGAGGGAGGCGGCCTCTCTTGGGAGGCCAGGAGGCCACAGTGATTTACAGCCTCCTGGGGCCCAGACTCACTATAAAAGATGGCTGCCCCCACCCCGCCTGCCCTCCAGGACTCCTGCCAACCCAGAGCCAGCTGCCCACAAACCCCCAGGCGTAAATCTTGAGACCCAGTTCCGTCAGGACAGAAGGCAGGCAGTAAATTCCCAGCTCCAGGGTCCCTGGCAGTCGAGCTTCCTGGGAGAACTCACTTTTCACCCCAGGATAAATTACCCTTGCTGGACGGGGTAGGCGAAGCGTTTGTTCACTAGGTTGAAAAATGGTTGTTTGAAGGGCAACCCACCACGGGTTCTCCGACTGGGCTGCCAGCTCCCAGGGTTATCCATCCAGGCACCACCAAGACAGGGGTCTCTGGGCAGGACCCTCCCACTCAGCCCCCTCAACCCACTCCTGCACATCCCCTAGCACAGTGAAAGATACCAGCCTAAGACCCCAGGCCCTGAGGAATCCCAGGCAGGAAACCCTGAGTGTCACCGGGCCTCGGCCAGGCCCCCTGCACCCCCACGGTCACATCTGGGCTCTCTCGCTGCTGCCTCCCTGTGCTCTGGGCTGCGGTCTCCACCCCACTGGGCAGGCAGGCCTGAAGCCAAACCAAAGCCACCATCCATCTGGCTCGGGGACCTTGAACGAGTCAAACTACCTGCAATCTTTCTCTTCTGGAGGATTTTGCACCAATCCCCAAAGGGAGTATAAATCAGAACAGCCATTTGGAGAGCTGTGTGGCCTTGGGGCCGGGAGTGATCTGTTTCTCAACCCAGGTCGGATGCCCGGGTGACCGCTTTATGTTGATCTTTTAAAAGTATCAGTGTTTCTATCATTCATCTTTGTGTCCAGCATATCTCATAATAAAAGAGCAAAGTGCAGAAGGACAGGGTAGCCGCCACTGCTTGTGTAAAAGGAGGGAGAACCACATGGACGTACAGTCGCTTACATGTGCACAGAAGAAATTTCTAGAGGGGTGATGCTAAAAACAGACGATGTGTTATCTATCGCGGGAGAGATGGGGACTCAGCAAATGGAAGACAGACACCGGAGAAAGACTCTTCACTGATGTGCTCTGAGGTTTTTTCCATCTGAACCCTGTGGCCCTTGAGGTCTCATGCCAGTCCCCTATGGACGGACAGCTGGTTTATGCCCTTTGGTTTTTTCATTAACACTGCAATAAACACCCTTGCCCATGTTGCCTCGTGCACCTGTGCTAGATTTTTCTCTAGAATAAATACACAGAAGAGGAATGGCTGGGTCAAAGGGTGTGAGCACTTTGCACACTGACTGTCAAGCTGCCCCAGCAAATGGCCTTGCCTGCTTGCTGCTCCCGACCTGCTCGGTCTCTGCTCCTCCATGGTCTTGCCAACAGGAGATGCTACAGATTTTTAAATTTCCCCTCGAAATGGATATCGTGTTGTGGTTTCTATGAGCATTTTCCTTTTGTTTATATAATAAGCCCTTGAAATGGTGAGGTTGGCCCTCTTTTTTTCATTCGCTTTCTGGCCATCTGGGTTTCTTCTTCTAGAAACTTCCCACTCGAATCCATCACATTCCTCCTAGACCGTGTATCCTTTCCCACTGATTTGCTGATCTTCTTGCACTCTGGGTAATGTTCTTTGTCAGGGGTGTACATCACAAAGACTTGTCCTCCCAGTCTGTGGTTTGTCTTTGGACCTTGCGAATGGTGTCTCTGGCATACAGAGCTTCTACACGCTTACGGGGGTCCAATCTCTCCATCCTTTCTTCCATGGCATCTGGTTTCAGAGCTTCTGTTTCCTCATCTGATAACTCCGTCTTGCAGGGTCGTTACGAGGAGGGAATAAGGCATCGTCAGTGCTGAGCAAATGCTCCTAAAAATGACATGACGGTCATTTGCAGGGGTGGCGGTCTCCCTGCCCCACCCTGCCTCCAGCCCCCTCTTGCAGCCAGCAGGAGCTTTTAGAAGGTATCACTCTCCTGCTTGAAAACCTGACAGCTGCCTACAGAGATGATGCTCAGACTCCTCTTGTGGGTGAGTTCAAGGTCTCAGACACAAACACTTCCAAGGCTGAGCAAGGGGGTGAACGCACCCACAGCTGGATGGGGGCGGGAGGGGGGTGTGGTGGCCACGCTCCCAGGGAACAGCAGACATGCTAGCCCAGGGCTGCCAGATCCTTTAAGAAAGCTGCACATCTGGTGTCCTTTTTTAAAACGTGAAATCTCCGTCTTCTCCATCCACACTTTAAATTGAATGGCAACTAATTTTTTAAGCCACTGTCAGGACTGAGCAAGGTTCTTTGATGAGCTGGGTGCAGCCATCTCTACGCTCACCATCTGGCCCCAGCCCACCTTTCCAGAATTGTGCCCTACTCCGCCTCCAACACACTTCGCACAGCTGACGTGCCAGCCATACTGCACAGCTGTGGACACCCACGTTTTTCTGAACTCTGCTTTTGCACACAGATGTTTTGGCCTTAAACGCCCTTCCCGGCTCTTTTTCCTTCCTGGCCAACTCACATTTGCTCTTTAAAACCCAGGTCAGATGTCAACTCCAATCCCCCCACCCAGACAGAACTCCATGCACCTTCCCAGAACGCCCCATTGCTTGTGACCCTGGGATGGGAATTCCAAAGGAAGTAGCCTGGACGGGTCACAGAAGGAGCCCTGGGAGAGAGGCATTCCCTGGGTGAAATTCCCACGCTGCCACTTCCCAGCAGTGCATCCTCGGGCAAGTGCCTTACCCTCTCTGTGCCTCAGGTTCCCAGCTGCGAGGTGGAGACAATGAGCCCTATGTTTGGTCGGGTTTCTGGGGAGAGAAAATGAAATGGTCTAAGAGAAGCACCTGGGACATAGTAGGGGCTTCGTGATAGTCTGTGGAATGAAAGAATGAATTTAAAAAATGAACAAACATTTCCTCAGAATGCTCTGAACTCAGCACAGGGAAAAGCTAGCTAGTTTTCAAGAAGGAAGACTGCAGGTTATCTGAAGTCCTGTGCAGCCTGCACTTCATAATCTCCTGATTTCAGAGAAGACTGTGGGCCACCGACCTCCCAGCAGCTTGCACTTTGAGGAGCCATTCAAGGCTGGGGACTGCAGAGGAGTGAGTCACTGGAGAAGAAACTGAGGCAGACCAGCCACAGGGAGAGCGGAGGGCAGACTCAAGCCCCTGGTGTTTGGGAAGCACAGCCACAGGCAGCACTCCCAGGGTCCTGTGAGATCTGGGGCTTCTTCAGCACCATGTGCCCACGTCTGACATCTAATAGGTGCTCAAAAGATGTCTGCTGATTGGATGGATGACTTAATTAAACAGTACGGATAAGGATGCTCTGCACAGCGTAAACCACCATACAAATGTGTTCGGCACCGCTCCCTCCACACTCCACGCCTGGCCTGGCCTGCTCCCGGGCTGGGGCCCCTGGGCTGGACACTGCAGACCCACAGATGGATGGGACAGGGCTCCAGCCTCAAGGACCTCTGCATCTAGTGCAGGAGACAGATGAGCAAACACAGAGTTATGCTCCATCAGGACAGGAGCCCGGATAGGAACGTGGCGGGCGAGACCAATCCTGCCACGCTGGGGGGAGGGGCACAGGACGCCGCACCCTGGCCTGGGCTCAGAGTCAGAATGAGAGGAAACAATCATTTGCTAGGTGAAGAAGAGGGTGGGGGAGAGGCACTTCAGGCAGAGGCAGGAGTCCGAGCAAGGCTCACAGGTTGGGCAGAATGAGGTCTGTGCAGGATTAAGGAGGAAAGAAAAGTGACTGCAGCCAGATCCCAGTGGACCTTGAACATCAGAGCCTCCAGCTCCAAAGGGAGTGTCGCTTGACCCCCAAGAGTTTGTTTGAATTGGTGTTCAACATTTTAAAGTTGGGAGGTAGTATGCAAAACTCTAGATTTTTAGCTTCTCTGGAAAAATCAGAAAATGAGAAGATCTGGTGGGCTGAGTCAGGGCTCCTATAAAGTCTGCACTCTCTGGTTCAACTTTGTCCCCAGGTGCATTTCACTCCCCTCGGCCACAAATATTTATTGAGCAACTACTATGTGTCAGGCAATGTGATAGTTCTGGGGGACAAAATGAAGAATAAGACAGACATAGTCACAGCCCTCCGGCACTGGAATACTGGTGGGAGAGAAAGGCAATAAATGAGAATGTAACACAAGGTCAGGCAATGCAAAGCACTGGCAAGAAAAAGAAAGTTACAGGGCTATGGGGAAGGCCTCTGCAAGGAGCAGACAGTCACGCGGATCTAAATAAAGTGAGTGAACCACGCACGTGTAAGGTAAAAGATCAATCCAGCAAAAGGAATGGCAGGTACAAAGGCCCTGGGGCCCCCTTCATCCATTTTTGGGTCACTTGTCTTGGCCCTTTAAGCATTTAAGGGTGAGACCCCTACTATCAATAATGAAGCAAAATGGGTAATGCGTAAGCAGGTGAAAACCACCCCTAGATGTGTATTTCAGATAAAACACCTCTGACCAGCAGCGAGGGAGGCACAGGAAATAGGGAGATGGGCGGAAGGCACTGTGTGGTTTTCTTCTCATTGGAAAAAAGGATTCGGATGACAAGGAAGAGGCAGAGAAGGTTCCTCGTACATGGCACACTAAAACTTGAGCCCAGACAGAGAAGCCAAGAGTGGGAGCAGGGAAATCCTCATTTCCTTCCTCACCAGATGCATCATCTGCCAAGCCTTGTAAAGTAGGAGGCAGGAGTGGGGAGTGGGGAGACTGAGAACGGTTAACCTTCTGCAGCTCTGAAGATCTTTGCTGTTGTTGTGTTTTTGTTTCTGTTTTTTTTCCAAGCCTACCTGGGCTGCTGCTTTAGAAAGTCAGCTGCAAAGGAAACATTTTGATGGGGTTTTGTTTGTTTTGTTTCCTCATCCCCTTTCTAAACAAAATTAAACTGTACATTCCTTGTCCTTTCACCTACAACATAGGGGGAAAAAAAGAGATACTATTTCTTTAAAGAAGGAGAAGAGAGAAAAATGAGATCTACAACCTAAGACCATCCTTCCTGGCTGGGGCAAGGGGAGGGAGGCAGTTCTGCACACTGACATCACAGTTCACCTCACGGGACATAACTTCCGCCACTCAAAGCTTTATTTGCATTTATGGAGGTTCAGGAAAGATGTTTCAAATCAGCTCCAGTGTTGACATTGCAGTTATTAAAACCAAACAAAAGATCCTTTGCTAAGTCTGTCTGGTTCTTCTTAAATTTATCTGGGCCCCCACTACCTGATTTAAGGCAATGAGCAGATGTTTCACAGCAGGAAGTGCATTAGCTCCAGATGCTGCTGCTTTGTTCAAGACGTGCACACATACACAGTGGCAACCACACACGCGCGCACACACACAGACATACACACACAGACTCGGGGGCAGTGAACATTCGCAGCTCCCCTTCCGGCACTTGGCATGCCCACATGGACCATTTGTAACCTCTGCCTGCAGTTCTGACAGAGAGATGAGCAGCAGGAGTAAGTAGCCAATCAGATCCCACCCCATCGTCTTCCCCCTGTCTCCTAGGTAACCAGCACAGGGACACATCAGCTAACTGAGTACCACAGGGACACACACACACACACACACATTCCCCTAAAAGTCCATAATTGTAGAGACGCTGGATGTGCCTGTCAGGACGCTGGACAGCTCCCCCCGAGTGGCATTCAGTGCCTTCAATTCCTGACTTTCCAGCAGCCTCAACTCCTACAGCTTTCCCACCTCTGCCTCTTTACTCAATGCCATTCCCCTGCCTGGCACGCGTCTCCCCACTGCGATCTCCATCACTCAAAACTTTGCTCATCGTTGGAACCAGCCTAAGTCCCTGGTCAAGACTTCCAGGGCCTCCCATTAGAGAATAAGATCCACACGCTCCTTCCCCTCTGGTGATCTGGCCGTTCTCGATCTGGCTCCTCCAACCTCGTCACTCATCACTCTCCTCTTCCCTCACGCCTTTCTCTTCCTCCAACAGGTCAACCAGTCGTCCCCGCACTACACCCTGAGGACCATGGCTTTTCTTGGTGCTCGCTGTTCCTTCTGCCTACATAGTTCTTCCTCCTGCTCTCGGCATGGCTGAGCTCTCCTGCTCTTCAGTCCTAGCTCAAAAGTCATCTTCTCAGAGAGGCCTTCCCTGACCACCCTTTCTGAAGAAGTCCCCCCACCGTGACTCTCCACGACATTCTCATGTTCCTGTATTGTCTTCATTTCACTGCTGACTCTGAAACCACCCCATTTCTATCTATTGTTTACTTGTTCTCTGTCTGCCCAACTAGAATGTAAAGTCTGTCACAGCAGAGTCTTTGCTTTGTTCATGGCTGTATCCCCAGCCCCCAGAACAGGGCCCAGTAAATATCTGATGAATGAATAAGAAGTCATTTCCTCCTGGTTGCGCCTGTATTTCCCCATCTCTCTAATAAGAAAGTTGGACGTGGCGACTTCTATTAACCCTCCTGGCTAACATTCCAAGAGGCCATTAGAGAGCAGAAAGGACTGGCAGAAGGAGGAAGATTAATCAGGCCACACCATGGGAAGAATCTGCCGGTGGAGGTCTGACCTCCACTGGGTCACAGCGCCCTCCTCCTCTGAGCAGCCTCCCTGATAGGAATCTGTTGCTGCTTTCAACATCACGTTCCCCAAGCGCTGGGCACCTTGAACTTTTGTTACCTGAGGGCCTGGGGGCAACCAAGCTGAGGACTGGCTTTTATTTTTCTGATCCCACACAGAGACCAGCAAGAGACTGGGGGTGGGGCGGAGGGAGTCCCCTAGAAGCATTTACTGTGATGAATAGAAGAAAACGTATCACTGTTTACAGGCCAAAAACGTCAAGGTGGAGGTTCATTAGAACACAAGTCACACACACATACACACAACTCAAAAGTGTCATGAAGCAAGAATCACAGGGCTCCCCAGTCCCAGTGGCTGCATGTGTCTCTCTTCCAGGGACATGACTTCTACATAAGGTCCTAAAAGCTGTGCAGTGATCCAGACATACATACTGTGTAAGTGTGGGATTAGCATCACCACCTTTTTGGCCAATCTCACTGGGCAAGGCTAGGTGATGAATTCAGGTAGCCACATGGTAGACACAAGCCAGAATGGACCCCCCAAACCCTAGGAGTGGGGAGCCTCTAGCTGGCCACCCATAAACCAGGAATCCACCCTGAGTCCTGAGTTCTCCACTGTCCAATAAACCAGATCATTTCTCCAGATCTGAAGTGGATGTAAAGTTCAGGAAAGGAAGAGTGAGATTAGAATTTCTTGAGCACCTACTATGTGCCAGGCCCTGTGCTAGGATCTGTTAACACTGACTCTTCAAGACCATCTGCAAGGCTACCTTTCCCACTCTATAGATGAAAAGCACTGATGCCCAGAAGAAGTAAGTAATGTGCCCAAGGTCACCCAGCTGGCAAGCAGAGGGGCTAAGCTGGGGACATGAATCTGGTTTCCAAGCCCACTCTTCATTCCCTGGGGCCTTAAATTACACCAGAAAATAAGCAAAGCTGGTCTTGTTCAAAATGTCCCTCCTGTGGGCTGAAGCTCTTCTCTGAGGATGCCAGTCTCTGCATCTCTCTCTGTCACTCTCAGGCTTGGCTGACCTCCCACCACAAGCCTCTTGTCCAGTTGGACCCACATCTCAGGGATTCCCATCTGAGACCTAGCCCACAGGAAACAATTTTCCTGTGGCCCAGAGAAAGCTGGGGATTTTTTCTTTTTAAAGCAGTAATTTCCTGCTGGCGAGGGTGGCTATAACAGCCACCCTCTGATTCAGTGCTGAGCTCAAAGTTCAATCTCAAGTAAGATTTTTCCAGGGAAAATTCAAATGCTGCGTACCTCCTGCCATTGATGGAGGGAGAAGTGGCCTCCTCTCAGGAGATGTGGCCAGTGGCAGGCAAAATGACCACAGGTACCACAAGACCCACACATCTCATACATGTAACCCACAGGCCTCGTGCACACCCATGTGCATCTCAGACATCCCATCCACATGCCTCCATGCACACCTCACACACACACCACCCACATGCCTCAGTCACGCCAGACACTTGGGGGCAGGGGATCAGGAGCCAGAGAGAGCCACACTCTCCCTCTCAGGACATCACAGCCCCCACTTCTGCGCCTGCTCTGGGCTGTGTGCTGTGCCAGGGCCAAGACCTCATTTCATTCCCTGGAGGCCTTCCCCTACAGACACAGGAAGTGAGCCTGGGAGAGAGGGAAGGACTTGTCCAAGACCATAGAGCACGCCTGGGGCTGAGCTGCCGTTTTCTGAAGGCTGGTGATGGATACTGGCCCTACAAGATTTCCTCCTTAGTTTGCTCCACTCCTTGGGGGCGGCTCCAGTGAGTAGGGGCCCTCTATGTTGGCAGCCTTTTCTGCCTGCCTCCTCCCTCAACCGAGGGGGAGGAAACCTGGGCATCCTCTGTGCAGGGGTTACAGACCTGACTTAGCCCTGGGGACAGGACAGGAGGGGCAGAAACTCCCTGTCGCTGCCCACCTTTTCCCATTCCCCATGCCCCAAACAAGAGCTTCTGGCCTGGGTTGAAAATGGATCCTTTCCCGTGAACTGAGCCAGGCCCAACCTGGGGGGCAGACAGGAAGGTGGGAGGCGGCGGGGGTCTGGACACCACCAAAATCTTGCCGATAACACAGACTTAGGTTCACACCCCAGCTTTATCACCTACTGGCTCTGTGACCTTGGGCAAGAGGCATTCTCTCTGAAGCTCCGTGCCCTCACCTGTAAGGTGGAGAGCAGAGCGCCCTCCTGAGGGGGTGGCTGTGAAGGTTAAAGACAGAGGCGGAAGTGTGGGCCGGCCGGAGCGCACGCCTGGCGCGGGCGGTCGAAGTCCGCCATCGCGCCCTCTGCGTGGGCAGAGGGTGGGCAGCGGCCGTTCCCGCTCCCGCTGCCCCTCACTCACAGCTGTGGCAGTTCTCAGCTAGCACCGAAGCCGAACTTGCCTCGGCGGTGGCAGGCACGGGAGCGGGTCCTCCTCCCTTCTCCCTCCGCGGCCCCCGGCTCAGACAACAGGTAAGAAGGCGGTGCAGCCCCGGAGGCGGCCGGGCGGAGGGGGCTGCGCCGCAGCGCTGCGGCAGAGCCAGGCCGGGGCAGGGGGCAGTGCGGCCGGGTCCACGCCCGCCCCGCACCCCTCCTGCCTGCAGCCCTTTGCAACTTTGAGGAACTGCAGACTCTGCGGTCGGCGCGGGGTGCTGCAGGGCGTGCGAAGGAAAGTAGTGTCCCAGCGACTGCAACCTCGGGATCTCAAGGCCCCCGCCGTGAGCGCCCGCACGCTCCGACCCCCCGGCAAACTCGCGGGGGGCGCGGAGGCACGTGGTCGCCGCGCCCACCCGGGCTGCTCCCGGAACCGGACTCGCACGCCGGTCCCGGGCTGCGCCCTGGAGCGTCCAGAGCCTTCGCTCCAACCTACCTCCACGCGCCCCGTGCAGCCCCCCTGCCGGCTCCCCCTGGCCCGGATGCGCTCCACACCGCGTGTCCTGCGGTGACCCCTTCAAGCTCCCCGCTTCGGGCCGCTCCCCTCCCGCGCCTCAGAGGCGGCTGGCCGCCCTTCGCCTGCCTCGGGGACCCTCGGCGGGCGCCCCCGGGCCGGCCCCGCGCTGGGCCCGCCCTCCGCGCCGGTGCTCACCGGCCTGGGCAGCGGCCGCGTCCTACCTTCGTCCGGCAGCCGCTGCAGGCAGAACGCGAGGTTCCTCCGCCAGCCCCGCATCCCCGCGGCCGCCCTGCGGCCCGGCCCGGCCTCGCCAGCCCGGCCCCGGCCCCGGCCCCGCCCCCCGCCGGGCCAGGCGGCGCAGCGCAGCGCTGGGGAGGGCTGCGGGCCCAGGGCGCGGCGGGCATGGGCGGCCGCCGAGGGTCGGGGGGGCCCGGGCGGCCGCCAGGCGCTCCGCTCGGCTCCCGAGGAGCCCGCGGCTGAGCAGACGCTCCCCGAGCGCGCGCGCTTTCCCGGGCGCGGGGGCGGGGCGGGGCGGGGCGGCGGGCGCGGAGCGCGGAGCGGGGCCGGAGGGGACCCGCAGCCGCCTGAGCCCACTCACCCGGCAGCCAGGCTCCCACGCCCCACCCCCACCCCCACCCACCAAGTCCCAGCAGTGCTAATCACCAGGACTTGGTGAATGAATGAGTGAAACAATGAATGGTTAAATAAATGGGTGAATAAGTGAAGAGTGACTAAACGAGCGTATGGATGAGTGAGATGAGTGACTGAGAGAAGGAATGAGTGAATTGATGAGTTAGTGAATTAATTTATGTAAATTAACGAGTGAATAATGAATGAAGGAATATGTCAATAAGTGACTAAGTGAATGAATGAGTGAATCAGGGAATAAGCAGGTGCCCCCTGGCCCCAGGCCTGTAAGAGGCAAAGAACCTTCCACAGGAGCCCTCTCACCTGCCGTGGAAGGGAGGGCTTCGTGTTGTGTCTCGCACAGGAGACACAGGAGGCTCAGAGAGGGCGGGCCCTGTCCGTGGACACAGCAAAGGCTGGGGTCCGGTGGTGAGGGGGTCGGTCTGTCTGCAGGCTTTGTCCACTGCATCCGATCACAGGTCCCCTCCAGCTGCCTGGCTTTGAGCTCACCAGGTCTCAGAGGCTGTGAGGAAGAGCAGTCAGGGAAGGGACACAGGGGTTCCTAGCCTCAGTCAGATTTGCTTCTTCTGTTAGCATGAGGGTGGGGAGTGGGATGTGTGCAGTGCAGACAAAGATGTACTGCATAGCCATAACAAAGGGGAGAGCACTGTGGAAGGGGGCCAAATGAAGAGCCTGTTTACAATGTGTGCAGAAAAATGAGAGAAGACTCTACATTCATATTTGCTCAAGAGCATAGGAAATTTTCTCCAGTGGACACACAGGTCCCCTTAGCAAAGGGAATCAGGTGGCTGGGGGCAGGTGGGAGAGACTCAGTTTTCATTGAATCTTCTTTTGTGTCTCTTGAAATTTTGAACCCTGCAAATGCATTGCCTAGCCAAAAAGTAAATTAAAGCTTTTAAATGAATAACATTTTATGACAATATGACAAAGCATTTGTCCCTCGGTAAAGGCTGCCTTCCCCCTGCCCAGTCAAGTCAGCCTGTCTGCCTGGATGCCCTCCCTCCCATCTCCTACTCTGAGAGGGAGAGGGTCTTGCTGGTCAGCAGCAGAGTGAAGGATGAATTCAGGGTCAGTGCAGAGCACGCCTGCCCTCCATGATGCTGGGAGGAAAGTAAGCGGCCTCTGCTTGGATCCTGGGATAGTCTGGTTTAGGTAGGTTGTCCTTGGGCAAATGACCTGCTCTCTCTGAACCTCAGATTCCCCACCTGCAAACTAGGGGCTATCACAATGTCCTAGTAGGGTCCAGGGAAGCTGGAGCCAGCTACTTGTATTCCAAAAGGAGTTTAATGGTGGAAACCCAGGCATCTTGATCCCATCAATGAAGCCACCTAAACTTTGGCTTTCAGAAGTACCCCTTACCTTTAAGGGTGGGCTTTTACATGATCTTAGATTCCCCAGTACTTCTGCAAGGTTAATATAATTAGCCCCATTTTACAAAGAAGGCAATGTGGCTCAGAGAGGTTAAGTGTCTTTCCCAAGGTCACACAGCCAGGAGTTGGCAGAACTGGCATTCAAACCCAAATCTGCCCAGCTCCAAGCACCCCAGACAGCACTTTCTGCGCAGTCTGTCTGATACACCTATTGCCTATTCAGGCTCCTGAGACCCTTGATGGGTCCCATCCCAGCCCTGTGTTAATCCTGAATTATTAATCACTTCAGTAAGTAGGGCGCAGGCCCAGGGGGTGGGGGTGAGGGAGGGGCAGATCAGCACGCAGGCCCGAGTCTGCAGAGTGCTGACTCCAGAACTTGTCTTAATGGCTGTGAGCTCTGGACGAGGAAGTGAGTCTACCCCGGCAGCAGAACTGTGAATCACTGCTGTCCGCATCCAGATTGCTGGGCTCCATGGCCAGAATGCCCGCTGCTCAGAGGATGACAAGGCCAGGATCACTGATGGGAGAGGCAAAGGTGCCAGCGCTGAGGTCAGGGGGCCCCAGTGGAAGAGGCCAGTTAGGAGGGCAGGGCACAGGCCCGGCACCCCTCTGGTGGGGGGAAGGAAGAGGAGTGATATAAGGAAAATGGACCGGGTGAGTGAGGGGAGAGTGTTCCAATTACCTATTGCTGCATACAAGGCTGCTCTAAACCTAAGTGGCATAAAACAACCATTTCATTATGATTGTGAATTCTGCGGGTCAGGAATTTGGGCAGGACAGAGGGAATGTCTCAGCTCCATGATATCTGGGCCTCAGCCAGGAGACTGGGGGCTAGAATCACCTGGAGGCATCTTCCCTCCCCAATACCTGAGCTGAAATCATGCCTGGTGGCCTCAGGGCAACTGAACCTCTTACCTGGGGCTCAGAGCTCCCAGAGTGAGTGTGTCTGCAGCACAGGTTCCATGACCCTGCGTCGGAAATCACAGAGCATCATTTCCTGCTAATCCTCGAAGCAGTCACAAGCCTCCCAAATTCCAGGGAGGTGGCACAGACTCTCCCTCTTGTGGGAGGAACGTCAAAGAATTTACAAGTATTTCTGAAACCCACAGAAGGGAACAAAATGTCAGAGGAGGAAGAGGAACAGCAAAAGTCCTATTAACTAAAGGAGAAGTGAGAGAAAAGTAACAGGGATGAGGAAGAGTGATGAGAGAAGTAGCAGCGGAAGGCGAGTGATGCTCGGAGAGGTAACATTCGGGGTAGTAGTAAGAAAAACGGGATCTCTGGTAGGAATGGGAGGGATACAGTGGAGAGGCAGTTCTATGGCAGAGAGAGTAGAAAGAGGCAGGTAAACAGCAGGGCAGAGTTTGGGGAGTGCTGTAAAGGACGGAGTACTAAGAATGGCAGCAGGTAAGTAACCTGGCAACATAATAGGACTAGAGGAGAGTGTAGTAGTCATGGGACGATGTAATCAGAGGAGAGAAGGAGGAAGAGGAGCCAAAGTGTGGGAGGAGTGAATTAATGATGAGAACAGGAGGTGGCATGGCCAAGTGCTTTAGGACCCAGAAGACTCCGGAACCAGGTGCCTGGTTTCAAATCCACCTCCAATCTGCATGGCCTCTGGTGAGTTTCTGCACCTCGCCTCAGTTTTCTTATCTATAAAATGGGCATGGTGATACTCATCATACCTCCCTGATAGGCTGTTGTGAGGGTTAATGAGTTCATCTGTGTAAAGCATTCAGTGCCTGGCTCATACCGGGGTCTCTGTGTTAGCTACTGTTACTAGCGCTAGCAAGATGGTGGAAATGGGAGAGGTACCCCAGCGACAGTAGCTGCAGGGGGCCTGTCCAGGAAGCAGGACCAGCTGAATGAGGGCTGTAAGCGCTGCCAAGGCAGGAACCAAGAACAAGGCGGGGCAGAGCTAAGCCAAGGTCACTCACCAGGGCTCTCTGGGGAGAAAGGGAGAAGACGTGGCTCCAGGTGCTCAGGGCTGGTGCCCTGGAACCTTCTTGACTCCAGACTCTGCTTGTACTTCCTGGGAACTTGCCAGCCTTTGCTGGGGGTGGGCCTAAGCCAGTCTGTGGGGACAGCAGGGCTAAGCAAACCGTGGGGCTGCAGGCACTGTTACTACTTACCGTTCTCTTTAGCATTCAAAAATGTAAAGAAAGCCAGCTTTACTGGCATTTAACACACAGATTGAGTGTGGTAAATGCATTTAATTTACAAGTACGTACACACTTGGCAGGGGCACAAGCTCCCAATTTTTTTTTAACCAGTGGGGCACGAGACCACAGAAGTTTGGAGAACCCCATATGATTGCAGGTAATCACACCTGGGCCAGCCGCCCGCCAGGGAGTTTGCGAGTGATCACACGCTAACAGTCGCTCTGCAGCAGGGCTCTGAGCTCCTGTCCAAGGCCTCTCTTGGCCTTGCTTCTCTTTGCAAGCTCTGAGTCTGGGGCTGACCTCCCCATCATCCTGAGCTTTTCCTTCAGTCTAGCTTTTGAATCACATGGAAACGATTATTCTTTAAATACCAGTCCAGCCTCAGATGTTCAGGGAAGAGGCCCAGCACAGCGTGGGGAAGGGTGAAGGGGGGCATGGAGGATGGGCTTTTCTTTCCTCACCCCCTGCAGCTCAGCTCCAGCCACAAACCTATGCATCTTACCCGGCAGAACAAAAGCTTGAACCCTGTCCGATCCTTAGGTCTGAAGACAAGTCAGTGGGCGTGCGTCCACCCTTCCTCCAACCACGGGGAGGGATGATTTCATTGAATCCACAGAGAACTCTACTCCTGAGCTCTGGGATATATATAATCTCGGTACATTCGTAGGGATATTTTACTCCCGAAGATTGGGGACAAGGAAACTGTTTTCCTTGCCTGACCCTTAATCCAGGCCACTGACCATGAACTTGAGTTAAACATCTCCAGAGAAACGTCTTGAAAGAAGCAAACTCCGTACTCGAAATGTGGCCAGAAATGCCCCAAACCATCTCTGCTCGCCCTGTCACATTTGCACAAGTAGGGTTTTTGTTGTTGTTGTTGTTCAAACCGATGATGGTCTCTTCTTCAAAAACCGTGAGAAGGGAAGAGATTAACCGCCCCATTCCATGTGTAGCTTATATCAGACGGCTGCACAGGACTGGAGGGGTCAAGATCTTGGACAGTGGATGGACGGCTCACTGAGATGAACCCAACATCCTCCCTTGGGTCATTTGCACAGAGAGGGGGGCAGATGGAGAAGCCAGATGAGCTCAAAGTCGTTTCCAGGGGCTGACTAGACAAAGTTTGAAGTTCAGGGCTACCAAAGTCTCCAGGACTTAAGGATGCTACAGAGGAGGGAGGCAACGAGAAGTAAGCCTGGCCCTTGGTACCAGTGATTCCCGCAGGCATTTGCTACTGGAAAACGGAATGAGCTGTGCTCAAGTCCACAGCACAGAGCAGACGAAGCTGCAGTTTGGAGCCCATCAGGGAGGAGCAGCCCTAGGAACCCTCCAGGGGTTTAGTTGGGGCCACGGGAGGGTTACAGCCCAGGGGTAAGGGGGGACCACCCGTAGACCAAGACTTAGAAACCTTGCTCCCCATGCTTGAACCCGCTCAGCCTCTGGTTATATTAAGGTGATATGCCCCAACTGTAGCCACGTCCCAGGGAAGGACAAGTCTTCTCTGGAGGAAGCTAACATCGAAGACCCTCTTTTTTTTTTTTTTTTTTTTGCATTCTTTTTTATTGAAGTATGGTCTGTTTACTGAACAAAGACCTTCTTCAACTTCTCATGCACAATGTCTGGCATTCAATTTAAAAATTGTTTTTAACCAGACACACCGATAAACAGAACCAAAATGAAAAAAAAAAAAGCCAATAGAAATAGACCCAAAGGTGACCCAGATTTTAGTTATCAGCTGTGGACTTTCAAACAACAATATGTTCAAGAAAATGTAACAAATGCAGAATTTCACCAGAGAACTGGAATCTATAAGAAATAACCAACTGGAAATTCAATAACTGAGAAATACAATCACTGAAAGCAAGAACTCAGTAGATGGGTTTACAGATGATTGTGCACCTCTGAAGAGAAGATTTGTGAATTGGAAGATGGGTCAGTGGAAAACATGTGGGAAAATATCTCCAATATAAAGAGCAAAAGTGCTGGAAAATGCAGGAAGGAGATGTACGGGACGTGGTGAGGAGGTTTCACGTGCTGAGCTGGAGTACCCAGAAGGGGAAGAGAAGGCCAGTGAAACAGAAGCAGTAGTGCTGAGGATGCCCAAGGAGGTTCCAGAATTGCTAAAAAGACATCAAACCACAGTTCCAATGAGCGCTGCAAACCCAAAGCAGGATAAATGTAAGACAAACCCCACCTAAACCTGTAAGAGTGAAATCACAAAAATCCAAAGGCAAAAAAAAAAAAAAAAAAAGGACTTGAAAGCATCAGAGGAAAACAGACATTACTTTCAAAGGAAGAGCAGTCAGACTGGCAGTTAACTTCTTAATGGAAACACTGGAAGGTGGGAGATAGTGGATGGCATCTTAAAGTACCGAAAGAAATCAACCGCCGACCTGCAATTCTGTACACAGAGAAATGATCCTTTCCAAAGAAGGTAAAGTAGGGGGAGGGTATAGCTCAAGTGGTAGCACACTTGTTTAGCATGCATGAGGTCCTGGGTTCAATCCTCAGTCCCTCCTCCAAAAATAAATAAACCTAGTTATCTCCCCCCGCCAAAATAAAATAATTAAATAATACAATAATAAACAAAACATAAAGCTACTCAAAAGGGGGTAAAATAGAGACACTTATAGATAACTGAGAGAAATGTTACCCACAGACCACGTACAATGAAAGCAATTGTACAGGGAGTCCTCCAAGCAGAAGGTAAATAACCCCAGATGGAAGAAACATGCAAAAAGGACTGAAGGGTAAATCTGGAGTAAATTTAAATGAAACTTGATTGTACAAAAAAAGCTATAATGATGTCTTCTGGGGTTTAAAGTATACGTAGCGTTAAAATGCACAAAAACAATGGGACAAGTATAAATGGAGTTAAAACAGCGTGAGGTCCTAGCATGGTCTCCACTCTGACAACAGTACTGACTTACACTGGACTCTAATAAGTCAAAGGTGCATATGCCGTAATATTAAAGGTACCCACTAAATGAATGATCAAAGAATATATAAGTAATGAACTCACAGAGGGGGAAATGAAATAGTAAAAATTACTTCTTGATTTGTCTGCGGCAAGGAAAGAAGAAACAAAACATAAACCAGGCGGTACTGATGGAAAGCCAATGGTGAGATTACAAATATAACATGGAATCGGTGCGACAGACACCGTTAAAGTCTTTACTAAGAGGGGGACTGTGCTTAATGCAAGATACACAGGCGATTAAGTCACGATCTCTTCCATCGTGCAATATTGGAGGGATTTTAACGAGAAGGAGCAATCTTGTCATATCCTGCTGAAATTCAAGCGAGCCTTCATGAAGATGGTGGTATTCGAGCCAGGCCTTTAAGGGTGGGAAATATTTTTTTACAAGAGGTAGGGCATGGGCGATGTGGGCAAATGGCCAGTGGCAGTTAAGGGGCCCTGGGCGTCAGGAGCAGAACAGTGCGGAGGGAGCAGAATGTTGGTACATGCGAATCATGGGAGAGAAAGTAAGGAAGGCCTTTGGGGCTGGATGAGGGGTACACTTCTAGTGCCAGCCCAGGGAGTAATGACCGCATTCCCAAAGCACGAAAACAAACAGCCAGAAGAAGTCGTTGAGTTCGTTGAGTCAGCCTTCCCATTTTTCAGATGAGGAAGTTAAGGCTTGTAAGCAAAAGTAAATTTTTTAGTACAGGTCTAACGTGGACTGATGTGGGTTTTGGAGACCTCATTCTTGTGACCCCTGGGCAGGCTGAGTAGGTGAGGCAAGATCAGGGGCAGGGAGGGAGGCCAATGAGGGGTGTATGTGATGGCCCAGGTGAGGGCGAGGGTCCCTGTCCTGGGGCAGTGGTCATGGCTCTCTCAGCCAAAGGGGAGGAGGCACAGGTGGGTGACCTTGTGTGATGTGGCTGTGCTCCAGCAATGAAGGCCAGCTGGGATTCCCCAGGTGAGTGAGTCGGAGGTCTCCAGTGACACAGAACCTATAGGATGTGTAGGTATGCATATCGATAGAGAGAGAGAGAGAGAGAGGGACTTACCATAAGAAAGTGGCTCACGTGATCATGGAGGCTGAGAAGTCTAGACCGAGGAAAGCTTATGATGTAAGTTCCAGTCCAAGTCTTAAGTCAGAAGAAGACCTATGCCCCAGCTCAAAGACAAGCAGCCTTTTATTCCCTGCAGGCTGTCAAGGGAGTGGATGAGACTCGCCCACGCTGGGGAGGGAAGCTGCTTTACTCAGTCTGCTGGTTCACGTGTTAATCTCACCCAGAAACACCCGCACAGACACATCCAGGGTAACATTTGACCAAATGTCTGGGGGCCCCACAGCCAGTCAAGCTGACACATGAAATTAACCCTCACGCCATGTGAGCCATTGGTCCTTCTGCCGGGTGGGCTCAGGGGGAGGCCAGGCCCAGGCCCAGGACACACCTGGTCAAGTCATGCCCCCGAACTCCGGGTGATGACATCGTGAACCTTTTGGGGAAAGGAACTAGCATTTATCGAGCCCCTGGCGAGTTTGTGCGGGGCTGAACACCGTGGCCGAGCCTGATCCCATTTAATGCTGTTCGTCACCCCCAGAGGAGGGTTTGGGCTTTTTCCTCTGCAGCTGAGGGAACAGGGACTTAGGGAGGCAAAGAGTGGCAGGGCTGGAGACCCAGCTTGACTCCTCCGAGGCTCACGCCGGTTCACAGCATCAGCCCGGCTTACAGATGACTCAGCCCAAGCGTATTAGTCACAGGAACGCCACCTGCCAGGCCCGGCAGACCCCCAGATGCAGAGTGGCTCAAACAAAGTATCAGTCTACTCCTCACTCCCGCAGGAAAGGTGCTGCGTGTTTGCTGAATAAGAGGAGAAAGTCCCTTCCGGTGCTCCCAGGTCCCCAAGGCCTCGCTTCGTCCCTGGCCCCGAGTAAGGTGCTCAGCAGGAACGTGTGGAGTGGAGGTCCCTGGGGCTGGATTTGGGCTCAGAAGTTACTGTGCTTCCCGGTCAGTCATCCACCCTGTTTGAGCAGGACACGGACTGGGGAACGTGTCTACACAGACCAGGGCAGCCATCCTGTCTGTGACCCCTACCCCTATGGACAGGCCTAACGCCAGACCCCAGCTCTTCCCCTCCCCCCACCCTCTTCCTGCTGTCTTTGCGGGGACGGGATATTAAGTGCTGTGGGTGCCAGACTGAGAGATGTGTGCTTTGGTTCTTCATGCACTGCGACCATGGCCTTTGTCAGCCAGGGCTACCATAACAACACACCATAGGCTGGGGACTTAAACAACCGAAATCTATGTTCTCACTGTTCTGGTGACTGGGGGTCCAAGATCAAGGCGCCACCAGGGTCCCTGTCTGGGGAGGCTCCCTCCAAGGGTTGCCAACGGCCACCTCCTCACTGCGTCCTCTCTTGGCCTTCCCTTGTGCTTCCACAGACAGAGCCCTGCTGTCTCCTCCCCCTCCTATCAGGGCACTAATACCCCGAATACCACCCCACTGGGGCAACAGGCTTCAGCATATGACTTTTGGAGGGACACAGGGCAGTCCACGTGCATGAGATGTGCAAAGTCCCTGCCCTCATGGAGCTGATGTTCTAGAGGGAAGTGGGACAGATCGGGGAAAATAAAACATATATATGAGAGATGAGTGGTGAGAAGAACACAATAAAAGGCTGTGACAGAGACAAAGCAGAACCTCCTTCAGGAGGAAGATCAGGGAAGGCCTCTCTGAGGAGGAGGCATTTAAGCTGGGATTTAAGTGTTGAGGAGAAGGCAGTCATGACGGGAAGGGGAGCGTGTTCTGGACTCAGAAGAGAGGAACCAGCGAGCCAAAGTGGCAAAGGCTGCATTTGTTCCAAGGGCCCCGTGGTCCCCATGCTGAGTCTGGAGTTCACTCTGAGGGAACAGGAAGCCATGTGGGGTTTGGAGCGGACATTGCCAGAAGTTCCTTTGGGATTCTGGGTGAGGAACGGCCTGCGAGGGTCCACCCTGCAAAGGAAGGGACTTAAAGAGGGGATGAAAGAGGAGTGGTCGTCGGAGGCTGGTTAGGGGTCTAGACTGAGCTATTGGTGGCCCTGGGGCAAAGCAGGTGGGATGCAGAAAAGGTTTGGGGGGGGGGTCACACCACTCGGTCCTAACTCTTCACCCACCGGAGCCTTGCCCTTTGCTGTTTAATGTTTTGATTTGGGGAGGAGGTAACTAGGTTTTGTTTCATCCGAGATTAGGGAACTGCCTGGCCCGCCCCCAGCTGTCCCTGGACACACGAACAGACGCTATTGCTGGAGGCACTGCGATCCGGCGTTGTCTGTTACACGGCAATACAGTGGCCCCCCCTCTTGTCCACGAGGGATACGTTCCAAGACCCCCAGAAGATGCCTGAAACTGCAGATAGCGCTGAAACCTATCTATGATATGTTTTTTCTTGGGATAAATTTCAATTTATAAATTAGGCATCCCAGAATATCTGAGATGCCGGCATCACAACTCGTGGGCTCGGGGGCCATTGTGAAGTAACATAAGAGTTGCTTGAACACAAGCACAGCAGTACCCTGACAGCCGATCTGATAACCGAGCCGGCTGCTAAGTGACTAAGGTGGGAAGCGTAGACAGCGAGGATGCACTGGACAAAGAGATGATTCACATCCCAGGTGGGAGGGGGCGGGACGGCGTGAGATCTCATCTGAGCATCACGCTGCTCAGAACCGGGGGCAACTTAAAACTTATGAATAGTGTATTTCTGGAATTTTCCACTTAATATTTTCTGACTGCGCTTGACCTTGGGTAACTGAAACCGCAGAAAGCGAAACCGCAGATGGGGGTGGGTGGGAGGGGACTAGGGTACTGTCCTACTGGACAGCAGACACAGGGGCCAGAACCAGGTGACCAGGCTGATGTTTGCATGCGAAAGCGAGGATGATGGGGGAGTCAAGGGGACCCCCAGTTTCTGGGTGGATGGGGTGCCCTAAACCAAGATGAGGAAGAGTGGGGTGGAGACTAGCAAGGGAGCAGGTCTGTGGAGAAGGTCAGAAGTCCTGTTCCCTCTGCTCTGGAGGGTGACAGGGAGTCACCGAGGGCTCCTGAAGCAGGGCAGTGACCTGGGACGGCGCGGATGGGGGTGTCATGAACAGCATGCTCTCATCACCAGTGTGCTCCCTACCAGGGGCTTTCCCAGAGGTTGAACTTAAACAAATGTCTTTTGTCTGCTCTGTTCCCAGAGAGAAACAGACCGTTTCCCCCTTTTCCAGTTGCTAGGACACTAATCTGTTTGAGAACGGTGTGGGAACATCTGGTTGGTGGGAACAGCGCTTCTGGGAATTTCCTTTGTATCTATGATTCTCTCGACTCCCCTGGTGCTCCTGGTGGCCGGGGCTCTCCAGCCAGGAGGGCCACTCAGGCTGGTCCCCCCGGCAGCAGTGAGGAGGGCTGGCAAGTAGGGGGAAGGCCCCCCTTTCAGTGAGCACTGCCCAGATGTCAGGCCTGTGCCAGGAAGTCGAGGTGCGTGGGTGATGCCACCCACCCCAGAGAGACCAGCGCTCGGAGGGGCCGCCTCAGCCTTTTCCTGCTTTGTCTTCCTTCCAAAGACAGATGCCAGTTTTGTGTCTGCTATTACCTCTCTCCCTAAAGATAAGCCCCATCAGGCCGGTGCTTCGTTTGGTCACCCCCGTACCCCTGGTGCAGAGAAAAATATCTGACACGTGGTAATAATAGTACTTAATGCGTGTGGAGCGTTTACTGGGCGCGTGGCATTTTGGTGAGTTCTTTAGATGTACTAAATCCTTTTAGATTTCAAAATGACCCTCGAAAACTCAGGGATTATTTTTGTCCCCATTTGATAGATGAGGAAACTGAGGCACAAAGAGATGAAATAACTTGCTCAAGGAAGTAGCGAAGCTGGGAATCCCAGGCAGTCTGGCCCCAGAACCCATGCTCAGAGAGGAAAGAAACTTGTTGAATGAGTCAGTGACCTTGCCCCAGGTCACACAGGGGAATTGGGGTGAGGATGTCCCCTCCCTCACGTACACAACAGCAGCAGGACTCATCGCTCTCCTCTTCGTGGGGTGTGGACTTCCTGGAGGCTGAGGCTGGCTTTCCCCACTGCTTGCACCTGGCGGGGAGGCCACAGGTGGGCTCTGCTTAGAACCATCCAAGTGCAAGGTCACTGGCTTCCCTCCAGGCCACCAGCACCTTGTCAGGCTCCGAGCACCTTCACCACATCTGACGGAGTGGCAAGCAGGGGTCTGTGCACACAGACTAAGTCAGATGGAGCAGAGGCGCCTCCGGGCACAGACAGACAGACAGGGTCCTTCCTGCTGCTCTTTGAGCAATGGTCCTCCCTGGGTGCCCAGGAGGACAGCCAGACCCCCAAGCCCTGGACCCCTCATCTCCTCCCCTCTTTCTCAATATAGAAAACCATTCAGTATTCTGAGGCCCAGATCACCTGGCTCTTCATCTGTTCCTCCCAAGTCTATTGATTAGAACATGAACGTATGCTCTGACTCAGGGCTTCTTTTTGAAACCCAAGAGGCCAGACTCAGAAAAATCAGAATGGCATTTGAAACTTACTAATCTTGGCCTTGGAATTCAAAGTTCCCAGCATTTGAAATTCAAAACTCTTTTTAAAATACTATTTTTGCTTATTCTAGAAAGGGAGATAAATTTTTTCTTATTTTAAATTGAGGTTGATTTCCAATGTTGTGTTAATTTCTGTTGTACAGCATTGTGATTCAATTATACACACACACATATATATATATATTCCTTTTCATATTCTTTTTCCTTATAGGCTATTACAAGTATTGAATATAGTTCCCTGTGCTATACAGTAGGACCTTGTTGTTTATCTGTTTTACTTTTTTTCCCTTTTTTTTAATTGAAGTATAGTCATTACAATGTTATGTCAATTTCTGGTGTACAGCATAATATTTAAGTCATATAATATACATACATATATTCGTTTTCATATTCTTTTTCATTATGGGTTACTACGAGATATTAAATACAGTTCCCTGTGCTATACAGTATAAACTTGTTGTTTGAAACTCAAATGTCTTAACTTCTCAACTTAAAAGTCTTAGCTTTTGACACTGAAGGACACAGGCTGCGGAGTTGGTGTCTTTTGGAAGACTGAAATCGTGGCAGGTCCAGAAACTGATGCCCAATTCCATTTCACTGGCATCAGAAAATATTTCAACTCTTACACTCTCACAGGGAGAATGTATTGTGTTCTGGCCACGTATGGAAGCATTGCTTTGTTAGTCTTATACTTCAAGTTAAGGTCTAAAAAAACTCCAGCTGTGAAACCAACATAAACGGATTCTAAACTGTACCTCATCTGTTAAGTACCCATGCCTGAAGAAGCTAATGTCAGCTCATCATGTGATACTCAATTTGTACAATAAATTATGAACCTGGAAAAAAAAAAAGTCTTAGCTTTTGAAATTCTTGGCATTTGAAACCGAGAAGTCTAGGCTTTTAAAACTCAACGGTTTGGATTTTCCCCCCGTGTTTCTATTTATCATTTATCTATTTCTTTTTCTGAAATAATGAATGGCTGGGAGATGAGAGAGCAAAGGACTCGGGGATAGGTAGGCTGTATGTATGTATGTGTGTGCGTGTGTGTTCACATGTATGTGGAAAAACACCAGTAAATACTTGTGGATGAAGGGTTAACCAAGCCCTTTCTCCTTCTCTTAAGAACAAGTCTGACCTTGGGTTAACTTACAATCTCTGTTAACCCTAGAATCCGGAGAAAGGTGGAATGTCAGCTGTGTTGCCAGGCAACATTGCTTATGTTAAAAAGACTCCTGATTGGTGAATTGCATCTGGACTGGAAGGACCATGAATGAATTACAAATGCCCGATGGGGACGCCATCATGTTGTGCTTCCCTGTGTACAAATAGTCTTATAACTGGGTGAGTCCTTGCAGGCTCCCAGGAAGCTTTGCACGTGGAGCTGTTGTTACAGGAGACCTCGGCTCCTAAGGCATGAGTCCTCGAGGTCCACACTTCTTACCTAATGCAGGTTTCAGCTTCTGGACCGAAGTTGTCACCTGGGGACCAAACATTCCTGAGCTCCTGAGCTGCTGTGTGAAGTCCCAGGGATGGGAAAGGCCTGGTGCTGCTCTTGGGCAGGCTGTTTCTTGGACTGTGTCCTGAATGACAAGTGCATCTTCTGGTCAGGTGTGAATTTCATTGTCTAGTTGAACCCAAAGAAGACCCTCCTGGTGGCCTTCCCCCACTCACTCACATCTCTGCTTCAGCTACAGGCTGGGGAGGCAACTTGGAATACATAACTAAGCTGGAGAAACATTTAAAAGGAGGGGAAGGCAGTGCCCACTCTGTGCTCAGGACTCCACATACTGTACAAGAGTTCATCTCCACTCAGAACAGCCCCTTCAGGTGAGAATAACCATGCCCATTTTACAGATGAGGAGACCGAGGCTCCCAGAGGTACAGAGACTTGCTGAAGGTCGTGCAGAAAGCTGATGTCTGGAAGACATTAAGAACTGGCAAGTACTTGGTTCATACTGGCTTTGTTGGGTATGAGCTAGCAGACCTTGTGGGCTACTCTGAACATCAGTCTCTTGCTGAAAATAAATGGGTAGAACCATATTACTGTCCAGGAATGCTGGAAGGCTTGAGATGGTCCACTTTCAGATATCTGGTGCTACAGGGCGACAGAATTCAAAATCCTCCCCCCCCGTCTCCTCACTCAGTCTGCTGCCAACCTGCCCCAGGGGCTGTCTATCTGACAACAGTCCCTGATTGCCACTGCCTGCACGGCAGATGTCCCTAGTTCTGCAGGGAAACATTTCTGTGGCACAGACTGTCCCAGGGCACAGCTAGGACAGAAGTTTTGGCTGCGTCCATAGCCAAATCTCATTCAAAACGAGGCACCCGATTGCCAGCATCCCAGAATTGCCTCTGGCAAATGTGAGTAAACATAGCTGTTGGTAAAGCAGCTGGAATGAGGTCATTCATTGAATAGATAATTGATGAGCACCTACTATGTGTGGGGCATTGTGAATACCATTATCTGTGAGTGGACACAGACTTCTTGCCCTTAGAGTTTCAGTCTAGTTAGGGAAATAGACATTAATCACGTAACCACTCAAATTAATATACAGATTTTAAAAACCAGCAAATGTTAAAGGCAAATTGTAGGATGTTATGAAAACTTGTCACAGGGGGTCTGTTGTAAACTACTGGTGTTAATGCCCACCCAGCCTCTTGCCCTTATTTTCCCAAATTTCCTCTGGGGACCCACTTTTCCCTGTGGGTCCTGGGATGAGTTTAGGGTAGGCACATGACCCTGGCCAATCAGAGCATTTCACTCCCTGACCACTTCAGTGGTTGGTCAGAGATATGCATGTGACTTAAATTGAGCCAATGAGATTCAACTCTGGGACAATTGGGAAAAGGAAGTTCTCTTTCTGCTGGGATTTCTAAATTGGAGGATCAAAAATCTGAGTCTTCAGGGGAGTCCCAGGGGAAAGCCTGCCTAAACCTGGAGTTCTCTAGAGGAAGGCTGAGAGATTTGTCATTGGGCAGCTCCCTGGTGATGTCATTTGAGACTTAGATCCAGCTATACCTGAAGCCATTACTCCCTGGGCTCTTCTGTTATCTGAACCAATAGTCACCCTTTTTGGCTTCAGTCAGTTTGTTTTTCTACCACTTGTGATTGAGAGCTTGGCCTAATACAGAACTAATGGGTCTTGGAAGGCTTCCCTGAGGAGTGACATTCATGCTGAGTGCTGAAGGACAAGGAAGAGGGAACTAGGCAGAGACCAAGCCTGGAGTCAGCAGCTTTGGCTTGAAACCTTGAGAATTCAGGAAAGGGGAGGGGCCTTCAGCCTGGCAGAAGGACTAATGAGGGGAGATCGTCCTGGGGAAAAGACGAGTCACAAAGCACACTGAGACTTAAATCATTCATGTGTCTCATTTCCATCAACATGGAGATGCTCGCCTCCGTCCGCGCCTTGCTGAGCCCTACGTCACGGCGAGCTCCCCTCACAGGCAGAAAGATACCCTTGTCTGCACTGGCCTTTCCCACAGGACAAGGCCCAAGCCCGCCCTCAAAAGCACCGCTGCTTCTGGCTTTGGGGGCAGAAGGATTGTTTTTTTTAACGGAGGGGGAAATTAAAACAAAAAGTATTAACAGTCTGAAAATGAGGTCTAGTTTTAAGTGCAAATAACCATTTCTTAATCTACGCTTTATAACACTGTGTAATTTTGTGTTTCAGACTTTCTTACATTTTAAGTGTTTTTTTTTTTCATTATGAAAGTAATATAACCACATTGTGGGATATGCAGAAGAGAAAGGAAATAATTATAATTCCCTCATTTCAACCCAACCAAAGTTAGTTTGGGGTATTTTTCTTCTTTGTTTGGCTAGTCCTGTGCAGTGTACAGCCCAGTGCTTTTCAAACATTGACGTGCCTGCGGAACACCCGGGTGTTTGTTAAAATACAGATTTTGACTGCGCAGGGCTGGGGTGGGGCCGGGATTCTGCCTTGCTAGTAAGCTCGCGGGGGATCCTGCTGCCATCCCGGACCACGCACTGAGTCACACAGAGTGGGGGTCACCTGTAGGCTGTGTGCCTCAGGCACCCCACTCAGCCTTTTTTGCCTCAGTCCATGAGTCCTGATTCTCAGGGGTCTTCTGTTGACCCCAGACTGGATTAAAGGGCCAGAGAATAGGACGTGCCCAAGGCACCAATGTCTAAGCATCACCAAAATGTCACTGGGAGGATGGTGTGGGTTTGCAAAGCCTCTGAAGTGGGGATGAGGTTCTTGAGAAGCCTGTTCCCACGCGAGGCTCCAAGGAGGGTGGGCCCCAGTATCTTCCAAGGAGGGTGACCCCGTAACTGCAGGGCTCTGTCTTACTGAGGCGGGGGGATGCAAGTTTGGGGCCAGAGTGGAATTGCTCAGGGTGGGCAAAGGAGGTTGAAGCTGCCACCCACATCTTCCCTCCCCTTCTTCATACAACACCTGCCCCTCTGCTACGTGACAGCCAAACACCTATTTCATTAATCTTGGCTACCGAGGTGGGAGATGGTTAGCTTGTCCAGGGCACCTCAGACCTCAGCCTTGAGCAGTGTTCACAGGGTGTGATCCCAGCTGAAATCATAGCATAGTAAGCCCTTAAGATATCTGCTTGTGGGGGTCGGGGAGGCACTTTCTATAAGAGACAGTCGTTAAGTCTCTACAGTTCTGGTGAGGCCTGATCCACCCTCCCTTCTGCTTACCACACACAGGCATCTGCCCTCTGCTCCCGCTGGCCTCCGGGAGAAAAGCCCGCGCTGGTAGCCCAGCATCTGACTGCCTGTGCTCTGGCCCCTTCTAATGCCCCTGCCTCATCTTCTGATGCCCCTGACCTCAGCCACCCTGAAGGACTCTCAGGTCTCACCTCCATGCCTTTGCCGCGTTACTTCCTCTGCCTCAAATGCACTTCTCTGCTTTGATCATCACAGAACAAACTTCTAAGCATCCCTCAAAACCTAGATCAGAGGTGCCCTTCTTCAGAAGCCTTCTAGACCCTTCATGTAGCAGCTGGCCTCTTGCCCTGTGCCTTCTTTGTGTCCTGTACACTGTTCAACATGAAGCATGACTCTTGATAGCAGGTGGCTTAAGAGAAAAAAGAAGTATTTTTTTCCTTTCGGATCGGTTTATTTAATGGAAACATTCAGGTGGTAGAATGGCTTCCAACACAGCTGAGACAAAGGGTTAAACTGAGCCACTGAGACTGCTTCTAGCTGTGGACAGGCTCTGCCTTCCTTCATGGAGACTTCGCTCCCCGGCAGCCCCCAGAACCTTCTCCGAGTTCAGCTCTACACTCCCAGCTTGAAGTTCAGCCCAAGGCTTCCTGCAAAAGTCTCAGGACTGAGTCTCATTGGTCTGGTTTGGGTCACGGGCTGAGCCTGAGCCAATCGCTGTGGCCAGGGGATCGACAGCTCTGATTGGCCCAGCCCGAGTCACATGACACCCCTGGAGCCCAGAGACCAGAGTGGGAAGGGGCAGCTCCTGCAGGGAAGTTGGGGTCCTGGAATCTGAGGCCAGGTGGGGACCCGGCAGCCAAAGCTCACAGGTGCCTATCACAGACCCCCTTGGAGCACTTTTCACCCTGTGCAATTACTTGTTCATATGTCTCTCCTCCAGCTGGTCAGGAATAAGCATCCTTCTCACTTACAATTCCAGAGCATCATTCCAGCCCAAAGGAACAGCAGTCTAATAAGTGGCTGTTAAATTGTACTTTTTAGGCATTTCCTTGCCGTGTGACCTACATAGCAAGTAAATCAGAGCAGAGTCTGACGAAGATTTTTGTGACATGTATGTTAAGGTAATGCTTCCTGACATTAAAAAAGAAATCACAAATGGAGTGTTTTCTCAGTGCCTGTGTCCACACAGGGTGAGCCCATGTGTCCTTTGTGGAATCCTCACGATGCTTGGGGAAGGGGACTCCGTCCTTGACAGGTGAGAGCACTGAAGCCCAGATGCCGTAAGTAGCTTATCAAGGAAACACAGCCGGCTGGTGGCATGGCTGGGAGTTAATCCCAGGTGGCTGACTTCCCAGGACTTTCTGACGGTTTGCTGAAGGGGTTCTCAGTTCAGGGGGACAGAGGGAAGGGTCTTGTGATTACCTTTGGGGCTTTTTGAAACTATTCCTCTGTCTTAGTTTGGCTTCCGTCGGAGGCAGACCTGGACTGGAGGATTCAAGTGCATGCACTTTCCCTGTGAGGGGATCCAGGGGGCTCGGCCAAGACACAGCCTGAATGAGGCGCAGAGGGCCAGGCAGCCAGGGAAGAGCGCTTCTGATGTGGACCCTGCTGGGGGCAACTGGAGCGGAATGCCGTGGAGCCGACTGGGGGTCAGGGAGGAACGGAGCTCAGAGCTGTCCTACTTGAGGGGCGAGGGAGCTGGCGTGCTTCCACCCCGACTCTCTGCAGCCATTGGCCGGGGCTGCTCCCAGGGGGCGGTGCCTTGCCAGCATGTCCAGCAGCCAGAAAAAGGCCTCGGGCACCGCCAGATGGACCCTCGCAGGACACGTCATGACGGAGGCTGCTGCCACCCTTCTCCCCCCAAGCTGGGGGCCGCTGTATAGACTCACAGGCCGAAATATCTGAAATTGGGGTCATCCTAGACCCTTAATCAGAGCGGCTCAGGCGCCTGCCTCATCCCCAGAGCCCGAGGGGCCCGAGGGGGAGGTGGCCGGCACACAGGAGGTGCTGTTGCAATATTATTGAACACTGATTTCTCTTTCCTCCCTGAAGTGCAGGGCAGGAACGCCACGTAGCCGACGTGAGATGGAGCTGATCAAGACCCGGATCTGGTGGGAGAGCAGCCCTCTGGACGGTGCTCGCTGAGAACAGGGGCTCTCCGCACCAGCACAGCAGCCAGCACGTGGAAAGTAAAGTGCTCAGTAAATATCTGCTCATTGGACGAGTGATTGGATCATCTGAGATGCTGTCTTGGACCCCAAACTCAAGGCTAATGTGAGGCCACCCCAGAGTCTCAGAGCAAGGTGCTTGCCTCCAGGGTTGGGGGAGTATTGCTACAGTGTGGATGGCGCACCCTGGGGTTGTGTGGCCGCCCTGGCTTCATGCTCCCACCTCCTGGGGTCTGGACCCGAGGTGGGGTGTCAACTGAGCACAGTGGTTTGTAGGACCTGTCACAGTCAGGGAGCAGCAATTTGTCCCATCCTCACATTCACACAGGGACTCACACATTCAGACTGACATTCCGGGGGTGGGGGCGGTCACATTCTATGTGAATTTGAGGCAGTGCTCTGTAAAAATATTAACGAAGTCCCATTTTAAATGCAACACTGGACATAATTATCACCCCACTTCGCACATGCACACTAGCAAGTGGAAGGAAACTGGAAGTGGAAGTCTCTGAGAGGCCCCAGAGACCTGCTTTCCTGTCAGCCCTAGAGAGGTAGTATCGCCTTCCCTCATCCGTCCATCCACAGAGACCTCTACGTGTACATCCACAGAGCACATACTTCCCAGCACCCTCTGGGAAAGGTCTGGTGCTGGGAACCAGAGCTCAGAGATGGGCCAGCCAGGCCTCCCCTGCATCTAGAGGCTGCGGGCATCCAGGGAGGCCTCCTGGAGGAGGTGATGCCTGAGCTGAGTCATTAGGTTGAGTGTGGAGATGAACATGAAATTATTAATTACCCCCCCCCAAGTGTTTGCCTGATTGGCTGGACCACGAGCTCTTTGAGGTCAGGAAACACCTTATTTATCTATTTTTCTGCCTTTCTACTTGACACAGGAACTGGCAAGTGAAGTAAGTATGCAAGGTGCTTCGAGCCATGCCCGACTCATAGCAACGACCACGTAAGTGTTAGCTGCCGTGATGGTGTCGTCATGTGTTACTGTTGCTTTCAGCCAAATCACTGCACATGGAAGGAATGAATGAGTGAATAAGTGAGTGCTGTGGGAAGAGCCTCAGACCAGAGATGAAGGCTTGGATTTGAATCCAGGATTTACCGCTGACTAGCTCGGACCCTCAGTTCACCATCTACAAAACGGAGAGAATAAAACCTTCTGGGCCTGGCTGTTATGATGGTGAAGTGAAATTAGCGAATACACACCTAAGACAACCGACTTACAGTACGCGCTCATGCCGGTTCTGTTCACCCTTCTCGTCTTACAGCCCCGGGCACTTGGCACAGGGCTGGGCATGTGTATGGCCTCAATAAATATTTATTAATGGTCTGATGAGTAACATTCCTATTGTTTTAATGAGAATGTCTTACTGTCTCAAACAAACCCTTCGTCGAGAATGGGAACTATCTGTGTCTGGCTTCTTCCACCTGGTGTGGTGTTTCAAGGCTCACCGTGTGGTAGCCGTTCCAGCACACACGCCTTTTATGGGTGAATCATATTGCACTGTGTGAATGGACCACATCTGTGTATCCATCATCTGTTGATGGACACTTGGGTGGTCTCTGCCTTCTGACTATTGTGAATAGTGCTGCTATGAATAATTTGTGTACAAGTTTTTGTGTGAACACGTTTCCAGTTTCCCAGGGTAGAGACGTAGGAGGGGAATTGCTGGGTCGTATGTTGACTCTATAATTAACTGTTTCAGGAAGCGGCCAGACTGCTGTCCAAAGTAGCTGAACCGTTTTAAATTTCTGACAGCAGTGTCTGAGGGCTCCATCTTCCCTACATCCTTGCCTGTGTCCTTTTATCCTTTAAAAAAGGAAAAATCCTAGCCATCCTAGTGGGTGAGACGTGGTATCTCGTCTCATTGTGGTTTTGATTTACGTTTCCCTGAGGATGAATGATGTCGGACGTCTTTACACAGAGTGTTCGTTTTGATCACCACACGACATGGAGGGAAATTCCTAGGCTTGGGCCTTTAGCATCACCAGACTCAAGCTCCGTGACTCCTTAGCTGTGCGTAGGTGCCCTCAGTCTGCCCTTGGACTGAGCCTGCACTAACTTCTTGGCCGCGTCATATCCCTTGGTTAAGTCGGTGCCTGGTGTGAGTTAAGGTTCTCCTGCCTGCAAATGTTAGCGACCCAGTTCACACTGGCTTGAGCGCAGAGAGGGAGCTGTAGCCCCACTTACCTAATAAATCCCGGGGCCAGGATAGCTTTCAGGCGTGGCTGGATCCAGGTGTTTGACGAATGTCATTTGGAAGCTTTTGGTTGCGCTTACTTGGAACTCTGCTTTCCTCCAGGTGAGTTTTATTCTGTGACAGGCTCTTGGTGGCAAGATGACTGTGGGCAGCCCCAGCCTCACCTCTTTGCTGTTAGCAACACCAGTGAAATGAGAACTTCTCTTTCCCAGTAGCTCCAGTGGAGGTCCCAGGCTTATCTCTCACTGGACTAACTTGGGTTGTGTGTCTGTCCTTATACCAGTGACTGAGGCCTGGCAATGGAGTTTGCTGATTGGCTGGGCCTGGGTCACGTCTTCATCTTTAGAACTAGACAGGGAGCCATGTAGACTGACAGTGAGGGAGTGGTGACTCCCCACAGTGAATTGGGGTGCTATCCCCAGAAGGGAGATTGGACACAGGACAGACAGGAACCTCAAGTTTCCACTGGACCCCTAGACCTGGCTACTAGGGGCCTGCCCCTCTTCCTAATGGCTCAGCAAGACACCCACCATCTGGTCTCATCCCACGACAGTGTGATAGACCAGAGGCCGGGAACACGTCAGCTAAGGACATTCAATGAGCACGAAGAGCTGGTCTCCCTGAGGGTCCAGCGGAAGAATGAACAGAAGCCTTCGTAAAACTCACTCTGGCTTGTGGTCCAAAGTGGGCATGAGAAGTAGACAGCCTTCGGCTTTGACTGCTTCCACCAAGAGAAGCCCCAATCCTTTATGCTGTAAAGCACCGCTCTTGCTAATGAAGTCTCCCTGGAGCTTGGGAGAGTGTGGGTTGACTTGGTTTTTTGTTTCCTCTAAATTACCAGGAAGACATTTTTTCCCCTTCAGGCAACAGGAAGCAGCATTCCCCTGAAAACTTCATCCCCGCCGGCTTCCCTTCCCTGGGCGGCAGCGGGCTGACTCACTGCACGGGCCCCCCAGGCTCACCCCCCGGTTCTGCCCGGCTGTGGGCGCGTGAGCTGGGTGCGCACCCACACACCACGCACACACGCTCAGCTCCGAAACACAACCCCACGCATTCTCAATGCCAACGGCACAACCGCTCCATCCCTGTAGGAGGCGTGTCCCCCACGCCTGGGGCTGCCGGCTTCCTTCTGCAAAGGCTTGTGCATGCTTAGACGGTCGGCCGGGTGCAAATATCTGCTGACATTCAGAGCGCGTCTCCTGCACGCCCCGCCTCGCCCACGCAGAAGCATGCACCTGCAGGAGGGAAGGCGAGCATCCGCGCAGCAGATGTTTCAGGCCATGGGAGTGCTTAAACATGTATCCTCCGTGGAAGGCGTTGTTACCCAACATAGGCTCCTAACAGGGAGGAGAAGGGAGGGGCACTCTGGCTTCCCTGAGCCTTCTCTGGGGGACCTGGATGGCCAGCCTGATAAATCCCAGCCTTGGGTGAAAACAAAAAGCACAATAGAATTTATCCTGCCTTTATTTTTTAAAACAAGCTCGGGAAAGAAGTTAGAATTTCTTACATAGAAAAAAACCAAAGCAACTCGTGGTCTGTGCGGTCAGAGAAACCTGCTTTTGAGCCTCAACCCTCCCACCTTTAGTTGGGTGACCTTGGGTCAGTCACTTAGCCTCTCTGAGCCTCCCCTAAAATGGGGCTCTCAGAGGTAACTGCTTCTCAGCGTTGTGGTCAGGTTAGGTTAGTGATTCATAAGCCAGAACGGTGTTAGATATTACTTTCTTTATTTGAGCTTCTGGGTCCAGGCGGCATGTCGGACAATTTCGTCTTGACATCAGAGATACTACAAACAGTCTCCGGGTCTCAGCTTCTTGCTTCCAGCTCTGGCATTCCCAGGCATCCTGGGGTTGGGTCTGCAGGTTAGCACTCCTGCAGGTCCAGCCCCTTTCTATTTCCCAGGTAGCTCTGGGCTTGAAACGGAAATGTCTGATGTCATTTCGGTGCTTCTCTGGTTGCAAGGTAGACCAAAGACAGGAACCGACTGGTCTGTGTATTTAGAAAGTTCAGGGTGTGCCGGAGGTCCAGAGCACTTCGACAGAAGGACACCGAGGTCTCCTGCACCTGGTTTTACTCTGTCTCTTTCTTCTCTGCTCTCTTTAGGTTGGCTCCATTCTCAGACCCGCATTCCCTCCTGGTCACAAAAGGGCTGCATGCAGCATCAGGTTCAGATCCAGCAGAGAAAGGGAAGTCCCTGTCACGGCGTCCTCAGCAAAATCTTGAGGCTTACGCTGACCGAGCAGGCTGAAGAGGCCTTAAACCAGGCTTGGTGGCCCGAGCCCCTGGGCAGGGACCTTCACCTAGACAGAGTGTGCGAGACAGCCCCTCCAAACAGAATCCAGGATTCTTGCTATCAAAAGAGGTTGAGATGCTGGCAAGATGGACCCCAGCCATCAACTACATGTGTCAGCTTCAGCGGAGGTCCAGGGAAGCCGGCACCAGTGCCCTCCTCCGACCACTGGCCCATGTTACAGGTGAGTGTTGGAAAGACGGAATTGCTGCTGCTTGGACGTTGTGAGCATTCAGGGAGCTGAGCTCCTCGTGCAGGGGCAATGCTTTGTGCTACCAAAGCCGTTTCCATCTCCTGGATGCATGAGGAGAGCATGTTTCCAGCCTCCCTGCAGGTAGGTTGGGGCCACGGGACTGAGTTCTGGCCAGCAGACCGTGGGTGGGGAAGGCACACGTGCTCACGTCCAGGCCTCGTCCTCTCTCCTCCCTGCCTGTCATGGGTAAGCAGAGGGCTCCCATGTGGTGGAGCCCCCATCTCTCAATCACCATGTGGAGGAGCCACCCAGAGATCACTGACCGGGCCAGCTGCGTTAGACTTCGTGACAGCAGCGAGTAAACCAGTAAGTCATTGGTTCTCAAGGAGGCTGGAAGTGGCATCTGGTAACGTCTGAAGACATTTTGATCGTCTAGACATGGAGGAGGGCAGGGAGTTGCTCCTGGCATCTAGTGGGCACGCTGCTAAATCTGCTATAATCCCAGACCAACCTGAACAGCCCCCACGAAGGCTTAGCCCAGAGTGTCAATAGCACCGACGTTCAGAGACCTGGTTCTAAAATATGGGCATCGTGAGAGAAGAGACTGATTGCCCTGCTTAAAACCTTCCAACAACGTCCATCACAGCCAGGCTGAGTTCCGGACCCTGACCTTGATCCACAAGGCCCTGCAGGACCGGGACCCTGCCCGCCTCTCCGACCTCACACCCTCCCCTCTCCCCCGTTCACTTTACTCCAATCACCTTGCCTTCCTTCCAGTCCTGCTTCAGACCCACAGCCTTCACCCTGCCGTTCCCTCTTCCTTAAATACCTTTCCTCCCGCTCTTCCAGTTATTCAGGGACAGTTTAAATGTCACCTGCCCCGTCACACATCCTGCACTAGAGCCCCTCTGCCCTCACACATCGGTGATACCCTGCCCGGCGGTGACTGTGCTCTGCGGTGAGGTGAGTGCTGGCTGCCTGTGAGGGCGGGATCTGCTCCCTCCCCGGAATGTGAGGATATGAGGACAAGCACCATGTCATCCTGTTTATGTCTGTACCTCCAGCATCCAGCACACCAGCTGGCACATGTGCAGGGGTCAAAAGTAACTCTTTTGAATGAAGGAGTAAATGAACCATGGCTGGAAAGAGTGGAGTCTTTGCAGGCGATGCCCCTGGATTGAGCCACCTTCACTCTCCAAGCCTCTGTCTCCTCATCTGTAAAATGGGCATAAAAACCCCACACCCCAAGGCTGCTGTGCGGATGACGGGGGATGGTATGTGCAGAGCCCCTGGCGTGGTTCCCAGCTCCGAACAGGCACTTACGAGGTGTGTGTTGGACACAGAATGCTTGAATAAAAGCAGGAGCACGGTTGGCTGTCATTTTGAGGGTGAGGTCCTGGGGAGGAAGAAGACAGAGTTGGGGTGCTGGTGGGCTCCTTGGAGTGAAGGGATGGAGAACGTGGGCTCGTGAACAGAGCCCCGGTCACCCAGGCAGCCTCTGCTTCTCCCTCTGTCGATGGTCCTCTTCTTCCCCAACCATCTAAGACCATGATCCTAGCTCCCTCCTGCCACAATCATGGTCCCAGGCTGACGCCCGGCTTCCTGGCCACCCGCCCCTCCCTTGCAGGACCCAGGAGGGACGCAGCCATGGTCAGCTTCCCTCTCATGAGGGTTACGTCCGTCCCCAGCAGGTGCCGCCCCGCTGTCTCTGCCTGTGTCCGTCTAGACCATGCAGGAAATGAAAGCCGGCTGCAGGGCACCTGCAGTAAATAGCTCAGGCCCCAGGCCCCGGGGAACATGTGTGCCTGCAAAACGGGATGTGATCTGGGGTCTCTTGCTTTCAAGTACGGTCTCATACCAGACTTGGGGCCACAAAGGAACTTGGGTGGTTTCCACCTCTGGATGAAGGGTGAGGACCACAGGCAGGACGCAGAGAAGCTGGCAGACGAGGGGAGAGGTGGGCACAGGAGCCCCGAGTGCTAGGAGCGGCGGGAGGTGGGCATCTGACCTCCCTGAGCCTCAGTTCCTGCATCTGATAGTCCCTGCCAGGTTAGGTTATCGTGAAAATTAAATGAGTTAAAATATGTAAATGTGTACCTGAGAGCGGGCTGGTCCAGGTGCCTTGCTTTCGAAGAGCAGGCACGCAGAGGGGTTCGGGATAACTTTCTGGTGGAGAAGCCTGGCAAATCCCGCCTCAAGCCAGGTGGCCAAGGTTAATATCAGTGATGACACCTTGATCCTGGATTTCCAGCCTCCAGACTGCAAGACAATATACTTCCACCCACGCTGGCCCTTGGAATGTAACCCAGGACCAGCAGGAGGGACCAGAGGACAAGGGGGGATGCTGTTGGCTTCTCCAGCCTCTGTTTCTCTGCTTTTCTCCACTCTGTGGCTTTCAAGACCCTCTGAAGGATACCCCCACCCCAGCCTTGCCAGGCCCCTGACTTGGTCTCTGTGCCCCATCCTTGGAAGCCCTGCCTGGGCTTCAGGCTCCCTCTGCCCCTCGCAGCTGCCTCTGTACATGCAGTGGGGCTAGGAGGGCTGAACGTGGTAAAGCACCTGCTGCTCGGGACAAGCTACTGGGTTGAAGTTGGGAGGCCGGGCTTGGGCCCTCTTTGTTGGCAGTTTTCTCAAGGCTGTAGAGTTCTTCGCACCTCTTGCTTTCACCTGTGGCCTCAAGAACCAAGTTCTCAGGCTGCAGGAAGTGGCTCACTTGCCATCCAGTCCCTTCAGATTTGCAAACTCAGCTGGGCTTTCCGGGGCACTGAATGGTCCTTGTCCAGTCCTAGCTTGCCCCAGCAGGCCTCCTGGCATTCACCTGGTTGGTCCCTTTGGCCTGCAATAACTGAATGACAGGTCTCTCCTGCAGAAATATTCTGGGGCCAGCTCCTATACAAAATTTCCCCCTTCCCCAGTAGAGCTGAATGGATAAATGAATAAATGAATGAATGCAAAGCTAATGTGGTCTCGGATCCCCGGAGAGAGGACAGTGTGAGGCCCTGGAACTAGGTTGCGTGGGTTCAAATCCTGGGACCAAGACTAGCTGTGTGACCCTGGACAAGTTACTTAACATCTCTGGGCCTCAGTTGTCTTATCTGCAAAATAAGATAATAATAGCACCTACCCCTGAAGTTGTGGAGATTAAATGAAATAAGGCCCCAAACAGATTTCCTTCCTGGTGCTGATAAAGCTTAGCTTCTTTGTCATCCAGGGCACGAGTTTCGGCATCTTCATCCTGCATCCTGTGCTCATCATGCTTAGAACCTAATTTCCTTAGTTTCAGCCTAATCTTTTTTCCCACATTGGGCTCAGCTAATTCATTCACTGCTGAGTAATTTAGTATCAGAGGCAGAGTGCTGCAGACAGGAAAGAAGGTTAAGACGCAGAGGCTAGACACCCGGGGGAGGGACATTTTCAGTGTGAGGAAACAGGACCCTCAGTGGACAGATATCATTCACGTGCCACAAGGGGCCTGGGCTGAATGAAACCTCTTGACTTAACTCCCAGTGAAAACACTACAATAGCAGCCCAGGTCACAGCCTGCAACCCTGTCACTCTGAACCTTCCTGCAGGAAGATGACTGCAGGGCCCCTTTTCAAAATAAGAGTGGGCTTCAACAGCCATGCTCACAGGAAAGTAACTGCTGTGTTTGAAAAGGCTACCTCTCTCCCTTTATTTAAAGGACCTAGGAGATTTGGCAATTAAAATCCAGAAGGAGAAGAAAAGGAATAAGATAATTGCTTGCCCACCCAGCCTCACCCGCTCTGGGACCCAAGACTGGTGGGGGGATGAGCTGGAGCTCAGAGCTCTGCAAAATATGTCGCATCACAGCCCAGACTGTTGTGGGGTGCGTGCCTTCTGCAGCGAGAAAACTGGCGCTGAGTGAAACTTCTGGATCCTGCAAGAGTTGCGTGCACAGCACTTCTCAGCTTGCAAACCGTCTCCATACTCTACCTCAAATGTCTGTGCCCATGTGGGTGCGAGAACTGAGACTCAGAGGGATGACATGAGGTTCCCAAGGTCATGAGAGGGTGCAGCTGGTCTGCGCTGGTGTCCTGGGAGGCCATCCTGCGCTTTTCACCAGACAAGGTGCATGCCCTCCCCTTTCTTCCAGAACAAACCCAGGCCCATGTGCAAGACGAAGGGGCCCGGTAGCCCGTCTAGAAGATGACACCTCAGGAAGGGAGCGTGGTCTGGGAAAGAACAGAAGGGCTGTGCCCTCCATTTTTGTACTTGGAAGAGGAAGGCAATTACAGGCAGACCCAGACGTCTGGAAAGCATCGAAGGAAGAGGGGAATTTGAGTAACAGACTGTGTGAAAACTGGCTCGTGTCCCAGGAGGGCATTCCAGTCAAGCCAGGATGAGGCTGTCCGAGCGTCTCCAGGCCTGGGTGTGTGCAAGGGGACTTCCTGGTTTGCTCCTGGGAATTTAAATGGCTTGGAAGGGAATTAAAATCAGTTGGATAAGGTTGATGGTGCCAAGCTGCCTATGAACTCTGAGATGCCAGCAAAGACACTGACAGGCGTCACGCAAAGGAAGCTGAAGTCTCAAGGCCTTCTGGGGCGTCCATAGACAACTTCAAGTTCTTTCCAGCAGTCCGAGATCAGAACACTGACTGGCCTCACTGCTAGCGGCCTGCTGGGCAAGGAAACTGAAGTCCGTGGTTTCCAGCCTGTCTTTGGCTTTTCCTTCTCCCCTGGATCCTCTTTCTTTTATGTAAATCCTCTTCTAGCCCTTTTGGAGGAAAGCTACAAGTAAAGAGCATGCGAGTAATTGACTCAGTGTCTTTGAGTTATTTTCTGACTCCAGACCCCATCACTGGGTAGCTGGCTAGTGCCCTTTGGCGTGTCACTTAACCTCTCAGGCCTCACTTTCTCCTCCGTAAAAAGGGGATAATAACTCCCACCTTGCAAGGCTCAAACAAGAAATTCCATGAGAAGAGTTATACGCACATGTGGTTCTGCCGTCATTACCATTTGTGTCCGTTTCCTATTGCTGCTGTAGCACACCACAGACTTAGTGATTTAAAACTACACACGTTTATTCTCTTAAAGTTGTGGAGGTGGAAAGCCTGAAATGAGCCTTACAAGGCTAAACTCCAGGGATCAGCAGGGCTGCATGCTTCCAGGAGGGTCTAGAGGAAGACTCATTCCTTCCTCATTTCCAGCAACTAGTGGCTGCCTGCATTCCTCCGCACCGGTCCCATCCTCCCTTCAAAGCCCACAGTGTCGCATCTTCTGGTCTCTCTCGTTGGTTCTGACCTTTCTGCCTCCCTCGTATAAAGGCCCCTGTGATTATATTGAGCCTATTTGGATAACCTCATCATCTCAAAATCTTTCATTTAATCCCGTCTGTAAACTCCCTTTTACCATATAAGGTAAAATAGTCAGGTTCTGGGGGTTAGAAGACGGACAGCTTGGGCGGGGGTTGTCTGCCACAACCAATACTTTCATCAACTAGCTCATTTACTTCCTCTAATCCTCACTGAACCCCATGAAGTAAACACTGCTGTATTCCCATTTGGAAACTGAGGCACAGAGAAGGTAAGTTTCCCAAGGTCATGTTGCGGAAAAAATGTGTTTTATGGGGCTTCCCGCCTGAGTCACAGAGCCAATAAGTGGTGAAGGAGTGATTCCAACCCAGGAAGTGGGCTTCTGGAGTTCTGGTTCTTACCAGCTGAACTATGTAACGTGATACACTGTAAGCGCTATATTAATGTTAGCTGTTACTATAGTTGTTATTTCTACTAAAATTAACATGATCATCCTTATCTCATATGACTCTTGTGAGCATTTAAATAAATTATTGTGAGTGCTTGGCACACAGTAGGTCTTCAAATGGTATTTCGATCTCAGCGCTACTAACTCATCTTTCTTTTTACTCCGAAGACGTTCGTTTTAGTTCACTCCGCCCCCCGCCCAGAAGAGGGCGCCATCGCCACCCCAAATCCGCCCCACTCAAGATGGCGCCCATTGGTCTGCAATCGTATGCTGCCCTTCTCAATATGGCGCCAACACCAGCTGTTACCTTCCGCCCTCTTCAGGATGGCCTTAGCAGCTTCGGTCCTGGGAGCAAACCGACCTTCTCAAAATGGTGAAGAATGCAAGGCGCACGGCATCCTGACCTCAAGATGGCGCCAGTGTCGTAAACAGCGTCGCAAACCTGAAGACACTTCCGGTTGCACCGGAAGTAGGTATATGAGGCCTGCCGGGGTCCGTGAAGTGCTCGCTCTGGGCCGGGACACTCTGACGCGACCATGGACCGGAGGAAAAAGCCTTTGGACGTCACGGCCTCCTCGGTGAGTACGGGTATAGATGATGCTACGGGCTCCACGTTCTCCCCACCTCCACTGGACAAGAATCTCGACTTAGCTTGTTTCTTCACTCGGGGACCCCGGGCCGGGCGTTTCTCGTCAGACGGGGTCCCGGGGCAGCTTTCTTCCTCACGGAACCCTGAACTTGGCTTCTCCCCTCCGCCGTGCACCCGGACCAGGCTTCCCCCGCCAGACACGGGCCTGAACCTGGTGTCTTTTAGGGTTAGAAATGTCGCAGGGCGGCGGGGGTAGGGGAGTGGAATCCTCGTCAGTGCTCGCTGTGCGGACATACTCCCCTTCCTGTTCTCTGGACCTGTTCTCAGGTCCCCCTGGAAGATTAGAGGGTGTGACTTATTCCCCATGATCCGAGAGTGCCCAGCGTCCCCGACCGGGAACTAAATAAACAGTTGTTAATACACCCATAACGTGCGCTACCTGGGAGCTGTAAGGGCTAACAGGCTGTAAGCCGTTTTGTTAAGTTAGTTCCAGGAAGAAAACCTGCTCTGAGAGCTTATTTGTGTAGCGGTTTCTATGCGTTATCTTACTGAATCCTCCCAACTGCTTTAGGGGGTGGGTGCTAGTAATACCCTCGTTTTGTAGATGGTGAACCTGAGACTCAGAAAGTGAAGTGGCTTTCCCCAGCTTACTTACAGAATTATTCCTGGTAGAACTGGGCTCACTCAGTCTGGCTGACTCAAAAGCTCTTGTCTTTTCCACATATCAGAGCAAAGTGCCTAATCTTTGATTTAATCTTGGATTTACTTCAGAGTGTTAGGCTGTAAGGGATGAGAAGGAAAACATCTCAGTATCCCAACATTTGAACCCCTTTCCTCGTCTAATACTGAAAATTGGTACTACTTATTATGTTGGAGGATTGGGAACCAAAAAGCTGTAAAATTCAAGTTGTCCTTTCCTGACAGGTTAAAATTAACAATAATCATCATATAAATGGCACTTGGAAGTTAATTTTCTGAGTATCTTTTAAAATTCAAAAGTAGTTAAAGAATTGGAAAATGTGTGGCTAGAAAATTGGTGCAGTCCAGAAGGTTTAGAAGAAAAACCTTAAGTTTTAAATTTTGAAAAAGAAATTTAGAGTCATAGGTCATGGGATGAAACTGCTCTTGGCATTGTTAAAATCCGTGCCAAGCTTTTAAACTGATTTCTTGCAAAACGGAAATCGCTGAACTCACTCATTTTGATTTCCCTTAAAAGTTGGTGTGTGATACTGGGTTTTATTAGTATCTGATTTACAAATGCCTGTGTCTGTAAAAGCAGCTGTACTTGAATCCTTAGAAAAGAAACTGTCATTATACCGTTTTTTGCAGAGTACACAGATACAGCTGAGGGCTCAGGGAGTGTTCATCAACTCCCATTTTCTTTGTCCTGGCCTTCCGTGATCTTGAACACTGTTGTTCAGCTAAACTTGCAATTTCCAAAACATGCTGAAACAATATTCACTTAGCCCATATTTATTTCTAATTGTTGAAATCTTGCCTGTCTTTTAAGGCTCATTTCAAAGCCATCTGTGATCATGCTGAAAAGATTCCTTTATCTGAACTTTTATGCTGCTTTCTTCCACTTTAAAGTCCTTTATTACATCTGACCTGTGTTGTAAGTTACCTTTCTCATTAGATTGTAGGCTCTTTGAGGCCAGGAGTACGTCTGATTCATGTTTGTGTGCTGCTCTTCAGTGTTAAGTGTCAGGCACGTAACTGCTGCTTGGATTGTTGCTGAACAAAGATGTTTCCCTGTAGAAATAATAAGTTGTTGTGAGGCTTAAATGAAACTATACATGAAAAAGCCAAGTACACGGCCAGTCAGAGAGGAGGTGCTTAATAATCTTAGCTGAGTCTGAGTCTGAAAGATGCAGACTTCATTTACTTTGCTGTATCACTCTCCCCTTGACAAGAGGAAAGCCTTTGAGTGTTGACACTTAAGGTAGAAATACATTTTCAACAGAGCTGGAATGAGGTATGACTTGGTTTTATTTTGTACTGGATTCTACATTTAAACATGTAATTTTATATACATTTTTGTCCATTTATAGGGACTTGAAATCTTGCTTTGAGAATTATAAAAACTTAGAAATCGAGTCACTCAGTAGAGTTAATTTAATGTTTTTGATTGCTTATTGGTTTTATTCTAGTTGGTAGACCTTAAGGCTGAACTCTTCCGAAAACAAGAAGAATTCAAACAAGAAAAACTTCTAAAAGATTCTGGAGTTTTGGGGAAACCAAAAACAACTAATAAGGTAAAAGTAAGATCTAACTATCCATTGATTCTGAAACATTATTATACTGTACTTAGGTTTTATGAAAATATCCATGGTATCTGCAACCTATAAATTCCTGTCTTGTATTTGAAAATCTGCATGAAATGTTTTAAATATTAAAATAGAAATAAGATTTAAATGCTCATTGTAACACTAATTCTTTAGCATTTCTTTTGAAGTAGTACATGCTGTTAACCAGTGGTTGTTTCCGTTGTCGTGGAAGATTATCTAGTTATGCAGGTGGTATAAATCCAAACAGAGATAAACAATTAGATGATGAGAAAATACAGCAGAAAATATCCAGGTCTTTAAGAGTTGTGGAGGTTTCCCCAATTTTACAGGTAACAGTGTCTGTTACTTGTATTAGTAAATCTCTAAAATACATGTATTTTCGTTAGAGTCTTGAGTTAGGTTGTAATCTTTCAAGAGATAAAAGAGAAGTAACTGCAGTTATATGAAGAAATTCTTTATGTAGTTTAGGGCATTTTTCCAGCTCCAGCTTTGCCACCTCCCATCTATTTGCAGGACACAGGCTGGCTGTCAGAAGTCTACTTACTTCCATTGATTCTTAAGGTCTAATTATCTTTTTTTCTCCCTTCTGATGTACAAGTTGAGATTTGCAGTCATTTGATGATTCTGTTTTGTCTTTCCAAATTATTCTCCAGAAACCAAGTATCTGGAGCAAACGGAATGCAGGAGTTTCTAACCGAGCTGAGAGGGATGCCGAACAGAAGGTTGAGGAGCAGAAGGCGTTAGACAGAGCAAGGTAAAGCCCAGCCCACCGAGCGCGGTGCCTGTGAGGCTACGCAGGCCGAGTGGGAGGCTCGGCGTTCACTCCTTTTGATTTACAGTTTTGATTTTTATCATCCTTCTAGCCAAATACTCCTTAAATAGAAAATATACTCAGAAAATAATACAATTTGCAGATATGTTTATAGTTTTATAAGAAGATAAGACATAGCCTCAATTTAAAAGATGGAACAGTTCCACTTTGGGCCCCCATGAGGCACTGAGATTATCAGCAAGCGTTTGAGACGTGTCCCCATGGGGGTTGTTCCGGGGCTACTGGTGGTGTGACATCAGCACTTAGGAACTGAATTTTTCCCCTAACGAAAAACTTCAAATGGACAGAATACTTGAAAGAAGAGTACAGTGAATATTCTGTTACCTTCGCCTAAGTTCACCCATTAACATCTTTCAAAATTTACTTTCTTCCTCCCCCTCCCCTGTGTGTGGAGAAACGTTGTGAAACCTCATGACGCTTTACCTGTAAATATTTCAGCAAGTCTCTTCTGAGAACAAGGACATGGTCCTGCATGACCACAGTACTGCTGTCACACCCAAGGAAGTTAACACTGGTGAAGCAGTAGTGGTCCGTATGGTGGACCAGGCGTGTGGCCAGCATTCAGATTTCACCAGTTACCCTAGTACAGTTGTGTCCTTTACGGTTTTTTAAAACATCAAATCCAAGATTCAAAGATAACACATCATGTTCAGTTGTCATGTCTCTTTAGTCTTCTTAAATCTGGAACAGTCCCCTTGCCTGTTTGTTGTCTGTCACGCCGGTGGCGGTTTTGAAGAGTCCCCGCCAGTTGTTTCTGCAGCGTCCCAGATCTGATTAGAGTCCCCCCCAAGTGTTTTTGGTAAGAATACTTTGTAGGTGATGACGTGTCCTTCCCACTGAGTCACGTCGGAGGCTCGTAATGTCAGTTTGAGTGACTGGTGGTGATTTAAGTTTGACCCGCCGGGTGAGGTAGGTCTGCTAGGTTTTTGCGGTGAAGCTGCTCTCCCTCGGCTGTGATGAATAGTGTCTGAGGAGGGAAGCCAATTGGGTGAGTGTCGCTTTCGCCAGGATACTTTCGTGCGACGGTTTTGTCACCACTGACAAGTCTTGCTGCTTGTCAGTTATCACCTTGATGGTTTCGCGGCTGTGAGCTTCCCGTCCTTCTGTCTTTACTGGTTTCCACTCCGTTTACCAGCTGTCACTCTTGTGTAAGGAAGAGCTCCTCCTCCTTTGCAGCATCGCCCTGAATCAGAACCCCAAGTTTCGCTGTCTGTGTGACTGCCGCATGGGCTTTTGGAGCCGTTGCGTAACAGCAGCTTGGCAGCTGAAAACTGGTGCGCAGGCTTCTCAGCTCTTTTGGGTCTGAAAATAAAGGGCAGGATTTGGCTCATTTGGGGGATTTGGTGTTTGACCTCTGACAAGAGACTTTACTTAAAAGCGTGTTCATTTTTGAGGTATCTTTCTCACCATTGGATATTAATCTCAGAATTACAGTTTTGTGGAAAGATGCCATAACTTTAACATTTCATATATATGTATTTTATTGAGCTATAATTGAAATGCTGTATTCTTTCCAGGTGCGTGACATCACGACTCGGTGGTTGTACATGTTGTGAAATGATCGCAGTAAATCTACTTAACACGCATCACCGCACAGAGTTACAAATTATGTTCTCGTGACAAGAATTTTAGAGATCTACTCTCTGAACAAATTTCAGATGTGCGGTACAGTGTTGTTAACTATAGTCCCATGCTGTACGTTACACCCTCAAGGCTTATTTATTTTAGAACTGGAAGTTTGTACCTTTTTACCCCCTTCACCCATGTCACCCACCCCCACACTCCCCGCCTCTGGCAACCACCATTCTGTTCTCTGGAGCTGTGAACTTGTCTTTAGATTCCACATATAACTGTGATCATACGGTGTTTGTCTTTCTCTGTCTGGCTTATTTCACTTAGCGTTAAGATCCATCCACGTTGTTGCAAATGGCAAGATTTCCTTCTTTTTTATGGCTGAGTAGAATTCCGTTGTGTATATATATTCACTTTTTTTAATTCATTCATCCGTCAGTGGACACGGAGATTGTGTCCATATCTTGGCTGTTGTAAATAATGCTGCAGTTAACATGGCGGTGCGTGTTTCTTTTTGAATTAGTGTTTTCATTTTCTTCGAATAAATACCCAGAAGTAGAATTGCTGGATCATATGGCAGTTCCATTTTTAAAAAATTTTTTTAAGGATTCTGCATTCTCTTTTTCCATAGTGGCTGCTCCAGTTTACATTCCTACCAGCAGTGCACGGGGCTTCCCTTTTCTCCACATCCTCACCGGCCAACACCCGTTATTTCTTCTCTTTTTGATAGTAGCCATTCTAACAGATGTGAGGTGATATCATTGTGGTTTTGATTTGCATTTCCCTTGCGATTAGTAATGTTGAACACCTTTCCGTATGCCAGTTGGCCATCTGTATGTCTTTGAAAAATGTCTATTCAGGTCCATTTTTTAAATTGAATTGTTTGGGGTTTTTGCTGTTGAGTTGAAAGTTCTTTATTGATTTTGTATATTAAGCCCTTGTCAGATAATTTACAAATGTTTTCTTCCATCCAGTGGTTGCCTTTTTATTTTGTTGATGATTTCCTTTGCTCTGCAGAAGCTTTTTAGTTTGATTGGTCCCTCTTGTTTATTTTGACTTTTGTTGCCTTTGCTTTTGGTGTCAAATCCAAACAAAACAAAACGTTGCCACAACCAACGTCAGGGAGCTCGTTGTCTGTTTTCTTCTAGGAGTTTTATGGTTTTGGATCTTATGTTCAAGTTATTAATCCATTTTGAGTTAGTTTCTGTGTCAGATAGTGGTCCAGTTTCATTCTTTTGCATGTGGCCCTCCAGTTTATTTTCCCAACACTCCTGAAGGGACTGTCTTTGCACAAGACCATATGTGTGTGTTTGTTTCCAGGCTCTCTATTCTGTAATGCTGCAGTGAACCTGAGGGTGCATATTTTCTTTTGCATTAGTGTTGATTCTGTTGATCTTTTTGTCTGTTTTCATGGCAGTACCATACTGCTTCGATTACTGTGATGTTGTAATACAGTCTGGAATGAGAGCGTGTGATGCCCTCAGCTTTGTTCTTTCCCAAGATTGCTTTGGCTCTCTGGGGATCATTTGTGGTTCCACACAGATTTTAGGATCGTTCGTTCTGTTTCTGTGAAGAATGCCATTGGAATTTTAACAGGGATTGCCTTGAATCTGTAGGTTGCTTTGGGTGGTGTGGACGTTTTAAGAGTATTGATCCTTCTAATTCTGGAGCAGAAAGTAAATACGTCCCCACTTACTTGTGTTGCCTTCAGTTTCTTTCTTCGGTGCCTTTCAGTTTTCAGTGTACAGCTCTTGCACCTTCTTTGTTACTTTTATTCCTGAGTGTTTGTAATTCATCTTGATGCAACTGTAAATTGGGATTGTTTTCTTATTTTTCCTTTCTGAAAGTTCATTATTAGTGTATAGAAACACAACAGGTCCTTGTATATTGGTTTTTGTATCCTGCAGCTTTACTGAGTTCGTTTATTAGTTCCAACAGTTTTTTTTGTGGAGTCTGGGAGTTTCTGTATGTAGTATTATGTCATCTGCAAACAGTGACAGTTTTGCTTCTTCCTTTTGGATTCGGATGCCTTTTCTTTCTTTTTCTTGCCTAACTGCTCTGACTGAGACTTCCAGCTTCCAGCACTGCGTTGGATAAGAGTGGCAAGAGTGAGGCGCCCTTGCCTTGCTCCTGGTCTTAGAGGGAAAGCGGTCAGCTTGTTACCGTTGAGTGTGCCATTAGCCTTGGGCGTAAGCTCTTTTTATTTCCTCTGTGTGACAGACTTTTCCTTGGCACTCGCTGGGATTTTTCCATTCGGTATCTTTCTACGTCATCCTTTCACTGTTCCTGTGGGGAGTCGAGTCTGTCCGTGATGTGCAGGACTTCTGCTTCTGGCCCGAGCGAAGAACAGGCAGAGGCAACTCTGTGAGGAGGTGAGGCCTTAGGCAAGTTACTTATCCATGGAGACTCTTTCCTTCTCTGTGAAGTGAGGTGGTTAGTGATTAAAGGAGATACTTAGTGTCTGGCACGTGTTTGATGCCATATAAGTGCCCCACAGTCTCGCCCTCTGAGTTCCACCTTCAGTTCTAACAGAAGAAATTGTGCTCCACTGTCACCCGTGACTTCCTCGTCTATTAAATCCGGTGGCCGTTTCTCTGACATCTTCCTTGATCTCCATTGCTCATCTGAAGCCTCTTCCTGCCAGGTGCTCGTGTTCTGCTGCACCCGGGCTTCTCCCCCTCTCTCTTGCACCCTCGTTGCTGCCTGTGTCTGTTTTGTACGGTGCTCTCCTTTGCTCACAGCCCCCCGTGCTGGTCCCTCCTTGGACGTGGGGCTCACTCCCGCTTCCCCTTCCCTCCGTCTGGCTGGCTCTCTCCCCCAGGTCCTCCCGCGGTTGACTTTGGCTGTGCAAGCCTCGGCTCAGACGTCCCTTTACAGAGGTTTCCCCTGACTGCCCTGTCTAGTGACCTGCCCACTTACTCTGTCCTGACAGTGTGTTTTGTTTTCCTAACTTTTTGAAGTTTGTTTTTACTAAGACAGTAAGAGTCTATGATGAGACCGCTTGTTACATTTAGCCCCCTCAGGAACAGAGTGACTTGACGTCCTAGAAGTGGATGTGACTGAGCTGGTCCACGGGGCCCTCCGTCTGCTTGACACAGGGCCTCCACCGGGGAAGCTCGCTTTTGTTTCCTTCCGTCACAGCTCTTCTCGCCGTGTGGAGTCTTACTGCTTTACGTGTCATCTTTCTCCCCCTCAAGAACGTCAGCCCCATGAGAGCTGCGACTGTGTCCTGTGCGCCTGGGCCAGCGGAGGCGTGCAGCCCGTGCTTGTGAACGAATGTGGGAAGTGAAGGAGAGCCTTTCTGACGAGGCAGAGAGGACGTAACTGATGGCTTGCCCGACGTGTGTCCTCACTGCAGCCCTGAGAGGCAGCGCTGTCTTTCTCCTCCTCTGTGATGTGGGAGTTGAGGTGTAAGAGAGGCTAAGTGACTTGTTCCAGAGTACGCAGCCGGGTGACCGACGGGCTTTATCACCTCAGGACATCGTTAGAAATGAAATTTTCCATTATGATCACTTGTGATCCTTCATAGCAAAGCGCAGATGTCCTCTTTGGGGCTCTTTATTGTCATTCAGTATTTCTGCAATAAAAGGATTGTCAGCTGTCTTACCCACTAAACAATGAATGTCAGCAGAATTAACACGAGCAGGGAGGCTGCTGTGTTGAAATACCAGAGTTGAGGTTTGTTTTATATTAGCTATTTCTCATGAATAAATTATTTATGCTCTGTATAGAACAGACGTCGTATTTTTTACCAGACGTCTCAGAAGCTGGTCTGTAGCTCCTTTAGTGAAGCCTAGTAAGCCATGGGAGACCAGGGGCCCTCGTCTAAGAGCAGCACCATGCAGAGTTTGCGCGGAATTTGGTGATTCGTCTGGAACGTTGCAAATAGAAAATGTTTTTGTTGAGGCATCTGTCTCTTTTTTTTTGGCATTTAATTTCAGGTGTTTGGCACTTGAATTAAGCTGGAATCTTACTTCGTTCATTTATTCATTCATCAGATACTGATGGGGCACCTGGTGCACCGGGTACTGTTTTAGGCCCTGGGTACAGTCAAAGTTAGAGAAATGAGGGCCCTGCTGTGCTGGAGCTTACATGTGGTTGGCCCTCAGGGCGGGGTGGGCCGCTCTAGGGATGCCTCCACGGCTGCCCCTGGCCGGCTGCAGCAGGGAGCAGGCGTGGTGGTGGTAAGATCGCCTCTAATACTTGTGTTTTTTCTCTCCTAGGGAGAAATTGGAAGAAAAAGCCAAATTATACGAAAAAATGACTGAAGGAGACTTTATCGGTAAATACCACTGTTTATTTATATGTCTTTATTTTCTGTTACTTGTACAGCTCTGTGATAGTTTATCACTTGTCAGAATAATTGTAAGAATAGTGAGAAATTAAACAAATAATATCGATTACTTTCCGTGCCCGCACTGAGACAGGAAAGTCAGCAGTAACTTTTCGATTGCCCCGTGGGAGCTGAGCCCTGTGTTAGGTGTGAGAAGGGACGAGCCGGTGCGCTATAGGCGGGATTTCTTGCCTCTACTGTCGGCGGGGCTCCAGGGTGGGCGTCAGCAGTGGAGAAAATGTCACAGAGCAGAACAGGGTTAGGGAACAAGGTCTAAATAGGCCGTGGTTACAAACAGCTGTCCACACCAGCAGGTCTACCTCCTAGCACGTGTGTGTGACCAGCTGCTGGGGCAGATTACGTTCTGGAGCCTCCGTTCCTCTGCACTGGACAGTGGGGTAGCACCCGCCCCCAGTGTCGGGAACCTGGTTCCTGCTTCTTTGAGCTGAACTCCAGCGTAGTGAAACTTGATGTACATCAGCTGTCCTGGGTTAACTTAAAGTCATGGATTGTTACTTAACTTCAACTGTGTATCTTAGTTCAAGCAGATCATGAGCCCCCCAGGGCAGGCCGCATTTTACACGTCTCTGTGTGCCCTGCAGATGGGGCGCCGTGCCCTGCTTGGAAGTGGTGTCCATGGCTTGAAAAGAACTCAGATACCCGCTTTGCCTCTGTTACGACCCTTAAACACCTGCCGTCCTGCAGCAGTGTTATGGGGGCTCCGGGGCACGGCTCACATGATGAGGGTGGTGGATTGCTCACGCCACAAAGGTTTGTTGCCCGGGTCTGAGGACGTGAGACGCCGGCTCTGTGTCTGTGTTACGTGACTGCCCGAATGGGTCTCTTGAATCAGACGGTCTTGTCATCTCAGAGTCACGACCTGAGACAGTACTGCTCACTCAGATAGTGTGCTGACGAGGCAGCAGAAAACTTGAGGCTTCATAAAGATTTTTATGTGGCACATATGGCCAGCGGCCTTTCTGCAGCCCCCCTGCCGTCCCGAGGTGGCTCTTGCTCTGTGCAAGCCGACGGGCAGGTGGGTGCACCCGCTGCTGAGCTGTCCCGGGTGCCGGAGCCGCCCGGTGATGGATGTGGCGTCATATCACTTCCATGTGTAGCTGCTGCTTTGATGTCAAGAGTCTGAAAATTGATTTTTATGTCCTAGATGAAGAAGTGGAGGATATGTACCTTGTGGATTTCACACAGAAGATCATAGACAAACACAAAGAAATGGAAGCGATTGGTGCCAGTAGAGATTCTAGAAAGACAGGAGAAAGAGACGATGATGAAGAAATCCTTTCTGAAAAGGATATCCCTCCTCCCCAGGACTCCAGTGAGGAATGGTTGGTGATCTTCTGCCATTTGGTCATGTTAACATCATCAGACTTGGGTTTACTTCTTGGAGTGATGTTGTTCCGTTGTTATCAAGCCATGTCTCTTTATTCCTCCTCAGTTTTCTATCCTTTGACACACCACTTTAAGTTGGATTGATAGAAGTAGAAGCAGTAGCTCCAATGAAAAAGTAATTACAGATTAAGACCCGCCTCCTCCTGCCGTGTCCCAGGCACTGTCCCAGGCACGGAGGCGCCGACACTCCTGTTTCACTGATGTGCGGGAGCTGTTCAGGCGGAAGACTGCTCCTCTGTTCCCCGAGCTGCTGCCTTCCCCAGGCCCTTACTCTAACCTCGTGGAGAGTCATCAAGCAGGAAGGAGCATGAGCTCTGTTTCCAGCGAGAAGAGGCTGGCGGAGCCAGCCCACTGAGCCCTGCTCTGGCTGTGATGTGCTCTGGCAGTGCGGGCTGGGCACCCCAGCCCCCGACTGCACAGCGCTGGCTCCGCCTCTCACTGGTGGTGGAGTCGCCTTCGAGCTCCTAGCGTCTCTAAGGCTCAGTTTCCTCACCTGTGAAACAGGGCTGGCAAGGCCTGCTTCCCAGTATGTTTGTCTGAAACGCCCTTCAGGAAGTAAGAGTGTCCTGGGCTCCCCAGGAAATTGCTGTCTGTGGCATATAAGCAGACACTTTGTAAATTTTTATTACTGAATTTATCCTGAATTTTGCCCACATGTAGGTGAACCACAGGAAAACTAAACTAGTCTTTTCCGTACGCAGAGACCAGAATGAAAATTCTATTATGACTTTCTCCACCTAAGACGTTGTTTAGAAACTTGTTCAGAAGGGCTTGAAATTACCTGGAGCCGCTCAGCTGGTGTCCTGGGCATCCCTGCCTTCCCCCTCCTGCCAGTGCCTAGCCACCACCTCCCTCAGGGCTGAGGTGCGCCTGTGGTGGGGGGTGTGTCAGGGATGCTCAGGACTCAGGCTGAGGTGTGCCCGTGGCGGGGAGTGTGTCAGGGATGCTCAGGACTCGGGCTCAGGTGTGACCGTGGTGGGAGGTGTGTCAGGGATGCTCAGGACTCAGGCTGAGGTGTGCCCGTGGCGGGGAGTGTGTCAGGGATGCTCAGGACTCGGGCTCAGGTGTGACCGTGGTGGGAGGTGTGTCAGGGATGCTCAGGACTCGGGCTGAGGTGTGTCAGGGATGCTCCGGACTTTGTCAGCATTGGCCCTGCGGGCAGGAGTCATTGGTGAGTGAAGAGAGGGGTCCCCTGCTGAGCGCGCTGGCCATCTCATGCTGCCAGGGGCTTCTCACCCCTCCTGAAGCACCTGCTGTCGGGGTGGGCAACGGGCCGGTGCTTGAGCAGCAACCAGCAGGGGACATGTGCGCCCTGGCCCCTTCCATCCGCTTTCTCTTCATCGCTCTGTCTCAGTGGTTTCTCCTCAACTGGACTCTGGTGGCACATAAACGTATGTCCTGCTCCTCTGGGTCTGAACTTTTATCTATTGTTGACACAAAATCGGCCTCATTACCAGAAAAAGATTGAGGCAAATTTTCGGCACGTCATTTCCTGCCTGCTGTTGTTGGGGAGCCTTGACTTGGGAAGAGGGCGTGACTGAGCCCCCAAGTGGGCCTCGTACCGAGCAGTTGTCTCCCAGAGCCTTGCCTGGCGGTTGCTGGGTGCTCGCAGCGGGTGGGGCTCCTGTGCTGCCGTCCTCTTTTGATGGGATCCCTACATTTTGGGGGCCTTCTCCCGAAACAGAATAGCCTGTGACTGCTTTTCAGAGCAGAAATCTCATCTCCTGTGAAAGGTTTAATGTCTTTTTCCCTCTCTTATTAATGCCTGTATGATTACAACCAATTTGTTAGTGACTGGAAGGGTTTGGAGGGCAGTTGAAGGTGTCACATGCCACCGTAAGGTGAAGGAAGACACACTGCAAGCAGCTCTGGCACTTCTTTGTGTGTGTGTTTAAATTAAGTCCCAGAATTGTAACTGCTTGTAAAATCCTTTTGGTAGTTAAGTTCCAGGTGGTGGAAACGCTTTCCACAAAAAAATACTCACACCATCTGGCTAGTTGGTTTTTGTTCTCCATTCATTGAAGGATTTTTTAAAAAAAGGAAGAGGTAGAAAGAAGTTGCTTTCTACAGTTGGGGCTGTGTTTCTTGTGGTAATCAGCTTTAGGACTGTAGTTACGGATTCCCAAACGTTTAGTTTTTAAATCATGGGCCGACGTGGGAGTCGGTGTGTGTGAGAGGAGGGGACAGACTAACGAAAGCAAAGCCACGTGCCTGGGACTCCGGCCTCGAGCTGGTGCAGCAGCAGTGCTGGCCCTTCTGAGCTTTCAGCCCCCCGCTAAAGGCTACGGGAGAGTCCCTGCCTGTAATTAAAAACCGTAAAACTTTGCTGTATCATAATGCACGTGAAATGCTTTCCACGAAGACCTGCCCTTACTTCCTGTTGTGGGAGTCAGAGTATTTCATCGGCCTTCCTGGCTGCCTGGCCTCCCTGTCTGCTGCCTCCTTTGGGCAAAGATGAGGGGAAGAGCTAAGGGTGGCAGGTAGCAGCCCGGCCCGCTGGTGAGCTGCCCTTGTGGCACAGAACATGGGTTGCTTGGATTCCTCCTATAAAGAGTCCCCCAAGTGCTTACGTTAAGAAATGTTTAATGCATTGGGAAGAATTGTACCAATTTGAGGAAATAAAGGAAAGAATAAAAAGTCATTTAGGAAGACTGAGGAAATGAGCAACATGAGAATCTGTTACAAACTTACTGTGATGCTGATGGAATGTGTGGAATTGTTTAAACCAGGCTAGAGTAAGCCCTGAGGTGCCGCAGTGAGGGTCTGTGGTCTGGGTGGGGCATTTATCTCTGAAATCAGAGGTGCATATGATCGATCACATCCCACAGTTCCTAAAGCTAAGGTTTAATAAAGGGCACGCGGAGCTTGTTGTGTGTCAGCCTTTCTCGGTGGTGGTCTCTCAGGTTGAGGGTTTTCTTGGTAGTGAGACCTAACGTTGATTTCTTCACTGAGCACCAGCTGCCCCGCTTAGGGAACCGTGTGTCATGTTCAAGGCCTTCTTCACACCTTTCCGCTTTTATTTCAGGGTGGATTATGTGGATTCTTTAGGGCGGTCCCGACGCTGTATGAGAAAGGATTTGCCAGACCTGCTGGAGATGGATAAAAATCTTCAGGGGAGGCTGTAAGTATGTCATGTGCAAAGCTTTGCCCGGGTTTGATTGCAGACATGGGGATTGTTTTGTGGGCAAGACTGTCTTTATTATCTTTGGTAAGGAGATCTTTGTATAAGAACACTTTTGGGGGCACTTTTTCGTGGTTAGCATACAAGACACATGTAGTCCGCACTCAGGCAGCAACCCAAACGCTCGACCGTGCAGACTTGTGCAGCTCCTAGGAGGGATGAGCGAGAGCCGTGTCTGCTTACTTGGAGGGGTGTCTGCCTGCATAGTAGCAGAGAGCCCAGACCAAACCAGCAGCCAGACCACTGGGAGGACAGTGTTTAAGGACTTGCCCTGGGTTAGCCCACAGTGAGTTGGGGCGGGGAGTGGCTAGCTTATTAACTTCTCTTTATACAGCTTTGCATTTTGAAGTAAGGGCTTGCAGCTGAAGTTTTCTCTGTGGGATCCAAGTCACACCTAAGAGGTAACTTGCTAAAACATCCCAGGGAATAAAGTTCTCACCAAGGGCAGCTCTTGTGTGGAGAGTGTCGGGGGAAGGTCCACCTTGTCTGGGCCCAGGGACGGTCGTGCAGAAGCCCTGAGCCATCCAGCAGGACACGAGGCACTGCCCAGGCCACAGCGTCACGCAGCTTCCTCCGCACTGCACGGGGGGCCATCCAGAGGGGGCCCGGAGTTCCTCCTCCCTGCCTGGGCTGCCTCCCTCCATCAGCCCAGGAGTGGGATGGAAAGGAGAGTGATTCGTCTGAGGGCTGAGGTGAGGTTCCATTGTGCTAATGCAGCAAGTCAGCTGCCTGATAAAGAAGGTGGGTGCAGTGTTGCCATGTCCCTGCAGCATCGTGGGCAGAAACTTGCCTGAGGAACTGTTGTCTTCATCACTGGAGTCACTCACTCATCCACGATCCCACTGCCTGAACTGAAACGTTGCTTGTCCCAGCTCTTACCTAAGATGTTTTTTGCTCTGTTTTCCTAGTTTTGTTAGTCCTGCCAATGAAAAAACCTTACTGTCTGAAGATATGAGAAAAGAACTGCAGCGCCAGCAATGGGAGGAAGAAGAGAGGGAGGCCCTGAGGAGGCCTGTGGGGCCCGTACACTACGAAGACGTTCGCGAAAATGGTAGAGTCTTCCAGCAGCTTTTTAAATCATTTTAAAAATCTTGAACGAATGGTGAGCATTAAGGGAAGTATTCATAAAGCAGCAGCTCTTATGGAGAAGAAAAAGATTCTACTTTTAGGATTGAAAATATCCCCTTTGTTCACTCTGTAGCCTGAAAAATACTCATACTGGGAGTAGCTTCCTAACAGAGGGTCTGTTTACTCAAATGTTTGCTCCCTAAGAGAAGTGGGGACAGCCCATGACCGAAAAGTGGATGAATATTTACATTTATCCCTTGGCAAACAGGATGAAAATATGTCTAACTTCTTTTTTAAGCTACATTAAAAAAAAAAAAATTGTGCCAGATGCCAGATATCATTGTGTTCGTTTTTGCTTTGGTGGGATTTGGCCCAGGTCTAATTCACTAATCAGGAAAATCTAATCTTCTGGATAATTTTGACTTGTTTCAGAGGCCCGGCAACTCGGTGTTGGATATTTTGCCTTCGCCCAAGATAAAGAGTTGAGAAACAAGCAAATGAAAACTTTAGAAATGCTGCGTGAACAGGTACAAATGAAACTCGGAGTTGACGTTAAGGTTTGAGCAGTTGGGCTCTTGTTGGACCATACTGCAGAAAAGTCTGGTCAGAAAGTTAGATATTTGCATTGCTATTCAGAATGTGATTACAGGTTCCTTAAAGGTAACTGCTGTATTATTTTGGTGTTTTGGACTTTATAGTTGTTTAGAAGTAACCTGTGTAACTTTGATGTTTTAAATTTGGCTTCAGATACCTCACTTTTGGAGTGGCCTGAGTAACAAAATAGAAAATGATGAAATGGATTGAGGTGTTGGTTGGTTTCCGTGAATGTTAAGCCTTCCAGGACACTCTGTGAGCTCCTACTGCACTTCACAAATCATCGTGGGGCTCGTGTGTGTGGGCTTCATGCGTCTCAGAGATGGCTTCTTAGAAGTGGCTTGAAAATCCATTAGTCTATTTTTAGAATAAAATTATTTCATCCTGTTAAACAGAAATATTGTGAATAGGACTTCGAGCAAATAGTTTGCTAATTTTTTGTTCTGTTCAGACAACAGATCAGAGAACAAAACGAGAAAACATAAAGGAAAAGAGAAAGGCCATGTTAGAAGCAAGACTTGCCAAACTCCGACAAAAAAAGATGAAAAAATCAAAAGAAGACGGAGCAGAGGAAGAAAACAGAGGTATATCGTGGCTCATGTTTCAGAACCTCAAAGGGAAACATTTTCGTTGCGCTGGTGTCCCGGTAATAGGACGGGCTATGGAAGCCAGCTGTCCCGTCCTCTTAGCAAACAGTGCGTCTTGGAGATACTGCCGGGAGCAGTTTCTTTAACCAAAGTGGTGTGGAAACACTCCAGAGACTGTTTCAGGCTGCAGACGAGGGTGTTAACAGTACAGCGTGTCCCTCCGTGAGCAGCACGGCGTAGTAACTGAGGCCTGCTTGGGGGTGGAGTACTTAAAATACTAAAAGGTATGGTGAGGTGAAGTTTCATAGTGCATATATATGTCTTAGGCCTGTCTTCTTTTGCTATGGCTGTAGTTTTTTGTTGGCTATTATAAATTATTTTAAAGAAGAAATGCATCACAAAGTCAGACAATAAAATAAAGAATTTACAAAGCTGGATGCAGACAGCTTACCAGAGGACTGTTAAAACACTTGGGAACACTGTTAAGTGCTGTGCTCGGAGTCGCTCACTGTGTGAGTGATGCTAGTCTGGGCTAAGTGGCCTGAACAGAGAGAATGCATAGACTGGCTCAAACAAGATGGGCGTCTGCTTCCCTAGCTTAACACTTGAGAGGAGGTGGGTTTCCAGGGCACGTAGCAGCTCTGCTGCGGACGGCCACCTGCTTCCCGGCTCCCTCCTGTCTTACTGCTGCTGCCGGTCCCTGGAGGGCTGCTCTCACGTGCAGTCACTTGCTCCCCAGCACGTGTTCATGATCCAGCCCCGGGGAAGAGAGGGCGTTGGGGGAGCCAACTTCCTTTATAGGAGTGTGAGTTGGAAGTCACACTCAACCTACGTGTTTACATCCCAATGGCCAGAAAGCAGTCCACGAGCCACCCCCAGCCGCAGGGCAGGCTGGGAAGTGGCCTCTCAAGCAAGGTGCCACATATCCAGCTGAAATGGGGGGCATTCTAGTCCGGGAGGAAGCAGGGAGTGTGGGTGACAGGGGCATAGGGGGCCCCGCCAGCTCTCACGGAAGCCTGTGCTAAGCCGTGCGCCACTTTCCAATTCTGAACACGCTTCAGCTTTGAAAGGAGGTCGGAAGCACTTAGGAGTCGGAACATCGTCCATTCAGCTTTGTGCGAGTGCTGTGACAGATTAAACTCTGCATGTTGTTCCTCTGTTTTCACTTTATTCCTGAACATCTGTCGTTTCTACAGATGGGAGGTGCCACCACAGCGTTTTTTAAAAATCCCTTTTCTTTTAAAACATGGCCAAAGTTGAGTAGCCTGCAGCCGGTCGCCAGGCTCCAGCTCTTCATCACCCTAAGCCCCTTTGCTTTATCCGAGACTCTTAACTTTAGTTGAGTGATTGGGGGATTTCTGGTCCTTCAGGTGTTGCTCAGGGGGAGCAGTGGGGCGTAGTGGGAAACACAGAGACTTTGAAATCCATCCAGCCTGGGTTTAAGTCCTGGCTCTTGTCACCTCCACCTATGTAGCATTTCTGAGATTGATTTTCCTCATCTGTAAAATGGCAATACCAGTCGTGCGTTTATTAGGGTTGTTATAGTTAAATGAGCTATTGTATACAAAGTATTTAGCCCACTGCCTGGGACGTGATCAGTGCTCAGTAAATACGTTAGTACTTTTACTCTCAGGGTTAGCATATTATATTTAATTTTTAAAGTAGTTTAAAGTTTTATTACAATAAAGTCTTATTCCCTTACCAAAAATAGATGGAGATGTTATTGGGCCTTTGCCACCAGTACCAGAGGTCCTGCCAGCTCCTCGTCCAGCTGCCTCGAGTAGCAAAGTGGAAGTCATCGTTCAGGAGAGGAGGGACACCAGGCCTGGGGTGCCACACGTCCGGGAGTGGGACAGAGGGAAAGGTAAGGGCAACGGTTCTCCTGATGAGAGTGTGATTCTGGTGAGTCTTACTGGTCCTTTGAAGCGTAAGGAATTCTCCAGATCCTTGAACTTGTTTCTTCTCGATACCCAGGCACTGGCTGTTTGTAAACAGGGGCACTAGAAAGGTGATTAAAAACGACCAGATCACCTCTGAAGGATGTCTTTTTAAGAGGCACCTGGGGGAAGGTTTCTGAAGTTCATGCTGCCCCCATGTGGTTTTACAGCTTTAGGGTGCTGTTTCTCAGGGACCGCTTTTTAAAATCTTTGAAGGCTTGGTATTTTAACGTGTTCTGTGTTTTCAGCAGTCTCTTTTACGTTCAGTTGAAAACAGTCTGCGTTCCAGTGTATTAACCTGCATTCACGTGTGGTCCCATTTGGTTATGCAGTTTCCTATAAATTTTTTCTGTAAATACACCGTGGTGCCTCGAGCAGCCTGTCTTTGGGAGAAGAGTGTGGTTTGTGCCTCTCTGAAAAAGATGATTTCAGTGGTGCAGTAGCTCGTATCCTTGGGCCTGGTGAGACCCACGACTGAGATAGAGGATGTGCAGGTGGGTGGGTGCCTGTGGTTAGGACCACTGTAGGGGATAGAGGGGAAGCCCCAAAACACATTTGGACAGGTGCCTTTTGTAACTTCTAAAACTCCGTCAAAGATAAAACATGTGTTTTGCTGTGAAGGACTTACAGCATCATGTCAGGCAAGTGATTAGAGTGCTTGACTTTTTAGTATTTCTGTCTCAGATGTGATGTTAGTGCTTTCTTGGCAGTGTCTCCAGGGTGCGCCAGCCCTCTTTCTCCATGGAGCCTTCCTCGGACCGGTCCTCTTCTGGAAGCACTCACTCCTTTTCCTTAGCCTGGTTCCTTACACTTTTGTAGGCATTGCTTATACCTCGTGTTACAGTTTTGTGATTGCCATCCTTGTTCTCCAGAGAATTGAAGGTGGCTTTTAAGAAATATATACAGTAATTGAGAAGTCATGACGGTAAACATTCACATGATTCAATAATCAGTTCTAATAATACTCTCTCATTTTTACTAGAATTTTCCTTTGGGTACTGGTCGAAGAGACAGTCAGATCTCCGGGCTGAGAGAGACCCTGAGTTTGCCCCGCCATCGGATTACTTTGTGGGTCAAAAGAGAACTGGTTCTTTGAGTAGCCAGACGTGGAGCAGACCCGCACCTGCACAGAGTGGCCCCGGGCAGCCCTCCAGCCAGAGCCATGACCCTGGCTCTTCCCATCCACCGTCGGCTCCTGCCCCCGGCGGCCCACCACCAGCCTCGACTGTCACTTTTGAAACTCTGGATGATATGATATCATATTATAAACAAGTGACATGAACTGAAGAACATTGTGTCTTGGGTTTGTACTGTTGATGGTGACTCCTCCTCCCACAGCTCAGAGAATAACTTTAGGACCTGAATTGTAATTTCCTTTCTTGTCCTTTCCCTGAAGACCCAGACTTTTGCTTGGATTTGTCAGCAAGGAGGAAAGTGAATAGTGCTATGAGAACTCTGTGGCCGCCTGGCTGTTGATTTCTTTCTAAATGGCGTGGAGCCCTGATCATCTGGAGTTGCCATTTGCACTGGGATGGAGTAGAGGCACTCTGCTTCATCCCCCTCCCACAACTTACCCAGAGTTAAGGGCCCACCTCCTTCCCTCTTGCCACTGCCAGCTTGCAGCTCACTTGATGGAACGTCTGCAGGAGGAATTTTGCCTGGCACGTGGGGGGACATTTGTGTGGGAGGCAGAGTGATCCGGTCTCCGGGAGCTCCCTGAGCTGTGGAGTATGAAGCAGTGACATTTGAAATGATGAGGACGACCAGGGAGGAGAACTTCATAATCCAGAAGGAAGACACCGAAGCCATTGCTTTTATTGCCACCCCTTCCTGAGTGGTGATTGTCACACCGCGCACAGCAAGCGCTCCGTCAGTGCAGACTGAGTGACCGGGGCACATGTGGAGGCTCCCGGGCCTGGGCAGGGAGCCAGGTGCTCCTTAGCTGTCGGGGTTGGTTTCTCAGCTCTGCTCCCAGTCTGGGCTGTCGTCTCTCCTGGGAGCTGAGTCACCTCACAAGCCTGGTTGGGGTGGACTTGGGCTGGAGTGAGGGGCAGCTGGGCCCCTTTGTCTTTACTAGCAACAAGTAGGTGAGCAGGGCTCCAGAAGGACTTCCTGTGCCTGGATCCCATGCCCGTCCTCGACCCGTCGCACCTCCGAGTCCTCTTCACAGCGGCAGACAAGCAGTAGGAGTTGGCGGCCATGCCCGCAGGGCTCCTGCAGCCACCTCCCTGGGCAGTGAGCCCTCCCTGTGCCAGCAGGAGCCCGTGGCACGCGAGGTTGACGGGAGCCGCGTTCTCATTATGGACTACAAGCTGGAGTGCAGGGAGGCTCGGTGGCTGGCCTCGCGGGGTCTCAGTGGCGCGTCAGGCCCCACACGCAGCCTCTGAGGTGCTTGTTTGCTGCGGGCTTGTGCTTTCTCCAGCGCCCTCCGCTCTGCCTTTTATTCTAGTGTCAAGCAGTCTTAGATGAGACAAAAATCCCAAATTTTTGCAAACTTAACCTCTAAAATCCAGATCATGGGCAAAGTTGCCAGACTTACTAACGTTCATTCTGTCAGCCTCTTGAGGCACATACCTCCTCTAACAAAGATACGTGAAAACGCAACTGACCCACCTGCCCTTTTTGCAGAAATTGACAGGATGGCCCTAAAGCACATACAGAACTGCAGGGGACTCAGAGTATCCAAAACAAAGTTAAAAAAACAACAGTTGGAGAACTCGCACTTCCTGATTTCAAGACTTAATGCAAAGCGACAGGAATCAAAACTGTGGTATGAGGGAAAACAAATCAGTGAAACAGTTGAGGGTCCAGAGAGAAACCCTTGTATCTGTGGTCAGTTCGCTTCTGACAGTGAGGCCGGGAGCACCCAGTGGGGAAAGAGCAGTCTTCAGCAGGTGGTTCTGGGACAGCTGACTGCACACGGAAGAGTGGACCTGAATGCGTACCTAACACCACATGCAGGACCACCTCAGAATGGAGCACAGACCTAAACGTAGAACTAAAACCAGTTGAAACAGCTTGTGGGACAAAAGGGGAGGAGACAAAAAGAAAACTTGCACTAAAAGGAAAACGTAGAATTACTAGATATCCTAGAATCACAAGGAAAAATAGAAAAAAAGGAAAACAGTAGACAAATATGGGAAAAATGGGAAAGGGTGTATTTATAAGGTAGAGCAGGACATGAGAGGCGGATTGTGGAGAAGGGACAGGGAGACTGCAGGCAGCGTTAAGCCCTTGAGTACGGGAGCCAGCAGCCACAGAAGGGCCACCTGGTAGCCTTTGTCCTTGCCCAGGGCACCCACGGTGGGCAGTAGAGCAGTCAGTGCGTGTGGGCTCGTGGTCACTGTTGACTGATAGAACTACGTCAGATTCTCTGGGATTTCAAAGACCATATCAGTGTACGTCTAATCCCCCTTTAACAGCTTGCGTTTAGTTGAGTGTTTTGCTGGCCGGTTGTTGCCTCTTCCGTTTCTGACCCAGAGTTAAGGTGTTAAGTGTGGTTCATTTCTCACGGGGCCGTTTTGTACAAGTGTGTCCAGCAGAGGGCGCTGGAGTCCTTAGACTGCAGACCAGCGCTGTAGAACAGCCCTGCCTGGTAGAGATGGGGTATAAGCTTTGTGTGTCGTTTTCAGTGTCTGGGATCCACACTTAAAGAATGAAGTGAATTTTGTGCTGTGCGGGCACCCCTTGGTGTCTGTAGGGGTTGGTTCCACGACCTGCTGTGGGCACCGGAATCGGTGGATGTTCCCATCCCACACTCAGCCACTGTGTCTGCAGGTCCACAGCCACCGCTCGGCCCGCCGTGGCTGCTGTGGCCCTGTTGAAGAAGTCCGCCTGCAGGTGGACCCACGCGGTTTAGACCCCGTTCGAGGGTCGGCTGTATGTCAGTCCAGTGCATCTGAAGTATTTCAACACTTAATCCGTGAACGGAAGATGCTGATGGGGTGTTTTACATTTCTGTTCACATCAAGTCTTCAAAATCCACTGTGAGCCCACTTACGATGCATCTTAATTCAGATGCCAGATTTTCACGAGGAATGCATGATCTGTGTTTAGAGTTCATGAAATAATACATTTGAAAAAGTAGATTCACATACCTACGTTGTTCCAGACATACTTAAAACATGTTGAAAAGTTTACTGGATTGATTATCAAGTTTTAAATGTAGTCAAATTAAAGTGTAGTTCCTTATATTAACCGTGTTTCAGATGCTCAAAAGACACACATCTAGTGGTACTGAGTGCACAGCACAATTGCAAATGACCTGTTTTTACACGCTTTGTGGTCTGTACACAACTCTCCCGTTAGTAACTGAAGGATTGGCAAACAGACCTCTTCCAGGCTGCATGAAGCAGTCACAATACTCCTGTGGCTGTGTTGAACTTGGGAGCCGGCAGTGCTGAAATCTCCTGTCAGAAAGCATGACCACACCTCATTCAGGCCGTGTGGAGCTAAGCGAAGTGTTTTGGATCAGAAATTGCTTTGAATTGCTTGTTTTCATTGTAATCTTTTCTCGTGGCCTGTGTGTGTTTTGATACAGTTCGCTTGAATTGGCTAAATAAATCATTCTGTTTGCTTGCAGAATTCCCAAAGGAGAAACTTTAAATCCATATACATGAGATTCCTGCTATGTTTAGCTGTGCATTTGCCAAAGACTTGAGGGATAATTTATTTCCTCTTAAAGCCGTAGTGCAGCCTGCAGGATGGCTCTCAGCTAAGCTTGTTGTGACACACAGGTGAGGCAGTAGAATTTAGAACTTGGAATGGAGGTGGGTACTGGTCTTTACAGTTAGTACAGCGCAGAGCAGCCACGCCATATGTGCTTCATTTCTTTTCAGCCAGTGAATTGAACTAAGTCAGTTGTATGTCAAGCAGTTCCTGCAGGAAACTACATGGCTAAGGTAGGATGGTGATGATTGAGAAGAGTGTGTTGGCCTGCAGAAAACTGTGAGAGAAAGTGAAACTCCCCTGGTCCTCGCACCTGCGCGTGCGGCAGGTTGGTGGTGAGGCCTCTGCTGGTGTGGGCCGTGGGCGTCCGCTTAACATTCGAAGTCCGCGTGGGGGCAGAGTTGGGAGAATGGTGGGATGGTGTAGACGATTGGGAGAACGGGGAAATCAGGACAGGCAGATGAAGCAGGGTGTTTCAGTGAAGACCTGCCGCCCAGGCTTCGTGTGATCTTCTGCTACCGGGTTTCTCAGTAAATCCTCGGCCGTTTGTATACCCAGACCTGGTAGACGTCCGTCTGTCCAGCGTAAAGTACTCCTACTTTTCCACCCTCCATTTGTACAGCGTCTTTCCCCACTGGCCTGCTGACTGCCAGGTTCTCACGAACTGTAAGCTCGCCTGCTCGCTGGCAGTTTCGCCTGGTTGCAAGCCCTTTCTCGGGGGTACACTGTGTCCTGTTTCTGCTTGGCCGTTAACAGCAAGTAAGTGCCCCCGCTCTTAACAGGGGGTGGAGCTCTGGACCCCTCACTCCCACCCCATTCCTCTCTGCGTGGACAGTCCCGGTGCTTCAGGAAGTTCATGAAAACCAGGAAACAAGAAGGGACCCTGCTTGCAGCCTAGGCCCCCTGGTCACAAGCCTGTCTGAGGACATGCTGCTGTCTTTGCAGGGGGCCCATGTTTATTGTCTTCTTTCTGGAAATATTATCTTTACCTTAAAAAGGAAAGGCTTTGTATCTCTGCTTCCAGTTATGATCTGCATCGGTGTTTATGGGACCTGTAATCAGTGTAGATCTACCCACTGGTGGTTTCCTTTCTCAGTTTAACATCTTTTCTAAGACTGAGCTCAGTTTATTTTTTGCTGCCTAATAGTTCATCAAGTTAATCTACATCGTTGTTAAACACCCTCGGTGGCTGGCTGTGTTATTTCACTAGTAGGAGTGAAGTGGCTATAAGCATCGTTCTGTTGGGTTTAACTGTCTTTATCCAAGTACCTTCCCTCCCCCTTTGTAAACCGTTCCCTTGGGCGTTACTGTCAGAACTGAAATCACTGGGTTGAAGGGTTGATCTTTTTTTGCCTCTCGACGGGTCTTACCAGGAGACTCATCTTAAGGACCCTTGGCACCACAGTGAATCCCCCTGGTGGAGGATGCAGGTGGTTGAGTGAATCCCCCCTGAGGACGAACGGCGGCCGTGGGTGCAGCTTCCCGGGCAGCAGGCGGTTAAGCGTGGTCCCGCGCACACGCCCCGCTCTGCCTGCGTCAGTCCTCCTCTTTCTGTAGCTCAGCCCTTCCTTCCGCTGTCTGCTCAGAGCATTCACGCGTGTCCAGAACATTCCTTACGCAGTGATGGAGAGGACGGCATCTGTTAATCTTCCTAATCCTGTCTCCACCTCTTTCACACGTCGGGTGCAGCTCATTCTCCGGCCCGTCCTCGCCGGCAGCTGCACTTGCTCCCAGGGTAGCAGTCGCACGGGTACCTCTGGATGCTCACTGTCCTCATCAGAAGCATTCTGCTTAAAACCAGAGAGAGACAGAAGCAAGAGAAAACAGCAAAGAAAATCGGGACCAGATAACCTGAGAGAACTAAGTTTACTTTTGTTTTCAAGTAAATGAATGGATACAACTTCTACCCCAAAATGTATTCTTGGATCAGTGCCGGTGTGAGACGGAAGTATGCCCTTTTTTAAAATCTGTGCCTGAATTTACCCCTCAGCTTCCTTCTTGGTTTTTCCAAAGCCCGTTCAGAGCTTTCCCGTTTTTCACCGCTGCTCTCCTTGCACCCCACTGGGCACCCCTGCGGCTTGGCTGGTTCTGGGCCTTCTGAAGTGCTCTTCCAAGTGCACCAAGGGCTGGAAATGTCTCTTTCACTGTAGGCAGAAATCAGAGAGCTGTGGGTGCAGTTCCCACCTTGGTCAGCCCCCACCACAGCCACACACCCCAGGCTCTTCCCAGCACACTGCCGGCCCCTGAAATACAGGTGCCGCCTTCGCTGGCCGTCCTTCTGTGGTTTCCCGTCACGGGTAAGATGAAGTCCAGGTTCAGCCTTTTACACCAGCTCCTCTCTGCAGACCGCTGCCGCCCCTTCCACACAACCCCTCTCCCCATAACCTGGAGCGTCCCCTAGTTACTCGCAGTTCCCTAAACGTGCCAGGCTGTTGAGAGCCTCCAGGCTGAACGAGTGCCGCTCCCGTCAACTGGAACGCTCTTCCTGCCCCTCCTCGTTCACTAGTCAGCTTCTGCTTCCGCACCAGTTTCTGTCCTTGCCATTGTGCAGCCTCCTTCAACCACTTCAAATAGTTATCTTTCTCTACTTCACATTCATTGAACACTTAACTCTGTGCTAGGCATTGTGCCAGCCCTGAAGGCACATGACCTCACTTAGTCCTCACGGTCCTGGGAGGCAGGGCTTAGTCTCCACAGTGCTGGGCTCAAGGTGGTGCGGCCTGGGCTCTTAGCCGCCAGTGACCTGCCTCTTCTGGGCTCCCCTTCTGCCCCTTCCTGACTTGTCACTGTGGCCTGTGCGTGCGCGCCCCTCCCTCATCTCTGTCCTGCCCCGAGCCCGCTTGGAGGGGACAGGCAGTAAGTAGCTGAATGACAACGCCGGGCCCGTGGGCCTCTTCCATAGCCTTTGTAAGCGTCTCCCACCATCTTCTCACTTCTCTGTGGGAACTGTTAATTGAAGCTTTGTCTGCAGCCGTCTGCGGGTGTCTCTTAGCTGTCTGCTGGACTCTGATGCCACAAATATTTTTATTTCCTGGCACATGGCGGCTCACTTAGCGTCATGCTTCGCATCGTGGAGACTGTAAGAGCAGAAGACGACGTGGTGCCTGCCCTCCACTTGCAGAGATGAGACCACATGGCACGCAACCGGCACTTAAAGACAGTACATTTGGGCGCCCGTGTTGAGTGTATCGTTACAGGACAAACGCGGATTCTTCAGCACAGCATACAGGCCCTTCGCGATCTGGCTCTGGACCCCTTTTCTGTCTTCGTCTGCTCCCTCTCCCACAGACCCCCCCAAACTCCAGCCTTACTGATGGGTTTCATGGCTCTCAGAACCCGCCATGCTTTAAACGTCTCCATTCCTCTGCACATACTGTTCTTTTTGCCAAGAATGCCTTCTCCTCCTTACCTGCCTGGCAAATTCATACTCATCTTTTCTGACAGACTTCAGTGCGGCTTCCTTTAGACTTCTGTCTTCAGTTTTCATGGGCTTTGTACATTTTTCTGTAGTGTGACCCTGGTAATTTCATAAGTCAGTTTTATAAGTCTCTTCTGCCTGTTAAATATTGGACTGCTTGAGGGCAAGGCCCGTGTCTCAGTGATGGAAGAATGCATGGCCAGCAGAATGAAAGCTGGACGTGTGGGAAGGAGGGAGAGGCGTTGTCCCAGCACAGCTGGCTGTCAGGAGTCACATTTGACTGCAGGGAAAGAGGCCTGAATGAAATGGCCTAGAAGGACTAGGGGCTCATCCCAAGTTTGGAGGCAGGTGTTGAAGTGCTGGTGTGGGGGCGTCACGATGGGAGCAGGAGGCCGGGCTCTCTTGCTCTCCTCTGATGCATGGCTTCTGTCCTCACTGTACCCTCATGGCTCCAGATGGCTGCCGAGCTACAGCTATCTCATCCATTCTAGACATGAAGAAAGAAAAGGGCAGTGAGTAAGGAAAAAAAGTTCTCTCTGTGAAGACAGACACCTCTGAAAACATTTCCGGGGCCCTACCCAACAGCTCCACCTTCATCTCGCAGGATAGAATGTAGTCACGCGGTCAACTGTAGCTGAATTTCGAAGAGATGAATATATGATAATAAATAAAGGTTATTTTTGTATTTAATTTAAAATGACATTTCTTTAAAAAACAAACAGCTTTTAGATCTGAACAGACTTTTCTCCAAGGAAGGTATAAATTGGCCAGTAAACATGAGAAGATGCCCAGCATCACTGGTCACTGGGGAAATGCAGAGCAAACCCACAGCGAGACACCGCGCCACACCCTCTGGGATGGCCCTGGGAAACAAAGAGACAGGAACAAGTGAGGAGGTGGGGAGACTTATACCTCATCCGTGGTTTGTAAAAAGAACTATAAAGTGGTGCAGCCACTTTGGAAACCAGCCTGGCAGTTCCTGAAAATGTTAAACGTTCAGGTACCACATGACCCAGCGATTCCATTCCTGGGTATAACCCAAGAGAATGTAAGCATCTGTCCACACGAAAACTTGTACCTGAGTGTTCACAGCAGCGCTATTCATAATAGACAGACAGTGGGAGCGTCACGTACTGAGCGGATCAACACGTTGTGGTCTCCCCTGTGGTGAGATACTGTATGAATGAAGTACTGACACAGGGATGTGCTGTAGCATGGACGAACCTCAACAGGACGAGGGGAAGCAGCCAGCCACAGAACACCACGCCTCGTATGACGCCGTTATGTGAACCGTCCAGGAGAAACCTGTGGAGGTGGCCTGTAGATTAGTGGTTGCCTGAGGGGAGGGGACTGGGGAGTGACTGCTAACAAGCTTCTGTGGCGGGGTGGGGGGCTGCTCTAAAATTAGGTAGTGATGATGGCCACACAGCTGTGAATATACTAAAACTTCTGTACACTTTAAAAGGGTGCATTATGATGGTATGTGAACTATATCTCAATAAAGCTGTTCTAACAACCAGCTTTTTTATCTGTAAGACAATCTTCAAAATTAACCTCAGAAGAAAGACACTGTTGGGGGAGGGGGGAGCTTCTCACACCACTTAACATTTCAAGGATTGTATTCGTCTTCTCTTCATTTGAGTCCTGGCTTTGAAACAAGTCTGCCCTGCATGGTCAGGGTCAGATCCCTCTGGCTGGTTGCCCAGATGACCGAGATTCTGAATGGTTTCTTTGTTCTGTAGATTTATCATTTCAAAAATGAACCTATTTTTCTGTGTCTCCGAAGCTGAGGAATAGAGATGCCGGGGGTCAGCAAATGGTCGTAGAAAGCCACTTAATCTGCAGACCAGCTGGATGTCAGAAGGCTTTGCTCTATGGGCCACTTGTTCCTTGGAGGTTTGGTTGCTGATAGATGGGCAGGCGGCTCGCAGGCCTGGTGGAGTCATGTCCTGCTTGCAGAGGCCTCTGTGCCGGGTTCTGCAGGCAGGTGACGCCCGACCACGAGCCCTGTCTCTTTAAGCCTCCGATTCCTCGTCAGGGGAACCAGAGAGACGTCAGCCTCCTCACCCAGGGTGGCTGCACCAGATCGTGGCCGTGCGCCTGCTCTGTAAACGCTGAGGGTGTGCACCGGGGCACGGTCCTGGGGTCGCACACTTGGGGTGGCTCCAGAGGACATGGTTTTAAGGGCAGAAGGATGAGGACTGGAGGGAGAAAAGGGCCGTGGACATGGTGGGTGTGGGGTCAGGATGGAAGGTGGTAGAGCTGATGGTTGGAAGTCTGCAGTAACAAGGGGTGTTCGACGCCCAGCCAGCAGCCTCTGCCCTAACGGCCGACGCGCCTGGTGTGCTGCTGGGGCCGCCTCGGTCAGACAGCGGGCAGCTGGCCCACCCCGCGTGGAAATGCTGGCAAAGGCGACAGAGGAGCCCGCCCCGCTCTGCTTTCAGCTTCCCTCAGATCAGCCTTTCCTACGTGTTCTGGATTCTCGAGCATTCTTTACAGCGGCTCCTATTCTCACAAAGCCCCTCAGGGATTAAAAGAAAGAAATCATTTCTGTGTAGCACACGATCAAGAGGTGCTAAACGTAGGCGTCTTGGCCCGTGTGGCTGTGCTGACACGTCACCGAAGAACGTCCTCGTGGGGCCCACTTTGACCCGGTGGGTGAAGCTTTCAGGTCTGGTTACGGAGCCCTGGATGTCCATCTCTGGATCTTTCTAGCCGTCTTTGTGCTCATCAGGGTGTCCACACTCCCTCTCCCACCAGTGGTTTGTTTTTGGTGTACGTTAAGAAGGTAAGAATAAAACACAGTTTAGAAATACATCAGCTTAAAAACCACCGCCTGATGGCATTTGCTAACCTTGCTGCCACATCTGCCCGCTTGATGGAGGCCCCTCAAGAAGTTCTGCTGACCTGGGAAATATTTACTCTGGTTCACCGATTTTAAGGGACACGTGTTCCCGCTTGAACCTCTCTGACACTGGGATGTGTCCTACGGTCAATGGCATCTTATGCTGATTTTTTTCTTTCTCCTAAAAGGGTTCATCTTAACGATAAATTACATCAAGTTCTAGATTCGATGATTTGTGGTAAATGATACTGGTCGTGGAATTCAGGAAAGTCACTGTCCTTGTCATTTCCATTGCCCTGCAGCCAGGAGCTCCCATGTCATCTTCCTCTGGAGAAAACCAAGGAAACGTCTTTTGTCTTTGCAGGTTTTCATTGACAGACCACAAGCAGGTCTTCCACCCTCAGCTCTCTGACTGCAAAAGGTGCGTGGGAACCCCCGTCCCTTCCCCGTCCTTCCCCCTCCTCCTGCCCGGGGCCCCTCCAGAGGCACCCCGTTTATGCGACTGTCCCTGAACTGTCTGGGGAGCCTGCTGTTCCCCGTGGTGACTCGCTAACGTGATCTCTGACGTGGAGGGGTGTCGTTTTGCCCTCCGTGGGGAGAGTGACCAAATATTTCTTTATCCTCCTGGACAGGATGCACTGGCTCAATGACCTGTAAGGGCCGTGCCAGCACTTCCATTCTGTCTGTCCCCAAGGCCTTGCCTTAGTAGAACTTGGGCTCTGTGTGCAGCTGTCGGTGTGCCAGGCCTCCTTACTGCTGAACTTCCCCTTGTCTGCGATGGACAGGGTCACCTAGCGGCACACGTGCCCTGGAAGCATGAATGACGGCAAGAGTACCCGAAACCTGTACCAGCAATGCACCGCCACGGCCCCCAGGCTGCTGGCGCAAATCTCCAGGCTGCTCCTCGTCTGCCGGAACGCCGGCATCTCTGTACCCAAGGGCATCAGAAACATCTTTGAGTTCACCTGGGAGGAGCTGATCACCGACCCCATGATCCCCACCCCATCCGACATCCTGGGCCTGGAGATCAGCATTGGAGCCCCGCCCATGATGCCTGTGGAATCAGCCCCCGTGCAGGCCCCCACACAGAAGAAGCCGCCCCCACCAGCGCTCCCGCTGCCGAAGCTGCCCGCATCCACGGGGCCGGCCAAGTTCCACACCCACTCTCACAGCCACAGCCACAGCCACCGGGCGGCCTCCAGCCAGGAGACCCTGCGCAGGTTCCAGCGGCAGTCCATCCACCTGCTGACAGAGCTCCTCACCCTGAAGATGAAGGCCATGGTGGAGTCCGTGTCAGGTAATTCTGGCAAGGCTGGCTCGCCGGATTCGCATTTTCTCCGGGCCAGGAAGCGCCTGGCCTGGACGCGTGTCTGTGTCCACCACACACCCATGCCGAGACAGGTATGTGAGGATGTGCTGTGAAGAGCTGTCAGACGAGGGTCAGCTTTGCAGCTGAACTCCTTCCCGAGACCACCCTCAAGAATCATCCTTTCACTCCCTCTGTTCTCTTTTCCTCCCATTCCCCCAGCTTTGCCAGGCCAGGTTGAGAGGTTGGCCATGAGAACAGCGGGAGGGCGGAGGTACTGGAGGGTGGCGTTTCTGGAACCATGCAGACGTGGAGAGCGGCAGCACCCCAGGGAAGGGGAGAGCCGGGAGGGCTGGAGGGTGGGTAGCAAGACAGCCAAGCAGAGCCAGAACCAGGAGAGTCGTGAGTACTGGGGTCTGTCCACAGTGAGGACGTCATCCCAAGATCAAGGACCTAGAGCTTCATCCATAAGGGATTCTGAGTTATCTGAGTGTCAACAGCATCGGTCCCCAGGCCTGTGGGTAGGAAGAGAGGAGGGCAAGGGGGGCAGAAGGCAAGGTGCCACCTGACAGGTCTTGGGAGCCCGAGGTCCTCAAATCAGGTCCCCTCACGCTCGCTCTCCTGGGAGTAGGTCTCCACTCCCCCTTACTTCCTGGACCGTGTATGGAGGTCCTCTTCTGGAAGCGTTAGCCCCGTGCTGGAGGGAAATGAGTTGCCTCTGTTGATTCCTTTAGTAGATGCCAACCCCCTGGACATTACGAGGCGCTTCGTGGAGGCCAGCCAGCTCCTCCACCTCAACGCCAAGGAGATGGCTTTCGACTTCCTGATCGGCACCGTCGGGAAAGGTGGCTCTGGAGTCGCACAGATGAGGAAAGGTGGGTGCCTGAGCTTCGGCTCTTAGGTGGGGGAGGTCAAACAATGCCAACAGGAGTGCAGGGGACAAGTCAAGCCCTCAGTTGGAACCTTTGTCATTTCTAAAAGCTGAGGCGGATGTGGAGCAGCAGGGATTCTCGGAGGCTGCAGGTGAGCATGTAAGTCGGCACGGTTCCAGTGGAGAGCAGCTTGGTGGTCTCTGCAAGTGGGGGATGCCCTGGCATCTTACAACCCGGCGGTTTCTCTGCTCGATCGTTCCCCAGAGCTGTGCTCCTCAAACTGTCTGCGGTGAAGGACCAGTTTGTAAAATTTCTGGCCTCATTAAAAGATACGGTAATGACGTCACAGCAGCATCAAATTGCTACAGAGTCTTCTAAATGTTTATTCTCCATTTTTGGGCTCACCTGGTCATGGCCTGGTGTGGATTCATAGCAGGCCACAGGCCACTCTTGAGAGTTGCATTGCCCTAGAGAAACTCACACGTGTGCAAGAAGTCGTACTAGAATGTTTATTGCAGAATTGTTTGGAGTGGAAAAAAATGGAAACAAATTAAATGTCCATCAGCAGGAGAAAAATCAGTCACAGTCTTCTTAGGTGATGGGACATAATGAGACGTGAAAATGAACCGAGCGCGAAAGCACACATATCCACGTAGATAAACTGAAAAATAGTGTTCTGCAGCGGGAGGACACATCTGGTACAATACTATTAAGTAAAGTTTGAAAGAACAAAATAACAATGTATTGCCTGAGGGTACATCATACAAAGCACAAGCATGGAAGCTGAGTGGGTCACGGCGTGGAATTGGGGGACAGTCTCTGCAGAGGGAGAGGGGAGCGTCTTGCGATCCCAAAGACACAGTGACTCCTCGTGTCTCAGCCTTGGTGGGTGTGCAAGTGTTCCTTTTGAGCGCCTCACAGTCCTCACTGTCAGGAGGTTTCATAGGGTAAAAATATAAAACTTTATACCCGTAACCATCTGTCCCTCACCTATGAAACCCCTCCTCATTTAACATCCCTCCCTACCCTGAATGTTTGCCAGGCTTTGCTCAGTGGTTGGAGGTTAAGCATGTGATGCTGTGTGTACATACACACGGTGCAGCCAAGCCGTGTGTGCCCCCGGGAGCCACCCGTGAAGCGCCGGGGCGGAACTGGCTAACTGCCAGAGCCGGAGCGTCGGCTCGGGGAGCACTGCATGGAGAAAGGGCGATTTGGGCATCAAAGGGTTAAAACAAACACTGGCAAAGCCCTGGGATAGTTTTCCAAATGTGAGGGGGCTCGTGTTTTATTGCTATCGTGCAGCCATTGAGGAAAAGAATCAACACAGTCGTTTTTATTTCTTATGAGGATTAGCATGTGCTTATAATACCAACGAATTTCTGTTAAATATAAGATAGAGAAGGTTATTTTGATAAACTTTGCTTTCCTTTTCTGAGGTAAAGTCCCGATCAGGCAACCCCCTCCACTGTTTCCCATGAAGTGGGGCTCCCTGCTTCAGGGGGACGGGACCTGCTGCTCTGTTTGGGATCAGCTGTGGGTCCTCTCCTTGTGCTCCAACCGCCTGTGCAGACGCTTAGCAGTAGACAGGGTTCTGTGCCTGCACTCCCGCGGAGGGCTTGGAGATGCACCTCATTTGGGAAAGGGCTGCCCAGTGGTCTGCTGTGTGGGCCTGCGGGTCCGTGGGAGGGTCCTGGTGGCCCCGGCCCAACCGCCCACCCTCAGGCCTGCGTGGTGCTATCCTGCCTGGACGCGGCGTCCCCTCACCTGGAGGGGAAGCTGTGCTCACGCCAGCACCTCCGCCTCACAAGGTGTTCAAGCATCTTGATGGTCGCAGGCTTTCCCCCTGTGACGCAGGGGCTTCTCGCGTCCCTCGTGGGCTGTGGTTGACCCAGTGGAGGAGCATCTGCAGAGGGCCTCTCGGTGACTCCCTTCATCCCGCTGCATCAGCAGAGCTCTGAAGAAGCCTCTCCTCCGTCGTGCTCCCCAGGAAAGCTCTCCACTCGCTGGCACGTCTGTTCCTGGCGCTCCTCTCTAAACAAGCCTAGAGTTTGAAAAGGAAATCTGTGACAAAATACAAATAAAGGAGTGATCTATTTCTTTTGGAAAAGCATTCATCCTAGAAGATTGAATTAGATAGCTCTCCCAGGGCTTTGAGAGGAACGTTCAAACTCTCGTTGGTCTGTTTCGCATGAATTTTGCTTTTCTAGACCGTTTAGCTGCTGAAGCAGCCCCTAGCTGTAGCTGAGTGTGCGCTGGTCTCCCTGCCTGCCTGCCGCAGGGTGCCTGCCGCTGAGCTTGTTTCCTCGGTGATGGCGTTCCTTTCTGCCTGTTCCCCTGTCCAGTGCCTGCTGGTCCTGGCTTGTCAGCAAAGAAAACTAGACTGCTCCTTGATTTTTAGTTGATGGCAATATTATTAAATAAAACAAGTACCAAAAAAAAAAAAGAAAACCAGATAATCTTGCCATCTTTACAGAATAGCTATTTTTCACTTTTGTACTTTCCTTTGTGGTGCCTCTCTCTCTCCCTCTCTCTCTATGTGTATACACACACACACACACACACACACGCGCGCGTGCGTATTTTCTAAGAATACGGCGATTTTTTTGTTTCTGTTTCCTTTTCTTGGCATACACAGTGTTTTCCAATGGCTGTATACCTTTAGTAATTGTCATTTTGAGTGAGTGTAGACTCCTAACACTCATGTTCCGTAATTAACCAAATGTTTAGGTTTCCAGGTTTTTTGTTATTAGTATAATACATATTGTAATATGCAACTTAATGCACATTGCTTCTTACTGCTGCTGAATTGGTTATTAAGATTAATCTGCCAGGGGAGGGATTTGGGGCAGATGGTCTCAGTATGTATACAGTTCTTGCTAAATAATGCTTTCTTGGCGAATTTTCCCTACACTGTCAGGGGCTGACTGGTTTTGTTCCGTCTTTCCCAACGTTGGCTCTGGTTAGTTCTCTTTGTCTGGCCCTGATTTCAGCCTTTGGATCCCCAGTGAAGTGATCGTGTGTTTGCGTCATCCAGTGTGCAGCCTGTGGCTGTTGTTTTTGCCTACACATGAGGTCAGGTTTGCCATTTTCCTTTAATGAATTTGAATGAGCTGTGATGAATTGCTTAACATTTCCTAGCAGTTTCATGCCCAACCAGTGATATGACCGTATTTGGGGGAAGATTAAGCAAGTGGTTTGATGAGGTTTATAGAAGAATGATCAAGATTTGCCACAAGTGAAGGGGAGCTTAATTTTAAATCTTAAGTGGTCAGATATCAAATGATCAGATATCAAATATCAAGACAGTGTGATTCTGCAAGAGACTGATCCGTTGTTGAAGAAGCATCTGGTTTCTGTGGCTCAGATAAGGGAAGCAGATTGCTCTCAGTTCCCTTCCAGCCGGTCCAGTGTTGATTCTCCTGAGCTAGTGCAGGAGTTACACCTGCATTTATCCTTAGAGCGCCGTCACCTTTTGTGCTTGCTTGCTACTCCCTGCCCCCTGCTCTGATGTCATTGCATCATATTCAGGGTTGGGTGGGGGTGGGAGGGGCGCTGTAGAGGGACTTTAAAGATTTCTCTTAATTACTATGGGCTTCCTCCAGCATTAAGAAATCTTTTTCTTCCAGAATCTGGTTGTTTTGTAACAACCGGTCACTTTAGAATATCTGACCTACCATACTGCTGGGACAAAATATCTATCATTACACTTCTGTTTAAAAGCAAATTAAAACGTACAAATTGAAAGCAGAATCCCTCTCTGTTGCGCTCCAGAGTCTCCCACGAACATCCCCGCCATGGGCGTGAACTCGCCGTACCAGCTTGTCTACGAGTCCTCTACTGGCTGCCTGAGCTTCTCCCTCTCAACCGGGAAGGAAGGCAAGAAGAAAACAGGTAACAGTGCTTCCCGGCGAGACCTTCTGACCCATCTTGGCGGTGAGGGTCGGGTGGGGAGGGGAGGGGTTTAGAAGGGTTCCTCTGGGTCGATGGTTTGATCTGATTTTCTGATAGGAAGGATTCACAGTTGCCCTGGCTGGAGGCCCAAAAGCTATTGACAGATTCTTTCTTGTAAAAGGTGACATATCTCAACCCAGTCACTCCACCGTGCGATCTCGTCATTTGAATGTTTGCAAGTGCTCCATTTCTGTTCATGTGGTTCCCCTCATCTGGGGAAACACCCTCACCAAACTCACATCGTCCACCTCCTACATTATCCCATACTCACCCCTCTCTGTGTTGCCCAGACTCATCCAGCAAGTAGGGGAACCAGGATCTGGTATTTGGATACCAAACTTAACCATGTGTCCCCACCTGGGCCAATCTGTGTGGTCAGAAAACAAAGACATCGAGGGCACTCCTGTTCTGTTGCAGAAGGAAGGGCTTGCAGGAGAGAACAGGCAGCAGGTGAGAGCAGACAGCAGAGCAGCTCTATGCACCCAGAAGCTTGCAGGAGAGATGAGTTGGGCTGGAGAGGGCAGAGGAGGACTCGTGGAACTCCCAGGGCACCCCCCAGGCTGAGATGGCAGAGTGGCGAGGGTGGGGAAACTGCATTCACAAGGCAGTGGTGGGGGGTCCACGGTCACAAGGCAGTGAGGAGGGTCCACGATCACAAGGCAGTGGTGGGGGGTCCACAGTCACAAGGCAGTGGTGGGGGGTCCACGGTCACAAGGCAGTGGGGGGCGATCCATGGTCACAAGGCAGTGAGGGGGGTCCACGGTCACAAGGCAGTTGTGGGGGGTCCACAGTCACAAGGCAGTGGTGGGGGGTCCACGGTCACAAGGCAGTGGTGGGGGTCCACGGTCACAAGGCAGTGAGGGGGGGATCCACGGTCACAAGGCAGTGGTGGAGGGTCCACGGTCACAAGGCAGTGAGGGGGGGATCCACGGTCACAAGGCAGTGGTGGGGGTCCACGGTCACAAGGCAATGGTGGGGGGCCCACAGAGGGTTAGGATGCTCAAACTGTCCAGTGATTCCCACAGACACTGGAGGTAACGCTGGAAGTTGAGAAGCTTGGATTTTATTCCCGAGCCTACCCGGCTGGCTGTGTGATTTGGCTTCCTCCAGGCCTCATTTTCCATATCAGGTTGATCCTATAGCCTTTTGGTCAGTGAACAAATGTTTATTGAACAGTTGCTGGTTGTCGGTCACTGTTCTGAAGGCTGTAGGTACACAGGTGGACTCTGAGACAAAGAGCACTTTCCTCGAGGAGCTGACATCCTCAGCCTCCCCGCCTTGCTCCCTCTGGTCCTTTATATCTGTTGTTGCGTTTTTCTCCGCACTCTGAGCATCACCTCTGGAATCCCACTTCATGTGCTTCTGGTTTATCATATCCCCTCCTGATCTGGCCCTAAATTGATGCACACACTTTGTGGGGAAACAAAGTATCCTCAGGAAACTGCATGATTTCATGATATTTTTCTTCCTCATGACCTCAAGGTTGATGCCTTGAGTACGGCTGTTGCAAAGCAAAAGTTATGTATGTCTACTGGTCTCTTCGTCTGCATGACTGTTGGCTGCCACCCGAAGGTGTGATCACCTCGTGCTGTTGTATCACTCTCACTCGGATGTATGCTCAATGATGCTGCATTTCTTACAGGCTCCTGAGACTGTTTGGGAATTATTCTCATAATGAGTGCTAGGATGGATGGTCAACCTTCCTTAATAGTTTATAAGTAGCCGTGTGTCCTGGCTTGCCCAAGAAAGTCCCAATTTATGCTATTGTCTTGGCATAACTATTAATTATACGTGTGTTCACGCTACAGTACCCTAGCTTGAAGAACATATCATTGAGTCATTGTGGTTTTAAGTTACTTTGGGTTTGGGACCTCTGCTATGTTCCATGCACACGTGCTGTCACACCTTGCCAGCGGGCCCCCTTTGCAGTTCCAGGGCCATGCACACTTGGAGCTGACAGGCTCCAGGAGTTGGACCTCCTTCCTGAGAGGACAACAGCCATTTCCGGAGAGTAGCCCACCTTTACAGGAAGAGAACTGAGAGAAGCCTGTCAGCAGTGGTTCCTGGTGGTCACACCTGGGGACCCAAAGCAGCCAGGAGCAGGCCAGAAATGGATGCTCAGGCCAGCAGGTGTTCCAGGAGGTCACCCAGCAGGTGACTGGGCCCCAGGGCCAAGTCTCTGGTGGCAGGAGACATCAGGGAAGGGACCAGGAACCACTCAAGGTGGCAGATTCCAGAGATGGTACCCAAGCACCAGCCAGAAGCCCCAAGGCTTGGCTGACAGTTAGGAAGACGCCATTCTGAGGCCTTCCGGGCTGACTTGGAGCGTAAGCAATACCCCTGGCCCTGAAGCCATGGTTTATTATTGAGACCAAGGTGAGGCCGAGCCGCATGTGCCAAGGGAGATCATGTGGCTCCAGCCAGGTGGGCAGCAGAGGCTCAGAAGCAAGCAGGACCTGAATGCATGCCTCTGGAGATTCAGCCACCAAGGCTCACTTCCATTATTTCACGTCATCATATCCTCACACCATCTAACACTTGCCTTGAAGGTAACTGTGAAAGAACTGAAATAAGCACAAAACGTTGGCATCCACGGACTGGAGCAGGCAGAAGAAAGTCAACACACTTGAAGACAGGACAATGGGAATTACTGAGTCTGAAGAACAGAAGGAAAAAAGACTGAAGAGAAATGAACAGAGCCTAAGGGACCTGTGGGACGCCGTCAAGTGGCATATGCTTGTGGCAGTCCCAGAAGAGGAAGAGAAATCGAAAGAGGCAGAGAAAATATTTAAAGAAATGATGATTGAAAACTTCCCAAATTTGATGAAAGACATAAACATCAGAGAAGCTCAGATGAACTCAAAAAACCCACACTAAGACATATGTAATCAGACTTTCAAAAGACAAAAAGAGAACCTGGAAAGCAGCAAGACAGAAGTGAATCATCACATACAGGGAGCCTCAATAAGATCACCAGCAGATTTCTCATCAGAACTTGGAGGATACAAGGCACAGGGCCAATATATTCAAAATGCTTAAAGAAAAAACCTGTCAGCCAAGAATCCTGAATCCAGGAAAACTGTCCTTCAGAAATGAGGGCAACATTAAGACATTCCCTGATGGACAAAACCTGAGGGAGTTCATGACCACTAAATGTGTACTGCAGGAAAGTCTTCAAGGACTCAGGGAGACTTGCAAGGTGAAATGACAAGATACGAGGACACTGGAGAAATAAAGATCTCAATAAAGGTAATAATGGGAAATTATAAAAGCTAGTATTACTGTAACAGTCGTTTGTAATTGCACTTTTTGTTTTCCTATGTGATTTAAGAGATTAATATATTTTTTAAAAATTATTTGTGTAAAATCCAGTATTACTGTTAACTTTGGTTTGTAACTCCAAATCTTATTTTCTACATGATTTGAAAGACTAGTGTGTTTAAAAGAATTATCAGGGGGAAAGTATAGCTCAGGTGGTAGAGCGCATGCTTAACATGCATGAGGTCCTGGGTTCAATCCCCAGTACCTCCTCTAAAAATAAATAAATAAATAAACCTAATTATGTTCCCCCCCCCCAAAAAAAAAACTTTAAAGAAAAGAATGATTAATTTATGTTTTGGGACATGCAATGTAAAAAGATGTAATTTTATTGACATTAAGATGGTAAAAATTCAGATTAGAGTGTTACAACCTTAGAATGTTAAGTGTAATCCCCATGGGAACTACAAAGAAAATAACTTTACAATATTTAGAAAAGGAAATGAGAGAGAAATTTTTAAATTTCACTATAAAAATCAAATAAACAGAAATGAAGAAAGTAATGCAAGCTATGAAGGACAAAAAACTGTAGTAAAGCATATAGAAAACAAACACAACGACAGAAGCCACTCTCTCCCTGTCAGTCATCCCTTTAAATGTAAATGGGTTAAATTTTCCAATCAAAGGACAGATTGCCAGAATGGACAGAAACTCATGATCCAACTACATGCTGTCTACAAGAGACTCACTTGAGATCCAAAGACACAAGTGGGTTTGAATGTGAAAATATGGAAAAAGATATTTCATGCAAATAGTAACCAAAAGAGAGCAGGGGTGGCTATTACTATGCTTAGATTCACACTCAGATAAAATAGACTTTAAGTCAGAAAAGTTTACAAGAGACAAAGAAAGGCATTCTATATTTATAAAAGTTTCAATACAGCAAGAAGATATAACAATTATAAACATTTATCACCTAATGATAGACCATTGAAATATATGAAGCAAAAACTGACAAACTGAGGACAGAAATGGATGAGTTCTACAATCATAGTTGGAGACATCAATAACCCACTCACAATAATGGATAGAACAACAGGCAGAAACAAGGAAGTAAAGAGTCAAACAACACAATTAATCAACTAGATCTAACAGACATTTGCAGAACCCAAACAAAACAGCAAAAACAGAATGCACATTCTTCTCAAGTGCACATGGACATTTTCTAGGATAGGTCATACTTTAGGCCAAAGTTAAGTCTCAGTGTGTTAAAAGAGATAGATATCATACAAAGTATCTTCTCCAACCACAGTGGGATGAAGTTAGGAATCAATAACAGAAGGGAAACTGGAACATTTACAAAATTGTGGAAATTAGACAACACACACTTAAACAACCACTGGACCAAAGAAGAAATCACAAGGGAAACTAGAAAATAACTAGTGACAAATGAAAATGAAAACATAACATACCAAAACTTATGGGATGCAGTGAAAACACTGCTAAGGGGGAAATTTATAGTTATAAATGCTTATATTAAAAGGCAGGAAAGATCTCAAGTAAACAACCTAACTTTACAACTTAAGGATCTAGAAAAGAATAACTAAACCCCAGGCTAGAGGAGGAAGGAAATAATAAATATTAGAGCAGAGATAAACTAAACAGTAGAAAATCAACAGAGAAAAATCAATGAAGTTGATTCTTTGAAAAGATTCTTCAAAAACACAATTGACAAATCTTTAGCTAGATGCACTAGAAAGAAAGAAGACTCAAATTGCTAAAATCGGAAGTGAAAAACTACTGATTCTACAGAAGCAAAAAGGATTAACAGAGAGTACTATTAACAATTATATGCCAACAAGTTGGAGACCTACATGAAGTGGACAGATTCCCAAAACACAAAACCTACTTAGACTAAATCATGAAGAAACAGAAAATTTGAACAGATCTATAAATAGTTAGATATTGAATCAATAATCAAAAAATCTCCCAAAAAGAAAAATCTCTGGACCTGATAACTTCAGCGATGAATTCTACCAAACATTTTAAGAAGAACCAACGCCAGTCATTCTAAAAAATTTCCCTAAGATTGAAGAGGGAACACTTCCCAACGCACTACTGCCCTGATACTGGAGCCAGACAAAGACATGGGAAAAATTGCAGACCTGTATGCTTGATGAATATCGATTAAAAAATCCTTAGCAAAATATTAGCAAACAGAATTCAGCAACATATTAAAAGTATTATACAACATGACACCAAGTGGGATTTATTCCTGGAATGCACGCATGGTTCAACATACACACCACATTAGCAATATAAAGGGGAAAAATTCACATGGTCTCAATGGATGCAGAAAAAGCATTTGACAAAACTCCCTTTCACGATAAAAACAATAAACTAGGAATGGAAGGAAACTACTTTCACATGGTAGAAGTCATACGTGTAAACCCCACAGCAAACATCACATTCCATGGTCAAAGATTGAAAGCTTTCCCTCTAAGATCAGGAACAAAGCAAGGATGCTCACTCTCATCACTTCTGTTCACTGTATTACAGGAAGTTCTAACCAGAGCAATTAGGCAAGAAAAATAAATAGAAGAATCCAAATTGGAAAGAGAGAATTAAAATTATCTCTGCTTGCAGATGATATGATCTTATATGGAGAAAACACTAAATATTCTGCACAAAAGAAACTGTTAGAACTAATAAATGACTACAAAGTCAACACAAAAATCAGTTGCATTTCTATACGTGAACAGTGAACAGTCTGAAAAGGGAATTATGGAAACAGTTCCATTTACAATAGTAACAAAAGAATAAAACACTTAGGAATGATCCAAAGAGGTGAAAGACTTGTACAATGAAAACTACAAAACATTGATGAAAGAAATTAAAGAAGACACAAATAAATGGAAACACATTCCATGTTCATGAATCGGAAGCTTTAATATTGTTAAAATGTCAATAGTAACCTGAGTGGTCTAAGATTCAGTGCAACTGCTATCAATATCCCAATGATGTTTTTTGAAGAAATAGAAAAACTGATCCTAAAATTCATATGGAATCTTCAGGAGCCCCCAGATAGCCAAAACATTCTTGAAAAAAAACAACAGAACTGTTGGACACACACCTCTTGATTTCAAAACTTACTACCAACTTACAGTAATCAAACCAATGTGGTATTGGCATAATGACAGATACATAGACCAATGGAATAGAATAGAGAGCCTAGAAATAAATCTTTACATATATGATCAAATGATTTTTGACAGGGTTCCAAGACCTTTCAATGGGGAAAGGATAGTCTTTTCAACAAATAGTGCTGGGAAAACTGGATATCCACATGCAAAAGGATGAAGTTGGACCCTTACCTAACACCATATAAAAAATTAACTCAAAGTGGATCAAGGACCTAAATGTAAGACCTAAAACAATAAAACTCTTACAAGAAAACAGGACAAAAGTGTCATGACGTTGGATTTGGCAGTGATTTCATGGATATGACACCAAAGGTCAAGAAAGAAAAAAAATAGACAAATTCTGCTTCATCAAAACGTTTAAACTTTGTGCATAAAAGACACTATCAACAGAGTAAAAAGGCAGTCCACAGAATGGCAGAAATATTTGCAAATCATATATCTGATGAGGGATTAATATCCAGAACATGTAGAGAACTTCTAATACTCAAGGGCAAAAAAATTCAAAAATGGGCAAAGGGCTTGAATAGACACTTCTCCAAAGAAGATCTACAGGTGGACCATAAACACATTCCGAGATGCTCAGTATCACTAACCAGTGGGGAAATGGAAACCAAAACTGCAGTGAGATACTACCTCACCCCCAATAGGATGATTATTACTGGAAAAAAAAAAAGGAAAGCAAGTATTGGTGAAAGTGTTGGAAACCTTGTGCACTGTTGGTGGGAGTGTAAATGGTTCAGCCACGTTTACTGTGGAAAACAGTGTGGCAGTTCCTCAAAAACTAAACATGGAATTACCATCCAATCCAGTGACTTCACTTCTGGGCATATACCCTGAAGAATTAGAAACCGAGTCTCAAAGAGATATTTATACAGTGTTCATAGCAGCATTATTCACAGCAGCTACAACATGGAAGCAACTCAAGTGCCCATCAATAGATGATGGATAAAGAAAATGTGGCCTTTACATGCAGTGGAATATGATTCAGCCTTAAAAAGGAAGGGAATTCTGCAAGATGTGGTAACGTGGGTGAACCTTGGGAGGATATACTACATGAAACAAACCAAGTCACAAAAAGATGAATACTGTTTGATTCCACTTATACAAGGTACTTAGAGTATTCAAAGCCATAAAGGCAGAAAGTAGATTGGCAGTTGCCAAGGACTTTGTGAGGAGGAGTTATTGTTAGAGTTGTAATTTTAAAAGATGAAGAGTTATGGGAATAGATGATGACAATGGGTGCACAACAACTGCTTTTTAATTTAATACCACTGAACTGGACTCTTAAGATTACAAGTTGCTAAATTTTTGATACATGTATTTTAACACACACACAAACCCCCAAACATCGCAAATCTCCATTGACACCCCCTGCCCTCTGCAGCAGGCCGGGGCAAGCCAGCATCAGAGAAGTGTTGACGCCATTGAGACGGAATTGAGACTCTTGTCTTTGGTCAGAAGTATCAGAAGGGAATGCCTTCCACATCCACGGCAGCCACGTGTGTGCCCTCCCTGCGCAGAGCCAGGCGCCCTTGGGGAAGCAGGACTGGATTCATCCCTCTGCATGGGTGCTCCTGACACACGCTCGGTTGACTCACAGGATGACATCTCTGTTCTACAAGTGGCCTGCCTGGAGGCGTGGACGATTCCCTTGACTATTCTGAGTCTCAGGGGATGCTGCCCTCCCGCTCACCCCAACCCCTCACCCCAGGTGAACACGACGTCTTGAGAAACCATCTTCTAAAACCCCTCCCCAACCTCTTCCTCTCCAACTGCAGGCAAATTCAAGAACATGGAAGAAGTAGGCCTCACATCCCTACAACGCGGGACAGGACCCTCTGCCTCTGACATTGTCGAGCTCAGCGACCCCTGTCCCGAAGCCCGGGAGAAGCTGCAGGAGTTGTGTCACCTTATGTGAGCACCTTAAGGGCTGGGGGCAGATGAGAGAAGAGGGCACAGCCGTGGGCATGAGGGGATCTCAGATGTGCCTGGGCGGGGTGCCAGGGCCTGTCAGCTACCCAGCGCCCCCAGCAACAGTGGTGGGGTGTTGGCCATCCCTCACACACATGTCCCCAGCCGTCCCCACTCAGTAGTCCTTTTCTGTCGTGCTGTGACCTTACGAGGAAGGTGGGTTTGTGCCCATTCTGCAGATGAGGTATCTGGGGTACCCGAGCAGGTGGGTTGGGCATGGCCTGAGATCCCACGGCTCGGTGGGCCTGGCCCCGGGCCCATGCCCTTTGCCTCCTCACCAGGGAGACCCCTTTGTGTGGCTTCTCACAGTTTATACAGCCTGACAGCTAAGAATATTTATTTCTCAACATAATTTGTCAGATGTCCTCCTAAGAAAAAAGAAACACCTCTCAAAACAAACAAAAAGCCTTGACATGGATGATTAATGATACTTATGATTTTGTGGGTCCCACTAGTCCTAGAAGCAAGCCTGCATTTCCCCAAAGGCCCAAGCCATGGGCCATAAATGATTCCAGACCTAGTCACATCTAAGCCATATGTGTGTTCTGGGACTACCAGGCCACTGAGTGACCCTCAGCTGTAGAACATAGGTAGAGGACAGCCACCCTGTTTGTCCCTTACTGTGACATTCTGGAAGGAAGCTCTCTTCCTTTGTAACTTCAGGATTGGGGGAGTGATCAAAGACCCCAGCTCCCCCACCCACTTCTGCACACAGTCCCACCCCATGGGTCCCCACCCGGGTGCAGAAGGTGGAGGTCAGGCCAGGGCTGGTCTCACAGGGGCATGGGGACCCTCCCAGTTCTTCCTTAAAGCACTGCTTTGAGGACGAGGGGTTGGGGTGGGGACAGGCACTTGGGGATCAGGAAGTGGGATGGAGTCTTGGGAGCTGGGGAGGGGCTGTAGCCAATCAGCTGGAGGATTTGTTGGTCTCCTTCCCTTCAGAGAAGCTGAAAAGATCTCGTGGAAGGGGAGTAATGTCTTCTACCCCATGGTCTTACGCAACTACAGGACCAAGATACCCTCTCATCTAGCGTCGAACCCCAGAGGGGATGCTCAGAACCCGAGCTCCCAGCACCCGCACCCCGCGGGTGCTCAGACCCCCACCCCCAGCCCCCAGCAGCCCCCCGCCCACCACCTGCACTCGGGCCGGCGCTCTCAGGAGTGGAAGGGCCCCAAGAAGCCCATCAAGCTGCACTACTCCTTCTACGACGGCTCCTCCTTCGTGTAGTATCCTTTTATTTGCTGCTGCCCTTTCTCCCAGCAGCTCAGCCCAGAGAACTCCAGGGCTTGAAAGAAAAAGCCTGAGTGTTTACTTTGGCTTTTAAGTTGATCAGTGAAGACTGGTGACGGGTCCTCCAGGGTAGTGAGAGTTTGTCCAGGTCAGACTCAGGAGGGTCAGAGGAAGAAGTTCCAAGGTTCAAGCCTCAAATTCAGTCCAGATCAACCAGAACATAGCAAACCCCACTGTCTGTGAGCGCATGTCAGGTCAGGCTGCGGTGAGCAGCCGACTCTGCCTTCGAGGCTCTCCCAGACCAGAAGAGGTTGAAGACACGGAGCGATTCCTCTCCAGCCGAGAGAAGGCGGGTAGGAGGCCCTAGATCCCCGGCAGTCTTCGTCTTCTGTCCCTGGCTCAGTGGTCAAGCCCTGTAGTTCTTGCATACTCTGCCCAGGAGGTCCATGTATTTGGAGTCTAACCTGAACCCCAAACACCCCGCCTGGCCTGCGCCTGGCTTGCTCTGCAGCTGACGTCTGTGTTCATGAGCGTGTGGGCAGCTGGGTCCCAGTCTCGGGTATGCGAGTGGCACATTTTCTCTTTGAGAATCTGGGGAGAGCTGTAGCCCCTCTCCCCAGACATATGCCCTGGTTCATGTGCAAGTAAAATGTTACCTGGATGGCAGGGGTCTGCAGACCTCCAGAGCTTGCCTGTGGACCTGGATTTCAGAACTCTTCACTTAGGAAAACTAAGATTTCTAACATGCAGTTCCTCTTTGGAGGGTGGAGCCTGAGAGTTACGCATGTTTTAGAGCAAATGGAGTCAGAGTGCTTTCTTCATTCATAGATGTTTATCGAGTATTATGCGTGACGGATTAATGGAATGGAATGAATGTAGCATTTATGTCTCAGAGGGAGGAACTTTAATTTGATTGCTTTCTTCTGAAATGAGGGAAAGGAGTTCAAATGGGGGTGGTGACGGGGCAAGAAAGGGCTCCCTTTGGAGAGGCCGGGTGAGAAGCAGTGGGTCAGGAAGTCACCTTGGACCAATGTGCCCCTTGCGGGGTTCTGTTGCCCGCTCCCCAGCATGCTCCAGAGCCGGCCCAGACCCCAGATGCACAGCCCATTTGGCAGCAAGGCTCTGAGGCGAGAGAGGGCAAAGTGCTCACTCCTAGCTCTGCAGCCTAAGGGGACGAGATGCAAAGAGACACTAAGCCATTCGTTCCTGTCCCTTCGTCATAGGATCAGGGAAACCGAGACCCAGAGGGTCTCGATGTCACGGAAGGAATTTGATGGCAGAGCCAGGCCTGGGCCCAAGGGCCTCATCACTTCCGTTGAGGGCCCTCTTGCCAGCACCCTTTTTATGCCTTTCAGGATTATTTCCTCCTGCAGAGAACTGGAGGGGACCTCATTTTACTAAAAACAGCACGAAGCAGGCAGGGCCCCTGACCCCTGGAGGAGAGGGTGGCCCTCTGAGCTGTCTCAGGCTGCCCAGCAGGTCTACTGGGGGCGGCCCCCGTGCTTCCTTTGGCCTCCTCTCCACTGAACTGGGAATTCAGATCTGCAGTGCCTGTCAAAGGAGTCCCCTTGTTTCTCTGACCATAAATGAATGCATTCATCCCACTCGCTCAGCCCGGCTTCCAGCACCCTGAGTGTGGTGCTCAGCACACTCCGTCCAAAGCAGCTGCCACTCCAGGGGTCATGGGACCCCCACCCCCCTTTCCTGACTGCACACTGAATTGGGTGAGAGTACCCCTGAGCCGGTCACGGAGCCGTGCCTGTGAGTTAGGTTGCTACCGCAGGGCCAGGCGAGGTGGACTCGTGCGCCGTCGGGGCGCAGCAGCCCGGCCTCCCGGGACCCGTGCTCTGTCACCTGCCTCAGAATCCCTGGTGGGACCACCCAAGCCTGCAGGCTGTCGTGATGCCGGTGTGCTTGACTCCGACCCCAGGATCATCGCATCCTGGCCATTAGTGTATTTCTGCTTTGTGAGTCCTGGGGGGCCTGGACGCTACACCCAGTTCTTGGTGACCCTGCACAGGTCACTCCATCTGTCTGGGCCTCACTTCTCCCTATTATAAGATGAGGAAGTCGGACACAGTGATCTTGAAGGGCAGAGTCTGTGTTACTGTGTTCAAATGGCCGAAACACACGCACAGCTGTTGGCCCCTCTGGAGGAGAGATGGTGTTTGGGAGACACTTCCGTCCCTCCTGGCTTCCACAGAGCCCTGCGCCCAGCAGCTATTCTGTCTTCACGGAGACTGCTGGGCGACGCTCTCAGGTAGAAATTATGTACCTGCCCCAGGAATGCCAGAGAGCTCCCAGCCCTGGCAGGTCTGCACTGGCCGGTGTCAGACCCCGGAACTGGCCCAACGTTCCTTTCATTTGGGCGCTTGGCATCTGCATCTCCTTGGCTCTCTCCCCTCAGTCATCGATTCTGCCCTCAGACTTCCTTCAAGGCCTCTTTTCATGCAAAGGTACAAACTCATCGTATTGAAAGCAAGCTGTAATCCCCCCTGCCCCTTACTGTGCTCAGCACTGTCCCTTTAGGGCTTTGCTGAGCACTCAGAACCACTGTGTGAGCTGCATGTCTTTATAGATGCGGTAAAATGCACGTCACAGTCTCCGTTTCAAGCATATTGAAGTGTGCGGTTCTGTGGCATTTGGTGCGTTCACAGTGCTGTACAGCCATCACCACTGCCTGGTTTCCAGCACTTTTTCATCACCCCAGAAGAAGACCCGTACCTCTGAAGCGGTCACTCCCCACTTCCTGTCCCCCCAGTCCCTGGCCTCTGCTCACCTGCTTTCTGTCTCTGCCTTCGCCTCTCACAGACGTTTCATAGACGTGGAATCACATACCATGTGCGGCCTTGTGTTTCTGGCTGCTTTCACTGAGCAGAATGTTTTCAAGTTTCTTCCAGTGTTGCAGTATATGCATCAGTAGTTCATTCCTTTTGTTTTTTGATTGGGGTGAAATTCATAGGACGTAAAGTTAATGCTTTTAATGTGTACAGTTTAGTGGCATTTAAAACATTTACGGCGTTGTACAACCAACAGCTTTATTGAGCTCTGGAACGTTTTTTCACCCCAAAAAGGAAACCCTACACCCACTTTCATTCCCCCTAACCCGGCCCTCCCTGGCAGCTCCCAGGCTGCCTTCTGTCTCCGTGGATTTGCCTGTTTGGGACATCTCGTATAAGTGGGCTCTTACGACACGTGGCCTTTTGTGCCTGGCTTCTTTCACTTAGTGTGTTCAGAATTCGTACACGTTGTCTCACGTGTCAGAATTTCCTTCCTTTTTGTGGCTGGCTAATATTCTATTGTATGGACATGCCGCTTTTAAAATCTGTCCTTTCATTTATGGGCATTAGGTTGTTCCCGTCGTTTGGCTGTTGTGAATAATGCTGCCGTGAGCATCCCTGTAGAAGTCCTTATTTGCACGTTGTTTTTGGTTCTTTTGGGTCTCTACCTGAGAGTGGAGTTACTGGGCCAGATGAGAATTCTGTGTTTAACTTACTGGGGAACCTCCAAAATGGTTCCCCCAGTGGCCGCGCCGTTCTGCGTTCCCCCAGCAGTCGGCGAGGGCTGCAGTGTCTCCACATCCTTGACCATACTTGATGTTTTCCAGTTTTTTAATTCCAGCCATTGTTGTGGGTGTGAAGGGACCATCTTGTCATGGTTTTGACTTGCACTGTCCTAATAGCTAATGACCTGGAACATCATGTGTCATCTCTGTGAATCTTCTTTGTAGAAATGTGTATTCAAGTCCTTTGCCCGTCGTTTGTCTTCTTCTTGCTGAGTTGTTAGGGTTCTTTATACACCGTGAATACTAGGCCCTTATCAGACACATGATTTGCAGGGTTTTGTCCTATACTGTGAGGTGTCTTTTCACACTCATGTTAGCATCCTTTGATGTACAAAAGTTTTAAATTTTGATGAAGTCCAATTTTTCTATTTTTTTATTTGTTCCTTGTGTTTTGGGCTTCATGTCTGACAAACTACTGCTTACCCCTATGTTTTCTTCTAAGAATTTTATAGTTATGCCTCTTACATTTAGATCTCTGATCCATTTCTGAGTTGATTTTTGCACACGGTATGTGAGACAAGGTTCTGGCTTCATTCTTTCGCATGTGGTACCCAGTTGTCCCAGCACTATTTGTTGAAGAGAGTATTCTTTCCCCCATTGAATGGTCTCGGCGCCGTTGTTGAAAATAAATTGACCACAGATGGATGGGCTTTTGAAGTTGCTACCTGTACAAAGTGCAGGGAGGGTCTTGAAGGCTGGGAATGATGCACCAAACAGCTAAAACACTTGGATGTGCAGACTTGCTTTCCACAAGGCACCTGAGCGCAGAGCCTGGAGAATTTTCTGTTAGTTCTGCTTACCCATCCTGCCAGCTATCCGTCCGGGAACATCGCCATGTGTCAGATCCCCACGTGCTGCAGAGGGAGAGCCATCACCTGCCTCTTTAACGACACGCCCAGCTTCTCCTTCCTGGCCATGTTCAATGCTGAAGGCCAGGGCTGCGTTCACTACAACCTGAAGTCCCGGTGAGTGGGCTGGGGGATCTTGGCCCCGTGGAAGTGTCTCTAGGGGTGACAGGGTGGGGGCGCTGAGGTGGAAAGTAGGGGCTCCTGGGGAAAGGAGGGACTGGGCAGTGTCCAGAGGTCTAGGAAGGCAGTGAGGCAGGGCCAAGCCGTGCCTGCAGGGACAGCTGCTCCGAGGCCCTCACCCATGGCTCCGTGCCACGGCCGGTGAGAAGGGAGACCCCCCCAGGCCCTGCTCCACTTGTGCCCCCAGGGCGCTGAGACCGTCTTGATTGTTGACTAGATTCATGGAGGAATTCTTTAGGGGAGAGGAGAGTTTTATACCAGGAAGCAGTGAAGGAGAGGCCATAGGCGCTACTTCTGTGAGGTCTTTTAAGAGAAGCACACGCTCTTGGCAGCCAGATACTGATTTTGTCTGGTTTTCATAAGGAACTGTCCGTGAAGCCGTGACTCTCATGCTGTGCACGTTCCATTTCCCACTTTGGTGCCTGAGGTCTTCTATACTCAGGCTCCTGGACTACAGGCACACACTCCATTTCTGTTCCCCTTGGGTTTCTCCTGAGCCTCCACCATCTCCCTGAGATCTGTCCTTCCCAACAGACTCCCCAGGCCGCGCCGGCAGGTGTGAAGGGGCCTCAGACCATATGAGGCAGGGGAAGCCGGGCTGCCTGCAGGAGTCCACCGTTCTTCCAGCGAGGGCAGAGTCTCAGAGCCCTGCCTGCCTGGGGCCTGCGGTGATGAGGGCTTCCTTGCGGGGCAGCGCCTCATCTCTGTGCCTCTCCTAGCTGCCCATACGTCTTGGTCTTGGATGAGGAAGGTGGGACCACCAACGACTACCAGGGCTACGTCGTCCACAAGTGGAGCTGGAGCTCTAAGACAGAGACCTTGCTGTCCCTGGAATACAAGGTAGGGGAGGGCAGCAGAGGCGGGGCTGGCTTGGGGGCTTCCCTGGGCTGCACAGCGCTGAGCGCCGAGGGCTGCCTGCTAAGATGGGCGCCCTGGCCCCAGGGTTCCTGTAATCTCATTCGGAGGTCCCCAGGTTGGTGGGCAGTGGTCCAGAGCTGGCTGAAGTGGACTTTTCACCAGCCTACAGCAGCTGTCAGCTGCCATACTGACCTCTCTGGGTAGTATCCTTCCTATTTTACTTTTATTGTGAATATTACATTTTTATAGTTCAGTGTCCTTTATTTTAGGAAGTAACTGTTACAATAGTTGGTAGTTTTATTTTTAATGCTTGTATGTGACAATAAGAAAAGTTAGTAGTTCTATATTGGTCTCCCCAGTTTTTGTTTTTACAACTTTACCGTCCGTGAAATCAAAAAATCTGGGAGTCAAAGGTAGCTGATAGACACAAACTCTTTTTTCATTGATTTGGTTATTCAGCTATTCATCGAAGGTTTATTAAATAATAAATTTATGTTGAATTAGTAATAATAAATAATAACTGAATACACTTAATTTACTAATAAAGCAGTTGAGGGTGCTTGTCACTTTACCGAAGACAGAGTTTCTCATCCCGGGAACTCCTGGCGCTTTGGGATGGAGAACTCTTCGTTATAACTGTGCACTGTAGGATATTTACCAGTATCCCCCTCGAGGCCAGTAGTGCCCCTCCCAGCTGTGAAAACTAGAAATATCTCCAGACATTGTGGGGCAAAATCACCTTGTGCTGAAAATCACCAATCTAGGGGATAGAAAGTTAAACAGGACCCCTCAGGGAACTCAAAAGATTAGGGGAATAGTAAGAACATGTGGTAGAGAAGGATAAGGGCTGAGAGAGAGGAAGAAGCTCATAGGGCTGGGATTCAGAGAAAGATCACAGAACATAAACTCCACCCAAGGTAAGCACTCTGGGCAGAAGCACCCTTGGAGTTGATGGCGGGGCTCAAGCCTCCTATCCCGTGCCCTTCCAGTAATCCTCTACGCCGGCCACTGGATTCCCATTCCTGTATCACGATTCCTGTAGATCATACCTCTGCTCAGAAACATTCAGTCCCTTGAACATGTCTCGCCCTCCCTGCCCCGCTGGCCTGAAATACATCTTCGCTCTCTGCCAAGCCAAATTTTCCCTCCTCAAAGCCCTGCTCAGACTTCCCGTCCTCATGGCACTCCAGCCCGCATCTATTTCTCTCTTCTCCCAGTGCCCGCTGTCTGGATTAAAACATAATCCAGCCTGAAATGACAGATGTCAGTCATCTGACAATTAGTCATGAGATGAAGAGGTTCTCCTTGGCGGCTGCATATCAGAATCACCTGTGGGACTTTAACAGCGACACAGACCCCAGGCACAGCGTCTGGGGATTCTGATTCAATTCGTCTGTTATGGGTTCTGGATTTTGCGGTTTTCACAAGTCTTTCTGCTGCTTGACCAGGTCCAAGATCCCCAATCCAGGGTGTATTCCATTGTTGTTTTAATATTTACCTGTTGGTAGTTGTATAAAAAGTTTACAATCCAAAAATATTATGAATAGGTTGCAGGCAGGCACCATGTATTACATGTCGGTGTTGCCTAGTGGACAGAGAACTGGGATGAGAATCTGAGGAGCCAGGTACTAGTGCCAGCTCTGCTAAACCCTGGCTGTGCAGCCTTGTGAAAGGGACTCAGCTTCTCTGAGTCCTGGTGCCTCATCAGTCCTAGGTGGGTCACCCGAACCTCCCTCCCGCCTCGCGCTGCTTTTGTGAGAACTAAATGAAACAATGGCGATGAGGGTGCTCTGACATCACTAATGTGCCCTGGCAGTGTGTTGCACTGTACATTGTCCTGTTCTCGGGAGCTATACGCAGAAATGCACGGTAGGGGCTGGTGCCGTCAGGCGTGGCCTGGAAGACAAAGTGGCCCCTGAGTTGTTCATGAGTGTGTGTGCGTGAGATTTCCTGCAGCTGCAGGGAAGCAAGGAGAGCGCTCTGGGTAGCGTGGTCGCGTCTGTGAAGGCTGGGAGTTGGGACTCAGATGGCATCATTAGAAGTTCACAAGTGCTTCTCATGAAGTAAAAGAAGGTGAGAGCTGCACGTGTCGTGGGGCGGAGGCATCGGATGGCAGGCTGAGGGGTTTGCATGCTGTCTTGGAGGCTGCAGTGACCAGTTTGCTTTTGCCCAGATATTTACTGTTGCCAGCATTTTTCATTCCTCTCTGAAAATCCCAGTTTCCCTCTGGTGTCATGTCTCTTCAGCCTGAAGAGCTTCCTTTAGCATTTCTTGAAATGCCTATGTGCTGGCAAAAACATGCTCTGTTTTCTTTCATGTGAAAAATGTCTTTATGAAAGGATATTTTTGCTGGATATGGAATTCTGGGCTGGATTTCTTTTTCTTCCAGCATTTAAAAGATACTGTTCCATTGTGTCTGTCCTCCGTAGCTTCTGATGAGATGTCTGTAGTTATTCAAGCCACTGTTAATTTTCTCTAGCTGCTTTCAGAATCTCTCTTTTCTTTAGTTTTCTAAGTTTGACCGTGTGTCTGGATGGCGTTGTCTTCATATAAATTGTTTGCAGTTTACTGAGCTTCTTTAATCTGTAAATTTACATCTTTCACCAAATTTGGGAAGCCTTCTGCCATTATTTTGGGGGGAAAATGTGCTCCAGTCTCTTCCCTTTTCCTCTGACACTCCAACTACATGTATTTTAGACCTTTTAATACTGTCCCAGAGGTCCCTGAGGCTCTGTTCTTTTTGTCATTGTTCAGCATTTTTCTGTTTACTTCTCTGATTGGATAGTTTAGCTGCATCTATCTCCAAGCTCACTGACTTTATTCTGTCATTTCTATTCTACTATAAGGCTAATCCTGTGAAATTTTAGAATTCCAGGTACATATTTTCTTTTCTTTTTTGTGGGGAGGAGAGCAGGGGGAGGTAATTAGGTTTATTTGTTTATTTTTTAATGGAGGTACTGGGGATTGAACCCAGGACCCCGTGCATGCTAAGCACGTGCTCTACCATTTGAGCTGTACCCTCCCCCCTTATACATTTTCAACTGTAGAATTTCCATTTAGTTCTTTTTCACTTTTTCTGTTTCTCTGCTGAGATTTCCTAATTTTTTTTCACCACAAGTATATTTTCCTTTGCCTCACTGAGTATAGTTAAATAACCTGCTATAAAGTCCTTGTCTGATAATTTCAGCACCTGAGACATACCACACAGGATTGGTTATCCGTTGTTTTGAGAACTGTTCACACTTCACTGATTGTTCGCATGTTGAGTAACTGGATTGCTGACATTGGAGTCTCTGAATCCTAATGTATTTCTCTGAAGAGGGTTGATATTTCTGTTTTAACAAGCAATGAACTTGGTTAGACTCATGCCACCAACTTTGTCTCACCCACAGTGGGCAGCAAGTCAAATCTCAGTTCAGTTTTTTGTTTCCCTAGAAGCAAGCTGCCTTGAGTCTGCACTGCTCACATGTGGTTCAGGGATCAGACCAAGCTGTGGACTGTTTACTTATAGAACTTGGGGCTCTGGTTCTCTGACCCTTCTGAAATCCTCTCCTTTCCTGTGACTGTAGTTTGCCCCACGTTCTGTCCTTTGGTTCTTTGGGCCAGAAAGATGGTGGTTTTGGCCATGACTGTGGCCTGCCTTCAAGCTAACACTAAAAATGAAAGGCATCCTATGCTGGGCCTTTTAAGTTTGGGCTCATCAAAATCTGCCTACTTTTGCTCACTCTTCTGGGCCTTTGGTAGTTGTTTTCTGTATTTTTTTTCAAGTTCTATGGGAGGGTCAGCCTGTTGGGAGCGGATGCAGCTAGATTGGGAGTATAACCAGCTGGTTAGTTTTTAAGTTGAGAGCTGGCATGCTCGGTCCAGCGTTTGTGTGGAAGGTGGACTGGAAAGGGGAAGATGAGTGGATGGGACTAGTGGAAAGATTAGTTAAGGGTTACTAGCCGGGCCGGGCCTCATGGAGAGTAGTTGTAATATGTTTTGAAAGGGCTGTTTGAGTAAAGGAAGTCGGTGGCATTCAGAAGTGGGCTCCAGGGGATAAATAAGAGGAGGGAATTACAGATGACCCCACGTGGAGGGTGTGTGTCTGGGCGGAAATGAAGAAGTTTCTGAGAGACTCAGGGATCCATGTGGTTTTAGAGGGGCTGATTCTGCTCAGTGGGCATATCTCGCTGGGCCCTTGTGATGGGGGTCCTCACGTAGGGTCGGAGATGGTGGGTGATGGACACCTGTGCCTGGCTCATGACCTCCCAGGAAGATGAGCAGTGGCTGAGTTGGTAGAGCACCATCTTTGGGACACTGGGGAGAGGAAAAGAAACCACCCAGAGAGCAGGATAATTAGAAACAGTGAAACCTTTGCTTATTTAATCTGTGAGATCTGCTCAGCATCCTGGAGAAAGATTCTGTTATTGTCCCAAGGCTCAGAGAAGCTAAGCAACCTGCCTCAAAGTGCCCAGCTAGCAGGTGGCAGTCTTGTCCAACCACAGCTCACAGCTCTAGTCTCCCCTCTCTAGGAGGAGAACCAGTGGCGGCAGTGTCTCTGTAGGGTGAGAGTGATGGACAGGTTTGCAGGTGTCAGAGACCTGGCAGGAAGATGGTCATGGATCAGACGTTGCCAGGGTGTGGAAGGGACTAGCATCCAGACTGCAGAGAATGAGGAAGGGGCTTGGTGGGGAGTGTGGATCTTTAGACCATTAAGTGCAGTCGTAGAAGGACATGGAAGGAGTGCGGTGGAGAGTGCTTTCTTGTTTCCGAGGGATCCCGGGGTGCATGTTGGTCAGGGGCGGGAGGACTGGGGAGGCGCCACCAGGCAGACGTAGAGCTGCAGGCTCCCAGGCCCTCAGGTGGAGCCGCCGTGCGTGTGACTGCACACGTGAACCGGCCGGGGCCCCATGTGTGTGCTGCTCTGCCGTGTCCTGACGGTACCTGCTCGTGTTGGTGTGGGCCTTTGTGGTTTATGCAGCCACTTCCATGATCTTTATCTCATCTGAACCTAAGAGTAGCCTTTCAGCTCTTCCATAGTGAAGACTGGGAGCTTCAGAGAGGCCCCGGGGCTTGCTCATGGGAGGCAGAACTGGGACCCACCCCCGACCACAGAGGTCTCAGTGAGGACAGAGTGGCTATAAGGGCCGCTCACCCTCCCCCGGCTTCTCTCTGGGACGGCCACATAGGGAATCCCACCCTTTTGGAAGTGATGAGAAAGGGGGGCACCTCCTCAGGGGAAGAGTGGCGACACCCTGGGTGATGCAGGGGAGGGGATGGAGCACGTGTGCTCGGCCCTGGCGGGGTCCCCTCCTGCCGCCTGCCCACTACCGGCAGAGGGGCAGTTCTGGCCCCCTGCCAAGGCAGCGCTGCGCGTGTGGAGCGGGACTCCTGGGCAGACCCGGTGTCTGGGTGGGCGCGTCGGCACACTCCGGGGCAGTGTTACCCGCACTGCATTCCTGTCCAGCTCTCCCGGAACTGAAGCCGACTCGCCCCTTGGTCACCTATGTCTCCTTCACAGCTGCTTCCAAGTTTGACTTGGAAAGTGAAGGGACAGCGTGAGGAGCCGTCATTACTGTTTCTGCTAATTCCCCAAAGAGAAACTGGAATTCCTGGGTCTTCTCCTTGAAAGTTAAATTCCGACATAATAACCAGAAAGCTCTTACAGCTGCCTCAGCCCCAAGCCAGGAGGGGCTCTGTGCTCTGTGGTGGGTCGGGGAGAGCTGGGCGGGACAACAGAAGCAGGGGTCCGCTGAGTCCTGGTTTCTCCATCCGCAGGTGAACGAGCAGATGAAGCTGACGGTGCTAGGCCAGGACTCCATCACGGTCACCTTCACCTCCCTGAACGAGACAGTGACACTCCCTGTATCGGCCAACAACTGTCCCCACGGGATCCCGCACGATAAGCGGGTAAGGCACGCAGACCAGGCCCCCCGGCCTGAGCCCAGGGCATCTCAGCGTGGGTCGTCACTTCGCATCTCAGCGCCTTTGCCCTTCCTGTCTCGCCTTCCCTGTACAAGGCCCCCCACATTCTCCGCCTATGGACTCCTACTCACCGTTCCCTGTCTGCCCTGAGTACCACCTTCTCCGTGAAGCTTCTACCAAGAGTCTTCCAGTTGTGACAGAATCCAGTGCAGACTAGCTTAAGCATGGAAAGAGCCTGTACTGGCTCAGTAAACTGTAGTCAGTCTGTAGATAGGCAGCTTCAGGAATGGCTAGATCCAGGCCCTCAGATGATTCCATTGGATCTTCCCATCTCTTGGCTCTGCCTTCCTCTTTGTTGGCTTTATTCTCAAGGAGTTTCTCTCCTTTTGGTGACAAAATGGTCATGAGCACCCCTGGGCTCACTGATCTACCAGCTTCAGCCTCCCTCGGAGAAGGAGGGCTTCTCTTTCCTAAGTGCTCCAGTAGAAGTGCCAATACCAACATTATTGGCTCTATCTGCTGCCCGCGGCTGAAACGTTCTCTGTGGCCAGGAGTGTGTGTTGCTCTCACTGGCCAGGCTCAAGTGTCATGTCCGTCCCAGGAGCAGAGGGGTGCAATCAGCCCCACGTGTACCAGTTGGGCAGACAATGAGGCAGGAGTGTATTCCTAAAGGAAAGTGGTGGTGCTAATACCAGAAGAGGGAGAGGTGGTGCTGGACAGGATAACTGCCCACGTGCTGATGACCCTCTCCACCACCCCCTGCCCGTCCCAAGTAGAGTCCCCTCCCCCTGCCCAGCCCTCCCAGCCCTGACTCACCTCCACCCCAGCACTGCCTTCCTGCAAGCCAGCCTTCACTACTAAACCGGGAATTCCCTGCGGTTCCTACTGCTTTCTGTTGCCCCCGGGCCCAGCACAAGGACTGCTTCACATGAAGTACTTACTCAGGGGGTGAGTGGAGGCAGGAAACCCAGTTCTTCGTTCACTGGGTCTTTGTGGATCCTCCTGTGTGCCTGGTCAAGAGTCAGCATTGTGGAAAGAGGTGGGGAGGATGAAGGGGACAGAGTCCCTGATGCCCAAGGAGTTTATCGTCTGGAGGAGGACAGTTGACGTTCACCATGAGACTGGGGTGGCCCAGGGCTCCGGGGTGGCGCTGGCTGCCTGTGTCACACACAGGTGCTGCGTGGGACTGGCTCACTGAGGAGGGCCTCTTGGGGGCGGGGTCGAGGAGACCATACCCCCTAGTCTGCCTGGGGCCAGTCCCGGTGTTCACCCATCAGCCAGCGACTAGTAGTAGCACCCCTTCCCTCCCAGAAGGTTTGGAGGATACGTTACAGTCACCCAGCGGCGGGCCCTGCACTGTGAGGGCATTGCCACCGTAAGCCGCAGGCTGGCTGCCCGCAGGGCGGACAGCGCCCCCGGGAGCAGCCGGCCTCATGTCTGGCCTTTACACGGGGACACGGGAGGCAGGCGTCTGTTGGAGACCCGTGTCGTCTGAACAAGACACAGAGGACAGCTGCGCTTCTCCTGGAGGGAGGCGGTGCCCCTGTTTCTCCCACTGGTCCTTCATTCCAGCAGCATTCCAACTTCATCAGCTCCTTAGCTAATTTGACAAACATGTACCAGCACCTGCACGTGCCAGGCTGGCTGCTGGCGACGTAGGAATGAAGGAGTCTCGCTCCCTCTTGTCTCTGAAATTCTCTCAGTCTAATGGAAGGGGCAGCCCATCGACACAGGTCATGATCTGGCTCGACTGGCCTGTTGTGCCGGGGGATGGGGGCGCTGTGGGAGCTGCGGGGGTCCATGGGGAGAATGCTCGTTACAGGGGCCTCAGAGCACCCGGGAAGCTTGGATCCTGCGACTCAGCCTGCACTCATCACTCCACAGAGCAGAGCAACCCCAGGATTTTGAGCCCATCTGGGCTGAAATGACTCATCTGTCAATGTGGCTCCATACGCTGACTCTGAAAGTCATTGTTAGGTGACTAAGTACACGGGATGTATGAAGTCACGAATCTATATTTCTTGAAAACCTTTTAAGACTGGTTTAAAATGTGCATTTGCTTTTCTTATTGAAGGCAATAGGTAATAGAATTTTTGCTGTTGTTCCCATAACGTTGCAGTAGTGCTTTGTTTCTTTTCTGGCAACCTCTTTTCTGGTGATCTCTGAAATTTGGAACGTGGCTGAGGACCAGGACGTAAGCAGTTGAAGACCCCATGAACAGCCAAGTCCGTGTCCCAAATGTGCCCTTTAGGCTAGGAAAGCCCCTCAGTCATTCACATCTTGTATTTCCTTACCTAAACGCAGCCCTAGGGAGCTGGGATCAGAAGAGCAGGGTTGTGCTGTCCGGTATGGTACCCCTGGGTCGCAGATGGCTATTAGGCACTCATAATGTGACAACTGTAGGTCGAGATGGGCTGTACGTGAGTGGACGTCCTGCGTCAGAGACTTGGTGTGAAAAGCGAGTGTAATGTTTCTTATTACTCATTTATTTTGACTGCATGTTGCAATAATCATATTTTTGATGTATTGGGTTAGATAAGTATGTCATTAGAATTAACTTCTCCTCAGAACGTTTTTCATGTGGCCTCAGGAACGTTTAAAACTACCCACGCAGCTCACATCAAACCTCTCCTGGGCGGCGGGGGCCTGGCAGGTGGGGTCCGCAGTCAGGGAAGCTCACAGAGGTAGTTTGACAGTGCTGAAGGCGGCTGGAAAGTTGTGTATTAAAAGGAACATTGTAATTCAAAAAGCATAACCGTCCTGGGGGCACTTAGCAGAGCGATAAAGAGACAGATACATGAAGGCGGCTTCTGAAAACCAGAGAGTAGTCGTCAGGGTTGAGCCAAGAGGCTGACTTGTCAAAAAGCGTTCAGGTTGTGACCTCTTCTGTTTTAGAATGCGGGGAGGTGAACTGTAAGTTACAGCCTTCTAACTAGATCAACAACAAATGAAGAAATACCAGATTTATTATGGATTTAGCTAGCTTCCAGATTAAGCATCTTGGAATATTTTTACATGAGATCCTGAGGCTCAGCGAATTGTCTTATCTTAGATTCTTGGACTATGAGATCTACCAGGAGCCCCCAAGAAGTGTTGCTGGGTGAGGGGGCAGGCAGAGAGCCTCGGCAAGGAGGGGGCTTCGGGCCGTGGGCCAGTCCCTTCCCTTACTGGGCCTCAGTCTCCGCGTCTGTGTAGTGATATGTACAGGCCCACCCCGCTTCCCCACACCCCTATCCAGCACTTCCACAATCCATTCAACTGCCGGGGGGGGGGTGTTTGGGGTTGGCTGTCCCCCATCAGCAAGCCCCTGGCAGTCTAGGGGAGTGGGGGTGGGGGCAGGGTGGCCCTCTCCCTCACACTCCCTGTCACCGGGAAACTTGTTTAATGCTTTCCCCAGACACCCATCACCCTGGAAGGAACCACCCATCAGAGTGACAGGCAGAATGGCGGTCCCAGCTTTTATGGCCCTGTGGCCAGGCTCCTCTCTAAATATTTCTATCAAGGCAGCACTTTGGAAGCGAGGAAATGCCTCAGTTTAAATGCTTTATTAGCCCAGTGCTGCCTCAGATCCTTTTTGGGAGCAAGCCTGGGTATAAACTTCAAATAAATAAATAAAATTAGCCCAGAAGCGGCGACTGGGGCCAACAAGAAAGACGGTTGCACTTTGCTATTAATTGAGGCATTTTACACAAGTCCTGGTGCAGAGCAAAGAGGGACATGGGCTGACGTCATTCTTCAGGAAGTCTGTCCACCGCACACCCCACTCTCTCCACCTGAGTCTTCAGTTCTGCAGAAGAAAAATTATTTCGCACGTCCTCTGTGTGAAGTGGGAGCCATAGACAGCATGGATCCTGCCTTCAAGGGGCTGACAAAGTTTAGGGATAAGGAAAGTGAAAAGTGACCAGGACCCTGGGCGGGAGGGATGGGGTAGGCGGATGTGCACATTCAGCGTGGAGAGTGACTGCTGCTGGCTGAGGAAGTCGGCCAGGGCTTCCTGGAGAAACAGTCAGACTCCGGCTGCCATTAACTCTGGAGTCTAGGCCTCGCTCTGCTTGGCAGAGGCAGAGATGGAGCTGCAGGGCGGCCTCAGCCGTCCGACAGGGAGTCCCGGAGCCAGAACGGCCCTGTGGAGTAATCCCTGACTGAGGCAGGGGCTGGGCCTTGGCGCCCCACGGGGACCAGTCAGTCTCTGTAACCCTGGTCCAGGGCAGTTTCTCGGCCAAGAGCTGCCAGCAGGGGTGAGGGGGATCCTGGGGGGCACTCAACAGGGGGAGACTGGCAGCAAAGGCTCCAGAGAGGCATTTGTCCATCCAGTTATTCATAACACAACAAGCATTACTTGAGCGCCTTCTGTATGATGGGCATGCAGACACAAAGGAGACCGAGAACTGGTCCTTGTCCTCCAGGAGCATAGGGTCTAGTTGGGAAGACAGGCTCCCACACACATGATAACTTTGTGAAGGGCTAACCTCTGTCTTCAGGTGGCATGGAGAGGGCGGAGGGCGTCCCAGGCAAAGACCAGAGGTGGCTGGGTCAGTGTGCAGGGATTCGCTGGGCTGAGGGGAGGTGGGGAGTCCAGGCAGGACATGGTACATCCTTGAGCCAGGGCAGAGCCTGGTGGTCACTGGGCTGGGCAGACAGTTCCTGGCGGGGCAGGTGACAGTGCTCTTCCCCTCGGCCTCCCCACAGTTGGCCCGCCGAATCAGCATCATGGACGAAAAGATGTCTAAGATGAGCCGGGCCCTGGTGGAGATCAAGAGGCGGTTTCAGAAGACAGTGTCCCGCTTCATGAACTCCATCCTGTTGGCGGCAGGTAAGGAGCCAGAGAGGGGGCTGGAATCCTACCCAGTGGCTTCCCAAATCCTTGGCCACCTGCAAGTCACCTGCATGGACAGCTCTACCACCCCAGGGCAGTGGCACAGCAGCAGGACTCCCCACTGGTGATGGGATGGCTAGGCTCAGAAGTCGGGGGGACACGTGCTCGAGGCCACACAGCTGAGGAGGCGACCTCCACCAGCATCAGCTTCTGAGCACTCTCCATGTGTCTTAATGTCTTTGATTTCTCTGCGTGATTGCTTTTTCCCTGGTGTCTCCCTTGGTTTTCTGTCACTCTCTCTGTCCCCACCCCCACCCCTGCTCACCTTCTGGCTCCATCTCCCACATTGCCTGTCCTCCGTCTGCAGCCCCTGTTTCTCTCCTTGTGGAAGTTCTCGATAGAAGCGAGATGAGCAGCCCCCTCACCAGGCTGTTCCTGTTAGCCCATAGAGCTCCCCCAGGGCCAGTGTGGGCGGCCTCGGGACCCCTCCCATGTCTGGGCTCTCCTCATTGCTGATGGGCCTGGGGACAAAGGAACATTCCCGCCCCCCGACTCTATGCCACCCCCTGGCTGGGCCCAGAGAGGCTGTGCTGCCCACCGCGGACTCCCTGGGGGGGTTTCTCCTTGTCCCTAAAGACTTAGTTCAACTAGGCGCCTCCTCCAGGAAGCCTTCCCTGACCTCCTAGCAGAACAGGTCACACTCTCCTCTGGGCTCGCATAGCATTATGAATCTTATTATCTAGCATTTGAATATTTCTTTGTTTTCCCATGCCCCACTACACTCCTGCTAGGAGTTCCCAGAGGCAGGGAACCCTGTATGGGGTCATCTCTGTATGCCCGGTGCCCAGCTTTCAATAAATGTTTGGTAAGTGAATGAAGGAATGAGAGGTACCTGGCCTCAGAAGTTCTCCAGTCTAGTAGGGAAAACAAACAAGAACACAAATAAATACGATGTAACAGAGAGTGTAGATGGAAATGACTTAAACATGGAGGCACGGGGAACAGCATGGATGCACTCTGTACCCAGTCTATTCTGAGTGTTACAAAGGACACAGAGCCGAGTGACACAGGCCCTTGGGGGAGGAGGGATCTAAGCTGGGTTTGATGAGAGAACAGAAATGAGGTTGCCTCGTTCTTAGATTCAGCCAGCGCTTCCTGACCCACTAACTGCACCTGGCCCGGAGCACTGTGCCGCATGCCGAGAGGCGGCAGCCCTGCGGCAGAACCAGCAAGAGTGAAGGCCCAGAGAGGGAGATGTGCAGCCTCACAGGGGCGGGGGGCGGGGGCCGGGCCACAAGGTGGGTGACAGCGGCTGTGTCTCTGCTCGCAGGCCTGTTAACCATCGAATATCCAGTAAGGGAAGATGCGGAAGTCAGTCAAGCCAGGTTAAAATCTGGGCCCATTCCCGAGCGAGGCAACAAGCTAAGTTTATACTCGGGAGAAATCCTTTTATTACAATCCCAGTCAGTCCGACCTGAGTCCTTGATTGAAGAGTCTTCGAAAGAAGAGCCTGGGTCGGCTCCTGTGAGCCCCGCTCAGAAGAAGACCTTCAAAGTCCAAGCCAAGGCCGTGGTCACAGCCAGGTGAGCTGGGGCCTCATTTCTTCTGGCTTCTGTGGGTCAGATGCTGTGATGGGTAGGAGACACCAACAGCGAGCAGGACAGACGAGGCCCCTCCCTCCTGGAGTTGAAATTCCAGGGGTGGGGAAAGAGAGAAGGTAAGCCTGAGCAGCTGGAATCATTTTAGACAGTGATGGGGACTAGGAGGAAAGTAAATTGGGGAAATGGGTCAGAACAGACCAGGGGCTGGCAGCTACGGCCGGGGCCATGTCTGGTCCCATTGCCTCCCTGAGCTAAGAGTGGTTTTTATGTTTTTAAATACTTGGGAGGAAAAAAGTCAAAAGAAGAATTTTTCATGATGTGAAATGACATGAAATTCAAGTGACAGGGTCCATAAGTAAGGTTTTATTGGAACACTGACATGCTGACTCATTTACACATCGTCTGTAGCTGCTTTCTTGCTAAGACAGATGTTGTCATTGTGACTCAGACCATCTGACCTGCAAAGACTAGAATTTTTACTGTCTGGTTCCGAATAGAAAATGCTGACCAAACCCCAGCATGGAGAGTGACCCGGAAGTGGGACGGTTAGGTGGATGGTCGGGGATGCTGTTCTGAGGAGGAGATACTTTAAAGGAGGCCTGAGCGATATGAAGTAACCACAAAGAAGGATTGGGGGAGGGGACGTCAGGCAGAGGACAAGGCACGTGCAAAGACCTCGAGACAAGAACAAGTTTGGTGTGTGTGAGGGAAAGTGAGAAGACCAGAGTGGAGCGCTGTGAGGAAGCGGGGAGAGGGATGCAACCTGAGGACCAAGAGACAGGCAGGAGCCGGGCCAGGGAGCCCTCAGTGTTAGAGGAGGCCGTACCGTAGCTCTGAGTCTGGAAGTGACATCATCTGATTCATGAGGTTCTTAGAAAACTTTAAAAAATTATATATCCCTCATGTTTTAACTTTAAAAATTATATAAAATATAGAAAAATGAGCAAGTCCTAAATGTATAGCTCAATGTGTATCACAAAGTGGACATACCCTATAATGCCCAAGAAACAGAACATTGCTAGCTCCTTAGAAATTCCCTTTCGTCCCCTCGCAGTCAGTACAGTCAGTAATCCCACTCTCCTCCCCGACGGGAAGGCTAGTTTGTTTTTTAACTTTACTTAAATAGAACTATTCAATATGCATTTGTTAGTGTCTGGCATCTTTTGCTCAGTGTTACAGTGTGAGATGTACCCGTGTTGCTGCATGTAGCAGTGGTTTGCTCATTTTCATTGCTATGTAGTAATCTATTTTATGACTCCATTAAAAAGTCTGTGTATTCTAATGCTGACGGATATTTGGGTTGGATACAGTTTTGGTGATGACAAAAAAAAACCTGTGCTGGTATTTGCGTGTGTCCTTATTTCTGGTTGGCACATGCCTGGATATGAAATTGCTGTCGTGGAGTATGTGTATGTCCCGCTAGAAACTGTCAGTTTTCCAAAATGGTGGTATCAAGTCCCACTCCCCCCAGCAGTGTATGAGAGTTCCAGTTGCTCCGCATCCTTGCTACGCCGGCTGTTGTCAGTCATTTTAATTACCGCCATTCTGTCATGATTAAGTGGGTTTTAATTTGCATTGCCCTGGTGACTGCAGAGGTGGAACACCTTTTCAATTGTTCATTGACCGTTTTGGATATTCTCTTTTGCAAAGTGCCTGTTCAGTCCCCTTGTCCATTTTTCTACTGGTTGTCTTTTCTTAATTTATATTTTGTAGTTCTTTATATATTATGGATACAAGACTTTTGTCAGTTACACATGTTGGAAATGGTTCTCCCACTTCTGCTCTGGCAGTGGTGTCTATTGATGAACAGAAGTTTTAAGTTTAATGTCCACTTTTCAATCTTTTTCTTTGTAATTAGTGTTGGTACCCTAATTAAGAACTCAAACAACAAGACGATATTCTCCCAAGTTGCCTTCTAGTGGTTTTTACCTTGTAACTTTTGCATTTATCCACCCCCCACCTGGAAATGATTTCTGTGTATGACATGAAGTAGGAGCCAAGATCCCCCCCCCCCCCCGCATGTATACTTAACTGATCCAGCACCCCCTACTGGTGCAGACTCTGTCATAAATCGAGGGGCTCCATGTGTGTAAATCAAAGGTCATTTTCTGGAGTCCTTATTTTGTTCCCTATTTGTTCAAACTTTACCAACACCAAACTGTATTAGTTATCATAACTTTATAGTAAGTATTGATATACAACAGAATAAGTTCTCAGTCTTTGTGTTCTAAGCTGTTTTGCTATTCTTGGCCACTTACACTTCCATATAATTTTAGAATAATCCCGTTTATTTAAAAAATTGTCCTGGGATTTCAATTTGGTTGTTAATGTCTTTGTAATATTGGAGTATGTCAATCCATGAATATGGTATATCTGTTTGTTTATTCAAAATTAGCTTCTCTAATCTCTCCATAATATATTGTGATTTTTCAGCATAGAGGTCTTCTATGTCTCTCATTAGATTTATTCTAGGGTATTTAATTTTTGTGTGCTCTTATAAATTATGTTTTAATTTTTCTGTTTGTTCCTGGTTATAGAAAGGTAATTGATTTTATTTCAATTTAAATTTAGTTTTAAATTACTTATAGTAAACTTTACTCTTTTTCATGTAAAAGTCCGTGAGTTTTGACAAATGCATAGAGTTCTATAACCTCCACTGTAGCCAAGACCCAGAACAGTTTCATCACCTTCCCCTCCAACTAAAAAAAAAAATTCCCTCATGTTACCCCTTTGTAGTCAGACTCTTCCCTCACCCGTAATTCCTAACCACGGCTGACCTGTTCTCTGCAGCTATGGTTTTGCATTTTCCAGAATGTCATGTAAATGGAATTATACTGTATATAGCCTTTTGAGTCTAGCTTCTTTCACTTGGCATGAGACATGTGAGATTCATCCGTGTTGTTGAAGGTTTTTATTGGATGCTGGTCACGTAGGTACTCTCTGCCTAACAAATGTCAGAATTCCAGGCTGCTGGAAGGAAAGCAAGTGTTCAACTTGAATCACGTTGTTTATACAAACAGTCTGGGCGTAGTGTAGGAAATGGTTCAAGTGCGAAGTTCCCAGACCCAGCCAGGGGCCAGCCTTGTAAGCAGGTCCTTCTAAAGACAGCAGCCCCGGGTCTCCTGTGTTACCTCTTCTCTGCATAAGGCACACTGCATAGAAGGGCGAAAATTTATTTATCCATTCATCCATGGAAAGATATTTGAATTGTCTTTAGTTTTTTGGTGATTATTAGTAAAGCTGCTATAAATACTCAAGAACAGGTTTTTATATGAGCATAGCTTTTCATTTCACTTGAGTAAATACTTTAGTGTTGGATTGCTGGGTTGTATGTGAATGTATATTTAGCTTTATAAGAAACCGCCAAACTATTTTCCCAAGTGACTGTTCCATTATACGTTCCCATCAACAATGTAGGAGGGTTCCAGTTGCTCCAAATATTTGTCACTATTTGATATTGTCAGCTTCCCCCCCCCCCTTTTAGACATTGTAATAGATGTCTAGTGGTATCTTATTACCATTTTAATTTGCATTTGTCTAAATACTAATGATGTTGAGCATCTCTTCTTGGGCTTATTTGCCATTCATGTATTTTCTTTGGTGAAATATCTGTTCAGATCTTTTCAAAATTTTAAATTGGGTCATTTGTATTCTTCTTGTTAAGTTTTGAGAGTCCTTACTCTGGATATAATTCCTTTATCAGCAATATGACTTTGAAATATTTTCTCCCGATCTGTGGCTTGATTTTTCATTCTCTTTACAGTATTTTTGTGGAGCAGAGTTTATTTTGATACTCCCCAGTTTATCATTTTTTTCTTTTCTGGATTGTGCTTGTGATGTTGTGTCTAAAATCTCTTTGCCTGCAAGTTCTGTCTTGTCTTCTGTGAGTAATGGTTCCAATGTCGGTTTCGTTTTCCTAGTATTTACAGTGCTGTTTAGCTCTGCTCCTCACTGTACTCAGTGTACTCAGGGGTCACTCTGTAACTAGGGCAGCGGTTTCTATGGTAGTTTAGTTCTGAAAGCTCTTGCTGTGCTTTTGCGGGGTATTCTATGTGTGCACATGTTGGATGTGAGCCCAGGACTTAATGTCAGTGCATGCGTGAAAATGGCTCCCTTCTGCTCCCTCCTCTGCAGGATTTTCTCCACACGCGCCAGCTCCCAGCAGCCCCATTCTCTGATCCGAGTTGTAGCTGTTGACACTCTGACCTGGTTTTTCACAACCCAGCCTACCCCTGGGTGAAGTGGCAAGAGAAGAGGGATGTTTGAAACAGTGGGGACTCCGCCCACACGCTGCCCGGCAGGGGCTCCTTTTCCTTGTCCCTCTACCCGGAAGGACAGATTTCCCTGAGTTGTTAGGTGCCCACATCACTGCTGCCACAGCAGTGTGGTGACGCCGCTAGGAGTGGCCTGGTGACAGAGCCAGGAGAGGGGCAAGAGGAGACAGGGAGAGAATTTTCTCCACACTCTCAAGATCCCAGGGCCCTCTCTTCTGAGTCCTCTGGCTAGAAGGAAGGTCTTTGCTTGGAGTTTTTACTAACCAGTCCCACTGCTCACTTCTCTTGATTCAGGTCCTCCTCAAGTCTAAGCTGGGATGTGAGGAAGGGGAAAAAGTAAAACCAGGAAACACCACCGCACTGACTGCGCCGCAAGTTTTGGCTTTCTGCTCCCCTCCCACAACCCACCGGCTGCCATTTGCCTTTCAGAGTCATCAGACTGGTTAAAAAGCATATTCTGTTCAGAGTATTTAGTTTAATGAGATGAAGAGCAGTATGCTTTCTCAATCTGAATCTGAACTGGAAACCACGTTGTATTCTACGCATTGAATTTTTACCCAACAATCCTGCTCAGTTCACTTGTAATAGTGTATCAGTAGATTCTTTTGGATTTTCTACATACACAGAACTGCTTTCAGCAAGACTCATTTCTTTTCCAATATTATACCTGTTGATTTCTTTTCTTGCCTAGCCGCACTGGGTAAGTCCTCCAAGGCAATGTTCCACAGAAATGGTAATAGTAGACATTTTTGTCTCAGTCCCATCTTAGAGGAAGCATTTTCAGTATTTTTTCTGTTATGCTCTAGGTGTTGTTTTGAGACCCTTTATTAGGTTAAAGAAGTATTCTTTTATTCCTAGTTTGCTAAGCATTTTTTTTATCGTGAATTGATATTAAATTTAATCAAATACCTTTTCTGCATCTATTGAACATGTGATATTTCCCTTTATTCTACTATTGTGGTGAGTTTTATTGATTAAATTTTAAATGTTCAACTAATCTTAAATTCCCAACATAAATCCAACTTGGTTTTGATATGTTCCCTTTTTATATATCGCTAGATTTGGTTTGCTGATATTTTATGTAGAAGTTTGGTACGTGTATTTACAAGAGAGGGTGGCCAATAATTTTTCCTTTCTTGTCATGTTCTCATCAGACTGGCCTTTTAAAGTGTAACAATCTGGGAGGTATTTGGTTTTTTTCCCCCTGTTACCTGCTAGTGCTTGTATGTACTTGATTATTTCTCCCTTAAATATTTGGTAGAGTTTACCCAGTGAAGCCATTTGTCTTAGAATTTTTTTTCAGTGGAGATTTTAATTAAAACTTTTAATTTTGATACAGATAGGACTGTTCAGGTTTTCTGTTTGTTTTTGTGTTTATTTTGGTAAGTTGGATTTTTCTAGGGATTTACCTACTTAAATGTTTAAATATGTTGAAATAAATTTTTTAAAAAATTCTCTTATGATATTTTAATGACTGTGAAATATGTCGTGATACCTCCTTTTGCATGAATATTTATTTGTCTTCTTTCTTTGTTCTTCATGCTTCCATTTTGGATCATTTTCCTTTTGTGTTTAGAATTGTTTTAGTGTGTCTGCTGGTGTCTTTTTTTTTTTTCCTCAATATATCTTTATTTCACTTTCATTTTTGAAGGCTATTTCCTATGTTTTGCAGTTATATTTATCCAGCCTTTAAAGATGTCTTTCTGCTGTTTTCTGGCTTCCAACACTTCTACTAAGAAGTCAGCTCCGTCTTATCGTTGCTCCTTTGACGGAATGTGTCTTTTGTTCTGTGGCTGTTTTTTCTCTCCACCTTTGTATTTATCTTGTTATAAGTGAAGTTGAGCATCTATTCATTTCTTTTTCAATTTTATAATTGTGGTAAAGTGCACATAATATAATGTTTATTATCCTAATCATTTTAAGTGTACATTTTAGTGATATTAAATGCATTCATAATGTTGTGCAACCATCACCACCATCCATCTCCATTACTCTTTTCATCTTGTAAAACTGTCAGTCTGTATCCATTAAACACTGACACCCTCCCCCAACCCCTGGCAACGCCATTCTACTTTCTGTCTTTATGATTTTGTCTACTCTAAGTACCTCACATAAGTGGAATCATACAGTATTTGTCTTTCTGTGACTTTCTGTGGTTTATTTCATATAATGTCCTCAAGGTTCATTCATGTCGCAGCATACAGCAGAAGTTCCTTTCTTTTAAGGGCTGAATAATATTCCATTGTGTGTATAACCACATTTTGCTTATCCGTTCATCTGCCAATAGCACTTGGGTTACTTCCACGTTTTAGCTATTGTAAATGGTGCTGCTATGAACATGTGTACAATATCTCTTCAAGACCCACTTTTAGTTCTTTTGGGTATATACCCATAATGGATTTGCTGGATTGTATGCTAATTTTTTAAAATTTTTTGAGGAACCACCATACAGTTTTCCACAGTGGCTGTACTGTTTCACAGTCCCACCAACAGGGCAAGCATTCCAGTTTCCTGGGTTTTTTGATAGCAGCCATCCAAATGGATGTGAGGGGGCGTCTCACTGTGGGCTTGATTTCCATCTGCCTGATGATTAGTGATGCTGAACAGTTTTTCATGTGCTTATTGTCCATTTGCATATCTTCTTTTGAGGAGTTTCTATTCAAGTCCTTTTCCCAGTTTTCGGTTGGGTTGTTTGTAATTTTTTTGAGTTTTAAAAGTTATCTATATGTTTTGAATATTAATCTCATATATTATTTATTAATGTCATATATTATTTGCAATCAGATATTATTTGCAAGTATTTTCTCCCATTCTGTGAGTTGCCTTTTTACTCTGTGGGTAGTACCTGCACATTTGATGCACATAAGTTTTACTTTTATGAAGTATAAGTTGTCTGTTTTTACCTTTGTTTCCTTGCCTTTGGTGTCTTATCCATGAAACCATTGATGAATCCAATGTTGTAAAGCTTTTCTGCAATGTTTTCTTCTAAAAGTTGTATTTTATGTTTTACATTTAAAGTCCTTGATCCATTTGAAATTAACTTTTGTATACAGTGTTAGATTAGGAGCCAACCTCATTATTTTGCACATGGATCCCGGTGTTCCCAGCACTATTTGTTGAAAAGACTGCCCTTTCCCATTAAATGGTCTTGACACCCTTGTCACAAACCATTTGACCATATACGGGAGGATTTATTTCTGGGCTTTCCATTCTACTCCAGTGGCCTGTATGTTTGTCTCCATGCCAGTACTACAGCGCGCTGATGACTGTAGCACTATAGTAAGTTCTGAAATCGGGAAGTTTGAGTCCTCCACAACTTTGTACTTCTTTGCCAAGGTAGTTTTGACTATTCATGGCCCCTTACAATTCCATGTGAATTTGAGGATTGGCTTTTCCCCTTATGCAAAAAAAAGGCTGTTAGAATTTTAATGGGAAATGTGCCAAGTCTATAGATCACTTTGGGTAGGATTGCTGTCGTAACAGTGGTCTCTCAATACAAGCACATGTCTCCCATTTATTCAGGTCTTTAAAATTTTCTTTCTATAGTGTTTTATAGCATTCACTGCATGAGCCTTTCACTTTCTTGGTACATTTATTCCTAAGTATTTTTACTTGTTAGAGGCTTATTCAGATTTTGTATTTCTTCTTGAGTCAGTTTTGCTAGCTTGCGTGTTTCTATTTGTCCATTTCATTTAGGGCATCTAGTTTGCCGATGTACAGTTCACAAAACGCTCTTAAAATCCTTTCTAGTTCTGTAAGATCAGTAGTATTGTCCCACTTTCATTTTTGATTTTAGTACTTTGAGTCTTCTTTCTTTTTTCTTAGTCAGTCTAGCTGAAGATTAATGTTGTTAATCTTTTTCCAATGTTTTTTAGTTGTTTCTCTATATTGCTTTTCTATTCTCTATTTTCTTTATCTTGACTTCAGTCATTATTATTTCCTTCCTTCTGGTATCTTTGGGTTTTGTTTGCTGTTGTTTTTCTAGTGTAAAGTCAGATTGGTTAGAATCTTTCTTCTTCAGTTCTACACATCTTCCTCTGAGTACCGCTCTCAATGTAGCCCGTAAGTTTGGGTATGTTTTGTTTTGTTTTGTTTTGTTTTAATTAGTGTCAAAGTTTCCCTTGTGATTCCGTCTTTGATCCATTGGCTGTTTAAGAATGTGTTGCTGAATTTCTACATATTTATGAATTTTCCAAATTTCCTTGTGTTACTAATTTCTAATTTTATTCCATTGTTGTTGGATAGGTATTTTGTATGATTTCATTCTTTTTTGATTGATTGAGACTTTCTCATAGGTGATTATGTGGTGTATCCTGAAGAATGTTCCGTGTGCACTTGAGAAGAATGTATATTCTGCTGTAGTTGGGTTACATGATCTATATATGTCTCTTAGATCTCGTTGGCTTGTAATGTTCTTCAAATTATCTGTCTCCTTGTTTGTCTTTCGTCTAGTTGTTCTGTTCTTGAAAGCATGGTGTTGAAATCTCCAACTGTTATCGTAGAATTTTCTGTTTCTCCCTTCAGTTCTGTTGGTTTGTGCTTCATATATTTAGAAGCTCTATTGTTGTATGCATATATGCTCATAATGGTTATATTTCTAGAGACAGTGACCCTTTTTTCTATATATAAGGTCTAATTTTTCTCCTGAAATAATTTTGACTTAAAGTCTACTCTTGTCTTACATTAGTTTAGCCACCCCTGCTCATTGTCGGTTATTATTGGCTTGCAGTTTTCCATCCTTTCACTTGCAACCTAGTTTAGTCTTTGTACCTAAAATGAGCCTCCTATAGAGAGCATATAGTTGGGTCATTCCCCCCACCCCATTCTCTCCATCTCTTTTATTGGTTTTCTGTAAATCTTGGTTGTTGTTGTTGTTGTTGTTGTTGTTGTTGTTGTTGTTGTTCCTCAGTTCCTCCATTGTTGACTTTTCATCTCTCTCTCTCTCTTTTAGTGTATAGTGTGATGGTTAATTTTATGTGTCAACTGGCTGAGGGTAAAACACTGTTTCTGGGAGAGATTAGCATTGGATTCAGTACACTGAGTAAAGAGACCCATTCTCACCAATGTGGAGGGGCATCATCCAGTCCACTGAGGGTCTGAATGAAACGAAAAAGCAAAGGAAAGGCAAATTCCTCCTCTCTCTTCTTGAGCTGGAAAGTCCATCTTTTCCTGCCTTCAGACACCAGAGCTCCTGGTTCTTGGGCCTTTGGACTCCAGGACCTACACAGCAGCCACGTGGTTCTTAGGCCTTTTTTGTCCTGGGACTGGGAATTACCTCTGATTTTGGGGTCTTCAGACTCAGATTGGATTATACCACTAGCTTTCCTGCAAGTTCTCCAGCTTGCAGACAGCGAATGGTATGACCTCTTGGTCTCCATAACCATGTGAACCAATTCCTAAAATAAATTCCCTTTTATATATATCTCCTGTTGATTCTGTTTCTGTAGAGAACCGTGACTAATGTGTATGGTTTTGATTCCCTTGTCATTTACTTTTCTATATATTTTTAAGGTATTTTCTTAGTTCCTCTGGGGAATTACAGGAACAATGTAGTTTGAATTAATACCAACTTAGTTTCAATAGTATACAAAATCTGTCTCCCAACTCCATTTCCCACCACGTTGTTGTTGTCACAAATTACATCTTTGTGCATTGTGTGCCCAGTGAACATAGATTGGTAATTATTGTTTTGTATGTTTGTATTTTAAAATCATATAGGAAAAAACAAAGGAGTTACAAACTGAAAATATAACAATACTGGTTTTGTCTTTACTTACTTTTACCAGTGTTCTTTATTTCCTCATATAGTTTCAAGTTACTGTCTAGTATTCTTCCACTTCAGTCTAAAAGACTCTAACATTTCATGTGGAGGCCTACTAGTGACAAACTTCCTTAGCTTTTTTTTTTTTTAATCTGAGAAATTCTTGAATTCTCTTTCATTTTTGAAGGCTAAGTTTGCTCAAGATAGAATTCTTGGTTAATATTTTTTTTTTCTTTCTGCATTTTAAATATGTCATCCCATTGCCTTCTGGCCACCATGATTTTTGATGAGAAATTGGCTGTTAATCTTATTGAGGACCCACTGTAGATGATAAGTCACTTTTCTCTTGCTGCTTTCAAGATTCTCTCTTTGTCTTTGACTTTCAACAATTTATTATAATGCATCTCAGTGTGGATCTCCTTGAATTTTTCCTGCTTGGAACTTACTGAGCTTCTTGGAGAAAACTCAGATTTGGAGAGCTTTTGGCAATTCTTTCTGCTCCTTTCTTTCTTGTCCTTCTGGAACTCCCATATATGTATGTTAGTATTCCTGATGATGTCCCACAGATATCTTAGGCTCTACTAATTTTTTTTCAATTCTATTTTCTTTCTGCTGCTCAGGTTGGATAATCTCAGCTGGACTATCTTTAAGTTTGCTGATTCTTTCTTCTGCCTGTTCAGATTTGCTTCTGAATTTTTATTTCATTTATTGTACTTTTCAGCTCAAATTTCTGATACGTTACTTTTTATAATTTCTATCTCTTTATTGATATTCTCTATTTGGTAGGACATTGTTCTCCTGGTTTCCTTTAGCTTTTTTGTCCATAGTTTCCTTTAGCACTTTGAGCATAATTAAGACAGTGGATTTTAAATCTCTGTCCAGTAAACCCAATATCTGGATTTCCTCAGGGACAGTTTTTCTTCATTTCTTTTTTCCTGTGAATGAACCATACTCCCTTGTTTATTTTTATGCCTCGTAATTTTTTGTTGAAAACTGAATGTTTTGAATATTATAATGTAGTAACTCTAGAAATCAAATACTCCCCTCTCTCTAGGGTTTGTTGTTCTTTCCTGTAGTTTGTAATTGTTTGTTTATTTAGTGACCTTTCTCAACTACTTTTGTGAAGACTGTATTCTTTGTCACATGTGGTCACTGAAGTCTCTGCTTAGCTAAATGATCAGTTAGTGAAATTTGATGGAGACTTTCTTAACTACCTGGACATGGAGCCAAAAAATACGTGTATTCTTCCAGTCTTTGCAGATTACCTCTGTGTCTCCCAGGGTGAGTGCTCTTATCAGGCTTTTTCTATCATGATTTCTGGACTTTTAAGTCATAATTGTGAAAGGCCTTCCCTCCTCCAAAATTGTAAATAATTTTCCCATATTTTCTACTAGAATTTTTATGGCTTAATTTCCCACATTTAAATCTTTCATCTACTTTAGACTTATCTTGGTATAAGTTGTGATTAATAGGTCCAAACTGCCCCTGGCCCAGATGTTCAGGTTCTTGAAAAAGAATATAATTCTTAAGTGTATTTAGCAAGTATTTCTTAGTATCAAAGAGCCTCTGAGTAACTATGAGCAGTAAATTCCTTGCATTGCCCTTGTTTTAGGGCGATCCAGTTTCTGATCCTAGCCCTTAACCACTTAATTGCTGTGTGAACTTGGGCAACCCCTTCACCTGGTAGGAGCCTTCTGTTTTCTGCTCCGGATTATCACAAAATAAACCAAGACGGTGTCCCTGCCAAGGGCTGTGGGCGCTGCAAAACGCCCGCCGGGGTGCGCGGCAGCGGCAGTCAGAGCAGGGCCCCAGCAGCGCCTCCTGTTTGGGTGGTGCTTGTCCCCACCCAAACACAGAGCCCCTCGCAGCCTGCAGCCGCCCTGCGTGGCTCTGGCACGTGGTAGGTCCCTGCTAAGTATTGGCTTGACTATTTGTTGAATATCTATTGCCTCTTTACTATTATTCCACTGAAGAGAACACTCCAAACTCATGGACTCGTGGCACTTATGTTCTGTTGGGATGGAGAAGTACAATAACCAAAATAAAGAGGGAAAACATGCAGTATGTTAGATAGTGAGCGATGCTAAGGGAGAGAACTGGGGACAAGGGGGAAGCTTGTTGTGTCAGAGAAGGTCTCACTTGAGAAGGTGACAAGGTGAGCTTTGTGGGCATCCAGGCAAGAAATGACCAAGGCCTGGACCATGGTACTAGGAGGGGGGCAGGAGGAGTGGCCGGGTTCCAGGTTTGTCTTGAATGCAGAGCGGACAGGCTTGCTGTTGGATCAGATGGGCATGGGGTGTGAGAGAAAGATAGGCATTCGGGACAACACCAAATTTTTGTTGGATGAATGAATGCTTCCCATGCTGATCCCATTTTGCATGTGAGAAAACAGGCACAGAGAGGTTAGAGGACCCATCCAAGGTGGCACTGCATGTTGGTGGCAGAGGCCAGGCTAGAACTGCCTGCAGCTGGACTCTGACCCCATGGTGGCGGGGCCTTGTCCACCTGGAGCAGGGCCTGGGGGCAGGGGTCCGTGCCCCTCCCACTGAGCGCCACCCTCTGGTTCCTCCTCGCAGAGGGAAGGCCGCAGAGATGCGCAGCCCCACCAGGTGGGCAGCCTCGCCCTCAGACTGCCCACTGGTGCTGCGGAAGCTCATTCGCAAGGAGGACGTCCGGGCAGGCTGCAGGTGCATGGTGAGGGCGCCCCAGGTGTCCGACGTGGAGCTGGAGCGCTTCCTGTCGGCGCCCCGTGACCCCAGCCAGGTGCTGGTGTTCGGGATAGTGTCGGGCCAGAACCCCTCCAGTTCAGGGCAGCTGCAGTGGCTGCTGGACACGCTCTACAACCACCGGCAGCAGGGCCGCGCCTCGCCCTGCATCCAGGTTGGTCCCGGGCTGGCCCAGGGGGCAGGCGGGGGAGACCTGGCGGGGCCGGGACTAGCTGAGAGGACACGGGCCCTCTTTCACTTCCTTTTCTCCTGGTCTTCTGCACACACACTCCCAACCGTCCACAACCCTCTTCTCTCTCTCCCACTCCCCTCCTGTCCCTGGATGGATGTCACCACTCGAGGTGGGGGCCTTTCCTCACCTTGAGACAGGTCAGGGGGCTGCAGTTTTCTTCCAGAGCACTCGCTGCAGTGTGTGGTCATGTCCTGGAGTATTTAGAAGAGACACGCTCACCACTGGGCCCTGGGGCTCAGCAGTGTTTGGCCGGGTCCTGTGTCTAGGTCCTGTGCCAGGCTCGGGGGCCACACTGATATCAGCCCCGACAGGGGGCTTAGAGGACAGGCCTGAGTGTGTAGGAGCCCGGGAATGGGGCTGGCCCCCCCTGAGGGTCAGCCAGGGTCTCCCAGGGTGAGAGGGTTTTGGCAGGTGGGTGAGTGGTCCCAGCAGAGGCAGCGGCTCTCTGTGGTTCAAGTCCCAGAGGTCTGTCAGTCAGGGCTGTGTGTACCCACCCCCACCTCCTTGCTACAGTGTTGCTCTGAGCCTCATGGTCACTCTGCGTCAGCTAGCACATCTCACGCGGTGGCCCGTCTCCAGACCAGGTGGAGCAGAGGGTGCCCCATGAGCAGGAGAGCTTCATGTCCACTGCCGGCTTCCTTAGATCCTCTTCGCCCTGTGCCCTCTCCAGGCCATTGCCTTTGCCCTGTCTCCCTTTGGCTGTAGCCCTGAGTTCTAAGTTCCCTTGTCTGCCCTGGGGATGCCCCTTCCAGTCTGATCCTCGAGCGTCCACCCTCGGGCCTGCACTCCAGCAGTGCCTGGAGCTTGGCATTGGAACCCTTCTGATCAGACACCAGAAGGCTTTTTACAAGTCTCATACGTCAAAGCCACATGTATGTTCTGGAGCCAGTTCCAACTTAGTTAGAGTCCGTGAGCATTTATCGAGCACTGCTCTGCACCCACCGGTGTACAGATGCACTCCCTGCCCACATGGGAAGTTAGAGTTGACTTTAGTTTCTCTCTGGGCTATTAATTGCTCACTAATAATTGTCTGTGCGCACAGGAAGGCACAGGGCCTGGCCTGGCCACAGGCAGCTTGCGGGCGGCAGGGCCTGACCCGAGGTGGTTGAAGGGCTGGGGCAGTGAGCAGTGGGGTTTGAGGAGGGCGGGGGACAGGCCGGACTGCGGCGCATCCCACAGGGACTGACAGGTGAAACCCCAGGTGCAGCTCTGTGTTTCACATTTTAAACTGTAAGTTCAGGGAAGACAGCTGGGGCATCTGGAATAAAAGATGGATAAAACCAGGAAATGTCACGCTACACGTTAGCCACATTAATGGACCTGCAGCATCCAGAAAAGGGAGGGGAAGCGCCCACTGTAGTCTGGATTGGCCAGGCCCCACCTTGAGATGTAGGCTCGATTCAGGTGCTGGCACTGGGTTGAATGCCTGGGAGATGTCCAGAGGGGCAGCCAGTGTGGGGTTGAGGGTGGAGGAATCCTGGAAACGGGTGCCCCAGGAACACGTACACCTTTACGTCTCTGCAGGGCTTCTCCCAGGCAAAGGGAATGAGCAAGCCCTGCAGACCCCGGAAGCTGGGCTAGTGGATGTCACGTGGTGGGGGCAGCCATCTCCGTGATGGCCTTTACCAGTAGGGGGCCCTGAATGGATCCAGGACGTCCTCTAGGGACAGCCAAGGAGTGGTGCACGCAGGGGCTGAAGGGCCGCTGGGCAGGAGGTGGGAGGGGTGTTGGGCAGGACTCCAGGACTCAGGGGGAGCCTGGCCTGGCTGAGCACGTGGGAGTCTGAGTGTACCCCTGGCCCGGAGGTGATGGGCACGCCTTTCTCTTCCGGCAGTGCCGGCATGACCCCTACCGCCTGCTGCGGTATGACCTGGACAGCCCCCTGCAGAGGGACCCGCCCTTGATGGTGAAGAAGTATGGGGTGACGCAGGGGATGGTTCTGGTGAGTGGGGCCTGGGGGCCCCGCCCCCTACTCCAGCCACCCCAGTCTCTAGGTGTGGGGGGCCGGGAGCAGGCCGTGGGACCCTCCCCAATCCAGGCTGAGGCTCAGAGAGCAGGACTGACCGGAGTCATCCAGTGCATAAAGCCTGGCCTCCTGTCCCCAGACTGACCCCATGTGTCCCCCATCCCAGGAGACAGAGGGACAGGTGATGCTTAGCCCGGAGAACCAAATTCTCTTCATCCGTTGGTTTTTAAGTAACTTTTTACTAAAAATAGGGTATGTAAAAACATATATATTCATTGTAGAAATTTTGAAAAATGCAATTTAGAAAACAATCACTTCATCACATAGCCCAGACAGCCTCATTGCTCCCGCGCCAGGCGCCTGCTTGGCCAGCGTTGTTGGGAGCCCTGGGCCGCACCCCTGTGTCTGGCTTGTCTAGGCTTTTCTTCTGACTTTGAGGTCCTGCTTGTTAATTAGGATTTTTAACCGCAGCATAAGAATCATTTGATTTCTTTACCTGTGTTCCTTTTGTTGCATGTTTGTTATTTCCTTTTTGGTTTGGGCCATAACAGATAACACTAATGGATATCCTTGCACAGAAATCTCTGGACAGGCCTCTCTTTTGAGACTGACGTGTAGAGGGTGGGGTTCAGAGAGCAGTGGGACAAGATTCCTGCCCTCCAGGGGACCAGCTCATTGGTGCACATGGATAAGCGGGCTAGAGGCAGCGCGGGCTGGGGCCTCTGAGCAGGCAGGCACTCCTCCAGCACCAGGGCTCTGGGGAGGGACGTGTCAGCTGGTCTGGCCTGCAGGGAGCAAAGGCTGGGATGGTGGGACTGTCCTCTGACTTGGAGGCCTGGACTGGGGACAGACCCAGTCACTCCCCACTGGGGGACTCCGGGAGGGCAACGCCCTTCCCCAGAACCAGCAAAGAAAGGCTTGGGCTTCGGGACAAGCTCCGAGCGCCCGCGGCACGGCCTGGAGACGTGGTGCTGGTGCGCTGAGGCCCCGCTTTTTCCCTTCTGTGTGCAACAGATGTTCGCTGGGGGCAAGCTCCTCTTTGGGGGCTGCGTTCTGAATGGATATGGCGTCAGCAGGCGGAATCTGCTGAAACAGATCTTCCAGGCTCAACAGGACTGCAAGATGGGCTACTTCCTGCCAGAGAACTACAAGTTTAGGTAAAGCAGGACACAAGTCAGGTGAGGGGTGGGCAGGGTGGAAGGGAGCGAGGGAGGGGCTGGTGCTGTGGGAGGGCCTGGGCCCCGGCTAGTGAAATCAGCAAAGGTGGATCTCTCGAGAAGCACAAAGCCTGGGCGAGGGAAGGAGCGCGGGGTTCATGGTGCTGCTGATGGCTGTACTGGGGAACAGAGGTGGGTTCTGGGGTGCCTGGGCAGGCCTTGCCTGCAGGCGGGGACTCGCCTGTGATTGTGCCCCCACTGCACTGAGTCTGGGCAGCCCTCTGCTCCCACCAGGCCCTCAGTTTTCTAGGAGTGCTGGCACCAGTGTCACCCCAGGGCACTGAGTTGGCCTTTTGTCAGAGTGTCTGCCTGACCCTATAGAGAGTTGGGGGAAATCCACTCCTGGGGCATGGAGGTCACGCCGTGGCCCCCGCATTCCAGAATGCCGAATGGAGAAGGCAGGAGTCAGAGGAGCCTGTGGACGTTAAGAAGGGCAGATGCCGATGGCACAGAGAGCAGGGTCAGAGCACCCCCATCCCCAGCCAAGACTCAAAGTTGGGGAGGGCTTGGAGGTCCTTGAAGCGCATCAGCAATGCCAGGGAGAAGGGAAGACAGAGCAGTGGGGCTGCTCAGGTGTAAGTAAGAAATAACCAAAGACAGAGGGAGAAGATGCGTCAGGAGGGCCCGAAATGAGGATGAGCTGAAGCAGCTGGAAGGTGCCAAGGAAGGACAGTGATGGCATTTTCAGAAACTCTTTCTTGGTAGCTCTTATTTGGCTTCTGTCCTCAAAGGATGGCCTTTAATGGAAAAGGGCGGCCTATGCCTGAGATAGATGAGGGGGCAGGAAGGAGGAGTCGGGCCACCTTGAGCTGTGTGACCCGGGCAGACCACTTACCCTCTCTGTGCCTCAGTATCTGTGCCTGTAAAGTGAGCATGAGCTTAGTGTTCGCTGTACTGGGTTGTGAGGACGAGGCGATCATACGTGTGAACTACTGTGTCTCACTGACACCTCCCGAGAGGTTACAAACTGCGGTTGTCAGTGCTGCTGTTGGTATCACTAAAATGACCTCCAGGCTCCTAATTTGTCATATTCAGGGCTTCGGAAAGGACTCAATGGTACACTTACAACAAGTGTTGAGGAACGATGGGGAAAGAATAAGAGAAGCACATGCACACAGATGACCTTGGTTCTTGAACGTGGAAAGGGGCAGATCCCTAAAACTATAAAGCAGCTGGACTCCTCCTACTTCTGAAATGGCCTATCAGGTGGACAGTTTGAAAGCACTTAGGGAAAAAGGGAATGGAATCTCTATGAGAAAACGTTTCCATAACAGCCATTCCTACTACCTGTAACTGAAACGAGGTTCGCAGTGTAAAGCCACACAATTGTTTGTTACTGCCTCTGAGAGCCAACAGTTGGGGGCTGGCTGGGCTCAGCCGGGTGGTTCTCGCCCGGAGTCTCCAGGTGGCGGCTGGGTTCCAAGAGCACGTGTCCCAAGAGACAGCCAGGTGGGAGCTGCATTGCCTTTTATGACGTGGCCTCTAAAGTCATGTAGCGTCACCTCCACTTATGGGAGTCCCCAGGGCCAGCCCACGTTCGAGAGAGGGGCATAAGACCCTACTTCCTGGTGCAGGAGAGGAGTGTCCAAGACTTCGTGGACATGTTTCCAAACCACCCTCCCACCCAGTTCCTCCGCCAGCAGGGTAACCAGACCAGTCGTGTGAGACGTGCTATCAGCCTAGAATATCTGGATTCCAAGAAGGCTCTGGGTGAAACCCCTCTGATGTCTTTATGGACGGGATGGACAGGTGTGACTCAGCTGGCCGCCCATGGGGCTGCATCCAGTGAGTGACGATTGGTGGCAGCCTGGAGGGGAGACCTCTGTGCTTAGCCCATCCACTTTTTCCCTAAATGTGCAACTTGGACGAGTATGTGAAGACTCGCTGATCAGCTGTGCCCAGAGAGGGAGAGGTGACAGGTCTCAGAGGAGATGCAGGGGGTGGGCAGGGCTGGGAGCCAGACCCCAGGGCTAGGGGTGCTTCAGTTTTCTCTCTCCTCCTACGAGTGTGGGCTCGGGGTCCACAGGGCCGTCATAGCAAGAGCCTGGGAGCAGGAAGAGGAGCCGGCCCTCTCCAGCCCAAGGAGGTTCTTGGCTGCCCAGGAGCCCTGGAGCCCCCACTGAGGTTGGGGAGGGGTCCCAACTAGCAAGTAGATGGGTTGTGACAAACAGAGAGGGAGGGTGGGGACACACCAGCCCAAGGACAACCGGGGAGAGGCTGTGGGGCCGCCTGGGGACAGCCCTGCCCTGAGTCCCAGGCAGTGGGTGGGAAAGGGGCTGCAGGTCTCCATGTGTGTTTAGCCAGCAAAGGGATGGGTGTCCTGCCCCACATGCCCTTGACCCCACACTTCCCTTCTCTTCCTGTCCTCCACTCCTGCCCAGGGCCCAGCATGTCGGAGGCCCTGGGGAAGTGCTCGCCAAATGATGACCGAGGGCTGATTTTGTCCCAGGGAGGCAGACTGGGGCCAAAATAAGGAAGGGCTGGTAGACAGAGTGTCTGCTGACAGCTGGCTGCCATGATCGTCCAGCCGCCCCATGCCACACCCCCAGTGATGGGAGGCTCCTCTCTCCAGAGGCCGCCCTTTTGCAGCCTAAAGTTATGCTGTTCCTTCAGTTTCTGAGCAACTGCTTCACATCCAGCCTCATGCTCAGCCCTGGGGGTTTGGAGGTGGACAAGACCTGGACCTGCTCCACCCTCGCTGATCCAAAGACCCGGGATGTGAGGAGTGAGGGGCACCGAGCGTTAGAGAAATGCACGTCAGAAGCACAGTGAGGAACCGGCTCACGCCCATCAGGGTGCCTGCTGTTAGAAACAGAAATAGACTGACTGGTGTTGGTGAGGATCGGGAGAAATTGGACCCTTATGCACTGCTGAAGGGTGCAGCCACGTGGAAAGCAGTATGGGGGTTCCTAAAGAACTAAACTTAGAATCACTGTACGATTCAACAATTCTGCTTCTGGGTGCATCCCTAAAACAACTGAAAGGGTCTCAAAGAAATGTCCACATACCCATGTTCATAGCATCACTATCCCCAGTACCCAGGAAGTGGAAGCAGTTCTTGTGTCCATTGACAGAAGAACGGATAAAGAAAATGTGGTCTCTGCACACGGTGGCATATTATTCAGCCTTAAAAAGGAAGGATGTTCTGACACCTGCCGCAGCAGGGTGAACCTGGAGGACATGGTGCTCAGTGAAATGAGCCAGTCACAAAAGGACAGACACTGTGTGATCCCACTTACGCGAGGTCCCCGGAGGAGTCAGATGCACAGAGACAGAAAGTAGGATGGTGGTTGCTAAAGGGGGACAGAGTTTCAGTTTTGCAGGATGAGAAAAATTCTAGAGACCTGTTGCCCAACAATGTGAACATGTGAAACACTACTGAACTGTACACTTTAAGTGGTTAAGATGGTCAGTTTTATGTTACGCGCTTTTAAAAACCACTTTGAAGAGGGGACGGAGGTGCTCTGTGGGTGCTTGCAGCCGACAAGGAGGAAAGGGGCGTTTTTCCCTGGCTGGCGAGCTTCCAGGGCATGGGCTACTTTGTCCGAAGCCCACCCTCTCTGCTCTGGTAGCACCAGGTCCCATTCTTTCCCCGGCCACTAGCTTGTGCCCCGCCTGCTCCACCGACCTGTCCACATCTGCCCTTCGGCCTGCAGTCCCAGCATGAGCCTGTTCCCCACGGAGGCTTCCTGGGCTGCTCCCGCTGCACCTCCTTCCTCCTCGTCGGCCCACCTGGGAGGGGGCCTTCTGAGCCCCTCCACGCACAGCAGCCAGGCTGAGGGGACGGGTGAAGAGAGGGACCCTGAGGGCAGCTGCCATGGCCCTCGTCTTTGACCCCAAGGATGGGGCCCCCAATGCAAGGCCCAGTGAAGGCCCACGGTCCAGTAAACAGCTGCAGCTGGGAGCCAGGACCAGCCTGGAGACCAGAGCTGAATGAGGCCAAAGCCCCCTGACACCCTCTTGCCCCTGAACCTTTTTTCCTTTCTTCATTTGTTCAGTGGATGGTGACCCCCCACCCCATCCCCAGGACAGCCCTGTGCTGGGCACTGGGTCCACGCTGGCCCAGCCCTTTCCTTGCCCTCTTGGCTTCTCTCCGACATTCTGAGGCTCTGGGGATGGATGTGCGAGGGGCCCCCAGATGGAAGGCACATGGGAGCCCCGACCGAGGGAGGGCTCAGCAGGCTGGAGCCGTCAGGAAAGCTTCTGGGTGAAGTGGGCAGCAGCTGGGCCGCGAGGATGACTGGAACACACGGGGTGGCGTCTGGAGGAGGTGGTGGCCTCGTTGGTCTGGGCTGCACCCACCTGGACGCTGCTTTTCCCCTCCTCCCTCATTGGGGTCCTCGTGGCCATGAGAGGTCATGCTATTGGCAGGCCCTGTGATGGGAGCTCGTGAGCTGCAGCGGGGACAGAGCAGGGTGGTGACCAAAGAGGTGACAGAGGGCAAGGAGGGCTGGCGCTGCAGAGAAAGGGGCCTCCTGAAAACGCCAAGAGGCACCATGTGCTCCCCAACCCAAGGGGTTGGGGGATGGTGGAGGTGGTGCCAGATTAGCTATAGGCAAGACAGAGGCCCCCTGATTCCCCAGCCGGGACGACTGCCCCCTTCTTGGGTGCAGCCGGCAAATGTCGGGGCTTTGAGTAGGAGGGCAGCCCAGCAGGTTTGTGGAGAAGGGGCCCAGGAGGGGCAAGGCTGGAATGCCCTGCTGTCGGGCATCCTCCACGGGGGCCCTTCCCCTGCGCCCCACTCAGCTTGGCTCCTTTTCTCAGTCTAGTGGTGCTTGGAGTTCCCCAGACATGCCAAGCCATGGCCCATCCCGGGAGTAGGGGTAGGTTAGGTGGGAGGCGAGGGGACCCCGCAGTGCCACCTGCCTGCCCTCCACCCTGCTCACTGACGTGTGCCCAGCGCGGAAAGTCTCAGGAGACCCCCTCCTGCCACTTCTGTCCACCTAGGACTGGAAGGGGATGGGAAGCCAGCCTAGTCCACACCTCGGGGCCACAGAGCACAAATTCACCCAGCTGTCGGTGCGGTTGCCAGCACCTGGGCCTGCCTTTGCCATGCGTGACCCCACAGGGCCCGGCCTGGCATCCGGCAAGCGTGGTAGGGAGAGGAGAGTGAAGTGGGGGTCTCCACGCCTAGCTGCTGGGCGATGTGGGGGTCTGGGGGGTGACCCCCCCCACAGAGGGGCTGGGCTGGGTGGCCCTTGTGCAGCCCCTCCCTCCAGTGCAGGGAGCAGAGAGGACAGGGAAGGTCCTGGAGAGGCGGGGGCCAGGCTCCGCCACAGACACGGCTTGGGTGGCATCACTTGTCCTCTCTCGGTGGGAGGGGGACGTCGTTCTTTCAGGACTGTTCTCAGAGCAGGGAGTCCAGAGAATCAGTCTGTGAGGGGTGACATGCCCTGTGATGACGAAGTCCTTTGTGAACTGTCGCGTGCCTGGTGATGTGCAAAGCCTGTGTGAGCTGCAGTATTCCCAGAAAGTTACGGAGCCCTGTGCACGCTGTGCTGAAATCTGTGGAAGACCAAGTCCTTTGTCAGGCGCCACCTGCCTGACAAAGCCTGTGCCCCGTGGGCTGCAGAGTCCGGTGACTCCGTGCGCCCTCTGCCCAGCCCCGGAGACCAGCCTGCTCCCGAGCGCTTCGTGAGCCGGGGGCCCGGGCGGTGCTTCCCGCACTGTACGGCCCTGCCTTGCGGCGCGCGCTGTGAACCGCAGAGCCCCTGGGAGCGGGAGCGGCCGGGTGCTCCGAGGCACGGGGAGCACGTCAGACGGGACACAGCGCTGCGGGTGCCCTGGGTCCTCGGGAGGCGGTGTCAGCTGCAGTGCTCCTTGTACGCTGTCAAGCACAGGCTTCGCAAACTGCAGGTGCCAGCCGCATGCGAGGGGAGGCTCCTCGCCGTGTGCCACCTGATCACACGCCCCTCGGGGGAGGCAGGAGGGGCAGGCACGGGAGCCCGCTCTCTCCCTGGGTCAGCTGTGCCCACAGCCTCCCCCGCCGCACCCGCCAGGCCCCCTCCGAGGCTGGCGCTGTGAGTGGCGGGCCCGGGGCTGGGGGCAGCCAGCTGCCGCCAGGCCCCCCATAGTGACGGTGCTCGCCCTGGCCAGCTGTTCACGCCAGCCTCCGCCCGCGGCCCAGGGAGGCTCGCCGGGGGCCGCCTCCTGAGGCCTTGCTTGCTCTGTCCTCAGGCACCTCGACCCCTTCAGAGGGGAGTCTAGCCAGGCCCCGGGAAGAGGGTGCCTGCTCTCTGCTTGTGCAGTGACAGGGCATGGCAGAGCTGGCCCTCGAACCTCCACCTAAGCGACCTCCCCACCTCCGCACCCGGGCAGCTTCCCTAACTGGCCGTGGTGGTTCTCAGCGGGGCTCTGGTTTGTGATACTGTGGGCCTGCCGCCCATCTGCTCTGGGTCGAGCCACTCTGTCAGTGGAACCAGAGGCATGTGAGGTGTGGGCCGGGCCTGGCTGGTGAGATGAGACCCTTGAGCACATGGAGAGGAGACAGTAGAAGCTTCCCAGGATGCGGCAGTGCTGGGCTCTCCGGGTGTGAGCTGGTCTCTGTGGACCAGTTCATGAGGAGTCCTGGGAGGACCAGCTGGAGCAGGAGCCCTGCTGAAGGGTAAACAGGCACTGGATGGGCAGAGGAAGGGCTTGTAACTAAAAGTTTCTGTGACCCGATCATACAGGCAATGGGGAGCCATTGATAGTTCTCGAGCTGGGGAGAGGCTTGATCAGAAATTGGACTTTAGACTCTTGAACCTGGTGGACGCCAGGTAGATGAGAGTGGAGGTCACACTACTTTGGTGTGATTTTATCTTAACTCAGTTTCCAAATCAGGTCACATTCGGGGGTCCTGGGGTTAGGACTCCAATATGAAGATTTAGGCGGACACAGTCAACCCATCACACTGTACCAGAGGACTTGTTTCCTTGGCCTCCTGTCTGCCTCCTCCACTCACTTTGCGGAGCCCCCTCAGCAGGCCTTTCCAGTGGTCAGTGCTGGGCTCATGGACACAGGGCAATTGCAGCCTTAAACAGAAGCCAGGGAAGCCGACCTCCAGTGACTCTCCGGGTCCCTGGGGGGTCTCCCTTCACCCACCTTGGGAGGAGAAGCACCCGCACCCTTTTCTCTCGGAACTGGAACATTGAAGGGGCAGCACCCAGCAAGGGCCCTTGCCTGGGCACCCCAGCTCCAAGCCCCCTTAGGCTGTACCTCTGCTGAGCTCTCCCTCCCCTCCCTGCCTCTCCTGCAGCGTTTCGCCCTCCATCCCAGGCCTGGAAGACTGTGACTCACCCAAAAAAGCAGTGTCAGGAGACATCCAAGGAAGCGCCTCCTCACTGGCCGTGGGGGACAAGATGGAAGAGTCTTCCCTTAAAGCTGAGAAGAAGTAGGTGGCCACCCCGACCTGGGGCTCAGGGTCCCTCCTGTGGTCGGCAGAATGGGTGTGGCTCACGGCCGGGCCCCTGGCTCTGCCACAGACCACAGAGGCCACGTGGGGTAAGTGGCCTTGGGGAAGTCACTTCCCCCCAGGCAGGGGTCCTCCAGCGATCCCAGATGGCTCCCAGTTTTATCAACACAAGGTCTAGTTGGGCATCCAGGCTGCTCCCTAGAGCTGCTGGCAGTGGCCTAGGTGGTGGAATTGGAGACCTTTTGTAGACTTTGCTGCGAAGCCCAGCGGCCTGGACCCATCGGTCTGAGAAGGGTGGAGACTGCCCTCTGCCTCCCTGCGAGAAATTTCCCAGACCTGTCAAAAGTCCACTGCTCTGGCCTTGGTAACTCGGAAGTGAATCGTGTTCTGCAAGAGTGTAAAAATCACAAATTTCTCACGAAGATAGAAAAGCAAAACTGTGGGCACCTGGAAAGGTCACCAGTGCCTCTGGAACCCCCAGGTTGGAGCAACGCCCAGAGGCCTCGGCTGGACAGGCAGAGGGGCCCACCCTTCTCAGCCCAGCCAGGGAGGGCTGTGGACGGCATCAGACCAGCCCTCTCCACCCATTTCCCAGCATCTGCTTCTCTCTGTTTTGATTTTTAGAATGCAGCAGCCTGAAGTAGACCTGCATCTTCTCAGCAAAGCCAGGAACAGCAATAAGAAAGCTCCCTGGAAAAAACAGGCCTCCAAGAAGTGATGCCGCCCCCTTGGCCGACCGGAGCTCTGGCCTGGACGCAGCCCCTCCTATGCGCCCCCCCGGCCCCCCAGCCCTGCCTCCCCAGTCTCCTGCCTCTTCTCTGAGCTCTGCCAAATAAATACGCCTGCCTCCAGCGTCTGGGTGAGGCTGTGGGGTAGGCTGGCCCCTACAAGGCCAGAGGCTCCCGACGATCCTGTTCCAGGCCGAGGCCTTGGAAATGTGGCTCCTTCAACCCAGAGCTTCCTCTGTGGCAGCTGAAGTCAGTCTGAGAATGCCCCACTGCCAAGGAAGTGAAGGTCTCCAGGGGGGCAAGCCAGTGACACACTAGCCCTGGTGAGGTCTCAGATGTGCCCTCCCTCCCTTGGCTGGGTGCGGAAAGGCTCGGATTGTGGTCCAGGAGGAGAACAGGGTGAGCGGGCAAAGCAGGAGAGAGAGAGCAAGAAAGCCAGGTGAGGGGAGGAGAGACAAAAGGAGAGGTGAGAGCGATGGGGAGGGAGTGTGGGGGGAGGGAGGGGGCTTGGCGTGGGGTGGAAGGGCAGTGACAGGCCACGCCCAGGGCCCCCCTGGTGGCACTGGGAGAGCCAGAGCCTCTGTGGCCTGGGTGTGCCAACATCCCCGTTGAGCCCAAACTCAGTGCCCTTTGCAGATTAGACGCCCCCCCCCCCCCGAGCTGCCAGCCTGAAGAGTCCTTACTAGCATCACGGGGCCCAGAGATGGCAGCCCCCCTGGTGTGCCGACACCTCAGCGGGGCACATGTCACACCAGCTCTGGGCCCACCTGTCTGGGGTCCCAAGAGCCACTTCCGAGCTTGGCAAGGACCTCAGAGGGTCTGCCTTGCTCTGCAGGCCGGGGAGCGAGAAACTTCAGGCCCTGGTCCGTGGGCAGCGTTGGGCACACTTAACTACTTGTGCTCCCTCTGTAAACAGATGCTTTTTTAACTCAAATTCTTTGATGTTTAATTTTTATCCTCTGTATCATTCGAAGGCCTTTTTTTGAATTATACATTTGTCCCCCTAGAAATGGATTTGAAATGATGTACTGTGTTCTTAAGCTTGCATGCTCTGAAGGTGCTTGCCACGCTGAAACGGGGTCAGAAGTGAGCTGACATGAGCAGGGATGCCTCCCTCTGGCGGAGCACAGGGTGGGAAGGAGAAGGGGTCCCCTGGGGAGGAGGAAGGAAAGGGGAAGCCCCCTCCTTCATGGAAGCACCAGGAGAGGCTGTGCCCTCAGCAAACCAGGCGTGATGGGAGGTGTGAGATTATCTGAAAGTCACGACTCTTACCTGACTAGGATAATGAGATTTCCTTCAAGCTCCCTCCTGTCATCTTCTTCCTGGCTATGGGGAGGTCTATGGCATCCTCAAGCAAAAGAGTGTGGCATAGCTCAAGTGGACATTACGGAGATGGCAAACGTGGTACAACAGGTTGCTGCCATTCACCCCAGGCCCTTGCAGGCATCATTGATCAATCACAGCCTTCTGAACCCAAGTGATGCCTAAGATTCCATCCTCAGCACAAAGGGGCAGGCAGCCACTACCAGGTAACTACCAGTCTTTACCATGCATGGAGTAGCCCTCTCCTTTACTGGGCCTCTGTTTTTAGGACGACTTCTTGGAGGAAGTGAGGGTGGGGTTAGAGCCAGAGCCGGGAGGGTAGGCTTTGTTAGACCTTGCTGTGTGCCATCTGGGCCAGCAGGGGACTAAGGGGTGATCTAATTCCTCACCTCCCAGGTCCTCAGGCTGACAGGGGACATGGAATGGTCAGAAGCCCCAGGGCCTCTGAGAAATAGGAGCATGCTTTCCCAATTCTTGTCCAAGATGACCCAGTAGAAGGCCTGGGAGAGAGGAAGACTATCCACAAACAGACTCAGAGTCAAAAAAATTAAAATGAGAAGGAAACCCAGGGATCGAGGTATCCAGTCTCTCACCTTAATAGGAGGAGGACGGAGCCCTGAGAAAGGCAGGGACTGCCAGAGGCCATAGAGTCAGCACGTGGTTGCACTAGGCAAGGTCCCAGGTGCCAGATCCACTCCCCCACTTCATTCCTCTGTGTGGAGGTGGACCTGGGCCAGGGGGAGGAGGGATGAGAAGGGCAGCAAGACAGAGATCAGACTCCCATTTCTAGCAATGGTATGGATCAAATGGCCTGGGGGGAAAAAAAACATCCTGTTAAGAAACACATAGAAATATTGTCCAGCATAAACCAAATACCCCTTTAATCGCATACTGGCACTCACAAAGTAAGGAAAATCGTCAGGGGCTGGAAAGAGGACTTGGAAGCCCAGTGGTCAGCAAGTGCTAAAACCATAGCTGTCCTGAGGCTGTTCTGACCCCAGTGACCTGCAGCCTGGCTTTAATGGTTGTAGGGAAACGTGAAGCAAAGTCTTGGCCTGAACAAGATGCCAAGCTTTAAATAAGACCCCAGATATAAATCTGGAACCCTTGATACACATGAAATGACAAGGGGACTTGACCGTCTGTCTCAGAGAAAAATATTTTGGTTGAGGATCCTGAGAATGTTTAACTCAGGTCTGCCTTCCCAGAAATTTTGGGTTTACATATATATATATTCTGTCTGTGAGGTCTGGGAAACCCAGTTCGTATCATCCCAGGATGGCTGGCAGAAGCAAACACAAATGCCCTCTAGAGACATTCACTCTCAGCCAAGACCTCACAGGATTCCCACAGAGAGAATCAAGCTGAACGTGAGCTCACAATCGAGAATTGTTTTAAGTAAGCCAAAGTGAATTAAAACAAACATCAAACATTAAATTAGACATCCAAGACTTTGGGTATTGGAATTGTCAGATGCAATATAAAATGAATATATTTCACTGTTTAAATAAAAGGATCTGAAAATGTAAGCAAGGAACAAGATATGAAACAAAAGATGGACTGAATTTTGCTTCCAGATGTGTTGGAGTAACTGGTACTGGAGCAGTCCTCCTGACACACCAACCAGGACAAGAGAAACAAAGTGGGTTCTACAGTCCCCTCGGCTTTCTGCCGGAGACACTTTCTGGACCACGGTGCACAGAAGGAGAATCCAAGCAGAATACAACAGTATTGCTGAACTGAGGAGAGAGATGAGCATTTGGGGAGCCAGTGGTGAATGGAATTTGGGTGCATGGTGTCTGAAGAGGGAGCTCTGCAGGGAGGGCTCTGGGGGTCTGCAGAGGGGACTCTTTGAATCTTGGCTGAATGCTAAACTGCAGGTGTTGAGGGTGTGGCTTCATGAAGCCAGAAGCGAGCTGTGAACTGAGAGTTGGGAGAGACTCAAGTTCCATCCAACTGCAAGACCTGGATCTTCCAGTGGAGACCCCAGGAAACTCGTCTTGTAGTAAAGGCTAATCTGCACACTCCCTGATAGTTTCAAAACAATCCTTGACAAAACCAAGGCGACAGAAAAAGTAGAGAAGTGGTCGCCTGTGGTGGTGGGGGCGGGGTTGGTGGTGACTACAAAGGGCATGAGGGAATTTGGGGAAGTGGGAGGGCGATGAAATTATTTTATATCTTGATTATGGCAGTGGTTACCTGACTATGCATTTGTCAAAACTCATAGACATATATGCCTAAAAGAGTGAACCTTACTCTACATAAACTATATGTCAATTTAAAAATGAGAAAACAAGCCTTGAAAGGATCAAGCTGATCTTCAAGTGAATTGAACTGCCTGAAAAGAAAATCTCACCCTCTTTAAAGGAGAACAGTAAATACAGACACAGCATAACATTCAACATAACAGAACAACATAACATTCAACGTCTGGAAGGCAATTTTAAAAATTCTCTGTGTATGTGAAGAAACAAGAAAATATGAGCTATGACCAGAAAAAAAAAATCAGTCAATAGAAACAGACTAGGAAAACATAGAAGTGATGCAGATTGCAGGCAAGGTCTTTAGAAGAGCTATTATAAAATTTAAAATTACTTAGTAGAACACAATGAGAGAAACAGAAACTGCAAAAACACCTGGATGTAAAATTTGAAAAATATGCTAGGCATAAGTAAAGGTAGATTAGAAGAATAGCTAGAGAAGAAAAGATCAGTAAACTTAAAAGACAGGGCAATATAAAATAGCCAAAGTAAAATTCAGAGGGTGAAAAAGTCTGAAAAAATGAACAGAACCTTAGTAACCAGTGAGAAAGCATTAAGTGGTCTAATATATATATTGCTTCCGTACCTTGGCTGTTGTAAATAGTGCTGCTGTGAGCCCTGGGGTACAGGGGTGCTAGTGTTTTCATTTTTCCTGGACATATAACCAGGAGTGGAATTGATGAATCTTATGGTATATATACTTCTAGATTTTTAACATGTAATTGTATATAATATATAATATATATATATATATAATTAGGGACCCCAAATAAAGGGGAGAAAGATGGTTAAAAAATATTTGAGGTAACCCTGACCGAAATCCTTCTGTATTTGATGCAAGAATCTCAATGAATCCCAAGCAGGATAAACACAAAGGAAACACCATGAAGGTACATCACAATCAAATTGGTGATAATTGATAATAAGAGAAAGATCTTAGAATTATAAAGACTTATTATATAATGAAGAAAAAGTATGAATACTGATTTCTCATCTAAAACAGTGCAAGTACTAAAAGAAAAAAAGTCAACCTATGATTTTTATATCCAGCAAAAATATCCTTCAAGAATGAAAGCAAAAAAAAAAAAGAAAAACTTACAGTAAATGTGAGTAGATTATGGATTAAATTCACCAATCAAAAAATAGGGACTCTCACATACACAAACTTGTATATGAATGTTCATAGCAGCATTATCCAAAAAGTAGAAATGACCCAAATGTCTGTGAACAGATGAATGGATAAACAAAATGCGGTATAGCTATTCAGTGAAATGCTATTTTGTCATTAAAAAAGTTAAAATACTAGTACATGCTAACATGTGGATGAACTTAAAAATCGTTACTCTTAGTGAAAGAAGCCAGACACAAAAAGCCACATACTGTATGATTCCACATATGTTAAATGTACACAACAGACAAATCTCTATAGAGACAGAAGGCAGATTAGTGGTTGCCAGAGAATGGAGAAGAGGAGGGATTTAGAGTGCAGAGTGATTGCTTAAAAAGTATGGGCTTCCTTTTTGGGGTGATGAAAATGTCCTGGAGTTAGTGGTATCATTGCATAACATCGTGAATCTACTGAAAGGCCCTGGATTGTACACTTTAAAGTAGTTAAAATTGTGAATTTTATCTCAGTTTTTAAAAAACATAAGCCATTGTTGAGAAAAGTTAACAACCTAAAGAGAAATATATATCATTTTGTGTATTGGAAAAAGTATTTTTTGAAATTTATTTTTATTGAAGTATATAGAGTAGTTGGTTTACAATATTATATTTCAGGTATACAGATAGTGAGTGATTCAGTGTTTTTACAGATCATACTCTATTAAAAATTATTACAAGATTACATCTATAATTCCCTGTCCTATACAATATATCCTTGTTGCTTATCTATTTTATACATAGTATTTTGTATCTCTTAATCCCGTACCTCTAATTTGCCCTTCCCCTCCCACTCCCCATTGGTAACCACTAGTTTATATCCTGTATCTGTGAATCTGTTTCTGTGTCACATACACATTCATTTGTATTATTTTCTAGATTCCACATATAAGTGGTATCATACAGTATTTGTCTTTCTCTCTCTGATTTCACTAAGCATAATATTCTCTAGGTCCATCCATGTTGCTGCAAGTGGCAGAATTCCTTTGTTTTTTACAGCTAAATAATACTCCATTGCACATGCTTGTGTGTGTGTGTGTGTATCACATCTTCTTTATCCAGTCATCTGTTGATGGGCACTTCAGTTGCTTCCGTATCTCGGCTGTTGTAAATAGTGCTGCTTTGAACACTGGGGTACAGGGGTGTTAGTGTTTTCATTTTCTCTGGACATACAACCAGGAGTGGAATTGATGAATCATATGGTATATATACTTCTAGTTTTTTAAGGAACCTCCGCACTCCCCACGCTGCTTTCCATAGTGGCCGCACAAACTTACATTGCCACCAACAGTGTAGGAGTGTTCCTTTTTCTCCACATCCTCTCCAACATTTGTTGTTTGTAGTCATTTTGATGACAGCCATTCTGACAGGTGTAAGGTGATATCTCATTGTGGCTTTTATTTGAACTTCTCTAATCATAAGCAATACTGAGCATCTTTTTATGTGCCTGTTGGCCATCTTCTTTGTATATCTTCTTTGGAAAAATGTCCATTCATCACTTCTCAGCCTTTTGGCTAAGATCAAGTATAGTATCTGTTCTTATCAGTTTAATGTCTGTTACGTCCTCTGTCTGAGGACAATATATTGGATGGATTTTTGGAGCAGGGAGTTGGAGTGGGAGCTCGTTCCATCTACTCTACACATTGCCCTGGTATTGCGGTACCTCCAGGAATGGTGCATCAAAAAAAAAATGTCCATTCAGATCTTCTGCCCATTTTTTGATTGAGCTTTTTGGTTTTTTGATATTGAGTTATATAAGCTGTTTGTGTATTTTGGATATTAACCCCTTGTTGGTTGCATCATTTGCAAATATTTTCTTCCATTCCATTTGTTGTCTTTTCGTTTTATCAATGGTTTCCTCTGCTGTGCAAAAGCTTTTAAGCTTAATTAGACCCACTTGTTTATTTTTGCTTTTATTTCTTTTGCCTTGGAAGACAGGTCCCAAAAAATTGCTACAATGTGTACTAAAGAGTATTCTGCCTATGTTCTCTTCTAGGAGTTTTATGGTTATAGGTCTTTCATTTAAGGCCTTATCCGTTTTGAGTTTATGTTTGTGTATGGTGTGAGAAAATGTTCTAATCTCATCGTTTTACATGTAGCTGCCCAGTTTTCCCAGCACCACTTGTTGAAGAGACTGTCTCTTCCCCACTGTATATTCTTGCCTCCTGTCATAGAGTAATTGACTATCGGTGCATTAGTTTATTTCTGGGCTCTGTATTATGTTCCACTGATCTGTGTGTCTGTTTTTGTGCCAGTACCATGCTGTTTTGATTACTCTGAGTTTGTAGTATAGTCTGAAGTCTGGGAGAGTGATACCTCCAGTTTTGCTCCTTTTTCTCAAGACTGCTTTGGCAGCTTGGGGTCTTTTGTGGTTCCATGTGAATTTTAGGATTATTTGTTCTAGTTCTCTGAGAAACGTCATAGGCATTGTGATAGGGATAGCATTAAGTCTGTAGATTGCTTGGGGTAGTATGTCCGTTTTAGCAGTATGATGTCTTCCAATCCAAGAGCACGGGATATCTTTACATTTCTTTGTATCATCTTCAGTTTTCTTCATCATTGTTTTATCGTTTTCAGAGTATAGGTCTTTTGCCTCCTCGGTTAAGCTTATCCCTAGGTAGTTTATTCTTTTTGATGTGGTTTTTAAATAGGATTGCTTTTTTACATTCTCTTTCTGATAGTTTATTGCTGGTATATAGAAAAGCAACAGATTTCTATGTATTAATTTGTATCTTGCAACTTTGCTGAATTCATTCATTAGTCCTAATATTTTGGGGTGGAAATTTTAGGGTTCTCTATATAAAGCATCATGTCATCTGCAAATAGTGACAGTTTACTTTTCTTCCAATTTGGATGCCCTTTATTTCCTTTTCTTGTCAGATTGGTGTGGACTTCCATGCTATGTTAAATGAAAGTGCGAGAGTGAGCATCCTTGTCTTCTCCCTGGATGTAGAGGAGAAACTTTCAGTTTTTCACCACTGAGTGTATAGTATGAGTGGATTGTCGTAAATGGCCTTTATTATATTGAAATATGTTCCCTCTATACCCACTTTGATAAGAGTTTTTGTCATGTATGGGTGTTGTATTTTGTCACAATGCTTTTTCTGCATCTGTGGAGATGATCATATGATTTTTATCCTTCCTTTTGTTAATGAGTGTATCACGTTGATTGATTTGCCAATGTTGAACTATCCTTGTGTCCCTAGAATAAATCCAACTTGGTTACGTTGTATGATCCTTTTTATATATTGTTGGATTTGGTCTGCTAATATTTTGTTGAATATTATATTCATCAAAAATATTGGCCTGTAATTTTATTCTTTGTAGTATCTATGTCTGGTTTTGACATCAGGGTAATGGTGGCCTAATAGAGTGAATCTGGGAGTGTTCCACCCTCTTCAGTTTTTTTGGAATAGTTTGAGAAGGACAGGTACTAGTTCTTCTTTATGTGTTTGATGGAATTCCCCTGTGAAGGCTTTCAGTCATGGACTTTGCTGGGAGTTTTTTTATGACAAATTCAATTTTACTACTAGTGATCAGGCTGTTCAAATTATCTGTTTCTTCTTGATTCTGTCTTGGTAGGTTGTATCTTTCTAGAAATTTGTCCACTTAGAGGACTCAGTGTTGTTAATGTCAGTTATTTTCAGATTGATGTATGGCTTCAATGCAATTCCAATCCAAATTTCAGTAGAAAATTTCTCTTTTAGCAGAAATTGACTAGCTGACTATAAAGTTTATAAGGAAATACAAAAGACCTAGAGTAGCCAAAATTTTTTGAAAAAGAACAAAATTGGGGAACTTACACTACTTGATTTCAAGATTTTCTATAAAGTTACGATAATTAAGATCAGTGTGGCACTGACAGAAGGACAGACGTATAGATAAATGGAACAGGTGGAGTCCAGGATCAGAATCATGTGCATGTGGTCCATTGACGTTGGACAAACGACAAGGCAATTCAGTGGGGAAGGGCAGTCTTTTCAACGAATGGTGCCAGAACAACTGAATGGGAATATGGGGAAAATATGGAACTGATCTTTGTGTCACACCAGTCACAATAATTAATTCAGAATGGATCATGGGTGTTAACTTAAGAGCTAAAACTATAACACCTCCAGAAGAAACATAGGAGAGGAAATATTTGTGATTTTAAGGCAGAGATTTCCTACAATGATAAGAAGACATCATGAAAATAAATAATGAAAATTAAAATATAAGAAAAAACAGTGGATTGGACTTCACCTAATTTAAAAACTCCAGCTCTTTTGAGGGGAAGAAACTCTAAGAAAAAAATGGTGCACCACAAACCAGGAGAAAAATATAAATTTCTATAATAGCAACTCAAGAAGAAGACAAACAGCCTATTTTTTTTTAATGGACAAAATATTTAAACAGACATTTTGCAAAGGAAGCTATATAGACAGCAAAAAAAAAAAAAAGTACACAACAAGATGCCTAAATCAGTCTTGAAAGAAATGCAAATTAAAACCACAGAGAAAATACTACTAAACACCTATTAAAATGACCAAAAAAATTTTTTTAACCAAATACCAGGTACTGGCAAGTATACGGAGCAACTAGAACCGTCATACACTGGTGGTGGGGATGTCAGATGGTACCAGAGATTCGAGAGTCGATTTAGTGATTTCTTATAAGGATTTCTCATAAAGGCACACTTACTATATGACCAGAGGAATGAGCCAGGTCGAGGACCGTGCTGCAGACCCCAATCTGTGAGGAGTGGCTGGAGAGCCTGGGGCGGTTCAGCCTGAACCCAAAGCCTAAAGGAGGCTCACCCACTGTCCCCGTCTCTGCAGAGCTATCCCAGTGCCTGAGACCACAGAAGAGAAGTCAGACAGTTTCCAGCACCTTTCCACTGAAATAAGATGGGGCTTCTCAGGCTAAAGCCCAAAAACACACTCAGAAATCTCCCCCTTCATCCAAAGACCAGTGGGGCCAGAGATGGAGCCTGCAAGGTGTCTGCTCCACGAGGTATGAACATCCACCGAGAGCAATTCTGGTTTTTGCCAACATGGCAAACTGGCGTGGACTGCTGTCTCCGTCCCTGCCAACCAACCTGGGAGAACTGTGGAAGCAAGAGAAAAGCATGGGTTCCAAGAACTAAGTCCTTCGAGAAAACCCCAGAAGGCTAGACATGTCCTGAGGTGGCGTACGTGGGTGACTGGGTGGCGGCAGCCTGAGGACAGGGGGTGGAGGTGACAGTGGAGGATGGCATGGCATCCGCTCAGCTCTGTCCCACGTCTCTGCGGTGTAGCTCTGGGACAGCCCTCACCTGCCTCTTCGCTGCAGCCACAGCGGCAACGGGCCTGGCCGCTGGCACCGGTGTAGGGGTGGTATTGCGGGAGTGTAGAGGCCTCGTCCGTTAAGATGCTGATGAAAGCAGATGCTAACTGACCAGGGGCCAGATTCTGACTCACCAGGTGCCTTTGGCCACTCACACCTTCACCGGCTCCCTCTATAGAGGCTTTGGATCACAGGCAAAGGAGGCCCCCTTTAGATGGTGGGTGCTGCCTCCCCCGCCCCCCGAGGATTTTACAGTCGTACTTTATCCAAAGGATTTGCCTGGTGAGTGATGAAGAAGTTCCGTGGTGTAAACGGGACGTAAACGGGACCTGGCCTTTCATTCTTCCCCAAAACACGCCAACAGAGGAGCTGACATGATCAAGGAAATATGAGCTCAAAGGCTAAGATAACTAAACATCGGAGGAATCATTCACTGCAAAAGGAGGTGAGAAATTGGACAAGAAATGCCATTTGAAGAACTGTTGGTAAGACCAGAAGAAAAAAAAAAGCAGAGTCAACGTAGCTCAGTAGATAAGGAAATACATTAGCAATGTGAATCAAGTGAAAGAAATCGCAAAAAAGAACAAGTGGAAACTCTGAGTTTAAAAAGTATAATAGTTAAAGTAAAGAACATCACACCTGTAAGATGAAAGCTGGAGAACCAACTGGCAGGTTGGAAGATCAGACCGAGGACGTCCCAGGAAAGCGCCAGGAAGGGCTGACAGTATGTACGACAGAAGAGAAAAAACACCCGGAAGATGTGGAGGAAGGAAAGGGAAGTGCCCAAACCCCGATTATAAGAGAAAATAAAGGGCAGAAAATGAAAGTTGAGAAGAGGAGCCATTTGAAGAAATAATGAAGATTAATATATCATCTTTTAGGAAAATGAAAGACTTCAGAATGGAAGACATCAGAGTACCAAACAGAAGAGACGAGGAAATCCCCACACACAGCGTTATCAGAGTGGAATCTGAGCAAACGAAACAGAAAATTCTACAAGATACCAGGCAGAGAGGGAAGACCACAAAAAAAGAGACTGACATCAGGTTTTCCACAGCGACACGAGATGCAAGAAGAATGAAGTGATTTTTTTTAAGAATGAAACGGAAAGTGCCTTACAAGGGCGGGGGTGGAGGAACTAAGGCGACAGGCCTGTGAGGAAGCATTTGGCTTGTTAGGAGGCAGAGAGATACTGATAAGGCAGGAATTCGCAGGATACTCAGAGGAAGAGTCAGAGTAGGTGAACCTGTCTCTGCACCTGGACCATAACTGCCCTGGACCTGACAGCTTCCGTGGTGAATTCTACCACACGTTTAGAAGATCAGTTGTTCTCAAACTTTTCCTCTTTTATAGGGGCCCTAATCTCATGGGGCCTCCACCCTCATGACCCCATCTAAACCTGATCACCTCCCAAGGCCCCACCTCCAAATGCCACCCCACTGGGGGTTAGAGCTCCAATATGTGAGTTTAGGGGAGACACAAATGTTCACTCAGTCCATGGCAGAGATACAAGGGTGAGGAAGGAAATAATAAGACTGCCACTATTTGCAGGCGATTCAGTCATCTGCATGGAAAAACCAACCAAGAATCAAAAGACAAATGATCAGAACTAGAGTGTCTCCACCAAGGAGCTGGACACAGGAGCGGCACGTAAAGCCAGCTGGTCACAGTGAGCAGCGGGGGCAGGCTGCGCGCACAGCGACTCGGGCGTCAGAAGCACGCAGCACGGGTGGGTGAGAGCCAGCCCGAGACCCACAGCACGGTGGCGTCTGTGCCTGGAGTAAACCGAGGCAGGAGAAGGAGCAGGGTGCTCGCCCGAGAGAGGGTGGGGCCTCTCCGCTGAGAACCCAGGAGGTCCCTGGAAGGCGTGGAGTAAATCCAAGGCTCCCAGTTGCTGAGGCCCCTGACATCCTTCACCCAGAACCTGAAAGTATCTCCCTCTTTAGAAAACAAAACCTGCTTCTCCCTCGCTCCTCCCGTCCAAGCCTTTGGTCTCTGGGCCGCTAATTCCCCCTCTGTGAGGTGGCGATGATCCCAGCAGCACCCTTCCGGGGCCGTGAGTGGATTCAATGTAATAATAACGCAGAAGGAAAGACTCAGCTCACGCTCGGAAAATGTGGACGAGCAAGGCTGTTTATTAACGAGCAAGTGGCTGAAGAGCCCACAGCCCAGTGCCGACCTCTGCAGCAAGGCCCACCTGCTGGCTGCCTCCCAGGCTCCGGCTCCATCGAGGGTTAAGGGGCTCGGCCGCCTGCCGGGAGCAGGAATGAAGCATCGGTGCTCCCTATCTCGGAGCCATCTCTTCCACCCCCCAGCTCAGGCCCGCTAGGCTGGAGCTCACCGAGGGCTGCATCCTAATGACTTTCCCCGCCAGGGAGAGTGGGGTGGGCCCTGCGCTCTCGGCTCTCCCTCGCGTCCCCAGTTCTGGGGCTCCAGGGACCCAGGAGCTGCCCTGGAGCTGTCAGCTCGAGTGTGGAAGAGAAATTGGGTTGCTCCAGCTCCTGGCCCTGTGGGGTTGGAGGAAAGCGAAATGGGGTTGGGGTAGGGGAGCTGGGAGGGGGGCCTGGAGCTGCAGGATGCTGACGGGCTGGGGAGTAGCCAGTGGGCATGCCCCCAGCCCTCAGGGTCTCAGAGAACCAACACATCCTGCCGGGAGTCTAGTGAGTTGTGAAATCCATTCAGTGGGTTGTGATCCGCATTTTTAAAGAGAGAACCAGAATAGAAAATTGGGTGTACCGCAGATAAGAAAGCGACAAGCTTTATTTCAGTCACCTTGAGGGTAGCGGCCAAAAACACAGAGCTGGCGCCCACTCGCCCAGCCCTGTGACCCTAGACACATTACGCAGTTTTCTGGGCCTCAGTTTCCTTAGCCGTCCACGGAAAAGAGTAGTCTCTAATGCCTGCCTCTTCTTCCACCTGCAGACTCTACAGATGTGCCATTTTTGGGGGTGACTTTGCCCAGTCCTAAGTCCCTACCCCATGTTTCCTTTGGTCTCCAAATTAATTAACTCTGCCTTCAGACCCTGCACTGAGATCTGTCCTCACATGCCCTCACTGGGGCCCGACCTTAGTCCCAGGATGAAGGGTCTCTCCAGTTTTTAACAAATAGGCTTTTTTTTTTAGTGCAGTTTTAGGTTAACAGCAAAAGTGAGCAGAAAGTACAGAGAGTTCCCATATCCTCCCTGCCGCCACCCTGCACCCGCCACGCACGCGAGCACAGCCCTCCTCACCAGCGGCGCCCTCAGGGTGGTACGCTGCTGGCGGTGCACGCGCACTTACACGTCGTCATCACCCACAGCCAATAGTTTACGTTAGGATTCGCTCTCAGTGTTGTACATTCTGTGGGTCTGGACAAAGGTAGAATGATGTGTGGCCACCGTCATGGTATCAGAGTAGTTTCCCTGCCCTCAGAACCCTCTGAGCTCCACCTTCCCCCCAGCCCCAGCTGCTGTGGGTTTCCCGTTTCCAGAATGTCATGCAGTTGGAATCATAGTTTGTAACCTTTTCCAGTTGGCTTCTTTCACTTAAGAATGTTCATTTAAGGTTCCTCCCTGTCTTTTCACAGCTTGGTAGCTCATTCTTTTGCGCTGAATAATACTCCATTTTCTGGATGTGCCACAGTTTATCCTTCCACCTCCTGAAGGACATCTTAGTTGCTTCCATGTTTTGGCAGTTATTAATAAGGCTGCTACACATATCCATATGCAGGTTCTTGTTTATGCTTTGGAAACATATGTTTTCAACTCATTTGTGTAAATACCAAGGAATGTGGTTGCTAATTCATATGGTAAAAGTGTGTTTAGTTTTGTAAGAAACGACCGAACTGCTTAACGAAGTGGCTGCACCATCTTGCATTCCCACCAGCAACGATGAGGGTTCCTGTTGCTCTACATCCTCGCCAGCATTTGGTGTCGTCCGTGTCCTGGATTCTGGTGGTGTAAGCAGGCGTGCAGTGTGCTCTCATTGCTTTAATTTATACCTTCGCAATGCTGCATGATTTTGAGCGTCTTTTCCCGCGCTTACTTGCCGTTTATGCGTCTTCCTTGATGAGGCGTCTGTTCAGGCCTTTTGCCTATTTTTTAATCGGGTGGTTCGTCTCCTTGTCGAGTTTAAGAGCTCTTTGTGTATTGTGGGTAACAGTCTTTATCAGGTGTGCCTTTTGCAAGTGTTTTCCCCCAGCGTGGCTCGTCTTCTTGTTGTCTTGACATTGTCTTTTGCAGAGGAGGAGTTTTTAATTTTAATGAAGTCTAGCCCGTCAGTTACTTCTTTCACAGATAGCGCCTCTGGTGTCCTATCCAGAAGGGCATCACCCAAGGTCATCTCGATTTTACCCTGTTGCCGTCTAGGGGTTTTATGTTTGCAGTTTGCATTTAGGTCAGTGATCCATTTTGAGTTAATTCTTATGGAAGAGGGTAAGGTCTGTGTCTAGGGTTTTTTTGTTTTTGTTTTTGTTTTTTTGCATGTAGAGGTCCAGTTGTCCCAACCCCCATTTATTGAAAAGACTGTCTTTTCCCCACTGTGTTGCCTTTGCTCTTTGTCAAAGGTCAGTTGATTATATCTATTCCCAGGCTCTCTTTTCTGCTCCACGAATCCATGTGTTCTTCTACCAATACCACCCTGTCTTGATTACTGTAGCTTTAGAGAAAATCTTACAGTCAGGTGGCGTCAGTCCTCTGTTTTTCTGCTATCCCCATTTTTTAGAAGTGGGAATTGAGACACCAAGTTAGGTGACTTGCCCACATTTGGTTTGTGTTAGTGGGAGGTGCCTCTAGTCACCCAGGTGGAGAGCACTGACGCCACCTCCTCCAGGCCCCCGTGCGAGCGTCTCCCCTGCAGGTGGAAGAGGACCTCTCAGCTCAGGGAGGAGCTTTCGGGCACGCGGGACACTGGAGCTCTAAGCTATAAAGGAGATTCCGGAAAAGGTCACATGCCCTGAGACCTCGGTGTGGCCAGATCCTGGTTTCCCAGCCTGAAGTCCAGGACCCTTTCCCAAGCTGGTCTGGGGGTCATGCGGGGAGGGAGGTCAGGAGGGGGCTCCCTGAGGAGGGCTGGCATTCTCACCTCTCTAGAACCTTCAAGGACGCTCATCAGCTGTGTCATTGGCTGTAAGCAGTTCATTTTAGGTGGAAGCAGTCAGGGCCCATCCTCTCATTCTATCCAGGAGAGTCCCAGGCGGGGGCTGCCCCATCGTGGACACCCTTCTGACACTTGTTCATCTCCCTTCTTAGCCCAGGGGGAGCCGGTCTGAAGCTGAGCCTCTGCAGGCAGCAGGGTTTGGCTAGAATTTAACAGTGTTGGTCTATGTTCCACCCGCCCATTCTGCGGTGACCGTGGTCAGAAGGCGAATCATGACAGTGATCGAAGTTTCTTTCAGGTACATCCAAGTTGAAAGTGTGAATGGGTCTAGTAATAGATATTCAGTCAATAAATGTGGCAGACATCGCGGAGGTGCTGCGTAAATACTGGCGCCGGGGAGGCACCCTTCAGTAACGTGTGTGCAGGGCAGCTGTGAGTTTTGTCACTTTGTCTGGGGTGCTTCTGTGCCTGCTCCCGTCTGTGGTGTTCGCTCCCTTCTTCCTTCTTGTCCCCGGGCTGTTCCCTCTGAGAAGGAGGGACGGTGGGATCCAGCCTTTGCCTCTCCACCTCGCTGGCTCTGGAGGCTGGGGACCAGCTGAGGACATTGGGTCTGCGTCCTGTGGTCCCCAGTCCACGAGGGCGTCTCCACACAGCCAGACCTGCCCACACTTGCGCTGTCTGATGCTCTGACCCCACGCCTTGACCCCTGCTCCTGAGGGCTCGGGAGCAGCACCAAGTTTCCCCACCTGACGGCCAGGGTTCCCATGTCTTGGCCCCACTCTCTGGACACTGTCACCCGCTGCGTCCCAGCAGCCCCGGGACATGGGGACCAACACAGGGGGAACGGGGCTGGTGAGGTCCCCTGGCAGATGGGCACTGAGTCAGGGTGACAGGGCAGTAGTGGTGCCGTGCTGGGCCCCTCGGCCCATGAAAGATCCACGTGGGGCGGGAGCAGGAGTGAGGGGCCTCGGGACGGCATCTGTCCCCAGACTCGGCCTCAGCCATGGCCAGCGGCTGCCTGCCAGGCCTTGTCTGTTAGGGGCAAAACCAGGTCCCCCAGACGCTGGGGGTTTAATCTGACCCCCCAGAGAGGGCAGTGCTTCACACAAAGGGCTGCCCTTTCCAACCTGTGAAAAGCAAAAGCTCCGCTCAAAGTCCCTCGACATCAATCATCATCATCTTTTTTTATCACATTTACTTTGTATCGGGCATATTCTGAACACTTTACAGGTGTTAACTTGCTCACTTGTCCTAAATACTCTGTGATGAAGGTGCTTTGATTATTCCCATTTGGAAGATGCAGGCACTGAGGCACAGGGAGGCAAAAAGACTCGCACAAGGTCACGCGGCAGGTCGGCGGCAGGGCTGCAAGTCAGGGTCAGAGAGTTTGGCTCCCCTCTTGTCCAGAGCCACGGGCCAGGCCTGTAAGGCAGCAGGGCCGAGGCTGTGGTCTCCGTTCCCACTAGAACTTGCTGGCCTGGGTCGAGGCTGGAGCCACGGAAGGTGGGGAAGGCCCTCGGCCACCTGCTTCCCACCTGGGCCTGTCAGCCCCTGACAGCATCCCTGGTAGGCGGCGCGCCACCTTGGCTTGCCCACCCCCAGCGGTGGGAGGCTCACTCCTCCTGGGCGCCTCTTCCGCACCTTGTGAATCCAGCGCCTGGGGGTCTGGCACTGCCCTGGGGGCCCCCCGACCTGCCTGCTCCCCTGTTCTGGGACAGCGCCCTGGCCCTCTCTAACCTCTGCAGACCCAGGAGGCTCTCCTGAGCTCCAAGGCCTGTGACTGGGGCTCCAGAGGCTCTAAGGGTAGTCTGGGGAATTAAAATGAGGACAGGGCCGCGGCCACCTGGACATGTACGTATGTCAGGCTGGTGGCTGTGCTTTCACTCCGCCTCCCCCCTTTGCGCCCACAGCGAGGCCAGCCCGGTGCACCGTTTCCAGGGTCTGGCTCTTTTAAATTTAGCTGCAGGAAAAGGCAGTTTGTGCAGGCCTGGAACACGGGGACAATCAGCAACAGGAAAAAGTCATCCGAGGGGAGTTTTCAATGAATTATGGAGGCATTGTTCCTGTGCCCAAGGAGCTGGGGCTGCTGGTCCAGGCCTCGCTGACCCAGCCCAGGCCTCTGGGGCCAAACACTGCCTGGAGCTGCGTCAGGACAACACAATGTAAGCGTCTGAAGGCCAAAAAAAAAAAAAAAAAAAAAAAAGCAGAGGAAGAAAAATACTGGAAATTCCCTGTGTCCCAGCGATGGAAGAGCCTTTCTTGAAAATCAACACTAAGGGAAAGGTTACTGCCTGCCTAGGCAGGGGGCCTCAGGAACGGGAGGAAGTCGCAGGCGATATTTTGAGATATTTTCAGTCTGGGGTGATGCCGGTTGATTTTCCAAAACACGAGAGTCTCATGCTGGGGGGAGAGTTGAGATTGGACTGGGGTTGACCAGGGGTGGGGCCGGGCTCAGGATGGGCCAGGACAAGGACATAAACAGAAGCTGACCCAGTTGGAGCGCTCTGGTGTCCCGGCTGCCTGACGTGCAGGCCCCTCGCAGCCCTGGGAGGCCCGGGGGACGGGGGTCTCCTTTTGATCCAGAGGCCCTTCCAGATCTCATCTTGATGAGAGGATTGCAGATGAATGCTGGGAGCCCCTGCACAGAAAGCCTGCTAGATGGCTAGGCAGATTCTGCTTGCTCACCTCTCCTGATGGGGTGCTCACTACCTACTGGCAGCCTATCCCATCTCTGCACAGCTCAGGCTGGGAGGAACAATCACAGCACTTCTGAAGGGACCCAGTAGTGAACAAAACAGACAAAAATGTCTGTACTCAGAGCTGACCTTCTAGTGAGGAGACACGGACAAATTCACAAAATTAATGTTTACAGCACGTTAGAAATTGTAAGAACTCTGAGAAGAGAAAGCAGGGGAAGGAGCAGGAGGTGCTTGAGACACAATTCTAAAAACGGGGGTTCAGGAGAAATCCCCCCTTACTCTCAGCGGAAACTGAGCTCCCTGGGGTGTCCCACGGGCCCCACTCTGCCCCTGGGCCCAGAGCCCATGTGCTCCCACGTCCCGCAACAGCCCCGCTCTGTTCCAGGCTGAGCGGGGCCAGCTACTCACGGGAAGGGGCTCCAGCCCTTCTCCAGCAGCTCAGAATGAGCTGAAGGCCTTCCCCAGAAGCGGGCACCACGTTTTAAACCCTGTCTCTCTACGAGTGCACCTCTGTCCCAGTCTAGCTCTTTCAGAAGCTGCATCCCACCGTTGCCTCCGACAGAGCGCCCCACCTCCTCCTTCCAAGCTACTGCGGGTTTGTAGACCCAGGAACAAGGATTTGCGTTTATCCCTCTGCTTTCCTCTTTTTGGCTTAGAGGTGGCCACGTGTCAGATGCACAAAGAGCTAACAGTAACATACAAAGAGTGCCTGAAAATACGGAGCAAGAATAAAGACACACAGGCAAAGACTCTGATCAGGGCCCTCACCGCAGAGATGCGAACGGCCAGTCAGTGAGCGCAGAGCCGTCGGCTGCGCAGGGTGCCGTGGGAGCACAAACGGAAAGAGCGGTGAGGTGCCGCTTCTCTCCCCTCAGGTTGGAAAACAGCATTAACTATTGATGACCTCCAGTGCCAGCAAGGAGGGGACAGTCAAGCATGTTTTGACACTGCTGGTGGGAGTGTGGGCTCTCACAATCTTTTGGGACAATAATCCGCAGTTTCCATTAAAGTTTAAAATGTGTGTGCTCTTCGATCTGGCAAGTCCACTTCGGAGGATTCATCCTGTCAAACCATACGGACGCAGGAGGTGATACGTTCAAGGGTATTTGTTCAAGGAAAAGGAACATCCTAAGTGTCCCTCAACAGGGCGATGATTGAATCCTGGGACACTCATTCTATTAAATAATTCGCAGCTGTATGTGTGGACCTGGAACTGTGTTTGTGATATATATTCATGGGCAAAAATCAAGTTGCAAAGCCAGGCGTACGGCACGATCTTCCTTTTGTAAATATGTTTTGAAAGAGCAAAGAGTAGAATGGAAAGATGTAGTCACTCAGCTGCTGGCATTGTCCCCCCGGGGCAGGAGGGGGCTAGGAGCAAGATGATTATGTTCTTGTGTCACTTCTGTATTGTTGGACTCTCACAGTAAGTTTTTACAGCTCCAGTCATTTGAGTCATAAATACTTTTTCTTAAAAGCCACTTCAGGGGGTTCTTATGGAGGTCCCTTTGTCACACCATCATAATGGACACGGGGCACTAGGGCAGGAGGTCATCCTCTCTCTGCAGGGCTGGGAGTCCGGCTCACCGCAGACCCTCTCCTGCGCCCTCAGGGGACATTCCCGTGTCCACCCCTCCCCTCACGCAAGCTCGCCGGCCCGTGAGTTCTCCCTGCCTCAGTTTCCCACATTCTACCTCCCCTACCCTGGGAACTGTGCTGGTTCCAGAAACAGCGCAGAAGGGACTGGGCTGGGTTTCCTGATCTTGGTCAGAGACTCAGGGGTGTGGAGTCTCCAACCTGGACAACAGCCAGTTTCCACCTTGTGTGCCCACTCTGAACCCTGGTGGAGGCTGCTATGCAGAAAGGGACTCTGAGGCCGTTTCTGGGCTCTGCTGGTGCGAGAGCTGTGACCGATTAGCGATGTCTGCTCCATCAGGGGACTGGTGAAGATTGATTAGTGATGTCTGCTCCATCAAGGGACTGGTGAAGGGAAGCACCAGTTACTGACGGCCATGCTTGGTCTAGGCCGCGATTCCCAACCTGAAACATGCACCAAAATCAAGGGGGATCTTGCACACACAGACTCCAGGCCACCAGGTCTGGGGCAGGGCCCGGGATTCTGCATTTCGAGCAAGTCCCCAGGAGATTGGGTGCTGCTGGTCCAAGGACCACCCTCTGAGGCGTGTGGGTGAGGGATCTTTGTAACTCCACTCCTCCTACCTTCTCTTCTCCCTCAACTTTTCACACATTTGCAAGCAGAACTGATCAACCCCTCCCCGCTGCCCAGCACTCTCTATCCCTCACATCCCTGATTCTTGGAACAGCCCAGGTTGTTATTATCTTCCCTGACAGATGAGGAACTGGAGCTCTGGGAAGGGAAAGCACTCGCCCGCAGACCCCAGCCCCTGGTGGCAGATTGATGCCCACCTCCGCCACCCCAACCCATCTCCTTTCAGGCACCGGAAACCAGCCAGAAAGACCCTGTCGCTCCCCCAGAGCCCTGCGTTCATGGCCATAAATACAAGGGCTCGGCCATAAATACAAGGGCTCGGCCACACCAGGTCCCTCTGCCTCCCTGGGCAACATTTCACAGCAGGCCGGGTCTGGGGCTGCCGTGGAGGGAAGGCAGGCTCACCGACAGCGTGAGTTATGGGCTGCGGGAAGCCCATTAGTCACCGAAGCGAGAGGAGTTAACTCGAGCTTATTAACTCTAAACGTTTATTATTCACATTGATCACTGGCCGACAGCACCCAGCACCCGCCACCCCGCCCCGGAGCCGGCCGCGCATTCTGATCGCAGGATGGCGTTGAGGGCTGAAGGGGCTCCAGAGTCCCAGGAAATGCAGGCAGAGCACACGCAGCCCCTTGCTGCCCCTTCACAGAGGCAAGAAGGGCTTCTCAGCAGCGGCCTGTCACTGCTCTGCTCCCCACACATCTGCGTGTTCGGGGCCAAGCTCTGCCCCTGGTGCGCAATCAGACACCGTCTGCACCAGCACGAGCTGCCCCCGCGGCCAAGGAGGTGGGACAGCCTGGGGCTGGGAGCCCAGCCGGGGGTCTGCCTGGTTTGGTTTCTGGCTCTGCCCCTCGGTGGCAGGTGACCCTTCCTTTAAGTCATGTGACTTTTCAGAGACTCCACCTGTCAGCTATAAAGTGGGGGCGTATTCATTCATTTGATAAATATTTATCAAGTCCCTGCAGAACATAGGAGCTCGCTGCTGGGGATTTGTGCGTGGAGCTGGAGGCAGATGTGAAGCAACTGGAGAAAATAGACAGACAGCAATGCAGGCAGCGAAGACGTGGGAATAGAAGAGCCAGAGGCTCGTGGTAGGGACGGTGAGCAGCGCTGCGGGGCATCGGTCAGGGTGCCCAGGGACGGCCCTGCAGGGAGGCGGTATTTGAGCTGAGACGTGAATGATGAGAAGGGGACTCCCAGGGGGAGAGCCGGGCCGGGGAGCAAGCCGCAAGGACGAGGCCCTGCTCAGGCGAAGCTCTGCGCTGTGCGCAGCGGTGGAGGAGAGGCGGGCGCCGGGCAGTTCAGGGAGGAGATCAGGGAGGAGACAGACTACGGCCAGGACTTCAGATTTTATTCCACTGGGGGTTTGGGGTTAAAAGGGTCATTAGGGCTGTAGTCCTAACTTGACCTCCCCCCGTGGCTGTTACGAGGTGGAGTGGACACCGGGTACTGTGCTCTGATCCCTGTTACTGGACGGTGCCCCAGGCCCAGAACTGCAGTGATGTTGGCTGCGAACGGCTGGCAGCTGCCCCGTCCCTGGAGCGTCGCTGTCAGCTGCCCCCCCTTCTCCAGGGCCCCCTCCCTCCAAGGTGGGGCCAGCTGTGCGGGGCTCTTGATGCCCCCGAGCTCCCGGAGGGCCAGTCTGAGGCCAGACTCCAGCCGGGACCACAGCCTCACTTGGCGTTTTGCTCCTGCGCCCTCGCGTCCCTCGCTCCCGCAGAGAGCACCTCTTTAGTAATTCGTGTGCACCTGGATCCCTGACCCAGGCTCTGCGTCTAGGGGACCTGACCTCACACATGAGGAGTAGATGGAGCCATGACCACAGAGGCTCAACCCAGTGCCTGCCGCACAGTGGTGACTCAGGGTGAGCCACTTGTCCTGGTCTCACCAAGTCACTCGTGGTTTTAGCTCTGAGCATCCTGCCTCCCAGGAAACCTCTCAGTCCCGGGCAGACCCAGGTGGTTGGCGCTGGTAACTGCCTGATGAGATTCATTCGTCCATTCAGCCAAACCGCCTGGTGTGCGCCTGTGCCAGGCTCTGGCAGCGGAGCTCATGGTCTGGCTGCGGGAAGCCGGCAGCATCAACAGATGCTTACTCAGAGCCATCCTGGGCTGGGGAGACGGGCTGCCCTTGAAGGAGCAGTTGCGCCACAGTGCGTGGAGAGGGGTGTCCCGCGGGAGCGCCCGCCCTGCTGGGCTGCTGCTCAGGAAAGCACTGGGCTTCAGATCTCTAGATGCAGAGAGAGGCCGCGTGAAGCATGCTCTCAGCTGCTCCAGGCCTCAGTTTCCCCATCGGGGAGGGCTCCTCCTGATCCAGCAAGAAAGCCCAGAATGTCTGCAAAGCAAAGACATCTTTGGGAGGAGCCCTCTGAGGCCACCAAGGCCCCTGGGCCATCAGTCAAGATGTTTAAGACAGGGAACATCCCCTGAGCCCCACAACAGCCCAGACAGGTGAGTCTCCATCTTACAGATAGGGAAACTGAGGCTTAAAGAGGAGCAGCGACTTGCCCAAAGTCACACAGCCAGTGAGTGGTGCAGCCTGCGTGGGGCCCTGGGGCTCGGGCTCCGCGGCACCGGGCCCCCTTGTTAGTTCCAGAAGACGAGGAAGGCGTCCCTGCCTACAGTTGGTTCATTCCTTCCCACACTCCCCTTTCACCCAGGCGCTGATTCTAGAGGGGAGTGGACAAAGTTTAGCTTCCAGGGCCTGCCTGCCTGCCTGCCTGGTCCGGACCCCAGCCCCGCCGGCCCCCTCTGTGCCCCAAGGGCCTCGTCGCTCAAAGAGGGGGTCACAATAGCACCTCCCTCCGAGGGCTGCTGTGAAGATTAAGCGAGTTAATATATGGAAAGCACTCCGAGCTTGGCACGCTGTCTCAGCTATCACTGCTGTTTTTATTGCCAAGACTTAGTGCAACAACGCAGGTCATAAAAATAAAACATTGGAAACAACCTAAACGTTCAGCAGTAGAGCAGTTATTAAGCCAACCGTGATGTATCCATTTCAGGGGACACAACAGTGATTAAGACAGGCGGCCTTGGCAAAAGGTAGACAGCTAGACTAAGGCAGCAGGACGGAAGGTCCAGAGCTAGGCCAGGCTGGGCGGGACCCCCAGATTTATGACGACGGAGACACTGCTGCAGAGTGGAATGAGGATCCTGGGTTAGCTGAACATGCTCGTGGGGGAGAAAAGATTCTTGACTCCTGCCTCACACCCTACGCCCGTGTCTGCTGCAGTGAACTCCGTCATCTCAACCACGGTGTTGGCTCTGTGTGTGTTTGCCTAGTCCTGCGAGAACTTGGAATGAGAAAGCCACTTGAAACGCGTGCACAGACTCTGATATGGAAGCCAAGGTGAATTTCAGTGGCATCTGATGGCTTCATGTGAACCAAAATTTGGGCTGTGACAGTTGTCCTTTCAGTAAAGTAAAGGACAGTCCTTTATTTTGAAGTTCGCTCACTCAACGCACCCAGTCCAGGATACTCACAGAAGTAGGAAGATGAATTTTAGGCAACAAGTAGTAAGAAAGTTCCGATTTCCTTCAGTGAAAGAGGAAAACATGTTTTGTTGTCCTCCGACAGCGAGATGGAAAAAATAAAGTAACCAAGGGAAAAGTCACCCCACGCTTTCCTTGTGGCCGTGGGCCCCCACCACTGTGGCGCCGTGAGGAAGTCGAAGGTTGACTGAGCAAAACATGTTTTCCTTCAGCAGGACGTCTGTAGGAACTGTTGGAATCAATTATTGGGAAACACAAAAATACAATAAGCTTCAGCCTGTGGTAAACACTACCCCTTCTTTCTGGGATCGGGAAAACAAAGGTCGGGATCGGGGTCAGCCTGGAACAGTGGGCAAGCATGCCAGGCGGGAGGCTGCGACCCGGGCTTCCGTGAGGCCTGGCGAGGCAGGAGCCGTCCCGAGCCTCAGTTTACCCATCTGCAAATTCACGATCCTGTGTCCGTGTGGACACTGGGGGAAGCTGGGGGGAGCTCACTACTCAGCACACGTGTTTGGCTGCTCCTCTGTGCAGGCTGGGGGCTGCACGCTCCGCGACGCTGCTTTCCTAGCACTGGTGTGCGCAGGGCCAGCCGCACAGTGACCCGCGCTCAGGAGGGCCCAGGGCTGCGTTTAAACCCCCATGTTCTGCTGTCACCATCTGAAATTCTTAGTTTTCGGACAGGAGGCGCTGCATTTCCATTTTGCCCTGGGTCCCACGGCAGTGTCGCCGGGCCTGGGAGTGAGGCAGGAACCAGCGATGCTTCCCCGTTGCTCCCTGAGTGTGTCTGACCCCCGGGGTTCCCTCCAAGGCTTGGCACAAAGAGGATGCTGGTAAATGAGGCTGAGTGAACCTCAGAGGAGAGGCCAGGGTTACAGACACGCGCCCGGGGGTGCCCTAGCTGCTGGGAGCCCCTCAAACCCTCGTAAGTGCTGCAGCTGCCCCTGTTTTGGGGGGAGTCATCTTCGTTTTGGTCGGGACGGGCCTGAGTTAAGTACGGTGGGACAATCCCCAGCTGTGTGGTCACAGCAGACCCGGGATCACAACCTTTGGCTGCTTGCTGCCGCTGTATTCCCAGGCAGGTCTCCGGACCTCGGCTTCCTCATCTGTAAAATGCGTATAATCATGCCTGCCACACAGGGTGCCTGTGATGACTAAACAGATTGTGTGTAAAGCATCACTGCTCCGCCAGCGGGAGGAGGCACCGAGCCCACGCCTACGTAGGCAGGGGCGTCTGCAGCCTGCGGGCGGCAGAGCCTCTTCAGGCTTCGAAATGAAGAGCATGACCAGCTCCCGGGACGCTGTGCCATGGGGACCAAGGTCTGGATGCTGCTGTCTGTTCATCAGTGAAATCTGGACAAACTGTATTTATAAGTAGTTAAAAATTAGTTAACGAACTGTCAAGTCAGTGAGGAATGGCGTGTGGGTTAGACCTCACAAACACAGGCAAGTGTCTCCCAGCTAAAAGGCATCAAACCCGAGCGTCTGCTTTGTGCCAGGCGCTCCTGGTTAGTGGCCCTCAGCACCTACATCTAACACACGGAGCAGTCACTAGGCGCGGGCACCGGGCTCAGCGCGGCACGGTCAGTGTCTTATTTCATCTCCCCTAACAGGCAAGTACAGTAGGTGCTAGAAATGCCCTATTTCATACCTGAGGAGGGGGACGCCCAGAAGGGACAGGGAATTGCCAGAGGCTCAGAGCTGGGAAATGGTGGGGGGCGGGGGGGGCTGGTGTCAAACCCCACGTGTGGTCCACACCCTCGTCCCAACCTCTGAGCTGTCGGAGCTCTGTCCCCAGATCACGCTGGGAGAGAGAATCGGATTCGTGAGACCATGTGCAGAAGGCCCTCTCCGCAAGGGTCCCCCTGGGCTGGAGGGTCGGGTCCCCCTGGGCTGGAGGTTCAGGCCCCAGCCCGCAGCCCCCGGTCGGAAGACGGCTAGGAGGCAGCTCCCGCAGGGAGGGAACTGTGCGTGTTGACTGCGGCTCCTGCTAGAAGTGGGGGGAGCCACAGCCATGGGGCAGTGCGCTGGTGCCCTGAGTGCTGAGTGTTTTCATGATGCTCCCGGCCTGAGCCTGATGCACTTCTCTTAAGTGTCTGGATTTCAGATGGGGGAGGTTCACCCCAGCAATTGATGGTGTCTGTGACAGGGGGTCACATTGCCTCCAGGTCCCTCCGCACTGGTGCACACGCGCTTATTAAGCTAATTAATACATTTTTTCCAGAGCCGCTGTCTCTCCCGCCCTCTGCACCGGCCGGCAGAGACGCAGCTCCTCTCTGGAGCTCCGAGGGGAAAATAAATCAGGACTCGGCCTTGTGGCTCATCAAAATGCCTCTTTCCAAATCGTCGGTCTTGCTGGTGTATCAGGGAAGGTGACCCCCATCTCTGCAAAGCTGTCCCAGGAGGGGAGGACGGCCCTATGAGGACATGGGGAAAGTCAAAAGCAGGCGGTTATCAGAGGTAGGAGGTTGGAACTGACTGCTCGGCAGGGGCTTTGCGGGGCTGCCTCAGCTCAGCAAGGCAGGTGTGGACAGCTCCTGCCCCCTCAGACGTTTCCACACACTGTTGGACTGTTAACTGACAGGTGCTCCTCTGATGACCCAGTCAGCACCTCAGGCTTTCTGGCTGTGCTCCTCCCAGCCCAGTCTTCATGCACAACGGGGCCTCCACAGCCTTCACCCTGCGTTTTGCAAAGGGAAGAGTCTCCACTTCATCCACGGGCACTCTTACCGCACCAGGCCTGGGAGGGCGTTGGAATTTGTGCTTCAACCAGCCCAGAGGGTTCTTCAGACCAGGAGGTTTGTGTTCCCCTGTCTTAACCCAGAGACGTGGCCAGTGGCAGTGGCCTTGACAAGCCCTCGGAGATTTTTCAGAAAGCCCATCACCTTCTCTCATCCGTGCGCGAAGCCCCTTTCAGCTCTGCGGAAGGTTAAGGAGAACGGCCCAGGCTCTCGGGAGGGTCAGGCCCGGGTTTCCCCTCAACTCCGCCCCCTCCCAACTGTGAGGTCTTGGGCTCGGGACTTTGCCTCTCTGAGCCTCAGTTTCCTCATCTGAAAAATGGGGATAGTGATTCATCCCTCCTGGTGTACTAGCCCCCAACATAGTGCTTGGTGATTGTAGCATTTGTGAACAAAATCCATTCCTTTATAGGGCAAACACTTAACCCTCACTCCCTCACCTCCAACCAACTCCTCGGGCCGGGAAACCACCGTCTCTTCAGACTGTGGAGGTGAATGGGGTTTGGTGACAAGGCCCAGAAAGGGGGGAGGGTCTCTGTCCCTACTGTCCCTTTTGTATGCAGCAGAAAGGAGAGCGGCGCTCACTGAGTACCGGGCTCTGCTCCAGGTGCCCTGCCATCCTGGAGCCGGCATTCCAGGTGGGGAAATGGACACCACCCAGGGAAACAGATCAATAATGGGGCCATCTCGGATATGGGAATGTGCAGGGTGGGCTAAGAAGAGACACTGGGTGATGGGGTGGTGAAGGATAGGGGTGGGGCAGTGAGCAGCAGTGCCTCTGTGAAGAGGTGGCGTTTGAGACCTGATGGGTGGGTGAGGGGGGGTCAGTCCAGCCACCAGAGAATTTGGGAGGGTGTTTTAGAGAGCAGGAGAAGTCCCAGGGGCTGGAGGGAGCTGGGCAGACTCTGGGATGGAGGGGAAGGTCAGCGGGCTGGAGCCCAGGGAGGGGGCTTGGTGAGGTGGGTCTCCGAGGCCGTGGCGAGGAGACTAGCTGCTGCCACAGGGCAGGAGCTGCCTGCACGGCATCCTTGCAGTCGCCCTTGGGCGTCGAGAGCGGGAGGGAGGGTGGAAGGGTGTATCCTGGTAGACGGTCCAGGAAAAGTCCGGGCCCCTGCCCTGCCACGCCCCTGACACCACCATGGACAGCCTCTCCACAGGACTCGGGTCTCTCCGGGGTCCAAGGTCAAGGTCCCCCAGGAAACACTCCTTTAAGAGTCCCTGTCACTCTGGCTGTCTCCTCAGCCAGAGGGAGATCTTTAAAAATGTGAATCATAGTGCCCTGCCTGCTTCACCCTCCCTGGCTCCGCCGTGCTCTCAGATAAACCTAAAGGCTCTGATGACCAGCCTGCGCCGCCACTGCCTGCTCCTCACTCGCCCGCCCCCTGCGCCTTGCTGGTCCCCGACAGCACAGCCCTTCCCGCCTCCAGGCTTCCCCGGCTGCCCCCTGCCCGAATGCTGCCCAGGTGTCCTTGTCCCCCAGCGTCCACACTCCACTCCCCTGCCCCCTCATAGTTTCGGTCATTCCCTGCAAGTCTCCCTTCTGCACAGACACGTGGACCTGTTGGCCGTCGGCCTTCCGAGTACGCGCTCAGCCTGCGAGGCAGAAGGTTGCTGTTAATGTTGTGGTCACTGCTGCAAACGGGGACCTAGACCAGCTCACAAGTAGTAGGTGTTGGACAAGTCGGGGACCTCAGCACACATGCGTAGCAGCCCTGTGCCGTAGGCCCATTTCACAGGGGAAGAAACTGAGGCTGGGAAGGGTAAGCCACCGGCCCAGGGTACAACCAGCAAGGAGCCAAGACTTCAACGGAGACGGCCGGACCCCACCGTGTGCCCCGCTGCACTCGACTCGCCGTGCGGCCAAGCCTTCGCCTCTGAGTTAACCTCCACGTTGACGTCTGTCCAAGGGCTGTAAGACCCCAGCCCTGTCCTGCCCTCAGAACAGCGCTGAGACTTGGAGGCTGACTCCTGTGCGGCGCCACACCCACGAGGGGCTGGCAAGGAGGGCCTCAGCCAGCCTCGACCTCAGAGGGTTAACGTGGCCTCTTTGTCCCATGGTTGCCGTGGGGACAGTTCCTGTCCTTCAGGAAGCAGGGAGAGCAGTTTCCTGTTTTGAAGAAGGCTCAAGGGCTGTTTTCCTCCAATCAGCCTGCCCAAAGAGGGGCAGGAAGCCGAGGGCTGGGCCACCCGGGCCGCTGGGTGTGTGGTGGAGCCTTGCCCACGCCCAGCTGGCCAGCAGGGGCCGTGGTGGAAATGCAGCCTCGGGAAAAAGCCAAAGGGGCAGCAGAAGGAAAAAAAATGGCTGGCCGGAAGAGGGCGGTCACTTCCTCCACAGACCTTGGATCCCACCCAGTGGTGATAAAAACTCCGAGTGGCCCTGCCCAGCTCCAGACTCCCCTCCCCCAGGGTTCAGCCCTTCCTTGGGAAGTCAAAGGCCTGCTGGACAAAGGCCCCTGAGGCCCCTGCCTGCCTCTTTCCCCTAAATGCACCCCCCCACCCACCCACCAGACACATGGTCCCCAGTTCCCGCACCATCTGGCATGCCCTTTCCTGCTCCCCTCTGCTGGGTGTGATTTTTTTGGGGTGCAGAGCAAAGCCTGGCTCCTCCTGGAAGCCGTCCTAGTTTGCATTTGAGCCCCTGCAACTGTGGGTCTGGAACATTCATGAATTTAGGCCCAAATCTCTCTTGAGGCCCCGGCCCCAGCCTCCTCGGGTCATCCCACCTGCAGGCTTGTCCCCTGGCTCCCCTCCCTCTCCAGCTACCACAGGTCTGACCCTGTCACTCCCTCCCCATTACCTACCTACAGGGTAAAGTCCAGACTCTGGCCGGCCCTCGGAGAGCTTGTCCACAGCACACGTCTCACCTCGGCCCAACCCTGCCTCCTCTTCCAGCCCCACAGGTGCTGCTCGGGCTGCATCCCCACCTGGAATGGCCACCCTACTCCTCCACCTGGAAAATGTCACTTGACCTTTCAAGCCCAGCCCAATGTCCCTGCCCCTCCTCCTGTCCCTCAGCCCAGTTCAGTCCATTGCTGTCGCCCTCAGCTCTACTGTGTCATTGTTAGCAGACCCAAGCCCTTTTCTTGGACCAAACTGTGAGTTCAAGGACAGGAAAGGGAAGAGAGGGGGGCTAACATTCCTTTAATCCTCACCACAACCCGAGGGAAGGGTCTCATTGTTCCCATTTTACAGGGGAGAAAATTGAGGTGCAGAGAAGTGAAGCGTCTTGCCCAGGGCCACAGCCAGTGACTGGTGGAACCTGGCTCCTCCTTGCTGGTGCCTGGCCCGGGTGTGTGCAGGGTGGGAGCTGGGGTGGGAGATACGTGAACTGAACCAGTCTTTGGAGCCTGGCAGGTGTCTGGCTGATATTTGCCCATTCCTGGAGCCAGGAAGGCAACTCAGTTACTTTCAAGCGGAGCTAAGCCCTGAAGTGGAAGATGTCACAGCCGCGGCGTTGTGGGGTGAGCCATCCAGGGGACCTGGGAGTCAACAGCCGAAGGGGCTGCGGAGCCAGGATCATTTCCTTTTTCATAACATGCATTTTATCCCTGGAGACAAAAGGCATACCTGCTCCTTGTGGAAACTGGGAAATCCAGGGGGACTCTGCTGGGGTGCGAAGGTGGCTGGCTTTGGGCCCTAGTTTATGGAAGAGCCCCCATCTCAGGAAACAAAACCGTGATTGTTCCCCCACCCCGTGCTCCTGAGGGCACCCCACCTTGCCCACTCGCACCCATCCCAGGGACAGGTGCTCTGCCCTGTCCCTCTCCCCCTCTGATTGTGGGGTCTGGGGACCCCATCAGTAACGTTGACGGAACACCACCAGGTACTAGATGTGTCAGTGGCAATGACCACTTCTTGGGTGCCCTCTGTGTCCTCCTCTCCCTCCTGAATGCTTTAGAGAAGATGTCTCACTTAACGAGCAGACACTATTTATCATGTCCCTCCCGGGAGGCAGTGAGCTGAACTGGGCACGAAAGCCGGCCCAGAACCAGGGTGGAACTCCCACTGCTCACCAGCTGTGTGTCCCTGGGAGAATGCCTCGGCCTCTCTGTGCCTCGGTGGCCCCACCTGCAACATGGGGTAATTAGCATTGCCTTCACCATAGGTTTATTGAGAGGATTGAGTGAGCTAACATATGCAGAACACTCACCGAGCGCACCAAAGAAGTGCCCAGCAAATACTACTAGCTAGGCTGGGGAAACTGAGGCTGGGACGTGCCCTCCCGCCCGGGGCACACCCAGGGCAGTGTGGCTCGTGACCCTGCACGGCTGGGAGGTGTGGCAGTGGGGCTCACAGAGCCCGAGCGCTCTCTGCTTCTGGAGAGCACGGCCACGCTCGGTGCTGCTGCCGCGCTTGGCCCAGGCTGCAGGCAGGTGGGGACGGGGGCTGGATTCCAGCGGTTTCAATCCAAGGTCACCCAAGCTGTGTGCAGGGAGGTGGTTCACCCAGGAGACCTAAGGATCATAACAAGACAGGAGACATTTGTCTACCTGGAGGGTCCTGATTTTTTACGCTGCATTGTGTGTGCACATGTGTGCAGGACGGGGCTTCAGTGGGGAGGGGCCTCAGGTCTTAAAGGGTCCGGCGGTGGCCAGCTCTGATTCCGTCACCCCTCGGCAGGGTCTAAAGGCTTCTGAGGGGGATCGGGAGGTCTGTGTTCCCCTGTTAGTGCTCCCATCAAACTGATGGGTAATTTGCCACTGGGTGTCCTGCTTCCGCAGCCGCCCTGGGGCTCAGGGAGGCATGGAGTGCGTCTGGCCTGTTTACCCGTACCTGGCCTAGTGCCTGGCACAGAGGAGGCACTCTGCATTTTTATGGAAGGAAAGAAGGAGGCGGCAGTGGGGGTGGGGAGAGGCAGGGAGAGAGGGAGGAAAGAAGGCCGGGCACCTAGGATTCTGGTCCTGATCTGCCAGGCTGACCTTGGACAAATATGGTATAATGTCAACAGCACAGGCCTTGGGGACAGACAGACTCCCCCACCGGCTCAGAGTCTTAAGTAAGTCTCTGACCTCTCTGAGCCTCAGTCTTCTCATCTGTGAAGTGGAGATCTTGATGCAATCACATTATCACAAGTGGCATGTAAAGGGGGCCCTAGTCATCAGCCTTCATCACTGTCCCCAGTGTCACTGTGGCCGCAGCTCAGCACCCTCCAAGGCCCTTCCACCACGTGCCTCAGGCTCTGAGGCTCCCACCTGGCTCTTCTATGGACATCTCAGAGCAACAGCGTGGGCCCCTTCGGACTCCCCTGCCCATGTTCCTGCAGATGTGAGCTCAGCCATCACTGGGAAGCTGGGAGCTGCTGGCCAATCTGACCATCCAAGGCAGATAGGAAGGAAGAAAGAGGGAGAGGCTGGTCAAGGAGGCCCGACTCCTGCTGTGGATCTGCCTTGCAGGTATCCCACCCCCACCCTGCTGGGCTCCTGCAGGAAAACAAAATTCAAGGAGAAGGTGCAAGGTTTCAGGCTCCACGTGATTCCGACTTGGCCCTGGATGTCAGGAGGTGTGGGTTCCAGCACTGGCATCCCCTGACTCACCGTAGGACCCCCCGGCCAGTTATTTTCCCCTCTGGCCACAGTTTCCTGATCTGTTGAGCATAACACCTACCCCACGAAAACCTTGGCAGACTTTGTGCCCATCGCAGAGAAAACCACGTAGCTTGGTGGTTAAGAGCTCAGAGCACGTTTTCAGAGTGAACGGGGTGTGATTCCTGGCTGGACTGTAAGGGCAGGCCACTTCCCCTGACTGGGCCTCAGTGTTCCCATGTGTGAAGTGGGGTGATGACCATCCCTTTACAGGGTTCTTGGGAAGAACAGGTGTGTGAAAAGAGCTCAAAACCAGAGCAGTGATGGTCATCACCCCCACGTGGTCAGGTGCTGTGTAGCGGGTACCGCCGTCCCCAGACTCAGTGAGCGGTTGTGGCTCGTTCTACAGGGACCAAGTGAATCCAGCCGCCAGCGTTAGCACCAGCCGTCTGTAAAGCCCTCTGGTCTTTCACATCCAAGCGAACAAAGGACTCAGCATTTCAGCTTCACAGCCCATCATTCCACACCACCGTGTGGTTCCAGCTGAACAGGTTCAGACTTGGGGTTTTTCCCAGCTGCCACTGGTGTGACGACCTTTTTAAGCAGACTTTGCGCTGAGCCTCGGATCCCAAATTCAACAGTCGTGGCAGGGTCTTAGCAAAGCACTGAGGTCTCTTCCTGCCCCCCCTTCTTTCCGCAGGCCCTGCGGGGAAGGGTAAGTGCCGTTGATTGAATTACCTGGGCCTCTCTCTCCAGCTCTTGCCTCGGGGGTCTTAGGTTATTTGGGTTTTATTGCTAATTCCCAGGAACGTTCTCCATTTTTAAAACTTTTTTTCTTGCCTCAAATATCGAAGTGATTTGTCCACTCACTCATTTGTACCCATATTCAAACACCTCCCACCTTCTCTGCCATCAGCTCTGCCACCGCCCCCACCTCCACGGTCTCCCCCAAGTGCCCCATCTCCACCACCCCCGGGTGTCCCACTGACTCCACCCCCTCCTCCACCGCCAACTACATCACGCCTTCCAGCTTCACCGCGGCTTCCACAGCTGCTTCTGCCCCTCCTTCACTCCAACACCTCCCTACCTCCTTCATCACCTCCATCACCTTTGCTACCACTCCCACGCAGGGATCCATAAAGTTTATTAAGAGCCTGTGTGGGGAGCACAAATTTTGCCACCTATTTTCTGTTCCAGAGGCAAAAAAATTTCTCCACAAAAGGCTGCAGGCTTAAGGACTCTGGGGAGGCTCAGAGATGAAAAGGTCCTTTCAAAGGATCAGATTCATTCCTGAATTTGGAGAAACTGAAGTACACTCTAGGCCCTTGCCTGAAAGTGTTCATAGCCTCATTCCATACTGTGGGCATTAAAAGAAAACAGCCAAACCAAACCTCCAAACCTGGCTAGGCATATGGAAGTGCTGGGTGAGTGTGAAACGCTATGTGAGATTTTTCACAACGACGGGGAAGAGCTTCCCCTCCTTAGAGCCTTTCCACGTTACCTGACTGAGATGTACTGACCCCTGTCTTCAGTCTGCGTGCACTGAACGTCTGTGTGTCAGGCACCAACTGGCTCATGAAACACTTCGCATCAGACCTTCCTATAAATTATATATTTTTAGTGAGCACCTAATTATCTGCATCTGCTGGCTGCCAGCCCCCAGATAGCCAGAAACTTACCAGCCTTCCAATAATGTCTGAATAAAGAGACAGCGGTCAGAGGGTTGAGTTCTCACCCCAGTGGGAACCTGGGGGACTGGGCTGTCTTTTCTCTGCTTCTGCGTACCTTGGCAGCATATCTGGCCAAAAAGAAATGAGGTGAGTTTCCTAATGTTTCTCCAAACGTGCAAGCAGATCACCTGGAGGCCTTGCTAACGTGCCGAGTCTAGCTTGGCAGGTCTGGGGTGGGGCCTGGGACTCTGCGTTTGTTAGAAGTGCCCGAGCGATGGTGTTGCTGCTGCTGCTCCACAGGCCTCGCTCAGAGCAGTGAGGTGTTTCATCTCCGCAGCAAGAACATCTGGTTACCTGGGACCGCCTGGCCCGGAGGCTGGACCAGAGGTGTCTGGGTTCAGGGAGGACAGCCAAGGCTGTGAAGTGCCTCGTGTCCATTCGGAATTCTGCCTCCTCGCGAGCTCCTGGCACAGCTGGTCAAAGTCACAAAAATCCTCACCTCTGCCACCTTCAATCCCAGAAAACCAAAGTGATCCCAAACAATTGTTTGAATCTCTGTCCTAGGTCTTCATTTTTGTGGACAACATATATATTTTTGAAGACCTACTAGGTGCTGGGTTCTACACTAGATGCCAGGGCTGCAGGGTGAGCAGAGCAGACACAGCCCCTGTCCTGGAGCCATCACCCTGGCGAGGGGTCATTTCTGGGCCTTTCTTCCCCATCTGGGGGACAGGAAAGGATGGTGATGGTAGTGAGGGGGTGTGTTTCATGTACACCCCCAACTTCCACATAGTGGAGACACTGGCTGAATTGCCTAACATGAATCCAGATACCCCAGCCCCGCGCCCCTCCCACAGAGCTCTGGAATTGTGGAAGGCCTACACCCTGGCACACGGTGGACTCACAACTAAACTACCAAATGACCAAGCCACACCTTTTAAAATTTTATTTTTAAATAACTTATTTTTAAAAATCATTTTAAATTTATTTTATTATTATTTTTAATGGAAGTACTGGGGATTGAACCCAGGATCTCGTGCATGCTAAGCACGTGCCCTACTGCTGAGCTCCACACCTCTGCGCACCCCATCCCTACAGGCCACACTTTGAGCTGGGCTCTGGATAGGCAGGCATGGAGCAACCAGGGCAAGAACAGTCAGGAAAGCTCCTTTTAACTCAGTTTCCTCAGTTTCCTGAGGGAAGAATTTTGATACCAGCTTCATGAAGTTGTGGTGACGCTTAAATGTGTAAACAGGCACATCCAGAGCTTAGCACCTCGCCAGGCACACAGTACATGTTCCACGAGTGTAGCTGCCAGTTATCCATGGAAGACGTGGTCCTGCCCCCAGCTGTCAATGGCTGACTGTATGGCGCTCAAAGCACCGCTCACCCCGACCCCTCTGTGCCCCAGAGATGCTGCCACCCTCTATTTCCCTGCTTTGCCAAACCCCTGAGGCTCTTCCAACAGGCGGTGCCTTTCACACCTCTAAGCCTCTGCCCACGCTATTCCCTCTACCTGGAAGGCCTTTCCTTTGCTGGAAACTTCTCCACTCTGCATTGCCACAAGCTCCTGTGCATGCCCGTCGCCATCCCAGCACTTGTTGGGAGAAGCAGAACTGCCTGTGCTTGTGTGGCCAATCCCACGGGAGCTCAAGGGTGAAGGCATGTTCTGAGTCATCTGTGTCACCCAGCACCAGGCCTGTTCCCAAGGAGGCACTGGCCGGTGTGCACTGAGTGAACAAAGAAAGGCTCCCCATCCGCTGGGTCTCTCTTTCAATGTCACCTCCTCAGGGAGGCCTTCCGTGATCACTCATTCTCTACTTGAGTGTTTCTCAAACTAGCTTGCATCAGAAGGGCCTGAAGTGTTTGTTAAGCACGGGATTTCTGATTCGTAAGTCTGGGGAGGGTACTGAGAACCTGCATTTGTAACAGTTACCGTGCTGGTCGGCATGCTGAGAGCCACTGCTCTGCCCCACGACACTGGTTTGTCTCCCTCAAGGCCCTCATCACACTGAAATGATGTTTATTGCTTATTTGTCTTGTGTCTCCACTAACCTCCCATCTAACTTCCAGGTGGGAAGAATTTGGGGCTGTCTTGTTCTGCCCTCAGCACGGTGCCTGGCCCGTAACTGAATGAAAGCCCAAGGTTGAAAATAAAGTAATAGGTGGTCCGCTGGGCGAAGGGACCGGGAAGTCCTCAGGAGCCCAGCTCGCCGGCTCCCCCTTGCCTCCGCCCCATACTCGTCCGGGCTCCCCCCGGCCACGGCCCCTTTAAATGTGCGCGGGGGCGCCTCGCCCCTCGGCTCCCTCGATCCCTGACAGAGCAGAAAGGGGAAAAAAAAAGCCTTCCTCTCCGGGAGCGGGAGGAAACGTCTAGGAGGGGGCGGAGGCGCAGCGGCCGCGGCGGCGACACTGGCAGAGGCGCGGCGACCGGAGCGCCGCGCGCGGAGCCGGGAACCGGAGCGGACGCGACGCCTCGGGCTGCCCCGGCCGCCGCCCCCCGGCCGCGCTCGCGCCCCCCGGCCCCGCCCCCGGAGGCCCGCGCCGCGCCGAGTCCCGCGTGGACGCGACGCTCGCGCCGCCCCGCGCGCCCCGCGCTCGCGCCCCCACGGCTCCCGGCCCCGCCCAGCCCCGGAGGCTCGCGCCCCGCGCCCCCACTGGCCCTGCGCGCCGAGCCGAGTCCGGCGCGCGCTGGGGGCGGGGCGGGCGCTGGGGGGTGCGGGCCCCGCGGGGCGGCCATGGAGTGAGGCGGCGCGCCGACTCGCGCTCGGACGGACGGACGCACCGACGGGCGGCCCGGGCTCCGCGCGCTGGAAGATGAACAGAGCAGGTAGGAGGCTCCGCGCCGCCTCAGGCGCCGAGGGACGCGCGAGGGGCTCCCGGCCCGGCGCTCAAGTTGGAGCCCGCGGGGCGCCCGGAGCGAGCTGCCCCCCGACCTCCCCGCCCGGCTCCGCCTCGGCCGGCCGAGGGCTGGGCGGGTCCCGAGTGCCCCGGCCCCGGAGGCTGCGGACGTCGGGGGCCGCAGGGACGCCTCCTCAGCCCCGGCGAGGCCGCACCCCGGCCCGTACGGCCTTATCCCCCCTCCACCGCCGTCCCCACATTGAGGATCCGCTCGCCACGCAGGGCGCTCCCTTCGCAAAGGCGGCTGGGTCGCGCCCCGAAACGCTCACGCCTGCTCCTCAGGGGTCCCTGCCTGGCCCTCGCTGGCCCCTCCGAGGCCCCTCGTAGCCAACAGGATCCGTCCGAGCTCTTGCCCACGCTGGAGTCTGTTCCTGGTCCCTCAGTTCCCCCGCGGCGCGCCCTTAAGAGGTTCCTTGCTCCCTTCTCTCTCCTAGATCCCCAGACTTGGAGCTCGCTCTCCGGTGGAACTGAAAAGCCCTAAATTATCACACCCCTCCGCAGCGCCCCCCCCCCACCGTGCCCTGGCCTGGAGCCCTCGTTGGGCCGCCCCCGGGAACCAAACGCCTGGGGGACACCGAGGCCGAGCCGCACTCCGGGCGTTCCCTCCCAGCCCTCGTGTCTCTCTGCCCTGCAAATCTGACTCTGCCAGGTCAGGGGTCCCGCGAAATCCAGAATGCGTTTGACAGTAAATAGCGATCCCTCCAGAGGCGTGCCACTTAACAGATTTATTAACTGAGACTCAGAGATGGGCTGTGCCTGGAACCCAGCTCTCGGGATTCGTGACTCCTCCACGGGTAGGGCAGAAAGTTCCCTCGAGGCGAGTTTGCAAGTCTGCAGTCCCAGCTAACTTCATTTGCCTGCCAAGGAGCGATTATCACTCTTAATATTTTTCTCTTAGAATTTAGTAGAAGGCAGCTCCCTCCCCGACCAACACCCTTGTCCGAAGCCATACTCCAAAACACACATCCCTAAAGAAACAGGAAGCCACCATTTTGGCTGTCTTGGAACCATATCCTGCTGCCCTGAGTGTGTGTATGTGTGTTGTGGGCTTTTTCTTTTTAGAATCTTTTTAGTGAAAAAAGTCATTGTCTTAGGAGTGAGGTGCAGATGGGAGACGTTTGGCTGCATTGAGCTGATAAAGGAGACACTTGGGGGCTTAGGACTATGGCAGCCGCCTCCCTGTGTCCAGGCCCTGTGTTGCTGGGCATGTGGACACCTGGCCAGTGGATGAGTTTGGTCGCAGAATAGTGGGGTGGGGGTGGGAACGGGGTGCCACCTTTGGGGAGTGGAAGAGGCTGGAGCAGGGTTCCAAGGAAGAAGGTCGCCTCCTGCCTCATCTAGCACAGCCTGGAGAGAGGCAGGCTGGCTCTTTCCTACACTCCTAATAAAACTCGCTCTGAAACAATAGTGAGAGCTGGTCCAGTTTTCCCACGTCTCCCTGCATGAGGCATGGGCAAGCCCTCCCTTCTCTGAGAATCTGGGGGATGGAGTGAGTTGGAATACACTGAGAGGCAGGTTTGGTCCCAGGAAGTCCCAACAGTTACCACTCTTGGGTTCAGCCATCCTGTAATTTGCCTCCAGCATAAACCTGGTTACTTTTTAAGTCCGTTGGCAATCACAGGCCTCACAGAATGATTTCTGTGTGGCGTGCTCTGGGTGTCCTGCTCATGTAACGTAGTGGTTTACAGACTCTGTGGGACCGAATCTCAGAACCACCATGCACTTAGCTATGTGACCTTCTGAAGCAGGTTACTTAACCTCTCTATGCCTCAGTTTCTTCATCTGAAAAATGGAGATAATAAGACCTCTGTCATTGAGTTCTCATGATTGAATTAAACAGAGCTTGTGAGGTGCCTCACACAGTGTCTGGCACGTTGTAAGTGACCAATAAATTACCGGCTAATACTGAACCAGGTGCTGCTTTTAAGTGTTTTACTTGTAGCAGTTCAGTTCTCACAGTAACCTTCTGGTGAATGCTTCTGCTGTTCCCATTTTATAGGTGGGAAAACTAAGCTTCAGGGATTTTTATAGTCACTGACTTAACGAGGAGCAGAGAGAGGACTGAAACAGACTGTCCAGCCCGAGAGCCTGCTTTTTGATCCAGTGCCTAACACATAGTAGGTTCACAGGAAATCTTTGCAATTTGGCTTAATTAGGTATCTTAGACCTGTTATTTCCCTTGGACTCAACAGCTTTATTTTAAAAAGGGGGTATTTCTTCCATTTTATTACCGGAAAGAAACCAAGGCTCAGAGAGGCAGAGTGATGTGCCCAAGACGACACAGCCGATGTGCAGCAGAGCTGGCATTGGAGTCCAGGTCTGTCTGAGCCCTGGGCCCATGTGGTTTCCACTCTGTCCCATGCTGTGGGCCCTCCAGGTCATGGGTCACCGGACTAGCTTAACAACAACCTAATTAGAAATGATCAGGCTTGGCTCGGACGTTCCAGCAGGCACCCAGAATGAAAGTTAAATTAAGATGCAATTGGAAGGTGAAATTGGAAGATAATTACTCTTGGAACATATGGTTATGAGAGTTCCAGGGGGAGCGGAGTGAACTGCTGTTGAAACAGACGCAGGGGCTAAAGACGGGACTGTCAGGTGACATCGCCAGGAAAGCTGTGAGTGCCATAGGCTGCAGCCAGCCAGAGCGGAAGCACTTACTGTTTGGTGCGGTCCCCTCACTCTGCAGATGTGCAGACTGAGGCTTGAGGAGGGGTGGGACTGGCCCAAGGCCTCACCTTCAGTCAGCAGCAGAGCCAGGCAGGAGGGAAGACCAGAGCTGCTGACTCCCGGGCCAGTGCTCCTCGCAGCGCCCCTCCTGATTTAACCTCTGCATAGCTGACAAGGGAGCCGCAGCATGACTGTGTGAGTGACAGATATTTAATTAAAATAGAGAGGGAAAATATAAACCGGTACCATGGGGCTGGCTGGGGATGATTTCTATCACCAGGAGCTGTTAAAAATCTCTTCCTCCTGTCACTGTGACTCCCCATCCCCCAGTTAACTCTTAGCATCTCGGCTGGAAGGGTGTTCTGCATTTGAGTCATCCTCAGGCCCAGCAGATTGCCAGGAGGTCCTGGGCGTTGGTAACTCAGGGTGTGGAGGGTGTGACCTCCAGCCTCTGGGTACAGAAGAGAGAAGGTTCATGCAGCCCCCAGAGGGACTCAGGAGGCAGCAGAGGGTCCAGGAGTTCCATCCATGCTGGGTTCTGGACAGTCAGAAAGTTAAGCTTCACCCAGAGGAGGAAACCCCTGCTCTGATTTATCCTGTAATCCCCCCATCCCCGCCATACTCTGAAGCTCAGCCAAACTGGGCTCTACCAAGCTCCCAGAGAGCTTGCATCTAACTGCCTCTGGGTCTCTGCACATTCTGTTCCCTCTGCCTGGAACACCCAGCCTCTTTTCGGATTATGAAAATCCTCCCTGTCCTTCAGCGTGCACCCTGGTGTCTCTCTCCCCTGGGTCTTCTCTAGGCAGGATTGGTCTGAGACCAGCTAACTGAGTACTGAGGGCAGAGTGGCTGTCTGGTTCCTTTTCTGGGAGGGAGGCAGTGAGGGAGCAGGGCTGGAAGCTCTCACACTCACTTCATCTTCTCTCCTCCCTCTTCAGTCTCTTCTGGTGGCTCCTTCCCAAAACCTTGGGACCCCGGGGCTCCCTTCTGGGCCGCCCTCTTGTCTCTGCCCGCGCTCTTCACTTGGTGACCTCACCAGGCTGGTGCCTTAGTCCATCCCTCTGATGGCTGCCTCCAGCCCCACCTCTCTGGGAACCCAGACTGTTCCATCCAAGAGCCCGCTTGACATCTCCTCCCAGGTGTGGGATAGGAAATTCTGGTTTTCCTTCCCCGGCACCTGCAGCCTTCCCCAATTCAGTTGGTGGCAACTTAACTTTTCCAGTTGCTCCAGCTCAAAGCCTTCATGTTCTCCTTGACTTCTCTCTTTTTCTTATACCCCAAATCCAAGCTGTTGGTAAATCCCACCAGCTCTGCTTTCATATTCAGAATCTGACCTTTTTTTTTTTTTTTTAACCACTTCCGCGGCTGCCAGCCTGGTCCCAGCCTCCACCTCCTCTTCCCCAGATTATTGCAAGCGCCTCCTCACTGCTTCCATCCTCACCACTTCTGCTTAGTTCATCACATTAGCTGGAGTGTGCATGTCCTTCTGCTCAAGGCCAGGTGTAATCTGCACCCTCCCCGAGGCCCCTCTGGCCTCACCTCCTGCTCCACGCTTCGCTCCCTCTCTCCCTTCCGCCACTCTGGCCTCCTTGGACACGGCAGGTGAGTTCTCTCTCAAGTCTTCACTCTGATGTCCTCTCATGTGGCTTATTCCGGTCACTCTATTTAAAATTGCAAAACTCTCCGCCTCCTGACCTTTCTCCATAGGCTTTATGATCATCATATGATACGATAACATATGATACATGACGTACTTAATCTTTTTTATTGCTTATCTCTCACCACTAGACTGTAAGTTCTTTGTTTTATTTGTTAAGATACCCAGAGAGTCTAGATGAATGCCTGGCACATACTAGGTGCTCAGTAAATATCTATGTAATGGAATTAGATGAAAGAAAACTGGTTGGGAGCAAAGGAAAGCCAGTCATTCACTTTCTGATCAGTTAGTCGTTCTTACGCAGCCTTACGTGACTTTCTCACATGGTTAGCTGCCCCTGGTCTCTCTGGCCTCAGTCCTCTGCAATTTGCCCCCCTCTGCTTCACCAGAAGCTGGGAGCCCTGAGTCTCCGCTGGAGAAGAAATGCTCAGTGGCAAAAGGGTGAAGGCAGAGGTTCAAGGAAGAGGTTCAAGTTACTGCACCAGGGAGCAAGAAAGCCCCGTCCTGCCGGGTCCCTGCTGGGAGCTCGCTGAGTGATCCAGGCCGGTCACCCCCCTGCTCTGTGCCTCAGTCTCCTCACCTCTCCGTGAGGCATCAGGCAAGGCCTTTCTGACCGTGGCATCCTTTGATCTCAGAGAGGATGCGGGTGAAACGCGCGGAGCCCCAGAGCTGGGAGCAGGGCGTGGACTCTGTGTACTCGTCACTCTCGCTGGCTCCTCTGGGGAAGGCATTTTCTTGCAGGATCACGCCTCAGACGCCCACTGTAACCTTTTCCGAGGAGACGGCGCCCATGGATCAATATCTTGATTGGATGAAGGATGGGGTGGGGGTGGGAGCGGTGCAGCCCAGGTGACGGTCATTTTTCATGGCCCATCTGACCCTCCGTCAGTTCTCCTGGATCCCATGCGAAACACCACCTGTTACGGATGAGAAATGAGAGTCCCCACCCCCGAAGAACAGTGTCATGCGAATGCCTGACACCTGATGTTGAGTGCGTGACACTAGTATTACTTTATGGATCAGTGCAGAGCGGGGACCTGTAGCAGGGGAAGGTGTAGGGTTGGGGAGCTCGGCTACACAGCAGCTACTGTTGAGTGATCCTACACGAAGTCCTGCTACTAAGCACTTTCAGTATATTACTTATCTTTTAATCTTTGTAACAGCCTCTTGAGAATAGGTGTTACTATTGTACCCATTTTACAGGCAAGGAATCTGAGGCTCGACTTTAATGCTTATACGTGGCGAAGGCAGTATCTGAACTCAGATCACCAGGCTCCAAAGGCTTATTACTCTGTTCCTCCACGTGGACAGGGAGCTGAAGCTTAGCTGTTTAAGTTCCAAAATTTGTGGTTTTTTAAAAACTAAATTGGACAGAAGTTTTTCTAAATGAGGACATATTTGATTGCTTATGGAAATAAGGGGTTGGAAAGTCTCTTCTTTTATCTTGAAGACTCTGGGTTATTTTCTGGATGTCAGTGGCTGGCCTGGGTGTTGGTGCGGACAGATGTGGGTGTGGGTTAGGGGGCTGAGGCAGTGGGTGCTTTAGCCTTTAAATCCCTGACAGCGGTGCCCCTTCTCTCCCTTACTTGCCCTCAGCTACCCTATCTTACAAAGGCAGTGTTCCTGCTCTCACTGCCTCCCTAGACCCCTCCTCATTAGCTGTGCACTGGGAAACCAGATGACTAAGTTCATTCAATTTATGTGCAGCACACAACTGAGGCTCTGAAATCAGGCCTTTTCAGGAATGGACTTTGTAGCCCTATATTATTGCTGTTCTGGCCCTTTTTTATTTCCTTTAGGGCCTCCCCAGCTGCATTTTACACAGCTTTGCCAGTTTCGGGGAGAGGATACTGCTTTTGGCCTCAGACATACTGAAGTTGAGGTGCCACTTGGACAGTCCCACGGAGACAGGGTAAAACCAGCGAGCGCTGTGCTGGCCGGCACCAGAGCCGTCACCCTCGTGTGGCTGCTGAGCACTTGAAGTGTGGCTAGTCGGAATTGCCATGCGCCATAAGTGTGAAATACATGTTAGATTTCGAGGACTTGGTACGACAAAGAATGCCAAATGTCTTGGTAATAAATTTTGTATATCGATTACCTGCTGATCTAAACATGATTCATTGATTACATGATAATATCCAAAAATGAGAACATTGTGGATGCATTCGGTTGAAAAAAAGTATTGTTAACATTAATTTCAGCTGTTTCTTTTTTTTTTTTTTCCAACTTGTTAATGTGGCTGTGAGAAAGTGTAAAATCAAGTGTGTGATGGTAAATGTGGCTGACATTATATTGTCAGACAGCCCTGAACTCAAGATAGCTGGGGTTGGATCTGCAAGGATTGAACTGGGAGTCAAGTGCATGGGGGGGAGGAGTTTGCTGACGGACCTCCCAGCCCTCTGCTCCGTCTTCCTTCTGTCACAGCAGGCTGGCACTCTGGGGCTGCTCTGTACCACACCCAAGGCTTAGTGGGGATGGAACTGGGAGATGGGACTGGGCTGAGGGGAGACTTGTCTATCCTAATCCTGGGCCGTGGGAGCGGGCAGTGCTTCTGAAGTGGAGGTGTCGGGATGGAGCTGCATTCCTGGAAGTCTGTGTTCCTCACTCTGCCCGCAGCGTGGAGGGGCTTGGATGAAGGGCAGGGGGCTGTGGCAGGAGAGATGCTAAACTTGGAAGTGGGCCCTTTCACTTGTCCAGGCCCCTCCCATCCTGCAAAAGTGAGCTGAAACTTCCCCTTCCCCAAGCAGGAGGTCTCCCCTGCCACGGCCACTCCTGCTTCCCTAGCTGCGGCTGCACGTCTTCTATTCTGCCGTGTCCGTAGATCCTCAGCGTCCACATGGGACAAGGCCTCTTGCAAATATCCACGCTGATAAAGACCGTATAACTTCTCCCACGAAATTTGGACACCTGTGCAATTTGGATGCAGGGCAGTTAGCTGGACACCAGTCCTGAAACATACAGAATTCAGAGGTGACCCTCAGAAGAATCACATGCTGCCATCCCAAACCTTTGATGTATCATTTTTTGAGGGCAGGAGATAATGGGGGGAGATATTGAGTCATAATATTCCAAGGATCTGCGGCTCGGTCCTCAAATTGTCCTGTTAGTCTCATCTCCCTGATTCAATTGTAAGTACTCTTCTTGGCCCTGGAAGACCCTAACATGCCCAGTGCTATGTGTACAGACAGTAGGTTTCCAGTGAACTAACGGTAGAATGAACGTGGGCCCCGGGAGGGCAGCCGGGCTGGCGACGGTTTCCATCAGCGCCGTCTCACAGCGCCGGGCACGCGGAAAGCCCTGAACACACAGCTGTCGAGTGAACTAGCACAGCAAGGCGGACACTTACTTGAGGAGTGCAGGGCGTCGTTCGGTGGGGTTCTGTTAGCTGGGCTGTGTGCAGAAGAGAGGTCTGTCCACCTTGCTTACAGGGTGAACCTTTAGTGGAAAGTCTAGAGGTTTTAAAGATGCTGCTGGAGGCGTAAACCTGTGACAGAACAGGGTCCATGGGGTCCTCATGGCTTGGGAAACCATCTCAGTGTTCCCGTGAGGGCTGGCCAGTAGGAGACTGAATGGACATAAAGGTGACTGCTTTTTCTCTCCTTTTCTGTATTCTTATGCTTTAGATTCACCCAAGCCACCTGTTGCTCCCAAGCCGAAGGCTGCCAGTCCCTTGACGCCAGTGACGGCACCCAAGTTCCCCTCGTCACCCCGGCCGGAGAGTCTTCACAGCCCCAACTCCATGTCCAGGGGGCCGAAACCCCCCATCGCCCCGAAGCCCAGGCTGGCCACCCCCAGCGAGTGGCGGGCCAGCTTCTACATGATCAACAGCTTGAGCCAGTGCAGCAACGGCAAGCTGCCCTGCGTGGACAGGGGCCTCTGCGAGGAGCCGCGGCCCACCCCCGACGATTACATCGTGGTCCCCAGGGCTCCGCCGGGAGAAGATGGACTCGGGGACAGGGGCTCTGTGGAGAACGCTGTCACGGAGGCCAGCGGGGAGGAGGGCCAGGAGGGAGGCGAGGAGAGTGACCAGGAGGGGACAGCAGCCACAGAGGACGTGGCAGCCCCAGCTGAAGCAGAGCCAAGTGGAGAGGGTGATGAAGGTGGGCCCCCCACGCCTGAGAACGAGGGGGCCGAGGACTGTGCCTGCAACCCGGGGGCCGAGGAGCAGGGCACGAGTGAGGAGGAAGAGAAGCCAGTGGAAGAACACCACGAGTACGTCCTGGAGGCCGGGAGCCCTCAGGACGGGGAGGCCGTCTTTCCGAGCGACATCATTCGAATGCACTTTGGCGTGGAGGATCCAGCAGCTTGTGGCCCCGAGCCCGGGCCCTCTGGGAACCCCCAGGAGACAGAGGAGGATGGTGAGGAAGGCTGCACCGATGCAGAGTCGGATGAGGGTGTGGACTCTGGCGGGCCCGCTGAGGGGGACGCCGAAGATGCTGGCGAGACACCCCTGGAGAGCGACGGATTGGTCACTGGTGCCCCGGAGACAGAGGCAGCCGTAGACAGCCTGGATCCCTCCCAGGAGGAGTGTGAGGACGCCCCCGGCGGTGGTGGCCAGGACGGTCAGGCTGAGCCTCCAGACCAGAATGAGGAAGCTGACCTGGAAGATCTGACAGCAGTCTCCCAGGAGGCAGGAGAAGACCCTCGAGAAGGCAAGGAGCCCACGCAGGAAGAACCGGCGGAGGAGAGCTGCCAGATCGTTCCCTTCGAGAGTGACTGTGTGGACGACTTCGTGACTCCACTCTCAGGGAGTCCCTACGAGTTCTTCCCGACCGAGAGCACCTCCTTCTGCAGTAAAAGCTACTCTCCTTTTCCCAGGTCGGCGAGGGGCTTAGAGTCAGAGCAGGAGCCGCAGGAGGGGGAACATGCGGGGCAGGACCCCGTGGCTGGGACTGGATGTGGCCGGCGTGGCTCCCTGCAGGGTGGTGCCGGGGACAGCCCCTCTGTCCCTGACGTGGTGGTCCTGCCAGAGGACGAGGACGCCATGGACGATGCACTCACCAACCCCTACGAGATGGGAGTTGGTCTGGTGTGCGGAATGGACCCTGGGGAGGGGGAGATGCCTGAGGACCAGGCTGCCTCAGACGCCCTGAGTGGTAATGGCACAAAGGAAGACGTGAGCTCTGATGCCGAGGGTGGCCTGGTCCCCACTGACAGGAAGAACGTCATCGCGAGGGCCAGGCCCCACTCTGGGAAGGTGGCTGGCTACGTCCCAGAAACCGTCCCGGAAGAAATGGGACCAGAAGCTGGCTCGTCAGCCGTCAGTGTTGGAGGTGCCATCACGGAGGTGAGGAAGATGGGCCTGTCGCTGGAGGGGAAGCCCCTGGATGTCAGCAGGGCCTTGCCAGCAAAGCCCAGAGCCTTCACATTGTACCCTCGGTCATTCTCCGTGGAAGGCCGGGAGATTCCCGTGCCCCTGTACCGGGAGCCCGAGGCATGCGGCTCAGACGCCCGCAGGATCAGGGGCAAGGACGACAGCCTCTCTCTGCCCTGCGTGATCGGCTCCTCCGGCAGCTTCTCCCAGCGGAGCCACCTCCCGTCCAGTGGCACCTCCACGCCGTCTTCCGTGGTCGACATCCCACCCCCTTTCGACCTGGCCTGCATCACCAAAAAGCCCATCACGAAGAGCTCACCCTCCCTCCTGGCGGAGAGCGAGCCCCCAGACAGGCACGCCAAGAAGAAGAAGTCGTCCTTCAAGCGGCTCCTGGCGCTGACCTTTAAAAAGAAGACGGAGAGCAAGGTGCATGTGGACGTCAACGTGTCTTCTTCCAGGTCCTCCTCGGAGTCCAGCTACCACGGGCCGGCCCGGCTCCTGGAGTTGGACCGGAGGAGCCTCAGCAACTCCCCCCAGCTCAAGGTGCGGACCGGCAAGGCGCGGGCTTGCGACTCGCCCTCCTCCCTTATCTTCTGCAGGGACAGCGGCAAGAGGAAGGGTGTCCCCTTCAGCAGGACAGTGTCCAGGGTGGAGTCCTTCGAGGACCGCTCCCGGCCTCCCTTTCTGCCCCTGCCCCTGACCAAGCCGCGCTCCATCTCGTTCCCCAACGCCGACACCTCGGACTACGAGAACATCCCAGCCATGAACTCGGACTACGAGAATATCCAGATTCCGCCCCGGAGGCCCGCGAGGGCCGGGACGTTTACGAAGCTGTTCGAAGATCAGAGCAGAGCCCTGTCCACGGCGAACGAGAATGACGGCTACGTGGACATGAGCAGCTTTAATGCCTTCGAGAGCAAACAGCAGAGCGCAGAGCAGGAGGCAGAAAGGTACGTGAACTCCGTTTCCTTCCTTGTCATCGGAGTGTCTGAGCTGTGTGAAAGTGTCTTCTCAGGTGCCGAATACGGCACACGTGTGAGCGTGTGTATTTCTGTTACTTGGGGTGCATTTCTCCTCTCCTAGGTGCATGGCTTTGCTGCTCGCCTCAGGGAACGTCACCAAGGGAGAAGGTTCTGGGATCTTGCCAAACTAAATCTCTTTCACCATCAGGAAAATACCCTAAATTGAGACTGATACCGTTTTATTGTGTAAATATACACTCTATTCAAGGGAACTGGAAAAGACAATTTATTTAAATTGCTTGAAGAGCTAAGGATGCCCTGAGCTAAATTTCTGAATAGAGGTCTTTAAGAGGTACATCCAAGCTGGGTTTTTTTTTTGGGGGGGGGCCGCTCAGTCACCTTGGAAGCCAGAATGAAACACTGCTATTATTGACAACAGCGGGGGCTTTCGGACACACCTTCCTGAGACTGACTGAATGCAGTTATTGATCGTCCCAAGTGGATAATTGCCAAATCTTGCTGTTCCTTGTACATCGCGGATGCAACTTAGAGGCACTGCGATTCAACCTCAGCCATTTACACCCTTGGGGGCGCCTGATCTGAATTAATGAAAAGTCAGAAAGGTGGCAATTTTAAAGAAAACCCTGATTCGTTCCCCTCGTGCGCAGTAGCTCAGCCCAGTCCTCCACAGCTGTTGCTGCTAGAAGTTCCCCGGGGACCTGCGGTAATGAATAGACAAGAATGATTTGCAATTAGCATCAGCCGTCCCTGGAGTACAGACACTAGACGTGTTTGTATGCTTTATTCGCCTGAATTTTTTACATGGCTTCCCACCCCGACTCCATCTCCTCTCTGCCCCAAGTCTGGGTGAGGCTATTAATTGGTTCTTTCTAGGTTTGTTTGCCAGAGCAAAGGTAAACACCAGTGCTGCTGGGAGCACCCAGTTTAATTTGGAGCTTTAAGAGGGTGAGAGTGGCTGGGAGACAAGTTCATTGCACTGATAGTTACGAGCAGGGTTTGACAAGGCCCAGCCCTGGCTGACGCCTCCAACACTAGTGAGAACAGAGCCATGCTTTGCAACCCTGAAATCTCCAGGCTGGGAAGGACCTCAAAGGGCGTAAGGTCCAACCTCCCACCTCTGATCAGTCTCTCTCTTAACCCAGTCTGTACTTGAATTCCTCAAGCCACAGGGAACTCGCCATGTCCCAGAGCTGCCTCGTCAGTCGCTAGGTGCTCTGATCCAGTTTTTCTTTCTGAGTCAAAAGCCATCTCCCCCTGATAACCCTCCCCCTACTCATGCTGGCTCGTCCCCCTCAAGCCAGGCAGGTGAGCTCATTTCCTCTTCTGTATGACAGCCCTTCAGAAATTGAAATCTGCTCCTGTAGAATCATGGAATTTTGTAGCTGAAAAGGAACTTCAGACATTTGGTTCTGTTAAGACGAGGAAACTGAGGCACAGAGAGGGAAAGAGACTTGTGTAAGGTCTCTCAGCAATTTAGTGGAGAGATCAGTGCTAAGACTCAGGTTTTCTGACTCCTGGTTAGGAATTTGTGGTGAGTTATGCTAAGGGATGCCAGGTCTGGTTGTGCAGGCTGTGCACTGCACAACCCCAGGGTCACACTTACCTTTAGTCTATGTATGGTGCCCTGGGGTTGTGTAGTGCTAAGTCTACTTGGCCATACACAAAGGCCCTGTTGCATTCATCTGTACTTTGTCCAAAAACCACAAAAAGCTCCCTTCATCCAAACTAAGGTGATATTAAGGGAATAAAGTACCCAAGAAAATGCCCATGTTTACCATATCTTGGCCACTTACTGTGTGCCAGGCACTGTGCTGGGTGCTTTCCCCTCATTCTCTCACATTTGATGCTACAGCCTGGGGCCTTGGTTGAGTATCCTGAACCATCAGACTCTAAATTTCAAAAGCACTGTTGCCTCACTCTGAATTTATTTCACTGAAGGCCAGACTGACTGGGATCAGTCTCCTGTGCAGGAACCACATCCTCTAGGACATCAATCAGTGAGCAAAGCTTTCTTCCGCTTTCCTGCGTGAAACAGATGGGAGCAGAGGGAGAGAGATCCCCGCTCTGGGCTGGAACACGTCTGGGCAGGGAAGATTTCAGGCACATCAGATTGAGAGGCAGGAGGATCTGCCCTGGGGGTGGGGCCCCACTGCCTCTTTGCCTGAATGGGGGCTTTGAGAGTCAAGCAGAGGGGTGCTGCTGATCTGAGACACGTGCCTGGGGTGCGTGGGGTTGGACGGGACGGACGAGAGGGTGGGGAGACAGTTCCTTCCTTCTGCTGCTGCTTGTCCTGCCCCAGACCTTACTTCGGTGGGAGAATCAGACGCAGAAGCCGGAACAAATACCGGCAGTCCTGAAGGAGCGCAGGACAGCGCTCCGGGAGGCGTGGCTTCAAAGCCCGCTCTGTCACTGACTTGCTGTGGGGTCCTGGGAGAGGCTGGGCCTCGGTCTGCTCTTCTGTAAAATGGTAAGATTGGAGCAGACCTGTATTTCTCAGCCATATACTGTCACTGTTTTTGTTTAAATCAGTCCATCTTTTTCACTTAGAAAATGTTTAGAAAGGAAATTTTTTGTCGCTATTGGGAAATGGAAGAACAGTATTAGTTGTCATAAACAGAAGGCAATTGTAAAAATAAGATACAGAGAAAAATAAAATAGCACGGGTAGAGTCCAGCTTGAGGTTATTACTTGCCGTGGCCGTGAACTGGAAGCTCGGGCCCTTTGTTACGCAGGGAGAGGTGTTCAGCGTGCTGGCACCACACAGAGACCCTCTGCTTAGTGTAATCAGAAGGATTCAAACGAATTGAAACAGGAGTAACTCTCTCATGGTGTGATTCAGTGTTATTTAAATCTAAGTCCTTTTTCCACTGCAAGTGCCTCCCTCCAAGAAATGTGTAGAGTATGTAATAGAATTCGGAGTCCTTAGAGATCCCTAAATCCGAGCAGCAGCTCAGGCCCTGATGATGATTATGAAGTTTCTTCTATGCAGTTACTTCCTTTGAGATTTGTGTACACAGATAATAGCATTTTAGGGCTACAATAATATTCTTATTAACCATCTTCTATCTTATAAGGTAGAATTGTATACACTGTTACCTATATACATGTTCCCCTTGGTGTACGAAAAGTTTGTCATTGTTTAGTTTAAAGTGTATCCCCACAGCATTCTTTTTTTCCTGAATTGACTCATACAAAAAAAAAATGTTTTCAATAGTGGTCTAGTCCAGCACTCGTCCTTTTCAGATAGGATGTTGTATGTCCTCAGTCAGGACTCTGGGTTGGGGAATCCCAGTCTTTACTTCTCAGGATTGCCCAGGACCTCGATATGCTGGTTATGCACCAGGAGCTTAATAAATGCATGTTGATGTGTTGGTGATTTTGAGCTTCACTAGGGGAAGGAACTGTTATTTATTATCTTCTGAAACGCAGTTCCAGGTGCTTTGTATATGCTTGTTAAATACCCATTTGATGCCAAACGCCACGCACACTGGTTTGTCCTCAGTGTCTCATTTAAATCCCCTTAACTGTAAGTTTGCTTTTTGCACCGTGATGAGTCTGCTTTAATCTCTCAGCATTATGCCTCGACACACAGCCCTGCTGCCACTTTGCCCCACTTCAGTATGGAAGTCTTTAAACGTACAGAAAAGTTGGAAGAGTCTCACGGTGAATGTTCACGTGCCCACCAGCTAGATTTTACCAGTGACGTGTTGCCACGCTGGCTTCTCCTCATCTCTTTCTCTCCAGCGCTCCCTCCAGCTATTCACGCGTATTGGTTTTGATGCACCTAGGGTGGCTTTTCATGTTTACGGATGGGGACGCGGCAGCGGAGGGAGCCTGTGAGAGCACAGGGCCGAGGCTGCAGGTCCCCGCCGAGCCACCTGGCTTTCTGCCCTCCACCGCCTACTGCCTGAGTGACTGAGTGTGACTTAGGTCTCTGCACCTCTTCACCCATCAAGAGGTGGTGATGGTAGTGCCAGCCTCCTGATGTCACTGAGATGAAACGAGTTAATGCGGCCGGGAGTGAAAGGATCAGTGAGCACTAGCTGTTACTGAGTGTCGAGACTAGGGTCGCAGTGCTGGATACAGGACCGGAACTTGGTTCCAGAGGTGTGGGTGGAGAAGCCGGGCCCTTTCACTGAGTGGGTGTCTCTCTGTCCCTCTGTCTCTCTCTCCTACGGCTGTTCTGCCTGTGTTTGACTCAGCGTTCAGGACCTCACATCCATAAACTGGGACCATGAACTTATGAGCTTCGGCCACGGGCTGTGCTGTCAGGATCACCTCTAAGCTCTGTGTGCGATGGAGTCAGGGCTGCAGCCAGCAGCCTGAGCAGCTTGGATGTGGAGTCAGGACCAGGGTTTATGATTCCATAGTCTCATAGCAGAGGGGCCTCTCTCTGCCCCTCTAACTATAGCTGTTATTTCACTTGTAATTCGTAATTAATTAGGCCCCTGAGGAATTTCCAGTCCCCGTTTTACAGGTGAGAAAACTGAGGCCCAGTGAAGTGTTATAAGCTATCCTCCATCAAACCCAGACTCGAACCCAAGTCTTTCCGACTCCCAGCCCAGCACTATCTCCACTTCCCACACTTTCTCTGGCTGCGACGTTAGCTGGTGGTCTTCATCCAACAAAGGTGAAGCGTCTCCCTTGCTGGAGACAGGCTGCCGCGGCCACCACCGAGATTTGCCCCAGAGGCTCAGGGAAAGTGGAAGGACCCTCTCCTGTCTTTTCTGGCGGCTGGTGGGTTTGGTGTTCTCTTGGCAGCTCATCAAGGCTGACTGGCTTTCCTGGGACTCGCTAAGGAGGTGCTCAGATGTCTCTCCCTCCTGCGGGGCGGCGGGGCGGGGGGATGGGGACCCTTCCCTCCTGCGGCCCTTTGTGCCTGAGGAGCAGCCGCAGCTTGGGGTTAGAGAGGCCATCTGTCCTGCTCGGTGGGGGAGCTGCACGCGCTTCAGCCCCGAGCTGCTGCCCTGTGGAGGGTCCAGCGCTTCCGGGCTCCCTTTCCGGGCTGTTCGTGGTCCGAGTGCAGCTCCGGTTACCTGCTCCAGCACGCACGTGAGGACGGGGTGGGGACATCCAGGTGACTGACTGTTGCTGCTAACTGACGGCGGCTGTTTGAGAAGTGAGTAATTCTGAGCAAGGAGCTGTGCCCCGTGACACGGAGACGGAGGTGGCGAGGTGGGCCTGGCCTCAGGGGACATACGGTCGGTGGGGGGTGGGGGTGGGAAGAGGACTTAGACTCAAGTCCCTGAAACGCAGGAAAGAAAATGCTCTGGACCCGAGGAGTAGGAGTCCAGGGGGTGGGGCGCTTCATGGACATGGGGGCATTTGGATGGACACTGAAGGAAAAGTAGGGTTTTGACACATGGAGGTAGGAGAGAGGTGCGAGAAAGGACAGAAACGTGGGACTGTGGGTTTTAGCAGGCAAAGCCACAGTGAAAAGGACTTAACCTTGGTTCAGAAGGTACCTCGATATCTTTAGTCTGGAGAACAGTTCCCCTCATCTCAGACACAGAGCATCTGCTGCCGTCCACTCAACGGCAGCTGCTCTCCGAGTGTCAGAGGGTGAGGCTTCCTGCCCTCAAGGTGTTTCTGACTGGCTGGTGGGGAAAGTTAATAGAGTTTTTGTCAGAGGTCCATCCAGCAGTCTGGAGGAGGGGCGGCGGGCAGCCCTCGCTGTCGGGGGTGCCCAAGGGGATGGCTGGAGGAACGGGAGTTCAGGATGGAGACAGACAGTCCAGGAGGAGCATGAGCCTGGGCACGAGTCCAGGGTAAGGAAAGACCGTGGGGTGTTGAGACGGCGCTCAGCGCCCACGTCTGCGAGGTGGACGTGGGAAGGCAGCAGGGCCCTGCTAAGAAGGGCCTCATGCATCAGCTCTCGGAGTCTGTCCTTTACCCCAGGGCAGCGGGGAGACCTGGCGGTGTCCAGCGGGGGAAGCAGAGGCGGGGACGGTGCGTTGACGTGGATGTTTTGTTGGCAGGATGGAGGGCGTGAAGAGCTGGGAAGCAGGGAGGTTAGTCAAGAGGCCGTCGCAAGGGCCCCTCCAGGGAAATGAGGAGCACGCAGGGCTGTGGCAGCGGGAAGGGAGGAGTGGATTCTGTCTCTAGGATGTGCCCAGCAGCCCAGCCTCCATTGTCACCCTGTGCGTTTCTCTCCTTAGTCTCCTATTTCTCTTTTACAGTCTGTCTCATCCCAAATAAATGAAAGGTTTGAGTTGGTTTCCAATAAAAGACATAGCAAGAAACGATGAGAATTTGGTCCCTGAAATAAAAGTTATAGGATGCAAGCCAAGTTAGAAACTGAGGGGAGGCAATAGCACAGACAATCCAGACCAAGGACAGCAACTCCAATTAAAATTCTGAAATCCAGTGCAAAATCCAGCTTGAGGGCCACTCCTTCCCCCGTCCCTGGCCCCCAGCACCCCTATGTCTTTAGACTGCAGTAGATGTTTGGGTGAAGTGACTCCCTGAGCAAGTGAAACCTGACTTATTTTTTCACAACCACAGACAGTGCTGCAGCAGCAAAATTACACATCGTTGTAAAACAAAGGTGATTTACGGCTGTAGACACACATCCTTGGGAGGGTATATGGCAGAGCTGCAACCCAGCCTCCTACCGGCTAATTCCAACAGTGCTGGGAGCTGCGTGGCTGGGTTTTTGGCACGTCCTGGCGGTGGTGTTCGTTGGTATCCTTCTATCTGCCTGTAAGCCAGGAGCCTTCCTATTATTATGTTTTTGACAAATGAACCCATGCAGAGCTTTCATTAAGTTTCATTGAAAGGCCCTGGAAATGCCATAAAAATTATTATAATCTCAAAACCATCACATTCCTAATGCAGGCAGCTACGCTGCTTGTTGAAATTGACTGATGAGAATATTCAGTTTTTAATTTTCTGACTTAAAATAAGACCATCTGCAGCTGTTTCTTTCAGCAATAATTTTTAATTAAATGCAATAAAATTTACAAGGAAGGACCCTAATAAGAAAACCATGTCAGGAACACACTGTAACATTTACTAGCATGAGATTATGGCCCCCAACTATTTTTTTTTTCCCCTTGCAGAGCTATGATATAGACGAAACCCTGATTAAATGTTCATCACAGTGTGGTTTTACCTTCATAAAGTCAGGGTTTCCCTCTGTGGGAGGCGTGACAATAACTCTCACTACCAGCAGACCGTCTTCCTGCCCGGGCTGTTTGGTGAAATGTCAGTGGCAGGTCTCCCTGACCAGCTGAGCCCCAGAGGAGGAGCGAGGTCTTTGTTCCAGCCTGAGTCTGGATGGTGCTTGAGTCTCTGTTGGGCCTCGCTCCTCCCGGCCCTGCACTGGGGACAAGCACATTATGCAAAGGATGCAGCCAGAGAGCAGAAGTCATCTCTGTGTTCGGCTCATTTCTTCACTAAATATGTATCAGGTGCCTCCCGTGTGCCAGGTGCTGCTGGGCGGGGGGCGGTTCGGGTACGGCCGTGGTGGCGAGCGCTCAGTTGAGTCCCTGCTCCGGCAGAGCTGGTGCTCTGCTGGGGGGAGGCAGACGGTAAACAGACCGGGAAGTAAACAGGATAATCAGAGATGATGCGAGCATTCTTTTGTGGTGAGATTACTCTTTTGTGACAAAGAAGAAAAAAGAGCAATGTGACAGGAAACGACCAGTGGGGGGGTGTTTCAGACAGGGTGGTCAGGGAAGCCGACAACTGACTGAAACCTGAATGGTGACCAGACATCGTCAGGGGAAGGGCATCCTAGGTGGAGGGAACAGCAGGGACGAAGGCCCTGAGGCTGGAGGCTCTTGGAGGTTTGTGGAGAGGCCAGGAGGCCAGGGTGGCTGGCGAGTAGAAGGCAGTGGGGAGAGTGCCCGGGGATGGGGTGTGCAGGGGCCTTTGTAAAAGATTTGGATTTTACTTTAATGAGACGCCATTGGAGGGAAGTGTCAGGATCCAAAATGTTTGAGTTAACTGAACTCTTAAAGACCTGTATGTTTACAGACATCAGCAGACAATTTGGAAGTGGAGCAAAATATATCTGCTTCTCAAGGTGGTTCTGGGGTGTCTCCTTATACTCCCAGAATGTGGAGTTTGAACTTGGGTCCCGGCTCTGCCCCGGCTGTGTGATTCTTGAGCATCTGGGTCTTAGGTCCGTCTCCCACCTGTGACTGCCCTGAACTGGCTCCTGTGGAAGAGCAGTTCTGTGCCCCCATCTGAGGGCTTATTACAGAAGGTGGTGGTGGTCCCGGGAACCGAGAGGAAGCTGGCCCAGTCGCACCAGAGAGGGCAGAAAGGCTGGGGAAAGTCTTGAGAGGGAGTGTGCTGCATTGGGACTTGTGCTCCCTGTGTGAACTAATTTGATCTGTGAGCCGTGGGGAGCTACTGAAGGTTTTAGAGTGAGGGGGTGACATGATAGCTGGTGCTCTGGCACAGTCATCGTCAGCCGTGGTGGGTGGTGGGGCGAAAGAAGCCCCCACAGTAATGTGTCTAAATCTTCTTCAGCCACTGTGGTATGACGGCCTCCCAGCCACGGCTACTACATGGTCACTTAGAGCAGGGGGACCCAGAGCTCCGGCTGCTCTGCATCTCCCCAGTGTGGGGTCCTCAGGGCGCCTCTCTGACAAGCAGAGAGGCAGCAGCCCAGCCGAAGGAGATGAGCTATGGCCCGTGTCATCCGATCTGAGCCTCAGTGTCCTCACTGGTTCAAGCGGTATGATGGCTTTCATCACTGAGCTGTCGGGCAGAGTCCAGAACGCTGTGCCTTCAGGGGCAGCATGAGGGCTTCAGAACTAACACTGCCAGCCGTGGGCTTGGCTTCTGGGCGCTGTGCGCCACGGCTCGGGGGGCGTCGCTGCGTATTCACTGATGCCAGGCACTGTCTCAGCCCCTTTACAGGCGTTAACTCAGTGAATCCAGAGAAAAACCCTGCCACACAGGCGCTTTTTTTTAAGTCTACACTCAGCGGATGAGGAAACTATGGTACAAAGCAGTTAAGTGAAGGGCCCAAGGGCACATGGCTGGCCAGCAGCACAGCCAGAGTCTGGCCCAGGCAGCTTCCAGCATCTGTGCTCCCAGCCATGCTGGGAGGTCCTGTATCACTCTGTGGGCCTCACTTCAGTGAATTTGCTGGATGGCCTTTTGGGAGTAGTTATCCAGTCTTACTTTTTTAATAGAAGAGGAAGCAGGTTCAGGGTGGTAACATGACTTGTAAGCCTATAAATGACGGAGCTAGGATCGGAAGGAAGGTGTCTCTAGGTATGGATTCCTCTTTCTGATTCACCCTCTCTGAGAGCAGCCCAGCTGGAATTGACCTCCAGGTGTCAAAGGCGAGGGTGCACAACGGGAATGGATCTTTAGAACGGAAATGTCCTCGTTACAGGCATTCAGAGTGGACGGCCCATAATGACCGTCCCCTTGCTTAGATCCTCATGGCCACGCGATGATGTAAAAACTCTATTTAGAGAGAACAGTGCGCCCTGTGGCAGCAGCAGTCAGAGGGATGATGTTATGCAGGAGGTTAACGCTTCCTAAGATTGCCTGGCTGCGCTCAGGAAAGACCCTCGGGGAATTTATCATCTGTGCTCACCATACTCCAGGTCAACAGGACAAAAAGCTCATAATAATTTCTGAGTGATGAATTAATGTGTTTCATCAGGCTCCTTGAGAATGTCCCAAGACTGTCCAGCCTCCAGGAGACACAGGCAACCGCTCAGCTGTGTGTCGGGGAATTCTGAGCTTGCAGCTGAGAAGTGCAGTTTCCACGTGTTGGAGAGGCCTCTGTCTTTGGCTGTTTTCCTGTGAAACAGACGTCTTAGGGTTGAGATTGTTTTGGGGGATGATGTGGCTGGTCTCTATGTAAACAGACCCATTCTCTATGTGCGTTGGGTTGATCTAGAGCCCTGAACAGGGCCCAAGAGAAGTTTCTCCAGGTCAAGGCATGATCCGAGAACTTGAAATTTCAGGCTTGCTTGCATGATTTTAATTAAGAAAATAAGACACACGCATACACACACCGAAAACAAACAAAACCCAAAAGTCCTGCCGTACAGGATCTGCTCAGAGTCCATACATTCTACTGTACTGTCAGGATGGGGCTTCTTACACTGAGGGAGGCGTCCAGCAGGGGTGCCCTGTGCGGTAGTGAGCCTCCGTCACGGTCAGTAATTAAGCAGCAGTGGAAAGCAGGCCAGAATCTCTCCTGACTTGCACAGGCCAGGAAGTCCGAGCTCGGGGGTAATTTTTGGCTGGGCATGTAGAGTCCCCAGGAAGCAGCCCCGAAAGGTGTCCAGGCCCCAAGGCTGGAGAGGCCCCAGGAGACTGTAGGAACACTGAGTACAGCTGTGAGATGAGTTCCACAGGCGCCTCCTGGTGCAGTGAAACAGGTCTTCACGCCCAGTCCCACTGCACATGAGCCCTCTGAAATGCTGAAGAGGTGTGTGCGGCGGGGCTCCGGCCCTGGCCCGCCTGGAGGAGGAGAGCGGGCCTCTCCCAGAGTCAAAGGCCTAGACGCCTCGAAGCACATGGGAGGCTTGGTTATTTAGGGCTCCCTGGGGGCTCCTCACACACTTAATCTTAGTGGTTTTCAAACTTTCTGTTGCAACAGGATCCTTTTCAAATGAAATATTACTCAGAGCTGCAACATGGAAGGCAAGGCTTGCTGTTATAATTATCTTTCCTAAATTCAAAAGTTTGAAAGCTTTCATAGGAATTTAATTAACAAGAGTGTCACGATGAATAGAAATCTTGGACACTGGGAGTTATGGATTGTAGTGCTCCCCTTTTGGCCTCATGAGAGGTGATGATTATGGGCGCTGAGTGTGTTTCCTAGAGCAGATGGCTGGGTTCAAATCCCAGCTCTGCCGGTTACTGGCTGTATGTCCTTGGGCGAATTACTTAACTTCTCTGTGCTTTAGTGGCCTCACCTGTAAAAAGCAGTGACGATGGCGCTACCTACCTCAAGTGGCTGTTGTGAGGTTTGTCTCAGTTAATGCTTGCAAAGAATTTGGCTGGATCCTGGTCCTCGTAAGTGCTTAGTACGCTCTGGTGGTCACTGTTAATGCTATCGCAGTGTCTGCCTCTGTGACGTTCCAGGCAAACATCTGTGAATCCTGGCCCACAAGAGCTTGGCTTTTCTCAGGACTACAGTTTGAAAACTGCAGCTCCTCTCGCATAATATGGGCTGGCTTCTTTTAATAAGCACTGTCTGTCACGTATACATATTTATAAGTCTTGTTCACCAATAATTTAATCAGATTTACAGACCCCCTGTGCCAGACACAGTCTGGGAGGTGGAGAAACGGTGGTTTCTGCACATCTTTCAAAAACAGGCCTTTTGTTCTGCTGGCAGGAAGGAGTGGTGGGTTGAGAAGCTGTTTAGGGGTCAGGAATTATTGGGCCGTGAACTTCTGGACTTTAGTGACCCCTCACCATCCATTTTACAAGAACGGAAATGACACTAACGACACCAGTGGGGAAAGGAGACAGCCCTCGGCAGATTCCGTGTCTGCCAACAGTCATGAGTGTATGCGCCACTGCTCCATACACAGTGTCTCAGTGACCGTCAGCCCCGTTTCACAGGTGAGAACACTGAGGCCCCAAGGCATGCAGCGGAGGAGGCAGGCAGACAGGGTCTGAGAACACAGAGCCCGGAGCCAGGACCCACCGGGTGGGCGCAAGGAGGGGTCCCCGCGCCACTGAGCGGTGCTTGCTCCTGGCAGGAGTTGCCCCCACCTTGGGGCAGTGATTTGCCCTCACTGTGGGTGTGTGCAGAGGGGCTGGCTGAGCCCCTGCCAGACAGGCTGTCCCACCGATTCCTTTTGTGGGCCAGCAAGCTGGCCTGGAAAATCCAGGAAGTTGGGAAAGTTGTGAAACCTTGATGTGGCAGCCATAGGCATGTGCACTGCACTTTACAGTTTGCACAGCTTTTCCATGCCTAGTAGCTCTGTTGATTCTCCCAACAGCCATCATTTGGAGTAGGCAAGACTCCGATGAAAAGCAAAATTTGAACAGAGCTGAAGGAGACCAGGAGCTTGTCAGGCAGAGTTGTTTTCTGCGTGGGGCCTGTGGTTAGCATTTTCCAGGGATGTTTCCCTGTGTCCTCGACTGGAACATGGGGACACCAGAGTGACAGGGACCTGATGGTTAAGAGGAGCCCGTGCCAGGCGCTCGGTGCAGGGCCTGGCATGAAGTGGGTTCTCAGTGAATACAGTTCAGTTATGATGATCGTACCACACATGCAGATGGGGTCTGAGGAAGGACAGGAGGAGAAGGTCCCCATAAGGCTGAGGGTTTGGAAGATGTTGGGGAAGGGGTGGTAAGAGCAGAAAAGGAACTGGAGGCTGGAAGAGTATTGTCCAAGGTCACACGGCTGGCCACTGGCAGAGCTGGACGTAGGACTTGGGTACCTGCGGCGTAGCCACTGGGCCGCGTGTACCGGTGAGGAATTGAGCTGAGCGAGGCGGACCCGGGGTGGACCCGAACAGGCTGTGGCAGGTCCTGGGCACACCTGAAGCTGCTCTGGGTGATGGCAGAAGAACAGAGGTGCTGCCACGGGCTCAGGGTTGTTCCGGGCCCCTGCTCCCCTCCCGGGAGGCTCCTTGCAGATGCTACATCTGGCTTCCAGGGAGGTCCCTGGTCCAAGCCCAAGTTTCCTTGCCGGCCTGAGACCAGAGGTCAAGGCTGGGTTGAGAGCCACGGAGTGAGTCAGTGGCTTAGCAGGGACCAGCGTTCAGGCAGCTGCTCAGCCTCTGGGATAAGGAGCCCCCCCCCCCCAAGCCCAGGAGGCCCCGAGGCCTCATCCATGGCTGACCAGCAGCACGGTGGTGAAGGGACATGTGTGCATGGCAGTCTCTGCCCCAGCTTCTGGTCTTTCTTAGACTCTCCCCTGTTCCCAGCGTGGGAGAGTGAGGTTCGGGGCACCACTGGCCTGTCTGAGCTCCTCCACTTTACAGAGGGGAAAATTGAGGCCCAGAGAGGGGGCTTGGTCCTCAGTCCGCCTTCCACTGGGTGCCCTCCCGCCCTCGTGAAGTGATGATGGAGAGGAGGACCGAGAGGGCAGCAGACGGAGGGCGGGGCACTCTGGCGGGGGAATTTCAGATGCGGTATTCAATGCTCGGGGCAGTATCCTGGAACAGAAAGCCTTCTTTGTGTTCCCCAGACCCCAGCAGGTGAGCACGGCCCTCCTGCCCTCCCCGCCCAGGTTGGGCAGCTCTGTGTTGAGTCCGCCCACCTGTGGTGTCTGTGGAACCGTTCCTTTCACTGCACTGTGGGCCCCCCCGGGCATCACCGCTTCAGCTCGTCCCTGTGTCCTTGGCACCTGGCATTGGGCTTGGTACCCAGATGATGCCCAGTAAGTCTGTTCAACAAAGGGATGTCCTCCAGAGGCTGAAGGGCACTGTGTTGTCTCAGAGGGACGCACCACCCAGAAGGGACTGTACGCAGATTCTTCCTGAGCCCCATCAGTGCTCTTGGCGCTGGGACGACAGGAAAGACAGGGCAGGTTGGCAGTCAGCTCGGGGACTCAGGCGGGAAGTGCCCGACTACATAGTTGAGTGTTTAAATTCAACTGTTCTGAGTGCTCCAAGGACGTGCAGGCAGTTCTGAGAGCTCCTGACCTGCTTGTGGCTGGAGAAGACCTCTGAGAAAGTGAGACTGGGGCTTAGTCCTGAGCTGTGATGAGGAATTAACCTGATGGAGGGAGAGGGTCGGGAAGGACACTGTGAGGAAGGTACGGCCATCGCTCTGGTTTTCAGATGGGGAAACTGAGGCTCAGAGCAGGGATGTTACTTGTGTGGGGCCACACAAGTGGAGAGGAGAACCGGGGTGTACACACAGGTCTGTCTAACTCCAGAGCCAGGCCCTTCCTCTTGCTGGCTCAGCCCTGGACGAGGAAGCCCTCGCTGGCCGTGGTGACGCACAGTGTGCTGGCCAGTGCCCTCACTTCCCCTGGACAGGTCAGACTGCACACCCACTGCTCTCTCCTCCCTTCCCGCACCCAGGGGCTCACTCACCCCCAGCTCCTTCCTTTTCTCATTCACTCTGCATCTCACCTGTCTTGGCATCACCTGTGTGACCGGGGCCTCTGCTCCCTCTGTGTGCACCAAGGGGATCAGGCAACAGACTTTCTCAGGCTCCGGATGGTCCGGGATTTTACCACATGTAATTCTGACCTTGGGAAACATTTGTGAGCCTCACGTTTGGAAAGAAATACTCCAGCCAACTTCAGGAGCATCCACTGGGCATTTCCCTGCAGGAGTGGGGGCCAGGGTCACAGATGCAGCTCCGGCCTACAGTCGGGGGGCGGGGGTATCCATAAACAGCCGACCAGGTGCGATTATGGTGCAGGAGGCAAATGAACAAGATTCTGGCAGCACAGAAGGAGCAGCCAGGTGCGTCGAAGAGAAGGCTTCCCTGAGGAGCATGCAGGGTTCCAGTGGGGCGTTTGAGCCAGGCTTGAGGGACGAGTCAGCGTCGGCCAGGTGAGGACGTGCGAGAAGGGCGCTCTGAACAAGAGACCACACGTGCAGGCGCACAGTCAGAGGGGCCCGGGGTGTCCGAAGACAGGACAGGGCACGGTGACCGACTGCGCGCAGGGAGTGGCAGAAGGGGAGGGGTTCTGAAGGGCAGCGGGTGGATGGGAGGCAGAGTGTGGGGCGGCTGTGGGTGGGACTCCCAGTCTGGGCGCCCCCTGCCCTACCCGCCCTCCTTAGACCAGCCCTGCCTGTTTCAGCCTCTGTGGAAATTTTCTGGGATTACATGAGACTCCTCTCCCCCACAGTTGGAGCAGGGAGGGGGTGGATGTGACAATGTCTTTTGAGGCTGGGGTCCTGTCTGCCTCCCAGTTATCCCTGGAGGGACCGCTGCTCAGCTCAGGGGGGCTTCGTTCTCAAGTAGCTTCTAACCTACGATGCCCTGGTGACAGGTATGAATTAGTTCCCCCTGAATAGGCCAATTAGAGCTAATCGCTGGGGTGGGGGGATGTATTTAGGTGGCTTTCGCCCAAGGACTAGCCTTCTCTAGATTGTGGCTTTTCAGAATCCTGGTCTCTGAGTCGGCCTCTGCCCTGTCCCAACCTGTCTTTTTGGCCTGAGGAGCAGCTGGGCTTGGCATAAATCAAGTCCAGCCTGTGTGGACTCTCCCGCAGACATGGAGGCAGGCTGGGATCTGCTCACGGGCTCTCTGTGAATCACTGCATCAGAAGTGACTGATGATGGTCATTCACACAGGTGTTCTTGTGCTCTACAGTTTGGTTTTGGGCATGGAGCCCTGCATCTCCTTGTGAGAGCAAGAACCAGCCCTGGACATCTGGGCTCCTTGGCTCTCCGCTGCTTCTGTCTGTTTGTTGCATTCCGCTCTCTCAACCTCAATTTCCCCATTTGCAGAAACGAAGGGTTCAGGGAAGTGACTTCTGAGATGACATAATAGTTCCCTGTTGCTGCCATCAGAGTTTATCACACGTTTATTGGCTTAAAACAGCATCCACTTTTTAACCTTACTGTTCTGTAGACTTCTGACAAAGTGTAGCAGGCTGGGCACTCCACATGGGGTCTCACAAGTCCAAAACCAAGGTTTCAGCTGGCCTGGGCTTTTATCTGGAGGCTGTGGGAGAGAATTCAAGGCCAGGCGCATTCAGGTTGTTGGCTGACCTCAGATCCGTGCAGGAGCAAGGTCCTCCCTACTCCTGCTGACTTTTGACTGAGGCTGGGTTTGCTCCTGGAGGTGGTCTGCCTTCTTTCGCAGGTTTTCCATGGAGCCCCCTCCAGCAGCAGTGGGTTGACCCTTTCTCACACTTTGGATCTCTCACTCCAGCAGAGGAAGTGTTCTGTTTTAAGGCCCACCCAGATAATCCAAGATAATTTCCCTATGAAGGTGTCTGTAACCTTAAATACATCTGTGAAGTCTCTTTTGCCATGCAATGCAAAATATCCATAGGTCCCAGGATTGGGGTTGGACATTTTTTGAAGGCCATTGCTTTACCTATGACAGTCCACCCTCTGGCCCCCAAAGATTTGTGTCTGTCCCAAATGCAAAATTCACTCCATCCCAAGGTCCCCAAAGATCTCATCCCATGGCAGCATCCTCTCAACGAATCTCATCTGCATCTCATCAGCTCAGAAATCCCAGATCTCATATAAATCATCTCCCTGGATGTGGGTGAGGCTCTGGGTCTCATCCATCCTGGGGCATAATTCCTCTCCATCTGTGAACCTAGGAAACTAAAGAAACAAGTTGTCTGCTCCCCAAATACAATGATGGGACCAGTTATATATATTCTGGTTCAAACAAGGAGAAGATGGAAAACGGGGTCATCTGACATTCCAGGGGACCCCATGCCCTTCTCCCAAAACGATGGAGAAAAAAGCACAGCTGACCCAGCCCCCCAGCCCCGCCCCCGCCCCCCTGCAGTGGCTGGCTGTGTTCTGGCTTGTCTTGGGGACTTTGGGAGAATACATTTGCACAGCTTTGTGTCAAGTGATTAGAAGCAATAGAGAATGTAGTTGAAATATGGCAAAGGATTAGGTATGACTCGAGTGATGCTTGATATGGGAAGGGTTTGTTAGCACCGAGAAGGGAAAAGCGTGTTTCCAGCACCTCGCCTTCCCTCTCCTCCACGCCAGGAAGTGGGAAATGCACGTATTTTCTGCATTAGATCTGCCACTTTGGAGCTGGGATTAGGGAATTCATCTCACCTCTCTGAGCCTCAGTCTCCTCTGCTGTGGATGGAGATAGTACTGTGTACACCATAGACTTGATGTGAAGGTCCAGTGGGAACAGTCTCTGGAAAGTGTTTTGTAAACTTAGAACTGTTTGCAAATAGTAGCTGTATCTGTGGTCTGGGCCCTGCGGTTCTCCCCACCCCTGCCCCGGGGAGGGCCCAGGAGGTTTGACTGCCCCAGACCTTGTCCTTCCCCTTTGGAATAACGCCCCCAACCCCATGCTGATCTGATGAGCTGACCTGTGTTTAGACGGCAAGAGGTGCAGGACCCCACCTTGGGTGACACAGCACAGGGTCACAGAGGTCACTGCAGTGGCCAGAATTCTACCACGAAGGAGGAAGTCATACTGTTGCAGTAGTCCAGCGGGAGAGAAGTTTGACCAGTTCATTTTGGTTCAAAAACCATTTTTTAAATGTTTTGTAGAAGGTAACGTGCCCTTCAGAAATTCAGATCTGCCGCAAAACCTCGCACCACTGATCTGTTTTCGAGCCCCTCTTCACATCATGCGTGTGCAAACATATGGGGACAGACAGACAGACAGACAGACACACACACACAGCCTGACTCGACCCTTGACTGCTTCTAAACATACATGGAAGCGGATTGAATACACTCTTCCGACCCTGCTTCTGTCACCTGAGACACTGTTCTCTGTCCAGGCACGAGACCTGCCCCGTCCTCTTTAATGGCTGCAGGGAGTTCCAACACCCAGTCACCCGCTGACGGACGCCTGGGCTGTTTCACCTTGTACTCCTCTGAAGGCGCTGCAGTTACTAACTTGATTCACACACGCACACACTTTTATGAAAATACGTGAAGGTTTAGAGAGAAGGCAGTCCCTCAGGGCCAGCTTGATCCCTGTCAGCACTGGGGTGTCCTTTGTCCTTGTCTGTGTGAGTGTCTCTAGTGTGTAACGTGGAGGTAGTCAGGTTGCGCGTAAACTCTTATCTTGCTTATTTTACTTAACTGCATATTATAAATATTTGCCTAATAATTGTTAAATCACTTACTAAATTTTTAAAAACTGACTAGGCGACGGTCTGTGCTAGGCTCTGCCGACACAGCGGCGCCCGGGGACGGCTCGGATACTCCATTTGGGTGAACGTGCCCCGAAGTAACGTGCGCTCTCCCTTCCGCTGTGTCTGTAGGGCCCTGGTCGTTTCTGGCTGTGCTGTAAGGACGCTCAGGTGAACATACTTGTAATTAAAGCCTTCTTTGGTGTTTGGCTTATTTACACGGGAGAGGCGGCCAGGGACCGGGGTGCTGTGTTGCCAGAGTGCTCTCCAGAGTAGCCCTGCCCCGGGCCTGCGCCGTCAGTCCCGTCTGCGACGGGAACTGAGGATGAGCTGTGACGATCGTTCATAAAAGCGAGGCAGTGGGAGCTGGGTGGGCAGTGCAGCATGTGCAGGAGGGTGCTGAGAGCCCGGCCGCTGGGCTAGACGCTGCTCTGCCCGGGTTGGTATCAAATTATCGTCAGCATGAATAATTCAAGAGTCTGAGACACAAAAGGGATTGCTGGAGGGAGGAAGGAGATGAGCAGGCTTACTTAAGGAGAAGACATGTTTTTCTAGGATAAGATTTCAGAGAAGATACAGGAAAAGTCAGACACCAAAGGGCGTGATTATAATTGACAGCTGTCCTTTCTCCCTCATCCAGGGAGGACACAGATTGGAGGTGGGCTTCCCCAGGCTGTCTCCCATAACCTGGATGTGAAAGGAGGCACCGTCACCAGGCACCAGGCAGTGCTGACCTCACAGACAGGGCTGAGGGGCACCTGCCCCTCCAAACAGCCCTCTCCTGCCTGCTTCCCAGTTCTCAGTCACCTGAGAGTGCTTTACCCTGGGCTTTACCCGCCTGCACCCACCCCTGCAGGGTGTCAGGGTCCCCGCCCCCACACCTACCCCTGAAGGGTGTGAGGGTCTCCGCCCCCCCACCTACCCCTGCAGGGTGTCAGGGTCCCCGCCCCCCCACCTACCCCTGCAGGGTGTTAGGGTCCCAGAACCCCCACTTATCCCCACAGGGTGTCAGGGTCCCCGCCCCCCCCACCTACCCCTGCAGGGTATCAGGGTCCCAGACCCCCCACTTATCCCCACAGGGTGTCAGGGTCTCCGCCCCCCCACCTACCCCTGCAGGGTATCGGGGTCCCACACCCCCCACCTACCCCTGCAGGGTGCCAGGGTCCCACACCCCCCCACCTACCCCTGCAGGGTGCCAGGGTCCCGCCCCCCCCACCTACCCCTGCAGGGTATCAGGGTCCCAGACCCCCCACTTATCCCCACAGGGTGTCAGGGTCCCCGCCCCCCCCACCTACCCCTGCAGGGTATCAGGGTCCCACACCCCCCCACCTACCCCTGCAGGGTGCCAGGGTCCCAGAACCCCCACCTACCCCTGCAGGGTGTCAGGGTCCCACACCCCCCCACCTACCCCTGCAGGGTATCAGGGTCCCACACCCCCCCACCTACCCCTGCAGGGTGCCAGGGTCCCACACCCCCCCACCTACCCCTGCAGGGTGCCAGGGTCCCCGCCCACCCCACCCACCCCTGCAGGGTGCCAGGGTCCCACACCCCCCCACCTACCCCTGCAGGGTGCCAGGGTCCCCGCCCCCCCCCCCACCTACCCCTGCAGGGTGCCAGGGTCCCCGCCCCCCAACCCACCCCTGCAGGGTGCCAGGGTCCCCGCCCACCCCACCCACCCCTGCAGGGTGCCAGGGTCCCCACCCCCGACTCTCTGCAGTCCTTTTCCCCAAGGAGGACTTGGGCAGTTGCTAAAATTCAGGCATTTGGCTTTCATCTCTGCTGTGCAGCTCAGCCTGACAGGCTAATCCGGTGCCCTTGTTTCCTGGATGGGCATTCGTCCTGGGCAGCTGAAGCTTTCTGGGACCCAGGGTAACATCTCCAAGCTGAAAAAGCCAACTTGTCCTCAAACCAGGAGCAGTGTTCTCGGCAGCCCCTCCGCCGTCTCCGCACAAGGAGCCCAGGGAGAGCTTCTCCCCTGACCTCAGGCCTCAGGTCTCAGGCACCGCTCACCCATCAACATGGGGCCAGCTGCTCCCTGGGGCCGGGAAGGGCTTTCCTGGAGGGCCAGGCACTTCTGAGTGTGGCCTTCTCCCCATCATCAGAGCGCAGGTCTGGTGGGTCACGGAGGCTGGCCGCATCCACAGCTGTGAGGCTTTGGAGGCCCACCCCTCTTTCCTCAACTGGGGCTCTTCCCTGTCCAGACCTCAAGGTCTTGCACAGTTGTTGGGACCTGTTCCTGCCAAATCTCTGCTCTGTCCCTCAAGTGGAATTCCGTCCCGTTGCACTGAGCGTCCAGCTCCCTGGCCCTTGCCCACAGCTGCACTGTGACTCTTTCTGCAGGGTCACATCCTCCCCAGGGCACAGTTCGACCTGTTTCAAGTCCCACCTTCTCCTTGAAGCCTGTGTTGTAATTTTTGGCCACAAATGGTATCTCTGCTGGCATCTGAATTTCCCCAGCAGTTTCTCTCTCCTTCTCTTACGGCTCCTGGGACTTTTGCCGCCTTCCATGTTTTGCGTCGCGTGCGTGTTACCGGTTGGAGGTCCCCTGGACACAGACTCCCGCTGAGCAGGCATTCCTTACCGCTCCTTCTTGTCTGGCAGGAGTCTTGCGTGTTCAGTACAGTGTATGGAGGTGAAGGTGTGGGTGCTGGGGGAGCAGACAGTTGTCAGGAGGGTGGGTGTCAAACACGAGTCCCTCTGTCCTTGGGGTCATCTTGTCCAGCGCGGATTGCCCTGTGAGACCTCTATGCTGTGCTGTCTCCCCACCGTCTTCCTCCTCACTTTTAAAATTAAAAAAAAAAAAGAATTCTATTTTTAAGAGTTAGTTACATTTATCAAATGAAGTCTTTCGTTTCTTATTCTCAATTTAAAAATCCTGAGAGTTGAAAACTTGATGTTTCTTCAAGAAAACGAGAATCTAAATTAAGTTGCCTACTTCTTATGCTTGACATTTTGCTTGATTTATTTTTTTTCTTTTTAGACTCTGGCTCTCCATGAAAAGGAGGGTCCCCATCCAGAACTTAGCACAGCACTTGGCACACGGCAGGGTCTCTGTAAATATAAATTGCACAAGATGGACTGAGTTGTACTGTGCTCAGCAGCCAAGGAGCCCTTGGGTCTCTGCAGCTTGGAGATTGTCCCCTACATGGGCTGTGAGTTTCTAGCTTGGAGGGGGAGTGAGGCTGTGTGCTGTGCCAGGTGTCCTCCCTGCTGTGGTCTTTTCCTTTTGGCCTTGAAATCTGGGCTCTCTTAAGGGCTGACGCCGAGTCTGCAGACAGGGCCCTGCAGCAGGCGTTGCACACGGACCGCCATCTGGATGCCAGGCAGCTGGCCCGCCCTGACTAGGGGTGTGCTGGGTCCACCCTGACCCTCCGCAGCCGCCCCATCGATGAGGTCACAGCCAGCCGCTCCCCATCAGGCTAGGTTCCCATGGACACAGTACCAGTTTGGGGCTGGAAGGAACGCAGGTCTCCTGAGGTCTACACCTGTGCATACCCAGAGAGCTTTCCTACCTCCCTTTGGTCCTCACAGCAGCCGCTGGGTTAGAGGGAAGGGAGTCCTGTCTGACGGTTGGGGAAACTGAGGCTCAGGAAACAGAAGTGGCTTGCCCGGGGTTGCACAGCTGGGGGTCTGGGCTTTGAACCTGAGTCTGTTACCCGTTTATCTGCAACATTTCTCAGCTCTTACTATGCCTTTAAAAAAAATGCAGGTTTTTAAAATGCAGGTTTCCAGGACCTACACCCAGAAATTCTGATCCACAGGGTCTGGGGTGTGGCCCAGGAACCTGCATTTATAACAGACTCCCCCAGGTACCCCCATTGCACCTTGGAGAAACGCTCCCCTAACCACGTGACTTCTCCTCAGCCAGCTGCGTGAAGAGGTCACCTCCCCCACGGTCAGGTCCACTGCTGAGGAGAGGCAGCCTTGGGGCCTGGCTGGCACTCCTGTATTTATGAAAAGGAAGGGATGGGGGACAGGTCCCTCCAGGGATGGCCAGCCTGGACACATAGATCCACGTCACAGTGCCTAAGCATCTTGCTGTTCAGTGGGGCAGACTTGGTGGAAAACCCTGGCTACACAGTTTAACAGTGAGTGGTTTCAGGTCTCTGCATCTCGGAGTTGATGTCCCTACTGCATCTACTTGTTGGGAGAACAAAATTAGACAGTGTCTATAAAGAGCTAGCGGTGTGTGCGCCTGAATACAGAAGAAACCTGATTTCTCCCAAATAGGCCTCACCCACCTGTCTCCATGCCTTTGTTTGGACTCTCCTTCCTGGAAAGGCCTTCCCTCAGCGCCCATCTTAACTGGATACTGCGGGTCTGGTCAGTTGCAGGAGCCCGTGACTGGTGTCTCATTACCTTCTAAGGTGTGCAGGGAAGTCCCTACCCCTGGGCTTTGCTTTGGAGTAGCTGAGAAAGATAGGTGTCTACCTCAGCTCAAGTTCTAACAGAAATTCTGCCTTAGCTCAGAAAATGCCAAGAGCTTCCAGGTTTTTTGTTTTTGTTTTCCCTTTCTGTCACTTGTACATGTCAACAAACCCCTCCTGATGTCGCTCCCCCCACCCCACGTCATTTCCATGGTAAGGGTTCTGAAGGCAGATGGCGACTCTCCTGCAGGAAGGGTTTCATCCAGCTGCATTTTGAAGCCATCTTCAATTTGCCAGCCACATCAACTCATAACTTATTTTACCTTGGGAAGCTTAAATGAAAATGAATGAACTTAGTCACTTCGGGTTTGGAAGGGACTTTCAAGATGAGGGTGCCCCACCGCATCTGGGGCCCCATCCCACCGCTCACTAGATGCTTCAGTGCTCACCAAGCTGTCATTTGAGTACCTCCAGGGACAGGGTTCTTGTCTCCCACGCAAGGCTGTGGCGTCATTGCACTTTTGTGCAATGCTCTCAGAGATTTGGAAAGTTTCTGGGAACCAGGGAGTCTGGGGACAGGTGATGCAGGTGGGATGAAGGGAGCAGTACTCCTGAGGCTGGGTTGTGAGAGAGATTATCAAGACCCTAGGTTAGGGAGGGTTACACGGTGGGCTTCGTATCAGTAACAGCATGGGCGAGGAGGGCTCTGGAGCGGTGATCTGCCCAGCGTGCCCTGACCTACAGGCTCTACGGTGTGGACACCGCCTTGACACCCTTCTTATGTTCAGATCCTGTGGAGCCGAATGAAGTTGCCCAGTTCCTCCCTGACTAGTGGCAGAATGAGTCCAGAATCTGGGGAGAGGCTGAGACTGAAGCTGGGGCGGTGGGCAGGTGGCCCAGCAGGTGGAGGGACAGGGAGGAGGGCTGCTCGGAGGCTGGTGTGGGGCTGGTGCGGATTCAGAGGTGAGAACTCAGCCCACCAGGCCCTGTACTTTCTTCCCTGCAAAGGCGACTCCCATGAAAACTTCCTTCAGGGATGGTCTCCCAGCTGGTTTCACAGAAGACTTTTCACCTGGTCACCAGCTGGGGGCAAACTCATCACTGAACCCGGGTGCAGTCTGAGCTCCCAGTGGAAGAGTATGTTTCAGCTGGCCTGGGGGCTCCGGGGACTGAGAGATGGATTCATGAGGATGGGGCTGAGGGAGGTGGGCACTGTGCCGAGCCGTCCTCAAGGGCTGTTTTCCAGCTCACTGCCTCTTTTCCAGCACTTTCTTTCGTCCCGAGCCAGAATGGCCTGTGGGACAGTGGTTTTCCCAGCCTTCCAGTGTCGTCTCTGTCCTGGGCGTGTGGGGAAAGGCTGTGCCAGCTGGCGTCACAACTTGACTCTCAGAACCCATGCTTCAAAGAAATTACTCACACAGAGCAGGCTTAGCTGCGTGGCTCTAAATACTTCCAGACACCCAGCCACGGGCCCCAGAACTGCTCACACGGCACCTGGGGTCAGTGGGGGGAGGGTCTCCCGACGTGGCCCAGCCCCGATCGGGAACTGGAGAGGCTTTGTCGTGCGTGGGGGAGACCCTTCAGCCTGGGGCCAGGCAAGCGCTTCGTCCCCATGTCTGCTTTCTACTGTGGGACCCTGTGGGCAGGTCGCCAGGCCTCTCTGGTCCCCATTTTCTCCTCTCTCAGCTGGAGGTGATGAGAGTCCACTGAGATCAAAGATGCGGAGGTGTTTGTAGACTGTGAAGTGCTGGGCCGATACCAGCTTGGCTGTAAGGAACTCATGTGTGGCCCATTCTTAGAGCATAAGCTATGCAGTTGAAGCCTCAGTTTTATCATCTGTAACGTGGGATGGTAACACCCACTCGTAGGCCTGTCACAAGGAGTCACGCAGTGAGAGGTCCCGCCAGTCGGTGCTCGGCCGGGACTTGGGGCACAGGACGCTCTCACTGTGGCTGTGATGTTAACCACACTCAGACAGAGTCAGAGTTTATCAGTGAAGATAACGTTTGGGGATGAGTTGCTTGGGAATGCCAGCTTCCACCTTAAACCCTGACGCGGTGATTTGCTTTCCTGTCCACTGTCTCGTTTACTCTCCCGACAACCCAGGATGTAGACAGAGCGGGGACTTTAATCAATCGTATTTTACAGGTGAGGACGCAGAGGTGCAGGGATGGGGCGTGGCCTTGCCCAGAGTCACAGGGCCAGTTGCTGGCAGAACAAGAGGCTTTTGACTCCCAGGACAATCTTTCCAACTCTGAACTGTGTTAAGGCTGGAAATCCAACCCCAAAACGCATCCCTACTGGGCTGTAGCCTGCAGGCGTAGGTCTGTCCTGGAGGGAATGGTCAGTAAACACTTAAAAACCGCAACAGTGACGTAGCTACTATGTCTCAGGCACTGTTCTGGGAGATATACAAGTGTGTATGTATGTATATATACACATACGTATGCCTTTGTGTGTGTGTGTGTTTATATATATATATACATATATATATGTATATATATATATTTCCAGTCACTAAATCCTCACAAAAACACAATGAGATCAGTACTCTTATTCTCCCCCATTTTACAGATGAGGAAACTGAGGCACAGAAAACTTGCCCAGGGCTGCATGGCTGGTGAGTGGCAGAGAACCAGGTTTTGGAAACCCAGGCAGGCTGGTTCCTGAGTCTGTGCTCCCAGGCAGCGTCCTCACTTCTCGGACTGGCAGTTGGGGCAGAAGGTGCTGGTGCAGATGAGCAGGGCGTGACCCGCATTCCAGGCTCACTCTGCAACCCAGGGCAGACCTTCGCCCCCACCCTACCCCCCCAAGCCCTCCTCTGCCTGCCTTTGGCAGGAGAGTGTTGAACTGTCCAGCTTTAGCCAAGGGTGACACTTCTCTGGGTCCCAGGGAAGGCCTGGGGTGTGGAGTGGCCGGTGGAGCCCCGGGCCAGCCATTGTGTGCTGGGCTCGCAGGCTGGGGTGTGGCCCCGCACCGCCAGGCCCTCCCCAGGAGGAAGTGTGGGTGTTGACAGGAAGTGCAGGACAAGGCCTAGGGGGTGGGTAGAGGAGGGGAGGAAGATGTGTCCTGAGGGCGGGGCCCCTCTTCCCACCCCAAGGACGAGGCTTTTTGTTGTTGTAGAAGGGAAAGGTCCCACTTCCTAGGCAGCCTGCCCCTCCACTGCCTCTTCCCTCTAGGACGGCCGCACCCCGCAGGCCTCCTCAACCCCAGGCCAGCCGACCCCTCCTCCCAAGGGAGCGTGGGCAGAGCTCTGAGCTGGGTGGCAGGAGACCTACTGCTAGTCCTTCGGCTTTGGGCCTCAGTTTCCCCACCTGTTAAATGGGTGACTTGCCACAGCCCTCACCAGTTCACAGCATAGCCGCAGCCCTCGTGCGGCCCACAGCCCAGCTGGTAGAGGCAGGAGAGCAGCCAATCCCGCTCAGCCTTGTGACCCTGAGAGTGTAGGTTGGCCTCCCTTAGGCCACAGAAGTGTGCCTGAGAAGCGTGTGTGAACTGGCCTTTTGTAAAAATGCTCCCAGGTTGATTACACTGGGAGCACAGGCTATTTTTTAAAGCCTGAGTAAGAACTGGAAAGGGGACTAGCGTTCACTGAGGCCGCCCGGGTGTCGGGGGCTGTCTCGTTGCTTTTACATCCCCAGCCTTGCCCTTTGAGAGACGAGCGTTCTTTTGGGACGAGGAGACCTGAGCTTAAGTCTGGAGGCTGCGCCTGGCTTGCTGGGTCACCCTCAGCAAATCCCCTGGTGTCTCGGGGCCTCGGTTTCTCATCCGTGACCAGGACAACAGCTTGCTGCTTCCCACACCGCCCCCTCTTGTGGTCCCGCGGCCTTCCCTGAGCCCACCCCTCGCTGTCCCTCCACCCAAGACCGTGACCAGCCTTCTCTGGTCTCCCTGCCCCCAGCGTGCCTCCTCCCACTGCTGTTCCCACGTGACAAGGGTGGACGCTCCAGGGAGCGCGGCAGGTCTCCCCCTGGCTAGAACCTTCGCTGGCTCCCGTCAGGCCCGGGATGCACAGCCCAGGTGCATTTGAGACCCCGCTGCCTCACCAGCCCTTTCTCCTAGCCTTCCTCACCCCATAGCACACGGCTCCAGCGTTTCTCTCCTCTGGGCCTTTGTGTTCTCCCCCAGGTTCTTTCTCCTGTCTGTCTCCTGCTCAGCCTTTGGACTGTCAGCTCTCACCTTCCTGTGACACCCCCCGCCCCCCCCCCCGTAGGTTTGGGTCCCTTTCCTGCACACGCAGCCCTCACCACCCTTCCCCTGCTTGTCAGTCTGCGTTCCCGCCAGGCTGTGGGTGCGTCAGGAGCAGAGAAAGGGTACCTCCTCCATCCCCGCGTCCCCCGCACCAGGCACGGGTAGACGGTGAGCAGGTGTGAGATGTGCCGGGTGAGACGGCGCTGGCTGCGGCCACCCCGTCTGCTGCACATCGTTGTGCCTGTGCTGGGCCGGGGGGAGGTGACAGCTCTGATCTGGGGATGCCCCAAATCCATGTCTAATCATGATGCAGACTTGAACCTGTCTGGAGCTGCTTCCTCCCAGAGTCCATTAAAACCAGCAGGTGTTAACTGAGCACCTGCTCGATGCAGAGTTCGACACTGCGGGCCAATGGGAAGAGGCTCACAGTCTGGTGAGGGAGAGAAACGCTGTGCACAGTTAAGGCCACTAGCAGGTGAGGCTGGGGTGCAGGGCCGTGTCGAGGGGAGCAGGGCCTCTGCAGGCAGGTGTGGTGGGGCAGGGGCAGATTCTGAAGCTTGTGTAATTTGGGGAGTCTCGTTAAGAAGAAGACTATGCAATGAAGGATATAAAATGATCTGTAGCGCCTGAGAGACATGCAGGTGTGGGGCCCGAAGCTTAAGCCTTACGAGGTTCATGGTGGGCCTGCCTCAGTGTTCAGGGAGGGCTTCCTGGAGTAGGAGGTGAGGTTAGAGCCGGGTCTGGGGTGGAGAATCCTAGGCCCGGGCTGCTGGGCTGATTGCCTAGGCATCTGTTCTTGACCAGCAGCCACGCCCTGAGAAGCAGGGTAGACTCAGAAGCTCTTACAGGCCTTTGGCAAAGGAGGGCATTTGTCTAAAAATGCTTCCTCCCCGTTTGGGGCAGAGGAGGTGCGTGGAGTCGGGCACAACCACAGATGAGCCACGTGACAAGAGTGTGTGTGGTGCTGGGAGTCTGGGTCCAGGGGGTTGCCCTGTGTCACCTTCCCCTTCTGGGTCTGAGCCTCCGTGTGTCCATCTCTGTCTGGCTGTGTGTCCCCCCCACCCCCACCCAGGCGTCCCACTCCAGCCACACGTGACTGGCTTGTCAGGGTGGCTGTCCCTGTGCCATGTGTCCACACTGCTTGCACCTTCTCACACGTCCGTGTTCCCCGCGCAGAGAGGGCAGCAGTGAACCAGGTGGATGCGCGTGTCTGTGGGTGGGCCCACTGCGGAACACCGGCCTGTGGTTCCTTCTGGGAGAAGCCAGCGGGAGGGGAGCACAGCGGGCCCTGGGCAAGGTGAGGTGTTTAGCCTCCCGGAGCCCGTTCCCAGGTGAAGGGAGGGGATGATGGGGGTGCTTCCCTCACTAAGCGGCGGAGAGGGTCAGACGGGGTGATCCCCGGGGTGTGTGCAGGTGGCCGCTCCTGCTGTGGAAGCGGTGTAGACCTGCAGGTGAAAGGACGGGCCCAGAAGCCGGGCTCCCTCCCAGCTCTGCACGCACCCTGCCCGTCGTTTCTCCACCTGTGAGATGGGCCTGTTGATTCCCGCAGGACACGGTGGTTGAGAAGACGCACAAGGTGCCTGGCACGTTGTAAGCACTAAAATCGCCGGCTTCTGCCTCTGCTACCACGGCTGCTGCGTCCGTGTAGGGGGGTGTGGAGGGGAGGGGTGGGGGAGGGGGCTGTTTCTCAGGCCACCGCACGCACACACCGCAGAGGCCCCTCTCGTAGCTCCTGGCAGCTTCAGATGTGGTGTGCGGTTATAAAATTACAGCGCTCCTTGTGACTCTCCAGCCACGGCATCGTCTCCAGCTGCTGGGGTGGCAGCCCTGGCTCCCCCGCCCTTCCTGCCTCCCCTGTGGTCTGGCTTCCCCCGAACCCCAGAGCAGACACGCCAGAAGGAAGATGTGTCCGAGTTCCTCCCTGCTCTGGGTGCCAGGGCTGACAGCTGTGGAGCCCATCTGCAAACTGAACCCACCTGTCAGCATCCACTGAACCTGTGGACGAGCCAGATCCGGCCTCTCCCCACCCCACCTTCAGCCATACTTGAAGCAATATAAAATTATGGCCTAATTAGCAAAGAAGCTCATTTATCCACTAAAGTTGGCTAGCCCCAGCATCCTCAGTTTCCACCACAGGTGTTGAGCACCTACTGTGTGCCCAGCCCCTGCCCGGATGCACAGAAATGAAGTGGGGCTCACCAGCAGTCTGATGGGACATCAGATGAATAGCTGGGGAGGCTGGTCACCCAGCACACACTTGCTGTGCACCTACTGTGTGCCATTCATGGAAGATACAGAAGCGCATAGCGGGCCCGTGATTCCTGCCCTGAGAGAACTGGTGGCTAACGAGGACCTGATGCAGTGACGGAGAGTATGGTAAATGGTGACAGGAGCTCCACCCAGCTGGAGAGATGGAGGAGGCTTCCTGGAAGAGGTGGCACGTGGTAGGCTTGGAGGGGTAAGGGGAGGGGGACAGGCAGGAAGGGGAACAGAGATGAGAAGGTATGAGGTGTGTGTGGGCCAGGGAGTCAGCGGTTTGGCTGCATGTGACGGCTGACAAAGGCAGGGACATGGCAGGAAACACTGGGACAGAATTCCTCGACTTTGCAGGGGACCCCTTTGGACACAGACTCACGGAGCATCATGGTGGGAAGGCCTTCAGAGATCCTCTAACTCCCTTATTCTGCAGATGAGGGAATGGTGGCCCAGAGAGAGGAAAAGGCCCACCCGGTGTCACACAGCAAGCTGGTGGCGGAGGAGGGACTGGAAGCCAGGTCTGTGAGCCCTCAAGGCTCTGCCTGATTCATTCAGCGCTGGCTTCAGCTCACACTGATTGTGGCAAATCATAGCGCCAGGCGCTGTGCTGAGCAGCTCACCTATCCCGTCGTGGTCTCATTCATACACCTGGGGGAGTAAATCTTCATCGTCTCCGTTTTACTAACGAGGAACTGAGGCATGTCAAGCAGCTGACCTCGGGTCGCTGGGCTGAGAGCGGCAGGACTGAGTCGGGACCTTGGGAGGTGGAATTCTAACACTCGTGCCCTCGAACACTGCCCCCTCCTGCGGCCCCAGAGCTGGCCAGAATGCCGGGGTCAGCGGGCGGAACCAGGCTGCTGCTTAGGGCCGCAAACACAGGGCTCTCTCCACTGCCCTGCCGGGGCCCCGAGTTGCAAGAGGGAGGTTCTGCCTCCTGACCCGGAGCCTGAGAGGCCGTCAGGGTGGGGAGCCTGGGGCTCCGGCTTATGGTTCTCCACTTGTATGTTACCTCTTTATCTTAATCTGTCATTTTCTAAAGATCTTCCAAAAGTTTTAATTTTTCTCCCTGGACCTCTGAATCTCAGCTGATTGTCTGATAAAAAGCCTTTGTAGTCAGTTACTTCTCTTTGAATAGGAAACACAGTAGTGTGTGTTTGGGGTGGGAGGAGGCCAAGCTGGGGTCAAGGGGGACAGAATTCCTTGACAGTCTCTGTAAAACCAGTTCAGACTCACTGGGAAGGCTAAAATTTTCAAAGACAGAGAATATCAAGTGTTGATGAGAATATGAAGAGATCAGAATGCTCAACACTGCCAGTGGGAATGCAAAATGATGCAACCAGAAGTAGTCTGCATTTCCTCAAAGCGTTACACCCAGAGTTACCGTATGATCCAGCCATTCCTCTCCTGGCATACCCACCCAAACACTGTTATGTGAATGCTGCTAGGAGCACTGTTCGTACTAGCCAAGAAGGGAAACAGTCCAAGTGCCCATCACTGGATGGATGGCTGAACAAAATGTGGTCCAGCCATGCAGTGGAATATTATTTGCTCATTATAATGAATGAATTACTGGTTTCATGCTGTGACAGGGATGGACCTTGAAAACATTGTATTAAGTGAAAGAAGCCAGACACGAAAGGACAAATTGTGTATGGTTCTGTTTATATGAAATGTCTAGAATAGGCAAATCCATAGAGACAGAAAGTAAATTAGTGGTTGCCAGGGACTGGGGCGAGGGTGGAGTGTGATGGATTGCTAAATAGTACAGGGTTTCATCTTGGGTTAATGAAAATGTTCTAAATTAGATAGTGGTGGTGGTTGCACAACTCTGTGAGTGTATTTAAAAGCACTGATTTGCACACTTTGAAAGGGTAAATTTTATGGTATGTGAATTATATGTCACTAAAGCTGTTAGAACAAGAAGACAAATCCCTATGAAGCCATCGAAGCTGTGCTTTAAGTAGAGGGTGGGGGCGTCGCAGGACAGAGGGCAAGGATGCACTTCTGTTTTTACTTAGTGAAAAATGGAAATTGAATTTTTTAAAAAGCCTCTCCTTCAATCATGTTTCTGGGAACCATTACAAGTACTATCCCTTGGCTGACCCTGGGTGTAGGCCGTGTTCTCTCCAAGGGAACGGAGCAGAGACTCACTCCAGGCAGGCAGCTGCTCTCGGAGCCTGGCCCCCGGGCCATCGGGTGCATGTGGCCCAGTCTCAGCACATGGCTTCATGTCCGTGGGCGTCTTGTTGTCCACCTCCATTCTACAGATGTGGAAACCGAGGCCCACCAGCACAGTCATGCAGCCCTGATCGTGCGGTGGGTCAGCAGTGAGTCCAGGACTCCTGGGTCTCTGAGCCCCACCTTGGGCAATTTCCACTGTATCGGATGGAAAGTTCCCGGTTACAGTGCAGGTGATATCTGTATCCATGAAAACCTCAATGTCCCTTTGAAGAAGGGAAACCTGCGAGGGGTCAGTTTTGAGTGACAAGGAAGTAACAGAGCAGAAGGGGAAGTCTGGAGGGACAGTTGCGTGAACTCTGAAGGTGCTGAGGGATTAGGGAGTGGATGAGGGACAGGATTGAATGTCAGAATCTGGAAATCCGATTTTGTGCCCAGCCCTCCCCTCCGTCCACTCCAGGCTCTCCCAGCTGCTCCTCTGGTTAGGATGGTCACATTCACCGAGTCACTGTGTCTCCTCCATCTCAAACTTCCCAGCTCCCAAAGGGCTCAGCCCTGAAGCCCCCTGCCCCTCCCGCCAAGCTGGCGAGCTTCAGAACGTTCCCAGCCTATCTCAGCGGAGCCAGAGGATGTTCCATGTGCAGTTTTCACACATATTGTTGCACCAGCACGGGCGGAGCATGGGGCCAGGGCGCCCACCGGGAGGTTCCCAGTGAGGGGGTGTCCCCTTTTTCATGAGTTATTAGGCTGCTTTGGCCGTGCTCGGGGTTGTGGCTCCCAGTGCATGTCACACAGGATGGGATTTAATGGGCAGAGCTGGGCAGCCCTGGGCCAGGTTTCAAAGTGCTCACCCCCCCACGTGGATGCACTGGTCCTTTTACAACTCTGGGCTCCTGAGAAAAACTGTGATCATTTGAAGGGTTGTTTAAGGTAACGAGCTTTGGGCAGCTTTAATTTATGATCCTTTTAAAGCAAGCCAAGCCAGAGCGAGGACGCAGCTCTGTGGAGACTAGTCTGGGGATTTAGAACTTGGCTCTCCGGCAGGCTGGCCAGAAAGGACCTACTACGTTCCAGGCAATGGCCGCTCTCACCATCATGTTTGCATTTAATCCCACGATGAACCTACACAGTCATCACCACTTCACAGATAAGAAACAGAGATTGGGTGACTTGCCTAAGGTCACACGGTGACTCTCCTTCATCTGATGCCAAAGTTCTAGTCCAGTTGGTCTTTAAACTTCAGTGCTGACCGCATGGCCTTTAGCCTGTTTTCCCAGCATGTGTCATTGCCCTTGATTTACAGATTAAGAAGGAAAAACACTGAGGCATGGAAAGTTTAAGTAACTTGCTTGAAGTGGTAGAGCTGGGATTCAGACCAAACGTCTGACTTCTGAGCCCGCCAGCTTACCCAGCGCGTCGCACCGTGCCCCCCGGCAGCCAGGGAGAGAGCTCTGGTCGTCTTTAGTTCCTCCATGTGTCAGCGCTTGGAAGTAGGTGCCAATTCGTATTAGGTGAATAGGCGAGTAAGGGGGTGGATGGATGGAAAGACAGATAATTGGGTAGCTGGAAAGTTGAGTGAGATGGAAGGGTGGCCACGTATGTGGGTGGATGAATGGATTCAGGGTGGATGGCGAAGTGGATGGGTGGCTGGGTAGATGAATGGTGGATGAGTGGGTGGATGGAGGGGTGGACGGGGGATGGGAATGGAGGGAGAAGGGGAGGGAGTGAATGATGAGCGGATAAACGGGCCAGTGGGTGAGAGTGTACAGGTGGGTGAGTGAGCAGATGGGTGGGTGTTCAGGCCAGAGGGCTTTCTCGTATGTAGTGTATTGTGTGTTCAAAGAAAGTGTCTGGAGACAATGCTGGCTTCACTTAGTCACAATTATAGTGGGCATTTTGACTAGAGCGGCCGTGGACCAGACAACATCTGTCTGTTCGCCACCCTATTACCAGTAACTACATACAGTACAGAGTCTGGAACATGGAGGGCTCTTAAAATATGTTTTTTTGAATGACCAAAAAACTAAACAGATAGGAACCAGACAGCTTAAAATACAGAGCCTTGCAGGCTTCCTTAGTGCGTACCGTGCAAAGGCCCATCTCAGAGGTTTACGCTGACGGACTGGGGAGATGGATGGACCGTACCAGTCTGTCCCCAAGGCAAGAGTGATTACTCAGCCAGGACACAAGCTCTCCAGGGCCTGTCGGAACGTTTGGGCAGAAGTTGCTAAGAAAACATCTCTCGGAGGTGTTTTTCCTCCCTCTGTGTTTGAAGCTCAGCCTGGTAGCGAGCATCGGACTCTCCAGAAGCTGCTCTGTTGACACTTGTGGTCCGAGACTGTTTCGATTTGCTTTTTTAACTAATGACTTCAGCCCAGGATGAGGCCTGTCACTTCAGCTTTCATCGACTCTGTCAAGGCGTTGGGCTGCACTGGCTCTTTTCTGTTGTGAAGGCACATCTTTAGTGGCAGTTTGTCCCCGTCTGTTGTGCCCACCATCCCTACATAGGACAGTGAGACAGGCCAGGGTATCATCGGAGCGCCCAAACCCTGGTCTCCTGCCTTCCTGTGTGAGACCGCTCTAGAAAACAGAAGTGCGAGGAAGAAGGAGAGTAAAAAGAGCCCGGGCTGCCTTTCTGACGGAGGCCGAGGCTGGACCAAGGGCGCTGGCCAAGGCGTCGGCGGGAACCGGTGTGTCTCTGTAAGGCCTGTGCGTCTTCCGTGGAGGGCAGGATCGCCCTCGTCAAGCACGTTGTAATTATATGGTTGAGTTTAAAATGTCAGAAGAATGCGGACTGTGACTTCATGGGTATTTTCACTTCGGGGGAGGTCAGAATAGCAGCAAATGTGGAAAACGAGCCAGCTTTGGACAACGGTCAGTGGATAACAGCCATGTGCAGCCCGGCCGAGCTGGTGAGGAAGAGCTCACGTTCGCAAAGTTAGTGTGCTGGGCACTGGTCTTAGTGCCTGACGTTACTTGACTCACTGAATCCCCCCCAGCAGCTCGGTGAATTGGGCGCTGCCGAGGCTCCGAGAGGTCAGACGAGGCCGGTGAGTGGCCGAGCCAGGATTCGGACCCAGGCAGCCCCGCCGGAGGGTGTGAACTCTCACTGCCCTGCCCTCTGCTGCCTCTCAGAGAGGAAATACGACCACAGAGAAGGAAAAGAAAGCCCTTTCCACCCTTGCAGCCTGAGACCCACCTCCGCACATCAGTGCACTGAGGGAACCTGGCTGGTCCTCTGTTTTCATGTCTCTAAAATGGGACAGGGTGCAGGCAGAGGCACCCACAGGAGCGACGTGGAGAGGCCCAGGTTTGCCACATGCCCTTGAGCCAGCCCCTCCCCCTGTCTGGGGGCTTGGCTTCCATGAACTCTCCCCCCAGTGTCACCCATGGCTCTGCTCTGCGGATCGCAGCCCTCTGCCTGGCCTGAGGTGGAGCCCCCAAGTTCCAGCGGTATCTGATGCTGGGGAGAGTTCAGGCAGCATCAGGGCCCAAGGACGCCCACCTTCCCGCGCCCCAGGTTGAGCAGAGCCTTGCCAAGCCGGCTGAGCTGTTGGGGCCACGTATCTTTGAATGGTTTAAGCAAGAGGGTGATAAGATCAGCTTGGGTTTGAGAAGGTCACTCTGGCCATGGGGCGAACAGATGGGAGGGCAGCCAGGGGGAGCGGAGCAGACAGGGAAGTAACTGTTACCGACGTCCAGGCAAGAGATGGCGTGACCACGAGGCTGCGACAGAGGTGCCATGGAGTCGGGAAAGGCTGGAAGGCAAATTTGGGAGAGGTTTAATGCTCTTGCACGGCGGCTGGCTGTGCGAGAGATGTTCTGATTTCTGACTTGCTGCCTGGGAGGATGGTGACACCCTTTACCCTGTGGGAGGCTTGGCTGGGAACCCTGTCCTCCTTCACAGCACGTTCTGGAAAAGGCCCGCCACACCTTGTTTTCCTTGGTGAGGAGGAGGAATGGTCTGGGCGCACGGTTAGCCGCTGCACCCCTCTTCATAACTGGTCGTCCTCCACAGAGCCCAGTGGCTCCTGCCAGGGCCTCATGTGGCTTTTCCTCGTGGAGGGACGGCACACCGCTGCAAATTGATGAGGAAGCTCTGGAGGAGGGAGCTGGGGCTCAATGAGACTGTCCACGCAGTCACTCCCAGCGTGGTTCTGAGCTCCCTAAGCAAGCGCGGTGTCCCTGACGTTTGGGCTGGGGACAGCTCCTTAGAGGGGGGCACTGGTGGTCCTGGTGGTGTGTTGAGGGGCAGTGAAAGAGGAGGAAAGTGGTTCCAGGAGGGGAGGCTCTCACGTGCCTTTGTACACCTCCACCGTAGACATCTTGTTGCAAATTATGTTGTTTGCTCTCAGTTTGAAAGAAAAGAACGAAAAGTAAATTTTGAAAAAGAAGAAGAAAGAGGTGTAGCCAGAAGGGGGTTCGGTTGGATAGCAGAGTGGGTTGTGGCTTAGCCTGGGTCGGGGCTGTGCCTCTGCACCCAAGGGCCTGGCTACAAGCCCTCACTACACACACACCCACACACACACACACCCCACACCCCCACACACATGCTATGGCAGCAGAAGCCCGGGCAGGAACAAGCCACTTGTCCCTGATCTGTCTGGCCTCTTGGCCCCTGTGTGGACCAGGGGACGCTGCCCTGCTCCTGGCAGACCCCTTGTCTCCTGGGCTCGAGTTGCTCTGGAGATAGGTAGCCATGCTTCTGAGTCCGCCCATAGTCAAGAAGGAGCTCCAGGAAGGGCCTCTGCTTCCACTGTGGCCTAAGGCTCAGTGTCTCCTCTCTCCGTGTACCCCACCCCCGCCGCCCTTCCCCCGGACCAAGGCCTGAGGCCAGGGCAGTGTGCCTGCTCAGCTGCTCACGTAAGGCCTGGGCTAGAGTTAGTACAGCTGCTCCAGAGAGTGGATGCTCCGTCCTCACCACCCCTCTCCCACCCACCCACCCACCCGTCCATCCATCAATTATCCATCACTCCAGCATCTCATTGCAACATTCCCAGAGGGCAGGAATAAGTATTTGATAAGAATTTAATGAGAGCAGATGCCTGCATTTTTAGTATAAAGAGTTTTGTGAGAAGTTGTCTGGGACCACATTGCTAAAGGCAAGAGGGAGCCATTGAAGGTTCTTGAGTAAGAGGGGTGGCATGCACAATCTCTGCTGTAGAACAATCACTCTGCTATGTGCAGAGGGAGGCTGGGAGCAGGGAGCAGGCAAGGAGGCTGTTGTGATGGGTGAGAGCCTCCTCCGTGGGGAAGGTTTAGAAGGGAGAGAAGAGAGTGTTTTTCTGTTCCCGATTGGCTTATGTCACATGCTAAGCTCTTTGCTGCTTCAGTGCCTTTACACAGGCTGCTTCTCTGCCTGGAACACTTCCCTGTGCTATCACAAGGCTCCTCCTCCTGGTCTCAGCCTCAGAGAAGCCTTCCCTGATCTGTCTAAACAGCAACCCCGTTACTCTCTGTGAAAACGCCTCCTTCACATGTCACAATTTGTAATCATATGTTAGCTTTTCCCTTTTTGAGGACAGGGACCATATCTGCTTTATTTTTTACCCACTGCCTAGCTGTGTGCCTGGCATAAAGCAGACAATCAATAAATACTTACTGAGTGAATGTATTACTTACTTAATCAGTTAATGGCGATGGCTACGTAATAGTCAGTTGTACAGACATGAGATCATCACACGTGTATATGCTTTGTAAGTGTCAGTCGTCGCAACACCTGCTGGGAAAATGAGACAGACATCATTATCCCCCAGTAGCCGAGGTGGAAACGAGTGCCTTGCATGGTCTGGCTGATGGCAGGGCTAGGGCGAGGGGCTGCGATGCCCATCCCTGACTCTCTGCCACACCATCACATCCCTTCTTCAGGCCCAGAGGACACGGCCACCTTGAGGACTGACGCTGCTGCCTGACCAGTCCAGTCCAGGCTGCCAGACCAATCAGACCTCTTGCCTTCATAGTAATTATCTGTACCTTCCTTCAGCATCACACCCTCCCTTTTGGAGATGAGCGAGACGAGGCTGTCTTAGACAGCATGTGTAAAGGCACTGAGGCAGCAAAGAGCTTGGCATGTCCAAGAAACTGCAAGGAGGACAGGCTGGTTGGAGTTGGGGCAGGAAGGAGGTTTGTGCCTGATTTTATTCATTTCTGGGTCCCCATGGAGGACACAGAGCTCTGCATACAGAGCGCTTGTGACTGGCTCATGGCGTTAGCAGGTCCCCTGGCCCATTCACTTTCCCTTTGCTGGACAGGGAGGTCTAACCACTCTCTCCTCTGCTCTGACCCCAGTGCCTACACAGAGCCCTACAAGGTCTGTCCCATCTCAACAGCAGCCCCCAAGGAGGACCTCACGTCGGATGAAGAGCAGGGGAGCTCGGAGGAGGAGGACAGTGCTCCAAGAGACCCCAGCCTCACCCACAAGGTAGGGCGCTCCCTCCAGGCCGGGGGCTGGTGGGAAGTGTGGGTCTGGGAGGTGAGGGTGGAGAGAGGATGGTATACCATCCACGCCCTCCCCTCTTGGTGTGGAGGGAGCTGTTTGCAAACAGCTGTCCTCAAGCTGGACACAGAGGCTGAGTCTCAGACCTGCTGAGGCTGCAGCTTGAAGACACATGGCAGACACAGGGGCCGGAGTTGCTGATACAGGGTGATTGCTGACGTCTCCAGGCTCCGAGGAAGTTCAGGGCTTCCCAGAGCCTTTGGGGATGACATGGAACATTGTTGCCTGGTTTGAACAAAGTCAGATCTGGATTTCCAGTGACCTTGGGCCGCCGGGGCTCAGTTTTCTCATCTGTGAAGTGGAAATCGTGAGGGTGAGATGGATTAAGGGGTATGATTGAGTTTCATTAAGTGAAAACAGTTTTAGAATGAGAGCTGGTGTCCCCGTGCCCTGCAGTGATGCTGAGAGGGGCAGGGCCGAGGGATGGGCTGTCATTTGTCTAAAGGCGGGCAGTGTCTTGGGGTCCAAGTCTCAGTAGAGGCTCAGACCTTCTTACTGGGCATCGGGTGTCAGGCAGGGACCCCAGCTCATCCTTGTCCCCTTCCCCTTCCCCTTGTTCCTGCTCCTCCCTGGCTAGACAGTGAGCTGTCTGTTCTTTCACTCCTTACAACTTTGAAGTCAGTACCATTGTCCCTGTTTTGCAGTTGAGGACACAGGGGTTCAGAGAGGTTAAGTAACTTGCCCAAGGTCACACTGCTGGTGTCCTGCTGGGGCCAGAACTGGGTGGATCCGGTGGCCCATTGGGGACAGGGCCCACATAGGGAGCCACGCTGGGGACAGGAGCATCCTGTCATTCTGAGAGCAGAGACGGGGAAGCCAGACTCCCTGCAGCAGGTCGGTTCACTCTTGGGGGCCCGGCCTCCTCACCTGCCGCCCTCTGCCCTCTCGTCCTCCCTCACGAGGCCTTCACGACTTAGCAGAGGTGACACCACCTTCAGAAGTCAGGTCTTCGCTGCACAAGGCGTGCTCTGCTAGACTTTCCTCAGGACGTGTGAAGTCATTACAGGCGAGGGTGGAAGTGCCCGGGACCCGCCTTCCCAGCCCTGTGCTCTTGGGGGTAACTGTGGTGCACAGCTCGGTGTGTGTCCTTCCAGAACTTTCCCCTGTATTCACCTGTGTGTGTCGTTTGCTATGAGGGGAATGGATGGTATCGGCTGTGGAGGTGCTGTTTTTCCATACGTCATAGCAAACTGTAAGAAACCCAGGGTGGCTCGGTTGGGTTCGTTGATGAGAACCTCAGGGGCCTTCCCACGCTGGTGCCCAGAGGTCCAACTGCGTTCTCAGTGCTGCATGGCGTCTCAGCGTGTGCACCTGCTGCCGTTTATTTTGCCATCGGCTGCTGAGGGGTATTACAGAGTCCCTGATGTCTCTGCCCTACTGACCGCGTTGCAGGACCCTTTATCATGCACCCCCCCACACACACACATGTTTTCCTCGAGGTGGATCCGGGAGGGGCCGGTGGACCAGCGAGCGGGCACGTTCGGTCTTCTGCCTGCTGTTAAATTTCCCACCCCCGCCCCGAGGCTGCCACAGCACAGTGTGCTCCCGGCAGCCCAGCCGGCAGCCCCGGAGCGGGATTGTTCCAGATCCCTGGCGCTCCCCAGGGTGAGCAGTCTTCCCTGGCTCTTTTGGTGGGGCGGGGTGGTGAGAGGTGCATTTTACTCCTGATTCTTTTGTCTTCCATTCTTTCCAAAAATTCTGTTTCTCCAAAAAGCAGACCTCTCCTCCCTGTGCCTCCGTCATGTCCTGGGGGAAGTAGGACCCAGATTTCCACCTCCAGCCGTCCCAGGGAGGGCAGACATAGACCAGGTGTGAGTGGTCAGGACGGCGCCCCCGGGGCCGTGGGAGGACGTTTGGGGTGTGGCGGTGAGCTCGTGAGCTGGTGAACTCCACCCTCCTTGCAGTGTGATAAGGTTTATGTAACAATAAATAAAAAGTGGTGAGCCCCGCCCTTCCCAGATGTTCTGGGGTGACCGAGTCGGGAGGGGAGAGGTTTTTGGAGCAGGACAGGAAGCTGAGCCCAGCTGGTCCACCCACCTGTCTGACCTCTCTCTCTCCAGCTTGCAGACATTCAAAAGGGGTGGGTTGAAGGAAAGAGGGGGCAAAAAGATGAAAATCGAGAAGGACAAAAATAGATTTAGCAATGAAAGGAGACATTCAGAGGCTGGCCGGCGAGTCGCCCCTCCCTGACAACGAGCCGGGTTTTCAGACTAATGGGGACTTTTCAAGCTAAATACCAGCTCCCCAAGACCAGCCCAGGAGCTGGGGGCTCCTCCCTGCTCCCTCCTCCCTGGCCTCAGTCCTGTTGTCACTCCGTTTCCTGGACAGGTCCACCCCTGAGCCCAGGCAGAAGGTTGCCCTGTCCTCTGGAGCAGACCTGTCCTGCCACACCCTCCCTGGCCCCCGCCCACGCAGGATGTCCCCTCCCTGACTGCACGGGGTGGGGGGGCGGCGGCCTGGCCTGACCCCCCTTGCTGACCTCGTGCCCCCAGGCCTTGCACCTGCGGCCCTGCCCTGATCGTCTGCCTGGGTTAGCGGGTCGGCTTGAGTCCTGGCTGTTTCCCCCGCGCCAGTCCTCAGCCTGGGTTCGGTGCCTGCCCGCTCCGTGCCAGGGACTGCGAGCCCCCTTGTTCCGGCTGCGCGCTGGCTCCGCTGCGGGGGCGCGGTCCCTGAGGCCCAGGGGAGGCTGTGCTAAGCCTGCAGCAGCTTCCTCAGACTGCAGCCTGTTCTCCGTCCCAGAAAACAGCCCCCTCTCGAACTTGAACTCCCTCCCTTCTGCACCTCAAGCTCTGTCTCCTCATCCAGTTTCACCCATCCCTCCTAACAGAAATTTACTTATTTACTAAGTACTTACTGAGCGCCTACTGTGTGCCAGGCACCCTCCTAAGGGCCGAAGGTACAGCAGCCTCAAGTCAGACCAGGTGCCTCCCAGCCCTGGTGGGACAGCCAGCCCGAAACTGCTCAGGTGGGTGTAGGAAGTGAATGTGCTTAGGCAGGGAACAAATGCACAAACCGTGGGGGGGGCGGACAGAGCTCGGGTTCAGGAGGGGGGACTAGAAGGCTGTGTCTCGTGTGAGCCGCATGCTGGCCTCTGCAGTGAGAGCTGCCAGTCACAGTCAGCGCCACTCTCCCGGGATCCTAGGAGCTGAGAGAGCTGACAGGCATGTAGAGGTCACTTTGTCATGTTTTGCTGTGATAAGAGCACCTGACGTGAAACCTGCCCTCAGTGTCCGTCCAGGGGTGGGTGGATAAACAGTGTGGTCTCCACATCAGATGGAGTGTTATCCAGCCTTTAAAAGGAAGACATCTTGTCACGTGCTGCAAGGTGGATGACCCTGGAGGACAGGGTGCTGAGGGACGTAAGCCAGTCACCGAAGGCTGATTCCTGCACAAGTCCACTTACAGGAGGAGCCTAAAGCAGTCAAGTTCACTGAAGCAGAGAGCAGGATGGTGGTGCCAGGCGTGGGGAGAGGGAAGGTGGGCGCGGAGTCGGCTATGCCCGAGGCGGCGCTGTCTTGCAGGAAGGGGCACACGGCTCCCGGGGCGGCCAGCACTAGCTCATGCTTGTCCAGCACCTGCAGGCAAAGCCAGGAGTAGAAGTCAGGGTTCCTGGTGCCTCGTTCGGGGCGTTCTGGGGTAACACGCTGCTGATGTGTTACAATTTGCACCCAGAACCAGAGTTTTTCCAAAACTGAAGGTTTTCTTAAGTATTCGGGCCAGACCCAGACTCACAGCAGCCTATGCTTGGGAACTGGAACCAGGCAGGGTGTCAGCATGAACCAGAAGCCGACCACTTGGTCCTGGGGGAGCTGGGAGGTGGGGCTCTGGTTGGTCCCACTTTCCTCCCACGCTGTCCTGCAGGCATTGCCTCTCCTTTGCCCTCCTCAGCCCTTCTCTGCCACCCGTGGGAACACAGCTGGGATGAAAATGAGCCCTCTCTCTCTGAGCTCCTGTCTGAATTTTCCAGCAGCCGCTGAAAGCTGTGCTGGAAACTCGGTCTTCATTCCAAGGGGAAGGATGATGTCCATGCAGGTGGTGCCCGGAGGGGCCTTGGAGACCATGTTCTCCTGGAGACTGGTGCCGCCTGCCAGCCTGTCTCCCTGAGCACGCCCCCGTCTCCAGCAAACCCCCTCACCGGGACCCTCAAAACAGCGAAGCCTGATTAAGACTACTCCCCCAGGGCTTGAAACAGCTGTGGACGGCAGCCCCTTCCCTCTTCCCGGATGTGGTTCCCCCGCCTCTGACGGGATGTGTGGCAGAGGAGGCTGGCAGACACACACCGCCGGGTGCCTGCCCTGGCGCTTTGCCCAAGCATGTGACTTAGAGACACTTATTAGATCACAGGGAAGTTTTGGCCACAGGAACCTGCATGAGCCAAAAAGCCCGGAGATGGGGGAAAACAAAGTGGGCTTACGGAATAACACTGAGTTCTGTGGGGCAGGGAGAAATGCAGGAATGGTGCCTGGAAAGGCTCTTTAGGCTGAGACACAGGTAAGGGGTAGGACTTACTTGTGCCTCAGTTTCTCCATCTGTAAAATGGAGGTAATGATAATAGTACCTCATAGGTGGTTGGGAAGATTCAGGGAGATAACCCACGTGAAAAGCTTGGAGCCAGACTTAGCGCGTGCCGAGTGTTTGGCAGACACCCGCTGCTGTGTGAACAAGCAGGCGTTGTCATCGCCCCTGTTTTACAGGTGGGGCTCGGAGAAGAGAAATGACTTGTCCAAGGGCGTAGGTTTAGGAAGGGGTAGAGCCCAGGACTTGAACCCAAGTCCTCTGACCCCACAGCACGGGCTCTGAGCGTGGAGCTGGACGACATGTGCTTCCTGTGGGAGCTGGGGCCACAAGTGACCGCAGAAGGCAGCTTCCGCCACCTGAGGGGGTGGGAGTAGGTCAGAGGCTACGCCCTCGTGGGCAAGGGACGAGCTCAGCTGAGGGTGGCAGGGCGCTCGGGGGCCCAGAATCCCCACCCACCACCTCGGAGCAGGGCGGCCCTGAGCGGGGCCGGGGCCGGGGCTGGGTGGTGGAGCAGACACAGTTGTCGGGAACGCCGTCTGAGGAGGAAGGAGGGCTCCAGGAGGCGAGAGGCCGAGGGCCACGGCATGGAGGGGCCGTGCCCAGGTGAGCACAGGCGGGCGAGGGCACAGGCGGGCCCTTGGTGGGGGACTGAGCCTGGCACCAAGGCGTCGGGACATCTGACAGAGATGAGGGTGATTACAGGCAGACAGGTGTGAGCCTGGGAGGCCTGCCAGCGGGGAGAGAGGACTGACTAGGTTTTCCATGGTTACAAACACTGTTCAGCCTGGCTTCATAGGAGACCCCTGGATTCTCAAACTGTCTGTTGAAAATGTTGTTGTGGTCAACTTCAGTGAAAATCCGGGCTCACACAGTTGGGGGGGGGGGTGCAGAATCCCAGAGTTTCTCAGAGCAGCCTTGGGGAGCTGCTGTTCTAGAAGGAGGCTAAGTACCCCTATTTTATAGCTGGACAAACTGAGTCACGGGCAAGGACCAGGACCCCTGAGTCCAGGCTAAACTGTTTAGCCTGGAGGGGACCTGGAGGAGGGCTGTTCCTCCCAGCCGGCCCTGGTCCCAGAATAGCCAGCGAGCCTGGGCCAGGGGAGGAAGTGGGGCTGGGCCGCCCAGGGAGCAGAGCAGATAAGCCGCTGGGCCTCGGGCAGGAGGGCCACGGCTGCCGGCTGTAATGCCCGGCGCGCCAGCCAGAGAAATGCGATAGCACAGCCCACAGCCCCGCAGCCCTGGGAGGGACCTGTTCCCAGAAGCCTGTCCCTGGACACCGCCGCCAACCTCGGGGCTCATTTCCTGGTTAAACAAACATCTGTGCTGAATGGCCCGGTCGGGCAACGCCCAGGAGCAGTTCTGAAGGGGCCTCCCTGTCCAGCCGATGAAGACACATCCATCATCGGCAGAGTCACTAACGCGGGACGGCCCGGGCAGCCCACCCAGAGCCTGCCCACCTGGCAGGGGGGCTGGGAGAGACGTGCAGAGCGGCCCGTGCCCCGACCCTCATAGGAGGCCCTCCCGACAGCTTCGAGATTGTGAGTGGTCATAACGGCAACTCCAAAAGTTCAGGTGGGGCGAGACCACTGCCTCCATCATCTCATCATCTGGTCTTTGCAGTGGGGAGCAATGACCCCTCTTGCCCTGTGGGAAGACAGGCATCTGAGAGGGGCTTGCGCTCGGTCACGTAGGTACCCGTGGGCTGGCTGGGATGTGGATCGGGTGTCCTGACTTCTAGCCCCGGTCTCTTTGCTGGGGACCACGGTGAGCGCTTCTCTGAGGGTGCGGAATCAGGAAGAGCTGAGGCCAGGGGAATTGCCTGGGCCGCCTGGAGTGCTAGACCCCTGCTACCGCCTTCACAGCGCTGGTAAAGCAGAGGTGTTCTGCGATTTGAAAACCCCGCCTCCTCCAATGAGCAGAAACACCATTTACTGGGTACTTAACCTAGTGCCAGATACGCTGCCGAGTGCTTGGATGTTGGAGCCAGATACCTGTGCTTGAATTTTGGCTCTGCCACTTACTAGCAATGACTCTGGGCAAAGAGTAGGACATATTTGTGCCTCAGTTTTCTCATCTGTGAAATGGAGATCACAATAAGGGTACCTACCCTTTAGGTTGTAGGGAGGATTCAGTGAGATAATACATGGGAAAAACTTAGAGCCATGCTTAGCACAAGCCAAGTGTTCACTAAATTTAGCTGGTATGTTATTAAGTAGGTATTATATTATTATTATTAATCACCCACATGTTACAGGTGGAGCTTGGAGAAGAGAAGTGACTTGTCTAGGGGCACAAGTATAGGAAGGGGTAGAGCCCAGAACTTGAACCCTGGCCTCCTAACCTCAGAGCACAGGTCTCAGTGTCAAGCTGGGTGACAGGTGAGAACTGAATCGCAGGTCCCTGGAAGGCTGGAGGTCATCTGGATTCTTGTCCTCCTCTAAAAGGACAGACCTCCTTTCTCTACAAAGTAATTCTCTTTTTGGAAGCTTGACCACAGGGTTTTCCTAGCTGTTGAGGCCCGTCCTGCAGGATGCATTTCCGTTGTGAGGGTTGTGTTTACGAAGCCTTCCCCTGCTTGGGCAGTGAGCTGCTCTCGCCCACAGAGCCCTGCAGATGCAGAAGGCAGGCAGTGGGCCTGGGTCGACGCCTGTGGTCGGGGGAGGCTGGGGGAGGCTGGGGCCTCACAAGTTTCCCTCCTGCCCTGTGGCTGCTGTAAGAGCGGTGCCCATCAGAGAGGCGGCGGTGAGAGGCGGGAGGGAGACTGACCAGCGGCCCAGGTCCTGCTCTGTTAGGTGGCCTTGGAGAGGCTGGAACCTCCAAAACACCGTGCTCTCAGCCAGGGAGCTATTGGGGGCAGACCAGCGAGGGAAGGGAGCTCATTTACTGAGCACCTACTACGTGCAGGGCACTCTATCTCATTTCATTTGTTTATTCAAATGTTTCTTGACCATCTCCTGTGTGCAAGGATAACAGTAGGTGGTGTGACTGCAGTAAAGAAAAAGGCAGGGGATACAGGGTGCAAGCAGAGATTCTCACCCCCGTGAGCCCCTGGCCCCCAGGGGACGTTTGGCAACGTCTGGAGACATACTTGGTTGTCACAGGTTGGAGGGGGCTGCGGCTGTCATCCAGTAGGTGAGGTCGTGAATGCTGAACGTCCTGCAGTTCGCAGGCCAGCCCTTACAGTGAAAGCTGTGTGGCCCAAAATGTCGTGGTGCCAAGGCTGAGAACCCTGGGGTAAGGATGACTGTGGGAGTTCTCTGCGTTGGGTGGTCATGTACGGCCACATTGAGGATGTGACTTTTGAGCAGAGACCTGAGAAAGTCAAAAAGTAAGAATGCGTCACAGGCAGAGGGAACAGCAAATGCAGATGCCCAGAGTCGGGAGAGCATCACCAAGCCCAGATCGGGCTGGTTCTCCACCGTGTCTCAGATGAAAAAGACTGAGGCTCGGAGGTCATGGTTTCCCAGCTGTCACACGGTTCCACGAGGCTGGAGCCAGGCTTTGAACTTGGAGGGGCTTGATTCCAGGGTGCCTTTGCTTCCCTCTGCCCCGACTGCTTGAGTCAGAGCAGTCGCTCAGCCTTCACTTTGCAGTTGAGGCCTTTCCCTACTTGACCCTGTAAATTATTTGTTCCTATTTCATTGCTGGGCACTTGGTTCTGTTCCTGGTACCGCCTCAAGGTGCCAGAACCACAAGGATAATGATACCCATTATGTCTGTTGTGCTGACTGTGTGCAGACACTGTTCCAAGTGTCAGACACAGACACAGATACAGAGGGCGACGTGCGGATACGCAGAGATGGTCACTCTGTGGATGTGTTCCCTCATTTATCTTCAACGTCATGAGATGTGTGCACATGACATGTGAGAGACCGTTACACCACTGTGCCCATTTTACAGATAAGAAAATTGAGGTACAGAGAGGTTAAATGACTTGTTCAACTAATACAAGGCAGAAGCAGGATTTGAGCCCAGACTGCCTGGTTCTGGAGTCTGTGCTCTTAACCGCAGCCCCATGTGGCTGCTCCCCCGACATGGGGTGCGTTTCTAGTCCCTGGAGTGGACGGTCCGCTGACCGTGGCTCCTTGAGGTTAGCAACACCCAGGGTCGGCAGAGAAGGGCCTTTTCCAGTCGCTTTGCCCACACATGGGAAACAGGCCCAACGTCCCCACCTGTCCTCTCAGGCTGCCCCACTGTCTCTGCTCTTCCGAGTCCACTGGCAGGGGTCTGATATCCAGCAGGTCTGGGGCCACAGTCTCTGCTCAGCCCCGCCTGCCCTTCTTGTTTATGGACAAAATCTCAGTCATCCGGAGTCTCGGAGTCTCGCAGGTGAGGAGGCTGGGGCTCAGATGGTTTAAATGGCTCACCTTCTGAGTCAGCCAGGAGAGGCAGTGCTTCCCAAGTGGCACAAACATTCATTCATTCACTCGCTCACTCCTGTGTTCTTTCACTAACAAAAGAGGACCAGCCCTGTGCCAGGCACTGCCCTGCACAGGTGCACTTCCGGGTCCCTGCCTGCAGGGGAGACGCAATCTGTGTCCTGAGAAGGGGCTGCCCAGAAAGGATACCTCAGCCACCAGTTCAGGGAGGGGGTCAGGAAGGGCTCCGTGGAGGAAGTGATGGATACTGTGGCTGAGTCTTCTAGGATAACTGGGAGTTAGCCGGGCAGAGGACGGGAAAAGGACACCGAGGGGGTGGTACGTGCAAAAGCGAGAAGGGAGAGCTCGCCGGGCACAGAGAGCCACGGGGTGTTCAAGACGGCAGGGCCACGGGAGGAGGCAGAGTCCACGGGCGTGCTTGCGGCAGCTTTCCGAGTGCTCACAGTGCACCAGGCACTGGGCGGAGCGCCAGCGCAGCAACCTTCCGAGTTAGACACCGTGAGCGTCCACATTCACAGGCGAGGCTGCCGAGGCTGAAGATGGCGCAGGCAGTGAGTGCCGGGGGCGGGCTGAGAGGTGCGTGGAAGTTGCCTCCGGCAGCGTGACCGGCCTTCTGTAAGCCTGCCGCCGTGGAGCTGGGGCCCCCCTTCTGCTGCCCCCTCTAGTACTGTCCCTCCTGATGGCTCTGTTTCTTCCCGCAGGTGGAAGGACAGTCCAGGGCCCACGTCATCGCACAGGAACTGCTGTCTTCGGAGAAAGCGTAAGTCCCCAAGCAGCTGCCTGTGGCCTTGCGCTTGTTAACGGCCCGTCACCCTCCCCGGCTTTCGCAGAAGGAGGATTAATGCACGCTCCACCCTCTCTCCCCGCAGGTACGTGGAGATGCTCCAGCACTTACATCTGGTGAGTTAATCATTTTAATTGTTCAAGTCTAATTGCCCTTTTACAAGGCTGTGACAGAGAGGCAGAAGAGCCACGAGGAGGCCGAGATGACCTCCGCAGATGGAGGCCGGGATTCCCCGAGGCTTTTCAGGGAAGTCCGTCTCCTGATTCATGTGCATCAGGAGGTGAATAGCACATCCCTTCAGTGGGTCTGTCTGTGCCTGGTAGGGGTAGAGGGGGAATCCTCTGGACTCTTAGAGGAGGGGAGGCTAGACGCAGGGACCACCTGGGGTCCCAGCACTGCCACCCTCATAGCCCCCCAGACGGCCTGGACAGGCTCCCTGTGCAGTCTGTTCCATTCACTTCAACCAGCGTTTTTTTGGACACTTGCTGTGCGACAAGAGCTGGGAATAGAAAATCAGATCAGACAGAGCCCTTCTTGGGGCAGTCTGTCCAGAGGAGGACACAGACTAGTGAACGAGTAACTACCCGGAGCACTGGGGGCGTGACTGACAACCTCGGGGAATCTAGGCAGGCTTCCCTGGGGGGAGACGTGGGGCTGGGTCACAGGGAGGAGCCTAGCATCTGATCCTGCGCGGCTTTGTATTGTTCGCGTGTCTTTCCAAGAACGTCAGAGCTGGGAATGTCCATCCTGGATGTTTTGTTGGTGGTGACGTGGAGGCTCAGAGGGAGTGACTTGGCCGGTGTCACATGGTGGCTGAGCCAGGATGAACCCCGGGGCCTCCTGCCTCCCAGTGCACTGTCGTCATGTGTTAACCATGCGTCCCCGCCGCCCTTGGAGCTCTGTGGGGCAGGGGCCTCCCTGGAGGGAGGAGAGCACCCGGCACCAAGCCAGGTCTCCGGTCAAATCCCACTGAGGTCCCTCTCGGTGACATCACCTTGGTTTCACATTACCATGTGTGCAGGGGCACCCAGGTCCCCAGGAGGTGGTCCACACTCCCAGCCCCTCATTTTTGCCCTTCAGGATGAGAACTGTGTGCACACGATTAAACCCAAGCCCCGGGCATGACGCGTACCAGCCCCAGGCACACACCTGAAAGGTCTGTCCCACAAAGGCAGGAAGCATCGTCTCCCGTCTCTGATTCTCTCTCACTTGCTCCTGAGCTGGCAGCGTGTCAGAGGGGCTGGGCATTTTTATTTTATGACTTTGTTAAGAGGATTTTAACTGGGAAACTTCCATCTGTGTTTGCACCACTTCCTGCCAGTTGGAAAGATGCTGAAGCCGCTGGTAATCCTAACAACATCCTGAGGAGGCAAAAAAAGAGCCCATAAAAAAACCGCAGTTCGTAAGCTAGATGCAGGAAGTTGTGGTCTGGAGCTGCGCCGTGACGTCAGTGGTTGTGGGGACAGAAGCAGCAGAAATGCCCCCAACGTGACTCCAGTCCTAGCCGGGAGTGCTAGTCTAAAGAAGACCCACAGATTTGGGGACGTTCTCTGCCTCTCCCATCCCTGCACCTTGTCTGACTGCTCAGGGTGGCGGGTGCTCTCAGGGTTTCTCCTTAGAGATCCGCTGCTGCTGGAATCCCAGGGCTGCCCGGTGACGGGGAGGGGCTGGCTGCGCGTTCTAACCTCCCCGGCTGGAACAGTCCTGACTCTACCGGGCTGTTGTGGAGAGTGGGGCTGCGATGGCCTCTGGCCTTGTGTGTTTGAAATTCAACTATGTGTGTCACATGGTAGATAGAGCTACCTCAGGGATTACTAAAAATTCTGGTCACCCAAAATTGAATTCTGTTGGTCAAAATCTTGTTTTTGTACAGTTTATTCACTGAGAGAAGTTTACATTTTTTAAACATTTGTGAAAAAAAGCAAACAAGAATAATACATGACTGAGACCATATGTGGTCCACAAAGCCTGAAATGTTTATTATCTGGTCCCTTACAGGAAAAGTTTGCTGACTTCTGGTTTAAAGACGTGCTCTCTCCTTCCAGGAACCCAGTCATAAATATGTTACTCCAACTGCCCATCTGTCTCTGTGATCAACCTCTCACCCACTCATCTAACCAGGCATTCACCCACTCGTTTGTCCTTTAATCTGTCCATGCATCTAACAATACATCCATGCTTCCATTCTCCACCCTGAGTTCATCTACTACTTGTATGTCCATCCATCCACCCACCCACCCATCCATCCACCTACCCGCTGACCCATCCATCTATCCATTCACCACTCATCCATCCATCCGCCTACCCATCCAACCATCCATCTACCCACCCATCCACCCATCCATCTACCCATCCACTCACCCATCCACCTACCCACTGACCCATCCATCCATCCATCCATCCACCCACCCACCCACCCACTCATCTATCCACCCATCCACCCACCCATCCACCTACCCACTGACCCATCCATCCATCCACTCACCCATCCCTCCATCCTTCTGGTTTGAACGTCACAGGATATTTACAGTGCCATAGACACTGAGATAGGTCTTGGAGCCCCAAAGATGAAAAAGGCCCAGAACCTGCCCTTGAGGAGGTCTTGCTTTTTCTGTCGAGGGAAAGGGTTGAGGTGGGGAGGAGTACTATGTCAGTTAACAGTTATGCTGCTCTGTGATGATTATAATTTGTGCAAAATTCTGCAGGAGCTTGGGGGAGGGAGAGGCTTATTCCCTGTTGGGACGTCCAGGACAGTTGGCAGAAGAAGCGCCACTGAGATGGGCTTTGAGGGAGCCCACCAGGCCAGGGTGGTTGTGGTGAAGGAGGGCAGGTGGTCAGCACCAGCCCCTCGCGGACCTGAAAGTACACGATGTGTGTGTGGAGAAGGGTGTGTCGTCACACGTTGTTAGAATGTGGATACATTGAGAAAGGCAGGTTGGAGGTGGAAGCAGGTCTGGCGACGGGCCCGTAAACAAGGTTAGGACCAGACGGGGTGGACCTAATGCGCCTTAGGCCAGGGGCCCGTGCTCTCCCTTGCATACAGTGAGTCACGGGAGGTTCTCAGCAGGTGTGGCCCCAGACACCTTTAATTCTCTGTTTTCTCATCTGAAAAAGAATTCTTCTCCTAGCGGAAGCAGAAAATTCCTACTGTTGGGCCCTCTTTCGGGTTAAGGCATGAAGGCCTGTTCAGAAGTCAGCCTGGTGGCTGGGGGCAGTAACTCTGGAAGTTAGTTATCGCCGTCTGATGGCCCAGGAGAGGGTTCCTCACCCCAGAGGCCCTGAGTGATCCAGTCCCCCGCGTCTGCACCTGCGCCATGACCTCTGGCCACTTCCTCCTTCGTGGGCCTGGCCACACTGGCCTTCTTGCTGTCCTTCACATGCTGCAATTGCAGGCCTGTTGTGCGGGTTTTGCACTCACCCTTCCCTCTGCTGGCGTGTCCTGCCCCTGACCTTCCCAGAGTCAGTTCTTCCTTCTCATTCTGGCGTCAGTTTAAGTGTCTTCTCTCCAAAGAAGTGGTGCCCCCAAATTTTGTGGCATAAAACAGCCATGTCATGATGCCCACAAACTTTCCAAGCCAAGAGCTCAGACAGGGCAAGGTGGGGACAGAGTGTCTGCTCCATGAGGTCTGGAGAAGGTTTAAAAACAAGGAGTGACTCGATGGCCAGGGGCTGGAATCGAACACACCCAGCTGCTGGTCGGTGCTGGCTACTGTTTGGGACCTCAGCTGGATGGGTGGCCAGAACACTTACTTGTAGTCTCTCTGCATGGGCAGGTTTGGGCTTCCTCCTAGCATGGTAGTTGGGTTCCAAGAATGTGTGTCCCAAGGGAGAGGAAGGAGGAAGTTCATGGCCTTTTTGTGATCTAGCTTGGAAGTAGCAAGATTGTAAAAGCAGCACCACTTCCACCACACTCTGTTAGTTGAGACAGTCACAGACGCCAGGAGATTCAAGAGGAGGGAACATAGTCTTCGCCGTTCAGTGGGAAGAGTATCAAGTTCACGTTGCATGAAGACCGTGTGAAATAAGAGATACTGTTAGGGCTATTTTTGGAAAATACAGTATATTACAGAAGCCTTTCCTAATAATTCTGTGTTAGTTAAAAATTGTGCTCAACTGCTAGTAATAAAAACCCAGTATGCTGCCTTGCATAATTTAGAGGTACTTTTCTCTTGTGAAATAAGTCCAGAAGTAAGAAAGATCCAGGTCAAGTTTGGCAGCTCCAAACAGTCTCAGGGACCAAGGTTCCATCTGTCTGCTGCCTCCATTTCCAAGGTTCCTTGTGAAACAGGATGGCTGCTGCAGCTCTCACCATCACATCCGTGTCCCAGGCAAGAAGAAGAAGAGAGGGAGAAAATGAAAAGGTTGTGCCCCCAGCTGAGTTAGTTCACTTGAAACAGATTTCCTGAAAGCCTCTGACAACTTCTACTTCCATCACATTGGGCACTACTAGTTGTAAGGGAGGCTGGGTCAACTGGAAGTCATTTGGTCAAAGCTGGGTTCAGATCAGTGGCCGTGTTTCTTGTGTGTTTATTCTGGGGCCCAGGCTGAAGGTGCAGCGGGAACCCAGGGGAGGCTTTTCCCAGGGTGACGGTAGGAGAGCAAGTGCCATGGCCAGTCCCAGAGGCAGAGCACAGGGCGGTGCCTCCCCAGGGATGACGCTGCGGCCAGAGTGCGACGCAGGGATCTATCCTGCTCCGTCTCCTTCCCTTCACTGCACTCTTCACCATCTAAACCGATCTGATTTATGAATCTCTTCTGTCATGTTTTTATTTTCGTCAGTGTCACATACTTTCCAATTCCCCTTGTGATTTCTTCTTTGACCTAGAGTTATTTAAAATTGCTTAATTTCCAAAGGAAAAAAAAATTTTTTTAAACTGCTTAATTTCCAAATATTTGTGAATTTCCCAAATTTCCTTCTACTGCTGATCTCTGGTTCCATTCTCCAAAGTGAGTGGAGAATATGCTTTGTGTGGTTTCGGCCCTTTTGAATGTACTGAGACTCGCCTGTGGCCTGACACATGGCGCGTCCTGGAGGACGTCCCGTGTGTGCTCGGGAGGGATGTGTCTCGCTCGGCTGGGTGGGTGTTCCACAGACGTCAGGGCGGCGGTGGTGCTGTTTGAGTCTTCTGCACCCTCGGTTTCCTGTCTCAGCGTGGGTCCCTCCCTGAGTGTGGGTTAGTGACGTCTCCGACTGGGGGTGTTGCGTTGTCCACACCCCTTCAATTCTGTCTGCTCTGCTCTGTGCATTTGGGGTTGTTTTTAGATGTTTGCTTGTTGCCTGCTTCCCTCACTGCACCTGGAGCTCCTTGAAGGCAAAGAGCCGACAGATTTCATTCCCAGTGGTCTGTGATGCCCAGTACACTGTTGGTGCTCAATACATAACTGATGAGTGAGTGATGGCGGGGTCAGTCCTTCCAACGGTCTTAATGTTTGTTTCATCAAGATAATTTCCTGAGCTCCTCCCATGGGCTCTAATGGAGGAATGACAAGAGGGAGGTCCCTGCCCTCCAGGAACTGACAGTCCAGGAGGGAGGTGGGCATGAAAAGAAATAATATTAATACAGTGGTGGGGGCACCCAGAGGCTGGGGAGGCTCCAGGGAGGTGCCTGCCCCAAGTTTCCAGGGGTCAGAGAAGGATTCCCAGAGGAAAGGTGCCTAAGCTGAGACTTGGAGGATGGGGAGGAGTTAGTCCGGTGGGGAGCAGTGAGGAAGGCTTGCAGCTGGCAAAGAGATCAGCATGTGCAAAGGCCCAGAGGCCAGCTCAAGAACGGTGTGATTGGCAGCTGAAAGAAGTTCAGGCTGGCTGGAGTGCTGTGAGTGAGTGAGAGAAGGATGAGTGTTAGGGCCAGCCGAGGGTGGGCCAGAGCCCTGCAAACCCTGCAGGGCAGGTTTGGGGTTTGGTTTCAATCTGCTGAAGGTCCATAGGAGGCTGTTGGGTGATTGCAGCTGGGTTGACAGTGGACTGTGGTGCTGCAGGCAGGTTGGAGGACTGTGTGCCTGGTGATTGGTGGGCTGTCGGGTGTAGGAAAGGGAGGCTGACCCCAGGTTTCTGGCTTGCTGACCCACTAAGGAACCAAGTGCTGGAGAGGGTCAGGCGAGGCTTGGGGACAGATGATGAGTTACGTTGGGGTGGGGGGCTCGAGGAAGGACATGCTTGTGGTCAGCTGGGTGCAGGATGTGCACCAGAAGTGGTCAAGTGTAGAGGGTAACTGAAGCTCCTGAAGAGACCGAGGTTTCCTCGAGGGAGGCTGCAGAGTCAGGAGTGGGCTCTCAGGTACCCTGGTAGGAAGGAGGTGCCCTGGAGGGGGTGAGCCTGCGGACTGGCAGGCTTTCGTGAGAGGACGAAAGGACTTAGGGAGGAGTGTTAGGAGGACGCAGTGCAGGGCAGTGAGAGGCTCCCAGGTCCTCCCCGCACCCCTCCCGCTGACCACTGATCGCACCACCCACTCTCCTCAGTGGTGGGGCCGCTAGAAGGGGTGCAGGGGCATCGGAAACACCGCAAGGAACACTGCAGGACGGAGCCCAGCTGCTCACACTGCTCAGAGGAGGAGAGTCATTCAGAAACCCTCCCTTATCAGCGTGTGGGAGTTTGTCTGTGGCCTCGGTGCTGACATGATGGGCGAACGCAGGACCTAGAGAGACTTGGTAGTGAATTTATGCGTTTATTTACCTAGATTGGTGTGCTAGCCCCGCTTCCTCACCCAGCCAGCTCTAGCTTCTCGTTGTAGTCAGTGTCCCATGTGCCAGATGTGGGGACCGGTGGGGGCAGGAGCATTTTTTGAGCTCCCATATGTGCTTGGCAGGTTACAGACATTGACTCATTTAATTGCACGTAGCTTGTACTCAGTAAGCATTTCTCAGATGTTTGAATGGGTCCAAAACTGAGTCCCAGGAGAAGGTGAGTGACTTACTCAGTGTCACACAGCCAGTGAGAAGTGGGGCCAGGGCTGTTTGACTCCAGAGCCCTAAGAAGGGGAGGAAACAACTGGATGTGGAGTAGTCCTATTAGGTGGTAAGGAGCCCAAAGAGGGAGGAATCAGTGTGAGCAGGACCAGTCAGAGTGAGCAGAAGGAGTGAAGTCAAGGAAGGCTTCCTGGAAGAGGAGGCATTGCTATGGACATGGATGGACAGGAAGTAGAAACAGGCCTTTCAGCAGGTAGGAACAGCAGAACTAAGTGCACAGAGGGGAGGGCTTGGGAGTGTGGGGTGTACAGGGAGTATCTGGAGAGCTGGTCTTCAGGGAGAGCCTGAATGCTGGGAGCCAGTGTGTTTCAAAAGGGAGTCATTGGAGTTGGGAGCCCTGAGGACTCCAGCAGGGCAGACGCAGTGCAGGAGTTGTAGGGAAGGTTGGTCTGGGGTTTGCTGGGGGTGGATGATGCTGGGGGCCAGACCAAGCCCTCACTCGGCCTCCTGCTGGGGAATGTGGTGCCAGGAGGATGTGTTTCGCAGGGGCAGGGAGTGTGACTGTCTCTTACTTGTCTTTGCAGCCCCTGCCCTTGGGGCGGGGGGAATGCGGCTACTTCTGCCTCTAAGTCTTGGCTGGGCTGCTCCAGGGCAGAGTGAGCACGCTGATCTTCGGGAGGATCAGAGAGTAGCAGATTTTATTTGAGTGTGAGAAGACATGCCCTTTTTCCTCAGAATTGCTTGGGGTGAGGGGGAACGGGGTGAGCTCCCCAGGTCGGGAAGGCAGCAGCTGTTGGGGGTATCTCAGCAGAGAAAGTGTCCACCCCAGGCGTGTGGCCCTTCCCTCTATATTTTCGTTCAGTCCAGGAAAAAAACTTGCTGTATAACCTTGAAAAGGCTCTTTCTCCTTCATCCCTCACCCTGAGATGGCTGGTGGGAGCTTGTTTTCAAGTGGAATTTTCCTCAGCACCCCAGTGTGAACAGCGGATGAAAGTGGAGGTGCTTTTGTCCAAAGGCGGGTGGAGGCCAGAGCTGGCTCTGCCTCCACTGCCCGTAAGCCGGGTCCCCAGCTGGGTCCCCAGGGAGCACAGTGAGGGAAGCGCACCCACATCGGTGTGGTCCCCAGCCTGCAGCATCACCTGGGGCTGTGGGCGTGCGTATTCCTGGGTCCCGCCCAGATCTGCTAGGTCAGAAACCCTGGGGGTGGGGCCTGGCCATCTGTGTTTTAAGGAGCCCTCCAGCAATACTGATGGACAGGAACATTTGACACCCACAAATGGGCCATCCTGTAAGGTCTTCCAGCACAGACGGCCTGTGATTCCTGTCCCCTGGAAGCCAGCAACCTCTAGAATACTGGTCCGCAGCCCTGGCTGTGCATGGGTCCCTGCGAGCTTTAAAAAAAATAGAGGCTCAGCTCCCACCCTCAGAGATACGTGTTTCATTGGTCTGGAGTGCAGCCTGGTGATCAGGAGTTGAAAAGCTCCCAGGTGATTCTAATTTGCACCTGACACTGTGAACTTAGTGGGAAAGTAGCAAGCAGCCATCAGCGCAGTTGTGAGCAAAGACGGGCCAGTCTGAGGGTGAAACAAAAATGAGTGAGCCGCGGTCAGCTCTCTGCTTAACTGGAGGAGGTGAGTAGCCTGACAGTGCAAACTTCTGTAAAGCCATTGCCTTTCAGGCCGGGATGCAGGTGACCCCGCCCCACGTGCGCAGCAGGTGCCGGGGAATACTCAAGGCCACTGGAGAAACACAGCACGTTTTTTAAGAGCCTCTGCTTTGCTCTAGATATGTAATTTTAAGTAAATTAAATTGGGCATGGATATATTCCGGAGAATAATGTAAAATATGCATTAATTTTTAAGCCATAGTTTGAGACTTCAGAGACATTCTGGGATCAGGGTGGCGCCCTTCAGGCTGTGACCCAGGTCTCTGGAGGCCGTAGGACACTTGAGAGTCCCTTAGACTGACTGCTGAAGTAACCCAGGAAGGTCTCATGGTGGAGGTGGCGTTCAAAGCAGCTTTGAAAGATGAACAAGGTATAGATCAGATGCTGGAGGCACAGAACAAAGACACAGGCTGGAAAAGAGGGTTCTTACAAAGCAGCAGTTCCCAAAGTGTGTTCCTGGGACCAGCAGCAGCAGGGACATCTGGGAACTTGGAAGAAATGAAAATTATCCAGCCCCACACCCGAACTACTGAGCAGACACTGGGGGCGGGGCCCAGCAGGCTGGGTTTGAATCAGTTGAGCAGGTGATCCCATTGAACACGCAGCTCGGAGAACCGCTGGTGTAAAGAAATGGGCATTGGGGCAGAGGTGGGAGGGACTAGCCCTCAGTGCCTGGCCAAGGAGGTTAACTTGGCTGTGAGGGCAGCAGGGGCCACGAAGGGCTTGGAGGAGCGTGAAAACAGTAGGGGGCACTTGCATGTCCTCACTCCCCTCAGGGACCTCAGAGAACTATTTTGCTTTTTAGAAAATGTTTTGTAACTTACATACAGTTTAAGTTAAATCACAAATCTTAAGGGTGGGGCTCAAATTTTTAATATGTCCATGTGTGTACACTTGCCACCACCATCCAGATAGAACATTTCCATTGCCCAGAAGATGCCCCATGCCCCTCCCTGGTCATTGTCACCTCCACCCCCGGCGGTTGCCACTACTTTACTTTCCATCACATTCGATTGGTTTAGCCTGTCCCTGAACCTCATATGCATGGAATCATGAATTATGTGTTCTTTTGTCTCTGGCTTCTTTGCTCAGCTTGATGTGTGAGACTCATCCCCTTTCTATGTCGACTAGTGTTCGTCTGTATGGCTATACCACCGGTGGTGTGTCTGTCCGCCTGTTAAAGGTCATTTGGGCTGTTTCCCTTTGGGCTGTTGTAAATCTGCTGTGAATGTTACGCGTGTTTTCTAGGGGAGATGGGCACTCATTTCTCCTCAGTGTTCATCTAGGAGTGGAATTGCTGGGTCATGGGGTAAGCATCGATTTAGCTTTACTAGAAACTACCAAGTAGGTTTACACAAGGGTGGCAGCGATAGGCGCCCTCATTGGCGACGAGTGGGGCTGACGCCTCCGCACGCCTGCCCGCAGATGGTACTGTCAGTCGTTTGGCTCGTGGCCCTTCTGCTGGTTGTGTGTGGCTTCTCCTGCAGTTTTAAGTTGCATTTCCCTGAGGATTAATGAAATTAAGTGTCTTTCCTGTTTATTAGCCATTTGAAAATCCTCATTTTTAAAAACATATTTTTTAAAACTTTTTAATGGAGAACCTGAGGATGGAACCCAGGACCTCATGCACACTAAGCACACACTCTACCACTGAGCTGTACCCCCGCACTGGAAATTCTCATTTGAAAAATGTCTTAGGGTTATTTTTTCAATTGGGTTGTCTGTCTTTTTTCTCACTGATTTGTTGGAGTTATTTAAATATTCTGGACACAAGTCCATTTTCAGATATGTATATTATGGTCTCCCAATTTGTGGCTTCCCTATTCAATTTTTTAACAGCTTAATTGAGATAAATCTCATACCATACAATTTATCTGTTTAAAGTATAAAATTCAACTGTTTTTAGTATGTTCAGAGCACTGCAGTCATCACCACACTCGATTTTAGCACGTTCTCGTCACCCCAGAGAGGCCCTACACCTTTGCTCCGTCCCCCCCAGCCCTCGGCGCCCCCCGGTCCAGGTCTGTCTCTGCACCGTGCACACCTCCTGTGAACAGGGTCAGACAGTTGTTGGTCTTTTGACACTGGCTCTGCCATCCAGCCTCGCGCTTTCAAGGTCCATCCGTGTCATAGCCTGTGCTGTTGCCTCACTCCTGTTCACGGCTAAGGGAAATTTCACCGAGCGGGTGGACCACGTCTTTGTTTATCCATTCATCAGCTGATGGGCGTTTGACTGAAAACGCTGCTGTGAACATGCATGTACAAGTTCTCGAGTGGACATAGGTTCTCCCTTCTCTTGGGTGTATATCTAGGAGTGCAATCACTGGATCATATGGTAACTTTTTAACCTTTTGGGAAGCTGCCAGACTGTTTTCCGCTGTGGCTGTACCATTTTCCATCCCCACCACCGCAGCACGAGGGTTCCAGTTTCTCCACTTCCTTGCCGTGCTGGCTGTTTCATGTCTTTTTAATTCTAGCCATGCTGGGGGGTGTGAAGTGCTATCTCGCTGGGGCTTTGTTTCGTATTTCCCTAGTGACTAATCAGGATGTTAGGCATCCTTCCGTGTGCTTCTTGGTTATTTGTTTATATTCTTTGGAGAAATGTCTTTTCAAGTCCTTCGCTCATTTTTTAATGGGTTGTCTTTTTATTGTAATTCTGTGTACAAGTCCCTTAACAGATACGTGATTTGCAAGTATTTTTCCCCATTCCGTAGGTTTTCTTTTCGCTCTCTTAAGAATATCCTTTGAAGGAAGAAAGTTTTACATTTTGATAAAGTCTAATTTATCTATATTTTTCCTTTCATTGCTTGTGCTTTTGGTGTCATAGCTAAGAAAGCTTTGCCTAGCCCCGAATCACAAAGATTTACTCCCGTTTTTTAGAAAGAGTTTTACTGTTTTAGCTCTTACTTTTAAGTCTTTGAATTTGAGTTAATTTTTGTATATGACCTAAAGAAGGAGTCCATGTTCGTCCTTCTGCAGATATCCAATTAGCAGCACCGTTTGTTCAAAGGGTTATTTTCCCATTGAATTTTCTTAGCGCCCTTTGCCGAAAATCACTTGACCACAAATATTTCTGGATTCTCAACTTTATTCCATTAATCTAAGTGGCCTTCTGTTCTTAGGCCATTACCACGCAGTCTTGATTCCTGTAGCCTCGCAGCAAGGTTTGAAATCGGCAAGCGTGAGTCTTCCAACTTTGTTTGTCTCTAAGGTTGTTTGGCTCTTCTGGGCCCTTTGTGTCTCCATACGCATTTTAGGATCAGCTTGTCAATTTCTGTAAAAAAGGCAGCTGGGATTTTGATAAGGGTTGATATGAATCTGCCTCTCAATTTGGGGAGTGCTGACCTCTTAACAATGTTATATGAAGTCGTGAACGTGGGACACCGTTCTGTTTGCTTAGGTCTTCAGTTTCTTTCAATGATGTTTTGTTGTTCTCAGAGCACAGGTTCTGTGCTTCCTTTGTTAAATTTACTCCTAAGCATTTTATTCTTTCTCATCTTAATCACTTGTAAAATTATTTTTAACCTTTTATTTTAAAACAATTTCAATTTTATACAAAACTAACCGGGATTGTACACTGAACAACCAAATTCTCTTTTTCCGTATTCATCTTTTAACATGGAGTCCATTTTTCTCCCTCTGTGGTTAGTAATCTTTGTATACAGTTTAAGAAATCTTCGCATGCCCCACAGAGAATTATTTTCAGGGTTCCAAAGTACCTTCCCGTTACCGGCCAGGCCAAGTGACGTCATGCCTCCGGGACAGGGGCATGTTGGTGACGTAAGTGGGTCATGGCTGACAGTGTGCACTTGGCCGCGTGGGATTCTGGTGAGCCACTTGCCTTCCAGCAGTGGCATCCGTGGTTTGACCGCTTGCAAGGAGCAGGACATCCTGGCCACCCACCAACAGTTCAGCCCAGAGAGTGGAGATGCTGTGTCACCCAGAGAACACAGTGGTGGGTTTGGAGAAGGGGCAAGTGGCCAGGAGACCAGGCCCCTGAATGTGAGGACCCTGCTTCCACTGCAGGCCAGCCTGGAGCGGGGTCCTGGGAACCCTGAGAGTTCCCGGGAGACTCTGGGATCCACAGGCAGAGGCTGTCCTCACCTCGGGCTTCTCCGCCAGGCTGCCCCATGGTCTCTGAGGTTGGGCAGAGCTTTGGCCAGGATTCTGGAGATCTGGGTTCCAGTCTCGCTCCTTGACCTGGGCAAGTCGCTCTGCCATCTGGCCAGTCATAAGAGGAGGAATTGGTGTGGAGCAGTGGGGCGAGCTGGGGCTCTGGAGTCGGGCCCCCTTGGGCTCAGATCCCGCCGTCTTGGTGGCCTTGGGCAAATTACTTAGTCTCTCTGTCTCTGATCCATGCACTCTCTCCCCTCATGGGACCGTAGGTCCTGGCCTCTCCCCTGTTCTCCTGGACGACTGGAACGGCCTTCTCACTGGTCCTGCTCCCAATCCGGCCACTGCCAGTTTATTTTCCCAAGAAAGCAAACTTCTTAAGACAGATTCCTGGTCACTTTGCTCCCCAGCTTAGCATCCTTCACTGGTTCCTCATCACCCCAGGATGAAACCCAAGTCCCTTAAAAAGCCTGCAGGGCCCTGTGGGATGGGACCCCTGTCTGACCTTCCTGCATTATCATGTTCCAGTCCTCTGTGCAACGTGCACACACATGCCCACTCTTACCCATACCTCCAGCACCCAAACCACACCCAACTCAGGCCGTCCTCCACCTCAGGGCCTTTGCACATGCTGTCCCCTCACCTGGAGCACTCCCCCTCTTGTCTCAGTGTGGGTGTTGCCTCCCTGGAGCTAAGCCAGGCCTCCTTCCCCTGGTCCCCGTGCTTTTCCCCGTCCCAACACCCACTCCCCTGTGTTGACATCGTTTTGCTCACTACTTTGCCCCTAGACTGCAGACTCTCTGAGGGCAGGACTGCATCTCTCCTGCCCCCACCTTCCCCTCAGGGCTTGGGGCAGAGCAGGCACTCAAAATTGAGAGGATGAAGGCTGTGTATCTTCTACCTCCCTGCTCTCTCTGCGGTGGCTGCCAGGCCCCCAGGGGCGATGACAGGCCAGGACTACTGGGACAGCAGAAACCTTCCAGGGAGTGATGGATGGAGTGGCGGGCACTCGGCTCTTCCCGCCGATGCACGAGTCTGCAGAGCGGATGTTTGTGGTGATTCCAATTATGCTCCAGTTGATGGAGTGAGTTATGCTGGTGATGGCCTTCCTGCCCATTGGGACTGAGTCAATTTAGTGAGAATTAATTACAGGTGAGAAAGCAGCTTGCAAAGCAGTTAATATCTAAGCTCCCTGGAGTGTGATACACATGCAGCCATCAGCTTTGTCTTTGCTTGTCCTCTCCCCCCTCCCCGTCCACCCACTCCCTTGTGCTCGGATCTGGGCATCAGGGTGACCCGATTCAGGTCTTGGCTCCCCCGTGACTCACTCTCCTTTTCTGTCAAATAAGGGTCCTGCAGTCCATCAATCAGCAAGCGTTATAAAATTCTTCTGTGTCACATACTCTTCAGGACTTCAAAAACATGGGAGGCCACAGGCAAGCAGTGGCTCTGCTCTGAGGATGTCATGTCTAAAACAGAACCATTACTGCCATGGGGTAGCGCTTCACAGTTTACAAAGCAGTTTTAACCATTAGGATGAGCCTCTCAGGAGCCTTGTGCTATGTGTACCTGGTGGTACTGGTATCCCCATTTTACAGGTGAGGAAACTGAGGCACAGATAGATTGACAGCTTGCCTGGGATCCCTTCTGGGGTAGCTGGGCTGGAACCTGGCACGGACCGGAGAGGGAGTGTGCAGAAAGTCCTCTCTCAACCGCTGCCCAGCAGGAGGCGTTACCGGCCTCATCAGCACGTTTTCTCTCTTTCTCTGGGATGCCAGGGCTGAGAAGACCTGCGGGGCTGGAGGCTGCGTCCTGATAAACACCGCGACTCACCGGGAAAGAGTGGGAGGGTCAGGAGAGACCCCCGGGCCAGCAGGGAAACCTCTGCTCCAGGTTCAGAATGACCCGTGTCCAGAGCCAGCTGTGGGCAGAAATAAGAGTAAAGCACCACCCCCCGCAGTGGGCCGGCCACCCCCACCCAGCTGCCCTCTCGCTGTCGTCCACACTCTCTCCGCCCTCCGAGACATGCTTTCAGGAAAGGCTCTGGTAGCGCAGGTGCAGTGGGATTCGGTTTCTGATTCCGGCTCAAGCCTGTGGCCTCCACTTAAGGACACACGTGCTTTCTGCAAAGAGAACCCACTTACGAGTTCAAGACTCAGCCCCCCAGGCTGACCTTAGTGATGGGGCGGGGAGGGCCGGCCTCGGGCAGGAACTAGCTCATCCTCCGCCCCGGGACTGCAGGCAGGGTGGCCGCCCTCCCCGTGTCCCCCCGCGGTTCCCGGCAGAGCAGGCCGCAGTGGGTGGCAGGAGGTCGGCTTGGGACATGATGAGGTGTTCAGGAAGTGGAGACCTTCGTAACCTCCGCATCTGCTGAGCCGTCTGGAGCACAGTGGCCTCTTTGCAGATGCGCTGGGGGCAGTGCCCTGAGGTCTCCGTCAGCCTCTGCCCCTCCCGTTCTGTCTCCCTCCCTCCATCAGTGCCCTCCCTCTGCTTTCTCATGTTTTCTTCCTTTCCCTTTCCTCCTTCCCCGCCTTCTGCCCCTGTCCCACCTCCCTGCCTCTCAGGCTCACTCCCTGTTCAGATGTGTGTGTTAAGAGAGTGAAAACTCTTAAGTCTCTAACAGTGAAACCTGTTCAGCAGTGGGATTAGCTGTCTTGCCCCGCAGTGAGCTCCCCGTCAGGGAGGCGGCTGAACAAGGCAGAGATCACCCTTCCTGAGTGTTGTCAAGGGGCCTTGGCCTCCTGGATGTGGGCCAGGCCACGGCTGGCCCGTGACTTCTGATGCGGAGCTCCCCTGATGTGCACTGCTCACTGTTCAGGGTGGTTTCAGGATCCCATGTATTTAAGATTGGGCCTCCTGCAGGTGTATTTGAAGATCAGGTACTTCTGTTGTGAGAAAGAAGTCTTAACACTCTTCATAATTTTAATACTTATTAAATTTACTTTAATTTTTAAAGCACTGAATCATGCAGAAATTTTAGAAAACAGAGGCAAGAAAGAAAAAAGTCAGTCCTAATTCCACGCCCCTGACACTGCACTGTTCACATTTTATTCCATTTCCTTTTAGCTTTTCTTTGTTCACTTTTTACACAGCTGTGTTCGGGTGGGGGCACAGCTTTGTACCCCCCTCATTTCTTGGCACTACACGCGAGTGTTTTTCCGGTCGCCGTCCTCACCATTTTCACTCGGGAGCGGGTGCCTATGATTTCTGTAGACTGTGCTGTGAAGCAGGGCGGCCCGTGAACCTCCTCAAAGACGGACACTAGTAAAGCAAGAGCTTTATGCTCCTTCCGGGAAGGGGCTACCCAACCCCTTAGCCATCTGGCAAAAAAGTGTGCAGCCAAGTTCCCACAAGGAAGGGGAGAAATGACCATGCTTTAAACCCTGCTCCGTGCCAGGAGCTGCGTGGGGGCTCTGGCCATCGGGTACCTGTGATCAGCAGGAGCGTGCTGTCACCCTTGTTTCACAGGGTCTGAGACACTGCTGTGAGGCCCCGTGTCCTGGTCTGTATGGAGGCCAGGCCTCCAAAGCCGCGGGGGAGCTGCCAGGAAGGGGGACCTGTGCTCAGTCCTATCGACCCGTGTGTAACTGGTCTTTCGGGGTTTCAGGATTTCCACAGAGCTGTCTTGAGGACCTTGGATGAGATGGACCAAGAGGGCAAGGACACGTTGGCCAGGGAGGAGCTGAGACGTGGCCTGAGTGAACTCCCAGCCATCTGCGACCTTCACCAGGGGATCCTGGAGGAGCTGGAGGAGAGGCTGGTGCACTGGTGAGCGGCCCCTGGACCCCCTCCACCCGCCTCCTCGCTGCTCTGGGGAATTGGAGAGAGGTGTCAGAACCCTACCCCCACGTGTCTCCTCCATTTGGCTGATGGGGAAGCCAAGACACCAGAGTGCTGGGTCGTCGGCCCAAAGTAAAACAACTGTGGGAGGTTCGGCCTGGGACCCCCACTGGGGATGCAGTGCCAGCCCCCACTGTCTAACATGGGGTGGTCACAGGCTGGTTCTCACTGTCCTGTCCCCGCCTCCCCCTTGGCTGCAGGGAGGGCCAGCAGAAGGTGGCTGACGTCTTCCTGGCCCGGGAGCAGGGGTTTGAGCACCACGCCGCTCACATCCTGCAGTTCGACAGGTACCTGAGTCTGCTCGGCGAGAGCTGCCTGCAGTCCCCCCGCCTGGCAGCTGCTGTCCAGGAGTTTGAGGTGGGTCCCTTGGTCCTCCACAAACCCACTCTAAGGATGCAGGGGTGTGGGTCAGTGCGGGGGTGCTGAATGCAGATCAGTGGGGCTTCTTAGTAGGCCTGAGGCTGGGGCCAGAGGGGCCGCCCTTGGAGGGTGGGGGTGACCCAGCAGGGGGAAGAACCTAGAAAATCCCCCTTTGGGCCATCGGTGACAACTTGGTGAGCCCCAGGCGTGGCCTCAGCCATGAGGAGGGTTTTAGTGGTCATTCTCCTAGAGAAGCACAAAACAAGCTGGGGCCCCAGCCATGGGAGTGGCCAACAGAGGGCCACCAACTGTGGATCCAGTTATTGGGCAGCCAGATCAAGGACTTTCTTCTGTCACTGACACTAGATGCAAAGTGGGGGCTGGGAGAGACGTGCTGCTGAGTGTAGCACAGTCTGCGAGCCCGAAGGAATGACCTGTCACGTGCGGGCGGGCGGTGCTAACCTGGAGAGGGGGCCTGGCTTTGGAGACGGGGAGGTGCTCAGCCTGGAGGAGGTGCTGATGGGACAGTGTGGGGGGCGCCGGAGCCCTGTGGCTGGGTCTCATGGAGTTCTGTTCTGCTCGTCCCTTGGGAGCAGCGGAGTCAGCAGGGAGGCGGCCAGAATGTGAAGCACCAGATGCTGAGGGTGGTTCGGCGCCTGTTCCAGTACCAGGTCCTCCTCACAGGTGGGCTGCGCACGGGGTCGAGGCACACCGAGGTGGTGCGGGGAGGAGGGCTCCTGCCGGGGGATGGGGCGGACCGGCGAGCTGTGCCGTCACGCCTCCTCCCACTGAGACGGGAGGGGCCGGGGAGGCGGCCGCCTGCCTGGCCAGCACCTTCCCTCTGGCTGGGCCTCGGACCCCCTGCTGCCACGTGGAAACCTGCCCAGTGGCCACCTCCTGTGTCTCCCTTCAGCCTCTCCCACCCTAACGCACAGGAACTCACAGCTTCCCTGGTTCTGCGTGTCCCCCCGTCTCAGTGGGTCTCATTCCCCCAAAGCCGTTGTTATCCCCGGAGCACTCCTGAGTCAGTGGACGTTTGCCCCCTCCGACCTGCTGGCCCTCTCTGTGGCTTTGCCACTGACCACTTCCTGCTTCTCAAAGCCCTTTCCTCTTGGCGCTTCTGTGGTCTCCTCTCTCCCTGCCTCCCTCCGACCTCTCTGACAGCTCCCTCTCCGCCTCTACTGGCCACCTCTCCTCTCCGCGGGCCCATAAATGTCAGTGTTTCTCGGGGCTCAGTCCCAGGTCCTCTTTTCTTCTTTCTCCATGAACTCTCCCATGGGAATGTCATCCCCTCTGCTCCCTCCACCTGCCAGGACACCCTTACCTCTGTCCTGAGCATCTGCCTCCCGAGTGGGCAGAGACCCCTGGCCTAGGAGCTGATGCTTTGGTGCAGAGACAGCACCCGCACTTAAAGGCATGCACGTAACTCCTGGGAGCGGTCAGGCTGTGAGAACAGACGTTCAGGCCGGGGGCGGAGAACTGATCCGCCCGTTAATCATTCAACGTTAATTCAGCAGGTGCTCATTAGGCCTCTCCCGTTTGCTGGGCCCTGGGCTAGGTGCTGGAGCGGTAGAAGTGAAGCAAGCAGTCAAAGTCTGTGATGCTGCGGAGCTTTTGCTCAAACAAATAAGGAAATGAAAGTGTAGTATGTCCGTGATAAGAGCTCTAAAGAAAAATAAAGCAGATTAAGGACTTAGAGGAGAACCTGGCTGCTTTAGTAGACACAGCCCTCAGGGAAGACCTCTCCGAGGAGGTGCCGTTGAACAGAGATCTCAGTGAAGTGAGGGCGTGAGCGGTATGAAGAGCTGGAAGAAGAAAGCACCAGGTAGAGGGGTAGTGAGTGCAAAGGCCCTGGGGTAGGAGCGAGCTCTGCATGTTCAAGAACAAGTGAGAATGCCAACACTGCCCGGTGAAGGGTGATGTGGAGGGGCAGCGGGAGCGAGGCCAGCCCGTGTAGAGCCCTGTGGTGTGCACGTATGGAAGGTCTAACATCACGCTCTACCAGGTCGGTGGTGACGTGCCTCCTGCAGCAGACTGCGTGCCTCTTGGAGGCAGGTTTCATCTCCGCATCTGTATCCCAAAGGTGCATCGCAGTCCCAGGCACACAGCAGGCGCTCTGTCAATGTTTGTTGAATGACTGAATGACTGGCAGCGGTGGCCACGATGCTGTGGTGATCCCAGGGGCTTGGTGTGCTCATGTGTTGCTGTGATGGGGCAAACAGGAGGGGTGGGGACACCCTGTTCTTCTGGGACTTTCCTTCCATCTCTGGAGAGAAGGCTCCTGCTGTGGACAGGAGGGGCTGGCCTCCCCAGGACACACTGACTCCTGCTCTTGCTCACTCCACAGACTATTTAAACAACCTGTGCCCGGACTCGGCCGAGTACGATAACACGCAGGGTGAGTCCAACGTGACCTCAGAGCCCCTCTTCCCCGACTCCAGACTCTACCCAGGTCCCAGGCGCCCGGCACGGCCCCCTCCCCACCAGCTGGGGGTGCAGGCTTCTGAGATGACCCCTCTTCACCCCAGCCACAGAGACTCCCCGGGAAGGGCTGACATCCAGTCAGGGGAGGAGAAGGGGCGACCAGAATTTGGTGATAGGAGGTGGGGCCAGCTCTGAAGCACTCACCCCAGACTCCCGGTTTCCTCCTGGTTCTGCGTAGCTGTCCCTGCATGTGACCTGCCAGGGCTGTCCCTATTTTAACATTCCATGTAAAGCCAGGGGAGCTGAGGCACAGAGCGGTCCTGTCACGTCGAGGTCACTTAGGCAGCAATGGCTGAGCTGGGACTGGGCATGTGACCTGACCCAGCATGGGAAGGCTTGGTGCTTCCCATATACAAGGCCCTGTGACTGCAGCGGGGACATCGGGGGAGGGGCAGCCGACAGGGAAGAGGTGAGAATGGGGCAGTGAGACCGGCTCTCCCCAGAAGGCCCTGTGCTCTGCTCTGCTTCTCTCTGCAGGTGCGCTGACCCTCGTCTCCAAAGTCACAGACCGCGCCAATGACAGCATGGAGCAAGGGGTAAGTCCGGCCCTGGGCACCTTCCCTCAGGTGCGGGTCCAGGAGCCCCGCACTCTGCCCAGGGCTGCCTTGTGAGACCCCACTTCTTGGGGAGGGGGCAGTGCAGGCAACCATTTGTCTCGTGGGATCTTGCAGAGAGCCTTGGGTTCTGGCCCTGACACTTGCTGTATGACCCCAGGTCCTGTGTGTCCCTCTCTGGGTCTCCAGGTCATCATTTGAGTGATGAGAGAGGCTGCAAACTTGCACAGACACGGTTCTGATGCCCCAACTGTGGTCTGAGGCCATCTGCATCCGCACCTGGAATGTTCTTTGAACTATAGATTCCTAGGCAGGCCTTCGATCTTCCCAGTGGCACTTCTGGGGTTGGGATCCAGAGACAGGCATTTTTTACGAGCACCCCAGGTGATGTTTTGCCCACAAAAGTTTGAGAGCTGTTCATCCAGGGGAACACGGGAGCTCTAAGCACACACACAGTTCTGACAGGGAGCACCTGTCAGATATTATTGTCTCTGCTTTCGGGAGACACCAATCAGATATTATTGGGTTTCTGTCCAGGATGGCCAGCTTTGTCACACATCCTATCTCTGTTCCAGTGGTTTCCACGGTTACTCGTGTCCATGTATTTTCTGCTCCACTGAGATGTGAATGGGTTAGAGCTGTGTGTTGAGAATGATCCTGAGGCCAAGTCCTAGCTCTGTGGGAGAGAGTTCAGGGATCAGCTGGTGATGCCTTGCATGGGCAGAGACGGGAGGGACGGTGGAATGTGCGCTGAGCAGTTGCTCAACTTTGCTGTGGCAGAGGCACAGAGCGTGCTTGTAGTGAGCCATCCGCAGGCAGAGAGAGTGGAAGGGAAATCACTTCTGTGGGACACCTGCCGTGTGTCAGATCTTGTGCCGGGGGTGGAGGTGCAGACAGAAGGCGTGAATCCCAGGCCTGGAGGAAGTCACAGCTTTGTGGAGCAGCAAACATGAGGACATGAAGGACCACGATGGAGGAGAGGGAGAAAGTGCCCCAAGGTTCGGAGAAGGGAGACGTCTCTCCAGCGGGGACTGTGAGATGTGGGAAGAGATGGTGCAGGAGTGCCCCCACACGGAGGGCTGTGCACCTGCAGAGAAGGCAGAGGGAGGGGAGGTGGTCCCGGAGGAGGGCCTGGCCTGGGCACAGGCCTGAGATGGCGAAGAGGGGGGATGTCAGAGTTCAGAGGGCCACCTGCAGTGGCTGGGAGATGGGAACAGCTTGGGCGTGGCTGGACCAGAGTCTAGGGAGAGAGGGCGCTGGTGGAGGGTGTGTACCACTCGGTGTGAAAATCCAGCAGGTCAGACACGCCATTGTCATTAGGCCAGTCCATGAGCTCCCTGCACTTTGTCATTTTGGCATCTTGTACGTACAGTGAGATTTCTCTCTGTGCAGCCAAAAACCAGAGGTGCTTTGGAGCCGGCGCCTTGTCACGACGCGGCAGCAGACAGCTGGGCTCTCCACACTTCCCTGTGGTGAGCGAAGCCTCTGCCTCCACCAGGAACAGCTAGGTCAGGAAGGGCCGCGTCGCCCCTCCTGCCACGAGCTCCTGCGTGCAGCGCCCTCCTGAAGCAGGAGCTGGAGTAGCCCACGGCCGCACGCCCTCCTGGCCTTGCCCAAGGGCCAGGCTGGCTGCTGCGCCAGGATGCACAGGCCGGCTCTTGTCTCCCCAGCTGCCGGTGGGTGCCGCACCAGGCCTGCTCGGGGCCTGGGGCCTCTGCCTCAGGCTTGCTGGGGCGGGGCTAGGACTCTTCCCAGATAAGCCCAACCCTGAGGCAGAGCTCAGTGGTGTGAGTATTCCTGAAGGATGCGCTGGGCTCTGTCTCTGCTCCCACCCCACTCCAGCCACTTCCCAACTCAGGCTTCCTCACCTCCCAGCCCTGCCATCCCATTCTCCATCTGGCAGCCAGAGTGATCCTGTTAAAATACGTCTACTGGTACCAGTCCCCCCGTTTGCAAAGCCTTCCATGCATCCACATGGCCTTGAGTGGAATCTGGAAAGTACTTATTGGTCGTGAGGACCAGGGAAGGCTTCCTGGAGGAGGCAACGTTCATTTGAGGTTTATGCTCACATTGAACCATTCCCACAATTCCTCACAAAAGTCATAGCTGGAGGTATGATGTCTAGGCAGAGCCAGATTCCACCATCAGACCGATTCAGAATGGGACCCACATACCACCCAACACCCAGTCTGAGGTGCCACATCCCCTCCTCCCCCCAGGCCCTGGCTACCTCCATCCTGCTTTCTGAATAGAGTTCATTTTTTAGTGTTTTAGAACACTTTTAAATTTACAGAAGAAATTAAAATAATACAGAGAATTCCCATGTATTCCACACAAGTTCCAGTTACTAACATCTTACATTAGTATGGTGCAGTTGTTGCGTTAAAGGACCAATACTGACATAGTATTGTTAACTAAAGACCGCAGTTCATTCGGATTTCCTGAATTTTTGCCTGATGTTTGCTCCAGGTTCCCATCCAGGCTATCACATCGCATTTAGGCGCCGCGTTTCCTTAGGCCCCTCTTGACCGGGAGTTTCTTTGATTTTGATGACCTTGACAGTTCTGAAGAAGGCTGGTCAGGTGGGGTGTAGGGTGCCCTCTGCTGGAACTTCTCCAGTGCTTTTCTCCTTGTTAGACTAGGTTTATACTTTGAGGGGAGGAAGATCACTGAAAGTACTACTTTCGTCACATCGTGTGAAGGGTACATACTGGCAACGTGATTTATGACCGTCGGTGTTGACCTTGACCACCTGGCCAAGGTCACGTTTGTCAGATTTCTCCACTGTAAGATTACCCCCCACCTGCCCTGTCCATCCTCTTTGGAGGAAAGTCAATGTGAACAGCCCTCTCCTTGAGGGCGGAGTGTCTACCTAAATTATTTGGAACTCTTCTGCAAGGGAGATTTGTCTCTTCTCCCTCATTTATTAATGTATTCAGTATTAATAAATAAGTTATACCAGTAAGGACTGATGGATATCTATGTTGTGTTTGGGTTATAATCGCATCTACTTAATTTTATTTCTCAAACTGTTCTAGCTTTGGCCACTGGGAGACGGACCAGTTCACCCCTGTGCCCCTTTCACATACGCCCGTTAGTGTGGGTTTGGGTGGGGATTTTTATTTTGTTTAGTTATTTTTTGAGAACTTCCTTACCTCCTGGAACTATAAGATGCTCCAGACTCATGTATATTTCCTGCCCCAGTCTTAGAATCAGCCATTTCTCCAAGGAACTCTGGTTCCTTTAATTGGATGATGGTATTAGAAACCAAGATCTGGGCATCAGGTATGCTCATTGCTACTGGGGTGGCATTTCTTCTAGGTTCTTTTAGCTACAGAGCACAGAAATATATCTATAGCTATTTCTATACATAACCATCTGCATCTGTAAGGTAAATATGAGTTCTAACTGGTATCTTCAGTTCTTACCATACCAGCCTCCTCCCCTGGCTTGTCTGTAAATTTCCACTCCAACAGGGAGAAACCTGGCTCCACCACCCAACGTCCATTTACTTAATTGATCAATCTGTCTACCTTCTTGAAAAATATTTTTCCTGGGTTTGGAAATCTGGGTTGACCAATACTTTCTTTCACTGCTTTAAAGATGCTACTCCACTGTCTTATGGCCCGCATAGTATCTGATAAGAAATCAGCTATGTTTCTGTTTCTCCTCCTTATGTGATGTGTCCCTTTTTTTCTGGCTGCCTTCCAGATCTTCTCTTTACATTTGACTTCTAGAGGTTTGACTATGATGTCTGAATACGTGTGTTTTTAGTGGGGGTGGGTGGCATTTATCCTGCTATGATTCTTAAGCCTCCTGGATCTGTGGTTTGTTGTTGTTCACCAATTTTGGAAAACTCTCTTGGATGCTCTGCTGCTGCTGTTGTTTTTGTTTTTCCCCACACTCTTCTCTTCTCTTTGTGTTTTGGTTTGGTTTATCTTAGCTTACCTATCTCCATGTTCATTCATCCTTTCCTCAGCTGTGTTCAGTTTGCTGCTAAGTCTGTCAAAGGAATTCTTCATTTCTGATACCACATTTCTTATTTTTCACATTTCCATTTGACTCTCTTGTGTAGTTTCCATCTCTGCTGAAACTCCATCTGTTCATGAATGCTGTCCACCTTTTCCACTAGCTCCTTTAACATTTTAATCATAGTGACTCTAATGTCCTTGTCTGATGGTGCCAGCATCTGTGTCACCTCACATTCTGGTTTTCTTGAATGCTTTGTCTACTGAAAATCAGTTGGGGTTCTCTTTTGCCTCTTGTGTGTTTCTCGTAATGTCTGAACACCATAGCTCATGTGTAGAGGAACTGAGGGAAATGGTATCTACCCCCAGAAGTGGGCATGCCTCTTTTTTGGTCATGCCGTTCGTGTCAAGGGTGGGAGTTGCATCAGTCCAGTCAGCAGTTGAGCTGGGTTTGGGTTTCGTTGTCACCATCGTCACCTTCAGAGCCCCGCAGACGGGGCTCCTCTAGAAGGGGGTTGCCATTACCTAATGCTATTTGTGGGGGCCTGAGGTGCCAGAGAGTTTTCCTCATATTCCTACTCCATCCTCAGCTTTTAGCAATCCCTGCACCACAGAAGGGATCTCTGTGTGTTCTTGCCCCTTCTCAGAGGTAGACTGCTGGTTCCTGTCACTCAGTCTTAAGTAGGGCCTCCGAGCCTGGCTCTGCCAGCACTCCCGTCCCTCCCCTGCAAGGCAGCCGAACTCTGCCACGCGTCTGTGGCAGGTCTTGGAACGGTTTCTGCTTTGTGTGGGTGCACGATCCTGGGCCCAAGAGGTTGGCTCTCTCAACTTGGGGTAGACAGCTGTGACTTCGGCCTTTTCCCCAGAAGCAGTGGATGGCTCTTTGCCTGGGCTCTGGGAGGGGGTGTTGCCTCGCCTTCCCCAGGGGCCGAAGGGTTTTGTAGGAGAGAGGGGCCTGGGGAAGTAGGCAGGTTTTTGTGCCAGCCCCCCAGTGACAGCCTGCATGCCTTCACCACCAAGGAGGGGTTCTCTCTGGCCCCCAGCCTTCCTTGTAAACACCTGGCAGAAACTCCTGCAAATTCCCCTTGTGTCTGAGCTCCCTGTTATTCTAAACGGTCCCACCAGCCCACCCTGACCTTTAAGAAGCCACTAACATGTTAGCCGCTTTCTGCCCACCCTCCGGCGCATACACTCTCTCGTGTGTCCGTGGAGGGGCTGGTCTGTCTGTGGGATTCAGTTCACTTGGTGGCCTTGGGAGCCCAGCTCTCCAACTGGCATAAGGAGAGCTACGATTTCGTAGGAGCTCTGGCTTTTTCTCTGTTCAGGTAGGGGCCTTGTCCTCCCGCCACTCTTCTGTCATAAGTGGAAGTGGAACAACTTTCATACATTTCTAATATGTAGGATTTTATGCCCTAAACTAGGGACGGTACAAAGGCTTTTTCAAGGCATTTTCTCTACACACGATTTTCACCTTGTTTGTTAACTTTAGATCCAACCCTGCATAAGGTTCTGGGGCACCTGCCCCATGGTTTAGGTGCTCGTTATTTGCAGTATTATGGGGCGGTGTTCCCAGGGGAGGGAGGCCTGTCCCTTCATGTATTGGGGATGCCCAGTGAGGGACTGACAAGGAGCTCCCGTGCACACTTGCTTTTCTTCAGGGAACCATTTCCTCCCCACGATGTGTTTTCTTGGTTTCCCTCCCTCAGATGTGCCCCCACCAAGGCTGCAGGCCCAGAGAGCCAGTCTGTCCACGGGCATCTGTCACCTCTGGGCTTTTGAAGTCTGGATGCTCCAGGCCTTTCAGGGGACTCAGGCTAGAGTAGGAGCAGTGGCCGGCAGACAAGCAGCAAGGCCAAGTGACCACCCCTGTGGCGTACAGAGAGCTGGTGGTGTCCGACCCCAGGCCCGGAGGGACTAGCCGACCTGGGCAGCCCACACGCTTGGCGTCCTGCAGACCGGGCTCAGTTCCCAGTCCTGCCACCGACAGGAGGTCGGACAGGGGGCGAGGCCCTCTGGGCTCCGTTTCCTTCTCTGACGAGGAAGCAGTGCCACTCCTTACAGAGGAGACAAGGGGCCCTGAGCATCTCCCCCCCACCGCCTGCTCCCACCCACAGGAAAACCTGCAGAAGCTGGTCCACATCGAGCACAGCGTTCGGGGCCAAGGGGATCTCCTCCAGCCAGGAAGGGTGAGTGCCACCCGCCAGGGGCAGGGGCAGAGGGCGGCCCGGCAGGCAGGCAGGCGGGCAAGGCCCTGATAAGCACCATTGTTCAGCTGGGCTGGCCCCAGACAGGCCGGGCTGCAGGTGCTGCACCGGGGAGGGAGGCGGCGGGGGGGGTGCGGGCTCTTTTGGGCTCCCCAGGCCCCCGGCTGCCACCCCTGGGCTTTTCCACTCTCAGGGCCTTTAAAGGAGCAGTGCCACTTGAGTTCAGTGTTCCCTGGGTCCTTGTCACCTCTGAGAAGAAGAGACACCAAGTGTTCTTAGTTTAGTTCAGCATTGCTGGGAAATCAGGGGAACCATCTCTCAGGAGTCCCAACAAAGCATTTTAAAAATAACATTTTTCAAGAGACAAATTTACCCACTTTAAAGCTTCCAAATGGAAAGCATAAAACTCAGCTCAAAAATAGTCAAAAAAAATTTTATACAGTAAAAGCTGTGTTTGTTACCTATTACCGTCCATAAAGGGCAAGAAGCAGAAGAGTGAGAGATTGTGCTCGGGAGATTTTACTCAACACTGGCAGGGATCTCACTGGTCTGAGCGTCTGTAAAATCACACCTAGGGGTTTGGCCTGGGTCTTGAGCTCAGTGAATATTTATTAAACACCTGTTTCTATCCTCCAGATTAAGGGGGCTATAGTAGCAACTGTTCACAGGTTTGCATCTATTTTAGCAAACTTTCAGAGGCTCTTCTCTGACTGGACCCCTTGTGATGGCAAACCAAGGGGCGAGTCGTTCTTTGGACCGCTCTGGCTGGAACAGTGTCTAGATCTTGGTGTAATTCAGGGCGGGTGATCCTGCAAGGCCAGATACCTGTCTCCAGAGCTGCTCTTCCGAGCACAGACCACCTCTCCTATGCTGGGAATTCTCCCATCAGCCGCTCTGGAACTCTGGACAACACCATAAATTGAGTTTTCCACTCAAAGGCCTCCCGCCACCCTTCTCCAGGACAGTAGGGGGCATCAGCCTGACCCCCGAGGTCTGCTTCTCCCCCCACAGGAGTTTCTGAAGGAAGGGACGCTGATGAAAGTAACAGGGAAAAACAGACGGCCGCGGCACCTGTTTCTGGTAAGTACCTGGCCCCCGACCAGGCGCTGGGGACTGTCCAGTTCTGCGCAGTGTTCTGGGGCCGGTATTCCAGGACGTCTGGAAAGGAGGGAGGAGGACTAGCCCAGAGCCGAATCCTTAGCAGGAGGGTCATTCTGTACAGCCGAGCTTTCCAGAAAGCTGAGAGCTTGACCCTTGGAAGCCACAACCCATCCCTCATGTATTATTTGAATGATTTTGAGTGGAATGTTGCCAAATTTTAATGATCCACGTGCCTGTCTGAAATGTCCTTAAACTGGGAATGACTGTTAACTGCCTTATCCAACATGTAAGGGGAGTTGACGTGGCGAATCTCCCAGCAGCGGGGAGGCAGAGGCCCCGAGGGAACCAGGGTTTGACCCGAGCCACAGCCTTTCTCCACGGAGCACAAGGCGGGCTATGGTGTAACATTTCTGGTGGTTTACAGCCACGGCCTGGAACCGCAGGGAGTGACCAAGCCTGTGATGTAGCGACAGCCACCTCAGAGGCTGCTGAGCGGCAGGCGGCTCTTCGTGCCAGTCCTGAGACACTTTGCCATCTAAGTTCTCCCGGCTCCTTCCCCGTGAGCTGTCACTTGCTGTTGCTGTCAGCCGTGGCTGCCTCCTTACACTTGGCTGGAGTGGTGTGCAAAGTGGAAGCAGGGCGGCTCTGAGCCGGTGTCCAGGGCCTGTCTGTGCGGACGTGTACTGAGCCGGCACCTCCTGCGAGCTGGGCGCTGGGAACCAAGAGACGAACATCACGTGCCCTGGCCTCCTCCCCCCGTGCCTGTTGTAAAGACCGAGTTATAAGAACAGTGTGGGCAGAATCTCAGAGCCAGGGAAGCAAAGCAGAGGATGCAGGAGCGGCAGGGAACAGAAAGCGGAGCGGCCCAGTGGCGGCTGACATTGAGTGTTTACTGGGTGCTCCGCACTGTGCTGAGTGTGTCGTGTGTTTCCTGGAGAAAATGGTACCCGAGTTAAGCCCACAAGGAAGGATAGGAGTTTGTCAGGTGCACGAAGGAAGGGCGTTTCAGGAGCGGGAACAGCATGAGCAAAGAGTAGAGGCGTGAGCAGCTCGGCGTGTTGGGAGGAGCTCTGTGGGTCTCATGGAATCACTGGCTGCAGGTGGGCTCTTCCGCTCCCCAGTGGGGTCTACACTGTGGCTCAGCCACTTGGGGCTGAATCCCGGGGAGAGCTCATGGTCCGGAGAAGGGGATCCCAAGTCTGCAGCTGCCGGGCAGGTTAGCTGAGCTTATGTCCCAAGGCCTCCGCCGGGCTGCATGGGTCAGTCTGCTCTGCACGGAGCACAGGTGGTCCGAGCTCAGGGGCTCCCCACCCGCTGCTCCCTCCTAACAGCCACCTGTCACCTCCCTCGCCCTGGTCGGTGGTGCTGCGGTGCCCGGGGACATCTGGCTAAAGGCAGGAGGAGCTAGGATCCCTGGGGAGCTTTGAGAGGGATCTGAGAGCCAACCACTGGATGCTCGGATTTGAGTTCTCAGAAGGGTCCTGAAGTCCCTGCAGATGCTTGAATCCCTTTCTCTCGGTAGTTTTTTGACCTCTGCTCGCTGCCTGCTGTGACGTCACTCATTCTGCAGCTCCTGTCTGTCTCCTCCTGTGTCCCAGGATGTGTGTGGGGTGTGCAGATGGGGCCCCCGCCCTGTTGTGGATCTTGGAGTCCAGTGAGGAAGCCGTCCTTGTTCCATGTTAGAGCCTAATATTTGAGAACTTTCTGTTGAGAAGAAATGCACACCATGTGGGCGGGAATGAGCTGGGCTGAGCCGGTTAGATCCTCACCAGACACTCAGCCCCTCTGCGGCCCTGACACAGTCGCAGACGTGTCTGAGTCTCCAGTTTCCCACCAAGAAAGTGGAAATCCTAGGCAGTTTGGGGAACTGATTGGGGGGCCTCATGTGTCTGACGCATAAAAACCACTTATTTGATGAGAATTTCCACCCTTCCCTCTGAGGACCCACAGGACATGGGTCTCCGCCCCAGGGCAGCCCTGTGGTGAGTTGGAGCCCATGACTGGGTCTCCTGAGTCCTTTCTTCTCCAGGATGGAAAGTGGGGGGGTCTGGGCTGGTAGCAAAGAGCATGGGCCTGGGAGTCAGACTGGGTTCACGTCCCAGCTCTGCTGCTTGCTGGCTGTGAGACTGCAGCAAACTGAGCTCCGTCTCCCCTCTGGCCGTGCCCCCCTTGTCCCTGTGCCTGTCACAGGGACATCAGATGCCAGGCAGAGACACAGTGTCACCATCTCCCCCTCCCCCACTCCCTCCCCCTCCTTCCCTCCCCACCCTCTCCTCTCCTCCCCTCTCTCCCTCCCCCGGGCTCCCTCCAGCATCAGTGTGGCCCCTCCCCGGAGCCTCTGTCTCAGCCATGGACAATGAAAGGCCTGGTCTCTCCTTCCTCTTGTCGTTGGTCCGTAAGGCCCCCCCCCCAGGTCTGAACCTCGGACCCCTTCTTCTCTCTGCCTCAGGACAGGACCTCCCACTGAGTGGGTGTTAGTAGTTACCCCCTGGAGGGGTAGGTGGGTGGAGGATGGATAGACGGACAGGCTCTTGGGCCAGCGAGCACCATGGCAAATGTACTTAAGGAAGAACTTTTCTTCCTTCTCGCATGCTAATTTCATAAAATAACCTTAACAGAGGTTATTGTGAGCAAAGTCAGGGCATCTGCCCACAGCACGCAGGGGCCTCCGTGATGCTGGGGGGGGGGGGGGTTCCCACAGTGGCCCTGGTGTCCCCTCTGGCCCCAAGCAGTAGGTGGGGCTGCCCACTGGTGGCTCCTTATTGAGAGAAATTCCCCCTTACTCCTCCATGAGGAGCCCCTCTTCCTCCCTCCACGGGGCTGTAAACACGCTTTGAAGAGGACAGGAGGTCCGCGGGCAGTTGGGAGGCAGCGTGGTCCTGAACCACCCAGGGAGCCTCAGGGGCTAATGCCGTTGCCATGGCAGCAGGGGCAGCCACAGAAAGGCTGGGGCCCCGTGGTGAGTGACACCAGCAGTTCCCCAGGGTGGGTGGGGCCTGGTCACCGTGCGGGCCCCCCCAGCACACCACCCTGGACACTCGTGGAGGCAGCCTCATTGACTCGCGACCCTGGCTCTGCCACAGAGGAGCTTTGGGATCCTGGGAGGCTATCAAGCCAGCCTGTGCCTCAAGTTTCTCCCTATGAGAGGGGGAGATGGTGACAACAGTGTCTGCCTTTTGTTAGCGGAGGCCTGTTGGAACCCCGCCTCACGCATTCTTTTATGATCGTCTGTGGCTGTTTTTAGGCTCCAGTGGCCCAGTTGAGCAGTTACGACAGAGACCATCTGTCCCACAAAGACTGAAATATTTACTCTCTGGCCCTTGACCAAAAAAATTGCTGGACCTGGTCTACTCCAACTCCATGTAGAGACAGTGAGGCCCAGAGAGAGGAAGCGTTTGCCTGAGGTCACACAGCAGCTCTGTGCCCAGGCCAGGTCTCGGCACTGCCCTGGCCAGAAGGGCCAGTGGTGGGAAAAGTCACCCATTCTGCTTCCTCAGCAGACTCTGCAGGGAGACGAGGGTGAATCCCGAGTTCTTGTCCTGTTTCAGACCCTGAGATGCCTGTCCTGTCCCATCCCCGGGACACCCTGGTTTACATTGGCTCCCGTGTGCCAGGGCTCGCCAGCGCCACTCAGTGTTCACAGTGCGGTGGGGGTGGGGATGTCCCCCACGTGGCAGGTGGGGTGGCTGAGGCTCAGAGAGGGAAGCGGCCTGTCCATAGTCACACAGCTGCTGCAGAGCAGGGTCAGGATTGACGGCCCACAGCCCCACCCGGAGCGTGACATTGGCTCTTCAAGCTATAAACCTCTCAGCCAAGCAGGAACACTTTCCTAGGGAGGTGAGGTGTCTTCGCTGGGTTTCTCTTGTCTGCCCTGCACGGCAGCGGGCAGCTTCAGCTGTTCACTCAGCAGACAGTAGTGGGGCGCCTGCTATGTTACTGGAGGTCCAGCAGCAAGCAGGACCACCATCTCCCTGTCCTCGGGACCTGCCTCCCTCCCTCCCTCCCTCCTTCCCTTCCCTAGCTCTGCCTTATGGAGGCTTAATTTATAGAGAGTAAAATGCATCCGTTTTAAGTGTACGTGTCAGTGTGTGTTGACAGTTGCACACCATGGTGGCACCACCACCGGGGTCGAGATCAGAGCACACCCAGCCCCCCAGCACGGTCCCGGGGAAGCAGCGTGCACCCCTCTGCGTCCGGCTTCTGTCACTCCATGTGTGCTGGAGGTCCACCCCCGTCGTCCTGTGTGTCACTTGGTTCGCCTGGTGGCCGAGTGGCTGTGCTGAGCAGCGTGGCTGCACCACAGTTTGTGTGTCCGGTCACCTACCGGTAGACATTTGGGCTGTGTCCCTTTTGGGCTGTGTCCCTTTTGGGCCTCTGAATGTTCCCAGACCTCACCTTTTGTGAGTCTCCGCCTTTGCTCCTCTTGAGTGTCTGCGTCAAAGCGGGACTGTGGGGAAGCGGCTCACGTTTCAGCCCAGAGCGGCTTTGCTCTCCCTCGGGGGTCCCTGGGGATACAAGGGATCCTCCAGGACACGCCCATGCAGCCCTCCGGGGCCAAGTCATGTCTGACGGGTCCCCTCTCCCCAGATGAGCGATGTGCTCCTGTACACGTATCCGCAGAAGGACGGGAAGTACCGGCTGAAGAACACGCTGGAGGTGGCCAGCATGAAGGTGGGTCCCCAGTGCGGGAGTCCAGGGTGGGCGGGTAGACCCCAGGGGAGGAGGAGACCCAGCAGAGGAGGAGCCGGAGCCCCATCATGTGAGTTACAGCAGGTAGTCCTGGGAGAGCGGGGTGAGGGAGGGCTTCCTGGAGGAGGGGGGCTGAGTCCCAGAGTGGATATTTGGGTAGAGGCTGAAGGAGAGAAGGAAGGGAGTCATAGGAGGAGGAAAAGGTATAGGAAAGGCTTGGAGGAAGAAAACAAGCAGGTGTTAATTTTTTTAAGTGTGTTTATAATACATATAATACAAAATTTACCATTTTAAACATTTTAAGTGTGCAGTTCAGTGGCATTAAGTACATTCACATTGTTGTGCAACCACCACCACCATCCATCCCCAGAACTCTTCATCTTCCCAGACTGAAGCTCTGTCCCCATTAAACACTGACTCCTCTCTGTCCCCCTGACCCCCACCATCCTCCTTTCTGTCTCTATGGATTTAGTTAACTGTGGGACTGCCTGTGAGTGGAATCACACACTATTTGTCCTTTTGTGATGGGCTTGCTTCACTGAGCATAATGCCCTCAAGGTTCATCCTTGTGGTAGCAGGTATCAGAATTTCCTTTTTAAGGCTGAGTAGTACTCCATCATATGTGGAGACCACACTTTGTGTACCTTTCATCCATCCATGGACTGGGTTGTCTCCACCTTCTGGTGGCTGTGAATAATGCTGCTGTGAACGTGGAAGTACAGAGACCTGTTAAAGGGGAGAGAGAGGCCAGCCCAGCTAGACAGTCTCATGGGTGAGGTCGGAGAGGCGGGAAGGGCCGGGTTCTCTGTGACCAAGCTCAGTGTAACTTGGTCCCGAATATGGGGCCCTTGGGAGCTAATGGGGATTTGTGATGAGCAGGAAGTTTTAGAAAGTTAATTCTGGTGTAGCGTGAAGTGGTCAGAGAGGGGACACTGAGGTGGGAGAACGGAGGGCAGAGGTGAGGGCTGGAGGAGCCTATAGAGGGCACCGCGGACCAAAGCTTCCGCTCAGGAGCCTGCTACAGAAATGCTGAGGGAGGGTGGCCGCTGAGCAGGAGAGGTGGTGAGGGAGGGTGGCCGCTGAGCAGCGACTTGTCCCACACGATGGGCTCTAAGAGGGACGCTCACAGCCTTCTGAGGGGGACGGTGCAGAGTCAGAGTCACCCCCTCCTCCAGCACACAGCATCTGCCCAAAAGAAAGGCTTGCCCTTTATAGATGAGGAAGCTCTGGCTCAGGGAGGGGCAGTGGCAGGACCGGGAGAAGAATCCGGTCTGTGAGGCACCCCCACTGCCCCCACCTGAGGGCTGCTGTCGGTTTCCAGGTCAGCCGCCCGGTGATGGAGAAAGTGCCCTACGCCCTGAAGATCGAGACTTCCGAGTCCTGCCTGACTCTGTCTGCGAGGTATGGGGCGTGGGGCGGGGGAGGATCTGGGGCAGGATTTTGACGATGGGAAAGTTTGGAACAACAGATACTACACCTATTACCATTTTCATTTCGGTATCCTTTTGGGTCAGAGGACTTTTGTTTTTTTCATCATGTCTTGTCCATTTTTGCGTTGCAGACCACTTTGAGAATCTGATAAATCTATGGCTTCTCTCCCCAGAAACAATGTGCATACACATAAAACATTACATAGAATCTGAGGGGTTTCCAGAGTCCGTTGCTTAAATCTGACAATCACAATACCTCACGGCTGTAAAACCCTACAGATTATTGGGTCTTCACAGGAGTAAGAAAAGTTAAGGCCAGAGGAAAGTGCGTGGTGCAGCTTAGTTCATAAAGGGGTCTGCGTTTAGGCTGCCGCGTCTGGAGAGAGAAAGAAAGATAAGGGGTGAGCAGCCAGCCCTGTGCTTTCCCCGTCTGAGGGTGAGGGCTTTCTATCAGGGACTGCTTTCCTCAGCCCTCAGGCTGCCCAGGGATCCGTCCTCGTCCTCTCTGGCTTCCCACAGAGAAGGAGCTCCCCCTCCCCTCTTCCAGGGCAAGCGCAGCTCCAGTCCCCGGAGCTCAGAAACGGGGAGGTGGGGCTCCTGCCAGGGGCTGCTCTGGGCATGGGGGCGGGGGGGGGCAGGGTTCCCTAGGTCTGTGTGTCTTTCCTCCCAGCAGCACATGACAGGCGGCAGCAGGTCCCGTTGTGGGGTGGCCCTGGGCCTGGGACGGTACTCCGCCCTGGCGCACATTGTCTGGTGGATGCACTCGCCCACTGAGTGTTTATTAGCTGCTCCTCAGTGTGCGGTCCTGTGCTGAAGACACAGACCGTTTAAACCTTGACTGGCTTGGGGAGGGCCCACTTCATAGGCTGAGCTGTGAACTGGTTACAGTGCGGAACGTAACTGCTGTAATAGTTAGTAGTGACAACAAAAGTGACATGCACGGGCACCTGCCAGGTGCCAGGTGTCTCCTCTGACCCCCACCCCCACCTTGGAGGTGGGGCCTGCAGCTCCTCCCCTGCACAGGGAGTTGAGGCCTGGAGAGGTGTCCCCCATGAGCCATGTGAGGCAGAACTGAGGTTCAGACGCAGGACTGTGACCCAGGGCGCTTCTCCACTGCTGTCTCCTGCCTGGGGGGGTGGAAGGAGCCTTGGAGATTCTAAGGAGTGACCACCGCATCTAGGGGAGTGAGGGAAGGCTTCCTGGAGGAGGTGATGCCTGGGTGGGTTTCTGTGGCCTCTCCAGGTGAAATCAGGGGTATAAGGAGGCCCAGGGCATGGTTCCTTTTGCCCAAACGTGAAGCGAGGGTAGTGGCAGGCCACGCTCAGCCCTTCAGGTGGGGCTGCCCTTTTCTCCTAGGCAGGAACACTGCCCTTTGGCCAAGTGGCCTCAAGGAGCCACTGTCACTGACAGGTCAGTCTCCTTCCTGATAGCCCAGATGCTACACGCTGAAGCTTCCAGGGGACCCAGACACCTCCTTCTAGGGTTGCGCGGCATCTGGCTGCCCACCACCCTCCCTCCTAGGCCAAATCCTTCTCCCCGCAGAGTCTGCACACTTAGCGCGGGGTGGGAGCGACACCTAGTGGGCCCTGTGAGAATTTCCACCCGCGGCCTCTTGGGCAGCTCAGCCGGGTGTGGCGCCCACCACTCAGGAAGGGGGTAAAGAAGTCTGCTTTCTGGGTGAGTGAGTGTCAGGGAAGTTATGTGGGAAGATGAGGAGGAAGGTGGAGAGACTGGGGCCTTTGTCAGCATCTGTCTACCTCCCTTCCCCGTGATACCCCGCCCTTGGCCCCTACCAGCCCACACCCTAAAGCATGGGACCCTCTGAGCCTCGCTTATGCCCCTGGAACAGTGCTTTGCCATTGACAGAGCCTGTCCACACCCCACGGGTCCTTTCATTCCCCACGGCAGCCCTGGGAGTTGAAGGGGTAGCGTTGGCGTTCCCAGGTTACAGGCGGGGCCCCGAGGACAGCTAACGTGCGGGGCTCCTGCTCGTAGGCGGAGGGGCTGAGGTGCAAGCCGGGGCCGGCCTGGCAGGGGGCGGGTGCTGGCTGGTGGGACTTCAGGTGCGGGAGGCTCAGCCGTGGGGGAGGGGCGGGGCGGCCAGCACCCCGCCAGCCCTGAGAGGGCGGGAGGCAGAGCCCCTGCGCCCTGGCCCACTCCAGCTCGCGCCCACAGCTCCTGTGCGGAACGGGACGAGTGGCACAGCTGCCTGAGCAGAGCCCTCCCTGAGGACCACAAGGCCCGGGCTCTGGCCGCCTTCCAGCACAGCGTGGAGGTGAGTGGGGCGGCCCCGGGTTTCCAGGACGACTTGCATCTTCTTCCGTCAGGGCACTGGGTCCTCCTTCCGACCGGCTTGGGCCGTCACTGTGCCACCCACAGCCTGGCACCTCCAGCTCTGTTTCTCCCTGGAGGACACAGAGGGGCTTGCACTAGTAGGCTCCACCCTGGGCCACACACACACACACCCCGCGCAGGACAGGGTGTGCCTGTCCAGCTGGTCTCCTGACAATGCTGCTCATCCGATTCTGTTGCTCCAGATACGCGAGAGGCTGGGGGTCAGCTTGGGGGAGAGGCCCCCCACCCTGGTGCCTGTCACACACGTGATGATGTGCATGAACTGCGGCTGCGACTTCTCCCTCACCCTGAGGCGGCACCACTGCCACGCCTGCGGCAAGGTGAGCCTCCCTCACGGGGAGCCCCTGCACCGAGGTGGCACGGGGTGGGGGCTGAGGGGTGTCCAGCGGCGTGTTGGGCCCAGACTGGGGCGTGTCACACCCACCCTGCAAAGTAGGGGTTGTTCGTTCCCGTTTTGCTGATATCCTCAAACTCGGACTCCAGATCCCAGGCCTGATCCACTACACCACCACGTGCTCAAAAGAAAATTGTAGCGTGCACGGTTCTTGTCCTGGGAGAAAAAATGTCACGTCATGGTTAGTGACACAGGCTCGTCAGAAACACAGATAAGCTTACAGCATGGTGACAAGAGTTAGTAATATGTTGTGTATTTGAAAGTTGCTAAGAGAAAAGTAGATCTTGAAAGTTCTCATCACAAGAAAAAAGAATAACTCTGTGTGGTGATGGGTGCTAACTAGACTTCTGGTGGTCGCTGCATCATACAGTCGTCCCCAGGTGGCCAGGGCAGGACTGGGTCAGGACCCCATGGATACCAAGCTCTGAGGATGCCGAGTCCCTTATGTGAGATGGTGTGGATTTGCATATAACCTACACAATCCTCCCATATATTTTAAATCCTCTCTGGATCACTTATGATACCAAATACAATGTAAATGGTGTTTAAATTGCTATAAAGACAATGTAAATTCTACATAAGTAGTTGCCAGCATTCAGCAAATTCAAGTTTTGCTTTTGGAATTTTTTTTTGAGTGTTTTTGATCTACAGTTGGTTGGATCTGTGGATGTGGAACCTGCAGATTCAGAGGCCCAGCCATATATGTGTATATTGAATCACTGTGTTGTACACCTAAAACTAATGTAATGTTATCTATCACTTACATCTCAATTTCTTCACAAAGGAAAACAGCTAAGCACTTTCACAGAAACATAGTGACTGTGCTCAGAACATGGGGTCCTGGAGGGGTGGGGGGCCAGCAGAGTGGGGGACACGCCTCTCTGCACGTGCTGGAAGACTGAGACCCCCCCCCGACACGCGTACCCCCCCCCCCACCTGCAGATCGTCTGCCGGAACTGCTCGCGGAACAAGTACCCTCTGAAGTACCTCAAGGACCGCATGGCCAAGGTCTGCGACGGCTGCTTCGGGGAGCTGAGGAAGAGGGGCGGGGATGTCCCAGGCCTGATGAGAGGTACCCAGGGCCACCCTCGCCCTGCTTCCCCTCCTGGCTTCTCCCCAGCCCCTGGCTCATGTCGGAAACCGCTTTCCTAGGGAGGCTCAGAATAAAAGTAGCCCTCAAGGAAGAAATAGGACCTAAAAGCCACATGGGGTGGGGGGGGCACCATTTCCCGATGTGTCGGTTTTGTGGAAGATCCCTAAGTGCACCCGGAGGAAGGGTTCCTGGGGCAGCTCAGTTTGGGGAATGCTGGGTCTGTGCGTCTCTGTGTCGAGGACAGTAGGCAGGCACTCGTGTCTTCTTTGCCACAGCAGCCCTCTCTGCAGGCCTGTGTCCTAGGGGACCTTTTGGGGATAAGGATTGTGAGCCAGGTAGCAGGGGTGTTGTGCAGGGAGGAGCCGGAAGAGCTGAGCTCAGGGACAGGCTTCCCCAGAGCAGGTGGACCCTGGGTGTAAGACCAAGGACTGCCCCTCTCTGTCCACCCCCCCACCATGCCCAAGGCCATCGGGGAGGACAGCCCAGCCTCAGGGAGACATGAAGGAGGAGGGTCGGCACCTGAGAAAGCCTGCCCCACCCCTGCCCCCTGCCTTTGTGTCAGCAGAGGGGGTGTGCCCATCTCTCTGGCCACACTTAACCCCCAAGTGGGGCTGGTTCCCATCTCGGGGGTGGGGGGAGGCGGGAGCTCTGACCTCACGGGCACCGTGCGGACACTCACCCCTTCCTGTGGCCTGTCCCTCTGCAGAGCGGCCCGTGAGCATGAGCTTCCCCCTGTCCGCCCCCCGCTTCTCGAGCAGCGCCTTCTCGTCCGTCTTCCACAGCATCCACCCCTCGGCCTTCAAGAAGCAGAGGAAAGTCCCTTCAGCCCTGACCGAGGTGAGGCAGGTGGGGCTGCCTGCATGGGAGGCAGGGGATTTGCAAGGCTCTCCATCCCCCTCAGGGGACAGGCTCGGACCCCCACCCCAGCCGGACCCAGCTCTTCTGGGCAAGAGGATCCCTAATGGGACACATTCTGACTCCAGTAACACAGGCAGCTGTGAGGAACAGCCCTGCCTCCTGCACGTGGCCAAGAGGATGCCTGTCGAGGGCAGAGGACAGGGCCCAGGGGGCTGTAGGTGGTGCTGGGAGACATCGCTCCCCCTTCTGTCCCCCCAGCGCTTTCTTTTCCTCTTCCCCGTAGTCTTGACTGGTGCCCAGGGTTACTGCCCAGATCGCTTGGGCACTCAGGACTAAAGCAGCCAGTCCTGCTCCGCTCCCCCACGTCAGCCCCTCCCCGAGCTGCCCCGGTCTGCTACCCTGGGGGGTGAGCTGTGGGACTCCTTACAGGAAACCTCAGCATTGGCCCAACTCGATTCTGTTCTGCAGATAGGACCAGAGTATGTCTGCATTGTAATCACAACCACAAACAAACGCGTGCCCGTGAATGTGCAAGCTGTCAGAAGAGTGATCAGATGTTTCTGAGTTTGTTCATTAATATTCATTATTGAGTAGCAGGTGGAAAGGGTTTAAAAAGTGTTAGAGGTGAAACATTAAAATGGGTACAGTTCTATCCATTAACTTACTTCCTTTTGCATATTGAAAATCTTGGAAATAACATGTGATAAAAATTTTGTTCAAAACCCTGAAGACTACATGATGAAAAGTGGGTTTCTCTCCCTCCCCCAGACTCCTTCAGTCCCACTTCACAAAGGTAACCACCGTGAAGTTTCATATGGATCCTTCCAGAAATGTTTATGATTATACATAATGGAGGCGGTCACATCCTTTTTTAACCCATAAGATGACATAATTATGTTGAATCTTCTGTATGTTTCTTGCACTTAATTTATCTTCGATATCATTATTTCACATTAGTTCATACACAGAAATGTCACACTTGTGACGTCATTTACTTAACTCTTCCCTTTCTGCAAACAGAAAAGTTCACCCTCCAACTCCCACCGTGGTGTCTCCGTGAGCTGAGAACCGGAGTATTCCACGGGCGCAGACTTTGAGAACCACTGTTCTTACCCTCTGACGTCAGGCCATTCTGATCCTGGTGCAGTGTGGATCTGCCCCAGCCACGATGGCAATTTTTGCCCTAAGTGACAGCCTTTTTATTATTCAGCAGAGACCGCACCCTGAGCTCTGCAGCAGCCCCAGGGGGAATGTGCCCCCGGCTCCCGCCGCCCTTCCCCCTCCCCCCTTGCTCCGCCTCAGCAATAAGACCTGCTTCCCATGAGACGGTCTGCGGGATCGCGGCCCCCGAGCACCTGGCAGGAAGGGATCGCAGAGCGGGTTTCTCTCACGTGTTCTGTCCAGTCTGCCTTCCTCGCTCTGAGCTGCTCCAGCAGGTCAAGCGTGGGGAGAGCAGCCGTGTCTGGTGTCAGGGGTCCTGGGACCAGTGGGCGGGCAGGTTCCTTTCCTGGTACTTCTCAAAGCAGTCCAGCTGGCTGCAGCGTCCTCTCCCTGCACTGAAGTTAGCTGCCTTCAGGGCATTTGCAGAGAGATCTGAGTTCTAACCCTGTCTTCAGCCACGTTGGGCTTCAACCTTTGGTAGGTCCCTCCATTCCTCTGGGCCTCAGTTTCCCCATCAGTGACATGAGACAGTCAGATGAAATTATTTCAAAACCTGGCCTTCTTGCTCCAAAAGGGGAGTCAGTGTTTGTGGAGCCCTTACTGTGGGTCAGGCCCAGTACCTGACAGGTCTATCCTACATCATTTACCTCCAGTTTTACTGGAAAGACACGAGGCTTAGAGGCAGGAAGGAGCTTGCCTGACGTGGCCCGTCTAGTAGCTGGTGAAGCCCGGGTTGGAACCCGAGATTGGTGTTGCTCCAAGCCCAAGTTCTTAATCCCCAAGTAAAGCCTTTCCCACAGACAGCCACCACTACTGTTGATAGTAAGAGGCGTTAACAAATTCATTAGGCAGGAGATCATAGAACCTTGTAGGTAAACAGTATAGAAAAGATCCCTTTTTCTTTATTTTTTATTGAAGTGTAGTTGATTTACACTGTTGTGTTAGTTTCAGGTGTACAGCAAAGTGATTCAGTCATACATATACATGCACATATTCTTTTTCAGATTCTTTTCCATCCTGGGTTATCACAAGATATCGAATATAGTTCTCTGTGCTGTCCAGTAGGTCTTTGTTGTCTATCTGTTTCATAGTAGTGAGTGTCTGTTAAGAGGGATCCCATCTTAATTGTAAGAAAGAGGTAAGTTGAAAAGTGTAAGAATCGGTTTTAGAAAGAAGAAACGTTCCCCCGAGTATCTGTGGTTTTGTAACTTGAGGGCTTGGGGGCTGGGGGAGAGAACCAGGAATCTGCAGCCCCCCTGGGGCAGCACCCCTGCAAGCAGTTTTTGTTCCCGGTCCCGTCCATACCGTCAGTCCGGTCTCTCAAACACGGTGCTGTGTTGCTGCCTTCGAGGTGCTGGAGGTACCCTGAGTCCTCATCCAAGGCTCAGACTGCAAAGCGGTGTAGACACTCTGCCAGCCGGCTTGCAGTGCTCTCTCTGAGCCCTGCCCGCCCCCTGCTGCCCTGACGGCCCTGCTTCGCTCTGCCAGGTGGCCGCCTCCGGAGAGGGCTCCGCCATCAGTGGCTACCTCAGCCGGTGTAAGAAGGGCAAGCGGCACTGGAAGAAGCTCTGGTTCGTCATCAAAGGCAAAGTGCTCTACACCTACGTGGCCAGCGAGGTAGGGTGCCCCCGCTTTCTCCCCTCTGTCCCGTGGGGGCCCGCGGGTCACGCCCGTGCCCCAGAGCGTCCGCGTGGGGTGTGCACTGCGCCCCAGCCGTGGGCGGTGCGAGGCCTGCGTGTGGCCCCCGGCCAGTCACTACCAAGGGATGCCGCGCGCTGAGCGTTGCTGTGGATACACAGCCGCGCATCTGTTTCATGTGAAGGATTTGCCGTTTCCCTGTGGGGATAAGGTGGTTCAGCAGGCAGGCCTGGGCCCCGGCACGTTTGGGTGTCGCGGGCCCGGCATCTGGGAAAAGAAAGCTCCCTCTGCTCTCCACCTCAGTCGTTCCGACAAAACTCGGCAGCTTGGAGGAAACTACTGCACCTTTTTGTCTGTGCACTTTTCAGGGAACTATAGTGCCTCGTGGTAACTCTTCTACTAAGTAAAGCTTATGTTTATATATATTACAGAACATCTTACATTTATGTCTGCCAAAATACAGGGGAGAGGGCCTTGGCCAAGCGTGCTCCTGGAGCAGACGGGTGTGGGCTTGGTTGTACAGCAGGGGATGCTCCGGTCCTTCCCCGGGCTGAACCTGTGGGATAATGTGAGACATTCCTTGTCCAGGCCCCACCATCTGGTGGTCTCCACAGGCTAAACCCACTTTGAAGACAGGACTTAAATGCATCCTGCCCAGCTGCACAGAGTGGGTGCTTTACCCATGAGGACATGCGGTCAGCTCAGGGCTGGCCCTTCTCCCTTGACCACCGATGCCGGCGACCGGGCAGAAGGCACTTCCTTCTTCGGAGTGTAAAGCTTTTCTCTCGAGCTCCCTGTGGCTGTGACAGCTGCGGTCAGCCCCATCCCAGCAGGGGCACAGACCCAGAGGGGCCGCTGTGGGCCTGAGTGACCCAGGCGCTGTGTGAGCCGGGCCGTCCCCAAGGGGCCCTTCCACTCATGAGGCCACAGACAGGGCTCTCTGCGCCGAGGAGAGTGTTGATCTCCTCCTCAAACTGGCCCGTCTGCAGGCTGGGGCAGCGTCTCCCTCATGGTTGTCCCCCAGAGCCACCCACAGGGCCCTCTGAGAACTGGGGTCTGAGGGACCCTGAGGAGGCAGTGCCTGGACTTACTCACAGTCGTGCCTCTCGGTGCCTCATGTCTGAGGGTGTGTTGGGGTCTCCAGAAGGTGGGGCACCCCAGGCCGGCCTGACCACAGCCCCTTCCTCATGGGGGAGCCACTGTTGCACAGAACACACTTCAGAAAGAAGCTCTACCTTAGCTGGATGGACGAAGACTAGTGATAATTCACCAACCACCAGACAGAGTGGATCCTGTCTGAGAATGGAGAACCCAGTCTCCAAGCCCTGAGCAACAGTCATCGCAGAAGGGACAGTGTGGGCTGATTTTAAAAGACAGATTTAAGTATGCTTCCAAAGCCATTTCTTCAGAGAGAGGAACTTGTGCAGTTTCTCAGTAAGCCTTGCCAGTGGCGGGGCCAAGCTTTCCGATTCCATCAAAGAGAAAGATCTGTTAAAGTGGGTAGCCAGTGTTCACCGTCTACACTACCGTGAGCCCCGTCATGCACCCCGAAGCAGCCCAAAGCTCATGCACTTGCTGTTAGGTAACAATCGTAGGAGAGAGTGACTGTCAGAAATACATAGGAATCCTTTTTACTCTTTCTAATATTTTATTATTTAGTTAATATATTTGTTATTTTAAAACTTTTCAAACAAAAGGAAATGTTGAAACAGTTTTACAATGAACTGTTTTATACCATCAACTAGACTATCAATTAGCATTTTACTATACTTCCTTTATGGATCTATTGATTCATTCCCCCATCCACCTTACTTTTTGGTGCTTTTCAAAGTATCCTTCCCCCTAGAGTTCAGTATTTGTGTATCTTTTTTTTTTTTCCTTTGAGGTACAATTTATATATCACAAAGTACACAGATCCTAAAGGTACTGTTCATTAAGTTTTGACTAAGGCGTACACCTGTAATTCCCGCCTCACCCTTTTCCCCAGAGGCGACACACTGTTTTGATTTTTTTACACCGTATATTAGTTTTGTCTCCTTTAGATCTTCACACGAATAGAATCGTGTGACTTCTTCCACACATTGTGATGTTTTTGAGATTTATTCGTATTGTTGCATACAGCAATAGGCCATTCCTTTTTATGGCTGAGTAGTATTCCATCTTGAATTGTTGACCCTATAGATCAATTTGCAAGAATTGGCATCTAAGCAATGTTGAATCTTCCAATCCATGAACTTGGGACAGATCTTCATTTATTCAGTTATTTAAATTCTTCTTCAATGTTTTGTAGTTTTCAGTGTAATGGTCTTACACTTCTGTTCTTCCATTTCTGTTAGCTTTATGCTAAAGTATTTTATTTTTGGATGCAATTTTGAATGGAGTTTATTTTCTAGTTATTTCCTGCTGATATATAAGTATTAAAAAAAAAACTGATTATCCTGTGAGCTCACTGAACTTATTGTTAGTTCTAGCAGTTGCTTTGTAATCGAATATGTCCTTTGTGAGCACCGATAGTTTTACTTCTTTTCTGATCTTTATGTGTTCTATTTATTTTTCTTGCCTTAATGCAATGGCTAGGACCTCCAGTACAATGTTGAATTGAATTGGTCAGAGAGCACTGTCTTGCTTTGTTTCAGTCTTAGGGGGAAAGCATTCAGTATTTCACTGTTGAGTATGATGTTAGTGGTAGGTATTTTATAGATGCCTTTTGTCAGATTAAGGAAGTTCCCTTCTGTCCCTAGTTTGCTGGGAGTTTTTTTGTCATGAATGGTTGTTGAATTCTGTCAAGTGCTTTTTCTGATTTAGCAGTCTTTGAAAATTGATTCCCTTTAAACTGAACTCTTCTCCCCTTCCTCCTCCTCCCGCAACCATTCTAATATGCTTAACTCATTATATCTCTCTGTGTTTGTGTGATTTTATAAAGTTGTATTCTTTAGGAATGTGGATTTTTACATAAATGTATGTATGTATAAAAATATCTCTATCGCTATATGAAAAGCTCTTTCTTTTGCCACTTAGCACTGTGATGGTAAGATCCATCTGTGCCTCTGGGTATGTGTCACTGAACTGTCAGCAGCCTTATAGCGCAGGCACCCTGAGTGGTCCCTGTGGAGGCGCTGTGAGCAAGGCCTCACAGTATGAGGTTGGGGAGTGAATACAGGCTTCCTTAACTGGAGTAACTCTAGAGATCCAACTGAGTCACTGACTGATCGAGTCAGTAGGAAGAAAGTGGGGTTAGGAGGTGGTCATGGGTCCAAATGCTGGCTCTGCCCCTTGCTCGCTGTGTGATGTTGGGGGTCCTTTACCTTTCTTTGAGCCTCAGTTCCTTCCTCGAATGGGAGTGGCACCTTCTATGATTGTTGTGAACATTAAACAAGGTAATATGAAGGTGAAAATGCCTGGGCCCTAAATGCTGTCACGGACTGTTCAGTTTCTTCCCTCCTCGTGACTGGTCCCGGTGGGAAGCGGGGGCGAAGGGTACTCATGTGGTTATTCCATGTTGCCAGAGCACGCGCCACGCAGAAGGGCTCGTCAGGCACGTGAACGTGGAGGGCGGCACCGGTGACCGCTGAGCCGCGCCCTGGAGGGAGTGCCGCGTTTAACGTCAGTTTCCCTCTGTCCCTCTGCAGGACACAGTGGCCATGGAGAGCATGCCCCTGCTAGGCTTCACCATCGCTCCAGAGAAGGAGGAGGGCGGCAGTGAAGTAGGACCTGTATTTCACCTTTACCACAAGAAAACCCTATTTTATAGCTTCAAAGCAGAGGATTCCAATTCTGCTCAGAGGTACCAGAATTAGTGCTGCGTCTCCTTGCCTCCCTCTCAGAGGAACCGAGCCGTTAACCCTGGGCTTTGGCTTCTGTCTTCTCCAGCTGTCCTGTTCCACCAGGTCCCCTGGGTAGCAGCAGAACAGGTTCACGTCCACAGGCAGACCTCGGATATACCACGGGTTGGGTTTCAGACCACCCAGGAAAGCGAATATTCCAATACAGCGAGGCACAAACTGCATATAAAAGTTTTGTTTACCCTACACGGTATTAACTGTGCAATAGCGGTATGTCTAAAACAACAATGTGCAGACCTTAACTTGAAAATGGTTTTTTGCTAAAAAAAAAAAAAAAAAAGCTAACCATCATCTGAGCCTTTAGCAAGTGGTAATCTTCTTGCAGTAGTAACATCCAAGATCACTGATCCCAGATCACCATAACAAGTGTAGTGACAATGGAGAAGTTGGAAATATTGTGAGAATTGCCAGAATGTGCTGCAGAGACACAAAGTGGGTTAATAATGTCGGGAAAAAGGTGCTGATAGACTTGCCTTCGATTTGTAGAAAATGCAGCATCTCTGAGCACAGCAAAGCAAGCACAGTAAAACGAGGTCTGCCTGGGTTATGACTCTGGCATGCAGGCGTGCGTTGATTCCGCAACCTTTGTACTACACTCCAGGCCCTTAGCTAAGTGCCAGGGAAACAAATACAAACAGGACCTGGTCGCTGACTTCAGGCTAATAGTAGCGTCATCTAGTCACTCATGGGTTCCACGCCCAGAGTTCCAGGCAGAGCCACCACACCAAGCGTTCCCTCTCCTCTGTGTTGCAGGTGGATCGAGGCCATGGAAGGTGCGAGTGTGTTATAGCAGTTACCAAGCACATGGACTCAGAATACACGCCTAGGTTGATACGTGGACCTTTCCAGAAGCCGATCCGTGTCTCCGCCCGTCCGGACACACAGCTGGCTTCAGCACGGGACCTGACCTTTTCCGCTGACCCCCGTTACACCTTCACAAGTGGAACCCCTAAGGGATATTTATGGACCTTCCCGTCTTCGTGTTTTCCACCCCACCCCTCCACCCCCACCAGCCCTCCCAGCATAAACCGTTTCCATTTCCGGTAGAGTTAAAATTTAGTAACATGAAGACGTGGAAACTAATGGGAAAGTACATTTTAGAAGTGCAGGCTTTTTAGTAGAAACGAGCTGTTACAACTTTTGCTCCTGGAAAACACTGTCGCCTTTCATCTCATTGACGTCAGTGCCTCAGGTGGAACGGGAAACAGCCGGTAAAATGACAGCTACTCTCATCGAAAGCACTTTATTGTTTTACTGAGCAGCAGCCTCCAGTCTTCTGTTTTCCAAGTGATTTACTTAAGTTGATAGTAGTGGAGTCCTGTGGACTAATTTGCCACCAGTACTCAGCAAAGGCGTCCAGCCGTTGGTTTGTGCGAGCCCGGCTGTGGCCAGGAGTGTCCTTCCTGCGGAGCGGGGGCCCCGCTGCACCGGAGCGGGAGGGAGGGCTCTCCTCCCAGAGACCACCGACCTGCGGGCTGACGTGACTTCAAAAGAGGAACCCCCTCCTCCCCACTGCGGTCCCAACACCACGCCCGTGCTGGAAACTCTCGGCTGCTGGCCCCTCCGGCCCCCGGCCCTGGAGGTCGCTGCAAACCCTCCGAAGAGACAGGGTCTGCTTTAATTTATTGTGTGCCTTCCTGAGTTCACCCCACACGAGCCGACAGCATGATGTGTATGAGAACTGTTCTTGTTATCCACATGGTTATCCTCCTGCTGTGTTAACGAAGCCTTGAAAGAGATACAAGGAGAGAAAACAGAATACGATCAGAGGTGGATGCGTGGTCTTGGCCGGTGGCTCTGGACACAGCGAGGGAGCAGGGAAGTAGTGGCTTACGGATGCTCTCCTCCCACCGATGACTGCTACTCGCGATGCTGGACATGTTTTTACGTAAAGCAGAGTGGTGGGGGGACCCTTTGTTACTCTCATCAAAATAAAAAAGCAGTCGTATCATTTTCTGATGTCCTGTCCCCTAAAAAAAACACATTTGTTGACAGGCCTCTTGTAAAAAGCACCATCCAGGAGTTACTTACATTAAATTTTTTTCAGGGGAATTTTTTTATTCTAGTTTACAGTTCTTCTTTAAAGCAGTTTGAGTAAACATTTAATTAATGATTCAAGCTAAGTGATTAGACAGGGCCTCTTGTTAATTTTTGAGGACTTGATTCCAGCAGAATCATTTTCATCGTCGGACATATTTGAATGGAGCCTTTAAAAAGCGCAGCAAGACTCCAGCGCAGGCGGTGTGCGCTTCCCCAGCCTGCTCTGTGCCCCCGCCCTTTGTCGATTTCTGAGCTCCTGGCAGAATTGTGTCTGAAAGTCATCTGAAGGCCTCTTTTACTGTATAAATCCTGTTTCTGGTACTCTGTAAAGAAGAGGTCATGGCAGGTGTGGGTATAGCTGAGTGGTAGAGCACTTGCTTAGAACGAGGTCCTGGGTTCAATCCCCAGTACCCTCTACTTAGAAAAAGAAAAAAGATAATATGGCTTTTATTCCTCAGTGAATAGTTACTCTAATCACATCACCTGGTTTATCAATAAAACATACTGGATGGGTTTTATAAAAGGAAGCAGCTACCAAGATCCTCCACAGCTGGTATGTGGCCGGCAGGGAACTGCCTGGCTCCCTGGGCATGGTTTGCACCCATCCTTCCCATGGTTCTTTGCCTACTCGCTTCAGCCAATTTCTACTGGCCGGCATTGCTCGTTGTTCCTCCCCTGCCCTTCTCTTTGTCCAGCCCATTTCACAGGTTCATGTCACCCATCTGTCCACGGGGCCAGCCCAGAGAAGCTCGGATGAGACTGCCCACCTGGCCTGAGGTGCTCCTTCCCACTGGGCCTGGAGGCCGGACAAGTGGCTACCCGAGGCCCCTCGACAGCCTTTGCTCCCTGCTCCCCGGGCACAGGGCAGCCCTTCCACTGCACATCCCCAGCAATGGCTGTGTTTCCAGGGAGGAAGCGATGCTGTGCCAGGCTGTGCTGTGGCTCAGAAACCAGAACTCTGTCCAGTAGCTCTGAGCCCTGGTGCCTTCACCTGCCTGTCATGCAGAGAACAATCCAGCTTCTCAAAGAGTTCAGGGGGCACCGCGCACCGCGGGTGGCTGTAGACGTGCACGGAAGGCCATCAGCCCTGGAAGCAGGTAGCACCTACTTTACATCGTGTTGGCAGGCTGAATGTGTGTCTGCAGTCTGGACTGGTCCTAGGAAGTAGTGAGAACTCTGTCTGTTATCACTAACACGGAGCACACCAGGGGACAGTAGAGTTCGGGGACACTGATGGAATTCTTGGGTCCTAATCATAATTCTGCATTTCAGGCTGACAGACTCACTGACCACTTGCTCTCCCTCGGATGCGGCCTAGGCAGGTGAGGGGCTGTCACCCAGGTGGCATTTGGGCGTGCACCAGTGAGCTGGTGCTGGGGACCCTGGTGGCCCTGCTGCAGCCACAGAAGCGAGTCAGAGTCCTTTCTCCATCTGGTCCAGCCTCTCACTTGACTGGCAGAGGCCCTAAATGGGGACTCAGGCCCCCCGGGCTGGGAGTGGTGGGAGCAGATTGAAGCCCCAGTTTCCTTCTGCAACCAAGCGAAGTCAGTGACATCCTGGAATATTCTCTGGTTAGTGGATTCAGCCTGTGATACGCGGCTTCTATGATCAGGGAAACTCCTGAGCTTCCATGTATTAATGGTCAGGCAAGAGGACAACTGTGTCCACACTAAGATGTCTATTTTCAACAGCACTGGCTTAAACAGGAAATCAGCTCAGTAAGTGGAGGTGGGAAAGCAGGGCAGGCTCAGGCTTAAACAGTGTCCCCCACGCTCCAAGCTCTTTGGGTTTCTCTGACCTGCTGTCCATCGTCAGCTTGATTCCAGGGCTGGTTCCCAAGAAGCTGGCTGGTGACTGCCCCCCAGGGCTGGGGCTGCCCTCCGGCCTGTTCATAGGCCCCAAGGAGGGAGGGCTCAGCTCCCCGTAACCTTGTCTTAGCAGCCCCCAGCAGGCGCCCCACGGCTCCAAGACCGCACTTACTCTAGTCACTGCGAGGGCACTGCCCCGGCGGGCACAGACAGGCAGCTGGGGGCGAGGGCGCTGCTGGGGGCTCTCCCGCTGTCCGCCCCGGACCACGTCTTCTGGAGGGAAGACTAGTGGATTGGTGTGGTGCAAGGCCTGTGCCTTGCCATGGGTTTGGGGGACGTTCCGTGGTAGAGTAATGGCCATCACTCGGCCATCTATTATACATGTTTGCTAAATATTAGCGTCAGTGGGACTGAGGAGGCAGGTTTGATGTTACTGATCTTTTATGTCCCTAGTCAACCACCGCTGTGAAATCGGCAGCCGAGCAGCACCGACCTCTCGCTGGCTCCTGGAAGACCTCTGTGTGATTCTCAGCTGGCGTCTTGGCAAGAAGTGCTCTAAGCGTCCTAACCCTGCCCCTTCCTTTAATTCTCCCAAGGACCTGTTGAGGTGAGTTCTTCTCCTCATTATTATTATTATTATTATTATCATTCCTGTTTCGCAGATGAGGAACGTGGGGAGTGGAAGCGTTCGGTCACTTGCCCAGCGTCACACACTCGCAACGGGCAGACCCACGCTGTGACTTCTCCGCCGTAGCACCTCCCTTGAATGCATGTGAGCTGATACAATGGGCCATTTTCTGATCCTTGCAATGTGAATTCCCTCCTAAAATCGACAGAAATCTGACTGCAGAGGACCAGTCAGTAGGACGTCTTCCTCCAAAGCCATAACACAGTGTTGAGTCAGCCTGAATCTTGTGTTTCTTTATCCAAACAGAATCCTTAGATGTTATCATGAAACATACAGTCCATGCATATAACCCAACATTATTTCAGTATACTGATTGCAACAGTGAATACCGTTCTATTTTTCTGCAATCATATGCACAAGATTTACCTCAATGGAAGATGGGGATCTGGAGATTTAAAACCTGAAGTACACATGTTTAAAAAAAAAGTTAACATTTTACACTTCTAGTGTATTCCATAATTGACATGTTAGGTTGAACACTCAAGTGTGAGGGATTAAGGTAAGTGACTTTGGGGGTTCAGCTCACTTTTCTCACTTACATAATGGAACAGATTAGAATTCCTAAGATGGATTTGTAAATAATAATAACCTAAAAATAGATCAATTACTTGCTATTCTCAAACCCTTTAAGAACGTACGTTGTGTGGTGCGAAGTTCAGCCTGAAAGCTGTAGTCAGCACGTGCTCTGTGAGAGCTGCCAGGAAGTCTTGTCTGGGGAAGGAAGCCATCCGACCCTCGCCACACCAGCCCCGAGGGGAGGAGGGCAGGTGTTCACAGAACACCTCTTTGTCCTGGGGGGTCGCACCCCCCACGGAGGGGGCTATTTCCAGAAGTGAAATCGGGCCGGGGCAAGTGCGGCGTGGCCCGGAGCCTGTGGTCGTGTGAAGCCAGGGCAGTGTGTCTAGGGTGACAGACCACAAATGTGCAGCTTGCTGCAGCCAGAACCTGGCACTTTTCCAAGGCTGCCCCCCACCCCAGGCGGGGCGTGGAGAGGAGCTGCAGAGGGACGGCTGGCCCTGCGGACTGCTGTGTGGGCTCAGACCCGTCTGTGGCCTGAGACAGCCACCCGAGGTCGAGCTGAGCACCCCCATGCATGCATGGCCCTGGGCTCCTCCTGTGGCCCACGCATCCCCTCTCTAGGCCTGGGGAGGGGCCCCAGTGTCCACAATGGCCTCGGGAGGCTGTGGACGGGCAGAGTGGGGATCTGGGGTTGGGAGGGTCTGGGAAGCTTTCAAAGAGGAAGGGTGGTTCAGCTGCATCTTAAATAAGAGTAAAAACTCCACTCAGTCACGGGCAGTGTCCTCGGCTTGTGGCCAGACTTGGCATCTGGTGCCAGTTTACAGGGTCTGTCTGCAGCGTATAGTCAGACCCTCAGCTGGAGGAAACGAGACCCAAGAGTGTCTGAACTGTTTTAGGCACCAGTGCTGTCACTGGTTTCATCAGACAGGATTGCAAGTCACCTTTTGGAACTTGACACGTGCCAAACATTCTCAGGAGAACTACACGGCCAAGGTGGTGAACACTGAGGGGAAGCCAGCCTAACTGCGCCAGATTTGAGACTGCAGCGGCAATGCCCAGCAGGACAACATCCCCTTCCACAGAGCTCTCCTCTGGAGAAGCTTGACGACCCTGTGGCCACCCTCATCACACCCTCGTGGGCGCGGAGCGATCTGCAGACCAGTTCTCTGCCTGGTCTCGGGCTTTTCCTTGTACAGAGAGTTGATGATGTCTTTTGGGAAAGGGTGTTCTGTGTTGACAGAGCAGAACGACAGCAGGCCTCTTCTCCACTTGGATCATCTTCCAAGGGTTCCGTTACAATAAAGCCAATGTAGAGAGTGGGGGAGAGGCTTGCACAAGAGAAAATCTGTATTAAGAAAGTGTGGAAGGAAGGAGAAAAGAAAAAAGGAAGAAAGCACCATAATGAGGTTTTTTTATCCTTTTTTCAAACTCTGGGAGTGAGTCATGAAATCTACACAATGGGTCACGACCAGGACCCCACCCCTGCCCCACACACCAAAGAGCAGAGCAGAGGGCGGCAGAACATTCCGTCATCCTGAAGGACCATTTCATGACCTTTTTGTTTCAATCATACCTGATTGTTGATGTAAAATGTTTATACCGACAGATTATGGGAAGAAAATTTTAATCACTAGCTTAAGACTATCAGATAAGGGAAAAAAATAAAGAGCACAAAGTTGCAGTTAGACACAATGAGCCAAAATGGAAGACTTTTAAAGTCACACATTCAAATGTAATGACGTTTCCAGTTTTATTTTTTGAATGCTTCAGAATATTACAAAAGGGAAAAGTGTGTAAAATTCGTGGCAAAGCAACACAAATTCTTTTCATCAGGAAATGGATACTGTAGCCATTAAGGGAAAAACCCTGTTATTAGTGTGTAAATTATAAATGATAAAATTTTCCAGGAGCTAAGAGTCACCAACGTTATAGAACTTTTAAAATATAACGAGTTTCCTGCCAGCAGCGTTTCCGTAGTGACTCTGGTTTCTGGAACGATTCCCCCCTCAGGTGCGAACTGCCCTGACCTCAAGGTCTCCAAGTCGGGCCCTCTCCTTCAGGGTGGAATTCACATTCCTTCCAAAGGAGGGCTGGGAGGGGGCTGTTCACTGACAGCTGCACCAAGTCTGTCTCGGGGCAAGTGTGGGCAGCAAGCACCTGCTCCAGGGAACGACACGTGCACAGGAGAGCAGGATGTCAAAGGACTGTCACCCCCAGTCAGGCCGCGGCCCTTCAGATCCAGCAGCCGGGGCTTAACCCTGCCGCGTGGGGTCCGCGAGGATCAGGGACCTCTGACCGCTCCGGTACTCGGCTGTGCCCAAGCCCCAGGCCCGGCTACTCCAGCGAGTGTAATTGTGAAGGTTGTTACAAGCACAGAATTAGGCAGCTCTTTAAAAATAGCAGCTGCAGGACCACTCATTGTGACCCTGAATCTGACTCTATGGGGCAGGGTGAAAAGTGACCAGCAATTGGTTCTCGCTGTGACCATTTGACTAACTTCTCTTAAATCTCAACCTCTCACCTACTCCACAAAGACCCTCCATTTTTACAATCATGATATCGCTGTCTCATTCTATGAATCCATTCCTCACAACACAGGCTCAAAAACACATGCCCTCCTGACAAAAAGAAGCCTGCTAAGTAACATTTTTAAAAAATGCTTTTCTTTTCCCCAGATACATCCCTTGGCATTGTTAAGCTTCCCTTGTGAAAAAATTTAAGTCTTTTTCCTCTTTGTTCAGGAAAACTATAGGGATAAAACCTCTCATCAAAGATGCAACAGTATAGTGTTTCTGGACAATTCTTTGGGGGAAGAATCACAATAGATAGAACATTTGCTGAATAGCATATTTTAAGTTTTTAGGTAAATTTAACATAGTGCATTAGACATTCAAAGTTTCAAACATGATTTAAGGTGTTCCATTCAGGGCTGAAGTCAAGAGTTCTGAGCTTTGAGGTCCAGCAGCCTCTGTGGTCCTTCCTTCCACGCTCACCACCCTGGTAGGTGGCACAGCCTCAGCCGATGCGGAGCCAACAGACTCGGGAGTTGGGTCTCTGGTCCAAAGGCCCACAGTCAATAATGGCGAATCTGGGCTGTGGGGAGACACCCAGGCTGCCCGCCCTCTGCCGGTGCCAGCCTCCTCGACGAAAACATTATGAACTTCCAGTTGCTGTGGAAACTGACTCTGCTGAATGAAACTGATACCCGGTGACTGGTAAGTATTGACTTTCCTAACCCAGAGAAGTGCTGCCGATTTACCTAAATCATACCCGAAACATCTATGAACAAATCGAATTTCATGTTGAAACCTGGGGCCTCAAGAAACACGCATTTCTTTCCAGGATTGATTAGCTGGAGAGCATAGTTAGTATGATGACGTTGTGTTTCTTGGTGCTAGAAACTTTGAGCCGAGTCCGTGGGGATGGAGGGGGGCGGGTGAGAGGCTGACTGTCTGTGTGAGCCGGCGGGGCTGCTGAGGGGCCGCAGCCCTGGCGCCCAGGCGCTGTTTACTCAGGGACACCAGGCGGCACTGAGCACGGGACACGTGGCTGTTTACCCTCGGGAGCTCACATCTGAGACGGCGCCCTAACTCCATGGTAGGAGTGAGGGGGAGCGCGGGAGTCGGGGGAGGCCGGATGACAGCCCTGAGGTATGTTAGGGAAGAGCTCCTGGGGGTGACTTCAGAGTTGGGGGTTGCCTTACGGGGAAAGCAGTCGGAGAGGCCCCTGGAGGCAGCGAGTAGAACGAGTCGGGTGTGTGGGAGGAGGATGTGGTGTTCAGGGAACGGGGCAGTCCAGAAGGGCCGGGCCGCGGGAGGAAGTCATGGAAGCACACGGGACAGGAAGGGCAGCTTGGAGCCAGGTCACTCAGGCCCACTGCACTTAGTTACGAGGAGACTGTGGGAGCCTTCAGATGCCTTAAAGCAGGTAGGTGACCAGAACAGTTCCAAGTTTTAGAAAGACCATGCTGGTCTTCCATTTAAAGACAAACTGAACACCCGTGAGGTTGAGTCTATTCTGTCAAAGTCGGCCACCACCATAGACCCCCCTCCTGCATTTCTTCTTACAGTGTGACTTCAACACTCTTTCTGTGGAGTGGTGAAGTGTGTACCCCTCCCCTTGAGCCTGGCCAGCAGCAGAGGAAGTGACCCTGTGTATGATGTTACTTTGTTCTCTTGTGACACGTGCTCTGGGAAAGCAGCATGTGCTGTGAGGAAGCCCAGGCCACACGGAGGCCATGGGTCAGTGTTCACGCTGCCAATCAGCATCGACCACTAGACGTACAAGGAAGCCTTCCAGATGGTCCAGCCCCAGCCACTATCTGACTGCAGCCACGAAACTCTGAGAGAGGACCTCCTATCTGAGCCCCCAGAAGTACAAGGTAATAATCAGTGATTGTGGTTTTCAGGACATTGGGTTTGGATGTGCTTAGTCATGCAGTTATAGAAAACCAGGAAACATGCATTTTTTGGCTCCCTGCCAAAACCCACTAACAGGCCGGTGACTACCTGCAGAGGTATGATGTAAAGGACAGCAAATGCAAGAGGCACAGGGTACGGGAATGGTCAGCTCCTCTCTGGAAGGTCTGACACTCATGGACAGTGGCAGCTCACTTGGCAGAGGAGAAAGCTAACGCCACAGTGCCCCCCAGGGACAGGTGCTGGGGGACACACCGGCCCCTGCCTCTGGAAGGCTCTGGAACAGGAGGTACAGGGTCTGGGAAGGCTGGGGTGGGGGACTAGTGGCAGCACAGTTCAGAGTCTCTGTAAGGAGTCCTAAGACCCTCACCCTCTGACCCTATACAGACAAGTGACTGCCCTGCCCTGGCAGGAGACAGGAAGTTTCTTCTCTGGAAAAAATAAGAACTGGAGGAGGAACAGGCCCCCACCCCCAACACACACACTTTGGATTCAGCTTCTAAACAGGGGCCTTGTGTCCTGCCTGCCAAGTTCCCTCTCCTTGACAGTTGACAATGTATGCTCAATAGAAGGAATCAAAATTCTCACCGAGTGCAAGTGATTCCACTACCGCTGAATGATGTTCTAACCTGAAAGGGGCTGAGAAGACCCACTGTGAAGGACTTTCAGCGGCCCTGGCTCAGGCCTTGGATTTTATCTCACTAGCAAAGGTCCCTAACTGGTTCTGAGGCCCAGAACCATGCTGAGGAGATGCTGCTTGGCCTGCAGTTTAAAAGCCACTTGCAAACTGCCAACATTTTAAAGTTAAGAGAGTTCATTTACAAATCTGGACTTCCGGGTTCTCTTGAGAAATCTGAGATACGTCATCTCTGAGCTACGTTCCAGGTGCTGATGAGGGGCTACCCCTTTAAGTGGGTAGCGAGCACTCCAGGTGTCACTACCACCGTTTAACATGCTAATGGTGTTTACAGACCTCCTTTAGATTATCCGCCAGACTCCTACCACAGCCCCCACTTTAGGCCTTTGAGTTTCCACTTTAGCCCTAAGCAATGCAGAACCATTAAAGAACTTTATAAACAGAAGAGGGCGAGGCCATTTAAGAACTTATAAACAGAGGAGGGCGAGGAGTGGTTGATCGCTCAGGCAGCAGCGGGAAGAAAGGAAGGATGAAGCAATGGATGGGGAGGGCGGCCAGTTGAAGCTGGTTAGGAAGGTTAGGAAGCCCAGCAGTGAGACAGGTAAGGCCTAAACTAGGGACCAGAGCAGGAGGGGCCTAACGTGCGGGCAGAACGAGGAGGGTTGGGTGGTGTTTAGACCCTCAGTCCTGACAGTGTACCCTAACCTCCTGGAAGGCAAGCCGCCTCAGGCATCATACCCTCCCCGCAAGGTGCAGGTCAGGAGCCAAAGCAAAGCACAGAAGAGAAAGGCTTTTCCAAGGAACCTCTGGCTTCGAGGTCATTTCCTGGCCTGTAGTGAACAGGCTGTGGGGTTGAAATAACCCCTTCTTTAAGAAACTCAAGGAATGCTACTGAGTTTTTACTTTGTGAGGGAAAGGCTGGCAGTCCCCAGTAGTTTAGCTCTTTGGGAGGTGCTGGCCTCAAAATTGACAGTCCCTTTTCAGGCAACATTAAAAAAAAATCCTCCTGAGCATATTCTAAAACAGGGGACCAAGGGCAGGTGCATTTTTCTGAGAAGATCATCTGATTTTCCATCATGTTTCCAAGATACTTGAGCCAAATACAACTTTTCAAGGCACAGGAAGCCCCAGGTCAGAAACCAAAGGGTCACGGCTCTCAGTAAGAGCCATTCTGGAGGGGCTCTGGACCCACTCGGGCAGCGTTCCTGTGTTCCAGAGCCACCCATTCACCGCAGGGTCGGTCACTCTCTCCTCCTGGGAAGAACAAGGACCATTTACATAGAAGTTGAGACTTCTCCAAGTAGCCTTCTACTGTGACAACCATGGAGGTGGGTAGAGAGGGTTTTCATCCTTTCAAAGTCCTCAAGGACAGAAGAAATAAGCAGAAAGAACTATTAATAAAATAAACATTCCACCACATGCTAGCCATGTGACTTTGGAAAAGGCATCCTGTTTAAGGCCTCAGCCCCATAGTTGTTAAAAAAAAAGATACTACCATCTACTTCACAAGGTTGTTATGAAGATTAAACAGGATAATGGTTAACGTGCAATTTGGTGTTCAGTGATTACATCTGCTTAGATTCCATTCTTTTTAAAAAAGGCTAATAACAGTAATATGAGGTTTAAAAGTTTATTTTATAAACGTCATAATTACACAAATAACAAGTTTCACAAAATCATTACTGTGTATAGTAATAAAGCATAAGCTATTACAGAAAAATTGATAAAGATGTACATAAGTACATATGAAGGTAACTGTCTTCCCGTCTATGAAAATAAAAAGGAAAACCATTACTTATGCTATCACATAATCAAAACTTGATTCCCATTGACTCAACATTTATCATTTAAATGCAATTTTAAAATAAGCTTGGACAGCAAAAATCATTTACTCTGTTAGGTACAAAATGAAACTCATGATATCGTTCCTGCTCTCAGTTAATGATTGCAGAACAGACTGGTTAAGTGTTTTGGGAAAAAAGCCCTGCCCGAGGACCACAGAAGGCAGAGGTCTCACAAACACTGTGCAAGAAGCCAGAAGCCCCAGGCTCACATCACAGCTCCAGGAAGTCACCAAACCTTGTCTTTACCAAGTTCATCTATAAAAACGGGATAATGAGATGAACATCGTTCATCATCCACTGTTGCTGGGAAGTGCATTCATCCAGTAGATGCCCACTTTGTATCCACCCTGTATAAGGCACTGCCTTGAGGGCTGAGCAAGAGAGAGGAGGCACCTCTGGATACAAGGCTCAGACTGGGTAGGTGCTGAGATGATGCACACACTAGACACGTCATTCCTGCCGAGCCCTGTCTCTTTGAAGGAGTCATCTTCAGGCATAGTCAAAAAATTAAAAAGAAAAAAATCTTTTAAATTGCATTCAAAAGGTTAAACAGAAAGTGTCTTTTTTTTTTTTTTTTTTTTGCTGTGCATTTTTGGAGTTAGATCAGTGATTTAGGCCTGTAGAATGCATCAGAATGATCTGTGATGCTCGGTAGAAGTGCTGATGCCAGGCCACACCCAGAGCTTAGTTTCATAACCAACAGGGCCTGGCAGTTCTGAAATGCACCCCAATCAAAAACACTGTATTTTAAAGGCTGATAAAACACTCTTAATGCAAATGTGGATACTTCATATTAATAGTCAAAAAAAGTATAGCTATAAAAATACATGTATGTTTTTACACAATGTGTATTTTTTAAATTATAAAATCCATCAAGTGTTCCAAAGTCACTAAGAGTTCTCACTAAAAAACTTCTGTGGAAAACACAATGGACCAAAAAATGGGACTATGGCAATGCTGAACTCAGCTTGCAGGAGGCTGTTACCTGCTGATACTACAGTCTGTGTGATTGTACGTGCTTCTGTTTTCAGGGGAAGAAAAGTGCTCAAGCACATCAAGATTATGAATGCTTGCTACTACTTTTAATATTAATATTAAACAACTAAACTTTAACCGGAAATTTACTGAATACTATTACAAATAGAACAAACCACTATGGCCTCGTTTACAACATACCCTTTAAGGTCAAAAGGACAAGATCAGAGTCCTGGCTTCCTTTTCTGCACCTGTAGCACTGGGAAGCTCACTTCACTTACCTGGCCTCAGTTCCTGCACCTCAGTAAAATGAAATAGCAGCGCCTTGTTCACAGAGCTGCTGAGTATTAAATGGAGAAAATTAAGAAAACTATGAGCCATCATAGAAACAATTATTGTTTATTATTCATTTCAAAATCTGGTACAATTGCAATGTGTTTGCAAAAAACCTCACTGATGTGTGTAAAGCTGTATCTAGAAGGATTACATATTAAAAACTTAAGTTTTTGAAAAGGAGTACACATTGAAAAAGCAGTCCATGTTTACAAGGTTTTACCATCAAAATACAGGGTTATCTGAGGCACATCACTTGACCTTTCTGGTTCTCACCCATTTCTTTTTAAAAATCTTTCTGACAGAAAACGATTTGACTGTATCATCTCTTGAGACCTCTTCCAGCTTCAAGACCTGTGGTTCACCATGACGTTATAAATTTCTCTCGTTTCCCCACTTACTTCCTTGCAAGGTGAGAACAAGGGAGAAAGGAAAAGGAACGTACTTAAAGCGTTTCCTAGCAAATAGAAAAATCACAAGATTATGGACAAAATACTCAAAGTTGGTGTCACCCTTATAAAAGCCCAAATGGGTACTGTTTAAGAGAAAAGATTAACCCATCCATCTTGGGAGTCAGTATTTATTCATAATAAACAAGCAAAAGTGCAGGAAAAATCAATCAGCAGGGGATCTCCGCCCACAAAGCACAGTGATCAAGGGGCCTAGCCTAAGCACTTAAGGGCAGGTAGGATAAAACAGCGGTCAGCACCTTCCAAAGCAAGTCAAACCATAAATTAAAAGACAAGTATCTAATGCAAACCTACAACCGAAGATCCGTAGGATCAAGAGAAGCAATGATACGTATACATTTAAGCAATTCTGCACTCTCTCTAAATACACTTAAGCATCGCTGTTGACTAGTTCCAAATCGCGAGAAGACGCACGGACGTTTGGATCACAGGTTCCTGAAAAGACCATAAATAATAGATTTGGGAAGGTTTCAACACTTTACCTGATACTCCCAGAAGCTTGTGCATCCTCAGACCTTTCAGACCCAAATTAAAAACCACCTGTACCGAGCAGGGCACAAACGGTTCAATACCCGCCCGACAAACCACCCACTTCCGACCCGCAGGCGCTCTGCCGCGTCACTGCTTCTTCAATCAATAAACAGAGGCTTCGGCGCAGCGGAGGCCGGGGTGGAGGAGGTCCCGGCGAGAACACAGCCCGTACCCGGCCTCCGGGAGCTCGCGGGCCCCCGAATAACGGTGCCCGGCGTTTCTGGCTTTTCAAAACTACCAACCGACCCTCCACCCTGACGGCCGCGGCACTTAAGCTCCACTGTGCCCCACGGCGGGGCCGGCCGAGTCGGGGCCCAGGCGCCGCCGGACTGCGAGGAGCCAGCGCCCGCGCCCGGGCCGCCACGGGGCCGGATGGAGCGGCGCCGGCCGCCGCGTTCCGGTGCGCGCGCGCGCCTCAGCCAATCGCGTGCTCGCCCGCCCCCCGCGGCCGCGGCGAGGCTGGCGCTGGGAAGAGGAAGAAGAACATTCGCCCTCCTCCTACCAGCGCGCGGGCGGCGGCGGCGGCGGCACCGGGGTCACGAACTCTGACCTTTCACTGACAAAAAACAATAACAAACCCCCGCTTCCCCGCGACCCCGGCGGCACCCCCGGGCCCGCCCCCGCCGCCCCGCTCCCACCTCGGCGTCTCGTCTCTCCCCCGCTGCCCCGCGAGCCCGCGGCCCGGGGCTCCCGCCATCCGCCGACGCCGGGAAGCCGGCCTCCCCGCGCCCTGCCCTCCGCGCCGGGGGCCGCCCGCCGCAGACACGGGACCTGCTTCGAGGCCGCTTTGGCGCCAAATCCTGAGGTAAAATTGAAAAAGGGCCGGGGCGGGCTCGGGCCGGCGGCGGAGGGGGCGGGCCTGGCTCGCGGACATGGAGGCGCCGCGGCGGCGGCTGAACCCGACCCTTTTACCTTTGCCACGGGGCGGCGGCGGCGGCGCCGGGCGCTTTGCATAGTGGGCCGGGCCGCTCCCCTCCCCTCCCCTCCCCGCCCGCGGCCGGGCGAAGAGAGCGGGCTCCCCCTGACCGGCCCGGCCGGCGCGAGGGTGGGGGCGGAGGGGGACGGCCGCGGCCCCGCCTCACAGTTGGCCCTCCGCCAACGCCGCCATTTTGTTCTCGGCGGCGATGGCTCGGGCTGGGCCGGGCTCCCCTCCTCCTCCTTCATAGCCTCCTCCTCCCTGCAGGCCCTCCTTCCTTCGCTCCCCGGCTCCTCTCCCCGCCGCTTCCCTCCCGCCGTTGGCCGCCGCCGTGGCCCAACCGCCGTTTTTCCTGGAGGGAGGGTGGAGGAAAGAGAGGAAGGCGGGTGCGGGGCGCGACCCTGTGATCGACGGCTGGGCTGGCCAATTGATGCCCAGATAGGTGGGCCTGGTCCGGCGGCTCCGCCCCCTCGAGGCTCCACTGATTGGCTGTGGCGGGAGGGGGCGGTCCCCAAGCGGCGCGGCAGCCCTGGCTGGTCGGGAGCAAAGGCCGCGGCGCGGCGTGGGGCCGGGGCGCAGGGGGCGGGGCGCGGCCGCGGCGAGCGTGGGGCGCGGGGCCGCGGTGAGGCACGGGCGGCCGCCTCGGCCTGGAGCGCGTCCAGAAGGAGTGCGGTGGAAGAATGGTGGTCAAGGTGGTGGAGCGTCCCGAACACGGGCGCCGGCTCCTGGGAGGGACTCTTCGGAATCCGGACACCTTAGGGCTCCTGCTTGAATTTTCTGCGCGGCCGCAGGCCAATCCCCTTTCTGAGGCTCAATTTCAGCGGCTGTAAAGCGGGAGGATGGTTCTCGCCAGGCCAGGCCTCCTTTTTCAGGATCGTTTGAGGGGCTCATCTGAGAAAATGGAGTCCAGGCCACTTTGTGAACCTCAAAGTCATGTAAAAACGGTGTTGCTGTTGAAAACGGAGTGTGGAGCCGCCGGGAGTGGAGAGCCCAGGGGTATTGAGGGCCTGAGGGAGCACAGGTGAACCCCGCTGTGGTCTCTGCGCGTATGAGCGGAGTCATCCAGAGAGCCGGCCCGACCAGGCCCCGGCCCTCCTAGGTTTGGGGGTGCGGTGAATGGACAGTTAGAGGTGGTTTCCGAGAGTGCTAGCCCCGCGGAGGAAGTGAAATGAGACCGGCTGGAGCGTTAAGGAGGGTCTGGGGAGACCTGGATGGTCGGGGAAGGCCCTGTGAGGAGGTGATGTTTGAATGGAGGAACCGAAAGAAGGGACAGCGTTCCCGAGAGAGACGGACTAGTGCAGAGCCCCGGGAGGAAAAGCGTCTGGTGTGAGCGAGGCTGGAGAACCCTCTCACTGTCCTTGCCGTTAACTCCTCTACCCCCGGGCTGAAGTCTGTGAACTACGGCAAAGGCAGAGGAGAGTAACTCTCCAACTTAATAGTCAGTTCGAGTCAAGGAAAATAATAGCCATCAGGTGAATTCATGGCGGGCGGGGTGGGGGGAGCCTCAGGAAATGAGTTTACTTCCAGATTCGAATCCTTTGTCATCGTCTTACATTCATCATCAATTCCTCAAATATTTGCTGAGCCCCACTGTTACCCAGGACTGGATAACTTAAGACATTGATTGGTGTCAGGTATGTGAATGTAGTTCTCTACACCTGAGTTCTGTTCTCTCCCTCTCCCCCAAATATACGTAATACGTACACACCTGTAAAATGTTGTAGGCAGAAGCTAAGTAGTGTTGTGGTTAACAGTGCCAACGTTTACTAGTGGTGTGACTGGGCAAGTTGTTTAGCTTTTCTGAGCCTCAGTGTCCTCATCAGGACAGTAATAGAATCTTCCTTCTAGAATTGAGGATTAAATGCATTCATGTAAAATAAAAAGCTTGGGAAAGTGCCTGGCATATAGTAAATGCTCACGATTGGGGTTATTGTTGTCATGAAGCACTAGTTGTCTGGGAAAGACAATGAACTCGTTAAGCGATAGAGTGAAAATTGTAGGCAGTGCGGCGCAGGGGTAAAACACTGGATTAGAACCCTGTACTGCTTTTGGCTCTTCTCCTTTCGGACAGTCATTTGGCATCCCGACCAAAATTTAGAAAACGAAGTAGTGGAACTAATAGTATTCACAAAAACATGGGATACGTGACAATTTTCAAAAATTTCTTACAGGCATTATATTGTTCAAGTCCTACCAGGATATAATGGTAGAGGTCCTTTTCCTGCTCCCTGTTTTAAAACCTTTCTAAGACCTTTTCCTGTACCCCTAGCTCCCTGTGCACTACACACACTGGCCTGCCTTCGACTTCCTTGACGATGTGGCTTACCTTTACCTCAGGACCTTTCACATGCCGTTCCCTCAGCCTGATACCCTCACATGCCCCCGGCTCCCACCCCCTACTTCCTGCCAACACCAGCTAAAGCACGACTTCCTCAGGGAAGTCCTTCCTAATGCTCAGTGCCAGTCTAGATGAGATTTTAACTTCACATGGTGTTCTTTTCCTTTATAACATTTATGTCACTTTGTAATTATGTTCTGTAATGTGACTGTTTGATGGGTACCGCTCCCCTTATTTGACAGGAAGTATTTTGTGCACCATTATATCTCTAGCTTTTAACTGAATAGCTGGCACTACTTGGTGAGTGGAGTGAATTGTTGATGATTTGTGGTATCACGGATAACTAAGTTACTGCTTATTAATGATGCCTTTATATGTGGGCTTGTTTGGCAATTCAGATAGCAGTGCCAGCAATAAAATAAATCTGTTAGGGTATTTGGATGAATTTAGAAAGTGGTCCCTCACATATAAGACACTGCCTGGAGATGTAAATATAGGTAAGATAACCTAGATGAATTCTTTTTACCCACTTGTATGTTGATTTATGTTTTTTTAAGGCAAGAAATAGATAATTTAATAATTAATTGAATTACAAGGTAAATTACATGAAAGTTAATGAGTTCACATGGAACTCATTAGTAAACAGCCTGAGTATTATGTTATTTACTTTAACTGAAAAATCAAAGTATCAGTTTGATTTTCTTGAAATAAAAATGCTGATTGCATCTATCACAGGGATCAGAGAAGATTTAGTGGGTTTGCAGAGACTTGGGAGTTGAAAGTCTCAGTAGCCATTAATCTAAAATATTTATCTTTCCAAAGATAAATTGATTTATATAATGAAATTACTGAAAATCACCTTGTAACTGCTTTACCAAGGTTAAAGGTAGATTTTACAAAGTATACATCGTAAGCTTCTGCTTAAAATTCTGGTGAATAGAGCACTTTTGTTGACTTACATAATACAGATTTTACAAATAAAATTTTATGTTATTTTTAAAACAACAGTCATACTTTTTTTTTTTTTTTAATACAGAACGCTTCACAGATTTGCATGTCATCCTTGCACAGGGGCCATGCTGATCTTCTCTGTATTATTCCAGGTTTCAGTATGTGTGCTGCCAAAGCCAGCACAACAGTCATGCTTTTACTTAGTTCTTTTATTGTTTGTTTTTGGGTGTTTCTTTTCTATCCTGTTCAAGGATTTTTTGTTATCATTTGTTCAATCCAACACTTTTGATTCCCTGGAGGGAAGGTTACCATGCATGAGGTCCTGGGTTCAGTCCCCTGTACCTCCATTAAAAAAATCAATCAACCAGATTACCTCCTCCCCCCAAAAAACCAAACAACACTTTTGATTTCCTGAACTTCCTACTCAGAGTAACCAGAGAACTGATAGTTTAATGAAAAAACTATATATTGTTCTATACCATTAAATTACTTATTTATTGCTTTTACTCATTGTACTTATGGTGACCTTGAAATTTTCTTTTTGGCAACATGCCTTTAAAAAGGAAGAAAAACCCTATATGTAAAAACCTCACTTTATGAGGACTTCCGGGAAGTTTTCACATTTTTCTCTTAAGTGACAGCAGAGCACCTGTCTCTGGAACCTTGGGTGGATGGCCTCTCTGAGGTGTACACATTCCCCACTTACAAAATGGGCAGGTGGGAGATGACATTGAGGTTGGAGCCAGGAACAGGGGCAGCTTGTTGTCCAGATGGCCTTGAGAGCAGGGCAGGTGGGCAGGGCCCCCATTGACCTCGGCACTGAACTGCTGGCCTCATGTACCTTGCTTCCTGAGTATGTCTGCACATAGTGAGGGCTCTCATTTGGATGTTTATCCTCCAGTTTTCTTACCTGTGTGCCACATGCTCATTTAGTTCCAAAGCACCTCCTAGAGTGGACACTAGGCCCCCTTAATCAGTACTGTGGGGGAGGAATTCGTGAAGGAATCCATCTTAAGGCTCATCAAGTCCAGCCTCACACCTGATGCAGAATTCCCCTGCCTGAGGTTACTTTATCTCTTCTCACCTTATTGCTGGTTATGAGGAACTTAAATAATGTGGACTTCTCCCCTCTCTGTGTAATTATCATCTTTCACCTAATGGACACACTCATACTCCTGTCACACATTGTAAAAGATATACTCTTGTTGGAGTTTCACTTGCCTCAACCTATTATGCCTGAGTGCTAGAGTTTCAAGCAGCAGGAGTTCTGGACCAAAAGGGAACAACAGCTTAACTAGCATGGCGCACAGTGACAGTGATGGGGAGTGGACAGAGAACACGAAAGCCCAGGTCAGGGCAACGACATAGGGCATTGTTAGGGAGACAGTAAGAGCAGAGTCATACCGAGCATCTGGGAGTCTTGGAGGAGAGGGATGGGAGGTGAATTGTTAAGGATGGGAAAGGAGTAGTCTGGCTCAGATGCTCAACTGTCATTCTGATTACCCCTGGACTCCAGGTAGCCTACAATGATAAAAGCCACACTAAAGGGCAAAGTGTGATTTTTAGGGACATTAAAAATTACCTTCTCCACTGTAATAAGAGCCCAAAGTCCACAATGAGAGGTGAAACTTTTCATTCCAAAGTTAGCAGTAACCCTGAAGATTCTAATCCCTGGAAATGTTAATTTGTCGATAGGGAAGAATATATGCTAGCGATAAGAAAGGATGTCATTGTCTCCTGTTTGGATTAATGGAAGATGTGAGAGAAGATATGGGGGCCTAGAAAATGGGGTGGATGCTACCCAAAGAGTGAGGAAAGTTTCTTACCTGACTGCCCATACATGGCTTCCAATGAAAACTCCAGTAATTGCACACTTCTGTGTGGCAGGCAGGTCTCCACTGAGAGGGATACACAGCTGAGACTGGATGGCATTTAAGAAGGTAAACATTGCAGACAGACTTCAGGATGCATTCCCCCGGTGGCATTTATTACATGGTGAATCTGATTAGGTATTTGTAGAACATTTCAGAAATGTCATTTCTACTGCCCTCATTCTTTCTCTCCACTCTTCCATTGTTTCTGCAATAAAGTATCCTTTTACTAGGTTGATAAGGCGAATAAGCCTGGAATTATTGAAAAATCACTTTTTACCGAGGTTAAAAGCAGGTATCTCAAAGTATATGTCAGTCCTTGGCTGAAGAGACTGGGAATTAGAATATATTTGTCGACATTTAATATATTTAATTATATATTTAAATATATAATATTTAATATAACATTATATTTAACATAACACTTTAATGTAAAAATTAAGTTTATAACATAATTCTTTTCTGAAGAAGTAAAAGAAAAATTTTTTAAGTAGGAAAATTTTCAAATGAAAAGATAGCATTGCATCCAAAGGCATGTACAGATAGATCTTCCTTGACTTATGATGGGGTTATATCCCTAATAAACCCATTGTGAGTTGAAAGTATCATACTTAGAAAATACATTTAATACATCTAATCTACCAAACATCATAGTTTAGCCTAGCCTACCTTAAATGTGCTCAGAACATTTAAGTTAGCCTACAGTTGGGCATAATCATCTAACACAAAGTCTATTTTATAATAAAGTATTGAATATGTCAAGTAATTTGTTGATTACTGTACTGAAAGTGAGAAACAAAATGGTTGTCTGGGCACAGAATGGTTTGAAGTGTACTGGTTGTTTGGTTACGTGGCTGGCTAGGAGCTGTAGCTGCTACTGCCTGGCATCCCAAAGGAGGATCAGAACTGTATACTTCTAGCTCGGGGAGAGATCAAAATTCAAAAATTGAGGAACAGTTTCTACTGAATGCATATCACTTCCACACAATGATGAAGTCGAAAACCGTAAGTCAAACCACTGTAAGTCAGGGGCCATCTGTGCTGTAATGTTCATCAGCTACAGAATGGATGAATAAAGTGTGGCATTGTTGCCATGTGTTGGAATACTATACAGGAATGAAAATGCACTAACTGCTCATGGTCATCACAAAAATAATGAACGAAAGAAGCCAGACACACACACACAAATACATTACGTAGCTCAAAAACAAGCAAAACAAATCATGATGATGGAAGTCAGGAGAGAAGGGAATTAAGTGACTGAGGGGGGTACAGGGGAGACTTTTAGGGTGCTAGTGACATTCTGTTTCCTGATGTATGTTACATGTTTGTGCTTACTTAGTGAAAATTCACTGAGCTGTTTCATTTATGATTTGTGCACTTTTTGTATTTGCATGTTATACTTCAGTAAAATTTTTTACTTTAGAAAAATGGTAAAATTATCTTCACTGTTGCATGTTTGTTTTTTTTAATCCTCACTGCTTTAATCAATATGATTATTATGTAGGTAAAATTGTAAGGGACAACAGTGTGTTAAGTTCTGAAGAAACTCATGTTACTGTCTGGGTGGAGCTAGGTCAGGAACTTCTGTGAGTAATACTGAAATATAAATATAAATTTAGGAATTAGTGGTTAGCTAAATGAGTTATTAAATGATCTTGCTTATTGGTGTAAGCAGTTTTTTCTTTTGGATGATTAAATGGTCTCCTGCACCCTTTAAAATTCCTTTCTCTTGACTTCCTTTTCTGCGAAGCTGTTTTGAAGGGCATTTGGGGTACAGGGAATGCTGTGATTTTAGAGTTAAAGAAGCATGAATTAGTTAGAATCCTAGAGTCACTGCTTACCAGCTGGCCGACTTGGAACAAGTTGATTAAACTTCCGAGTCTCCGTTTTTTCTGTCTGTATTTGTGAAGCCAGTAATACCTACTCAGAAGGCATGTTAAGGATTAAGTGATGCCTGGTTTGATATACAGCACATGGTAGATGTTCAGAAAATCGGCCCTGCTTCCCTGCCTTCCATCTCTGGGTCATGCTAAAAAAAAAAACGAGGGTCCATTTTACCCTCACACTTGGGCCCTTGGTAAGGGGAGGAAAACCACCCATGGTGTACAGTGGTATTTTAGGGGAGATCTCCACATGGAAAATGGTAGCATAGGAACTGTGTAGTTGAGAGCCACTTCTCTCCCCCACCAGTCACTCCTCACCCACCTCCCCAGCCCCCACACCCCGTTGCTGCCGCTTTCTTATAGTCCAGACTTGTAATATGGAAGAAGCAAGTTTCCTCTGAGGCAGGAAATCACCTGATCCAAAAGCTGAGTAATCTTTGAGTCTAAATAGTGGCAAGGTTTCCAATGACAGGATGTATGTCTGAACTTGACCCTAGAGGCATCCCTGTGAGCATCCTTTCCTGTTTTCAAGTCTTGAGCTATGTATTTCTCATTTTTTAATTGTCACTCAGCCTATTTTTTTCCTTCTGTTTTTATTTTCCCATGAGTATAAGGAGACTTCTGACAATCACAGAATAAAATTTACACTGAATACCTTGTCCCTATCAAGAAGTTGTATACCCAGTAGTATTTTGCAAATAGTTATTAGGTGTTGATTGATTTTTAAATATTTGTGAGATTTATGCTAATTCAGCCCTTTCATTTTGTTCAGTTGTGCAGTTTAACAGAATGAATATACACATGTATATACATACATACACACATACACGCATGTATGTAGTTAAAGTTTGTGTGGATCTTATGTCAAAGTAGGAGACCTATTCCTGATTACATTATACACTTTACAGTTTGTTGTTGCTTTCAGATTCCTTTGAGAAAGTAGAAGTGTACCATCTCCTTGTGGCCATTGGCTCCCATGCATCGCCTGCCCACTGTGTGCCAGGCACAGTGCTAGGCACTTTACATGGGTATTAAGATCTGTTCTTAACAATAATCCGATGCAGTTCAGTATCAGAGAATTAACTTAGTGCCAGAGCCTCAGAACTTAGGATTTGTTTAGATGAGAAAATACCAAGAAAGTAAATATTTTGAATGTTACATAATTACGGACCACGTAATACATAAAGAAGGACGATGTGAATCGGTTGACTGTGAAGGGAGAGGCAGGCTCAGCCATTCCTGTCAATGAAGACAGAGTTTCCTTGTGCTAGGACTTGTTTATTGTTCTTTGAGATGCTGGCTTCTAAGCCTGCCCCTTTGGAGAGCTTATCTGGGCTGTTTTGGCAACTCAGTGGGAATTCAGGTGTTCCCAGTCCCAGCGCAGCTTTCCCTTCAGTAGGATCTGGAGCACCCCCCACTGAAACAAAGAAACTGCAAAATTTGGTCAGCTGTACCCTTTTTGTAAGTCTGAAGAGCTGATTAAAGTCACCATTGTGTTCTCTGCTTGTTTGTTAAGAGTGGTATTGATGTACCTGTATTTGAAAGAATTTATGTTATAAAACCTAGTGCCAAAAAAGGCCAATCAATACGTTTTACGCCATCATTCTGTGGTTTACATGACACACTTCAGGTACTGTGCCCTGTTGTCATCATGTGCTGTACGGGCAAGAGTCACTAATTCAAGTTACATTTAAGACTCTGCCTTCATTCATAGTCTTTGTTGCCACCACTTTCTAACTGGCCTCCTTTTGTGTCATCTCCACACTTGCCCAGAGGATTTTTTTTGAAGATCTTGATGTGATCTCCTCATTTCTCTGCCAAACCTCTGTTAGTTCTTGTTCTCTCCTCCCCTGCCCTTGGGCAGTTCCCCACCTGGTGCCTGCTGTTCCTCAGCTCTGCTGGTCTCCTCATACCTGCCAGTTTGTCCGAGCTCTGAGCTCCACTGAGAACTCTGTCCCATCCTCCCTGTTTGCTAAACTCCCACTTTCCCTCAAGGCCCAGTGTAAACGGCTTCTCTCTGGTGAACCTGTCATTGCTCCCAGAGTGCTGCTTCCTTCGGACACTCTGTAGCATTTACGTCGCACAGCTCTTACTGGTTTCCTCCTGAAGTTCTTCAAGGTTCAAGGACAAGGACTTTTTTTCTTCCCCCTCCTCTTTTTCTTCTTATTTTTCTTATTAATTATCAGCAGCCAGCTTATTGCGTAATTATTTTGAAAGGATTGATGGAGGGTGAACTTGATGGGTTCAAAACCACAATTGGAAAATATCTGTAACAGGTTTTATTTTAACTTAAGATAATTTTATAGCTCTTTAGGTAATTGATGGAGGCGGGGGCAGTCCTCCAGGGCTAGGGAGCCAAGTGGGTCAAGCGCCAGCCTTTGAAGACTCAGGTTTCTGTACCAAGAGCTACTTCAGTGTTCTGTCCACAGTGCTGGTGCATAGTAACCACTCACATAGTGACTGTTAGTTATTGTCGGCATTGTCATGCTAGCTACCAGCCAAGGTGGTTTTTTTAAAGTGCTTTGTTTACTTTGTAGTATTTTTAGTTCTGTTTTGTAGAGTTTTTTGGTTCTGTTTTGTTTTTCAGATTTCAAGTGCAAAATTATATTGTGCTAATAAGTATGATTTTTCAAACTGTGTGTAGACACAACCCATTGTTCCTTGGAGCTTCTCATTCTAGAAGGACAGCCCCTAATTGATAACCATCTCCCAGTATCCTTTCTAAAACTTTACCCTTCCTTCTCACTATGTGACCTTTGTGTCTCTGCAAGCTCTCAGGTGAGAGTCTGACCCCCTCACATCATCTTTTTTCCCCTGGGGTTCGCTTGAGTTACGTTTTCCCTCACTTCCTGACATCACTGGAGGACTTTGTTTTACTTACTTCTTACATTGTGATGTCCTGCAAGAGGAAGCCTCTGTCTTGGTTGATATGTGAGGATAAGTTATTTTCAAAAATGATGAAATGGAATAATTTTTGTGAATTACTTTCTCACTTATCTGCTGTCACTGGATTTAAATCTTTATTGAAATCTTTTCATAGTTTCTCTTTCACTCTCATTCTCATTCTTTGTCTCTGCTTGTTTTTCCAGAAGGTGCACTTTCCTCGTTCATTTTTAAGCAGCTTCCAAAGCTGCTGTTGATGTTACCTAAAGCTCCTTTGGAGGCAGAAAACCAACAGTGAGATCAAGAATTGTAAGAATTCAAGTGTATCAAGAAAGGTTACTGCTCTTGAGTATTGAGCGATTGAGAAAGTCCAGGAAGTTGGTGTGGAAATGAGAGCAAGGTGGGGGGCACTTGCCCCACCAGAGAGCCAGACTCATTATAGAGCAAAGGTAACGGTAGTGGCATAGAGGAGGAGAGCAGTGGTGGGCTAGGACAGAGAACCTCGAATTATATCCACACATATGGGGAACCTGAGATATGGCAGAGGTGGCATTGCAGATCAATGAGGGAAGGATGGATTGTTCAGTAAAGGGTGTTGGAAAACTGATCATCTATACTGAAAGAAAATTAATTGGATCCTAATTCCTCATCAGACTCAAGAATTGATTTGCAGATGGATTGAGGACTTAAATGTGAGAGACTAAACTCTTAAACATTTATAAGAAGATACATAAAATTATGCTGTGACTCTGGGGGTGTAGGACAGTTTTCATAAATAAAGCCTAAAAGTACAAACTGTAAAAGAAAAATATTAATATATTGAGCCTCATGAAACTTTAAGAACTTCTGTTTGTCAAAAGACACCATAAAGAAAGTAAACAGATGAGCCACAGAGAGAAGAAAATATTTATAATTTATGTAATCAACAGATAATTAATATCTAGAATGTTTAGCTTTTTTAAGCTTAACAGTGCCCTGCTGCTTGCTTCTCTGTGACCCAGTGTCTGTAATCATCGGTCATTAGCAGTCATTGGGACAACCGTACCCTGTCTGAGGTTGACTGGTCCTGCAAATTCAGTATTAAAGTGAGTCATTTTAGAAAGTTTTCTGAGTTTCTAAGTCTAATCCACTTCAACTCAGAGCTTGAAAGATCAAGCACCTCTTGTAGGGAAACTCAGTAGAAAGATACGCCTTTCTAATATTTTGTTATTTCTGTGCTACTCAATAACACTTCCTGAACAATATTTCTGTAATATTCAAATTCATTATTTTTACGTCAAACTGCAGCTAACAGCAACAGAAATGCTAATAATGCCTAAAAGCAATAGAATTCATACTTGCAGTTGCATGTTTGGGTTTTCTTCCTTCCTTTCTTAGTGGAGGTACTGGGTATTGAAACCAGGACCTTGTGCATGCTAAGCATGCGCTCTACCACTGAGCTATGCCCTCCCCCCTGGATTTTATTTCTTAATATATTGTATATTTGCTGTTTTTATCCACTTGATTCCTTAGCTCTTTGTTTGTCTGTGTTTTGGGGGGAATTTGTAAATTCATTTCTAGAGGAGGTACTGGGGATTGAACCCAGGACCTTGTGTATGCTGAGCATGCACTCTACCTCTTGAGCTATACCCTCCCCCCTTCCTTAGCTCTTATTTAATGTTTTAATAAAAAAGATTAGAACTCTAGGCTTTTCCTGTGCAGTAATTGTGTTTTTAACAACAGTCTGTTAACTTTTCTGGTACATGTGAAATGATGTTTCTTCCCTCCATCCCTTATTAGTTAGAACCAAACTGTAAGTAGGGGAGAAGACCAGAGTGTTTCTCTGCTTTTTCTTCTAGAAACAAAGAAAAGTAAACAAAAGTTAAAACTGTTGACTACTTGTTAAAAGAATACATAACCAGAAACACTTCCCCCTGTCTTAGACCTGACCCTGTTCTATGAGATGATTCACTACTGACACTGGTGACCTGGGATCTTTGTAGCAGTTGGTGTGGCACCTGCTCTTACAGGGTTTTGACTCCTTGAACTGGCAGGGCCGGTTCTTTTATATTTGTCAATCACGGTTTCATGCTCTCCTTTCTCTCTGATTACCATTTTGGCAATACACGAATCTGAAAGGGAATTAGGATAATAGAAGTGGCTATTTAATAGTGGGTGGAATAATACAGAAAGTTGCCAGAGTGTGAGGAAGTTTTATAGACTTTAGTGCTGATGGATATAATACTTCAGGTGAGAACTACAGGAAACTGTTTTATAAAGTTGCATTGCAAAACAGTCCAGTTTGTGATTGAGGGAGGGGCAGAGCAGATGAACTGTGTGCATTTGTGTATTACATACTGGGTAGGACTGTATAGATTGTATATGTAAATGCTGGAAATAAACTACAAGAGCTTTAAGTTCCTGTTAACCACGCAACCTGTGCAGTCAGTAATGAACTCTTTGATTTGTCCAGGAATTAGGTCCAAAATGGGATCCCTTTGTCCTGAATTCTTTGTGGTAGAGTTACTGCACAGAGTTTAGGGACGAGTCAGGGGAGCTATATTTTATGACCTGAAGAGACCAGGGAGTCTGTTTCATCAATAGTGCTTGCACTCAAGTGATCCTGACCCAGGAGACGAGCGTAGTTTTTGGTCTTGAGATGATCTTTCTCAATTTTGAGACAAATGAGGGCATACCTTTTCTGTTAATAGAAAGCTGAATTAGCTGGTTTCCTAATTTAATGAGGACTTTAAAATATAGATTGATAAATTTATGGGTACCATGTTCTTAGCCCATGTTAGTAATGCAGTCTTCTTCTTTCCTTTCTTTGTTAGTGATAGTGTTTGCCTTTCAACCTGAGTGAGGTGTATTAGCACCTGGGCAGGGTTTTGCTCCTCGCTCGGGTCACTAGTAACAGAAGCGTAGTTGATGATAGCAGTCTCCTGCTCTGTATCCAAAGTCGATCTCACACTCTGTCAGATAGCCACCTTCTTGTTCAGTATACGTGACAAGAGCTATCCAGAGAGGTGTGATCCCGCCTGCCTGAGAGGTGAACCAAGCTGTTACAACCCAAGAGACCCAATAATTAAAGTTTCAAATTCATCTTCATCTGTATTTACCAGGGGAAGTCTTGTTTCCAAATTGAAGTGTTTCTGCTAATTAATTTTGGTGCCTGTAATTGAAGGAGCTGGTGCTGCATATCCAGATATGCTCAGCCTGCTAGCTCTGTCTCCTGTAGAGGGCAAAATCTGCACAGGACAGTGCCAAAGATGACTTTTGATTACTGATGTTTTTCACGTAGCCTGGTTTCTCTCCACCTGATGGAAGTTGCTGCATCTTTCCAAACAGGTTCTCTAATGATCTTGCTTCACCATGGCTACAAATATGGAGGGGCTGGTTCAGCACAGAGTGGGGACCCAGCAGGTGGCTGAGGTGAGTGACAGGGGCTAGCACCATAGCTGGCACCCTTGCTTTTAAAAGGAAAAGTAACTCCATGTGCTCTGTTGTTTCCAAACAGTCCCGAAGAAGTCAGCATGTGATCCAAATCCAAAGCAAGATGCTGCCGTAGAAGAAAAAATTACAGTCACAGGAACATTTACTCCTAAAGTATCTTTGCATGAATAGGCTGGCCTAGCAGAATACAGTAAGGTGACTTGAAAAAATTTCACCTTGAACAAAAAGTAAAAGAATCTGACGCTTATCAAACTTGTGAGTATAGTTTTAAGTCCAAGGCTCTTAGTTTCTTGCACATTTGATACTCTGTTAATACTGCATATAGTGGAAAGCTGGATTCTGTGTATTCTGTAGTCATTATTGACCATCTGCCATGTACTGGGGATTTTGCTAGGTGCTAAGAAATACAGAAGTGAATGAGCCTCCTTCCTTTAGAGCTCTCGAAGCCTGCGTAAGGAGTAGTTACAAAACAGTGAGATGTGTCTCTCCATACGAGGAGGATGATCCAAGTAAGTATTTGTTAGACAGACCCGAGGATGCAGGTAGGAACCCGTGGCAGATGCTGGGAGGGGGCATCCTAGGTCAGAAACCTGTGTAAAGGCAGGATGGAGACATGAAGTAGCTTGGTGTGCTCAGGCGACTTGAGGCGTAAAGGAGGGACGTAGGGCCAGATCTTTTCATGCTGTGCCAGGCCCTCTACAAGGACTTCAGTCCTCGACAGCCTTTTGAGGTTGGTACGACCACTGTTCCCATTTGATAGGTGAAGAAACCAAGGCTCAAAGACAGAAGTAATTGGCCAAGGGTACAGTGACCCAATTCTGTTCACTTCTTCCAAAGCTCCTCCAATAAACCACATATCACACTGTGCCATTAGAAGGATTCAGATTTTGCATTTTTTGAACCAGTGCTCATATTTCTAGGACGAAGATACAGATCTACCAAAGAATAGACATTTAAATAAGGAGTTTAAAAAATAAAAACTAAGTACACACATGCCAGTTTAAACCAATAAAAATGGTGAGCAGGTTTTTCAGATTTTAGATCAAACGTTAACTTTAAGGCAACAGTATAATCATCCTTCTCCCCCAGCAAATAATGGTTAATATTTAGCTGAAGATAAAGCAGATAGATTTTGGTTTTTTTAATATTATATTTTTGAAAGAGCCACAGAACTCTGAAAGTAAAATGCTTGTGTTTTATTTGTTGCTTTAGTTTGTGATAGGAATGATTACCTTGAAAATCATTGTTGGTTTTTCATCTATTTAGGGTTAATTTTGCATTTAATGTGGTTTTCAGTTGAGGGCGACTTGGAGACTAGTATATGGACCACTGCCCAAGAGATCATCGTTAATTCTTTAGGGAAAGAGGTCAGTGTAGCAACCTGTGGTAGTAACCTATAGTAATTTTATAGGGTAATACAAATTTTGTGTATGCATTCAGAAAATTTGTTGGCTAAAATTTTTTATCAGAAGCCTTATTTCTGTCAGGAAATGGAATTTCATATATTAATTTAGTGCAACTGTTATTTCCCATGGCAAAAAGTACATTTTTAGGAGACTTCCAAAATAACAGGAGGCATTTACTTTGGAAGGCAAAAGCAATCGTCCTCTTTAAAATATTACCTAGATTTCCATGCTGTTATTTTGAAAGTTCAGGCTTAACGACTTGAAGCTGCATATAACTATATATAACATTAGATCAGCTCAATGAGTGAGCGCCTGCAGTTCATCATTTCAGTGCTGAACAGTAACTGAGAGGAAAGTGCAGATCAGTAGTCATTCACAGTGAGTGTGGGGTGGTGCTTTATTCAGTCAGCAGACAGTGGAGGAGCAGACCCCCTCCCCGCCGTTGGCCAGAAGCAGGCACGGGTGAACAGTAGGGCTGGCATCCGCTCACTGGAGCTCTCTGTGAGGGGTCAGGCATGGGATGAGTAGGCAGGGACAGGTTCTCCAAGTGGAAAGGAGGGTCTCTAGGGATCAGCCAGATTGCGGTTTACATCCTGGCCCTGCCATTTGCTGTCTGGGTGACTGCCTTGTGCCTCAGTTTCCTCAATTCAAAAATGGGAATAGTAATAGAGCCTGTTTATCTTGGGGTTGTTGTGAGAAGTCATTGAAGTAAAAATAAATAAAGGGCTTTAGCAGGTGCCATACTTTTGCTCCATGAATGAGATACAGCAGCATTGTTAATTGTGTAAAGGATTTTACCTCAGGCCTCCAGAGCAACCTTTTCCCCTGTAGATCAGATAAGTCACATTACCAAGGTTAACTACAAAAGTCTAATGACACAGTGTAACAACTTGATATCCTATAACCGCTCAGATTTATTCAGTTATTCAGAGAGACAGTTTAACATAGCGGTCAAGAGTATATAGACTCTCGGAGCCAGATTGCTTGGTTTAAATCCTGGCCCTGCCACTCGCAAACTGTGTGATGCTCTGTGTTTTGGAATTATTGATAATGTCTGGTAGAGTTCAGCAATGACGCCGTGTGGCTGGGCTTTTCTTTGCAGGGAGTTGTTTTTGTTACTAATTTAGTCTCTTCACTTGCTAAAGGTCTATTCATACTGTCTTTTTCTTCTTACGTCAGTTTCAGTAGTTTGTGTGGTTTTTTTTTTCCTTTTTTTTTTTTTTGAGAATTTGTTCATTTTATCTAAGCCATCTAATTCGTTGGCGTACAGCTGTTTACAGCGTTCTTTTCATAATCCTTTTTGTTTCCGTAGGTCAGTAGCAATTTCTCCTCATTCATTTCTGATTCTCGTATTTTGAATCTTTCTTTTTCTTGATCAGTCTAGCTAAAGATTTGTCAAGTTGTTGATCTTTTCAAGGAACCACCTTTTGGTTTCAATGATTTTTTTTTCTATTGTCTTCGTATTCTCTATTTCATTAATTTTTACTCATCAGAACCACAGTGCGATACCATTTCACACCCACTAGAATGGCTAGGAAAAAGAAGGGTCGGATAGCAAGTGTTGGTAAGAACACAGGGAAATTGGAAGCCTCCTGCAGTACTGGTGACGCTAAAATGGTGCTGCCACTTTGGAAAACAGTCTGGCAGTTCTTCAAAAAGCTAAACACGCAGTTACTGTATGACTCAGCAGTTCCATTCCAAGCTGTACATGCAAAAGAAATGAAAACATATGTCCATGCAAAAACTTGTGCGCCAGTGTTTATAGTAGTATTATACAAAATAGCCAAGAGGTAGGAATAGTCAGATGTCTACCAACTGACAAATGAATAACAAAATGTGGTACATTCAGACAGTAGAATATTACTCAGTTATAGAAAGGAATGAAGTGCTGCAGCACGGATGGACCTTGACAACATAGTACCAAGTAAAAGAAGCCAGTCACAAAAGACAACATATTATTCCATTCACATGAAGAGTCCAGAACAGAGCAATCTGTAGAGATAGAAAGTAGATCAGTGGTTGCCTAGGGCAAGGTATTGGGATTGATGTCTGAAGAGTATAGGGTCTCTTTTTAAGGTGACGAAATTTTCTAAAATTGACTGTGGTGGGGGGAAGGTATAGCTCAGGTGGTAGAGTGCGTGCTTAGCCTGCATGAGGTCCTGAGTTCAGTTCCTGGTACATCCTCTAAAAATAAACAAACCTAATTACCCCCCCCCAAATAAAATAAATAATACAATAAAAGGTAAACAAAGTACTTAAAAAAATTGACTGTGGTGACGGTTGCACATATCTGTGAATGTACTAAAAGCCATTGATTACACATTTTAAATGAGTAGATTGTATGGTAGTGAATTATATCTCAATAAAACTGGTTCTCAAAAACAATATATGAGAGCAACCAGATGCCACTTCCAAAATTAGGAAGTTATTTTCCAAATAAAAGAACAAAAAGAAATTAAAAAAAAAAAAAACTAAAGGGATTTGTGACAACTTCCACTTCTTAATTAGAATTATATACTTTCCAAAACAGTAAAGCATGATTACATATACAATAAAGTATGCATTAAAAAACAGCAGAATGTAAGTTTGATTCCAGTTTTTAAAGTATGTATGTCTGATACGTATCCATAGCTATATGCCACGTACAGTGTACGTGATGTGCTGGGTGTTATGCTTAGTTCATCACCTCGTTTAGTATTTCCATTACCACTATAAGGAAAGCATTATTTTCCCCCCTTTAAATAAGAGGAAACTAAGGGTTAGAGAGATTACTTTGCCACATCTGAGTAACTTCAGAGCCCAGGATTTTACACTACACAATAGGTTGATTGTTTATTTTATTAAAATTTTTTTCTTTCAGTTTTATTGAGATATAGTTTACATGTAGCACTGTGTAAGTTTAAGGTGTACAGCATGATTTGAGTCAAATACATCATGAAATGATTACAAGTATCATCTCACATAGATACAAAATTTTAAAAAAGAAAGAAAATACTTTTTCATTGTGATGAAAACTTAGGATTTACCACTTAAAAACTATCACATATAACATGCAGCAGTGTTGATTACATTAATCATCTCAGTGCATTGTGTCCTCAGTACTTCTTTATCTTACAACCAGAAGTTTGTACCTTTTGGCCGCTTTCCTCCCATTCCCCCTCCCATCACCCTCACCCCTGCCTCTGATAACCACAAATCTGATCTCTTTTTCTGTGAGTTTGTGTGTGTGTGTGTGTGTTTTGAAGTATAATTGGCCTACAACACTGTTCTAGGTGCACAACATAGTGATTAAATATTTCTGTACATTTCAGAATGATCACAACAATAGGTTTATTTTTTCAATATCTTTACTTTCCACATTTTAATTATAAAACTTCTAAAAGTCAGTAACATGCTTATTTAAACAAATTAAACTTAACTATTTCATTCTTTCCATAGTTACAGTGTCAGAAGCATGGCTAAATCCAGGCTTCTGCTAAATCTGTGTGCTATGGAATTGACTATGAAACTTGATAAAGAAAAAATATGGTTAATTTTTTTTTTAAGGATAGTTGACAGTTGAGAATTTGTAGCTGAAGCAGTGGGAGGTTGAATCACATCTAACAGCATTAGTTTTGCTTTTCATATGTGAAATAAATTTTTCTAAAGGGCTTCAATATTTTTTAAGCATTTAAAATTTCCCTGTGTAACTGGAAATTTAAAGCACACATATACACACATACTGTATGTTTTTTCATAATTGCCTAAGTGAAATAAAGACACTTCCAACTCTACAAGATGTTTTAAGTCAGGAGAAATTTAGAAGTTATTGGAGCATTTTAAGTCACTTCCTGATTGGCAGGAGACCACTCACACCCAGAGGGTAAGTTGCGCGCATGTTTACGCAGTGGATGTGATGTGGCTTTGCAGATCTTGGCAAGGCTTTCCCCTGGGCCCTGTGCTGTCTGAGTGGCTGTCAGCCGACAGATACTCTTTGAACTGGAAGATCCTGTCACCACGGAGAAAACAGCCAAAATCTTATGACCCTTTCCTCCCTTTCTTATCGGGGCTTGCATCACCATTGCAGAAAACTTCACGCTTCCATGTAAGGGAATGGTTAAAAACATAGGGCTCTCCCAGTTCTTGAACAAAACTCAGCATTGGCTCCATCCTCAAGTGTAAAAAAGCAAAGTCACTGCTCGGGTTTCAGGTTTCCAGTGTCCTGGAAAGACTAACTCATTACGTTTCGTTATTCTGCCCTTTTACAAACTGGCATTTAAGTTTTCATCTTCTTGTCAAAGTAGTACATATACATAGATTTAAATGTTGGCCAATACTATGTTTGGTTTGAAACAAAAAACAGAAATCTCTTGACCACCCACACCCTTATCCTCAAGTCTCTAAATTTGATTTATTCTGGCATTTAACTCCTTTAGTCTAAAAGTATCTTTATCCTGCCTTTAAAAAAAAAAAATCAGTGTTAGACATTACCCATTTTTGAAAGAGATTTTTTTTTAACTGTGGTAAAATAATAAATTTACCATCATAACCATTTTAAGTGTACAGTTCTGTAGCATTAACTAGATTGTTCTGTAACCATCACCACTACCCATCTTGGGAACTTTTCCTGCCCCCAAACTGAAACTGCCTGTTAAACACTCACACCCATTCCCTCCTTCCCTCTACTCCAGCAGTATTTTATTCTTTTTAATGCTTTTATAAATGGAATTGTTTACTTAATTTTTTTAGCATTGTTCATGGTTACTGTGCAGAAGTACAGCTGATTTTTATGTGTTGATTTTGTATCCTGCAACTTTGCTGAATTTATTTATTCTAACGGTTGTTACAGTTTGTGTGTGTGTGTGTGTGGAGTACTTTGATTTTCCTACATGGATGATTGTGTCCTCTGTGAATAGATATAGTTTTACTTCTTATTTTCCAATTTGGATGCCTTGCATTTATTTTTCTTGCCTAATTGGCTAGAACTTCTCATAAGTTGACGTAGAAGAAATCCTTGTCATCCTTGTCTCCTGATCTTAGAGGAAAACTGCAGTCTTTCATCACAATGCAGTGTTAGCTGTGGGTTTTTCATATGTGACCTTTATTATCCTGAGATAGTTTCCTTCTATTCCTGGTGTGTTGAAGGTTTTTAATCATGAAAGGGTGTGAATTTTGTCAGATACCTTTTCTCCTTCAGTTGAGGTGACCTTGTGTTTTTTTCTCCTTTCTTTCTGTTATTGTGGTGTGTTGCATGGATTGATTTTTGTATGTTGATCCATCCTTGCATTCCAGGAGTGACTGCACTGGATCATGGTTTATAATCTTTTTAATATGCGGCTGATACCAGTGTGCTAGTATTGTGCTGAGGAATTTTGCATTGGTGTTCCGGGATGCTGTTACCCAGTATTCTTTTCTTGCAGTGTCTTTGTCTGCCTGGTATCAGGGCAATGCTGCCTTCATAGAATGAGTTTGGGAGTGTTCCCTTCTCTTCAGTTTTTTGGAAGAGTTTGAGAAGGAGGGTGTTGATTCTTTAAATGTTTGGTAAAATTCACTAGGGCTGTCCAGGGCTTTTTGGGGTGGGGGTGGGGCGTTGATTACTCATTACAGGTCTACTCAGATTTTCTGTTTCCTCATGATTCAGTCTTTGTAGGTTGTATGTTTCTAGGAGTTTATACATTTCATCTAGGTTATCCAGTTTGTTGGCATACATTTGCTCACAGTACTCTTACAATCCTTTTTATTTCTGCAAAATCAGTTGTAATATTTCTGCTTCCATTTCTGGCATTAGACATGTTCTGACTTAGCAGGTAGACAGAAGCTGCAGTTTTCACTCAGTGCCTCACTCCTCTATCTTCCAATAAAATTAATTAAGTCCTCTTTGCATAAGTTAATGTTCTATTACCTAATTAGGATACTACCACAGATACTTCCCAGTATCTCCAGTATAGTTATAGAACCCTCTAAATACTATTTTTCATACAAACAAATCAGAGGAATTTTCGGTTTCTTGTTATTTTCCTGTGAAAACATTCCTTCTAAAGTCCTCTGACCTCCTGCTCCAATCAGTACTGATTGCTCTGTAAGCCTGCTGCGCAGCTATCATCCTTTACTTCTCTCTTGTTTTAGATTCTTTGTTTCCTTGAGTTCCTGTTGGTTTTTTTCCCTTAAAAAAAGTAAATAACATGTTCCAATAGTTTCCAAAGAAAGGGTGCATCAGAGGCAAATTGTTTTTAGACCTTACATATCTAAACATGTCTTTATTTACACCCACATGATTGATAGTTTGGGAATAGAAATCTAAATTGGAAATAACTTTACTTCAGAATATCGAGGCATCATTTTATTGCCTTCCAGCTTTGAGAAGGCCATTCACACCTTGGTCCTCGTAGGCCCTTTTCTCTCATTCTCTCCTGCCTTTACTGCCTTCCCCTGTGCTGCCCCCTCCCCGCACCCACTGTTAAAATCTTCTCTTCACCCCTGTTACGAAATGAAACAGGAATGTCTCTTAGAGTGCTTATTTTTTCATAAATTGTACGGGCACTCAGAGGGTCTTTTCAGTCTATAAACTCATGTCCCCCTGTTCTAGGAAGTTGTTTTAGACTAGTTCTCTGATAATTTCTTCCCTCAGTACCTTTCCAGTCTCTCTCCAGAATTCCTAATTAATTAGATCCTGGAGCTCTTGGACTAATCCTTTCATTTCCTCATCTTTTCTCTCCTGTTTCCAGCTCTGCTGCATCTACTTTCAGGGAGATCTCCTGGCTTAGACCTGTCTTCAGCTCTTACCAGTTGCTTGAGCATGTTCTTTCACCTGCTGTGCCAGCATCTCCAGCCGGCCAGCGGGTTAATGACTGTACTTACTGTGGAGGAGCATTGTGGGGCTTCAGAGTCGCCGTGGGTAAGGCCTGGCTGGTAGCAGGTGTGCACTGTGGCACATAGTAACCACCCAGCTCCTGCTCTTCTTGTTTCTACAACTGTTTTCCTTTTTGCTATCTTATTTTTCATTTTAGGAACTCTTTTTTTTTTCTTTTATAGCAACTTTTCTTTCCTTTCTCAATTGAAATTTTATTGGTTGTTTTTGAGGATCAGTACGCAGATGTTTCAATTTGTATTTGTTATAATGTACATTCTGAACATTTACAAAGCCATGCAGTTGTGAGGTTTTTTTCTAAACGGTTATTCTCGCTTAAACTTTGGAAGAAATTTTTTTAAGAAGATATCAAGTACCAGTATCTTCAAATGTTGATAAACTGTTACATCATAAGTCCCACTAATTCACATTTAATATATACATACTCACATTTTCAGTCTTTTGCAGCACATTAACAAAGTTACTAGGAAAACTGGACGAGCATGACCAAAGATGTTACAGAGAGCAGGCAGTTCGGACAGGCAGAGCCAAGATCAAGGAGTGGTTTTCTCTAGCAAACAGTTTTACTGAAAACAAGAGAGCAGAACTAATTTTGAAATGCTGAAGGAATAGTAAATGCACAACTGCGACTCAAAGTTGTCAGGTTCAGCGTGATTGATATGATAGGACATGAAAAGCACCCTTATCTGTGACCTTTTAAGCTGACACCCAAGACAAAGCGTCCCGCATTCAGTACCCAACTGTTTCCATTACTTTCTGGTTGTACTGAAAACAAGCAACCAGCAAATGGTTCACTTCTCCAAACAAACAAAAACAAAAAACGAGAGCATTGATGCTTGAAAAATGGGATGTGGTGGGATTCCCTCCTTCCTAAAAATGTTTCAAGATCTACTAAAAAATTTGTGTTTACAAAACAGCTGACAACAGTATTCCTGTGGGTTGTGCAAGAAGTGACAGGGACTACTGATAAGATTTGGTGTGCTTTGGCTTCTTTCTCTCCTGCTTCATCAGAGGCTGGACTCTCCGCCTTTCAGTTGTTTTCTGCAGGTAAGCCTTTAGTTTCTAGTTCTAGTATAGCAACTTCTAGTCTTGAAGTGGTAGGTAAGCCACTTTGGCCTGTTGCTCCTTTACTCCCGAGTGGTTTTTGTTTTTGTCTGAAGAATTATCCTTTCTCTTTTTGGCTTTGTTTCTATTTTTGCAGGAGCAGGTTTAGCCCACAGCCTTGTCTCTTGGGTTCCCCCACCTCCATCCCTGCCCCTCGGGTGTGGCCAGGAGCCCCTGGGCAGGTGCCATGCTCTTCCCTCCCTCCTCCGCCCAGGCCCTGCCACCCGTAACCTATGGCAACGTTTTCTTGTCTCATGGATGCAATACTTTGTCCTCTTTCTGTGAGGGTGTTCATTGCAGTTTTTTGCTCTTTTTAAGTTTTTGTTTGCTTCTTACATAGTTGCTGTTTTATCCAAGCTCTTTTTTGTTTTATGTGGAAGCTTTCTTCATGTGGAAGCTTTCTTCAAGTAGCTAATGTTCCTTACTGTTGGTTCATATTTAAAAATGGAGCACTTAAAACTGAAAACAGAAACACTTTCCGAACATAAGTAAGTTTTGTCAACTTTGGTTTGATTTTACTTTGGGGTGATTAGATAGGCACCAACACGTTTTGTTTGGACGGTGTCACTGGCTGTAGGTTTCTTTTCTGTGGCCATTCAGTTTCACTGGGCAAGAATTGTTCCGTTTCCTGTCTGGGGATATATGCATTGTTGCCAATATTTTTGTTGCTGTTGATTTTAAGGCTGTGGTGCAAGATTGGCGTTTGAGGTTCACCTTCAGTACTTAATCTGCCTCTGCAAACTGAAGAATGGGGGCTTCCTCCTCACTGCGAAGATGGTTTCATGTGTCTGGTCTGGGGCCCTGTAGGCTGCCCCTTCCCTGCAGGGGAAGGAGGAGGTGTGGCCGTGGTGGCGAGGTGTTCAGCCTGTCTCTCAGCCCAGCTTTCTGTGGGACCTCCGCATCTGGTACTGCGCCTTTCCAGGGCTCTGGGGTGGGGATTAGCTTGTTTGTCATTTGTATTCCCCTCTAGCCACTTGGAGTTCAGCTTTGTTCAGCCTGCTGAGTCAGCTTCCACTCCACCATCTGCTTTCCATCTTCCTAAAATGTGTTAGTATTTGTGATCCACTGTCATCTCCTTGACTGTTCTTTTTGTCCTTGTGCATCTATACATTTTTTAAAATCCTTTACTCTTGCTTAAATGTGATCTGATAAAGGAGCAGAGGTGATAAATGCATGTGAGTGTTTGCTGTATTTAACTGGAAGTCAGGGAAAGTATTACTGGTAAAGCAAATTGAAGTAGTTCATTGATAGACTTCAGTGTGCTCCGTAAATACCCCAGCCATTGACCGTACCAGGAAGTATTTAAGGCGTGCTTACTGTGTGCAGGCTGTTAGGATTGTTCTGATTTTTAAGATACTCTGCTCACACGATGCTTCTCTTCTATTGGGAAACAACAAACATCTAAAGAAACGAAAAATGTCAAGAGCAGTAAGCACTATAAGGGAAAGTGAGGATAGGAGGTGATGGGAGCGCACGCAGGGAAGACATCTGTTAGAAGGTAACGTTTAAATGGAGGCCTGAGCGCAGTAAGAGAGTGACTCGGGTGTGAGCATCGGGGCGTGGGGTGTGCTCCAGGAAGCGAAGAGGGGCGCAGGCCTGGCACAGTGGGGGGATGGTGCAGAGGCCTGTGTGGCAGGGGTGCAGGGAACCAGAGGGGAGGCAGTAGGAGACGAGGGCAGGGTGGTAGGTAAGGCCGGACCGTGGATTATATAGGCCGTGGCAGGAATTTGTATTTTATTCTGTGTATGTTGGGAGCCATTGGAGAATTTGAGCAGATTGGCCCATCTTTGAGAGCTGAACCAGGAGCCTCCTGATCGTGCAGACTGCTGCACTGAGTTCCTGACCGGACAGACCACACTCTCCTCCCTGATGGTGGGCAGTTTGAGGTACTCCCTGTTTTTAAACCATTGCTGCCCGTGGTCCCTGCTGTGGGACTCACCTGCATGGCCACGCCCATACCACACTGCCCCCGCTCACTCCTTGGTCTGAAGTGGCTTCAGCCAAAGTATGTCCCTAATAGACTGAGTTGAACTGGTAAGATTCCTACTCTTAACAATTGGAAAGCAAGCATTTCTGTCCTTACATGAAATACGCATTTCTGAAAAACCTTATGTTCTACACACTGAAAATAACAGAGCTTATGGGAAAATAGCATTCAGGGTCACCCAGAGCTCTAACAAAAATAATAATTAATCCTAATAAAAATGCTAATATAGTTTAAAAGATGTTAAATTATCAAACATTAGAGTAAATACAGGATTTTGTCTTAAAAATAAGGTGAAAGTAGCTTTGTGGAGGGAGACTATAAGGAAGGGTTAAAGATGCTGAATTGCTGCATAAATGCATAGACTGGGAAGAACCATGCGATGAGCTTTTCCGAGACAGAGCTCATGGCCCGAATGAGACAAGAGGAAGAACCTGGTGCAAACAGGCGTCTCTCACAACACTGAATTCCTGGGAGCGTGAATGGCAGTGTGCTTTGCATTCTGATACAAAGTGTTAAGGGGTTGGGAGCAATCACTTGCAAATCAGGATGATCTCAACTGTTTCACGGTATCATTTCTCTGTTTACAGCTTTGTAGACTTGAATTCACATCCCAGAAATGATCTTGCAACAGAGCGTGCTTTGCTAACAGCGATGCCTGTTGAGCCCTTACTGTGCGCCAGGTACTGCTAAGCTCCGTGTATCGCCTTGCTTGATCTTAACGTAATACCTGTGAACTGGTGCTGTCACTTTCCAAAGTTAAGGAAGCCGAGGTTCAGGGGAGGGTTAAATGACATGTCTGCTGGCACATACATGGTCAGTAAAGGGCGGCAGTAGACGCTGGGGTTAGAGGATCATACAGCGTCTGGGCTTGAGCTGATGCCAGGTATGAGCCCAGGTTGCTGGGGAACATGGAGTGAGAGAAAGCCGGTCCTCAGAGAGAAGGCGGAGAGTGGCGAGACACAGAAAAAAGCAAAGAGGAGTGAGCATGCGGCCTCAAAGAGATGGGGAGACACTGCCTCCCAGCACTCCACTTCCCAGGGGGCACGGTCGCACATCCTGAGCCTGGGTTCTGAATGTCCTTCCCGCAACTCTCCCCTTCACTTTAGCAACGTTGCGTATCAGTTTTAACCAAACAGCCACTGCCAAAGCACCCAAACCCTGCCAGTTCTAATATTTGATATGTGTCTGGCATGTCACATTTCAAGGATATAAACTTCAGTTTTCAGTAAATAGATTAGTTTGACTCATTTTCCCTATGGAATTGAGTAAGTTATCTGTTGGGGCTCAAGCCTGTGGCTCTCGGCTATGCACATGGGTTGGTTTGGGGTGGGGAGGGTGCTGTGGAGACAGGGAAAAGGTCAGGAACCAAGGGAGAGGGCTTGAATTAGCTCCAGTGTTTTGTCTTTCTTAGTTTCTTTTTGACATGAAGGGTCAAGTGTAGTCTATTCTGAAGTAACTGTGTGTGACCATTGTCCTAAATTTTATGGAGCCATTTCCTTTTCTCTGTGACTTTACCACCTGTATATATGTTGCTCCATTATTTTTTCTAATTTTAAACTTCAAATCAAAGTAATTCTTTTGTACATCGTCTCTTAGTTGTATCGTTTGCTCAGTGTATGTTTTTGAGACTTGGTCGTGTTGGTGTGTGAATCTACAATTGCTTCCTTCTCTCTAGGCACAGCTACAGTGTTCCATTGTGTGGCTGTCTCATGTATTTCTTCTGCTGCTGGTGGACATTTGGACTGTTTATCACTCCCCCTTTGGGGGATGACAGGGTGAGGGTGAGATTGGGAACAGCACTTCCGGAAACCTTCTTACACATGTCTCTAGTGTACATGAGCAAGAGCTTCTCTAGTTACATGGCTGATAGCCGGCTGGCTTGCTTGAACGGGATGTTCATGTTCAACGCCAGACTGTTTGCAAAGGGTTTTACCCCATCCATTGCCATCAGCGTTGGCTGGATGAGAATTACCGATGCTCCACGTTCTCGCTAATGTGTAGTAGGACCTGACTTTCTAGTTTTTTGCCAATCAGGTGTATGTGAAATTGTTGCTCAGTATGGTTTATTTACATTTCTTCATTTATTAGTGACATTGAGCATGCTTTTTTATTTTTATGGGCTGCCTCATTTTGTGAAACTGTGTTCTTAAACTTACTTTTGTTTTGTCTTTTCTCATTAATTAGTAAAAGTTCTTTTATGTATTTTTGATGTTAATCCCTTTTGGTTATATGCTTTGTGAAAATATTCTCAGTTTATGGCTTATCTTTTCATTCTTTTCACAATATGTTATATTCCTCAGTTGTTTCCTTTTTTGTTTGCACTGTCTATGTCTTAATAAATTCATCATTACCCCAAAGTCACAATGGTTAAATTGTCTACTTAAGATTGAGAGTTTTTGCCTTTCAGAGTTAGGCCTTGGACCCCCTGGAATTGACATTTAAGTATTGTATGAAGTTTTATAATAAGGGCCAAATTTCCCTCACTTTATTCTTTGTCTTTAAGAGTGTTGGGAAGATCCTTGGTCCTTTGATCGTCCGTGTAAATTTGTAAATTAATTTATTAGGTTATATATACATAAAGAAAAAAACCTGCTGGCTTTTTAAAATTGGAATTACATTTACTTTATGAATGAGTTTAGAATTTATATCTTGATGACATTGAGTCTTCCAGTTTATGAACATAGCAAATCTTTCCATTTATTTAGTTTTAATTTTTTTCTGCAAAAATATAGCATATCTTTCATTTGGTTGGCTTCCCAATACTTTGTTCTATGATGCTATTTGTAAATACTATAATAAAATTTTGTTTTCCAACTCTTGCTGGTACATAGAAATGCACGTGATTTTGTTTACAGATTTTTTAAAATTCAGCAATCCATCTCTTACTCTAATAATTTCACTATGTATTCATTTGGATTTTTTTTCCTTGCCTTTCTTTCTTGGCTAGAATCTCCAGTACAGTGTTGAATAGAAGTGGTGAAAGCAGGCAAGGTTGTCTTGTTCCTCGTCTTAAAAGCAATGCTTTCAGCAAGACAGTCTCTTCTGTTCCTAGTTGGAAAAAAAAGTTGTTATACTCCAGAGATGTTGGGTTTTTATCACTTTTTAAAAAATCTACTGAGATAGTCATATGATCTGTCTCTTTTGATCAGTTAATACAGCGAATTAGATTGATTTGGGTTTTTGGGGGGAGGCAATTAGGTTTATTTGTTTACTTATTTATTATTTTTTAATGGAGGCACTAAGGTTTGAACCCAGGACCTCGTGCATGCTGAGCACGCGCTCTGCCACTGAGTTGTACCCTCTCCCCAGATTGATGTGTAATGTTAAACCTGTCTTAATTCTGGGGTTAATCTCAACTTAATCATGATTTACACAGGCATATTTTAGATTCAGTTTGCTAAATAACATTTTGTTTAGGAATTTTCCATCTGTGTTCATGAGTAAGACTGGCTTTAAATTTTCTTAAGTTTTGGTAGCAAGGTTATGCTAGCTTCATAAAATGAATTGGAAGACGGTTCCCTCCTTTTCTACTTTCTGTAATAATTTATGTAAAATTGGAATTACTTGGTTCTTGAATGCTTGTAAAACTCCAGTAAAACTACTAGGGCTTGGAAAGATTTTTAGCTACTGATTTAATTTCTTTTATATTTAAAGGACTATTCAGATTGTTTATTTGTAATGACTCAGTTTCAATAAGTTATATGTTTTCCTAAAATTTTGTTTCAACATCTGAGTTTTCAAATTTATTGTCATACAGTTGTTCAGAATAACTGTGTTTTATATTTTTAATGTTTGAAGCACCTCTGGTTACAGCTCCTTTCATTGCTAGTATTGCATTATTTGTGTCATCTCCCTCTTTTCTCCTTGCTTGCTTTTACCAGGGCTGCGTTTACAGCTTCACATGTGCTTACCTGCCATCCGTATGTCATCTTCGATGAAGTGTCTGTCCAGATCTTTTGCCTGTTTTTTTTTAAGTTGTTTGCTTTCTTATTATTGAGTTTTGAGAGCTCTTTATATATATATTCTAGGTACATATCCTTTATCAGATATATGTTTTCCAAATATTTTTTCCCGATCTAGGCTTATCTTTTTATTTTCTTAACAATGTCTCTTGGAGAAGTTTTTTATTTTGAAGAAGTCTAATTTGCTTTTTTTATTTTATGACTTATGCTTTTGATGTCATAGATATCTAAGAATCTTCACCTAACTTGAGATCACAAAGGTTTTTCTCTGGTGTTTTCTGTAGAAGTTTTATAGCTCTAGGCTTTACATTTATGATTGTCTTTTGTTATTTTTAGCTTAATCACAGTATAGTAAGAATCTGGTCTATATGATTCTAATTTTTTGAAATTCATTTATTTTTAGTTTGGTGTGTTACCTTCTGGACTTTTTTCCTAAGTATTTGTGTTCATACATTTGTAACTATAGAAATATGTAGGTTTTCTACTTTAAAGTAAATGGAATCACACTAGATAGATAGGATGTTCTGCAAGTTGCCTGTTTTACTTTGTCTCAGATGTAATGATATATATATAATTCTTTTTACTATCATAGTATTGCATATATTAGAGCTACATTTATTTAGTCACTCTACTTAGAAGCACATTTAAGTTGTTTCCGCATTTTCTCAAACATAAATAGTGCTACAACAAACATCTTTGAATGTGACACCTCCTGGGCTCACATGTTGGGTGTATTTCTCTAGACTTCAAATAGGATTGCTGGATTGAAAGCTATCTGGGTGGAATTTTATCTTCAGAGTTTTTCTCTTTTTCTTTCTTTTCCTTTTTTGTTTTTAACAGTTTTTTCGTAGTCATTTAGCCTTACATGCAAGAAGTACCTGGGCCACTGATAAGCTCAGTTGTTAATTCAGGAAGCATTCAGTGAGTACGTACCGTGTGACCCTTCCTTCTAGGGGTTTTCAGTTCCTTTCAGACCCAGTGCTCCTACTTACTGCAGTATTTTTTAATGACCCTTTTGCTATACTAGAAAGATATTCATAGGAAATATAACCATTCATGCACAAATAACTTCAGAAACATCACTAATACAATAACTATTTAGGAGAAATAAAAGGAAAGCAGTTTATTATAAAGTAATGTGTATTTTGTGTAAATGCCTGGGCACAGCTGTCATGGAAGATGTAATGGAGAAGTCAGGTGGTTGCACGTGAGCTATGACAACAGTAGTAAGATGAAGCTATTTTGTAGGTGAAATATAGAGAGCAGATTTGGAATAAAGTTAGTTTAGAATAAGACTAGACCTATTTGTTTGTAATATGGTAGGAGAAAAAGAGTTACACAGGAAGTGAGGAAGTATAATGTCTTGTGAAAGAGCTGAGCCTTACGTAGAAGGATTGTGTCAAAATAATTTCCTCTGGTTTGTCTGTAACAGAATGAATGGTGACGATCTGTCAGTGAGGACATCTCCTTTCTTAAACTCTCACTGCATTTAAGGTTTATACCTTTAATGTCTCATACTTAAAAAGGGCTTTGGATATGACACTCTTTTATTGGTCCCAGAATAGTGGATTAGAAATTTTTTTTGTCTACCCAGAAAAAAAACAAAAACCAAAAAGCTAAACATTTTTTATAGGAAGAAATAACATCTAACTCAAGATCAGTAGTTTTAACACTGAACTTGATTTCCTCAGAGCAATTGTATAGGAATGCTCTAAGTTTATATAACACGTCACGCTTGGCACTTATTGCCTCATTTAGTCCTTCCAATATCCTGTGATGAAAGTGGTATTAACCTCAATTTTACAAATGAGTAAACAGAGGCTTAGAACAATTAAGGGACTTGTCCCAAGCCACCCAGACGGGATCTGGCATTGTATCTAAGTGTGTTTGCAAGTAACAAACTGCCCACCAAGGTGTTTCTGTCTAGATTGTAGTTGCAGAAATGTATAGCCTAATTTTAAAATATCTTCAGTGACAGTTCTTTGTTTTGGAAACAGGTTTTTTTTTTTAATTGATTATAAAAGTGATACAACGTTCTGGAAATTTTGAAAAAGAGAAGAAAATCATATTTCCACCATTTTGACACATCTGTCACTATCATTTTAGTACTTTGTCACCTCCCCATGTAAAATAACAACCGTTCCACCAGTGACTCTGTCACTGTGTCTTCCTTACTCTTAACTTTCCTCGGTAAAACCTGACAAACATGTATACTTGTTTATCACGTAGAATGTAAATTCCAGGGAGGCAGGAACTTTGTTTCATTCACTGTTGTTTTTCCAGTATCTAAAACACAATGTCTGGAACATAGTAAGCACTCAGTGTTAAGATTTCTTTATTGAATAAATAAACTTACTCTTTTTTGGTCCTTTTTTTTTTTTTCATACACATGTCATCCAGTTGTAATTACCCTGTGCATACAACTTTGTGTCTTTTGATTTCACAGAATGTTAATTTCACAGACTGAATGTCATTATCCTTTCTATTGGTCACTACATAGGCTGCAATGACCATCATTTTTCATAGCTACATAATTTTGTATCAGTGGAGCATAGTATAATTTACTAACCTGTCTCCTAGTTGGGGACATTTAAGTTGCTTCTGACCTTTTTGTATTATGAATTAACACTGATAAATATATTCATGCTTTACCAGTGATGAAGGGGTCTAATAGCAAATAGCAACAGAAACCACCTCTTGCTGATTTAAACAGAAATTAGATTCTTTAAAAAACATTAAAATATAAATGAGGATGGATGGATAACTTGACAGAATTACCGGAGGACTGGAGAAGTAGCTTTGCAGCTAGGAGCTACACCCAGAGCTCATGGAAGAGCCGGTCTAAGGCCGTGGCTGCGCACCACCCCAAGGCCAGACCCGGGCTCCTGCCATGTCTGATTGACCCCTGCCCTCCTCCAGGGGAGGCCAGACCTGCGACTATCTGGCATTTCCTGCCTCTGCAGTTGGAGGCGGGCTCTGCCTCATCTGAGCCCGAGAGGAATTCCTGCATTACCTAGGAAAAGAATTTAGGACTACACACGAATAAAGCCATTTCTGTTCTTCGGGCGATTTGTGTAAGGTGGGCTCCTGGAAGTAGCGTTGCCGGGTCAGAGGGCATGAGCAAGTTTTTTTGATGAGAGAGCAGACTGGTTGATCTCAACAGTTAGGCCTTTCAGCTTTTTGCTTCCTGGGATTAATCTTTCCTTGACGTGTCATTTATTGACTGTACTTAGTGAATAGAGTGTTTCTTAGAACTTTAAATAGTTGTTGAAGTGGAAAGACTTTTAGTCTCCCCTTTAAAAAAGGAGAATCATCTTTTCTTCCCCTTGATTAATTTTTCCCTTTTGGATTGTGGTGCCTAGGTTTGTGCTAGAATCTGGAAAATGGATGGCATATGCTTTTACCTTAGATTGTTTTAAGTTAGCATACAGACTTGTGTTCATTATTTATCACAGTGATGTGAACTTATTTTTTTTTTAATTTCCTTCCTTTTTTAATCCCCTCCTCCCATCCTATATAAAAGTAAATTTCCCTAAAATCACCTTCTTCCTAGCCTTCCCCCAGGCCTTCATTTGTTTGGTTTGGTTTTTGACAAGTGATCAGGATTCACTTGATGTAGTTGTTTGTGGGAGCCTTAATGAGGTAGTGAGTCTCCGTGTCAGATGCAGACTACAGCTTGGCTTAGGGCCAAGTGCTCTTAGCCCCCGGCCAGAGAATCTGCTGTTCCAGCTCCACCTCCTAACTTTCTGTGACCTCCCTCAGGAGCTCCCTTTCCTCTGTGGCCTTGGGGAAGAGGGTGGTGGGAGGCTTGCATTAGAAGCCTGTTCCTGTCTCTCACTCGCGCTCACTACAATAGGAGGCTTGGGTGGCTAGAGCTCAGACCTGAGCAGTAGTCACATGCCTGGCACTGGTTGGGTGGAGGTAGTCAGATGTTGGTTAAATGAGCCCAGCGCTGTTATTCTTGTGGTTTTTCAATGTAATGCAGACTGTTATGCTGTTGCCTTCCCTTTGAATGAACAAGAAACTTGCGAAGACCCCATACCTTTAAAAATACTGTCTTAATGTCCTGTGAAGTTGAAAATGCTGTATGCAGAATGTGGTACTTCTGAGTTCTCCAAATCTTCCCTTTACTCCTTGTAGTTTTAAAACTGTTTTGAGTTGGTGGGACACCATGGTAACATTCTTCTGAGCTCTCATTCAGGAAAGGTGGTCTGGAGGGGGTTGTGGGGAGGGTGGCATTTAGCAAAGGCAACAATCTAAATGAAGGGAGAACTTCGTAAAGCAAAGTACATCTTCCTTAGAAACAATTAATCACGTTATTAGACAAACTGCTTCAGCAGCTGGTGGAACAGCAGGAACATGTCAGTTTGCTTCCTTAGTTACAGAGAGTGATGGTGTACCTGACCTTCAGCAGAGCAGGGTCACAGAAAGGGCATCTCTACGCAGCTCCGCCTGGTCTTGGTGGAGGGATCTGCACTGGCAGATGAGTTCCCCCACCAACCCTTGGCTGTTTTGGTTGGACTCTCTGGCCGGGAAGGTTGCTGAGGAAAAATGTAAATAAAGCTGCAGAGAGCCATTGGCATGGTAAGTGTAGTGTCCTGAAGAAAAACAAGACTAATTTTGAAAGCTGTTCTCATTCTTTCTGTTTCTGGAGGGAAGCCTCCTTGTAATGCAGCGTGTTTCACAGGCACTTGTTTTTAGAGCAGTTGGTAAAATAGCAGTGGGTTTAGATGCCTATTATGTATGTGAAGGAAATCAGTTTAGTGTCGATTGCTATTCTTAGCACCTAGCAAATTATTTCTTCACAAAAACTTGTATTTGAGTGTGCTGGGTGGATTCAAGGGAGGCAAGAGCTGTTTGTTGTTTTCAGCAAGTTAACCTGCCTCTGAACAGTGGTGGTGAACCTTGTCATGCTTAAACACCTCATTTTATATAATTGGGGGTAGTGGCTGTTGATTTTGGTTCTTTATTTTTGTGCCCAAGACTGTAGAGCTGTAGTTTAATCTTTTTAAACGTATTATCAACTTGCAAATTTAAAAACTAGTTAAGTCTGATATAAATGAGGCTGATTTATAATGTTGAGGGTTGATGCCTCCATTGACTTTAGTATAAAGAAGAGCTGGCCTTCCCGCTTATCAGGCATAGGGTAGGGTCATGGACACTGGTGACATAAGGCTCTGGTCCTTGGTTTGCGGTGAGAGGTGAGCACTGTGAAGCCCAGCAGCCTCCTCTGGATTCTTCCTCTGTGATACGAGTTGCAGCACAAAGGAAGGTTAACTGTTTGCGCGCTGACCCTTCACCACGCTTATTATTTCATGGTCCTCTGAAATACAAGTAAAAGGAGAATGTGGTACATTTCAGTTCAGGCTGGAGATGGCCCCTGCCTGAAACCCTTTACCCACTTAGGTATTTGTTTACATTGTTCATTATTCCACTAGAAGTTGGAAGTTCCTGATTGAGACTGGTAACATGTTGGGTCTAAATGACCTGGATCCTCCCCGCCCCCTGCAGGGTGTGAACCTTGTTGCCCTATTAATAACTCATGGGAATGTTGCAGCCAAAAACCAGAATAAATTACAGATTTAGAAACTTTTAATTTTGCTCCTTAGCTGAATGCTGTTCAACCTAGTTGTTCATCCTATAGCAAATGACTGCCTGTTAACACAAATTTTTTCTAAAAATTAATTCCTTAAAAAATGCTGCCAAGGCAATGTCATGTTATGGTGGAATAGAGACGGTTCTTACTCCAGTATGAGCCTTCCCATCAGCCTCATAATCCCATATGTGTCAATGGAAGCCAGTACACCTTGGTTTATTTATGTAATAAACTACCAAGGCAGGTGTTGTTTGGTACCTGCAGAATGTTTAATTAGCCAACAGACACAAGAGTGGAGTAAAACTGAAAAAAAAGGTGTAGGTGGAGTCCCATTATCAAGGACTATAAAAAGGACTTCTTATTTATTCCCAAAGTTAGAAAGGGCTCATTCTCTAACCAGTCATTGTGGGACTAATACGTGCCTGACCTTGGGAGTAAAATAAATGTTCCCTCCTGCCCTCTGAGGTGGACTTGAGCAGTTACAGGAAGGGCCCTGTGGAGAGTGCTAAGATGTAGGTACTCCGGGGGCCCAGGGCAGGACATGGGTGCCAACCCCAGGAGTCCTGGCAGGTTGGCCAAAGCAGCAAAACTTTCCTGAACTCTAGACGGTAAACATTTGTGTGTTGGGTAAGTGTAGTTATCTTTATTTATTTATTTTATTGAAGTATAGTCATTTCACAATGTTGTTTCTATTTCTGGTGTACACACACACACACTGCATAATGTTTCAGTCATACATATACATACATATATTCATTTTCATATTCTTTTTCATTATGGGTTACTACAAGATATTGAATGTAGTTCCCTGTGCTCTACAGAAGAAACCTGTTGTTTATCTATTTTATATATATGTTAGTATCTGCAAATCTCAAACTCCCAATTTATCGTTTTCCACTCTTCCCCCCACCCCCGGTAACTATAAGTTTGTTTTCTATGTCTGTGAGTCTGTTTCTGTTTTGTAAATAAGTTCATTTGTGGGGTGGTTTTGTTTTTTGTTTTTTGTTTTTTTTTTGATCCCACATATAAATGATATCATATGGTACTTTTCTTTCTCTTTCTGGCTAACTCCACTTAGAATAACATTCTCCAGGGCTGCTGCAAAGGGCGTTATTTTATCATTCTTTATGGCTGAGTAGTATTCCACTGTATAAATATACCACAACTTCTTTATCCAGTCATTTGTTGGTGGACATTTAGGTTTGTTTCCATGTCTTGGCTATTGCACACAGTGCTGCTGTGAACATTGGGATGCTTGTGTCTTTTCAAATTAGAGTTCCTACTGGATGTATGCCCAGGAGTGGGATTGCTAGATCATATATTAAGTCTATTTTTAGTTTTTTGAGGAATCTCCATACTATTTTCCATAATGGCTGCATAGCATGGTTAACTTTAGAAAGGGTGTGAAATGGAACTGCTGATTTTACCCTTTAAGTGTGAGTCAAGGACTATGCTCTGGAAGACCTGTGTCGAAACATACTTTCACGCCCTACTTGCTCATGGTTTGAGTCCTTTGGATTAGCAGTTATCCTGTCAAAGTGCCGGTTCTCTGCCACGTATAACACAGGCATTAATACTTCAGTGTGAACTAAATGATCGTGTTCTTTGCAGCTTGAGCAGATTGAAGGAGTGGATAATAGCCTAAGGCAGAGGGCCAAGACTTGTATCAGGTGCTGAAAAGGTCGGCAGGAGAGGATGGAGAGGAGAGCTGCCACTAGTCAGAAATGCATCTACTGTTTTTAAGCCTTGTTACTAAATTAACTTTCTATCACTGTGCTAAGTGATATTCAGCAAAATGCTTCTGGAAAAAAAAGTAGACTCCCTGCCTTGGTGTCTGTTCATAAAAATTAGACTCTAAATTCACACAGCTGCAGGAGTTTCTGGGAGGTCCCATCATGACATCACTGGTGCCAGTAGAAACACTGTCTCTTTAAAGGCCGCAGGAGTAGGAGATCCCAAACATCTTCCCATTCACCCATCACTTCTGGAGTGAAGCATCCCTCTGCTGAATCCCAGAGAAAGTCAAATCTGTTCACCCAATCTAAATTGATTACTGAGCTACAGGGAGCCTGTTGCCAACATGACCCATGCGAATTTATAGAGGCCTTTGGGCTTCTCATACAAACGGAATCATAAAATTTGAAAACGTATCCCATCGTGTGCGGGAACCAGAATCCAGGACATTTAAACTGTAGCTCAGGCAGAACTGGAAAGCTGACAGATAGTCTTGGCACCGACCTACATGTCCTCTGCTGTAGCTGTCCACCCTCCCCCACAGACGCTGGAAGGCACAGCCACTCGGATTGCTGGGCACACCCAGCGCACAGCCCCAGGGGGCACAAGGTCAGTGCTTAGCAGGTTCTAGGGAAGTGTGGGCAAGAGTCCCTGTGGCTTACTGACTTAGAAGGCTTCTCGGAGTCCCTGTGGAATACTTTTTGAATACTGTTATTCTTTTAAATAAGCTTTTATTGCAATATAACGTACATTTGTTCACAGTTCATAAGTGTGGTACACAATGAATTACCACAGAGAGAACAGTCTCATGTAACCACTACCCAGGTTAAGAACAGAATAGAATTTCCTAGCCCTCTCCCAACTACTGCGCCCACCCTCCTCCCTAAAGGTGACCTCTATCCAGATTCCTTACACCATGGAATGAATAATTGTTTATTTGTTCATCATTTGTTAAAAAAATTTTAAGAGTGCTATTAAGATGTAATTCACATGCCATACAATTTACTTAAAAGTGGACACTGTTCTGTGGCTTTTAGTATATTCATAAGGTGGTGCAGTCATAACCCCTATCTAGTTCCAAAAAATTTTTCATTGTTTCGAAAAGAAATCCTTACACCCCTTAGATATCCCCCTCCCTGCCGTTTTACTGTTCCCCCAGCCACGGGCAACCACTAATTTGCCTTCTGTCTTTGTCTAGAGTTGCCTGTTCTGGACATTTCATGTAAATGAGATCGTACTATATGTGGCTGTAGCATGAAATCAGTACTTCATTCCTTTTTATGGCCGAATAATACCCCATTGTGTTTATTTACCACATTTTATTCATTCACCAGTTGGTGAACATTGGGTTGTTTCCACTTTGGAGCTATAAGGAATAATGCTGCTACTGGTGTACCAATTTTTACATGGATATATGTTTTCATTTCTCTGAGGTATATACCTAGAAATGGAATTGCTGAATCATATGGCAGGGCTAAGTTTAACTGAAGAACTGACACTGTTTTCCAAAGTGTCTGTACCATTTTGTATTCCCACCAGCAGTGTATGAGAGTTCCAGTTTCTCCACATCCTTACTAATACTTGCCTTCCTTTTTTTATTATCACCATCCTAATGGGCATGAAATGGTGTTCTAATGTGGTTTTGATTTGCATTTCCCTAATGACTCATGATGTTGAGCAATTTTTACAGGCTTATCGGCCATTTGTATAGCTTCTTTGGAGAAATGGTCTCTTCAACTCCTTTGCCCATTTTTTAATTGGCTTTTTTTGGTATAATTATTGAATTATAAGTGTTCTCCATATGTTCTAGGTACAAGTCCCTTATCAGATATGTGATTTACAAATATTTTCTCATTCCGTGGGTTCCTTTTTATTTTTTTTATCGTGTCCTTTGAAGCACAAATGTTTTTAATTTTGAGAGAGCCCATTCTATCTTTTGTTTGTTTATTTTTCTTTAAGTATAGCAGCTAATAAATCATTGCCTAATGCAAGGTCATGAAGATTTACACCTGTGTTTTCTACTTTTTGTGTATGATGTGAGGTAGGGTTTAGTATTTTTTTAATTAAAAAGAAAAGAAAAATGGAAAAAAGAAAATAAGAATTTTTTGTTCAAGGAGACCCTCAGTACAATTTATCATGTGTAACAAAGATACTTATACACTGTTTATAATTTAGGTTGCTTAAAACTTAGAAAAACTTTTCAGGAAGTTTGTGATAGTATTAATAGCAACTATGTACTGAATGGAATTAATACTTAACATATTATTTATTAACCCTCTCATCAATCCCATAAAGTAGTAACAAATATGTGTATGTTGAATTTGAGAAGCCTGAAGTTTAGAGAGTTTCAGTGACTTTGGTCAGGGTCAGAGTACATGTTTTAGAGCCCAGGTCTGTCTGATTCTGTAGCCTATGAGTACTCAGGTAATGCTGGTTACTTTAAGACTTCTAAAAAATAAAGTGAGTATCCAAATCAGAAAGTCAGCATACTGTTTTCTCAGTTAAGAAATTAAAGTATCTGAAATGGGTAGAATTAACTGGCAGAGTAATAATAGACTTAACCAAAATTCTGTATGTTCATTATTAAAGAAGGATTTAATGTCTTTGCACTGATAAGGCGACTGCCAGCCTTTTATTCTTAATTAATTACAAATAAGCATAGCTAGCAGATATGTGTGCATGGATGCTGAGAGATGCGTCTGCCAGATTTGAAGCACATCAGCCATCTCTAAGTGGTTTGCGCCTGGACTGCCTGCCTCTTAACCAAGAGAAAACTAATTTATAATATAAGCATTTTGTAAACCAAAAATCACTGTGAGAATATTGCATTCTGTTATCTTTTTCTAGTGACTTTTTTGTTGGTAAAATTAATGCTTATGAAAAAGTATTTTCTTAACCACCCCACTAATTTATTATGCTGTGCTTTATAAAATTGAGATATAATTCACTTACATTAAATTCACCCTCCTTAAAGTGTACAGTTTAGTAGTTTCTGACACCTTCACGAGGTTGTACAGCCATCACCACTGCCTAATTCTAAACCATTTTCACCATCCCCAAAAGGACCTGTATCTGTTAGCAGCTGTTTCCCTTCCCCCATCCCTTCAGCCCTGTTTTCTACTTTGTGTGTATGGGGTAGCCACTGATCTAGCTTCTATCCCCATGGGTTTGCCTATTCTGGTCATTTTATGTAAAAGAAATCATGCAATATATGATCTTTTGTGACTGATTTCATCCATGTTACAGCGTGTATCAATACTTCATTCCTTTTTATTGCCAGTGATACTCCATTGCATAAATATATACCACATTTTCTTTGTCCATTCATCTGTTGATAGACATGTGGGTTGTTAGACATTTGGATTGTTTCTACTTTTGAGCTGTTATGAATAACGCTGATGTGAACATTTCTATACAGGTTGCTTTGTAGACATAAGTTTGCCTTTCTCTTCAGTATATACCCAGGAGAAGAGTTATTGGTTCATATGGCAACTCTATGTTTAACCTTTGAGGATTGGCCAGACTGTTTTCCAAAGAGGCTGTACCATTCTATATTTTCTCCAGTAGTGTATAGAGTTCCAGTTTTTCTCCGTCCTTTTCAACACTTGTTATTGTCCATCTTTTTTGTTGTAGCTATCCTAGTGGGTGTGAAGTGTATCTCATTGTGGGTTTAATTGGATTTCCTTAATAACTAATGAAGTTGACCATCTCATGCTACTGGTCATTTTTATATCTTCTTGGATGAAATTTCTGTTCAGCTCCCTTGCCTCTTTGTTTTGTTTAAATATTATGTTGTAATAGTTCTTTATAGTCTACGTGTACATGTCCATGTGTCAGATACATGATTTGCAAAAACTGTCTCCTATTTTGTAGGCTGTCTTTTCGTGTTCTTTGAAGCACAAAATTTTAAAATTTGGATGATGCCCAGTTTATCTAATTTTTCTTTTGTTGCTAATGCATTGGTATCATATCTAAGAAGCCATCACCTGATCCAAGTTTATAAATATCTTGTCTCACTCTGTAGGTTGCCTTTTTACCCTGTTGATATTATTTTCTGTGCATAAATTTTAAAAGTTAATTTTGTCCAATTTGTTTTTTTTCTTTTGTTACCTGTGCATTTGGTATCATTCATCATATCAAATCCAGTGGTAATGATATTTTTCTCCTGTGTTTTCTTCTTATAGTTTTATAGTTTTAGGTGTTATATTTAGGTTTTTGATCCATTTTGAGTTAATTTTTGCATATGGTATAAGGTAAGAGTTCAACATTGTTCTTTTGCATGTGGATATCCAGTTTTCCTGGCACCACTTACTGAAAAGACTGTCCTTTCCCCATTGAATAGTCTTGGCTCTCTTGTCAAAAAATCATTTAACCATATATACATGGGTTTATTTCTGCAATCTCTATTCCTTTGGTCTATATGGCTGTCTTTATGCCACAGTTTTGTGACTGTAGCTTTGTAGCACATTTTGAAATCAGGAAGTGTGAGTCCTCAGCTTTGTTCTTTATCAAGGTAGTTTTGTCTATTTTGGAATCCCTTGTGATTCCATATGAATTTTAGGATAAGCTCTTCTATTTCTGCAAAGAACATCATTGGAGTTTTGATAGGAATTGCATTGAATCTGTAGATCACTTTGAGTAATATTCTTTTTTTTTAACATTTTTTATTGATTTATAATCATTTTACAATGTTAAGTCTTAATATTGAGTGGGATTAAGTCTTCCAGTCCATGAATATGTTTCCATTTATGTCTTTCATTTCTCCTAGTGAAGTTTTATAATTTTTGATGTACAAATCTTTTACCTTCTTGGTCCAGTTAATTCCCAATTATTTTATTCTTTCTGATGCTATTGCAGTTAGAATTGTTTTTGTAATTTTCTTTTCAGATTGTTCATCATTTGTGTATACAAACACTACTGATTTTTGTGTGTTGGCTTTGTATCCTACTTTCCTGAATTCATTTATTATTAGTTCTAAGAGTTGTGTGTTGGTGTGTGTTTTTTAACATACTAAAAACCATTCAGTTTTATTAATTAACATAGATTAAGTTCTCGTAGTCTAAATAAAGCCTTTCACAATGCACTGTATGATCCTAAGTCAAAATACAGATTACAGGAATTCAGAGGCATTCTTGTTCCTCCTATACACTGATCTGAGGATTGTGATTTCTGTGGTTTACGAAATAGAGGCTAATTATTTAGTGACCATGAATGTACAGTAATTTGATGACCATTTAGGGAAGAGTTACTTTTCCTGTGACGATGTCTTTATTTGAAGTGTGTCAAATAATATTCATGATGTCTGTTGCTTTTATAAAGATACATGTGTGTGTGAGTGAGAGAGAGAAATCTTCAGGATTCTCTGTGTATAAAATCATACCATCACCTCCGGGAAGGGGCAGGGAGGGGCAAGGCTACCACGGATGGGGCTCCCCGACCCTCGGGGACCCTTCTGGATCTCTAGTAGGTGTGGCTTCCTAGGACAGGGTATGGGCGAGGCTGCTGATGTTGGGGCGGAGCTTTCAGGAGGAGTGGCTTCAAGGAGCTTTGGCTTGAGCTGGGCTAGAATCCAAATATATGTAGGCTGCTTGAAAAAAGTCTTACGTATTTTCCAATTTGGAAACTTTTTCTTCCTTTTGCTTGCCTAATTGCTCTGGCTAGAGCTCCAGTGCATTGTTAAGTAGAGGTGGTGAAAACAAGCATCCTTGTCTTGTTCCTTATCTTAGAGGAAAATCTTCCAGTCTTTTACCATTGAGTAGGATGTTTACTGTGGGGTTTTTCCCCACATATGGCTTTTATTATGTTGAGATAGTTTCCTTCTATTCCTAGTGTGTTGAATGTTCTTATCATGAAACATGATAAAACACTGTTTGTCCCTAAGTTGAATTTTTTCAAATGCTTTTTCTCCTATTGAGATGATCATGCCTTTTTTCTTCATTCTGTTAATATGGTGCATTGGATTGATCAGTTTTTGTATGTTGATCCATCCTTGAATTCTAGGAATAAGTCTGGCTTGGTCATGGAGTGTAATCTTTTTAATATGTTGCTGACATTAGCTTGCTAGTGTTTTGTTGAGGATTCTTTTATCAGAGTTCGTGAGGGGTACTTGTCTGTATTTTCTTTTTTCATAGTATCTTTGCCTGGCTGTGATACCGGAGTAATGCTGGCCTCCTAGAATGAGTTAGGAAGTGTTCCCTACTCTTCAGTTTTTTTATGAAAGTTTGAGAAGGCTCCTTTAAATGCTGGTAGAAATGACCAGTGAAGCCATTAGGTCCGGGGGTTTTTCTTTGTGGAGAGATTTTTTATTACTGAGTCAGTCTCTTCAGTAATTAATAGGTCTATTCGCGTTTTCTATTTCTTCACTGTTTAGTCATGGTAGGTTTTGTGTGTCTCGGAATTTGTCCATTTCATGTAGATTATCCAAGCATAGTTGATCATAGTATTCTCTTTATAATCTTTTGCATTTCTGTAGAATTGATAATAATGTCCTCACTTTAATTTCTGATTTCAGTAATTTGAGTCTTCTCTCTTTTCCTTAGTCCGTCTAACTGAAGGTTTGTCAATTTTGTTGATCTTTTTGAAGAACCAACGTTTAGTTTTGTTGATTTTTTTTCTCTCTTCTTTATTAATTAATTAATACAAAGATTATTATTTTCTTTCTCCTGCCATCTTTGGATTTAGTTTGGTTTTTTTTCCTCCTTAGTTGTAAAGTTGTAAAAGTTAGGTTGTTCATTCGAAATCTTTCTTGTTTTTGAATGTAAGCATTTATAGTTCATAAATTTCGCAATGTCCCCTAAGTTTTGGTATGTTGTGCTTTCATTTCTATTCACGTCTGAGTTTTTTTCTAATTTCCCTTGTGATTTTCTCCTTGATGCATTGGTTATTTAAGAATGTATTGTTTAATTTCCACAAATTTGTGATTTTTTCCAGTTTCCTTCTGTTGGTGATTTCTAACTTCCTCCTTTTATGGTCAGAGAGGGTAATTTGTATGATATCTTTTAAAATTTGTTGAAATTTAATTTGTGGCCTAACTTACAGCCTGTCCTGGAGAATGTCCCATGTGCATTTGAGAAGAAAGTGTGTTTGTCGTTTCTGGGTAGAGTGCTCTTGTATAGTGTTAGAGCTAGTTAGTTTGTAGTGTTTCCTTACATGTCTTCTGTCTGATGGTTCTGTCCATTATTCAGATGGGTTGTTGAAGTCTCTAGTTATTGTAGAACTGTCTGTTTCTTCCTTAAGTTCTGTTGTTTTTGGCTTCACATGTTTTTCTGGTTGTTAGGTGTGTGTTTGCTAATTGTTACATCTTGCTGTGTTGAACTTCTTATTACTATAAATATCCTTGTCTGTCTCTGATAACCTTTTAAAATTCAAAGTGTTTTGTTTGATTTTAGTATAGCTCTGCTCTCTTCTGGTTACTTTGGCATGGAATATTTTTTTCCTTCCCTTCATTATCAATCTATTTGTGTCTTTGTTTCTAAAATAAGTCTCTTGTATGCAGTGTATACTTGCAACATGAGTTTCTCTACAGTATTTCTGCCAGTATCTCTTTTGACTGCAGAGTTTAATACATTTGCATTTAGAATAATTACTGATGAGGAGGGACTTCTGTCATTTTGTTTGTGTTTTATATGTGCCTTCCAGCTTTTTTGTCCCTCATTTCCTGCATTCCTGTCTTCTTTTATGTTTAGTTTATTTCTTTTTTCTTTCTTTCTTTCTTTTTTCTTTTTTTTTGGGGGGGGTAGAATATGTTTTAAAATCCTTTCTCATTTCCTTTTGTATGTATTCTGTAGCTGTTTTCTTTGTGGTTACCTTGGGGATTATATTTAACATCCTAAAGTTACAACACTTTAGTTTGAATTTATACCAGCGTAACTTCAATCACATACAAAAACATTCCTCCTTTACAGCTCTGTTCCTACCTCCTTTCAGTTGTTAATGTCACAAAATTACATCTATTTATACATTGTATGTTCAAAATCATAAACTAATAATTCTTTTAAATATGTTGGTCTCCTAAATTATGTAGAAAACAAGATTTTGAATTTCAGACCAAAGTTACAATAATACTAGCTTTTACGCTAATAATTGAGGTTTTTTTCTTTAAATGTATTGTCTCTTAAATAATGTAGAAAAATAAAAGAACAGTTACAAACTAAGATGCTAGCTTCTATAATTGCCCATATATGTTGCCCTCATGGAGATCTTTATTTCTCCAGTAGGCTTCAAAGTGCTACCCTAGTGTCTTCCCATTTCACCTTGCAGGACTCCCTTGAACATGTCTTGCATGGCAGGGCTAGTGAGCATGAACTCCCTTAGCTTTGGTTTATCTGGGAATGTCTTGATTTCTTCCTCACTTTTGAAGGACAGTTTTGCCAGGTATGGGATTCTTGGCTGGAGGTTCTTTTTCTTTGAGCACTGTGACTGTATAACTGTCTCCTGGCCTCCAAAGTTTCTAATGAGAAATCTGCAGATTATCTAATTGGGGGTCCCTTGTACGAAACAATTTGCTTCTCTCTTGCTGCTTTCAAGATTTTCTCCTTCTCTTTGTCTTTTGAAAGTTTGATTATAATGGGTCTTGATTTGGATTTCTTTGTGTTTTTACTTGGAGTTCCTTGAGCTTCTTCAATATTCATGTTCACGTCTTTGATCAAATTTGGGAAGTTTTCAGCCACTGTTTTCTTCAAATATCCCCTCTGCCCACCCCTCCCCCCAAGACCCCTCTCACACAGTGCACGTACTGGTGTGCTTACTGGCGTCCTGCTGACCCCTTAGGCTCTGGTTACTTCTCTTCAATCTTTCTTCTTTTTGTTCCTCAGACTCACTAATTTCCATCCAGTTCACTGATTCTTCTGCTTGTTCAAATCTTCCTTTCAATTCCTGTACTGAATTTTTCATTTCAGTTAAACTTTACAGCTCCAGAATTTCTTTTTGGTTTCTTTTTAGGTTTTCTATATTTTTATTGGTATTTCCCTTTTGTTCCTATATTATTTTCTGACTTTACCACATCTTCCTTTAGTTCTTTGAGTATCTTTTAGACAGTTGTTTTAAAGTCTTTGTCTAGTAGATTTGACATGAGATGTTTTTCAAGGGTAATTTCTGTTGATTTTTTCCTTTGAGTGGACCTTTAGTCTATTGGTTTTTGTATGCCTTGTGGTTTTGCTGTTGCTGTTATTGAAAACTGGACATTTGAATCTAATAATGTGGTAACTCTGGAAATCAGATCTTTGTCTTTTCAAGTATTTGCTGTTGTTTGTTACCTTCTTACTGTGCTGTTGTAGGCTGTCTCTGTGCCAAGGCACATCCTGACATGTAAACATAAGGTCTTCCAAGGTCTTTTCTAAACCTGTGCCTTTCCCTGAGCATGCACAGTTACTTTCTCATTTTCCCCATATGTGCAGTTGCTTTTGAATGTCCTTATGCTTAATGTCTGGTTCTGAAAAGAGGAAAAAGAGGAAAATGGGAAGGGAGAAAAACAGTACAGCCCTTTAAGTCCCCTGGAAATGACTTCAGACAGAGTCAGAGAAGCTAGCAACAGTAGGGAAGTACAGCGGCCGTGGCTGCCCTTCTTTGTCTGCACCTCTGGGATCAGAAGAAGCAATCAGCAGTTGGAACACATATGCCCAGTATTTGGAGGACAGGGGACCTTTGCCCAGCCTGGCTCCCACAGGCTTTGTGCAGGCTGCTCCTGGAACATGTGCCCAGCTGCCCGTTTTAGGGTAGGGGTGGGGGATGGGTAGCAGCTACTGTGTTAGGAGCTGAAGTTGACCAAAATTAACTCATCTGTTGTCCAAGGCTTCCCGTGGAAATTGCAAGCCTCCATAGAATCTAGAGTTACAAAATAGGTACATCAGACAGGTACCACCAGTGAGGTTGTGGTCTAGGTAGAGAGACAGATTCCTGGTGCTTCCTATTGTACATCTTCCCAGAATTCTCTCTTGAGTTAACTGTTTTCCATGTAGTGTGAGGGTGGAGTCCAGTTTCATTCTAGGTTGTGTCCAGTTGTCCCATCACCATTTGTTGAAAATACTATTCTTCCTCATTGAATTATCATGACACTTTTGTGGAAAATCATCTGACCATATATGTGAGAGTTTATTTCTGGGCTCTTTGTTCTATTTTTTTGGTCTGAGTGTCTGTGTTTTATGCCAGTGCCACACTGTTTTGATTTACTGTAGCTTTATAATAAATTTTGAAACAGAAAGTGTGAGTCCTCCAACGTTGTTCTTTTTCATGGTTGTTTTGGCTATTTTGTATTTCCATGAATTTCAGGATGATCTTGTCAATGTATACAATATAGGCACCTGGAATTTTGATAGCAGCTATGTTGAATCTGTTGATCAATTTGGATAGCATTGATACTTAACTATTAATATTAAGTCTTCTGATCCAGGAATATAGATGTTTTTACATTTACCTAGGTCTCCTTTAATTTCTTTCAACAATGTTTTATTGTTTTTCAGTATACAAATATTGCGCTTCTGTTCAATTTATTCCTAAGTATTTTCTTGTGTTTGATGGTATGGTCAATGGAATTGTTTCCTTAATTTTATTTTCTGATTGCTCTTTGCCAGCATACAGAAAGATAACTGGTTTTTATGTGTTGATCTTATAGCCTGCAGCTCTGAAACTTACTAGCTAATCGTTTTTCTGTGGACACTTTAGGATTTTCTGTAAATACAAGATCATGTTGTCTGCAGGTAGAGATAATTTTCCTTCTTCCTTTCCAAGACTGGCTGCTTTTGTTTCTTTTTCTTTCCTAACTGCCCTGGCTAGAACTTCCAGTACAGTGTCAAGTAGATGTCGTGAAAGCAGACATCCTTGTCATGTTCCTGATTTTAGGGAGAAAGCTTTCAGTCTTCTACCGTTAAGTATTATTTTGGTTATCTTTTATAGATACTCTTTATCAGATTGAAAGCTTTCCTTCTATTCTTAGTTTGTTGAGTGTTTTTACCGTGAAAGAGTGTTGAGTCTTGTCAAATGCTTTCTCGGTGTCAGTTGAGATGACCTTGTGGCTTTTGTTCTTGGTTCTTTTAATACGGTGTGCTATGTTGTTTGATTCGTATGTTGAATCCACTTTGCATTCCTGGGATAAGTCCCACTAGTCATAGTGTATAATTCTTTTTATGCTTCTAGATTTGTTTTGCTAGTGTTTTGTTGATGGTTATTGCATTTATATTCATAAGGAGTGTGGTCTGTCGTTTTCTTGTGATGTCTGGTTTTGGTATCAGGTAATAACGGCCTCATAGAATGAATTGGAAAGTGTTGCTTTCTTTTCTATTTTTTGGAAGTTTGAAAAGTGTTGATTTGTCATATACTTTTATTCAAGGAAGAATAACATCTGCTCACTGTGGGTGTCCAGGTGACCAATCAGAACCTTGAACCTTGTGTTTGGTGGGTATTGACCTTGTGTTATTGATGAGCTTCTTTCAGTTTCATCCCAGTGGGTAGGGGAGGTTGTCAGACTCTTTCACTAATCTCAGTAATTTTCAGTGTAATTCTGGTTCTGCTTGCCGTTCTCTATGGTGTCGTGAGGACCTTTCTTCTGATTAACTGTCATCTTAAAGGAGTGCTTTACAGCTGGCTTTGGAAAGAGTGAAAAAATTCAAAGATCGTCTCTAAGAAGTTATTTTGGTAGCTTTTTATTTTATTGATGTTGTGCAGAGCAGACCTGAAAATTCCTTTTTTTCTTGCATTTTCATCATTAGAAGCAGCTGTTTTAGCTGTTTTTTAAGGCCATCCTGTGGTAGTATCTCACAGATTCTTGTGTCATCCAGAATCATGCAAGTTTATCATTCCAAGCCACAGTGAAAGCAAGAGGCATGGTCCTCCGGCCACCACTGGGCATCTTTCTGAGCCCCCTTGTGATCCAGCCCGCTTCTCGCCCACAGGTACCACGTATACAGACTTCTCGGCCGGAATCTCCAGGGATGACCAGCCCCTCCCCGCGCATCCAGATAATCTCCACTGACTCTGCAGTAGCCTCACCTCAGCGCATTCAGGTACCTGACCAGTCGCACGTGGCTCCAGCCACCTGCCCAGAGGCAGCCCTACCTTCCCAGAATCGGTTCCAAAGACAACCTTGCCCAAGGGTTTCACTAAGAAGCTGTGCTTCTTGGGCATCAAGTACAGTACAGCCTCATTTATTAAAAGAGAAAAGAAGAAAGAATTCACATTTACTAAGCTAGCTAACTTTTAATGCAAAATTTTAAATTCTGGTTTCAAACTATTGGAATGAAGTACCGTTTTATGACTTACATGAGTCATAATTGAGAGGCAGTGTGTCCTAATAGTTAAGAGTATGGTTCCCCCAGAAGTCAAATCCAGCACCCCACATTACAGCTCTTTTGACCTTGGAAAATTAACTTTTCAATGCCTCATTTTTTTCATTTAGAAAGTATACATAATAGCAGTACTTATGTCATAAGGTTATTGTGAGGAATCAATGGGTAATTCTTGCAAAATGCTTAGAATGGTGGATGGCACATAATAATGTTTGGTGTGTACTGATAGTATATAGTAACTGTTGTTTCTAGTGTTACTGTTATTATTAACTAACTGATTTTCATTTGCGGGAAGTTTAGTCTTCCCCAGGGCTCTGAGCCTGCCTCTTGTCCATTTATCAAAGAGAAGGTATATGCATCAAAATCTTGGTCCACAAGCAGGAGGAAGGGAAAATGATTGATGACACACATAGGTTAAAGGTTCATAGTTATCTCAACACGCTGGATTGAAAGGCCAAACCAAAAATCGTGAACTGAAATGAACGGCAAAAAACTCCACTTGTTATATAACATGAATTTGAGAGAGTACCAGGTGGACAGATATTTAGAGTGAGTGAGTGAAAGGCCTGCTCTCACTCTGTGTTTCAAGCGCGGTGTAAGCGATCAGTATGCTGTAATAACGAAATGGTCTCTATAGTGGTTTCCCACTCTTAAAAGTGATTTCATGAGCTATTATAAACCAAGCATCGAAGAGTTATAACAGGTAAGATGGAGTGAGTTAAAAATTATATTTCTGATATGTCTGAGTTACATAATATTTTATCATAAATACAGAAGTTCATATACTTATCAGTTTTTTAACTTCACACCAAATAGGAAACACATCTGAGTTTTTGGAAATTCAGAAGTAATGGATCCAGTATTAATGAGGTTTTACTGTTCCTCAGAATTAGAAACTTTATATAGATAAATTTTTTTTCTCTTTTACTTTGTTCTTATTTGCTGATTATGACTTAAATGAGTTCTTTATAATTTTACGTAGTAAGTGTTAGGATCCCGCCTACATAGCTCTCACGACTTTGGGAGAGGAACTGATTTTGTGCATTTAACCATGGCTGTTACATCGTGGTTTCACAGCCACCTGAGGACAGATGAGAACATAGAAAGTTCCCCCAGAAGAATCTGTCAGCGGCGAGTGTGTATTTCTAGCGAGAGTACGCATCCCTCTGTATTGGTGTAAGAGGACCTTTCTGTTTCCTAAGGACTATTCAAGCATCCCATTCGTATAGTGGGGCTGTTCCCGCCTGTGGTGCCACCACTGTCCTGGCTGGAATGCTCTAGGACTCCTTGAGCAGAAGTCTTGTAGAATAGATCTTTAGTGTTGAGCTTTCAGTTTCTCTAAGGACGATAACCCTTTAGCATGTGTTTTATGTGGAGTAAATATAGTTGAAAATCTTTTCAATGTGAACTGTCAGTAAAACTGGATATACCTCAGTGCAGCTGAACTGAGTATTTCAGGGTTTGTTTTTTTCAAAAGAAAGTTACAGTTATAGAATGATTTCTTGGTTCTTGATGTTGGTGCCGATGGCTTTGATGAAGCTTTCATTTCTAGCCCTGACTTCAGTGATGGATATCTAATCCCCTGAGGCCTGGGAAGAGACTATGTTTTTCTGATGTTTTAATGAATAACAGTACTTGGAGCTCAGCAGTGCTTGGCTTCTGTGGTAAGGCTGGGAGGGAAAGATTATTTAGTAAGGATGACAAGCTGTGGATCGTTTCGGAGCTTTTGGCTCTGAATGGAACAGACGTGGGGTCATGTATTGTTTCCACTCAGTGTGACCCTGGGGAAAGTTTCCATAACATCTGCAGCTGTAAAATGACAACAATAATAGTACCTATCTAATAGATTTTTAACACGATGAATGAGATAATGTTTGTAAACCTATAGGAAGAAGACATCAATAAATATTAGCAGCTGTGTAGCAATTTTTTAATGTTTTATTTTCACGTAAGTTCAAACTTAATGGAAAATACTACATGGAAATCCTGTGTTCCCTTGACACAGATTCACCATTTGTTTGCTGTAACATTCTGAATGTGTGTATGCGTCTTGTTTCTGAATCATTTGAGAATAAAGTGGGGACATTACTCCTCTTTGCCCTGGATATATTTCCTAAGAACAAAGGACATTCTCTTACATCATCACAAAGCAGTTACCAAAATCAGGAAGTTCCATATTGAAACATGCCACTATCTAATCCATAGTACGTATTCTAAAATTTCATCAGATTCCCCAGTTAAGTCCTCTGTAGCTATTTTCTTCCCATTCCAGGATTTATTTTATTGTTTTTAATAATGATAACAAAAATTAAGGCGCTAGTCAACACAAGACCAACATACCTAGCCATGCAGACCGGCAGAGGGCTGCTCTGATGCATAGACTTCCATCCACGGCACGGGGTCCTAGTGGCTGCAGAAGGGCTTTAGGGCCAAGTGGGAAGGGTGGCGGTCCTCAGAGCGGGGGAGGTAACCTTGTGAGTGGGGCTGAGAGGTTTTGTTTTTCTGGGATAAGAGGTCCAGCACACAAACTGGCAGGAGATGGAGGCATAAGGAGAGCAGTAGGAGAGCACCCACTTGTCTGAGGGGGAGGCGGGATTGGAGCCATCCGGTCACAAAGTCTGGCTTCTCAGTAAATTTCATGGGTTTTCATCAGGTGCAGTGTTTCTGGCCCAGTGGTTTTCAAATTGTGTTCTTAACTGCTTCCCAGATTACACAAGCATTATGTTCAAATTTCATTTTTTAATCCAGCTTTCAAGGTAATTAAAAGAAAAACACACTTGAACATGTCATATACCAAGTTTGACATGCTAGAGGTCACGGTGCACTCACTTGACCGCTGTGTCCATTCTGTTCGGGCCAAATCTTGGCTTAAAGCTTCTTTTGCCACCTTTGTGGATTTTAAGATTTTCCTGAGATACTTCTCCATACTCCCCATTTCACGCCGTATCTGCTGGTGGTGAATTTCTTAAGTTTTTCTCTAAGAAAGTCTTTATTTCACCTTAACTTTTATTTTTAATGATTTTCATCAAAATACTTAAGATAAAGTGAACAGTTTGGTGGCATTTAGTACATTTGTAACGTTACGCAACCACCGCCTCTGTCTAGTTCTAAAGTGTTTCCATCACTCCGAAGTAAAACCCCATACCTCTTGGACAGGGGCCCCCGTTCCTCCCTCCCTCCAGCCCGAGTCGTTACCTGAATTCTGTCTCTGCAGGGTTATCAGTTCTGGGTATTTCATGTAAGTGGAGTCATACGATATGTGACCTTCTGTGGCTGCATGTTTGTTTATCCATGTTGTAGCGTATGTCAGTGCTCCATTCCTTTTCATGGCTAGTGAATATTCCATTGTATGTATATACTGTAATTTGTTTATCCACTGGTGGACTCTTCATCACTTTTGAAGGCTACTCTTGTCAAATATAGAACTCTAGTTTGGTGGTTTATTTTAACACATTTGAAATATTTTGTACTACTACTTTCTGTCTTATGTGGTTTCTAAAAAGAAGTCTGCTTTAAATCTTTAATTTGTTTCTGTATAGTTGAGGTAGGTTCCCCCCTCTTTCCTCAGCTTCTTTCAAGATTATCTCTTTGGTTTTCTGCAGTGTGACTAGGTTCAGGAAGTATGAAAATTGGGGAGACCACCTGTGCCAGCTAGTTGACTGGGGGAGGTAGAGGGCCCCCATTGATGTCTTTATGACAGGAGATAGCTAGCAGATGGGAACAAGGTGCCCACCAAGTTAGGTTGATCTAATGATTATGAAGATTTATGTACATATGGAAAGGACAGAAGAAAAAAATTCTAAAAGGAAAGGGAAAGTTAAGCTGATCTTTAATTTGGCTTTGGCCTTTATAAATAGGCTATGCCTAGGTGTAGTTTTTCAGCATTTTTTCTGCTTTATGTTTTCTGAGCTTTGTGGATTTGTGGTTTGATGTTTGTTATTAATTTTGGAAAGTTCTCAGCCATTGTTACTTTAAATATTTTTTCCTCATTCTCCTTCTGGTATTCCAATTATGCATATATTATCTCTCTTTTTTTTTTTATTTACTTTTTGGGAGGAGGAGGTAATTAGGTTTATTTATTTGTTCGCTTTTTTTAGAGGGGATAATGGACTCGAACCCAGGACCTTGTGCATGCTAATAAGCATGCGCTCTGCTGCTCTACTGCTTGAGCTATACCCTCCCCCTTTCATACCTTATCTCTTGAAGTTGTCCCGTAATTCTTGGATATTCTGTTCTGGGTTTTGCTTTTTGTTTGTTTTTTTCATTCTTTTTCCCCTTTGCATTTCAGTTAGGGAAGTTTCTATTGACCAGTTTTTCCCTTAGTTGTGTCCAGTGTACTGTTGAGCCCATCAAGGCATTCTTCATTTCTGTTACAATGTTTTTGATTTCTAGAATTTTCTACTTTCTGAGAATTTCCATCTTGTGTCCATTTCTCATCTGTTCTTGCATGTTGTCTATTTTTCCTTCAGAGACCTTAACATACTAATGATGGGTTATTTTAAATTCCATATCTGATCATTTCAGCAGTTGTGTCATGTTTGAGTCTGGTTCTGATGCTTGTTTTGTCTTTCCAGATTGTGTTTTTCTTGTGTTTTTGGAATGCCTGTAGTTTTTTTTGCTGAAGGTCAAACATCATTGGCTGTATTAGGTAAAAGGAACTGAGGTGAATAAGCCTCCCGCATGACTGTTAATCTGGCTGGGAGTTTAGCTGTATGTAATGTTTGCTCTAGCTGTAGGTGCCGGAAGCTTTAACTCCTCTAGTGCTTTGGTTTTTGTCTCCTCTTGACTTCGGGCTTCCGTAGATACTCCTCCTCTGAGTCTGTGTCTCGAAGCTCAGCTGTAATCCGTTGTTACTGTACAACGATTGGTGTGGCGGTCAGGTGTGAGGGAGGGGGAGCAGTCTGTAATCTATGATGAAATCTCAATGTTCTAGTGGGCCTGTGACCTTCACAAGTGTTTCTTAATTTCCGCTAGCTTCCCCTGCCCCCACTTAGATGGGAAAGGAAGGGTAGAGGGGCCTGGAGTTAAAGAAACGCACTTTCCCCAGGGGGATGAGGCTCTGGTGAAGTCCTTTCCCCGGGGAGCAGAACTTTGTTGTGGAAGACACCTTGAGCATATTTCACAAAGATGCTCTTCCCCTTCCCCCGCCTCCCCCGCCAGAGCCTCCAGGGCGACTCTCTCCTCCCCGCGAGAACCGGAGAACTGCGAGGGGCTCCTGGAGCTGAGCCCGTGAAGCTGCGGCCCTCTGTGGCTGTCATCCCCAGGAGTCTCTCCTCCCCGCCAGGAGCCTGCAGCTGCACTGCTGCTGCCGTTTGTGTGTCCTGCCAGCTTGGTTTCTGAGCCACATGAGCAGATCTCAGGCTTGGTGAATTCACATCTCTCCAGATTTCAGTTTGCCTTGCAAACTCAGCTCTCTGATGAGCCCAAGGAAAGTCAGTGATTTTCAGTTCATCTAGCTTTTTCTTGTTTTAAGGACAATATGATGACTTACAAGCTCTTGACATGTTGAAGATGAAACCAGAAGTATGCTTTGAACTCCAACTCATCTACCTGGTAGTTTACTTGACATATTCACTTGGGCATCTCGTCCTTGGCAAGCCAAAACCAGATTTCTGAATTCCTACCACCTCTTGGCCCTCCACCACCCATTGCTCAGGCTAGAATCCCAAGAGTCATTTCTGACTCCTTGTTCTCCCAGGCGCTTACACCTCCCCGCCTGCACCTGCTGTCACTCCCCGTCTTCTCTGGACCCACGGCCTCAGCTCTCCCTTGGGCCACTCCAGGGGCACCTAATGGTTCCTCAGCTTCCGCGTGTTTAGGATCTGCATTTTTTCCATCCAAAATCCAGGGAGATGTGTTTAAAATGTGAAGCATTTCTCATTCCCTCACTTGAGTGTATTTCGAAAGTACTGTTTTATATTTTACTCAAGGAAGACAGCTTTGTCGGATATTTTATCTGCCTAAACTTGTAGGAACTGAGCTAGTGGGGCTAAAAGGAGAAGATACTTGTTTGATCATTGCCTGTGAGAACACTAACTATTCATATGAGTTGAAATTTATATTTAAGGAAGAAACACATTTACCTTTTTGCACAGGTCAAAAAATTTTACATAGATTTATCTTACCTTTGTAATTTTAAATTTAGTCATTTTTGGTGTTACTCTAATGTACCCTGACCTTAGTGATATGACAGATTTAGTGTATTTATATAAAAACATATGTGTAAGATAGGTATCAAATAGTATAAGAAACTGGAAGACCTGATTCTGGGCGGGAAGAACCCTGGAGTGGCTCTCATTGTGCTTAGGGTGGACTCCTCACTCCCAGCAGGGCCAGCCCGCCTCCCTCTCTCGGGCCTTGGCCTGACTCAGTTCTGAGGCTTCCTTCCTCTTAGGGCTCTCCTTATGCTACAGAGTTTCCTGTCGCTTGGAACACACTGTCCCCTCAACCTTTACCTGGCTTCCTTCTCCTCAGCCTCGAGTGTGGTTTTTAATGTCACCTGATCACGGAGGCCTTCCCTGGCCTCCTTCTGAAGTTAAGCGCCTGTATTGTTCTCTCTTACCCCAGCCTGATCTGTTCCTTCATAACATGTATCATAAACTTCGATTGTTTACTAGTTGGTGTGTTTACTGGTATTTTGCCAGTCTTTTCCTCTAAGCTCTCAGCGAGGCAGGCACCAGCTCCGTGGCTCTCGTGTTCTAGCCGAGCGCCTGGCACGGACGGAGTTCGCCCTTTGCCTGTATCTGAGGAACAAATGGCAGGGACTGAGCTGCAGTACGAAGTCCTGATTTTCTCAGTGGGGGAAATTTGATGGCATGAAAGGGACAAGACTTCCCAAGTGAGGAGAGAAGTATGTGAGCTCAGAGGGAGGAAATGCTTTTCTCAAGGTCCTGTTATGTTCTGGGCAGTGTCCCAAGTACTATCACTTTCCTAGCAGTCCATTTTTGTAGATACATAAACAGAGGCTCAGAAGTCAGAAAGCTTGCGTGACTGCCCCACGTTGACGCGGCTGAGCAGCAGCAGAGCAGGCCTTCGGTCCGTGGCTCTGGCCGCAAAGCCCTCTCTCAGGAGCACAGGCCCAGGTGGCAGCAGAGAAGGAGGGAAGGCGGCAGGTGGGCGAACCAGAGAGCTGTGCCTCAGCTAACAGGGCCACCACACCCAGCCAGCTGGTGCCAGAGCTGCTCATTTGTCAAAAGAACTATAAATCTAATTTTTATGGGAAATATTCCATTTTTAGAGTTGGCAATGAATTATGTTTTATTTTATGTTAAATTTTGAGAAATCAAACAAAAGTTACCTAGTGGCTGGCTTCTGCCTTCAAGCTTCCTTACAGCAGCAACGATGAGCCCAGCCTGGCCGGGACGGAGTCCTGGCTGGGACACAGAGTGGGCAGGTGGAGAAGGGCAGTGCGTCCGGTCATGTTGAGGTCCTGGGGTGGAGCTGCAGAGGGAGGCCCTGGGCTGGTAGAGGACAGTCAGCTCCGCTATCACGTGACAGGTGCATCCTGCAAATTCCCACCCTCTGCGGAAGCGTGTGGTGAAGCTCCCGGGGCTTGTGGGAAAGCTGAGGTGAGTAGCACAGCTCTCGGAAGCTGCTGGTGACAGTTAAAAACAGGTATGGATTTAGTAAGAACTGCATAACTTACATACGTTGATAGTGAAGAGGCACGTGGTGACCGCGCTATCGCAGCGCTGTACCTGAGGGAGGCCCGCGGCTGCCTCTCCCGCGCAGCACGCTTCCCCGGGCGTCGTGCGCTCTGGGTTCACCTGGTGCTTCTCACGGGAGGAACCGTGTGTCATCAAGCCCCGGGTTCACGGTGGACTCGAGTTGTTCGTAATCTATTGGTTACATTGGAACAAATGCACCTTTCCAGAACCAGCATTGAAGCAGCGCTGGCCGTAGCCAAGCTACGGGAGGCCGTAAAAGTCACAGAAAACGACGTCCCTTGTCCCTTTGTACGGTAACCGCCCCCCCACCCCACCCCATTTGTTACTGTTCACAGGCGGGGAGTATGAATAATTGCTTCCAGTAAAGAAATTAAACAGAGAGTGCTTGTGTTAGTTTCCAGGGGCAGCCACAACAAATTACCACAGACTGGGGGCTTAAATAAACAGCAGAAATCCGCCCTCTCACAGTTCTGGAGGCTGGAAGCCCAAAATCAAGGCCTTGGCGGGGCTGTGCTCTCTCTTACGGTTGCAGGGAAGCACCCTTCCTTGCCTGTCCCCAGATCCTGCACGCCTCGGCATTCCTTGCTTGTGGCATGTCACTCTAGTCTCTGCCGCTGTCGTCACACGAACGCCGTCTGCGGGCACCAGTCCTTGGATTTGGGGCCCACCCACATTCGGGCGGGCCTCATCTTAACTCAGTCGCAGTCGCATAGGCAGTTTCCAGATAAGATCACATTCACAGGTCTTGGGGTCAGGGCTTAAACTTTTTTTTTGGGGGGTGGGCATGATTCTCCCCACACCACCTCTCTCCCACTCCTGCACAGGAGACCCAAATGTTTGGATAGATCCTCTCAATTTGACGTTTCCTCGGTCTCATTAAGCAGGGGCCTGCCTGCCCATGTTAGCAGGGTCTTCGTTTGCCTCGTGGTCACCCTGGGCTTCCAGTAACGTATTTGAGGGACTTTTTTCTCTCTCTCTCTACTTACATTTTTAGTTTTTTCATGGATTTTCATTCATTTTTTTATTTTTCTAAATGGAAAATGAGAACGTCTTATGAGGGAAAGGTAAACAAAAAGACAAAAAAAAATTGTGAGTAATTCACTGAACTTACGTGAGTCTGAGTTCTGGGGGGGGGAATAATCTGGGCTTTTGGATGTGTTACATATAGCCACCAAGAGCAGCTGTCACCATCTGGATCAGTCACTGTCCCCATCTCCTGCCCCGACCCCCCGCCCATGTCCGCCAGGCCTCCACCAGAGGACCAGGAGCGGCAGGAAAGGGTGTGGCACAGTGGCGTGTGCGCTCCGCGTGGGGCTTGCCTCTCGGAATGCACGGCGGGCAAGGCTGCAGCCGCCTGCCTTGGTCGAAGCAGGAAGTTGGAGACCCCCCTCGGTCCCAGGACTGTTCATTTCTTCACACAAAAAAACATTTTGGGAAGAAAACAAGAACCAACGGACGTGAAAAGGAAGTCAAACATTTGACTCTCGGGTCTCAAGGTTGCGAGGGCCTTTCAGAATCCATTTTGCTTCCCTCCAGACTGAGCAGGAGTCCCCTCCGTGGCAGCTGAGGGCAGCGTGTGGCACCCACTTGGTCACCATCCTCCTGCTGAGCGGGGAGTGTTCTAGCAGTTCTTCTTACACGGTTTTCTGTCTCAGGTTGCGCTGCTCCGGGGACTCTCCACCGCTTTCATAAAGGAAGGTCCTTCCTTCCCTTCTCTCTGAATCTTCAGCCTCCGAAGATCTTACTTGCCATCACCTGGAAGTGGCCCTGCGCTGGGGCTTGTGCCTGGCCGTCAGCCAGGCTCTGTGCCCAGCCTGTGGCCTCTGGTCCTGTGCTTGCTGGGCCCGCAGCATCTCTGCACAGCGTCTTCTCTTGCTTTGTTCGGGTCTTTGTCCAGCGTCACTGCCTCAGAGATGTTGCCCCCTGCCACCATCCCCATGTCACATTTTACCTATTACCTGCCTTTTGGTTTTCTCCGTGGCACTTGTGCTGACTGCATTCTTCGTGGCACAGTCTGCCTCCCCTGTGGAAGGTAGCTCCCCGCCGGGTTCCTGTCTCCTTCCTCAGTACCAAGATCAGTGCTTGACACGCAGTGGGCACCCAGTAAACACATGTTAAGTGAGGACTCTTTCCTTGCCTGTGTCATTTTCTTTTCAACCAACCAGCATGGTTGATTTTCCATATTGGACTGTTGTCGAAGCTGTTGTGTTGGACTCCATGTGAGTTTGCTGTCTGAACCTTGGGATGCCACGTTACAAAGCAAGTCTGGCAAGAGGCGGGGCTGGCGCCAGACTTGCCCGTAACGTGCTGCCAGGAGCTGAAGTCCAGCCAGAGATGCCCCACATCTTGTTGTGCTCAAGGCCCAGCCGTGATTCCCCCAGGAGTCTTGTTTGCAGTGAGGGCCTGCCGGTGTCCTCGGGGAGAAGGTGGGCAGTGCTCCAGGCTTGGCCCTGGGCCTGGAGGAGAGGCAGGAAGGGGACTAGAACAGCTTCAAAGCACTTCATGAACAGAATAGGGGAAAGTAGCTCAACCATAGCAACGATTTTAATTGTGACTGGTGCACTTAGATAAGATCGCTGTGGCAGCTGGGCACCTGAATGGTGGGTACCCCGGAGGAACCAGGGCCAGGACTTTCGGAAGTCAGCACCCACGGCCTCCAGTGCTGCCACAGGCTTCTATTGAAGCCTTGTCTCCATGTGCCAGGCGTGGTGCAGCCCTGACTCCGGTGTCAGCCCTGTCTTTAAGTACCTCTGAGTCAGGAAGTGGGAGAAGTTGGGTGTGTGTCAGCAAGGGACTCCCTGTACTCAGTCACTCCAAGGCTGGGTTGTTTACAGGGCCTTCCCTTCAGAAATAGCCCTTCTTTAAGGCAGCCATTCCGAGGTCTGGGGATTTGTTGATTAGCAGCATTCCAAAAAGGTTGGTGTTTCCCATGTTTCTATTATGTGTGGGACAAGGATTTTTTTTAAGTTAAGTCTGTGATCTACTGTTCATTATTGTCTTCATTTCATGACAGAAAGGGCCTTTCTTTGTCCGGTTTTGTTGAGCTGTAATTGACACGCAGCACTGAGTGTCCGGAGCGCTGTACAATGACTTGACTTGCATGTGTTGTGAAATGGTTGCCACGATAAGTTTAGTTAACATCCACCATCTTAAAAAGATGCAGAAGAAAGGAAAGCTATTTTTTTCCCTTGTGATAAGAGCTCTAAGGATCTGCTCTCCGAACAGCTCTCCAGTACACCGCACAGCAGAGTTAACTGCGGTCGCCGTGCTGTGGGTCACGGCCCCAGTGCTTATCCTGTAAATGGAAGTTTGTACCTTTTGGCCACCTTCATCCAGTTGTCCTTTCCCCACACTTCCAAAGGGCATTTTAATTGTAAAAATCGTAGGGATGATATCACCCTAGAATAAAATCAGCTTTTGAAAACTGGTTTCTGAAAAGCTGCCTGTTGTCATCTTTTTCTCATTTCACCCAACACTGGTGAAACTGTCCCTACCCAGCACCGACTCCAGGACGGTGTTGGAAGCCACCGCGCGTTGCTCTATGAGAGCAGCTTCCATGTTGTGTCTTGTAGATCGTGACAGACCAGCAGACAGGACAGAAGATCCAGATAGTCACCGCAGTGGACGCCTCCGGGTCCCCCAAGCAGCAGCTCATCCTGACCAGCCCAGATGGAGCGGGAACTGGGAAGGTGATCCTGGCTTCCCCCGAGACCTCCAGCGCCAAGCAGCTCATATTCACCACCTCCGACAACCTTGTCCCCGGCAGGATCCAAGTAAGACCTGTTGACAGGTGTTTGTTTCAGCACTTCCGCTACTGGACTTGTTTTTGACCCTTACCTCTGCCGTGGAGGCCAAATCTATCTCTAGGAGGTCCTCTGGGGACCCGCACGCATAGCAAGTTGCTGCCTCGGCTAAAGTAGTGAGCCAGCATGTGAGTGGGGGGAGCAGTGCTCAGATCGTGGGAGTTGAGCCGGGCACAGTCAGTTGCCCCACAGGAGACCGACCCGAGCACATGGCATGAGGCCACTGTAGAGTTGTACTCAACTAAGGCCACATGGTGACAGCCCTTGGCCCATGATGTTAGGGACACCACCAAGGGATGACCCCAGCCAGGCAAGGACTGACTTGTTCCTCAGTCTTACTTCAGCCTGGCCCGGCTCTTCATTCGGCCCGTGTTCCTGTGGTTCTGGTCTCCACCTCTGCCCTGGTTCTCCCTGCTCTGGCAGGCGGGATGGGGTTGGGGCAGGTACAGGAAGGAGGAGAGCAGGCTTATCGGGAAGCACTGAAAACCAGTGTCTGACTCTGAACAGCCCCCACCCCACCACTGAAGGGGCTTGGTCCAGCTCCAGGTGTCAGATCAAGTTGCCAGGTGAACTTTTCCCGGTTCTGCCCAGAGTTCTGCTTAGAAATCCACGACTAGGAATTGAGTTAAACATTACTGTGCTTCGTGCTCTGGTTTTTCATCAGCACCCTGCTTGTTTGCTGATTCTTCTTAGATTGTCACTGACTCTGCTTCTGTGGAGCGTCTGCTGGGGAAGGCCGAGGTCCAGCGGCCCCAGGTGGTCGAGTACTGTGTGGTGTGTGGCGACAAAGCGTCGGGTGAGTAACCCTGGGGCCCCTGGGTGCGCGTCAGGGACCGGCCTCACGAACATCATCGGGGAGGGTTGTAGGTCTGAAAACATGAACTCCGCTTTTCCTGCTGGGGTGGTGGCATGAATAATAAGCAGACCAGTTTGTCAGACGGTAAGAATCAAAAGGAAAAGTCGGGAAACCATTTCTGTGCTGTGCACGGCGTGGCTGAGTGCCAGGCACTGCTGTACTGCTAAGAAAGGAGTCGCTTCTCGGCTCGAGCTGTTATTTGAACAGTGGTTGCCGTTTCACCAGCTGTTTGCTGTCTGTTCCTCCTTTGCCCGGACTGTGCCTGTCAGCCCTCACTGAGACAGTGTGAGGCATAGGAGGGCGTGCGATTCTGGCTGGTGTCCCAGGGTCCAGAAAGGGCCTGGAGGAGGTCGTGGTGGTGACCTTGGTGGTTGAGTGTGTGCTGTCGGGTAAAGCAGAAGCGGGGCTCCAGCTGGCGGGGCCAGGGCCCAGAGAGTTTAACGTCCAGACTACTGGTTCTGTGGGGAATCGCTCCTGAGCGTCCATGGTTAGGGTTGTGCGTACAAGGAGACTAAAGAAGGTGTCTGACCCGAAAACTCGGACTTCAACCCTAACGGCAGGGAGCCATGAGTGATGAGGCCATCAGGAAGAAGTGGAGACGCATTTAATAAAACTACAGGGCACTGGCCTGAGTTCTGTAATGACTGCTTGGTTCTCTTTATTCTGTGGTCACTATATTCACAGGACCTTTGGACACTCTGTGGTCCTGGCTTTAAAAAAGAAAAAAAAAACGCTGAACCAAGCCTCTTGAGAGGAAGACAGCCCCAGGCGAGCCCCTGCAGGAGGCCAGATACTCCAGCCTTGCCTGCTGCACTCTGCCCTGCCCCGCCCCGCCCCTGAAGCCCTCACCTGCCCCTGCAGGCAGGGGCCAGCGCTGCCTCCCCCATCATTGCCCTTTTGTACAGACCTCTCTGGGCATCGTGTGTGTCCTGTTCTCACCGCTGCTTACAGGCTTGCCTTCCTCACCAGAGTGTACTGTTTTTGTTAGAGCAAGAACCATGACTGAGCCCTTCATGTCTTTATCCCCATCTTCTTGCTCAGCAAGGAAAGTCACTCTGCAAACTTCGGAACAAATGAATGAAGCGTGAACATAACAGAGGCCACCAAATCTGCTTGGCTTCCCTTTCTGGGCTTGAAGGAAAGGCTTCATCACAGGCTTGCAGTGCTGCTGTCTCCAGATATCAGAGATCACTCTAAGGTCTAGAGAGCCCAGAGAAATCCACTGCGGGGAAGGAAAAACGATGTCCACGTGGCCATCTAGCATGACTGTTCTTAAAGGCACACAGTCGAGACCCTCCCAAGTGCACACTGGGAGAGTGCCTCCAAGTGCCAGAGCTGAGGACGATGGGTCTGTGATGAGCCTGTGAACTGTCCCCCTGTGATGTAGCTGTGCCGTGGGTTATACGAGACCACCCACAGGAGCATAGTCGAGGTCGGTCCCAGCAGAGTAGAGGCAGGCTGGGGCTCTCTTTAATGTTGGAGGTAATTAGAACGTAGAGACCCCAAAATAAACAAGCTTAGGAAAAACCTGTCTTTAGTAAATGTATTTCCAGGACTGCATTTTCAATACCCAATGCCAGTGAGCACCATCTGTGGCAGCCTTCCTTGGGCCTGGGCCCCCCAGGTTTGGTCCCTACTCTGCTCCCTCCCCACGTCCGCCTCAGTCTGGGGGGTCCAGGGCATGACTCACAGAGGGAGAAGTGCAGGGTGAGACCCTGCCAGTAAGAGAGCGTGAGCTTGTGTTGTGCCTCATGGTGGGACAGGGGAGGTGAGGGGCTCCGCAAGCCCGGGGCTGCAGAGCCAGGACCTGGTGCGCCCAGCGGGCAGAACACCTCAGCCTGCTGCCATGCGCTCCTGCTGTGAATTGGAGCATTAGGGCCATGCCATTTACCAGTGGTCACATAGCCTGACTGAGCTTCCGTTTTTCTATCACAACCTCACAAGTCTGCTTTAAAGATGGTAGAAAAATTATGTGAAGCCCTGGGCACCATGGCTGCGCTCCCTGAAGCGCAGGGCCCATGGCAGGTGCCTCTGCCTTTGGGGAGCTGCTCAGGCTCCCTTTCCCTTTCAGGCCGTCACTATGGGGCTGTCAGCTGTGAAGGCTGCAAAGGTTTCTTCAAAAGGAGCGTAAGGAAAAATCTGACCTATAGCTGCCGGAGCAACCAAGACTGCATCATCAACAAACACCACCGGAACCGCTGTCAGTTCTGCCGGCTGAAGAAATGCCTGGAGATGGGCATGAAGATGGAATGTGAGTATTAGGGCACGTGAGGTAGTAAGGAGGGAGAGGGCGAGGTTTCCACACCTGGCTTTAAACACTCTAAGAAAACAGCACCTGCGGAGGCTTCATCGTGGCTCACCTTCAGGGTCAGCTGGGCGACGCGGTGTCAGCCCTGCGGGGTCGGTCAGATTCCGTAGTGGGAACCTAGTCCAGACGGATCGGCAGCAGCCAAGGAGTGGGATGAGCGTGGTGCCGGGGAGGAGCCTGCCCCCAGGGCCTCACTTACATGTTGGGTCTGGGGTCGTCTTTTCTTTCTTTTGAAAAGGTCTTTATTTTCTTCGGTGTTTCTGGCACGTGTGCTTGCTCTCATACCAGACTGCAAGAGGGAGAGGTCGCTGGCGTCACGTGATGTCGCCCCCTTTAACCGTTGGCGGAGGCTGCACAGGCTTGAGCTGGACGTTGGAGTGGCTCCTCTGCCGGCAGGGCGTGGGCAGCTCTCTGGTGAGGGGTGTTCTCCTGGAGAGGGTCCCTCCGTCGGCCACAGGAAGTGAGGCCGCACAGACGCCACGCTGCACTTCCTCGGCGGTGCCGCCGCCTTGAGCCCTTTCTGTGCCTTTATTTGACGACACTGTTTGGCTCTGAGCATTTCTCTCCTTTGGCTGCAGAGTCCACCGTGAGCATTGAGCCGTATGCGTCTAGCACGGAGCTTACCCCTGTGGTGATGGGTTTCCGCAGAAGGACCTGTCCCTCCCCATGAAGGATGAGGTTTCTATTGATTGGAATCTTCCCTCTCAACACGCGTGTTTATGTTGTGGTTTAAGCTGTGCAGAGTGAACGGAAGCCCTTCGACGTGCAGCGGGAGAAGCCGAGCAACTGCGCTGCGTCGACTGAGAAGATCTACATCCGGAAGGACCTGCGAAGCCCTCTGATAGCCACGCCCACGTTCGTGGCGGACAAGGACGGAGCAAGGTCAGTGCCCGTCTTCACGAAGGGCAGCACCCTGGGCCGCCTCCGGGCTTAGCCAGAGGAGGCGCGATGACCCTGGGAAGGGCTCATGTGGCTCCCCCCGCTGCAGCCTTGATCTTGTTGGGCCTCATCCCTCCCTTTTTGGGGCCACTGCAGCCACACCTCTGGACAGGCCTGAAGATGGCTGACTTAAGATGGGGTCAGGATTTCTCCTGTCTCGGGCTCAGGTTACGTGCTGTAGCTCAGGCGTCATTCATGTGGGGAAACAGCTGTTTCCTGATTGAAGACTGGGGCTTTTGTGCGGTACAGATAAAAGGCCTAAGACCCAGGTGTGGTCCTACATAGTGCCACGGTTACTTTTATTTTTGGGTAGAGGTCTTTAGGTCTGTTTATTTATTATTTAGTTGTTCTTTGTTTTTTGTTTTTAATGGAGGTACTGGGGATTGAACCCAGGACCTCGTGTGTGCTAATAAGCATGCGCTCTACCATTTGAGCTATACCCTCCCCCTCGTACATTCTTTTTAATGTAATCTATTGAACTTAATTTTAAAGGAATAGAAAGGGAAAACAAGAAGTCTGCAATGTATCATAGCCAGCACTGGAGCTGGGAGTGCCTTGGTGATATTCTGAGGTCAGGTTAACGCTGTCAGCAGAGCAGCCGCAGTCTGGGGTCAGCATGGAAGCCTGGGGCTGTGCACCTGTGTCCTCCCCTCCTAGGCTATAGACCTGACTTAGTGCACATCTAGAACAGGGGGTTGTACAGTCACCCAGTGGCTGAGTCTAGTTAAAGCGTTCCTTCTGCTTGGCGTTGCAGGTGTGGACGAGGCAGGTAAATGCAGCATGATCATACTGTACATTAAATGTTGGAAGCTACTCTGGGTTTCTTTATGTCTTAAATAGACAAACAGGTCTTCTTGATCCAGGGATGCTTGTGAACATCCAGCAGCCTTTGATACGTGAGGATGGTACGGTTCTCCTGGCCACGGATTCCAAGGTGACGTTCTCCACTTACGCTTTCTCCTTCACCTTTACGTCGCAGTGCAGGCTGCTTCTCTGAATGTGTGTGCCTCCTTCCTGGCCTTCAGAGACTGCGTTGACAGCGTGGCCTTCTGCGTCTCCATTTACTTCTGATACAGCTGTGCTCTGATTTATTTCAGGGATGCCAGTGTCCTTTTGGAAACTCAGTCAGAGCCGGCTGATCATGGTCATTTTACATGTCAGGGTCTAGAGTTCAGTTCAGTGAGAAGTCTGTGGTTCTCTCCTCTTTTAAGGCTTTCACCTGGTACACACATCGGCAAACTATTGGCGAGCTGAGAAAGGAGCTACTTACCCTGAGATGGCCTTTTGCAGAAGCCTCTGGTTCCTTTTTATTGGATGATCTGCAGGAAGAAGTTCAGCCATGATTCTAACAATTCTAGAACGGACAGAGCAGATCAACCACAGGGAGTTTAACTTGTGGACAGAGAGATGTTTGTCACCCCGAGAGAGAGGGAGAGCTGGCTGTCTCCTGTGGAGATAACCAGGGGAGGGGGGCTCCAGGCACGGGAACCCGGTGTTTCTCTCACCCTCTTGTCCCTGATGCGACCTGAGCAATGGTGCAGCAGCCCCAGCCGAGCCCCAGCGTCTCTGCTCTGGAAGGAGCAGCTCGGGAACAGCGCTGGTGCTGCCGCCAGAGCCAGAGCCAGAGCCAGAGCCAGGCCTGCGGGCCTCCCTCTCGCCGGCTCTCATGCACACACAGGGCCTTAAGGAACATCCTCCTTTGGGAAAGAAAAGGCAAAAATGGGAGCTGGTGGCCAGCACAGAGAGCTGCCCTCTGCCTGTTGGTCCTCAGCTGGGCTTCGAGCCCCCTGTCCTTGGGCGGTGGTGACAAATCATGCCTGGCTCCCTGCCATCACCCGGCAGACAGTGACTGACTACGTAGTTGGGTGGGGACACCATCCTGAAAGTTAGGCCCAAGCCACCGTAAACTCCTGGTCACCAGGGCCCGCCCAGCCCCCGTTCTGCAATGCCGTCTGTGCGGAGACTGACTGCAGGGCCAGCTGGCACTCCTGGTCGCCCCGTGCCCTCCCTTCTCCACCTCAGGACCCCCACACAGGGGTGCTGGGAAACTCGAGCGAGGCACTTTTATAAAGCACGTGGCACACGGTGAGCCCTCAGTACATGTGAACTGTTGAGGTTCGTGGTGGTCGCTGGGTGGAGAAGGACAGTGGTGAAGACAGAGCTGTCCCCGCTTCTGCCCTGGAGTGACAGGACCCGCCCAGCAGCCTGTCATGAATCTCAGGCACAAGCAGCGCACCTAAAGCTGGCTGTTTCCAGAAACTGATTTTTAAACTTCTTACTTTGAAATCATTACACATTCAAAACCGTTTGCTTTGAGTGAGTACAAAGATGCTACAACGATCCTTGTACGCGTTACCCAGTCTCTCCCGCGGTTGCGTCCCGCACAGCAGTACAGAACCAAGGCAGGACGTGGTGCTGGTGCACGTGTGGGTGCTGTTCTGTCCCCCCTTTCCAGTCTTCTTCAGCGTCCTCCCTCCAGCATAGCAGTCTGTCCTGGGGACCTATGTCTTTTAGCAGCTGCGTGAAATTCTGTTACATAGTTGTTCTGTGATTTATTAATCAGTCGTTCATGATCTTTTCTGCTGATTCTAGTTTTTCGCTTTTATAATCAAAATACAGCAGACATTCACGTATACACATCATTTGTGTATACATATTTGTTTGAGTGTATCTTTGGCTTTCTTTCCCTTTTTTAACTTGAGATATAATTCACATACCAGAAAGTTTTCCCTTTTAGTGTACAGTTCAGTGGTTTTCAGCTTGTTATAACATCCCCCACTACCTAGTTTCAGAACATTTTCATCACCCCAGAAAGAAACCCTGAACCCGTTAAGCAGTCACTACCCCCCACCAACCCCTGCCAACCACTCATCTGCTTTCTGGCTATAGTTTATCAGTTCCGGACATTTTATATAAAGGGAATTATACAATATACGGCCTTTTGTGACTGGCCTCTTTCTCTTAGCTTAATGTTTTTAAGGTTCATCCACGTTGTGGCATGTATCGGTGGTTGATGGTTCTTTATTGCCAGATAAGGTGCTGCTGAATAGCTGTACCGTGTGCTGTTTATCCATTCATGAGCTGATGGACGTTTGGGGTGTTCCTGCTTTTTGGCTTTTAGGAGTAATGCTGCTGTGAGCGTTGCATGCAAGGTGTTCTGTGGAAATGTTTTAACACCGCTTATGTATGTGCCTGCGAGTGGGACTGCTCTTGTCGTTTACATTAGACGAGTCTCTGCTCAGACTTCTGAGGAATGACCAGGCTGTGTTCCCCAGCGGCTGCACCATTTTATACCCCCACCAGCAGTCTGTGCGTGTTCTGCTTTCTGCACATCCTCTCAACACTTGTTATTATCTGTCTTTTTGATTATGACCATCCTAGTGGGTGTGAAGTGGTCTCTCATTGTGGTTTTGATTCGCATCTTTATCACTGAGTTATAAGAGTTCTTCAGATACTCTGGCTACTAAATCAGATGGGTGATTTGCAAAACTTTCTTCCCATTCTGTGGGTTGTCTTGTGTGGTTGAGGGGGAGAGGCTGGCTGTCTTTCTACTTTCTTGATTATGTCTTTTGAAGCTCAAAGGTTTAAATTTTGGGGACATCCAGCTTACCTGTTTTTGTTCTGCCATTTCATCACATGTGTAGATTTGTGTAACTACTATCACCGCCAGAAGTATTTCTCCCCAAAAAGCTCTTCCCCATGCTGCCCCGTCCTACCTGCATAGAAGCTGGCTTTAAAGCAGCCTTATACCTTCATTGCCCTGAGAGTCATGTGTGTGCACCTTTGACGCTGTTATTTTCTGATTAACAGGCTGAAACAAGCCAGGGGGCCCTGGGCACACTGGCAAATGTGGTGACTTCCCTTGCCAACCTAAGTGAGTCCCTGAACAATGGTGACACTTCGGAAATGCAGCCGGAGGACCAGTCTGCGAGTGAGATCACTCGGTACGAGCCCATGAGGCTGGAGGCCCCTCCCGACGCGCGCAGGCGCTGCCTCGTGAGGGTGGGTGGCAGCGGCTTGACGCCCACCCTGTATTTAATCAAGGATTGTGGGATCGTCACGGGGCCCCTCACGTCTGTCATGTGAACGTGGACTCACTGATACCACATGACATAAAACAATCTAAAAACTTTTTATTCCAGCTAATAAAGGAAACTGAGTAACTCACTGGAAGTAGGGGGAAAGCTGTTACTTGTATTGGTTGCTGTTTATGGTCCCTGAGCATCAGTCATGCAGCCTTTTTCCAGGCGGTGAGCCTAGAGCTTAGCTCGACTCACCAGGGCGGACAGACACTAGCTGTTAGACGGCGCCGGCTGGCCCAGGCGCCTGCACCCGGCTGCGAGGGTCAGGGTTTGCTCCTTTCCCGTTGGACCATCCACTCCTGCCCATCTTGCCAGGCCAGGCAGGTGTGTGGCTGGGGCCACTGGAGGGCACCGGTCCTCGTGTTCACTTGTGGTCTGATAGAAAACCTAGATCTAGATCCGATGGAAGAAGGAGGGGATTTGAGTTTGGGAGAATTCTGGTTCTACTGCTTGCTACGTGGGCGGTCATGGAGGAGTTAGCTTTCACATATGTGAAATGGAGAGAATTCTGCCTCAGAGAGTAGTCGTGAAAAGTAGAACTTACACACGAAAGGAACACAGAGCTCAGTGCCCAAGACGCTGTGGAGACAGCACGTGGAAGCCGCGTTCCTCTTCTCAGCAAGGGGAAGTTGGTTATCTTCCTGATGCGTCATTTTCCTAAATTACGTCTCAGCTGGAGCTCTCCTCCTCCTAGAAGCCGCGGATTCATACACTTGCTCGCCTCACTTTTGCTTGCAGGGCGTTTGACACCTTAGCTAAAGCTCTTAATACCACGGACGGCTCCTCGCCCCCGAGCCTGGCGGACGGGCTGGACGGCGGCGGAGGGGGCAGCATCCACGTCATCAGCAGAGACCAGTCCACGCCCATCATCGAGGTCGAAGGCCCCCTCCTCTCAGACACTCACGTCACGTTTAAGGTGAGGGCAGTCGCCCTGCTGGGGGAGGGGCTCCGGCCTCAGCCAGGCTCAGTTTAAAAACCAAACCTTGATGTGAGCAAATTTCCACACAGTGGTGCTTGGTCAGGACCTTGTACTGCAGAGCAGTGTCCCATTCTGCAGCATTTTCACTCACCTTCTGCTTATGTGGCCATTTGGCTCTGAAGGTGACCCTGAAGGAGGCCTGACCGCCTGTCATTGCCAAGACAGGCTGATGCAGGCTACCCAGCAAGGGCCACTCTGCCGTCTGCCTTCCGGTGACGGCTTGGCTTCAGCATAGGCTCAGGCAGGCCCTTTGTCTATTCCAGTGAGTATTTTTCCCAGCCATTGGGCCTGACCTCTTGCCCTCTAGAGCCCCAGAAAGAAGAGCTCAGATAGGCTAGAAGATTGCCGCCGGGTCCTTGAGCGTCTCCCTGCCCTTGCCCCTCCTGGCCTCACTTGTCCAGGACACTCCTAGCTTCCCTGAAGCTCCTTAGTCTCTGGGTCTTCAGACCAAGTCTTCCAGTTCCCCTTGTATTCTCTGCTGGGAGAGGTCTGGCCAGTCACTTAGGAAGACTGGGACCCTGCCCATGGTTGTCCAAGGGTGCCGAGCTTCAGAGGCATTAGAGCCCCTCTTAGACACTGGGCTCCCGGAGCCCAGTCTGACATCCTGTCGGTGGGAAGCCCTCCTGCCCTCGGGGCTCCTGCTCGCTCTCCCCCGTTACTGAGGCCACCTGCCAGATCCCTGCGAGCCCATGAGTGACCCCGTGCCCCGACCTCAGTTAGACTGTGGCTTGAAATGGAATCACCTTAGAACAAGTAACAGAGTACTTGAGGCAGGAGTTGTGTAGGTGAGCTGGGAGGTTCCCGTCATTCCACATTCCTGGGGCCATCAGAGCCTGTTCACTGGGCAGGACAGCACGGGGAGTCAGTGCGGCCCCTGCAGAGGACACCTGCTCTGCACGGCTGGTCTGTACGGGGCTCCAGCGTCAGAGACGGTGACTCTGGCGGCCACGAGTGTTGAAACACGGCAGGGATTCGTGTGTTGACAGAGCTGCCGTCCCTCGGTCCCCCGTGCCGTGTGCTCTCTCCCCCAGCTCACCATGCCCAGCCCGATGCCGGAGTACCTCAACGTGCACTACATCTGCGAGTCCGCGTCCCGCCTGCTCTTCCTCTCCATGCACTGGGCCCGGTCCATCCCGGCCTTCCAAGCCCTCGGGTAAGGGCTCTTCTCCCTGTGTGTCCTCGGGCAGGGCCCCCCAGCCCCCTGCTCTAGGAGTGGCCGGGAGGATCTCTGAGGGCACTTCCAGTCTGTTTCCTTGGCCTGATTTTTCTTGATAAGTGTAGTCAGTAGCCTGACAGCGAGGGGACCACGGTTGCCAATGCTGCGATGTCCCTCGGGCCTTTCCTGTGCCTCCTCCACGTGCCGAGGGTTTGGTGTGAGGAGCAGGGGCCGGAGTGGAGCAGGCAGGAGTCACCCTGAACTCCAAGGAGGAGGCGCTGCATCCGGGGGCTCCTGAGAGGGGAGGACAGGTGGTTTTGTGGTGCAGCGGCCGTGCTGCCCTGAGGGTAGGTTGCCCCCGCAGCTGACCCTTCCTCCCTGCTGCAGTCCCAGTGTCTGGCCCTCAGGGCCCACCCTCGGCTGTCCGTCCTCTGATCGCTGTAGCCTCTCATAAGCCACCCGTGGCTGTTAAGAGACAGACCGTTCATCCTCAGAGGGACTTCACTGAAGACATTCATAGACAGTGGTGTTGATGGAGAGTGACCCTGAACATTCCATAGGCCTTCAACAAACATGCTGAAGCAGCTTCAGGCTGTGGGGGGACTTGGGGACGTGCCACGGGCACCCTCACCCACCCGCCTCTGTCTCCAGGCAGGACTGCAACACCAGCCTGGTGCGGGCCTGCTGGAACGAGCTCTTCACCCTGGGCCTGGCCCAGTGTGCCCAAGTCATGAGCCTCTCCACCATCCTGGCCGCCATCGTCAACCACCTGCAGAACAGCATCCAGGAAGGTCAGCCGGGGCTGCGGCCAGCCTGTGTCCCACAGCATCCTTAGCTGAGGGAAGTTTAACTTTCACATCACGGGACCCTCACGGTCAGAATGTTTAAATTTCTACCTGACTGCCTTTTTCTCATATAATGAGGATGAAAGGAAAAAGAGGTTATTGGAAAAAGTTGTTATCTTCCAATATGTAACGATGTAGTATTGTTTTCAGAACAGTCACAGCTTGTTCTCATCTTCATGGACAGACTACCCTTTCATGTGTGGTGTCTCACAAGTCCTCACACCTGGAAAGTAGAAACTGCTATCTCAGGGTTACATGTAGGGAAACTGAGGTCCCACAGAGCTCCCTGGCTTGCCCGGATGAAGCAGCCAGTGGGACAGCTGGGAGCCGGGGCACGCTGCTGCGTCACACGGAGCCCTAGTCCGGGGCGTGAAATGAACAGGTGCCTCCCCTGACGCTGGGTGGTCAGGTCCCAGCCGTGTCAGGACTGGGACGAAGCCTGTGCGGCCTCCGCGTGCTGCGCGTCCCGGCGCCCTGAGGGCGCCGTGGAGGGAGCACACACTGCCCGGGGTCCAGGCTAGCCCAGCAGAGCCGCGCCTGTGGCCGGATTGAAACTGAGCACCCAGGTGTGAGACCTCAGAATGTGGGTTACCAGTCACTCCTTCGTTTTTCTAGTTATTCCTTTGGATTGGTTATATAAAGGTGATTTTTAAAACCTTGCAACATTTTATTGAATCTAAGTTAGGTTTGTTCACAAATGAGCTTTAGTTTTCTTTGTTTTTAACTGAATATAATAACACTAATAGTGATCCTGGACATCCCATAGACCTTCAACAGTAAGCTGTTGTCACGAGGACTAAATCAGACAACAGATAAAATTGTTTCGGCAACCAAAAACTGCCAGCATGTTCAGGTTGGCAGATATTCCATCCGTGCCTGCAGAGACTTAGAAAATCTAACCACTGCTGAGAACTGGCACGTGGCCTTCAGCACAGGGTGAAGGAAGTCGGCCCTCTGCGCCGGGGCCACTCGCCTGCCAGTGCTGGCTGTGGAGGCAGAGTGTGCGGTGGGCTGGAGTTGGGGTGTGCGGCTCTTGAGAGAACTGGTTTTTCGTTTGAGTGAAATCATTCTCATCTTTTTTCAGTCTGTGGCCCTCGTGCTATTCTCCCTGGCCCTTCTCAAAGGATCTGTGGTGTTGATTTCTAGATAAACTTTCTGGCGATCGGATAAAGCAAGTCATGGAGCACATCTGGAAGCTTCAGGAGTTCTGTAACAGCATGGCAAGGCTGGACGTGGACGGCTACGAGTACGCGTACCTTAAAGCCATAGTTCTCTTCAGCCCCGGTAAGACGCCCGGGGGCGCGCGGGGCAGCTTCCACCTGTGTCCACTGGTGTCTCTGCGTGTGGGCGCGTTGTCAGGGGTCGGCAGTGTAGAGCGCCCTGGCGAACGCTGTGTGACTGGAGGTTCCCACGGTAGGTGTGCTTTGCTAGCTCACATCCATACATACGTTCTTTTAAATCCTGCCTTTACCCTCCCAGAGAAACCCACTAGAGTGCCAGCCAACGTCATACACTGACTGGACCTCATCTGTGTCCTGACTATAAGCCATTGGTCAAACAGGACCTCGGCCAACAAATTTGAGTGTACAGTTGGCCTGCTATTTCCATGGGTCCCACATCTGTGGGTTCAGCCAACCACGAATTGAAAATATTTAATGGAAAAAAAAATCCAGGAGTTCCAAAAAGCAAACCTTGAATTTGCTGTATACCAGCAACTAAGTACAATTATTTACATAGCATTTATATTGTTAGGTATTAGAAGTAGGCTAGAGGTGACTTAAAAGTACATGGGGAGACACGCTTAGGTTACATGCCACACCGCTAATGTGAGGAGCATCCGTGGATTTTGGTATCCGTGGGAGGGCCTGGAACCAGTGCCCCGTGGGTGCCAGGGGACCACTGTGCTCCCCATCCAGCGCCCTTTTTTGTTTTGATTTGTTTTGTTTTGCTCTCTGCCGGTTTTTAGGTATGTTAGACGTACAATGCAGCCAGACTGAGACCGCACGAGTCCCCCTGGGCCCTAGGGCAGTGGCAGCTGCAGGGCAGCCACAGGGCGTGGTCACAGCACCGGGACAAGAGGTGGGAAGTAAGAGTGGACCAGGCTGGCTCGCTCCCCCTCAGCCATTCTCCTCGGGCCTCCTAGAGGCTGCTCAGTGAGCGGTGTAGTGTCCTCAACAGCGGGGCTGGACAGTGTGGACCCCCGCCCTCCACTCACCGACAACAGAACAGCTGATACAAAATGGGAGATATTACGTGATTAAATGTCTAGAAAGCAGGCGATGATTTCTCGTTTCATGTGGTGTGTGCTTCCCAGAGCGAGCAGGCAGCCGCCCCAGGTCTAGAGCCAGCCCGGGGCGGGTGCTGCTCAGCCTGGTGTGGCCACCCAGGAGGCCGGAGCCCGCTCCTGGGAACCTTTTGGCTTTGGCGGGACACACAGGAGAAACCAGCATTCTAGCAGCAATATCCAGACCAGCCCAGCCTTCAGGGTTCAACCTGCTGTACCTGAGAAATGTTTCAGAAGTTTGACTAAAAATAAGTACTAAGAAGTTTGCAAGTGAGGCTTTCCAAATACAGAGGGCAGTTTAGGGTATTTTTCTTTTTTCAGATCATCCAGGTTTGACCAGCACAAGCCAGATTGAAAAATTCCAGGAAAAGGCCCAGATGGAGCTGCAGGACTATGTACAGAAAACCTACTCGGAAGACACCTACCGGTGAGGCACCCGCAGCGCCAGCCGTCCGCACGCAGCCCGTGGGGCTCCGTGTGGTCGCACTCAGTCCTCGCACCTCCCAGCGGGTCGTGGGGGGGGCGGGGGGCGCGGCTACAGGCCGTCGCGTGCCGCTGGGTGAGGCCTTGGGGTGCTCCTCTGTAATTTGAGGGGCTGGAAGTTGTGATCTCCTTTAGGGCTTGAGATGTGGGTTCTCACGGAGACACCCTTGTCCACAATAGTCAGAAGCTCGGCCCCTTTGCTCTGCATCCACTGAAGAGGCGGTAGGTACTAGCCAGAGTGTTTGACCAAGAAGTTTTCGTTGACAGAAACCAAGTCCGACCCCTATAAAGAGTGAGGGGGTTGCACAAAATAATAATTTCACGCTCAGATTAACTGATTTTAAGAGTCCCTTTATTTGAGTGAAAATTTATAATGTTTGTGCAGCAAAAAATACATATATATGCCTTTTTCATGCAGATTTGAATAGGAAGGTGTTCTGAAATAGGGCAGAGTGTACTGGCAGGCTTTCCTTCCAGCCAAGTGGAAGAGCTCTTTCCTCGTGATCAGTTCTTGACCCACTGGAGGCCCATGTGGATTCTGGGGCCCCATCAAGCATAATATTTCCCTCCCCACCTTTCCCCCTCGTGTCTTCTGCAAACAGACCTCAGTCAGCAGGTGCCCTGTGAACTTGAGATGCCCCAGCCCCAGGGGGACTGTTTCTCAGGTGTGGCTGGGGGCCTGTGGCTGACCTGCCTGCTTTAGCCACACCTCGACGGCCCAGACACAGCTTTTGCCAAAGCAGGATCCATTCTCTCCTGCAATTGCTGAAGACCTCACAGTAAATCTAGAATAACTCCAGCTTCAACACGCACAGAATGGGGCTGTCAAGTAACACACCCTCAGCCAGGGCTCGTGCGGGCACGCTGTCCTGAGGAGGCCGTGGGCCCACTCCCACACAGCCTGTGGCTGGAAGAGGCCCCTCTGGGGGCTGTTTGGTGAGCCCCAGCACACGGGAGTCACCGGGAACGGTAGCTCTCTGGCCTTTGAAAGTACGTGTTTCTGAGAAGTCCTGAGTCACAGCTGGTCCAGTCAGGGAGCCCGGGGGGGAAGAGGGCAGGCCTTACATGACAGCAGGGAGCCTCTCACAGGACTCAGAAGCACCGAGACCGCTCCCCAGAGAGAGGCCCTAGGGCGGCTGTAGCCTGCTTCAGCACAGTCGTCGTCTCCCTTTCCTGTCCTCAGGCCTTTGCTCACGCTGTTCGCTCTTCCTGAAGTGCTCTCCTGCTCTTTGCATCTCTGCCGAGACTGCACCTCTGGTAGAAACCTTGGCCAGTATCTTAGGGCCAGCTGTGGTGTCCTCCCTGATGGCCTTGCTGATTTCCCGAGACCCTGCAGCCTGTCGGCTCCTCTGGCACCTGCAGGGCCCACAGTGGCTGGGCGGATGGATGGTGGTGCTGGAATACCGCTTGCATAATACAAATATATTTTCCCTTTTGAAAAATAACTTAATATTCACTCTGCAGAAAAAAATTAGCACATTCTGGAAAGCAAAAAGAAAACTTTAGTTCTGTGTGAATACCACTGTTCAGAGATACCTGTTAACATTTCATGTATTTACTTCCAGTAATTTCTCACGTATGTGCAGTTGGAATCATAAAATAGAAATACACACTCATCATCTTTTGTGGCCAAGGAGGTGCCGTAATTTCCTTACCACCTCCCTGCTGATGGAAATGCCGGTCGTTTCTGGTCTGGGCCAGCCCTGCCGTGAGCACGCTCTGGGCACTGGCTATGGGGCGGCCCGTCCACGGATGCTTCAGAGTGTCCAGCGACCTGCCAGGACAGGGCCGTGATGTGCCCTCCCAGGGTCTCTTCAAAACAAAAGTAATCTTACTGCTTTATTTTAAATTATAAAATGCGAAAACTTGGAAGTTAGAGAACTATAGAAAAAGCTTGAATTGGTTAAGTCACTCCAGATCCCAATGCCAGAGGCCAGCCATTGGCGCTCTAGTGACCGTCCTTCCAGAAACCTTGCCCCCTGAGGTGCACACGGGTGACACGTGCTGGGGAGGTCGCACCGCGCTCACCGCCGCGCAGCCTTCCCCACCCCCCCCATGAGTACGCAGTGACTGGTTACACAGAGACGCCGTCCTTCATTTTAACCCGCCCTCCAGTGGCAGGTTTCCAGATTTTTCTTGTCAGTGTGGTTGGAGAGAGTTGTTATAAACAATGAAGGGGACATATTTGAACATAATCTTTGCACTCACTTGTGATTTTTTTTTCCTCGTGATGAATTCCTGTAAGAGACAAATCAGACAAGCAGGGTGGAGAGTGAATGTTTTGTTCCCTGCTGAGCCGTGCAGGCAGGGCCCCAGGAGCCCATCCAGGACGAAGTCTGACGGCAGCGGACCCCTCCTCTGACGGCCCTCCCTCCCTCTCACAGGTTGGCCCGGATTCTCGTCCGCCTGCCGGCGCTCAGGCTCATGAGCTCCAGCATCACGGAGGAGCTGTTTTTCACCGGCCTCATCGGCAACGTCTCCATAGACAGCATAATCCCCTACATCCTCAAGATGGAGACCGCGGAGTACAACGGCCAGATCACCGGAGCCAGCCTGTAGCTCGCACGCCCCCACTGCCGGGCTGGGCCCAGTGCCGCTCGGACAGACAGACAGGTGGCGCCTGGTACGTGCACGGGTCTCCAGTACATTAGCTGCTTCCTGTTAACCCCAGACAGTAGCAACTGAAAGACTAGTAGGATCTTTTCCTGCCATAAGAAATGTTTTAATGCCTTTTGATGAAGCAGCAGATTTTGGAACAATCTTTTAACTCAATTTGTATTTAGAAATTCTCAAAGGGCAAAAAAAGAAAAGCAAAGTTTTATAACGTCAGAGACTAGTATTAAAAAAAAAAACTAAAAACTAAAAGAACCTAAGAGAACAGTATGTGTGTATATATTAAAAATGTCCTTGGAATTAATAGCTACTAATTACCAGGGTAATAATATTAGCACTTTCTAAGCACTTCTTATCAATGTGTGATGTTCGCAACATCTTGCCTTTGTGCAGGGCAAATGGAAAACTGTGTCTTTTGCCGAAATGCTAATGATTTCTGTGAAAATGCAATAGGGTACAGGAGACAATCATTTGTGTTTAAGGAAGGCAGGCATCATTCCTAACTGTACGCGCACATCGCTGGTGTCGAGCTCGGCTCCGAGGAGTGGGTGAGATGTGGCTTATCTGTCCGTGCAGTCAGTGGGGTTGTGGCAGCACGGCCGTGGTGACGCAGACTCGAAGCTTCCTCAGCCAGAGCTCATGCTTGTCGGGGGCCCTGGCCCTGCCTGCTCTGACGGGCCGCGCAGGCTTCTCCAAACCCGGGCTCTCTTCTGGTGACTGGTTCTCAGAATTGGATTAGACGAGTCAGACTTTAACTGCCAATTCCTGCAGCGACCGAAAACGTCCCCAGCACACCTCCGCCACCCACAGCCGATGAAGTGTTCTGACCAAAAGGTGCAAGGTGGGCATTTTGAACCCTTAACAGGACTTCCTGACTGCAGTGTGGGGGGCTGCACGTGGTCAGGTGGAGGAGTGGGAGGGCTCCCTTCTCAACAGTTTCCACCCCGGATGCCCCCTGAGAAGGGCCTGTGTTCCTGCAGTTCGGGCAGAGGTGGGTGTTGGCACCCAGTGGGACGGTTTTCAGTGTCTCCAGACTCAGCACCTCTGTCAGCAGGTCTCTTGGTGGTCCTGGCACCTCTCGCACTTGAGTTCCACAGAGTTGTGCCCGCAGACACCCCTGGAGTGTCCTGGATGGCGGGTGCAGAAGCAGGCCGCCTGCTCCTCAAAACCACCCCTAATTCCCAGTTACCTTCTCCTTGTGAGTTACAGCGGCCGTCGCTTACAACACAGAATGTGGTTTGGGGGCAGTTGTGTCAGAGGAAAGCACCTGTAAACTCCCACAGATGTGAATAAGCAATGGGGCTGGGTCGGCACGTGGTACTTCCTTTCTGTGTAGCCCAGGTTAAGAAAATACAGTGTGAGGCCAAAGCGGCATCTCTCCAAGCTTTCATCAGAGGATGTCCTGAGCACTCGTGCCTCCAGGCGTCCTGGTCCGTCTGGACGCGCAGCCCGACTGTGTAAAGTGGAGGGGAGCGAGGCAGGTGCCCGCGGCTGTGCGTGGGTGCTGGGCTGCTCACAGCAGAGCGGGCCACTTTCCTCTGAAGTTGTCGGCACCAAAATTTGGATTTGATTATATTATTTGTAGTTCATGCTTTGGGAGCAAATTTGAGAAATGGTAGGGGTGCCCATTATAAAATGATGGAAAGGATTTAATTTTGCCAGCTTAAATTCTTGGTTTTCTAACTTTGAAGTGATTTAAATTTCAAAATTAAGATAAAACTGGCCAAGAGGATGGCCAAGGTAGGTGTGTGTCATTTCTGCTTGTGAAGGATTTTCGCAGAGGGCATTTTGAAGCACGTGTGTGTGTCTTACACAGCAAGTTGCCTATTTTTCTGTTCTGCTTTTTGAATGTAAGCATGTCTGTGGGTGACGTAGCAGCTCCCTGGGAACACGTGTCACGTCTGAGCTCTTGGTGGTGCAGAGGTTGGTGCTGGCTGGCTCCCCTCCTTCCAGGGGCAGGCCTGTGTCTCTGAGGCTTAAACCTAGACTGAGGTCCTGACCACGGCACTGTGGAGGCGTGTCGGGATGGGGAGGCGTGAGCACTCGGGCAAGGAGTGACATGCTTCAGGAGGGCCGCTGGTTCTACCCGGCCCTGCCCCCGAGTCCCTTCACTGGTGACAGCTGATTCCAGTGGACCGCTGTGGGCTTTGTACACACACGTTTCCCGGAGCCTCTTGGCCAGACCTGGAAGTGGGCTTTTCCTTGCGAATCGGCTCCAGGTTCCCTGAATTCTCGCTGTCCCCATCATCTTAGGCCTTTGCCAGCGGGTCCATTCCCTCTCTTGGCAAACTGGTTAAGAGAAGCCCAAAGGCAATTACTTAAGGAGATTGCAAGCAAATATTTGGGCTCAACTTTCACAAGGGTTTTAACCTCTTGAAAGTTTGTTAAACTCTGGTTTAGTGATGTGAGACCAGCCCTCTGCCGCCTGAATCTGAGCGGAATAAGCCAGGAGCGGGTCCTTTGCCACGGAGCGAGGTCCCAGGCCACCTTCCCCATCCCCCCTTAGCAGGGGGGTGGGACGGACACACTGTCACTGCTCAGTGACGTGCGCTCTCTTCCAGAGCTGTTTCAGGTGACGCTGGACAGTTAGGTGTTGGAATTTGTGGAGTTCATTACATCTAATCTCAAAACAGAACAGGGAGAGATTTAGAAAAAGACCAAATTACTCAAGCATTTTCCAAGTTATTTCTGGGAAGTATTTTTACAGAAATGTGTTACCACCCTTGATTTGAGATGTCTGTATGGGGTGGGGGGGTACATTATTTATTGTCTAGCCTTTGCCATGAGGCTGTGGTTGGGGTTCCTTTGTCGTTTGGGTTTTGTATTTAATTTCAGGTGTAGTCACTTGTAAGATGTTGTGTAACTGCCCTCAAGAGGGATTGTTTTCTAGCCTGTCAGTGTCAGTATTAAACGTGCACTCTGTCCCGAGGCGGTGGCGATGGATGCGGCGCCGGGATGTGGGAAGCCACGCACTGGAAGGGCTTGTGCTGTAGCGGTGCCGTGACTCGGGGAAGAGGGGCACGTCTGCCCCACCAGCAGCCCTTGGCTGGGGATCCAGGTGCCAGGGCCTGATGAGATTAGACCCTGGCAGCGCCCTGCCCACCTTCCAGTGGAAGTGGCCCAAGTGTGGTGGGGTCGTCGGGGACATCGCAGCTCCTGAGTCCAGGTCATGGAAAGCGGCATCTTCCGATGCTCACCTTTATTTCGGAGGGTGGTGCCCTTCAGAGCCTGGGAAGGTCCAAGAAGGCAGGGAAGAGGCCCACGTGCTCCCCTCGTCCCACCCGTTCTCTCTAGGGCATGCGGCGCTTTGAAAATGTCTTAACTCTGATGTAAATTTGCAGAGCCAGCCCCCCACTGCGGCAGGGGGTGGGCGTCTGTTCATGGGTCCTGGGCCTCTTACGTGTGCCTCCCTCCGGCGTGCACGCGTGTCCTGCCCTGGGTCCCCGCGGCAGCGCCGTGTGTGTACAGATTTATAGGCTTGTGTGACTGGATGAATGTACATGTGTTTATACCTTCTCCGTGTACAGTGTACATAGCGTGTGTGTACATAGGTGTACATTATGTATACAGACGTGTAGCCACGTACCCAGATTCTGCTGTTTTACAGAGAACCCGTGACAAGAGTTGCCACAGTAAGTTGCTGTGGGTGTCCCAAGGTCGCAGGACAGGTCTGCTGAGATATCCTTAACTCCATTTTCCTTTGGGTGAGCCTGGCTGGGAAAGGCCAGAGGTCAGAATCGCTACACCGAGAGTTCCAGACAGAAAGGCCCTGGCAGGACCACACTCGCTTCTCCAGGCTCAGACAAGGGCCAGGAAGCTAGAAGGCAGTCTATCCTCATGTCCAAAACCAGGTGGGGACTTTGAACCTAGTCATTACACACCGACCTGTGGCCTGAGCAAAGGAACTCGGCTGTGAGAGCCGACGCCATCCCGCCTGCGTCTGGGCCCGAGTCCCAGTGCGGTAGCAAAAGCCCACCTGCCCTGGGCTCGGTCAGCAAATGTGGGCACCGCCCTGTGACCATCTCCCTAACACAGTCGAAAAACAAGTATTCTTTAAAAATAAGCATGAATGGTGATTGCTAACTTTTATAACATAAAATTATAAATTACAAATCATAAATTACTTCTCTAAATGTAGCACGTAAATGAAGTCCACTGACCTTGTTTCTGTAAATTATGATTTAAAAATCTTTAAATTTCAGATAAAAATAGGATTTTAGTATGGATGTATGCCCTTAAAGCCACAGATGCAAATGTTCCTCATCCCACTCTATCCTGACGAGTCTCCCCCATTAATCGGGCTGTAAACTGAGACCCGGCCCAGCCGGAGAGGCTCACAGACCTGGCAGGCGGGGGCCTGGTGGGGGCGCCACCTGGTAAGTGCAGAAACTCATCGTCCACAGGTTGCTTTTTAAAAAAAAAAAAAAAAAAGACATGTTTGAAAACCCTTCATTGAGACCACAGTACTCAGTGCCTTTTGTGAGACGGCGCATCCTCAGCCTTCAGCTTCCCGCAGCGTCGGGCCTCTCCGCGTCTTGGCCCGGCGTGACAATCACACTGTGGGAGGTGGCTTTCCAGTTAAAGTACAAGCGGGAGGAAGCCTGACAGCCTCCAAACGGATCTTTAGAAGTTTCCCTTTGGGGCTACTTTTCTTAACTGTAATCTAAGAATAATTAAACTGAGTTTAAAAAAGGCGTCCTGGGGGTGGGGTGAGGGAGGTCTGAGGCGTCTTCAATGCCCAGCTGTACTTGCAGTTAAGGAACCAGCAATGCTTTTGAAATGCTGGGGGAAAGGCTCAGCAGCATTTATCGGCTGACAGACTGTGCTGAAGCTCAGTACCTAGGATGACGCCTGGAAACAGCAGACTCCACATTAAAAATTGCTTTTCCTTAGGAAAGTGTGATCGGTTATCATTCTAACACCCGGGCGCTCATGGACTCCAGTGCTGGACTATTTTTCTAGTCTCTCCGTTCTCCCAGTTACCTTGTAAACCAGTGTTCAGCTAGTTTTATAACTGAAAGATGTACATTTTTCATAGTACAAACCATAGTTTTTACCTGTAGTTTGGACCTCTCTGTTAAAATGTAGCTGCATTACCAGGCCTTTTGAAAGAAGTCTGTTAAAGGAAATTTGGGTGTTAGATTTTCTTGGGACCGTTTCTGTAACCTCTGCCCTTCACAATATAGAAAATACTGTTTATGCCATTACAGTTTAATTCCAGGTTTAAAATCTGTTGAAGGCTGTAGATTGAAATCAGCTTTGTTTATGTGATGGCATTTAAAAAATAGCATGTTTCTTTTTAAACTGAATTTTATACCTAATCAATGTCTTCAGTCTTGGAGAAGAATTTGCATTGTTGTGTTTGTATATAGTGTATTGCAGTGCATGAATTAGCTTTATGCATTTTATTAAATGCTGTTTCCATGTGGCATTATTGTTGTGGCTTAATTACTACTACCTAAATGAGGTTTATACTATTAAAGTGAATTAAAGGCTAACGTGTATCCTGCTCATTTCTCCTCCTAACAGTAATACTGGTAGGGCCTGCCCCCCACAGGCACCCAGCACACCCTGCCAGAACCCAGGCAGGTGGCGCGTAAGTGCCCTGGTCGTCAGCCCCACTCTCCCACCGCACCTCAGCCGTGGCCCAGCGTGCCTTAGCCCTTGGTGGTCCACTAGATGGCGCACTGGACTTAGATACCTTTACTGGAAAATCATCTCCTCTACATCCTCCCAGTGGGGCCGCTCCTCGGTGTGGCGGCCAAGAAGCCTCACAGACATTTCAAGAGCAAAGCACAGCTTGGGCCGCATAGAGCCAGGCCTCAAACCAGGAGACACCCTGTAAGGGTATTTGCCAGCCAGGGTAAAAAACGTGTTCTTAAAGTTTCAGAAGTCAGAACTTGCTCATTATGTTGTCTGGCCTCTCGTAAGAAGACCGGTCACTTGCCTAGAACAAGGCCAAAACCCATCTGGGGACCACTGCTTATGCAAGTAAAATTAAAGTATGTCAGTTATAAAAGCCTCATAGTAATCTTTACTAATTTCTTCCCATTTCTGTAAGTCGTAAACCCATCTTTTTATCACTGTTAAAGTAGGGAACAGACGGCAAACGTTTAAGGAGATTTTATTCCATGAACGTCGCCTGCCGCCTATGAAACAGTCCAGCAAACAGTAACCACAGCGCCACCCATCAGGCACTGGACGTTTCTTCTCTCTCTAAAGAGGGGCCAAAACCCGGCTTGGTTCAGGGCCATCTCCTAGTAGCAACCCTTGGGGGCCCCTGTGGAGGGAAGGACTGTCTTCCCAAGGCTATGTCTCACCAGCCCTGGAGCCAGACCAAAGGAACCAACACTTTCTGAAAAGCCCCGTGAACCACTGTGACAGCCCGGGCGGCCATCGGCCAGCTGTGGTGTCAGAAACGCAGCAGGGCTTCAGATGGAGGACAGGAGTTTCCAGCTACCCTCCAAAATGGTGATGGGGTGTGGTCATTCAGGACACCTGCCCATTTCCACATGCCCACGTTCCCTCCCAAGCCCCACGAGCCATCACCCTGCACACAGGGCTGGTACAAAACCACAGCGACCCACAACCTGAGCATCAGACATGACAGCAGGCCAACTTCTCCCAATTCAACGGGATAACCTCCCACATTTACACCAGACACCCTAGTCCCCCGTTTCCCACGGCCGGTGCCTCAGGGGGCAGGCACTGCCTTTCTCCCTGTCTCGTGGCGAGCGTTAGGCCTCGGCCGAGGCTCCAGCCCGCAGAGGAGCTCAGATGGCCCCGCTCTTCTAAGCACCACGGTCTCAACCTCCACACGGGAGCCGGAGGGCAGAACTGGCCGCCGCCAGCCCTCGGGCCAGGGCCCGAAAGTCCCCGCCAGGGGGGCTCCCCAGGGAAGGGTGTGCCTCCGGCACAGCCACACCCGGAAGTCAGGTGGCTTTAATTTAACAAGCGGGCACTGCAGGGAGGCTCGCCCGGGGATTTCTGGAAAGTCCCAAAAAGCCTGTCTGGAGGGGCGTCCACATGACCAGCCGGACGGCTCCGGCCAGACCCCCGCACAGCAGCGCAGAGCAGGGTCAGGAAGAAGAGCCGAAGCCCCGGAGACCAGGAAAGGCCACAGGGCCAAGACGGGGCATCCCCAGGCTGTGGCCTCGCAGCCTCCCGATCCCAAACCCGTCCCCGCGCAGGGCAGTCAGAAGCCAAGCTGCTGAGTGAGCCTGGAGCAGTTTATTGCCCTGAAGGCGGAGGTGTTCACTGAGCAGCACAGCCGAAGCCCCCCCTCCCCCTCCCCCCACGTGCTTTCACACAGGTGTGTGAAGGGGACCCTTTTATCGCAGAGAGATGTTCAGAGTCTCTGGGGACAGAACCAGGGGCCCCGGGGCCTCAGTCCTTGGCTGCGGCTCTCAGGGCGGCTTTGTACTTCCCCCTCATCTCCTTGGGCAGCGGCACCAGGCTCGGGCAGGGCACCTGCCCCTCCACCTCGCAGATGCACTCCCGCAGGCAGTACTTCCGCGGCCCGAAGTGGGCCGGGTGAGAAAGCTGCTGCTTCTCCTCCTCCTCTCTCTTGAGGGTCTCCCTGCCAAAGACCAAGACGGGCGTGGGCAACACGGCTCCGGCCACCTGCCAGGGAGACCCACCCTGCTCCCCGGGCCGGGAGCAGTGCGCAGGGAGGCCGGCACAGCTGAAGGGCCCGTGGGAATCAGGACGGGGCCGCCTGCGCTTTCTCGAGACAGACTTTCCTGTCTTTCCTCCTCTGCTCACGGAAAGAAAAGGCGCTGGGGCCGGACCCCTACTAACTCCAAGCTGAGGTTCCCAAGGAGGGGCGCGGTCATAGCCACGAGGGCCTGTCAGCTGCATCTGCTTCCCGTGGACCATCTTTATCTTCACAGCGGAGGGAGCTGCAGCTCTGAGGCTCAGTGACAGGGGACTCCGGGCCCCGCTCCCTGGCCAGTCTGCCCTCTGACACCCCTCCCAGCACACCGTCTCCTCCCTCTCAAATCTCCAGGCTGAGGAGACCTTTGCGCCCCTCCACGTCAACCCCAGCAACTCACTCAGTCTTGCCCAGGATTTTTCTGATGTGCTCCATGATCTCCTTGTTGCTCTTGGTCTCCACATCCACCAGGACTTGCTCCCCAGAATCTGGAAACAGGAGGTAAAGGGGGAAGAAAGCTGAGAACTCAGCAGGGCAACCCTCAGCCTCGAATGGTGGTGATTTGGGATTTGCTTTCGGTGGAGAAACATTTTAACAGTAAAATAAATGTTTACATCACCCACAGTTCTGCCTCCATTTTTCCATAGTTCTTTAGGTAGGAGCACATATGAGCTTTAGGAATGTACAAAAGCATACCTTTGTAATGGAAAGACATTCCATGTTCACGGATAGAAAGACTTAATACTGTTAAGATGGCAGTCCTCCCCAAACCGGTCTACGGATTCAGTCATTCCCTGTCAAAATCAGATGTTCTGTAGAAACAGACAAGTTGTGCCTGAAATCCATGCAAAGGACCCAAAACAGTCAAAACAACTTTGACAAGAAAATGGGAGGACATTCACTTTGCAACTTCAAATTTACTATAAGCTACAGTAAGTGTGGGATGAGCAGAACAGACTACAGGAGCAGGACTGAATCCAGAAAAAAACTTAGTAAATTTATGGTCAAGGGATTTTCAGCAAAGATGGCCAGACAATTCAATGAGGAAAAAGAGCATATATCTGATAATGGACTGTATATCCCCAACTACGTAAAGTACTCACAATTCACTGTCAGTAAGACAGGCGATCCAAACAAAAATGGGGAAAGTATCTGAATAAACATTTAACAACAAATAAATGGCTAATAAGCACATGAGAAGATACTCAGTATCATTAGTCATAAGAAAAACACAAAACCACAATGAAATATTACATTGGCTAAGGTTTTTTAAAACAGACACCACCAAGTGCTAGTGAGGATGCAGAGTAATCAGAACTGCCCTAAATTACTGGTAAAAATGCAAAGTATTACAGCTCACATTAGCCAGTGAAGTAAAATCCACCAAAAAGGAAAGAAAAAGATTGGCATAAAGGTAAATAAGGGTTTTAAAAAGACTGGAAAGAAGTAAAACTGGCTTCATTTGTAGATGGAATGGCTGTGTATGTAAAAACTCCTAAGGAATTTAGAAAAGAAAAACTACTAGAAATGAGTGAATTTAGCAAGGCTGCAAGACACGAGGCCCATGTACAACACCAGCCGTCTGTCTATACAGCTGTCTGCTGGGCACCGAGAACTGAAAGGTACATTGCAATCATCTCAAAACGGACTCGATACTATTAAAATATCTATTATCGGGGGAGGGTAGAGCTCAGGGGCAGAGCACATGCTTAGCAAGGAAGAGGTCCTGGGTTCAATCCCCAGCACCTCCATTAAAAATTAACAAATAAACCTAATCCCCCACCCAAAAAAAGCCCATTATCCCCAATGATCTGCAACAGAATTCCAATAAAAATCCCAGCAAACTTTTTTCAATCAACTGGCAACAAGATTTTTTTTTTCTCAAGATTTTAAAGTAAATGTGGAAATGGAAAGAACCTACAAGAGCCAAAGTAATTTGGGGGGAGAAAAGAACAAAGTGGAATTTATACTACTTGATCTTAAGGCATATTATGAATTTACAAAAAGAGGAACTCCCAACAGCCAAAACAATCTTGAGAAAGAACAGAGCTGGGGAATCACACGCCCTGACTCAAGACTCTACTACAAAACTACAAGCATCAAAATCAAAACAGCGTGGTACTGGCACAAAAACAGACACATAGATCTACGGAACAGAACAGAGAGCCCAGAAGTAAACCCACGCACTGCGGTCAGTTAATCTGCAACAAAGGAGGCAAGAGTGCACAGTGGAGACAAGACAGTCTCTGCATAAGTGGTGCTGGGAAGACGGGGCAGATCTCTGAGAGACTGAAATGAGAACACTCTAACACCGTGTACAGAAAGAAACTCAAAATGATTACAGACCTGAAAGACCAGCTACCATAAAACTAGAGGAGAACATAGACACCCTGACATACGTTGTAACAATATTTTTTTGGATCCTTCTAAACAAAGGAAACAAAATCAAAAATAAACAAATAGGACCTAACTAAACTTAAAAGCTTTTGCACAACAAAGGAAACCGTAAACAAAGCTAAAAGACAGTCTATGGACTGGGAGAAAATATTGCAAATGGTATGACCGATAATGGGTTAATATTCAACATACATAAACAGCTCATACAATTCAACATCAAAAAACAAACCTGATTTTAAAATGGGCAGAAGAAATGAAAAATCATTTTTCCAAAGAGGAAATGCAGATGGTCAACAGGAACATGAAAAGATGCTCAACATCACTAATTATTAGAGAAATGCAAATCAAAACCACAGTGAGATATCAGCTCACACCAGTCAGAATGGCCATCATCAAAAAGACCACAAATAACAAATGTTGGTAAGGATGTGGAGAAAAGGGAACCCTTGTGCACTGTGGGTGGGAACATAAATTGGTGCAGCTACTGTGGAAAGCAGTATGGAGATTTCTGGGGGGGGAAAAAAAAAAACCTACTCCACTACTTCAGCAATTCCACTCTTGGGTATGTATTTGAAAAAAACCAAAACCCGAATTCTAAAAGATATACAACTGCCAAGATGTGGAAGCAACCTAAGTGTTCATCAACAGATGACTGGATAAAGAGGATGTAGTGTGTACATAAACACACACACACACACACACACTGGAGTACAACTTGGCCATTAAAAAGGAATGAGATTTTGCAGTTTGCAGCACCATGGATGGACTTGAAGGGTATTCTGCTAAGTGAAGTAAATCAGATAGACAGACAAATACTGTATGGTATCACTTATATGTGGAATCTAAAAATTCAACAAACCAGTGAATGTAACAAAAAAGCAGCAGCCTCAGACATAGAGAACAAACTAGTGGTTGCCAGTGGGGAGCGGGGGGGGGGCGGCTAGGGGTAGGTGAGTGACACATGCACACTATCAGGTATAAAATAAGCTACGAGGATATACTGTACAATGCGGGGAATACGGCGACTATTCCATAGTAACTATAAATGGAGTATAATCTTTAAAGTTGTGAATCACTATATTATACACCTGTAACAATGTTACTGTATGTCAACTTTACTTCAATTTTAAAAATTTAAAAGGCAAAAACAGTTCAGAAATACATGGTCAAGTGATTTTTTTGTTGTAAAATACACGTAACTTAAATTTCCCATTTTAACCATTTTAAAGTGTTCAGCCCGGTGGTTTTTAGTACATTCACTCTGCTGTGCAAGCGCTGGCACTACCCAGATTCCAGCACCTCGTCATCACCGCAAACAGAAGCCCTGAAGCCCTGAAGCAGCCACCTCCTGGCCCTCCCGCCAGCCCGCGGCTGGGCCTGCGGGGACGCGCACCTCACACAAGCGGGGCCACACGCTCTGGCCCGTTGCACCCGCCTCCTCTCAGCGGCCGTGTCGTCAGCGTTCACCTGCATCGCACCGTGTCAGGTTCACTCCTTTTCGTGGCTGAGGGGGTGCATTTACGGATTTCGTTTATCTGTTCACGGCTGACTGATTTTTGGCAAAGATGCCACGGAAATTCAGTAAGGGGGAGGGCTGTCTTTCAGCAAATGGTGCTGTAACACTGAACATGCCCAATCTAACAAAGCAAAACTAAACCTTGGTCCCTACCTCGAATAGCTCAAGTGGATGCAGACCGAAATGTAAAATCTAAGACTATAAACATTCTAAAGGAAACACAGGAGAAAATCTTTGAGACTTCAGGGCAGGCAGAGATTTCTTGGGCAAGATACAAAAAGCACTAAACATAAAACAACTGATAGGCTGGAGTTCACCGAAATTAAAATTCCTGCTCTTCGAAAGACACCGTTAGGACCAGCAAGGGAAACCATAAGCAAAACAAAAAGACAACCCACGGAATAGAAGAAAATACTTACAAAAGTTGAGCCTGATGAGGGCTCAATCTCCAGAATATATAAACGGCTCATATAACTTAGTAAGAAAAAAACAAAACAGCCCAATCCAAAAATGGGCAGAAGACCTAAACAAGCAATTCTCCAATGAAGACATACAAGTGCAAAAAATGCTCAATATTGCTAATTATCAGAGAAATGCAAATCAAAACTACAATGAGGTATCACCTCACACCAGTCAGAATGGCCATCATTAGGAAGCCCACAAATGACAAATGCTGGAGAAGGTGTGGAGAAAAGGGAACCCTCCTACACTGTTGGTGGGAATGCAGTTTGGTGCAGTCGTTAAGGAAAATGGTATGGAGAGTCTTCGAAAGACTAAAAATAGACTTACTATATGATCCAGCAATCCCATTCCTGGGCACATATCCAGGGGGAACCTTAATTCCAAAAGACACTTGCACACCAATGTTCATAGCAGCACTATTTACAATAGCCAAGACATGGAAACAACCTAAATGTCCATTGACAGATGACTGGATAAAGAAGCTGTGGTATATTTATACAATGGAATACTACTCGGCCATAAAAAAGAAAAAAGTAATGCCATCTGCAGCAACATGGATGGACCTGGAGATTGTCATTCTAAGTGGAGTAAGCCAGAAAGAGACAGAAAAATACCATATGATATCATTTATATGTGGAATCTAAAAAAAAGAAGACAAACTTCTTTGCAAAACAGAAACAGACTCACAGATGTAGAAAACAAACATGGTTACCAGGAGGGCAGAGGGTGCAAAGGGTAATATTGGGAGTTCAAGATTTGCCAATACACACTACTATATATAAAATAGATAAACAACAAGTTCATACTGTAGAGCACAGGGAACCATATTCAGTATCTTGTAGTAACTTATGGTGAAAAAGAATATGAAAACGAATATATTAAGTTCATGTGTGACTGGAGCACTGTGCTGTACACCAGAAATTGACAACACTGTAAACTGACTGTACTTCAATAAAAAATATATATATACCAAAAAAACCCCACCATTAGGAAAATGAAAAGCCAACCAGACAGAGAAAATATTCACAATAAACCTATCTGACAAAGACTGAATCCAGAATATATAAACAATTCAACAGGAAAACAGCCCCAATTGTTTTTTTAATGGACAAAAGAGCGAAACAGACTCTTTACAAAAGAAATACATGAATGGCCAATGAGCACAAGAAAAAGATAGTGAAATGCAAATTAAAATGTCAAGGAGATACCCGCCCATGGGAGTGGCACACAGTGAGAAGACTGACTGTGATGAGAAGAAAGGCCCCCCACGCCCCCCTCCCCGAACTTGTGAGCAGGACAGCGGACTGGCCCAGGGGCTTCTGCAGGTGCAATTAAATGTCAGAACACGGATACAGGGAGATTCTCCTGGATAATCCGGCAGCCCCACAAGTCACAGGGTCCTCAGAGAACCTCCCGGGAGGTGCTCAGAGGGAAGGAGGCCAGATGTGAAGGCGGCTGGAGGAAGGGACCATGAGCCACGAATGTGGGGGCCTCCAGAAGCTGGAAAAGGCAAGGAAATGGATTCCCCCCTCGAGCCTCCAGGAGGCTCGTGCCCGGGGGGAACCAAGGGCCTGTGTCCACACATACACACTCCCTCTGCATGCAGCCCACACCCCGCCGGCCCCAGGCAGTCTCCCCGCAAGCGAGGCCCCTGCAGGAAGCCTCTGGGAGCAGAGCGCCCCCAGCTCTCCCCACCTCCTCGGCCCGACGCAGGGCCCCACTCCTCGCCTGCGTTGTGAGGGGCCCTCCAACGGGACCTCCTTCCGAGATGGCAGCCCTGCTTCCCAGACCTGCTTCGCCCGCTGCAGACTTGCCCCCCTACATTTCCAGTAAATCTCACACTTGTCATTGTCCCAGCACCTAACACCCCCCACCCCGTTCATCAACGCGACCGATAAACAAGCTGCAGTATCCTCCCAGAAAGCAGAACTACTCAGCGGTAGATGGATCACCTACTGACACACGCAGCGTGGACGCATCTCAAAGATATGAGTAATGGCCACACACAAACGAAGCCGTACGGTGAGATTCTGTCCGTGTTAACTTCTGAAACAAACCCAACTAAGCTATGGCGCAAGGACCCCCAACAGCGGCTGCCCCCCCCCGACCCCATGCAGGTGGGGAGTCACTGGAAAGCAGAACCAGGGACTTTGAGGATCACAAGCTGTTTTGTCGGGTCCCTGGGGAGCAGCGACTCAGGCACGTGACAGCTGTCAAACGCATCGTTCTGTGCACAGACCTGTGCGTTTTATTATGTGTAAATTATACTCCGTAAAGTTAATGTTTAAAAACACCAACACAGAGTATGTGCACAAAACCGCCAAACCGCCACCCTCCTCCTCAACACAACCCGCTCCATCTTCCCTTCTTCACCAGCACTTATCTTCTAAGAAACCATGCTACTGAGTTTCTTGTTCACTGTCTCCGGCCGCTGGAACATCATCTCTATGGGGCCAGAGGCCTTTGCCTGGGGGGCCCTGAGACCCCCTGTACCTAGAACAGTGCCTGGTCCCCCCTCCGCGGTACTCGCTACCTATTTGCTGAATGAATGAAAAGGCATCATTTTGATGGCTGTGCATTTCCCAGTCGACACCTCATCTGATTCCCGTGACCCTGTAGGCAGACGCTCTGCCTTCCCCGAGAAATACTGAGTGGGAACATTACTCGCTCAGGGTCAGCACGACTGAGTAGAGCCGGCGAGGACGCCTGGTCTCCTGACCTCCGGGCACTGAGCCCGGCTGAGCTGAACACACCTTCCCCTGAGCGCCTTGGGCCGGCAGGAGAGTGGCAGGGACACATGGGAGGTCCGGAGAGGACCCGGCAGACACGTGCGCGCCGCGAGCCGGCGCAGGGAAGGCTTCCTGGGGGACATGGTGCCCAAGCTGACTCTCAGAGGTTTATTTATTTATTTTTTTCAATTAAGCAACGAAAAGTAGAGCGGGGATTTCCAGCAGAGGGACTGGTGTGAGCAAAGCATCAGAGTGTGGGGACAGGACCCAGAAAGACGGCCCGGGGAGCCAGGCCCGGGGATGCGGCTGCAGAGGGCGGGAAGGAGGCCAGATCTGGGCAGCCACCTTGTGTGCCAGGAACAGAGCTGGGGACTGAGCCGCGGGGCCGGCTGCAGCAGGAGGAGGAGGGACGCAGGAAAGTGGGTCCTGGGCCACGCGGAGGGCCCCGCACTCACCTAAATAGAACCGCAGGAAGGGTGACGGTGTCATGTTCTTAAACAGCATGATCTGCACCCAGGGGTTCTTGTACTGGATCTGAGGGATGTTGAAAAACACGAACTTCCTGCAAAAGGGAAGAAATTAAACTTGAGAGAGTCTTTAACCTAGAATTTGATACACCGGTATATTTCTTCTAAAGAGAAAGTCCAAAACTTTCACCAGATTCTCAGAGGACCCACCCTCCCCTGAAAAGGCGAGCTGAGGAAAAGCAGTTCTCAGGAATCCACTAGTGTCTTCTCCCAACGTGGGGGCTGGGACTCCTACTTTGTCACTGGAGGGAAATGAAATCTGTAGCCCTGCCTCATGCTGCACACCAACCTAAAACTCACCACAGCAGTATAAATACAACAATGCCACCATGCAACGTCCTCGGTGATGGTTACACGGTGCACGCACAGTGTGAGAAGCTGTGTGTCTAAAGGTGAGCACTTTATGTAAATGGTACCACGATTTAAAGATACATGAAGCCATGAAAACAAACATGGGGAATATTTTTACCACCTAGGAGTGGCGAAGCCCCTCAGCTTAGAAGGTTTAAAACACACATTTGACTACATTAAAACCCTGGCCTGGCAAACTTTACCAAAAACAAAATCAACAGTTGCCAAACCAGAAGAAAAGTGTCTGCAAAACACCCAAGAGGTTAATTTGCTTCATGTGGAGCTGTACACCTCGTCAACTAGACTTGCGCCAAACTCAGCACCAAAGCAAAGGCCGCAAGCAGGAGGAAACCCACGTGGCCTCTCACCCCAGGAAGGGTCCTCAGTATCTTCCCAGCAGAGTCATATAAATTGAAGTGATCCTTTCTCACCTCTTAGATAGCTTTAAAAAAAATTAAAGTTATAAAAGTGGCGAAACGTTTCCTTAAGTGTATGAATCGGTTTAACATCCTTGGAGGTCAGTTTGGAACCAGCACAGATCTTGACTCAACGGTTTCCCCTCTCCTTCAGGTATTTCCACACTTGAATGCCAAGACACGTGTGAGGTTTACTGCATTATCTGTTGCAGCAAAGGAGCAGAAACCACTTAAACACCCAAATGATTAAACAGATTATGAGTCAACTGTACGCCTGGATCCCTCTTCATCAGCTCTCCATCCCGAGCAACTGACTGATTTGGACTTTCTCGGTTTGCCCAAAGGGAACACCGGCAAAACAAAGGAAGGAGGGAGAGCCAAGGCGTTCATCTCCCAGGCTCAGCCCGGCCTGCAGGCTTCAGTTAGGCAACACTCTCCACCTCCAGGTCTCAGCTGTCATTCTCCGCCTCGCTTCTGCAGCCTAGACCTGGAGTCTTAAACTGCTTCCTGTGGTTTCTTTCGCTCATCCTTGCCACATCTTTGCAAATAGTCCCTTGATTAAAAGGCTCCACAAATCTAAACGTGCCCTCTGCTTCCTGCGGACACCTGGCCGCACACAGCAGACCAGGGGAGGGTGTGAGTGGTACCTTGCTTTACCACTTCCCAGCTGGATGACCCAGGGCAAGTTACTGCTCTGTGTATCAGTGTTTGTGTCAAAGAGTTGAAAGTTGCTGCCCTGGGGAGGAAGGGGAGGTGGGGTTCTACGTAAGCCTTGGAGAAGTCCAGCGCATGGGACTGGACTTTCCTAGGCTCAGGACGCCTCGACTCAGTTCCCACCCGACAGCAGAGCATCTCCGCATCACACAACGTCATACAAATAAATCAGGGCACACCCTGCAGGAGCTTCTCACACCTAGAACTACTGGGACAAAAATTCAAAAGGGCGTTTTAAATGGTTCTTGCCAAAGCATGGGAGCGAGTTGATAACAGGTCACCTTTAGCTAAGCACCTGCTCTGTGTGCCAGACACCTTGCTGGGCACTTTATCCTGGAATCCTCACAGCAACCCTGGAGGGTGGGGTTTGACATTAAGGAAACAGATCAAAAAGTCTAAGTAAAGTGCCCGAGGTCACATGACCAGTAAGTCAGAGAGCAGGGGCTATGAGCACAGAGCCTTCAGCACACCGTTCTGTCATCACTGGATTCACCTGGGTGCCGAGGCCTGGGGCACAGTGAGTGCCAGACCAGCTGCTGGTACTTCTCCTACCGCATCTTAAAGGCAAGGACACCTGGCAGAGGTGAGCAGGCACTCAGCTCTCAGACACTGACTAAAGCAGCTCCCCACTCACCCAGCAGACACCCTGAGACGGGCTAGCCCCGGGCTGCACCGAATGCAGGGACAGCTGAATGCACAGGAACAAGCAAAAGCCTGCGGGGCTAGACAGAGCAAGTCGGGCAGCTGAAACCCCAAAGGCCACCGGTGGGACAGGCAAGCCCTTACCGCCAGGAACAGTGGAACACAGAATGGCTGTTCGGCTGTTTACCTAGAGAGCATTAAAACACTTGAGCATGTCTGTGGGTGCAGGCCTATTTGATTGACTATTTTAAAAGCCAGAGTTTTTCACAGAAATATGAATTTCTGGCTTCTTGCCAAGTCAGAAATTCTCCATGGAGCCAACAAAGCTAAGATGAAGCCAAGCAGTGAATAGCCCCATGAGACAGGGCATGTTTTCAGTTGACTGCAGGCCCATCCAGATTGCCTCCCTCCTTTGTGGTGCCTGCCTGGCCTCTCCCTTGTGACTCCTGATGTGGATGGATGGACGTAAAGTGGGTTCCGAAGGAGTATCTGGGTGCCCGTTCACCCCTAAGGCTGACTCTTCTAGGGAGCCCTCATGCCAGCTGATCCCACCCAAGCAGGTCCAAGTTCTTGGATTCACCTGCGGAAGGCAAACTCCTAGGTGGTAGCTTCTGGCTCCTGAACAGCCCTGCACTAAAGGCCCTGATGTGGGGCCCCCCTCCACAGGGAGATACTCTCCTGTCTCATTCTGATCCATCCCACACTCCCAATCCCAAAGTTTCTCAAGGACAAGACTTGAATTCCCATCAGCAGGCACTCAGTAAATGTATACCTGATACCTGAAAAGCCCAAAGCACTGCTGATGCCTCAAGGTTCAATTCAAACCCTTCCCTGGCAAGCGTCCACTCACTAAGCCCCTACTCAGCTGCGGGCTGACACACTTTAAAGGGCTGGGCGGGGGGAGGGGGCTGCCACGGCGCAGCTGACACTGACACGACCCGTAATTACAACGGTGATGAGACCTTCCAGAGAGAAGCACCCTCAGAGCTACTACTCACTAGCGGGCTGGGGCACCCCGGACAAGCAAGTTACTTAACTTCTGTGCGGTTCCTCATCCCTGGAGTGGGGAGAACAGAGGGGTTTCTATAAACATCAAATGAGCTAATGCACGAGAAACACGAGGACTCAATAAATGGCAGCAGCTGTTACTTCTCTCACTGCACCCCCACATCGGCCCTGGGACATAGGTGTCATCCCCGTTCGGGACCCGGAGGGGGAGCAACTCGCCCAAAGCCAGCAGGTGGAAGAGCTGGGGCCGAGGCAGGTCTGTCCGCCCCCCCACCCCAACCCCGGGGCTGGGCTCCACCTCGCCCGCCCGCCCGCCCGCCCGCCGGGCACCGGAGGCTAAGGAGGTTGCGGCCTCCCCGGCCCAGCCTGGCCCCCACCCGGCACGGCGTGGCCCTGCGGTCCTCTTCTGGCCGTGGAACCCGGCGCGGCTGCCCACCTGTGAAAGGGGGGCAACGGCACCCACCTGGGGGCTAGCCCCACGCCTCAGCGGGCGGCCCGCGCAGCGCCTGGTCGTAACCCGACGCGCACGTTATTAGCGGGACCGCGGGCGGCCCCGGCGGCTCCGACTGACCTGGCGCCCTCGCCCAGCTCCCCGTGCGTGTTGTAGTTCACCGTCATGACCTTCACCGAGCTCTTGAACACCACGTCCCCCTGGCTGAGGTACTGCAGGGTGCGGCGGATCGGGAAGCGACCCTTCATGGGCATCGCGGCGGCGGGAGGTGGGGGGGCGGACAGCCCGCCGCGAGCTGAGCCGCGCGCAGACACGAACGCAGCACACGCCGCCCGGCAGCCCTTGCGCCGCCGCTGCTCCGTGCTGGGTTCCACTTCCCGCGCAGACTCTCAGGAGACGCCTCCCGGCGGGCAGCGCGCGCCGGGGACTTGTAGTCCCGGAGGGCGGAGCTTTGCTCGGGCGGCGGGGCGGCGGGGCGGCGGGGCGGCTTGGGGCGGCGGGGCGGCGGGGCGGCTTGGGGCGGGCGTGTTCGCGCCAGGACGCCCCGCTCTTGGAGCCTCTGAATCATCCTTTCTCCCCTCCGCCAGGGGGAGATATTTTACACAGGAGCAAACTTAACAAGCTTACAGTAGGAGATAATTCAGCAGAGCTCAGCTTGAGAACCTAGTCGACTAATAACTTTGTGTTCAACCTCAGATACGTCAGTTTTTCTTTCTCAAATTTCTCCAGTTTTAAAATGAAGGGTTAGGACAGCACAGTTTCTAACACTGACTTAAAAAAAACTTACTTGCAAAAGGAAAAAAAGGCAAGTTTGTGGACTACCCCTTCCTAGTTCAGCCGCTTCAGAGCCCTGGAGCTCAATTTCTTCAAAAGCGAAATGCGGGTGAGATGCATTTCTGAAGTACTCTTACAGATCTGAGACGGTTTTTACTTCTGCACTTTGAAGGATAATTTTGCCAGATAGAGAACTCTAGGTTGAGGGGTGGGAGAAGGATCTTTCAACACTTTAAATATTTCACTCTACTTGTGTGTTTTGTTTTCTTTTTAACACTATTGGGGGGTGCGCATGGCAATTAGGTTTACTGATCTATTTTCTGTTATTATTTAATGGCAGTACTGGGGATTGAACCCAGGACCTCATGCATGCTAACCTCTACCGCTGAGGAATCTATACCCAACCCAACTGTCGTTAATTTTATAAAGTTCTTGGCCATTGTTAACTCAAATATTTTTATTTTCTTGTTTTTCCTCCTAGTATTCCAATTACATATATTTTACCTCTTTTGAAATTGTTCTGTAGTTCTTGGATGGTCTGTTCTGTTTGGGGCTTCGGTTCCCCCCCCCCACCCCGTTATTTTTTCCTTTTGCACTTCAGTAGGGAAATTTCTATTGACCCATCTCCACGCTGATTCTTTTCCTTGGCTGTGTCCAGTCCACTGAGGAGCCCTTTAGAGGCATTCTTTGTTAGTGTTTTTCATTTCTAGCATTTTCTTGCAATCTTGCATAGTTCCCTTATCTCTGCTTACATTACCCATCTGTTCTTACGTTATTTACTTTTACACTAGACTCTTTAACATATTAATCAGTTATTTTAAAGTTCCTGTCTGATAACTCCAACGTGTGTAATATCTGAACCTGGTTGTAATGAATGATTGGCCTTACCAGACTGCGGGGGTTTTTCCCTTGCCCTTTTTAGCACACTTGTAATTTTTTGTTGAAAATCAGATACTATTGGCTGTATTAGGTAATAGGAACTGAGGTAAACAAGCCTCTGCTGTGTGGAGCTGCTATTCTGGTTAGGAGTTGAGCTGTGTTTAACGTCTGCAGTAACTGTAGGTGCCAGAGGCTTCAAGTTCCTGTAGTGTCTTTGCTTTTCTCTTTCCTCTTGACTTTGGGCTTCCCTAGAAAGTCTGTGTTTTGTATCTCTTCCAGCTGTAATCCACTCTTACAGTGGAACTGGCCTGGTGGTAAGGTGTGGCGGAGGGGAGGCATTCTGTTTTATGATGAAATCTCAGTATTTTAGTGGGCCTGTGTCCTTGGGCTGTGACCTTTGTGTTCCTTAACCCGCTATGATATTGTAATAAATATATTCAGTCTTTGTTCCCAGCTCCTGGCCAGAGCTCCTAGAACCCTTGTAATTTCCTCAAGAGTGATAGGAGCGTCTTCCATCATACCTCATTTTTGCCCGTCCCTGAAATAGCCCTGGAAAGATAAAGGAGTAGCTTTTGTTGTTCACATCAAGCCCCTTTCAGTATCACCAGAGTTTGTGTTAATGAGCTGACTCTTAGAAAGCCCCTAAGGGGGGCTTGTTGCCAGGGGAACTAAATGATTAGAGGGTTGGAACTTTCAGCCCTACCTCCTTATCCTCTGACCTCCAAGGTGATGGGGCTGAGGGTTGAGTTAATCACTAGTGGCTTAAAGATTTAATCAATCATGCCTGTGTAATAAAGCGTCCATTTAAAAAACCCCACCCGAGGGACTGGGAGAGCTTCCAGATGGGTGAGCACACCACGGTGCTGGGGTGACCTGCCCAGAGAGCGCACGGGAGCCCCACACCCCTCTCAACACCTTGCCCTACACATCTCTTCCATCCAGTTGTTCCTAAGTTGCATTCTTTTCTGAAAAACCAATAATCTAGTAAGTAAACTGTTTCCCTGAGTTCTCTGAGCCATTACAGCAAATTATTAAAACCATGGGAGGGATTGTAGAAACCCGATTCACAGAAGTTCGGAAGTACCAGAGGCCTGCACTTGTGACTGGCATCTGGAGAGACGGTCTTGAGGGACTGACCCCTTATCGTGTGGGATCTGGTGCTAACTCCAGGTAGTGTCAGAACTGAATTGTAGGACAACCAACTGGCGTCAGAGAACTGGTCAGTGTGGAACCCTCTCCACACACACATTTAGTGTCAGAAGTGTGTCAGTAGTCAAATGTACAGAAAAGTACCCTCCCCACGCCTGGATGAGACAGTAAGGCTAGAGTGGAGGGGCTGGAGTGGTAGGCATGCCCTCCCCCAGGTGGAGTCAGACTCGGGTCAGTCTCCCACCCCCATCCCTAGGCCTTTGTTACGGAGAATGCTCTGAGTTTATTTTATAAAGGTTACTCTTCCTCTCCCCCAGCTAGAGCAATTACCTGTGAACACCAGGCGAGGTCCCTGGAGATAAAACCCGTAAGAATGTGGGGTGTCCCTTAGGCTGTGGCCCCGGGGTTTCTCACTCCCGTGAGTCCGCACTCGGCCTCCAGGGACACATCCCGGCTCCTACCAGTGCCGGCTCCGGCTGCTTCTGCTGCGGGTGAGCAGCTCTTGCCGGTGACTGCGCCCCTCTCCAGGTTTCTAGGGGGCAGTAGGTCCTGCAAACTCAGTTCTCTGATGGGTCCAGAAAGTCATTGATTTTGAGTTTACCCAGCTTTTCCTTGTTGTAAGGACAGGAGTGACAACTTCCAAACTCTCTGCGTGCCTGAGCTGAAGCCAGAAGTCCTTTCCGAAGTATTTCTTAAAACCATGCTAGGCTACTGAAGCATTTTAGGCAGAAGGGCTTTTGACCTTCAAGTTCAGAGGAGGTGCTTCCTGTGGATGAAACCTCGTACCCGTTAGAAACCTGAATGTCCGCACGCACGGCAGGCTGGGACCGCGTGGGTTCTGGAGTCAGGGAGACCAGACCTGGGCTGCAAGCCCAGCGGTGTAACCCTGAGCGTGCTTACCCTCAGGCGGGAACGCTACACCCTCCTTCCACCACCGACTGGCTCCGCGCGCCCCCCCCCCCGCCCGCCCCGGCTCACCTCTCTCAACCTGTTCCTTCGTGTGTCAGCTGAGTACCTGAGTCACCACCTCAAAGGGTGCTGCACTTGCCTGTGGGAGACGGATCATGTTATCAGCACTGCAGGAGTAACAGGGCAAGGGCAGAACCTGAACCCCACGTACCCCGTTAGGAGCCCAGCGACCTTGACTTTGTCCAGAGGCCCTAAGCACACAGGTAACACAGGAGCTGGGGCTGTCTTCTGATACCAGATGGTGAGGAAGGAAGGCGGGGAGGGATGTTATCTGCTGAGCCTCACAACAGGTGTGCACATACACACACACACCCCCAAACACTAACGGATGCTATTTTATTTTTTAAAAAGGTTCCAGTACAAGGCCCCAGAGTAGTGCATGCAAATCGTAACCCTCAGCCTGTCGCTGTCAGACGGCCAGCGCAACCTGCTACCGCAGTCTGTGACCTGGCGCACACACCAGCTTCGTAACTCAAGTCCCGTCACCTCAATATGCCAGTGCCCAAGCTAGCAGGTGGCTCTTGACGACCTGGGTGCACTTCAGCACCTGAACAGCAGAAACACGCTGAGTTCTAAGTATAATGAGTAAGTGTCCGTAGTGTATTAGCCGGGGAGAAACACAAGGCATAAAAGGGAAAAGCCAGCTTCGTGTGATGTCTGAATCCCCCAAAGTCTCTTCCATACATGACCCGTGTCTGGGGACTTCTGCCAACGTCACATCAAGGACTCGCTCATTTTCTGATGAGATGGAGCTGTTTGCCTTGAAGGACTGCAGGACGGGTGAAATATTCACACGAGGTAAGAACTTGAAGCTGTGATTTCAATTCATGGGCTGTCTTTCCCCTGACATTAACCCATCTCTGTAAATCCAACTTTGTGCCCGTGTGAATTCTGAGAACTGGTACAGCTGAGGGGTAGAGAATTCTAACTCCTGTCGTGTCTGTGATTATGGGGGAATAAAGCCACGGAAGAATCCAATCACATCAGAGGGCTTTAGTTTGTTTTAGTATATTCAGTGATTTTTAAATTTAAAAACATGTTTACTATGTGTGTGGTTCTGTGCTCTTAGCTACTTACAGATCGCCACCTGCTGTTGATTTCAGGAAAGGGGTATAGTTAGTAAACTAGTCTTACTTGAAACCACCAGCTGACTGAGAGAGACTCTCATTGGAAAAGTCATCATGAGGGAGAGCAGCGTACAGCTTCTAGAAATACCTGCTTTCAGTGCAGGGAGCTTCCTTCTCTCCAGTCAGAGAGAAATGACAGGCTGAGCAGGGAGGAGCATGCAGCTATCTGGAAGTCCCTCCAGAGCCACAGCACGAAGGGCTTGAGGAAGAAAAGATGCCTGCAGCTGGCAACATTTTAGATGCCTGACTGCTGACTTCCCAAAACTATGACAGTCAGTGAGCCTGGCAACCGGCAGACCTTAGTAACCCATTCACAGTCCTCTGGGAAAAGAACCCAAGTTCCAGGGGTCCTCCACCACCCACTCCCCATTCCTGTGGCCCTGTACAGGACCCTATCATTCAGCCCAAAGATCCAGCAGGTGCCAAAGAAATGTGAATAGTGTTAATACAAATACAGATTACTTTTACACCACACAGTTTTTCAGACACTCCCAACATCAACAGGGGTCTCCCCAGAATGTAACAACACGAATTTCAGCTCTCACACCAGTAACCAGGGAGAGCATGACCCAGAGTTAAAGGGGCATAAAGTGACTAGTGGTAAGTTACTGTTCATTAATTAACAAGCGTAACTGCAGGAACTCTACCCGAGCTGAGCACACTTGGGTTATCATAACATCAGACATCACTTAAGGGCTATGTTTCTGTGAACCTAAGCACCAGAGCTTAATTAACAATTTCCCTTTTTGCCCTTAATTGATGAAGTTCAAGTACTGCAGTTCTGCCAGAATGAGCCCAGCTTGTGCCTCCTTCAAACATTTCAGATTCTTAATACTAAACATGGGTAAGAACATATCTCACCAGGGCCAAGGGCAGGACAAGATGAACCAAAAGGGAAGACGGCTTGTCAGCTCGCCTCGGAAGTTGTTTTAATTCACCTTCTAACTCCGGGAAGCTCCAGCTCTTCTGACCACATTCCACAAACGCTTCCTGTCACCAGTTCCTAGACCACAGACTGGGCCTTTGGAAAAAGCCCAGGTCAGAGTAATTTTGCCAGAGCTCTAGAGGGAGCTTTCTCCAGGGACAGACAACTGTCCCAGCCGTCATTCAGTTCCACAGAACGACACTCTGGCTCTTCTCCCAAATTATACTACCTCGATCAACCAAAAGGTGAACCCCTCCTGTTTTCTAGAAAGCTCATGAGACTCACAGTGATAGCCCCGCACTGGGAGAAACAAGTAAGGATGCAAAGTGAGTAGGAAACAGACCCCCATCGGGTGGAAACCCCCATCACCCCCTCTTAAAAAGAGATGCTGGGTTCTCCTGGGTCTAAACCACTGCCTTCAGAGCAATAACCTGCCCTTCCACTGCACAGGCAGGACGTGCCCAGCAGGGCAGAGGGCGCCCAGGTGACAGGGACAGACCTGCCAGCGCCAAGGGAGATTTAAAGGAGTCTATCTCATCTGTCTTGCCTAAAAGAAGGGCCCCTGTAAGGCTGCCCTATAATACTGCATAATGACCAAACACCAGGTGGCAGCAAATGGACGCACGAGGCGCAGGGCAGCCATTTCTGCCCAGGGCCCAACAGAACTGCACTTCGTTGCATCTGGGCAGTGAAGATTCAAAGTCCCTTCTAAAGGGAAAACCCAATTTAACAACATCAAAAAAAAAAAAAAAAAAAACTGAACAGGAAGAAACAGCAAATGAATGCTGATTCTTCCTGTTTTAGCTCCCATTTTATTATTCAACTGCCGTGGAAGAAGCTCCAAGTGCACAGCACGAAACAGCAGATTCCTCCCCACAACCTGCGTGCGCCTTCATTCTGGCCCCTCTTCCTTCCGCATCAACCCCAGCAGCCGTCCCTGCCGCTGCCCTGGCTCCCACCAGCCCCAGGGGCACCCTGCCTGCCACAGTCCATGGTCAGTGGATGCCCTGCCATCTATGGTTTGCGGTCAGTGAGTGCCCCACCCACCACGGTCAGTGGTCAGTGGGTGCCCTGCGCCACCACAGTCCACAGTCAGTGGGTGCCCTGCCCACTATGGTCAGTGGGCGCCCCCCTTCTGTCTGGCCAGGGTGCGCTTCAGCTCCCTCAGATTCTCCGTCAGCACCTCCACCTCGTCCAGGCGGCCGCACTGCTTGGCGTCAAAGATGTACGCCTTGATGTTGTCGATCTGCTGGAGGAGGAGCTCCTCCTCTATGGGCTCCTCGCCCTCCAGCCCACTGTCGCCGTCCACCTCGAAGGGGTTGGTACCCGGGGCCTCCTCGAAGGGGTTGCCAGGAACAGGGGGACCTGAGGGCCTCTGATGGGGACACTCATCTTCCTCGTCGAAGGGACTGGGGACCGAGCTGTCTGGGTCAGTGAAGGGATTCCCCACCACTGCCTCTTCTTCCTCTTCCTCAAAAGGATTGTATTCTTTGTGGGCACGGACTGCAGAGTCGCAGGGAGGCTCTGCCGCAGGAGGGCTGGCCGCGCCCTCTGCCGCGGGGCTGCAGAGGTCTTCCTCGTCAAAGGGATTCAGGGAGGGCACCTCACTGTGCTGTGATGTGATGCTCTGGGGGAGGAACCCTGGGCCGAGCACCGGGGGCCCAGACCACACTCTGCTGGGCTCCAGAGCTGAGCTGGGTGAAGGGGTCTTGTGGGCTGCACTGCCCGGAACTGGGGAAGAGCCCAGATCCAAAGCATGAGCCAGGTGGGTGCGAGGCTCTCTGCCTGGCTCCAGCTGAAAGGGCCTGCTGTCTCGGAAGTCCAGGGACCGAGTCCGCGTGTGCAGGGATGCTGCCTGGAACTGCTCCCTTTCTCGCTCCCGCTCCCGCAGCATCTGCAGCTGTTCCCGCTGCAGGTCCTCCTCCTCGGCCTGCCTCCGGGACAGCTCAATGGCCTTCTCTGTCTGCTGTTGGTCATACTCGTCCTGCAGTTGGCGCAGGTTCTCCTGCAGGGTGCGCACTTCATCTGTCCGGCTGGCAGCCTTAGCCTGCCTGATAAATGATGTGATGTTGTGGATCTGCTGGAGGAGGGGGTCCGAGTCCTCACTCTGCCTCTGACCTCCGGACAGCGGGAGCCAGCCCTCAGCCTTTCTCAGAGGGGCAGGGCCCCTGCGAAGGGATGCCACCTCCCCATTGGTCGCACGAGACGCCAGGTCACTCCGCCTTTCCTCAAGCCTTCGCTGGGATTCCAGGGCAGCCTAGGAAGAAACCAAAGCCATACAGAAGAACATGGTCACCAGGCCAACAACAGCCACATTGCCAGACACCCTCTGCGGTCCCAATATCCCTGCACCAGTGGGACTCCAACTCCTCACCTCAGGACTAAGATATCCAACTGCTAAAATCAAATCATGCTTTTTTATCGGAAGGAAAGGAGGGGCAAACCCTGATTTTCAAGAATAAAATAATGAGTAACAATTAGTAAAGGGATAAGCATTTCTCAGCCTTAGATTCCCTGGCCTTACACTTGCCTTAAAGCTCTGAGGTCTGTTACCCCTCCTCTACACCAGAATCTCCCACGAACACACGTGTTACTCTGCTCGTCCCAAAGTGCTCTGCAAAGAACTGCCTGGTGTCTGGGCCCCTTAGCCTGAGCTGGAGGGAGGGGTGCCCATCTCCGAGGTGTTCTGCCCAGGAGAAAATCAGCAGAACCTCTGCAAGAGAACTAGGACCTGGGTAGAAAAACAATTATTCTGGTTTCTAAAGATGAGAGTGAGGCCAGAACAGAACAGAAGGCAAATGCAAACTAGAGAGTGAGCGGTTCTGACTTAGGACAGCCTCACGGGAGGGAGGCCTTTAGGGGCCTCTCTGATCACAGCGGCTGCGCGGAAGCATCCGGACGCCCGCCCCGTGCTTCCCTCACCTCCCTCTCCAGGATCCTCTTCCTCTCCAGTTCCTGCTTCCTTTTCTTCTTCAGTTCCTCAAACTGCTCTTTGGTTGGCAGCGACATCAAACCAAGCAATTTTTCCTGCAGGGAGTCACAGACAATTTTACACTGAAAGCCCTTCAGGAAACGAGCCTGACCCTCTACAGTGAGAGCCCACTTGCGCTAAGCCGCTCCCCCCAGCACAGGCACGTTCATCAGCAGTAGCAGGAAAGGACCTCACCCCGAAACTGGCCAGAGCTGACTTCCAGACGGGCCGGCCTTCGCCCTACAGGATGCTCAGCACCAGACCTCCCAGTTACTCACCTCTCAGCGAGGCCCTCTCCGGCCGCCCTGTCCACACTCCTGAGCCTCCATCCGAGCCCTGCCCCTTCCCTCTTTCCATTTCTCACAGCCCTTCTCACTGTCTGATAAGCTATGTATTTCAGTTGTTTCTTGTCTCTCCCTCTTTATAAGCTTGATGAGAACAGGAATGTTTGTCTTTGCTCACAGGACGCCCACACCTGGAACACTGCCTGGCACACACAGGAACTCACTGATGACCAGGAAATGCAGTCACACATCAAGAGGAGGAAGTGCCTAATTCTCTGCATCATGGTGTTGTAAAACTACACCAACAGGACTGTTGGAGCCCTCTGTCAGGAGCCCAGGGGGCATGACTCTGACTCTCAAGAGGGCTTTCTAGGTACAAACAACTCGGATCCAACCACCTAGGTCCAGTCTGCCCTTGCACAAGCAGCTGCTTCCTCCCAAGCAGCAGCCCAGGAAGAGTCCTGTAGGAGCTCATCCCCAGGAGGAAATGCTGCGTGCAGGTGTGTCCATCAATACTCACAACAGCAAAAAATGGGATCCGTCAGTGCCCAGTGAAAGGGGGTGGTTAAATAAGGACCATGTACCCAGTCAAAGCAGCATCCTGTAGCCATTCAAACAAGAGCTATTGAGGGCTATATTAAAAAGTGCTTATGATATAAAATTCAGCAATAAAACAAAAAGAAAGAAATTGGCAAACATGCACTAATTATAAATACTTTTACAGCCAATGCAAAAGGAATAAAAAAGGAAATATGTCAGAATGATGATGATATTAGGGACACAGAACTAAAAGGAGTATTTTCTTTGAAATCCAGATTTTTCTCTAAATGTGGCATAATACATTCTTAATTTTATAAAGTAATAAGTGTACAAACAGAAAATAAAGAAGCCATCAGCTTCTGGGTGACAGAAGAGCAGGGAGGTGCACCTCTGCCGCCCGGGACAGCTTTACCTGCACGAAGAGTGTGGCTGAGTATCTGATCATCCTCTGCAGCCGCAAAGTGTTTGGATGTGGCGGAGGGTCCTGCTTCAAGTCTAAGGTTAAGATCTTCTTACTGAATCGGAACAAACACATCAACGCAACAAGCGCTGCAGCCTCCGAAACGGATGAAAAGTCGCTGGCTGCCAGGCCTGCACGCCGGCAACATTTGTGGAGAGATGGGTTAGACTCCACTGAGGTGTCCTTGAAGGTGAAGCCCGTTTCTTACCCATTGGTTGTACCCAGAGCCCCTAACAAGCACGGGGTGAAGGACACTCAGCCATCGAGACACTGAGCCCCCGGTGCAGGGCCAGCTGTGTGGGTGGCTGACCTGAGCAGCAGAAGAGCCCTGCGCTTAGTTTAATACTCTGCTATCACTGTCTTACAATTCTCAATAATTTCGAACAAGGTACTTGCATTTTCATTTTGCACCAGGCTCTGCATATTATATAGCCAGTGCTGCATGCACGATGGACAAGGATTCCACATCTCTGTTCTCTGAGTCACTGTACTTCCTAGGCTGCAAAGGGCTGGTCTAACCCAACAGTCCACGGTTAAAAAGCAGAGGTCAACTTCAAGAAAGAATCTGGGTTTCCATTGTGGCTCCAGCACTTGTGCGAGCTGTGGTGCATCTTCTCACCTATAAAATGGGGGTGTTAATCCCTACCCCCAGGGTAGCTTTGGTAGAATAAAGGAGCTGCTCTGTGTGGAAACAGCCAGTGGCTAGCACATGGCTAGTGTCGATAATCAGCTCCTATTCCTTTAGGAATCCTCAACCAGGAGCTACTGAGATGTGGCAGCCTCCTCCTCACACAGACCCTCTGGCACCAGGACTGGGTAAGCTCAGGTCTGCTAGCCACCCACCCTCACTCAGGGCAGCGGGGAAGCCATCACCTAACAGACCTCACCTTAAAGCGTCTATGAGCTCATACACTCTCTGAACTTCCATGCGAAGGTCACTGGCATGTTCCAGACTGTAGGTCGTCTCACCGGCACTAGGGAGAAATCACGGAGATGTCTGATCTAAGCTCCATCGCGCTGAATGAAGACTGTGGTGTAAAAGGACTCTGAAGGTTTGGGGCTCACAAAAGGGGAGGCAGTTCTTTCCAAATAGCATTTCAGACTCTTGTGTATAACACAGTGCTCATTCCTTTTCAAAATGTAAGTGCTAATCAACTGGAAGTTGCTTGCACTTTGCAGGCACCGCAGGGGCACACTGGCGCCAAGGCCTATGAGGTCCAGCTCCTAAGCTCGTCGCCAAAATGAACGTGACAGACTGTACTCCAGCCTAATCTCCCCGAACAGCTTCACTGCACCTAGCGAGATGCGTGAAGTGGTTACTAAGTGAGCTGGTCACACTACGTCAGAGAAGGTGCACGGCTCTTCTCACCCAAAGACTGCCCAGGGAGAAGAGGGACAGTGCGAGCGCAGAGCGAGGAATCCGGGCCTCAGCCTGCAGCGCGCCGCGCCAGGTGCCCGTGCTTCTGGGCCTCGTGAGCAGATGCTCCCTGGATGAGAAAAGCACTTGGACTCCAACTCAAGAAAGGAGGTGAGAGGGAGTGACTCTGCCCAGGCTGGAGGAGGACCTCAGGGCAGGCCAGAGGCGGCTGACCCCAGCCTCAGAGGAACAGCAGCAATTATCATGTGATCTCAGAAGGGTTCGTTTACAAGTCTGCCACTCCCACCAGACTGCTGAATTCCAAGTACAGTGATTAGGGCTTTTCATTTTTATATCTCTAGTAACTAGCACATGGGACAGGCTTAATCAGTGTTTACTGCGACGAGAAACATTTCAGACGATCTCTCAGCTATTAGTCCAGCCTCAGCGATGGCCACTCAGCTCCCTTCCTGAGGCAGCAGCAATTTCAGTTCATAAGCAGAAAGAACGGCCACGTTTACCTATCTTCCCATCTACAAGGCAGGCCCAGCTGGAGAAATCTTGGTGTGTGCTGTGACCTGAGGGTTCAGCAGTCATTTCATCATCTCTAACTGCACGGTTTGCAAAAAGAACATCAGACCAGAACTGAGAAGACTCACACTTTGTCTTGACGTCACCGAGTCACGTGGAATGTGGCAAGAGCGGCCCAAATCTACAAGCACTGCCCTGGTCACAGTCACATCAGCCAGCTGTCTGTCCCTCGGGGCACCCAGCACGCCCGGCTGACGCTCTCCTTCGTTACCTGAGCACCTGGTTATGGTCTGCGCTCCCACCACACTGAAGCCCACGAGAGTGAGCTGTCCTCACTGTCCACCACTGCAGCCCCGGCACCCAGAGCAGCGCTCGGCACGTAACCAATGCTCGATGACTATCCACTGAATGAATGAGTGACAGAATGCAATGCTCTGACGTAAAGCCCTTGAGAACTGGTCTTTGGAGAAGCAGGAGCTACACACCTGGAAACGTGCTCAGCAGTGGCAGTCCCCCCTTGGTAGGGAAGCCCGTTACTCCACAATCATGCCTGAGGCACAAAACAAAAAACCAACAGGGCTCGGGGAGAGGAGCCCCTGGGTGTCCCGAGGTCACGAGGAGACGCTGGCAGCCAGCTCAAACTGCCAGGGACAGAGCCCTCCTTGCTGGCGTCCAGGTAGAAGGTAGTCCTGCTCTAATTTCAAACCAACAGGCAGGGGAGTGGAGAGGGGCGGTGCTGACTCCAGGAAGTTCCAGGGAGGAAAGAAGCACAAGACAGATGCTCCAAGCCAAGGGCTCTCCGTGTCAGGGAGGTTTGCACCAGAATCACCCAGCTGCTGCCTCCACCCTCCTCACAGGAAGGGCAGTATACTTCACTGGGTGAATTACTGTTCAGCGAACTGCAGGGGGAGAAGAAACTGTGTCCTTTCCCTGCTGTTCTTCAGAACCACGCCCTAGGTAAAGGACTGGAAAGAGGACTGGGGTCTGGCAGGGGCAGCTAGAAGGGGGTTGGCCTAGGACAGTGGTGGCAGAGAAGGCTCGACAAACAGGGATTCCTCTCCTCCCACAGTCTGCTGCTGGGGCCGTGGGGAAGCGGGGCAGGGCCTACACAGCTTCCCTGCCTCTTTTCCATTCCTTTCCCAGCTCTCTTCCCTCCCTGTAAGCTGGGAAGCACTGGGGAGGAACAGGGAACGGAAGAAGAGCCCCAGAGAAGCAGGGAGAGATGCAGGGGAGGGGGTGTTCTTGCCACAGACCACTGGGTTTAGCCTTTCATATTTTGTAAGTCAGACGTTTACAGAGTCAGAAGTCAGGAAACTCCTTAAGGACTATACAAACAAAAAGTTCACTATTTTGTATGTGACACCCACCGTGGGCTTTGAATGTGGTCACTGACATCATGAAGGATTACACCCTTTGTTTTTTGGGACCACTGTACAGTATTGCTACAGTAAATGTCCGTGTAAAAATACAGGTCAGTTCCAAACAAGGTACTAACTCCCCACACATCACTGCAGAGGTGGCAGGTGGGCAACACAGGCTTAAAGTAAAGGAAGACAATCCTCCAAGTGAGAACACTGGACACCGTGAGTAATTTGCTTTTCTGCGGGTCGGGAAAGGCGTGCGGGGTCTGGTCCTAGCAGTGGCGCATTCTAGCTCACACATCACCAACTTCCAGAAGGATCAGTGCTCTTAAGAAAGGGCCGGCAGTTGCTTTCTGTCAAGAGCCAGATCATTATTTTCAGTTTTGGAGGCCACGCAGACTCTGTTCCAACGATTTAACTCTGCAGCAAAATCTACAGTAACCAAACAAATGGGCATGGCCATGTTCCAGTAACATTTAATTTATAAAAACAAGTGTCAACAGTAAGTGTTGGGGAGGATGCAGAGAAACTGAAACTCTCATACACTGGTGGGAATGTGAAGTGGTGCAGTCATTTTGGAAAACAGGCAACACCTCAGAAAGTTAAACACAGAGTTACCATATGACCCAAGAACTCCACTCCTAGGTATATCCCCAAGAGAAATTTAAAAATATGTCCACAAAAAAACCTGCACACGAATATTCATAGAGGCATTATTCCTAATAGCCATAAGGGGAAAAACCGACATGTTCATCAAGGGAGAATGGATAAACAAACATGGCCAGCCCACACAACGCCTTCATGCAAAGGGAACGAAGCTCCGGTACACACTCCAGCAGGGGTGACTCCTGAAAACGTTACACTATGTGAAAGAAGCCAGACACAACAGATCATACACTTAGGATTCTATCTTCATGAAATGTCCAAAACAGGCAACTCTGGACAGAAAGTAGACAAGTGGTTGCCAGGGAAGGGGAGAAAGGGCAGTGACTGCTGGTGGGTTTGGGGTTTCTCATTAGGATGATGGAAATGTTTCAGAATTAAGACAGTGGTGATGGCTGTACAATCTTGTGAATGGTTGTGTTACATGTGATGTGACGGATGTACTAAAACCACTGTACACTTCAAAAGGGTGAATTTTATGGGGTGTAAATTAATTTTTAATTAAAAAAAAAAAGAAGCAGATGATAGGTGAAAGTTGGCCTGCAGGCCAAAGTTTGCCAACCCCTGCCCTAAAGGAAATGCCTGTTCTCAGCCCTGACATCTCAATGTCACCCTGAAGTGGCATCTACCCAGGCATGAGCATGAGGCACGCAGCCCTTGGGAGGGGTGCCCGTCGTCCGAGGCCCTTCCCAGACACGCTCAACCAGAGAGCTGGGGTCACCTGAACACGACTGCACAGGACTGTAATGAGCACCACACAGAAATACAGACATGATAAAGAGTCTCTGTGGTCCGTGGCAGAAGAAGAGCATGGCCAGACTCAGGACTTTCATTTTCAGCTACTAAAGCAGAGACCTAAAATGCCAGAGAACAGTCACCAGTGAATGAGAAAAACAGAGAGGAATAGCTTACTTTAGTGAGGCTGCCATCCTGATGTATTCAGGAGCTTTTTGGTCAACTTTCTCCATGCAAAGTCGTAATTTCTAAGAACAAAAAAGAAGAGGTGAGTTGTGCTCTCAAGGTACAGAAAAGCCTACCCAGAAGTTATGCTGCATCAACAGAGATGTTTAAAATGTGCAGTTTCCTAAAATGAAAAAAATGCAGAGTGTTTTTTTGTTTTGATTGTTGTTATCAATTTTCTGATTTACAGACCAAGCAGAAAATCTTGCAGGAAGGAAAGACAGTGAGGGTGAACTTTGACCAGCTGTTTTTGAGAGGAGCAAGGCCTTCCAGGACACGGGTCATCCGAGTTTACCAAGGCAGAGAAAAGAAACTAGTTGCAACATCCTTGCTCTGCCAGGTGACGCCAGACACCAGCACAAGGCATTGCTGGGGATCACTTCAACAAAGGTGGAAGCAAAAAGCATGGCAGCTCATTACAAAAACAAGTTATCAGATCACGAGCTCCACGTGAAGGACGGACAATGGCTACGTCTGCAGCTCAGCAAAGGTTTAACACCATTTCTAGCAGCCTGAGTATTTTCACTTGATTCCAGAAACACCCTCTATGACCTGCAGAACTGCTAACAGTGACCACTCAGTGATCATCAAACAGCAGCACCTTCCTCCTCTGCTCAGTTTTGCACAAGCTGCTTCCGCTGTCTGGGCTGGCTTCCTCCTCCCATTTCCTACCGGCTCCCTGCCCACCCCCCACCTGGCTCATCGTCTCGGCCTGCAGGCCTCACCTGGCCATCAGGAGGCTGAGCCAGGCTCACTCCTGGTCTGACTCTAAACCACATGTTCTTGTACCAGCTATGTCCCTTTGACACAGGGTCTACTGAAGGCGTTTTGGGGTCGCTAGTGGTAACGAGAACTGAGATATTTGAATGGACTTAAAAGGGGAAGCTCTAAGCCTCTGGGCAGCCTCTCAAACTCCCAAGTGAGCATCCCAGGACTCTTCTGGCCCACTGTTCACCACCGGCCCCAGCGTCTGCCCTCACTCACAGGACCTGGCCACACCCCACGGCAGCCCCCTTCCCCCTCCCACCCCTGGGCCACCGAGGCCTCCAAACTCCCACTTTCAAGAAGGCAAGGAAGGGGAGGGAACAAGTCTGTTGCAACATGCCCAGGGAATGTGACTCATCCAGGGCCCCAGCCAGTGCCCTCTGGCAGAAACTAAAAATGACTCAAAGTAACAGCTTCCCAAAGCATCTCCAGATCTGTAGGCACACAGGGAGCACACGGCAAGGCCCGCGGTGCAGGCCAAGGCCGCCGCGAGTCACCTCGTAGAGCTTCACAATGTCGGGGGTGTGCTCCTTCTCGTCCATCTGCTGCTCCCTCTTGAGCAGCGTGTCCTTGCAGTGCGTGCAGCAGCGGATCCGCTCGTCGTCCTTCTCGTCCAGGACAGAGCTCACGCTGCTCACGCTGCTGATGCTGCCCCGGCGGGAGCCATGGACGCTGCTGGGCGACTGGCTGGGGCTGGTGTGCGCGCTCAGGGAATCCTTGCTGGCACTGGTGAGCTTGTCTGTAAGAGCAGCACGGAACAGGCAGCAGTGAGCCCGCAGCCTCCAACCACCCAACCGCCTGCGGACTCCACGGTGTCAGTGCAGTGGGAGCAGGCTCTGCCTACAGGCAAGAAGCACCCGCACCTCTGCTCCCTGGGCTCAGACTCTGCGGTGGGACGGACGCCACCGCAGCCAGGAAGAGCCAGACGGCCGAGGACAGCCTGTCTGGGAAGCTCCGAGGCCCACTCCTAACCTGGTCTAACCACCTCCTGCCCCACCTCGTTTACCACGTGCCTCACGCACAAGCTGGGCTCTCCCAGGACTGTCCTCCACAGCCTTCCCCCATGCCCAAACGCCCACTCCCACCCCTTCCAAAGCTCAGCTCCAACAGCACGTCCTCCAGAGAGCTCTTCCCAGTTCCTTAAGGCAAAAAGTCTGCCCTTCATTTCAGTTCCTACCATGTTACCCCCGCCTCCCACCTTCCACTGTCCCCCTGCGCGACAGCTGCCCTAGGGATCTGCGACTCCGCGGGTGGGAACTGTCTTCTTTAGACTTGTACCCCGACATCTCCACCAGGGTCGCCGCCCCATAGCAGCTGCCCAGTAAGTTAACTAGCCCAAGAGTGCCCTCGAAGCACAGCTTATAGTTTTGGGTGAGACAAGCAGTTGTCCTGGGGAGAAGGTAACATGTCGAGGCAACGTGTGCCCACAGGACATCAGAGCTGGCCAGAGGACACATCTGCTTCTCCCATGTCATCCAGACACCCTGCAGCGTCAGCGGAACTCTCTAGGGCCGCAAACCACCCGGGAGTCCCAGAATTAGCAACTTTGAACCAGCTGAGATTCAAAGTTCTGGACCATCGGGTTCCACCTGACCTCTGCAGTCTCGTTCCCACATCCTCAAACAGGGCTCCCCCTGCCCCCACCCCGACTCTGTACTAGCTGGTCTACTCACCTTCCCTGGCCTTTCCACGTTCCCTGCCAGGGCACCTGCTCTTCACTGCACTCAGGACGCCCGCCTCCCCACCTCCCTGCAGCCCCGGTCATCCTGCAAGGCTCCCCTCACGTGTCACCTCCCAACCCTGGGCATCCACGCACCCCCTCTTCTCCAGCCTCCACAGCACTCGGGGGCTCCCGTACTGTGACGTAACAGCCTGCTCCACATGGCCCTGAGCTGTTCGTGATTTTCTGCTCACAGGAAAGGACTAGCCCGCTGCTCATTTTTCAAGACCCTCTCCTACAGTCTCCTCTCAAAGCCTCACCTGTCCTTCCAGCAGAGCTGACAGAGATTTGGTCAGCTCTGCTGCGTGCCTGACAGCTCCTCCCGTCATACTTGTCTCTTTATAAAGTGACTGTGAGCATCCCCTGCTGGACGCTGGACCCCTTGGGGGAATGCACGATGCCTACAGACCAGAGGTGGGCAAACAACAGCCTGCGGGCAAGTCCGGCTGGTTTTTGTACGGCCTGCAAGGTAAGTGCGGTTTTCACACTTCAAAAAGGCTGTTTAAAAAAGAAGAAATGTCAGAGACCGTACATGGTCTATAAAGCCTAAAACACTTACTGTCTGGTCCTCTGTGGGAAAAGTTTGCCAACCCCATTACAGGCTTTTGTATCCCTGGCCCCTCGCACTGTGCCTATGCTGTAATGGGCTTCAGGGAATTAACAAGTAAATGAATGAAGGGCCACTCATTTAAACAAAAAAATCCCCAAGTCAGCCAGTGAGGATTAGTAAGCAAGCCGGTCTCAGAGGAGAGGAGGGTCCGGGCCCCCCCTCCACATCACCTACGTGCTAAGGGCAGGCTGACGAGCTCCATGCACTTCTTGCACATGATAGACCCACAGAGGCGGCAGTGGTGGCGGCGGTTACGGATGCTGAACTTGTTCCCACAGTCTGGACAGAAAGGGACATCCTGGTCGTTGACCCAAGGCACCACGGACTTCTCTATTGCTTTGGGAAGAACACAATAAAAACCAAACAAACAAAAGAGCAGGCTGTTTTGAAAAAGAGCTCTGGTCAGGCAGAAAGATGAAGAAGGGAGGGAAATGAGCAAAGTTCTCGAGTTACCTCGGATCTTAGCAGACTCGGTATTTGTTCTGTCAAACGCAGTAAGCTGACAGGGAGAAAAGGGTGCCGGGAGAATTAGTCTGGGGGCGCACACACCTTCCCCAGGCGGAGGCAGCAAGTGGGAATGAGCACACCCGCACCTCTCAGGTCTCCTCCATCCTCCCCAAGCCCAGGGTCACAGACGCAACTTCAAGGGGGACAGAGTATTCGCGTGGCATTCAGAAGGCACCTCCCTTCCCGCGACCCATTTCCAACCTCTTTATTGTCAGTTACCCATTTAAGCAACAACCAGGGGTGGGCGAGGATGGGGTGGGATGGCTGCTGAAAGCAACAAGGGCCCCCCAGTTCTCCACAGTCCTCCTGGACAATGAAACTGGCCACATAGTTCTGCCCTACAAGGTACACGCCAAGAACTGAACCTGTGGTTGCGCACCACACAGCCTGGCTTGTACGCAACAAGCATTTCTAGGGTCCAAGTAAAACAGAGCAATCAAGGTACTGAAGACGCACTCTCATTCCACAGAACAAGAGGTTCCCACACTGCACGCTGGCCCTGCACTCCTCACACATCTGGTCACCAGGCTCTCTGTTTCCATCAAATGGTATCACACAGTCTGCCCCACTGTATGATGGTACTCGGGACACCCCAGCCAGGAAAGGACTGAAGGCATAAAGGTTTTCCAGCAGCCAAGCGGGCGTCATAGGAAGGAAAAGGGAAGCTGGATATGAGGCCAGTCGTCAACCTGGGCCCAGGATGGAACTGTCCACCACACCCTCTGCACCTGCTGGGGCGTTTCCTTGCCCACACCAGACATATACCATATATATGACACATGCTGCAGAAAGGTAATTTTTCACCCCCAGAAAATCTGTACTTGCAGAAAAAAAGTGTTTTAAAACAAAAAAATTTACCTTCTCTAACCTGATAATTAATTTATTGACTTCAACTACATAATGGTCAATTCTGGCAGCTCGGTGTTTTTTGAAGTCGGAAAGGTGGCTTCTCACAGCACCTAGAAGGAGGCAAGGAGGGGAGACGAGTGACTCGTCATTTCTCTGGGGGAGCCTCTCTAACTGCTGCTTATCCTCAACAAATTTCAAAAGCAAGTAAAAATGCTAGGATTTTAGAGTTCTACTGAAAATTTTAAAACTAGAAAAGCAAATGAAAGGAAATTTGCTAAGTTGTTAACTAGGGTTACTTCAGGGCCAAAAAGTATGGCACGAAAGGCCTCGAGGACCGAGCCTGGACTCTGGAGCCAGCCTGCGCTCGGTTTCATTTTTGCCACTCATTGTACAACCCTGGACAAGTCCCTCAACCCCTCTGTAATGTGGAGTACGCATCTATAATGTGGAGGAAACAGGGGTACCTACCCCACAGGGTTGTTTTCAGGATTAAATGAGTTAAAATTTATAAAATCCTCAGAACACTGCCTGGCACATGAATTTGTGTTAAATAAAAAGGGCAGTAACATCATGGGTGATTTTTTTTTTAATCTCTCATACTGTTCTTTACTTTCCAAAGTTGGTACAACATGGTTTCTCATCAAATTTAAACAATCCTTCTAGTAGCCTGTTGTCTGAGTGTATCTGAAAATCCCCGCTCGGTGTCACCTCTTCTGAAAACCCGGCCCTGTGCCCCAACCCTCCCAGCACTCAGCTCATTTCTTCCAATGACAGCCTACTCATCAATGTACCTTCCCTCATCCGGAGTTTCTCACCCGCTGCACTCCTAACCATCCTCTCTTCCTTTTCTTCCCTAGCCATACTCTAATCAAATTTTAGTTGCAAATTCTCAGGGCTGACAATAAACACTGACTTTTAAAATCTGCCATTCATCTGACCATCCACAATTTGTGACTTCCTTCAGTTGCCGAAACAGGCAACTTAACTGAAAAATCACCCTGATAATTTAACAATGGCAATCATGAAATAAGCTATCAAAAAGCTAGTAAGAATTCACATGCTTGAAATGTCTCCTTCATGTTACTAATTGTCTTTCATATGTAACTAATAACTATATGTGTATGGTCTTGTTTTTAAGCCATTTTCTCCTGCCATGATGAAAATGTTTCCACTCTCCAATACGGTAGGCACTAGCCACACGTGGAGCTTGAGCACTTACATGTGGTTATGGAACTGACTTTAAATTTTACTTAACTTTAATTTATTTAAATGTAAGTAGTCACATACAGTTAGTAGCTGTCACATTGGACAGTGCAATTCTAGGACTTTCCTCATGCAAGAAGACACATTCGGCAGCGGCACCATATGGTAGATGAGCCCAGGTAAGTATCACTGCCCTTCTTAGAGCCTGTTTCCTCACAACTCATTCCACTACACAAGGCTCTTGTGAAAGGTGAACAAGATAATGAATATCAAAGTGTAATAAACTGTCATGGAACAATCATTTATCCATTGCATGGACAGAAAATATTAATGACTGCAATCATGTAACAGTGCAAGGACATGTAGGATTAGCTAGTTCAGCTCTGGGTGGTGTGATCTTTTTGATAAAAGCTTTATTGAGTTATCATTCAAATACATACAATTCACCATTTAAAGCAAACTAATTCAATGGTTTTTAGTATATTCACAGGGTTGTATAACCACCACCAAAATAAGTTTTAGATTTTCATCACCCCAAAAAGATGATTATTTTGAAAGTAAGTAAATGAAACTATAATTACGTGCTTCAGAAAACTGAGTTGCACAAACCGTGCTTACGAGGCTGGTAACGTCTACATGAGAAGAGACAGCCCCAGTCAGCGGACGGTGCCGGAGCTGATGACAGAGACCTGGCTCCTCCCCACAATCGGGGTCTCCCAGCTGTCTGACCCTGGGCAGGTCCCCAGGGAGTGCTGGGAGGCCTAAACAAGAGTCCGCTTGTAAAGCATTCAATGCAGTGCCTAACAGAGAAGGTGCTGGCTCATTCTCGTCTGTTTTCTGCCCTCACCAGGACACAAGGTCCACATGAAGCTTGAGGCCATTCTGGTTTACTGGTGCCTCTTCAGCCAACTCTTAAAACATACAGATGCTTAATAAACATTTGCTGAATGAACGAACAAATTTCTTACCAAGCTCCTGGGGCTCCCACAGGTAAGGGTCAACCCCTCCATAGCTGAAGGACTCATATCCCTGGGTCCCCGCCTCTGCTCGGTCATCTCCTTCCCGTTTCAACAGCCTGTTCTTTGCTTTCCAAGCCTTCTGGACAAGACCTTGAAAAATGGAACAAAATCATAAATGAATCCACGAAGAATACCCAGTAAAGAGTTGAGAGAAATCTCAAAACATAGGAGTTGATGAAATAATTATGCTTTGTTTAAAATGCTCAAGAAAACTCTGGATCCTAAATAAAATGCAATGACAAGTACACAATCGCCTCAGTACAAATATCACAGAGCAATCCATGAATCGGTCAGTCCTAGCAGTAAGTTGGTTCACGTGGCCGATACATAGCGAAATTACTGCTCGTTGCCATGTTGAAGAGCCCAACAGAAGGGTTAAATCAAATTGAATGAGGGGACGAGGGTGATCGAAATGTTTTTTTCTTTATCTTAATTGGAGAGGTGGTTACACGGGTACATACATTTTTCAACTGACTGAATTGTACATTTAAAAACTTATGTGTAAAAGATACCTCTGTGAAATAAAACTCATATTTTATGGCATGACAAAATAATTTAAACATAAAAAATGTTCTCTGCCCTTTGACTTCCTCTCTCCCTGCACTGTGCCCGGAGTATCTGCGTAATGCGTCGACCAAACCTCCTCCACCAGCAGAAATACCTGCTCAACCATAAAGAGCAACATTTTCCTGGCATCAAGACGCTCCTTAAAAGGTAACACTCCTTCTTGATCTTGTAAGGAGCCATGACGACACTTAGATCTGGATTGTGTAAACTGTTAACGTGCCTGAAGAAAACATCTCTAACTATGCCTTGACTCTAATGGGCAGAACAGTTCTCAGAGCTTTCTGAGATGCTGTTCCCAAGTAATAATTCTCATTTTGGCTTGAATAAAATTTTCCATTTCTTTCTTAGATCTACTGAGTAATTTTTCATTGACACTTCAATTAAAATAAAAGGTTTCTGGGTTTGTTTGTTTTTTTTTTATCAAATCTACAGTACTAATTCACTTATCCTAGGGACTCATGAGTAAACATTCCTCATTTACCTATAGGATGGGATTCAGCCAAACCAACATCCCAAGACGGTGTTCCCCATCATGCGCAACTGTACATGGACTTCTTCCTCCACTCACTTACTGAATGCATGTGTTAGAATACTGACAAAAAAACCTCAAGAAATGAATATAAAACTTACAACACAACACAAAGAAAACTAGACTTGGTAAGAAGAGAACATGACATTTCCTGGGTTGATTCCTTGTATGCACCAGGCACAAAGCAAAGCACTATCAAATACGTGATGCCAGTTCATGCCCACAGCAGCATGATGCAGGTGGTAACCCTCCTTACAACTGAGGACCTGACATCAAAGAGGGGGAGAAACTACTTCACCCAAGATCACAGAGCTTACAGGCAGCAGGGCTGGAACTGGAAACCTCATTTATCTGAAACGAGAGCTCCAGCTCTCCCCGGACAGCACCGATTTGAAATCTGTGCCTTTGCAGAACAGGGGTTCAGCCACCTACACTGAGGTGAGAGGACCTGCTGTTAAAATGGAACAACAGTCAACTGGTGAGGAAAAAAAATTCTCAGTTCCAAGTTTCTCTCATTAATGTTCTTAAATCTAGGTGACTTCTATCCATTTCTGCCACTAGAATATCAGATTTAATACAAAATGATATAATTTCTTTTACATTTAATAGATCAATACTTCATGGAATTCTCATGATTTTGACGTGCTCTGTCACTTAACGTTAAAAACACCCCCACAGCTTTTCAAAAATCTAGGTAAATGCAGGGGGGAGGGTATAGCTCAGTGATAAGAGTGCCTGCTTAGCATGCAGGAGGTCCTGGTTCAATCCCCGGTACCTCCACTAAGAAGCAATAAAATAAATAAACTTAATTACCTCCCCCTCACAAAAAATAAAAAAATAAAAATCTAGGTAAATGCAGATATAGAGGGGCTGCTAGGCAGGGGGTGAAACTGATACAGTTAGAGATACGCCTTTGTTAGAAAGTCACTCTGGGATGGTGTTCTCCAACTGGAAAAATAAGGCCCACCAGAACTGAACAACACCTTCTAAAACAATTAGTCTTTCTTAACAATAGGAGAGGAAAACAAAGAATTCAGCAGACAGGAAACTGGAGTTAGCAAATACAAATTCATTTTTGCAAACAAGAATCAACTGTAGACTTAAATAGACAGGCCATGCCATTTAACCATTTTAGGACGCAGAGGAAAGGCGTCTGGCAACCTTTTGGGGTGGGTGTAGTCCTTCAAGAGAGGGCCAATTAAGAATAATCCCATATGTTTTTTTAAAACGCCTACAAACCCACAGTTCATTTTAACCACCTTTTCTTCTATGTACTGTAAATGTGCTAAACTGAAGCTGAACCAGGCCTGGGACCCAAACTCACTGACCACTTTTTTGTAGTAACACGTTTATATTTTCTTTTTTAAACTGCCCCAAAATCTGATACCAAGGTTTACTCTTTTGCTTTAACATTTCACTTGCCTGAAACTAGCAATGTCATAAGATTTCTAAGAACCAGAAGACCAAATGGAGAGGTGATTTGCTTTTTAAAGGACACTTCAAAAACCTTCAGTGTCAACCTTCAAAACTTTATTTTCCTGATTCTGAAACACAGAAAACTGCAACACAAGCAAGAATTTCTTCCTGACTGAAAAAATGATCATTAATAGTACTAAAGGAATGCTTAACTCAATCTCTTAGTTCTTCTGAGGTAGAGATGGGGGGAAAATGGAGGGGAAAACACATGAGAAGTCTCTCAAGTTACTTTCACAAGGAACAAGATTTCTACTCTAGTATTCTCTGAATACACTCCCATATCTGTTATTCCCTAATCTTACACGTTTTCCCCTAATAAAAGGGTCAGCATCACAGGAATGTGAGGACATTCTCTCACCTCTCTACCCACTGGCATCAAATTCTTACTGAAATCACGGTATACGAGTCAGTTCAGGTGACACTAAGACTGGACGCTCACTGAAAATCAGGGAGGCCCTTCAGCTGTCCAAAGGACACTTAGATAATCAGCTTATTTTTGTGTTAGATTTCCAGCTGCAGTGCATGCTGTGATTGGAATGCATGGCCTCACCTCATCAGTGATGCCACGCACAAAGAGCAGCACTAGGCTTAGAGGTGATGGAGGACATGGGGTCAAGGCATAGCTCTGTGGATTCCTACGTGCCCTTGGATAAGTCACTCCACGTCCCTGAGCCTCACTTTTTCTCTATAAAATGAGACCAACATCTTCCTGCAGGGTTGTCGGGGGATCAAATGCAGTAACAATGTATATGAAAGAACACAGATTTCTCTCTCTCTTTTTCTTTTTTTGCTTCCTAAGAGTTACGACTCGGCTTTAGCCTCTACAGCCAGAAGCCACCTAGTCCATCACAGCCCTCAGGATGTTTGAAAATGATTGACTTTGTCATGTTTTTAACAGAAGTTATAAAGGTTAGCACTTTCAACAACTCTTTTTTTCTGAATTGAAAAGTGAGATGTGGAGTGGGACTATTTGATTACAGGAAGCATGTGACTCACATGTGACTCACATCTGTGGATGCCAAAGTTCACTTAGGAATACATGATCATTCCTTCTCTGCCACCCAAAAAAGAACTGTGGATACAGTATTAGACCTTTTTAGTCCCACTGCCTTCAGACACGCTGCCGGCGTTAAGCTGAATCACTAGGAGACGCAGTTCCAGAGCAGCGGCATCGTACTCAGAAGTCAGAATCTAAAGTCTGGGAAGTGAATACTCTGTAGAGTCAAAATGACTTTGCAAAATTATTTTTGCAACCCTCCAGGACCTGAGGGTCTTTGGAAGCTCAAAAACCAAGTTTTAACTTTTTGGGTTTTTCTCCTTACATTTCAAGTATGCCTTCCTTTTCCTGGGCTGGGAGGACAAGGTCTAGTTGAAGAAGTAAGGACGGCAGGAAGGCCTGAATTTGTCACGGGTAAATGAGTGTACAGCGTGCCTCCACTTACACAGCAAAGGAAAGGAATTCTGCCCCAGAACGCTCTTACGCTGGCAGTTAGATAATTCAAATAGTCTAGCAAGAGACAGCAGAGGACAGCAATTACACTTACTAGGTTAAAAGCCAGGCTCTACTTCATTGTGTAACTTAAGGCAAGTTATCTGTGTCTAATCTCTCTGCCTAGTATCCTCATCAGTAAAATGGGGCTCAGAGTCATATAGTTACTGTGAGGATAAAACGAAGTTAATACATGGGAAGATTCTGAACAACATCTGGCTCATGGAAAGCACTAGGTATGTGTCCTCTACTGTTACTATTAATTCACTATTGTTTATCATGCTCTGGTGGCAATGTGAGAGCTGACGAAAACCGCCCCATGAGTTAAAGTTCCCAATGACAGAATGGGGTAAGCAGAAAATCCTGGCCTCTTACTTTTAATTTGCCCTTTGACATCACGGTCTTCCCCAGAGTGCTCTTCCTCATAGTGTGACTGCAGCTGATAGAAAGACTGCAGGTCCTTCAGGCACAAAGGGCAGAGGAAGCCCTCCCTCACTTCCCCTGGGTCATCCAGAGACGCCATGGCAGGGTCCCTCTCAGCCCCCGCAAGGCAGGGGCCTCATGCCAAGAGTCAGCTTGATTCTTCCACAAGGGACCAGGGCTCCCACAGGACTAGCTTAACCAAGCAGCACACAGGTGACGGGGAAGTGGCATCATGGTCCCGGATGCGGCTTCCTCTCTGGAGTAGAAGGCCTAAGGAAAGAAAAGCAAGGGGAAAAAAAAAATCAATTCAGGCAAGTTAGCAGCAACTGAAAATTTTCTTTGTTCTTCTCACAATTCAGCAAGGGCACTTAATGTTTTTCAGTGCAAGCATGAGAACACAAACTGCTTTCTCAAATCCTTAGCCCAAAATACAAAACCTTCTAAGATGTGAGAACATCACTGGACAATGGCAACTCAATGAAGGGGGAAGCACAGATTCTTGAAGATAAGAAAGGAAAACACAACTTCAACAGTAAACACAATACCAAGGCAATTCATTCCAATGATCCGACTTCATAATTTGTATGCCACGGTAGCTGGTGGGGAAATGTCGAGGTAGTTATCAAGCAGAAGTTTTATGTGACTCTCTTTACCCTGATCATTTTTGTAACCACATATACTGAGCTCTTGCACTTATGTCAAAAATGCACTGACGTAAAAGGGATAGAGTCTGCCCTAAAAACCAAAAATCAAAACCAAACCAAACTCCCAATCTCAGTCTAAGGAGGAGCACCAGAAATCTAGTGATCAAAAAGAAAGATCTCTACGTTTGTAGAGTACGTTCTCTCCAATAAACTTACTAGGTTTTATATGCCAGCAAGCCTAATGTTCTCACTGCTTCAAAAAGTAAAAGGGTTTGATGCTGAAACAATTCAGGACTTACTAAGTTACATTTCCAGTTTTATTGGGCCATGGCAAAGTCACTTCCAATGTCACCTTAGAAAGACTCCCAGTCATAGGGAGAATCCGGACAAAACCATCCCACAACAGAGAAATTTCTCCCCAAGAATGTGAGGCCACAAACCAGAGTAGAGTGAAGGGGAGTGTATGACCCTCAGCTTTGAGCTTTGGATGGCCCTGCTTAGAGGGCCACGGAGGAGAGACTGCCTCATTCCCAAATCTGAAGGGCGGCAGTGACCCAGAAAATAAACAAATGAAACGCCAGGTCGCTGTTTTCCTTCTCCGCTAAAAAGCTCAATCTACATACGTGCAGATTTCAGCCTCTCTTCCAGATGGTCACGGAAATAGCAGCTCCCGTCCCCTGCCCAGACAGCGGTTCACCTGAGCCCCCTTCCTTCCCACGCACTCAGCCCTACCAACCGCAAATCCAACCCCACACCACTGCCCACCTCTCAAGGCACCCTCACTCCCTCAAGGAAATGCCTTCCTTGAGGCATTCTCCCGTCGGACAGTCCTGCACGTCTCTTCACAGCACTGACCTCAATCTATAATCACAGGTACACAAAGCAAGTAAATTCATAAGCCTGCAAGCTCTGTGAGGGCAGAGGCCATGTCCACGTTCCCCAGCAGGGAGGTCAGTGCCTGGCACCAACCACGGAGAAACGCACTGCAACGCTCCACTCGGGAATGAACGGATGGATGAATGAACGAACTCAAATCGTATAACCAAACACCCACCACAAACCAGAGATCCACCACACACCATCAAGCCAGGCTCCACGTTCGTAACCTACGCAAGCTCCTCACACCCTAAATCATGTCCAAAATCCAGATTAAAATCTCCATGTCCTGCACTCTCCGTCCAGCGGGAGCGCCGCCGGCCACACGCCGCGGCGACCGCACACCCTGCGGCCGCCCTCCGCTCAACTCAACACGACGTGCACACGTCGCATCGTCACGCGCGCCGGGAAAGGCTCATCCCCACGGAGCACACATGACAGCCTCACAGACGCCGCACAAAACACCGCAGACGACTGCACACAAACCGCGAACCCAAACGCCTCGACCTCCCACAAGCGGAGACCCAGACGCAACCGCGCGGGAGACGATCCCCCGATGCCCACTCCCAGCCGCGGAACCAAACACAGCTCACACGGCCCGCGCGACCACACGGCCAGGGCCCAAGCACCACAGGCACACGAGCGAAACGCGGCCCGAGAGCCGCGGCTCCCACCGCGCGCGCCACACCCACCACAACACCCGGGTCCCGCGGCCGCACGGTCCGCCCGTCTCGTTCCCGAGGAGAGCGGCGCCGCGCCCCGCAGGCCTGCCCGGCCCTCTGGACCGCGCCGGGCTCCCGCGGGCGCGCAGGCCTGTCCTCTTCTCGGACCCAGGCTCTGGGCCTCCTCGGTCCCTCACACAAGCGCGGCCGCCATCTCCATCGACTGCTCGGCGCTCGGCAGGCGCGCCTGCGGCGGCGCCGAATCTGAAGGGCAGGCTGACAGACGCCGGAGGAGCGCCGAGTCTTCGAGGAGCCCGGAAGGAGTCCCCGGGCGCGGAGGCGCGGCGGCTTCTGCGCAGGCGCCGAAAGAACCGGCGCGGCGAGTCTCGGTAATTCTGCGACGTTTTGACGTCCGAGGCGCCGGACGTTAAAGCCAGCAGCTTGCCCTCTACCCCATTGTACAGATGGGAAAGTCCAGACCGGTGGTTCTTTGGCCCTTGACCGAGGTGCGCAGTGAATGAGGCAGCAAGGGGTCTTGAATGCTTCCTATCGCGCCCCTAACTGTAGTTCTAAATTAATTTGATTCTATTAAAGTTCCTGAGAGCTAGAGACAGGAGGAATATTCAGGAGACCTGGAGGATGTGGAAAGGCCTGCAATACAACCACGTGGTGGGGCTTAGTATCCACCCCAGGCATGGAGCGCATGGTCAAGAAAATCTGCACCGTTTTCAAACGCGGATCAAAACCCAATGAGATATCTTCCTCACACCCGTTAGAATGGCTGTTATCAAAAAGAAATAAGTGTTGGGGAGAATGTGAAGGAAAGGGAACGCTTGTGCACTATTGGTGGGCGTGTAAAGGGGTGCAGCCACTGTGGAAAAGGTTATGGAGATTCCTAAAAAAATTAAAAATACTGTATGATCCACCAATTCCACTTCTGGGAATTTATCTGGAGATCACAAGAAACTAACTCAAATTTATCTGAAGATCACAAGACACTAACTCAAAACGGTATCTGCACCCCGGTGTTTGTTGCAGCATTATTTACAATAGCCAAGAAAGATAGGGAAACAACCTGTCTATCAGTGGATGAATGGATAAAAACAATGTGATATATTTAAAAAAGAATGAAATCTTGCCACTTGCAATAATGTGAATGGACCTAAAGGGCGTTACACTAAGTGAAATAAGTCAAACAGAAAGACAGATACCACATGAGCTCACTTATATGTGGAATCTAAACGCCCACATGCACACACACACACCCACAAGCTCATAGATACAGAGAACACATTGGTGGTTGCCAGAGGTGGGGGCTGGGGGGAGGGGGCAGGAGGAATGGGTGAAAGGATTCAAAAGGTACAAACTTCCAGTTACAAAATAAATAAGTCCTGGGATATAATGTACAGCATGGTGACTACAGTTAGTAATATTGTACTGCATATTTGACAGTTGCTGAGAGCAGATCCTAAAACTTCTCATCACAAGAAAAAAATGTTTGTAACTATATGTATTGGCGTTAGACTTAACTATTCATTCTGCATGATATACAAATACCAAATCATTATGTTGTACACCTGAAACTGATACAATGTTATATGTCAAGTATACCAAAAAAAAAAAAAAAAAAAAGACAGGATGCTCAATCAGCACCCACTCCATGCCCTGCGCTGTGCTGGGTACCACAGGGTATACAGAGACAAAACCCCATCCCAGTCCTTGGGAGCTATTTGCTTTGTGCCCTGCACAAGTGCTGGCCTTTAGCCATGACCTGGGCCCCAGAAGAGGAGCTCCAGAACATGATGGAAAGATCCTGAGCTTTGGGGTCAGAAGTCGACCGCGATTCATGTTCCAGCAGTTTTACTTGACCACTTTGACTCCTAGTATCACAATCTGTAATGTAAGGACAAAGATCATAGTTGCCACCTCATAGGATTGTGAAGACCGAGTGAGGTTATGTGGGGTGGAAGGGGTGTGTGGGGGTGTACTTAACACTGGCTCTGCCTCTGGGCAAGAGCATTGATTCTGCGACCAGCCCTGGGCCTCCATCACCTTCTGTTTAAGGACATGAGGCTCCCAGCATGGAGAGCATTGAGCTTTTCGAGGGTCATCACCAGTGAAAGGGCAGAAGCTCAGTTTCCAGAGACCTGGGATCTAGCCCTGGTTGCATCTTACTTTGTGACTTTGAACAGGTCCTGTCCCCTCCCTTGGCCTCAGTTTTCCCATCTATACAGATTAAATGGGTTCCAAAGACTTGCAAGCTCTTTTATTTTTTCAACCTGATGGCAACATTTTTTTTCACTTTGCAGGGTTAGGAGGTGTGGTCAGGGACGCCCCACCCGCCTTGTGTACTGGCACACACAAGAGAGTTGCCAACCTGTCAGAAGCAGAGCGACTCACTGGAACTGCCTCTGTCGCTGGACTCTTCCTTGGGTCCTGGTAGCCAGGACTGGGGAGTGAAAACACTGTATTGCATGGCTGGGGCTAAAGGGGTCCCAGAACAAGCCGTGCTCCCGGGCAGAACTACGTCTGGGGTCAGGTGATGAACCTTTTACTAAACCGTCATGATTTTGCCTGTCACTCTATGATTTACAAAAGCTGGTGTCACAGTCACCATTTCCTATACTCAAAAAAGCAATGGCAATGTGGCCCGCAACTTGTGAATTAATTCTGGAAATTATGAGGGATCAGCCACTTCCATTGTATTGATATTTTAAAGAACAAGGGCGGCAAAGACCTTCCTGTATGCTTTACAGTTTATCAAAAGCGCTTTAATTAGTCAACTCCTTTGGGCAACTATCTTACTATTTCCATTTTAATAATAATAATAATAATAATGACTAATATTTACAGAGTGATTCACATGTGCTGGTCACTGTTCTATGTGCTTTACACGTCTTAACCAATTCTCAAACAAATCTATGTGGTACAAACTAACATCATTCCCACTTTGTAAGTGAGGACTCTGAGGCACAGAGAGGGTAGGTGACTTGCCCAAGGTCACACAGCTGGTAAGTACTGAACCCAGAGTCATCTTGTCTTGAGATTTCCAAACCCTACAACTCCTTCCTCTGTGAAGGCCTGATACCCTGATCTCTGAGTCTTTCTGCATCTCTCAGCATTTTCCAGGCCCCAGCCGTGGACCGGCGATAGAAATAGAAGGTGTGAGGAGGTTAAGGCAAGATGGTCTTAGTCTTCGAAGTGGCCTCCACTGGCAGGGGACACAGATGCTCATAAGCCAGTTAGAGAGAGAGAGGTGTGCACACGTGGGCAGCAGCTCTAGCATTCAAGGGGAGGCTGATGACATCCTCTGTGAGAATTCAGGGACAGTTTCCCAGAGGCGACAAGCATGAGCGGAGCCCTCGGGTGGAAATGACAGGGAAGGGCTTCCAGGCCAGGAGAACAGCATGTGCCGAGGCACGGCCACGGGGAAGAACATGCCTCTGCATCCTTTGAGCATCTTAGGAAAGTTCCTGCACGAACTGAGTGTTTGCCTGACACTAGAGGGGCCGCTTCCCATGGCTGACACTGGACGTCTTCACCTTTGCCTTCCGCCTTAGGGCGCGCGCTCTTTCCCCCTCCCTCCCTCCCTCGTCCCTCTCTCCCTCTCTGATCTCTCTCTTTCTGGCCCCTTATTATCTAAGTCCACCCCCCCGGCAGCGCGAGATGTCTTGGCATCACAATGAAATCGCTGAGCAGGGAAGGGGAGGCACGCTGTGGGGACTGTCGTCAGGGGCGCGTTTGCAGCCCGTCACGCGGCTCCCCCGAGCCCCGGTTCCTCCCCGACTCCCCGGCCTGGCCCAGCCCCAGTTCCCAGGCTGCTGCCACCTGCACTGAGGTTGGGGACAGAGGTTGGCACCCGTCTGCTGGCACAGGGAAACGCAAGTCGTGACGAAGGACAGGCGGGGCGGCGGGAGGGAGGCTTGGTCTGCGGAATCCACAGAGGATGAGCCAGGCTGGGTGGTGTCCAGGGGAAGCAGCTGGCGGCCGCTCAGGGTCAGGAAGGAAGGAAGCAGAGAATGGGGAAGGAGGAGAGGGAAAGAGGGAAGGAAGGGGATGATAGAGAGGGAAAGAGGGAGAAAAGAATAACAGGAAGAAAGTTCCAGGGAGGGAAGCGTCGTGGTTCCAAGTACAGACTCGGGCTTCAGTCCCAGCCCTGTTGCTGTGTGACCCCAGGCGGGTCGCTTAGGCTCTCTGAGTTTTCGTTTCCTCTCCAGCAAAATGGGATCACAATAGTACCTCCCTCCTAGGTTGAAGGATTAAATAGGTCCACATTTGGAAAGTGCTGGAACAGTGCCTAGCCCACAGGAAGGACTATGTAAATGTTTGGTAACTAAAGAGAAGGAAGGAGGTGGTGTTCAGATGCCTTGGCAGTCCTGTCAGGCTGAGTCAGAAACCGCCAGAGGATGTGTGAGGGCCCAATCTGGTTCATGGAAATATTTTTGAGAGTCATGGCCCTGGCAGATGGGAACTCAGAAAGGAATCAAATAGTAGCTACATTCGCTGAACCCAGTGAGGGAGGGGATGGGGAGTGGCAGCCTCTGCTGATCTGAAAAGGAGGAAATTCAGAATTGACTTGGGGGCATTCAAGCGGCAAGGCCACCCAATTTGCAGGTCACAGGCTGGCATTTCCTTAGACTAAGCAGGGCTGCCACCGGCCCAGAGAGATCTTCGGTGCGTGAGAGAGAGGCCCCCCTCCATCCAACAGACGTACCCCGTGCCGGGACTCAAGCCCTGGGCTTGGAGAGTGGGGAAGGCATGGAATTCTGCTCCCACTCATCCCCTTCACTGCGCTGTGGACAAGAATAAGTCAGCATGGTCCTCAGGTCATGAGAAAAAAATCATATCACACTAGTTGGTTGCAACTTCAGATCGCTTTCCTCTGACCGAAATCTCTGGAGATGCGCACGCTCAGCCGGTAGAGAAGTTAATCCCAGTTTCGGCCCAGGATTGAAGTAATCTGTGTAGACGCAGTACTTTAAGTGTCTGAGGTATTTAGGAGAGTTTGGCATGTAGCGCATCTCACACATTATACTTGTGCCTCCAGTTTAAAATGTGTAACTCAGAATTGACTTAGGATTACAATTTTAAGTTCATTCAGTAAACTTTGTGTGAGCACCTGTCCACATAGTGCTTGAGATAAACCAAACTGACAGCGATTCTTGCCCTCCTAGAGCTGACATTCTAGCAGAGAGACACAGACACTAAATAAGCACATTACACAGTATGTTGGAAAGTGATAAGTGCTATAGAAAAAAAGAAAAAATAAATGGACAGGGAGGGCCAGGTGGCCATATTTAGCTGGGTGCTCAGAGCAGGCCTCCCTGAAAATGCAACGTTAGAAGACAGACCTGAAGGCAGCTAGGAATGAGCCATGTGGGTGTCTTGGGGAAGAATATACCACGAAGAAGGAACAGCCAGCGCAAAGTCCTCAAGGCAGGGTGTGCCTGGCAGGTTGAAAAAAGTGATGAGGCCAGCACTCGTGTTCACAGCAGCATTAAGAACGGTAGCCAAAAGGTGGGAACGACTCAAGTGTCCACCAATGGATGATGGATAAACAAAGTGTGGTTCATCCACACAATGGAATATTGTTCAGCCCTGAAAATATCTGATATCTGATATATCATATATCAGATATTTGATATATGCTATAACATGGTTGGACCTTTTTCATTGTGCTTAGTGAAGTAAGCCAAACACAGAAGGACAAATCCTGTACAATTCCACTAATGTGAGGTTCCTAGAATACAACTTCACAAAGACAGACAGTTGAATAGAGGTTGCCAGGGGATGAGGGCAGGGAAGGAGGGGGATTTGGTGTTTCATGGGTGCTGAGTTTTTGTTGGAGATGATGAAAAGTTTTGGGTGTAGATAGTGGTGCCAATTACACTCAATTGTGAATGTATTTAACACTGAATTGCACACTTGTGAAGGGTTAAAGTGATAAAAAATTATTATACTTTATTGTCCCCTACCCCCGCCAGAAAACTAAAGAGGCCAATGTGGCTGGCAGAGGCAGTGATGGAGCGAGTTACAGGAATCCTGGCCTAGAGCTCGCGGGCAGAGGGCAAGTGACGCCTATTGTAGGGACTTTGCCTTTACTCTGAGGGGGATGGGGACCAGGGGACGGGTTGGAGTAGGGGAGGGACAGGATCTGACCTCTGGCTTCGGTACTGAGGAGAAACGGAGAGGGCAGAAATGCCAAGTGTGCTTGGCACGTAGTAAATCCTCAGTAAGTGTCAGTTGAAAGGTGCATGCTGAGTCCCTGGAAGGAAACACAAATTCCAGCGGCGGTTCCTCTGGGGTGGGGAGGTGGAGGGAGACCTCCTTTTTCTAACGTACTCTCTTTTCGTGGGCTCTGCACGCAGGCGAGCAGAGGGCTGCGAGGAGCCAAGCCAGCCACCAGGGGGCGCCATAGGACCGCGTAAGACCCGCGCAGCCGGCCGGTCCCGTCCTGGGCCTTCCGAGGCTGCCCCCTGCTGTTCAGCAGAGGAGGGTGCGCACCCCAGTGGCGGGAATTTGCTGGGACATTAGTCTCCTAGATTCCTAAATGCCTCCCTCCCTCACCTCCTTCAGGCCTCTGCACTAAGGACCCCTCATCCCCGACCGCACTATCAAAGGAGCACGTCCCAGGCAGCAGCTGGGACCAGGCGAGGCAAGTAAGGCACCCAGAGTGCAAAACTGAGGGGACACTGGCTCCCAGACCGTGCACCGCTGGCCTCCTTCCTGCACTCAGGGAGCCTCACCCCCAACCTGCTCCTGGTCGCACCCGACCCTTTTAAAGCTGTGCACATGCCCTGCATTCACTTCCTTCATCACTGATGATGTGTGTTGATCTGAGATGCCAGCTGCACGCGGTCGGAACGTTGCCTCATTTGCTGCTGCACCCCAGCCTCCAACTGTGCAGGCACATAACAGACCCGCAATACATGCTCGTTACGGGACTCAGTGAATGAATATGTGACCTGGGGCAGGTGGGCCAGTGGGTGGAGGAGGGACCTCTCACCACGCAGTCATCCATTCCCTTGGGGACTGCAGAACAATAAAGCCACTGTCAGCTTCAGCACACAGCGTCCAAGGTCACCCAGGAGGTGATGTCCAGCCAGGAGATGGAAGAAGAGAGAGTGGAGAAGACACATCCACTTTCATCCCTCCGAGCTGGGAGCAGCTCACATCACTCTCTCACACCTTCGCTGGCAAGAACTGGTCCCACGGTCCACCCCCAGGAAGCAAGGAGGGCTGGGAACTGTCGTCCCAGGCTGGGCAGCTACATCCTGGCAACAGCTCCACCCACCAGGAGGAGCACACATCTCTGGTGGACAGCTGGCATCTCTGCCCCCAGAGGCCTCCGATGGGGTCCGTACTCCACGAGCCTCCGGCTGGGCCTCTGCCAGGCTGTCAAGTCACCAAGGTCAGCCAGCTGGCAGGAGAAGGGGTGGCTGCCTCCACCGCAGGTACCCACTGTGTACCCCCGCTCAGGGAGGCGAGCCCCTGGACTGGAAAACATAGCAGTACAAGTCCCATGGGCTTAGTGTCTGCCTCTCTCTCCCTCCTCTCTGGATCCTGAACCTATCTTGAACGCTGGGCTTCTGCCCTGTACCCTCCTGCCCAGCAGATCAGACAACCCAGGACAGCGAACCACAGTGAACTTGTGAGGAGCAGAAGACCCCAAAAGATGAACAAAATGGAGAAACGTCTGGGAGAGGCCAAGTCTTCCCCAACGTGTCTGGGCTCCTTCCTGCCAACTGTGCGGGTGGTCAGATCTCCCCTACCGACCACCTTTTCTTCCTTTCCACATCATCTGTCACCAGCAGAAAGTCGGTTGTATGACAGCCCAGAAAAAGCAGCAGCTGCCTGTTCAACAGTGGCCTGAGCTCGGTAGTGTCATTCAGCTGCTGCCCAGCTTCAGTTGGCCAAAGCAAGTCACAAGATCAGCCTAGACTCAAGGATGAAGAAGCAGACTCTTCTCTTTCTGGGAGGCACCCCAAAGGGCAGCATATTAGTTTGCCAGGCTGCCACAGCGAAGTGCCACAGGCTCAGGTGACTTAAACACCAGAAATGTGTTTCCTCAGAGTCCCAGGGGCTGCAAGTCCAAGATCAAGCTGTCAGCAGGTTGGTTTCCTCCGAGGCTTCTCTCCTTGGCCTGCAGATGCCCACCTTCTCCCTGGGTCCCCACATGGTCTTCCCTCCGTGTCCAGGCTTCCTCTTCTTATAAAGACACCATATTGAATTAGAGCCCGCCCGAATGACCTCATTTTAACTCGATTGCCTCTTTAAAGACCCCATCTCCAAATGCAGTCACATTCTCAGGCACTGGGGTTAGGTCTGCAACTTATGAATTTGGGGACACACATCTGGAAGCTGAGGCTCGGGGAGTGGGTGAGTAAGTGCCTTGTGGAGCCAGTTCAGAAGCCTCAGTCCTTCTACCCAAAAGCTCCCTCCCTCTCTTTCCCACTCTGGGTGTGCACTGGGGCAGGCCCCAGCCTGGGCAGGGGTCATCTGGAAAACCAGCTGCTCCTCTTGAACAAGCTGATGTGAGAGGAACAGGGCAGGGACAACCACGTGGTGCTTCCGGGTCCCCTCAATGGACCCTGCCTCCTGGTGGAGCAAACACAGAGAACACCCTGTCTCCCTTCCCTTGCCCTGGAAACATTGAGTATTTCTTAGACCCGTGAAACTTGAGTTTGGGACCCCAGGTGTACTTCCCAGAGCCCCCTGCAAGGCCCCCCTCCTGCCCTGTTCCAGACACAGGTTAGAGCACTGAAGAGTGTCTTTCCTACGTCCATATCCGACTGCCTTTTACTTACGGTACAAGCTGTGCTGTCTTCCTGCCTCCCCACCTCCGCACTGGCCATTCCCTCTGCCTGAAGTGCCCTTCCCTTTTCTCCCACCCCCTTGAAGCCTGGCTAACTCCTACTTAACATCTAAAACCCATTTCAAGGGCCTGCCCTCACTGATCTCTCCTAGCAGTGGCACTTCATCTCTTGTGAGTCCCAGGTCTGTCACCCTATCAGACAGTAAGCTTCTCAAGGAAGGAGCGCTGTCTTAGTCAGGCACCAGCCACATTCTAGCCAGGAGAAACTGAGTGATTTATTTACTCTCTCTGCATATCAGTTTCCTCACCTGTCAAATGGGGATAATGACCCTTTGCATAGGATTGCATGAGGACCAAATGAGTTAACACTTGCAAGTACACAGAATAGTTCCTGGCACAAAGTAAGTGCTCAGTGACTGTAAGCTATTATTATTTTTGTTATTATCCCCCAGTGCCCCGCAAAGGACTTGGCCCAGGAATTATTTGCTAAATGAGTGAATTGGTGAGTTATGAATGACCTTCAACTTCATGAGCAGAAGGCCAGAGCATAGGAATAGATAACATTTTAGCTGGGAGAAAAATAGGAATATCACCAAGTGCATTAAACATTTTAATTAGCTGTCTGGCCGCTGCCTTCTTCATCTATTTTTGTTTGGTCTTGGTGGAACTCCGAGGATCAGAATTTGGGGCATGTCTTTTGCCTGCGTCGTGAGCCCATGCGCCAGACCTGGTGGCCTCCCACATGCCGCCCAACCTCCTGCTTTAAATAGCCTCCTCCTGTTAACTGTGAATACACAGCCTGGGGCACAGCTTATGTAAGCCAACCAACCTCTCCCGGGTTTACAAGACACCCCCAAATCCTCCAGCAAATCCCACCAGAGTGGGAGCATGCGTCTCCGCCCGCCGGCAGGGGGCGCCCAACATTCTCCTCTCCGGAGAGGCTCGGGGCGCTCTAGGAACCACCCTCCTCTCCCTGGTGGGACTTAAACGAAGCTGATGCTGGTCCTGCGTCCGTGCGTGGAACGCAGCCTGGTCATCGGGGTTGTTAACACTTCCATGTGATTCTGATGTTCAGCCAAGACTGAGAATTCCTTCCTCGACCAACTGCTGGGTGGGCTGCTTCCAGGAGCTAAGCCCCCGTCTCACTTTCTCGGTCCACCTGTTACGGCAGCAGCATTTTCGCGCTTTTGAGCTGTCCCTGTGGCTCCTGTACAATTTTGTGCTTTTTACGAACTGCCTATTATTTACCATAAACACAACTCACTTAAAAATTTTAACCCCACTTTAGGCAGATGTGGAATTATGAATTTGATGTATTAGTCTCTTTGTTTTTAATACACATTGAGACAAAAGCTAGACTATCAAAAGTTTAAGCCATATACCACTCAAAGTCATTTTGTCCAGAGCCAGGGGTACACTCACCACACCTGGGAGGGAGCAGAGGGGGACACCCAAGGGTGTGTGGGATCAGGAACAGAGGCTGCCTTCCAGGGCTGCACAGAAAAGGAGGGGAGGGGACACCTCCCAAGTCAGGGACAGCACAGCTATTCTGAAAATGCTTAAAATATCCCTAGGGGAACACACAAGAAACTAGAAAAAGTAGCTACTCCTGGGTCTTCTGGACCTTTTTTTCACTTTTAAAAATAAATCTGTTTTTTTTTAAGAGACAGAATGGGTTAACAGAAGGAGGTGTCCGAGATGGAGAAGCCAGTATCAGGGCTTGAACTTTGGCTGAGAGTGTCCAGTCCTGCAGGAGGGCACAGAATCGGGGTGATAGGCACCTGGCGTTCTAGTCCCCGCTGCCCTCTGTGTGAGACACTCAGGCATCCGCAGGCCTCAGCCAGGGCAAGCCCGGAAAACAGCCTTTTCTCTGGTGCTTTCTGAAAACACGTTGCTCTCCATCCCATTCTTAGGTGCTGGGCCCTGTGAGAGAGGCGGGCTGAGCATGCCCAGGGCGAGTAGGAGGCCAAGCAGGCTCCAGTCCCAAGGATCCGGAGGAAGCATCCTGGGGGCTCCCCTGCAGCAAGCTCACAGGATCTGGGGGCCCAGGGGCAGAGCAAGGACCCACAAGGATGTCATGGGACAGTCACACAGCACCAGGTCTTATCTCCAAGAAGGAATGCTTTCTTCCTGGCAGAGCTGTGCTAGTTAGGAAAGCTGTTTCTGAGGGAGTGATGTCCCCATATCTGGAGGCATGCAAGCATGGACTGGAAGATACGTTTCAGGGAGGTTGGGGAGAAGTTTTCCACCTTCCCTGACTGAATGCTGAGCTTCTGTGATTCTAGCTCCCTGCGTGAGCCCTGCCTCCTCCTATTTTGCTGGAGAAGGAAATGTGAGAGAAGGTCTGAGATACTCTCCTGCCTCCACACCAGTCTCCTTGCTACTGGAGAAGGACCCAGGTGGGTCAGGAACGTTGTGGCGGGACGACTGAGGAGGTCCTCAGGGTCGTCCAGCATCAAAGGTCAGTGTTTGGCATTGATGTAAGAATTTGGCCCTGCAAACAAACCTCCAGGAATAGGAAGAATTAATATTGTTAAAATGGCCATGCTACCCAAAGCAATCTACAGATTTAATGTGATCCCTGTCAAATTACCCAGGACATTTTTCACAGAGCTAGAACAAACAACCCTAACATTTATATGGAATCACAAAAGACCAGAATTGCCAAAGCAATACTTAGGAAAGAGAACGAAGCCGGAGGCATGACCTTCCCAGACTTCAGGTGAGTCTACAGAACTACCACAGTCAAGACAGCACGGTACTGGCACAAAAACAGGCATATGGTCAATGGGAAAGAATAGAGAGCCCCGAAACAAACCCACAGACTCTGGCCAATCAAACTTCAACAAAGGAGGCAAGAACATACGATGGAGAAAAGACAGTTTCTTTGACAAGCGGTGTCAGGAAACCTGGACAGCCACATGTAAATCAATGAAGTTTAGAATGAAAATAACCTTGTCTCTGGTGCTTGCTGGAGACTTGCTGCCTCTCCATCCCATTCCTAGGTGCTGGGCCCCCCCTCACACCATACACAAAAATAAACTCAAAATGGCTTAAAGACTTAAACATAAGACTGGACATCATATGCCTCCTAGAAGAGAACACAGGCAAAACATTCTGTGACATAAATTGTAGCAATGTTTTCCTGGGTCACTCTCCCAAGGCAACAGAAATAAAAGCAAAAATAAACAAATGGGACCTCATCAAACTAATAATCTTTTGCACAGCAAAGGAAAACATAAATAAAACAAAAAGATAACCTATGGACTAGGAGAAAATATTTTCAAATGATGTGATTGACAAAGGCTTAATCTCCAGAATATACAAACGGCTCATACAACTTAATGGCAAAAAAACAAGCAGCTCAATCCAAAAATGGGCAAAAGACCTAAACAAGCAATTCTCCAATGAAAACATACAAATGGCCAATAGGCACATGAAAAAATGCTCAGTATCACTAATTATCAGAGAAATGCAAATCAAAACTACAATGAGGTATCACCTCACACCAGTCAGAATGGCCATCATTCAAAAGTCCATGAACAAAAAATGCTGGAGAGGGTGTGGAGAGAAGGGAACTACACTGCTGGTGGGTTTGTAGTTGGTGCAGCCATTATGGAAAACAGTATGAAGATTCCTTAAAAACTAAAAATAGACTTACCATAAGATCCAGCAATCCCACTCCTGGGCATATATCCAGAAGGAACCCTAATTCAAAAAGACACCTGCACCCCAATGTTCAGAGAAGCACTATTTACAGTAGCCAAAACGTGGAAACAACCTAAATGTCCATTGACAGATGACTGAATAAAGTAGTTGTGGCATATATATACAATGGAATACTACTCAGCCATAAAAAAGAACAAAATAATGCCATTTGCAGCAACATGGATGGACCTGGAGATTGTCATTGTAAATGAAAGAAGCCAGAAAGAGAAATAAAAATACCATATTATATCACTTATACATGAAATCTAAAAAAAAGTACACAAGTGACTGATATCTATAGAATAGATAAGTTTATACTGTATACCACAGGGAACTATAATTCCATATCTTGTATTAACCTATAGTGAAAAAGAATATGAAAGGGAATATATGTATATATATGCATGGCTGAAATATTATACTGTACACCAGAAATTGACACATTATAAACTGACTATACATCAATTAAAAAAGAGAAATTGTATATTTATACACTGGAATACTACTTAGCCATTTAAAAGAATGCAATAATGCCATTTGCAGCAACATGGATGGACTTAGAGATCATCATACTAAGTGAAGTAAGTCAGACAGAGAAAGACAGATACCATGTGATATCACTTACATGTGGAATCTAAAAAAATTGTTACAAATGAACTAATTTACAAAACTAAAAGAGATTCACAGACAGAAAACAAATTTATGGTTACCAAATGGAAAAGGGAGGGATAAATTGGAAGTCTGGGATTAGCAGATATAAATTACTGTATATGAAATAGATAAACAAGACCCTACTGTATAGCACAGGGAACTACATCCAGTATCTTATAATAATCTATAAAGAATTTATATGTATATGTCTATATATATAACTGAATCACTATACAGCACACCAGAAACTAACACAACATTGTAAATCGAATCTACTTCAAATAAAAAAAACAAACCCTCCAGGAACAGAGGCGGTGGGGAGCGCCTCTCAGAGCAAGGTGGGCACTCAGGCCATTTGGTGGCCTCCTGGCCTCCTGCACAATTTGGGCCTCCAAGATATAAAAACTGCAATTAATTTAGTTCAATTCAAACTATGTTTAACTTTTTTTAGTTTTGTGGTAGGTGATAACATTCACAGGGTACAAATTCAACAGCTTGGCAAGGACTTTCACTGCAAAGTGAGCTTCACGCTCAGACCTCCTCTCCAGGGGAACTGCAAACCTTGGCGTCCTCCGAAAATAGTCTGTAAACGTGCAAATACACTCAGCTCCCATGAATGTGTTCTGAGCACCTATGAAGTGCGGGAGAGGTGAGGGGAAGGAGGAGGGAGCCCAGCCTGGGGAGTTAGACAGGCCTAGGTTCACACGGAATCCCTGGCTGGGCTGCTGAGAGCAAGCACCTGCTTCCTGGGACCAGGCGCGCGTCTGTGATCTGTGTGCACTCACCTACTCCTCTCCACGTGTCAGCTGGCATCCTCTGAGAAGCAGACAGCAATGTGGGATTAGACTATTAGACATGCAAGAGGTTGACTGGGGAAAATGCAGTCGGCCATCAGTATCCGCAGAGTCAACCAACCCGGGATGGAATTCCATCTGCCACTGGTTGAATCTGTGGATGGAGAGCCCGCAGATACCGAGGGCTGCCACTAAGGGACTCAAGCATCCACGGATTTGGGTACCCACAGTGGTTCCTAGGAGGCATGACCATACCTGTGAGGGGAAGTGTGGGAGAAGCTAGAGTCCGGTCACCAGACTGAGCAAACAGATAACACGGGACACCTACTTAAATCTGAAGGTCAGAGAAACAATGAATAATTGTGTAGTATAAATATGTTCTATGCACCATGGCCCATGCCTACTTCTATTCAAAAATTATTCATTGCTTACCCAGTGTTCAGATTTAACTGGGCATCTGTGCCTTATCTGAGAGAGGCATCCGACCACAGGGCAGGTCTGAGTCCTGCGGGAAGGAGAGGAAGAGAGGGAAGGTGGGCAGTGTGCTGGGCGGATAACAGCCCCCCAAAATGTCCAGGACCTGTGACTGTGACATATATCAAAAGGACTTTGCAGATGTGACCGACGATCTTAAAATGGGAAAGTATCCCGTGTTATCCAGGGCGACCCTAAATGTAATTCCAACGGTCCTTACAAAAGGGAGGCAAGAAAGTCAAAGGAGGAGGTGAAAGGTGGAACCACCAGACCCATGGGGCATCCTGTTGCATGGGAAGGGGCCTGGTGCTCTCAGCGGCTGGCTGGAAGCAGGCCACAGGAACCTGGTGTCTGTGGGAATGTTGGGGGTCCTTCAGTGCCTGGCGCTGAGCCAGTCCATGACATGCCCCATCGCTGGAAACCTCAGAGGCGCATTTTTATGGCTACCATTTACCACAACCTTATTTTTCTCATCCTACCACAAAGAAACCCATGGACAGAGAAGTTAAGAAACTTGCCAAGGTCACACAGCCTTCAAGTGTTGTTACTGGGATGTGAACCTAAGTAGTCTGACTCTAGAGTCCATGTCACTTAAACACGATTCTAAAATGCTTCCTCGCGTGTCTCTGAGTCAAAACAGCTTCAAACCACTTTGGGGATCAAGTAGAATGTGTATTAGAAATAGGTTAATTTCCAAAAAGTATTATAGACTGACCGATAACAGCCAGTGTTGGAAATGGTGTGGGGAAATGGGTGCCCTCAAATCTCATGCATTGGTTGGAGTATAAATTGCTTACAGCCCTACAGTAGAGCAATTGGCAGGATTTACAAAACTTGTATCTGTCTGTGCCCTTTGTCCCAGCAATTTCCCTTTTAGATGTTCTGCCCACATCAACCACCTCCGTGATTGAAAAGGACAGGAGGAAGTCTCTATCAGCCCAGGTCGAGCATCTTAGGACAATGAACAGAGCAGAGGGACAATACATGTACGTGAAATAATTGGAAACGACGCCTGAGAGCGTGTGTGCATGTGATGGGTGCAAACAAGCAAATACAGGCATAACTGGCGCCAAAATCCGTGTTTCCTTCCGGAGACTCGACACGCATCCTTTCAGCGGACCCCTGTGGAGGGCTTCCTATGTGCTGCCCAGCACAGTGGGCATTTCTGCCCTCCGCAGCTCTTCACACAGAAGCTAGAGGTCACATACTGTCCCTCCCCTACGCCAAACCCTCCCCGGAGGTCACAAGCGGACAGGACCCAGAGGGACCTGCCCCTGCTGGGGATCCGAGGTCCCAGGCCTGGAGGTGCGGACCCTCCCCCCTTGGCGGACCCGACCCCCCTTGGCGCACTGTCCTTAGGCCCGAGTTTCTGGCTCCTCCCTTTGTGAACCGCGCCTTTTACCTTTTCTGATTTCTGAAGCTTCCACCTCTGAGGCCCTGCAGGCTCTGGAGAGACTGCCCCTCCCAAGGTGACCGGCTCCTGGAGACAGGAAAGGGTTTGCTGTGCACACTAACCAATCCAGAGCCCCCAACCCCCCCCCCCCACACACACACACCTCCTTCCTGGGACTCTCAACCCTGGGCCACCATCCCCCGGGCCTCATCACCCCAGGGCCAGACACCCAACGACTAGGGACAGCCCCGAGGCCCCCGAGTCCGCTGGGCTCATTCAAACCCGCTTACCCCGCCTCACCCGTTCCTTCCCACAGAACCCACAGTACAACCTCTTGCCCACATGTGCCCTCCCGGCCCCGGCGCTCCCCTCTGGGGCCCCCCACGGAGCGACGAGCCCCCTCCTGCCAGGAACTTGGAGTCACGAACCGTCTTTTCAACGGCAGTTGCCTCCCGGGCTGTGGGTCTCCCCACACTTGAATAATAACAAAATCTACATTTAAAAACCCTCCCCCACCGCCCTACCTGAAAGGCCGCCCCTCGGTGAGCGCGTGCGCTGGGGTGGCCTGAGAATTCAGGTTCCTCCCGGCACGCCGTCCCTCAGGAGGCGCTGCTGAGACCGGCGGCCTTGTGAGCCGTCTGCGGGATCTTCACGAAGCACAGGCGACTCCGAAACGCGCCCTTCCCGTCACCCCGCCCCGACCCCTCCCCTCCCTCGCTGCGATGCCCCGCGGCCGGCTTCCTCCAAGCCCAGAACTGCCGCCCTCTCTTCAGAGGGGTTGCCGGGAGGTGGCGAGTTGTAAAGGGAGGCTGGTTTTCGCGCTGCAGATCTATCTATTACACGCATTTTAAAACGATAACGTATTCATTTATGCCACCTGAAGAAGGTCGCTTTCCATCTGGCTCTACAAGGATTAGGTCATTAGTCCCTGCAGCCCCCGACCTTCAGCACGCCCTGCAAGGGGTTCAGGGTGGCGATCAGGAACGGGGCGCTCTGTGCTCTGGGAAAACTGGCAGAACAGGCCTTCAGGTAGTTAGGTATTTTCAGGAGAAAATTTTATGAACCTAAACTCTTGCACCTCCTCATGCTTAGAAAAGCACTAAAACCATTAACTGAGACTTCTGTCCCTCGTGACTAGCAGCGACCTTCTACTGAGGTGCGTGCCTGGTTGCACGTACCCCTTCCCCGAAATCACACGTGTGCTGACCTCCCCCCTGGCCTCTTTGGAAGAGTAGCTCTGCCCGAGAGCCTGTCTCCTGGGCTGCAGTCCTCAGTGAGACACTGAATAAACTCGACCCACAGCCTTTAAGTTTGTGTGTTTTTTCAAAGTCAACATTATTACTTGAGTAAATTTAAAATATTACAAATGATGGTGGGCTTGGGAGGAGGGGGAGAGGAGGGAAAAGACACACCAGGGGCAGCTCTGGCCTTGCTGCTCACCACTGGTCCTGAAGCTTTGCTCTAGCACAAGCCTAGGGCAGGGAAAGGGGCCTCTTACTTAGACCTGTTGGCACATCCTGCCTAGACACCATCATCCCCTCCACCGCTGCCTGCCGCCGTCTTCCTGGGGAGCCTTTCTTCAAAGGACAGCTGTGGGACTCACTGGTCTGTGTCTCATGCCTCACCCTCACTCATCCTCAGTCTCCAGGTGCTGGACGCCTCCTGTGACAGCTGCCCCCACAGAAAAGCAACACTCAAGGGACTGTCTGGGAAGCGAGCCCCCAGTTGTACAATTCGTTCACCTGGGTTCAAATGCCTGTTCTATCACAAAATTGCTGTGTGACTTTAGGCGCATTGTTTACCCTCTCTGAGCTTCAGTTTCCTAAGATGTAAAATGGGAATAAAACAATATCTACCTCATAGAGTTGTTAGCTGTTTGACTAAATCTGAGCTACTTACCATAATCTTCAGAGTAAATGGTCATTTTCAATTGTCAAATTTTGTTAATCTCCTCATTTACTCATCTTCCAAACCAGCATTTATTGAGCACCCACTGCCTGCCTGTTTGCTAGTTTCCAGAGCTGTAAAACAGAGATAAAACTACTTACTCCTTATATATCACAGGCTGCTTTGGAGCCAGTGACAGCAAGGAAGAGTTGGGTTAGACACCAAGAAGAACTTCCTAGTATGAAAGGTTGGCAGATTCCAGAGGTGGCAAGAGGGGGATCCGATTGAGGGAAATGACTCTTCTGACGGGAGGGGAACCTGGGGCAGAAAACACTGAGACCACTAAGACGCTCACAGCTTTCTGAACCACACTGGTGGGGTGCTGGGAAAGAAAAGAGAAGAAAAGAAGTATTTTTCCAGACAACATTCGGTGCATCTAAGGGGAGCCACGTGAAATTGATGGCATTTTCCTGGAGAGGCAGGTGACCGTAGTTTGATTCTCCAGCTCAGCAGGCTCCAGCGGGCAGGATTAGGAGGGGACAGGCACTGATGAGAAATAAACTAGATAGGTGCTGACAAGTCTTCTTTGCCAATAAAAGAAAGTTACGATTTGAAATTGGTTGAGCATTTTATTTTGCTGAGTTGTTCTAACCAAAAAAGAAAGAAAGAAAGAAAGAAATTGGTTGAGCATCTCCAGGAAGTGGTAGGAGGGGATGTGAGGTGGAAATTCTCATCGGTAGTAACTCCATTAGCTCGAGGCGCCCAGAGGAGCCACAGCTCAGCCCGGGCCTCCCCCTCCTGCAGCAGGTGCTGGAGTTGAGATCACCTGGCAGCCGATGTAATGAGGCACCTCAAACGCAGAGATCCAGCAGGCTGCAGAGCACTGGGTTAGACCCGTGGTTCTCAAACTTGAGCGTCAGAATTCCCTGGAGGGCTTTTTATAACACAGATTGCTGGGCCCCCTGCTCCCAGTTTCTGATTCCGGTCTGGGGTGGGGCCCGAGGAGTCACATTTCTCACAAGTTTCCAGATGATGCTGGACCACACTTTGAGAAGCACTGCTTGAGATGAAGCCCAGAATATGAGGGCCAGGTCTATCCCACTCTGGCAGGTGGGATCCCAGAGGAGTTACCTGGTCCAACGTAGGAGGAAGTCACAGAAGGCTTCCTGGAGGAGGAGGTGCCTGAGTTGAGACTGAAGCTGAGATTTTTCCAGGTCAAAAAGAGAGACAGGAAGGATGCCAGGTAAAGAGGCAGTATTGTGTGGGCTGAGAGATCATTCCGTCTGTATGGTGTGATTGGATGGGGTGGGTGATGGGTGCTGAGACAAGCAAGGGCAGCATCCAGCTCACAAAGGGCCTTGAGCGGCAGGCGGAGGAATGTGGCCTGTGTCCTGAGGGCTGGGAGCGTTGCTGAGGGATGTCAGCAGGACAGTGACATGATTGGTGCTGACCTGTGACATGAGTTCTCTGCAGTGTAGGGGTTCAGGTGTGATTATCCGTCCTTGCAGATGAGGAGACAGATAGTAGAAATGACTCGCCTGACACCATAGCCTGAAAGTGGCAGAACGGGGACCCATGCTGGTTTGCCTGCCACGAAGTGTGCACTGCCACCCCCCGTGGATTTAAAGCAGGGACCCCAGAGTCTGAACCCTGGCTCTGCCCTCCCCCCACCCCCTGGAGCCTCCTGGCCTGATTCCCTCCCTTGGCCACAAGGAGGACCAATGAGTAAAGAACTGGTTTATTATAAACACAGCTTCGCGCTGGCTGCGTAGACAGTGGACTGGGGCCTGGGGCTGGAAAATCATGGGGGTGGGGGTGGGGGGACAGTGCTCAGAGGGCGGGAGCCACCGCTTTGAGCTGACAGCAGCTTCCTCAGAAGTGCGATGTTCCTGAGTCATCAGGCCCAGACACAAAGGGACCGCAGGCCCTGTCCGCCTCCGTCAGAGCCGCCGCTTCCTTCTGCTCTAATGAGGGGCATTCTGGGCAGAGGCTCGGAGGCCTTGCTGGCTGGCTGTGCTCCCAGCAGGCGCTAATGAGGCGTTTGGAGAGCCCTGAGGTCACGGGGACCTGGGGCCTCGGGGGAGGGGTGGTAAGGGGGGGGGTCTCATCCTGGCCAGGTCGGGCATCCTGACCCCTTGGAGGAGGCAGTGACACAGTCGTTCTCCATCCTGGTGGGCTTTACAAAGGCGAGACACACGTTTACCAGCATATCCCCACACCAGCAGGCCGACCCACGCTCCTTTTATTCCCAAACTAAGGGTTCTTGACCTTCCTGGATGGTGGATCACTTTGAGAATCTGACGAAAGCTCGAAACTCTTCTCCCAACAAAAATTAAATACAAACCAACCAAACAAACAAAAAACCACACACACACTAACAAAGTAATAATCCCAAGGGCTGGCATTTATGAACAATTTGCTATGTGTCAGGCACTAAATTAAATGTTTTACTTGCCTCAGCTCATTAAATCCTCACTACACCCTAGGTTTGGCCATCTGTGCTCTGTGCTGGGGGCTGAAACACAGAGAGGTTGTTTGCTGTTGGAGGGCACACAGCTGCCTAATGGTGGAGCGGAACTTGGGTTCAGACCCAGGGCTGTCGGCTTCCAAAGCCTGTCTTTTAACCAGCTCATTCTGCCACATAAACTCACAGACGTAGCATTAATTTGGAGGCAATTTCAGAACATGACAAACCCACAGAGGACGTGAGGAGCATCCTTCCTGGGTCCTAGGGACACAGTTCTTCACCCTCCCCTCCGAAGGGGAATAGATGTGCTCCCGGGTGGCTGGTGGTGGACGGGAGTACGGGGGAGGGTCATCCAAACTAACCATCGGTGTTGTGAACATTCCAGAGGCAGGAGTGACATTAAAGTTGTTTGGTTTTGTTTTTAAGTCTATTTATTCAATTAACTTATTTATTTTGGTGGGGAGAGGTAATTAGGTTTATTTAGTGTTTACTTATTCTTAGAGGAGGTTCTGGGGATTGAACCCATGACCTCACGCATGCTAAGCATGCGCTCTACCACTTGAGCCACACCCTCCCCCAAGCCCCTGGGTATTAAAGGATGAATAGGCAAGAGCATTCCCAGCAGACAGAGTAGTGGGGCAAAGATGTGGAGGCAAGAAAGAGCGTGACATGTTTGGGGACAGTGCACAACCAAGACAAGTGACAGCAAAGGGTGGAGGAGCACGAGAGCTGGGGAGCAGCAGGCGATGACACTGAAATGGCAGGTTCTGTAGCCGTTTGGATGCTTTTGGCCACAAGTAACAGGAGCCCAACTAGAAGTGGTTTAAACAATGAGTCAATCTTATTATCCCATTTAACAAGATGTCTGGAGATGTTGTGGCTCCAGGGGTTGGTTAACTTTACGTGGCTCGATGACATTGTCAAGGACTCAGATGTATCCATCTTTCCACTCTGCTGTTCCCAGCGGATTGACTTGGATCTCAGGCTTTGCCCTTATGGTCATGAAATGGCTGCCAGAGTCCCGGACATCACTTGAGAACATTATGACATTAACCAGAAGAAGAGAGATGATTTTTTATGGTGCATCTGTTTTATCAGCAAGGAACCCTTTCCCAAGGCGCCCATCTTTTCCCCACTGACATCTCATATTTCACTGAGTAACAAACACCCCTAAACAGATCACTGGAAAGAGAATGGAATTTTCATGATTCGCCTGGACCCATGAAGAGTCACTTCTTTGGAGATGCATGGCTGCTTGACACCTGAACAAAACCGGAGGTAAATGAAGAAAATGTCTATTGAGAAGGCAAGTAACAGTGTCTGCCACAGGTTCTGAACATGAGTGATTTTATTATTACTGCACTAGGCACTGACTGGAGACCTTTCTCACAGACCTCGTTAACTGGGCAGGGACCCAGGGAAGTGGTTGTTGCAAGATAGGGTAGGAGAAAGGAAGGCATTCCCCACTCGAAAACACGCTCAAAGAGTATGACATTTATACATTGTGTTAAAATTTGTGTTATATTTGAAAGAAACACAAATGACTTGAGAGAAAACGGAATTTATTGGCTCACGTAACTGACAAGACCAAGGGTATCAGGTACGACTGGATCTGGGTCTCAAAGTCACCAGATGTCAGTCTTGCTCTCTAGCCCTTGACTGTCTTCTGGTTGGTGAAGATTCTCAACCAGGTTCTTGCTTTGCATGGGCCAGGTGGCCTCCAGCAACCCCCAACTAACTTCCTACCAGTGTAGCAACTGCGAAGGGAGACAGCCTCTGGACAAAAGTTCCCACGGAAGTCCTGGAGCCAGCTCAGGGCGGGGCCACATCAGGCTGGTGAGAGCCCCCCTCCTGGCTGTGTGATCTAGGCAGAGTGCTGTATGTCTCTGTGCAGAAATGTCCTTACCCTGGGGAACTTAGGATGATGCCATTAAAACTAGTAAGCCCCGAGCTCCATGTGGGCACCCCCCTAGTCAGTGTGAGCGTGCCATCCGGAGGTGGGGTGCAGAGCCAGGGCCCAGAGCTCAGACTGAAGCCTGGAGGCCTGGCTTGGTGGTGGGCTAGGCCACGTCCCAACTGTGTGGCCTTGCTCAAGAGACTTACCTGCTCCGTGCCTCAGTTTTCTCATGCAGATAATTACAATAGTTACCTCCTGGGTGTGAATTAAGTAGATCAACATACATAAAGCACTCAGAACTGTGCAAAACACAGGAGTGCTGACTCCAGCTCCTTTTCCAACAGTATCCGTGCATCTCCGTCTCGTTGCTCTCAGTACCCCTTCCTGCACCGAAAAATTGAGACTCCCCTAAAGAACTTTTGATTGTATCTATTGATATTTCCCATGCTAGAAATTAACATGAGATTTTTTGAACGTTGGTTTGTTTAAAGATAACTAACAAATCCATGATGTGTTAACATAACTAAAATATGTTTATGGAAAAAATAGTTTCCCAAATAAAACACAGTTTCCTGAGAAAAGCAACACTGGTTCACATTTTCACAAATTTTTAAATTGTCTGACTGAATAAAAGACAACTGGGTCCTCTTATCTGCTTCTGCGTTTACCCAATGGATGACATTTGGGTTGAAGTGTACGAAAGCCTCAGGCACGTACGTAGTTAGGAAAGCGAAGACCTTGTGGGTGCCCTGAAAGGGTCTTAGGGCCAGAGAGGTCATCAGAACAGTGTCGAGAAGCATGAGTGTCAGCACTCCACAGCTGTTCAACTTGGAAGCAGACCGGCCGGGTGTAAGTCTCAGATTGTGGGCAAATCACCTAACATCTCTGTGCCTCAGTCTCCCCCTCGAGGGGGTTGAATGCCCTGCTTCCCATGGAGTGGTCAGAGCAGCGCCTGGCACAGAGCAAGTGCTCAGGAAACGCTGACTTACAATTTTTAGCTCAGAGCCTGGCACTCACAGGGACTCCCCTTTCTTCCTCGTTGGGCATCTCCTTGGAGATAATGTTTAACCTCCTAAGGATGGCCGGGGGTCCATGCTTTCCAGGGCTACCCTGAGACCCCGTGCTCTGCCCAGGGGAGACTGGGCTGAGCCCAGTGTGTGCCCTAGGCCATCTCCTTGGCCACAGACCCGAAGTGGCCGCCTCCCACGTGTGCCTGCCAGCCTCTGGCACGTCGGACGGGGTGCACCTGCGTCGGTGCCGGGAAGCTCTCCTTCCCGGCAGCTGGCGATTAGGGAGTCACTCTCCACCGTGGACAGGGTCTAATCAGCTTGCCAATAATTACCAGGCCCAGAACGTGGCTGCGATTCAGGAAAGATGATCCCCGAAGACTAGAGCCACTTAAATCCTGGCACTGACCACGGATCCCCTTGGTAACCCGTCACTCTCAGCACAGTTTAGCCACTGAGCTAATTGATGTTCTTCAAGGCAGTCAGCTCACACCCGGGCAATCGAAATGGGCTCTAATTGCCAACATCCTTCAGGTAAGAAGCCCCACATGTTCTCCCACCACCCAAGAGGCCTGATCAGGAACTGAGTCTCTCGGCAAACCAGTCCTCTGATTGCATTTAATTAATCAAAATAAGATTCGCAGAAGGAATTAATTAAAGAACACAGAGGAAGTCGTGACATTGGGATCTTTCATAGGCAGCGGCGCTGAATTTGTGAGAGGCAGCTCCTTGAAGAAGTGTTCTCCAGCTCTTCAAAGCTGCCCGAGCGAGGGGCAGCAGGGGTGGAGGAAAGACCGCTGGCCTTGGAGTCTTACAGAACTGGGGCGAGCCCGGTGGTGTGCCAAGACGTGTGGCCTCGGGCAAGTCGCTTCACCTCTCCAAGACGGGCACCTCTCACCCGTGAAGTGGGGGCGTAAATCTTGAGGGGGAAGTCTCTGCGGAGTAGGCTCCTGTGGCACAGTGTAGAGGTGAAAACCAGCACCCACAGAAGGCCGTTTGGGGTCCTCCAAGGCATTTTAAAAGGCAGAGTAATTAGGCAGAAGTTTTGCTGGGTCACAGCATAAGCACTTAGCCCCGGGGCCAGCCTTGAGGCTGGCCTTGCAGCTTTGTAGTGACAGGCAGAGCCTACAACCTTTGGGTTGGCGGTACACACAACATCATCCTGATTCTTCACCCCGGGGCCTCTCGTGGTGGGTGCTCGGGACAAGCTGGAAGGGCTGGGGTGTTAACATCCCCAGGAGCAGCCCTCAACTGCTGATCAATGGGAATCAGATGCGGTCCCCAGCATCCTCACCCTGTCGTGTGGGACACTGAGACCTGTTCTACGGTTTCCCAAGGGAAACCTGCTCATTCGTGCATCTGCATTCACTTCCCTCCTTTCCCCACATCACTGCCCCCTCCCAGACCACTGCTTCCTGGGATCACCCTCCCAGTAAATGACTTGCCCTCAGATCCTTGGTCTCTGGGTCTGGTGCTAGGGGAACCAGGCTAAGACAGATATAATTACAAACTGTGACGGCTGCAAGTAAGGAGCGAGATGCAGCCACATCCCAACAAGGCGTTGTCTCAAATTGTTGCAGAAAAATGTGTGACAGCTCAGTGTTATAGCTCAGTTGTGACAGCAACCTGGATCCAGGCCAAAGACCAAACAGCACTCAGAGAGTTGGAGAACTCAGGTTTATTACACCACCTGGCCCAAAGGAATAGCACTCCAAGCTCTGGACCCCAGTTGAAGGTTTACACAGGCTTTTATAGGCTGCCAGTTTACACTTTGCAACACCATATGCAAATAAGGTATAACAAAAGTTTACTAATTAGGAACAAGCTTTGTAGAAATGGACCAATCAAGAGTGAGAGAAAGAACCAATCAGGAGTGAGCTCCATGCAAATAAAGTACTATAAACGGACCAATCAGAAGTTAGGGAAGTGGACCAATCAGGAGTGAAAGAAATAACCAATCAGGAGTGAGCTCAGGGAACCAATAGAATTTTAGGGGTAAGTTCCACTTTCCTAGAAGTAAGTCGTTTCAGAGGCAAAAAGTGAGATAGAGCCTCTGGGCCAGGGAACCAGATGGTGCTGGCAGGAGAGTAGTGGCCCTGCCTGGGGGTCCTGCTGGTCTTTTTTATGGGGCTTCCTGCCTCAAAACGACAGCTGAGGAGGAGGAGAAGTCACCTAGTGTGACTCATCAGGAGTCAGCTGAGCAAATAGGTCCCACTGTAGGAATGTTACATGGACAGAGTTAACACAGCAGGCTGGCATTCAGCTCCTGGCACTGCTGTGGCCTCACAGGTGTGTCCCAATCGTCCCTTCTTATTGGACCTGAGCCCTGATTGGCTGATGCCTGTCCTGTACCAGTTGTTGAATGTCTTGAATAAGGTGCTTATGAAATTGCCGAAGGGCTTGCAGAGTAACACCAGAGATGCGCCCTGAGGGAAGCTGGTTCCTCTGTTTCCAGTCAGGAAAGGGGGAAATGAGGAGGCTGCCACTGGAATCACTGAGCTCAGGAACCCACTACTTGAAGTACTATTCAGCAATAAAAAAAGAACAAGCTAACAAAACATGACAGTCATAGACGAACTTCAAAAACATTATGCCAATTGGCAGGAGCGAGGCACAAGAGCCCACGTATTATAGATTCTGTTTGTACAAAATATCCAGAAAAGGCAAATTGTTAGAGGAAAAGTTGACGAGTGGTTGCCTGGGGCTGAGAGTGAGGAGAGAAATTGTAAATGGGCACAGGGATCTTATTGGGGGTCTGAAAATGTTCTAAAACTGATTTGTGGTGGTGTTTGTACCACTAGGTAAATTTACTAAAAGTTACTGAATTGTATTCCTGCAGTGATATGTAAAATACACCCCGATACAGTTGTTGAAAGGGAAAGGAGCGTGCTGCCATAGCTGTGAAGCTGGCTGCAAAGCCTCTGTCAACAAATGAGTCTAGATACTTCCAGAACTGGAGTCTGGACACCAGGAAGCTGCTGCAGAAACACACCACTGTCACCTTGCTTTCCAGCAGGAATCACCAAAGCAGCCCTTCCAAAGCTCACACAAGAGCATCCCTGTGGAGAACTTACTGTGCTTCCAAAGCTCCAGCAGCAGGGGAGTCTGGGAGATGCAGCTTTTGCTTCCCAACCTCCACAATTCAGGAAGCACCCTAGGTGGTAACCTGGGGAATATGTGGCGGAGGAGAAAAGGGGGCTCCAGACAGAGGGAAGAACATGCACAAAGACCCTGCGGTGTGCTCGGGAAACAGAAAAGAGGCTGACCGGGCAGCCCTGGTAAGGAGTTTGGATTTTATTCCAGGTGAGATAGAAACCACGGGTAGGTCTTAAGCAGGGTGGGTTCCATGGGCAGAGCCGCACTTCCCTCTGGCGGCTGTGGGGAGAATGGGTTTGGGGGACAAGAGTGGAAGCAATAGCCCAGCAGTGACGACGATGGTGGCCAGGGTCAGGGTAGTGGCAGAGGAACTGGAAGAAAGCGGGTAGACTTGAGGCTTATCTAGGAGGTAGAATTTACAGGGCACAGTGAAAATTGGATGCTAGGGGAGGGGAGGCATAGAGGCAACCCCCAAGTTTCAGACTCATGAGCTGAGAACTGTCACCTCACTTCTCTCTTAATTTCCTTTTCTCTGAAGTGGAGATGACTATGACAGGTAATCCATTCTTTCAACAGATATTCACAGATCAACTACTATGTGCTGAGCAGTGGGGATAAAAGTGCTTTCCCCAATGTCTGGGCCCAGAGTAAATTCTCGGGAAATTTTTTCTTTTTCTTTCATCCTTCAGAGTTCAACTTAAGTGCCCCTTCCCACAGGAAGGCTTCCATGATTCCACCCCAAACCACATGCTCTCTCACTCTCACACATGTAAGCAGTGACAGAGTCCGTGTGTGGACTGAACCAGGGGGCGGGGAGGACTGGCTAAGGAACTAGGCCTGGATGAGGCACATCCCTTCAGGGCTGGAAAATGGGTGGGGGAGGCAAGAGGGGCCAAGCACCTCACATTTCCAGTGTTAGCCACTCTAAGAACACTGCCTTCTTCCCACTTCCCTTTGTTAATGCTCTTTCCTTCTGCCTGAAATATCTTTCCTCTTATTCGTCCTTTGACTCAGCTTGGTTGTTTCTTCCTCCAGGAAGCCTGCTTTGCCCAGCCAGACTGATTTCCTCTGCCATCTATGTCTACCTTGCATGCTTTGCTAACTACAAAGTGGTCGCCTGTCTCTCCACTGAAAGGGCAGCCCCTTAAGGGCTGGGAGTCAGACTAGAAAACTGAAATGGAAGTGATATCAAGCTTTCAACAGCCATTCAACAAATATGTATTGAGCCAGACTCTAATCTAGGCAGCTTTGATGAAGGCGGACACACAGGAGAAGGGAAAGGTGGGAAGGATTTCAGCGAAGAGAGAGTAAGGTGGGAGGCATCTGTGTTAGTCAGAACTGCCTACGTTTTGCTGTGGTAACAAAGAAACCCTGAAATCTCAGCCACTTAGTACAATGCCAGTTTATTTTTTGTACGTGAGAAGTCTGATCTAACTTCCATCTGGTGACAGCAGGGCCTAGAGTCCCTCCAACACCTGCTCTGCCATCTCAGCAGAGGGCCTCCCAGTCCTCCTGGGCGGGAAGAAAGCCCGGGACTGACTCGCTGCCTGTCCTGCTCGCAGCCCATTGGCCAGGGCTGGTCGTACGACTCCACGCCACCTGGGAAGTGCAGGCAGGCACTTGCGGCATCTCTGCTGCGGCATCCCAGCAAGAGGCATGTGCGTGAGAGGGAGAAGGACTGGGGTATTTGGGAGCGGCACATAGACTTATTTTTTTTTAAATTCATTTTCTTTGTCTTTCTTTTTTGATTTTTTAAAAATTGAAGTACAGTCAGTCACAATGTGTCAATCTCTGGTGTACAGCAGAATGTCGCAGTCATGCATACACATACATATATTTCTTGTCACATTCATTTTCATTATAAGTTACTACACGATATTGAACACAGTTCCCTGTGCTATACAGAAGAAACTTTTTAAAATCTATTTTTGTATGTAGTGGCTAACATTTGTAAATCTCAAACTCCCAAATTTATCCCTTCCCACCCCCTTTCCCTGGTAACCATAAGATTGTTTACTATGTTGGAGAGTCTGTTTAAAATTCATTTTCTTGTTTCTATTTCTTTATTTTTTTAATTCAAGTATAGTCAGTTTACAATGTGGCATCAATTTCTGGCATACAGTATAATGTCTCAGTCAGACATATACATAAGTATCGTGTTATTTTTCATTACAGGTGACTACAAGGTATTGACTACAGTCCCCCGTGCTATACAGTAGGACTTTGTTGTTTATCTATTAGACTTTCATAAGGATAAAGCCCCAATGCCTGGCAAGGACTTGCAACAAAAGCCCCAGCATCTGGGTTTTTTTTTTTTCTCTCTCTTTTTCTTTTTTTTGTGTGTGATTAGAGGATAAACAAAGAAAGGGACAAGTGAGGCTGCAAGGCTCAAGTTTGAGTCCCTTCTGGGATCACTAGAGCTAAAGATGCCACTTCTCAAGGGTTTATTTTGTGCCAGGGAGTATGCTGGGAGCTGGACACATATCGCTCTATCTCACTGAATCCTTACAACTCTGAGAAAGGTGTAGGGATTACTGTGCCCATACTACAGATGAGAAGACTGAGGCTCAAATTGGTTTACTTATTTGTCTAGGACTGAAGCCAACGCCCAGACCCTTTCCATCATGCTACACTCGTCTGATCACTCTCAGGGGCAGAGGGGAAAACATGACGTGTCTGGGGGAGTGGGCTGCTCTTCAAATGGCCCCATATCTGAGGAGGTAACGACCCCCATGCCAGCCAAGTTTGGAAGGAAGAGAGGGTGGGGTGTATTCTTGGGGGAGTACTTCATTTACACACACTCAGTGCAACTCAGCTTTCCTCAACTGCAAAAGGACATGACAGCCATCCTCTTGGGGCGGCCGTGGGGTCAGTTGGGAAAGTGTCTGTAAGCACTGAGCACCCAGGAAGTGCTCTGTAAGCGGTCCCTGTTACCTCTACTAGGGTGTCTGCCTTTGCAGTGGGTCTGCGAGTGGAGGTTTTCCTTCTAGGGCCCTGATCTCCCTGGTGGTGCCAGTGACTAAGAGCCCAGAGGGCCTGGAGGGAAGGCCGGCTCTACCTGCAGGCACCTTGGGAGAGGCCGTCACCTCTGTGCTCCTTCCCTCATCTGAAAGTGAGGAAAATGGGAAAATCCATCAAATGCTCAATTTTCCAGCTGGTTTCTGGGAATATAAGCAGAGATGATGGGTGTGAATGTATTTTATAAACCCCAAGTCTCGCTCCATGCCCACCCCACCTGGACTGTAGCTCACTGAGGTGAAAAGCTGGGTCTCAGATCCCCTTCCAGCACCTCCTTTCCCTCCGCCAAAAGGTGACCAATAGCTGTTTGCAGAAAAGCCAAATAGCCCAGCCACCCACCAAACAGAGGGTGTCTAATTCAGAGTCCAAGGCCTGAGGACATCTCAGAGTTTAGTTTAAGTCAGAGGCATCAAATGAATGGGCTCAGACAAGTTACTTAACCTTTCTGTGCCTTGGTTTCCTCTTTAGGAAATTTGGCCTAATAATAGTAACGCCTAGGGTTATTGTGAGGATGAAAAGAATTAATATATGTAAAGTGCTTAAGAAATGCCTGGAACATAGTAAGTGTTGTGTATTTGTTACTATCATCATCCTTTGATTCACATGATGTCAAAGTGTTTGGATTTAAGTGCCTTCAGATGGCCTCTTGATTTTTGCCCAAGTCTCCACCACTCCCTCTTGTCCTACACCCAGGCTGTCTCCCTACCCGGCCCCAGAAAGCCCCTGGTTTGAGTCCCCAGCCACAGTCTGGTCCTTTGTCCTCACTGTGCCTGCCGGATGACACAGACTGTTGATTCCTGCTGCAGAACAATGGTGATTACAAGCCTGAGCCAGACCAGCCCTCTCACCAATGAGGCAAACTCCAGGCAGGGTCCTGAGCTGCTCTCACACCCGCGGCTCCAACCCCACCAGCTGTGTGTCTCCCTGCCAGCCCTTCCTCTTCTCCAGGGCTGTTTCCCCAGGTGTCAAATGGGCTCCAGAGCCCCTGACCACTTGCCAAGCTTGTTCTGAGATGGGGCCAGTGGAAAGGACCTGTCATCACCCAGGATTCCCTTCTCAGCAGAGCTGGGGAGCTGTGGGCCTGTCCCCCCCCAATGCTGAAAAGAGAAATCCCGCACCAGCTGAGACAGAACTGCAACCACGGAGATTATCTAGATGCACGTTTTATTATCAGCAGGATGACTATCACTGATAAGGGAGAGGTGCCTAGAGGGTTATATACAAGCTTCCAGGGCGACGTCTACATTCTCCTCCACATGCGTATTCCCTCAGCCACCACACAGCACAGCACCACCAACAGTGTTTCCCCCAAGCAGAACACAGCCATGGGTCAGGGCTCTTCCCCCCCACAAAAGGATGCCCAGGAAGAGGAGGAGCTCCTGGGTCCTGGGGGTGAAGTTTACACGTGGCCAGTCCTGGCAAGGGTGGGAGCTGGGTTTGGACGTGACAGCTTCAAGCCCACCCCACGCTCGCTGGCTGCTCACTCCAGAGGCACCCTGTCCCACTCTGGGGATCCCTTAGAAAACACAGCAGGGTCATCTTAGCCAGGGCTAAGGAGGTGAGCAGGCCTACGGGGTTAGGGGAGAGGGACTCTGGGATCTGCTCCCTTGTCAGGGGCACAAAGTGGGGTAATATGGGGTTTTAACTCATAGGCTGGCTTTCTCATGTCCCTGAACTAGGCGGGCGAGGCCAGGGGCTTGATGTGTGTGTATACAGGGAGCTTGGGTGTATGGTCAGGCATCTCAGGAGGAAGGAAAGAGGGGTCACAGAGGGGTAGGGCATACAGGGCTCAAGACATTCTTAGACCCCAAGTGGACTTTGCGGGAAACAGGCTCACTCCTCCAGGGGCTCCCGGGCCCAGGCCGCTCGCCGCCCAGGGTGCTGCCGCTTCTCCTCGGCCTGGCCCCTGCTCAGGTCATCCAGGAGGCCCAGCAGAAGGCTGGTTTGACCACAGGATCCCTGGGGCCCGCATGGGCCTCCTGGGGCCCTCTTCCCGGGATGCTGGCGCTTCTCAGGCATCAGCTCCCCCGCCTCTTCCTCTTCCTCCTCTTCCTCCTCCCAGCTCCTCTGGGCCTTGGGATCCACCAGCCGTCTGCCTGGGTGCTGCCTCTTGGTGAAAGTGTACCCGAGCCAGGAGGAGCGCCGGCCCGGGTGCTGGCGCTTCTGCTCTGTTACATCCACCAACCAGGCGGCCGCGTCCTCCCGCCGGCCGGGGTGCTGCCGCTTGTGGGGGCCGGCAGCCCCTCCTTCTTCCTCCTCCTCTTCAACTCCGTCTTCTGCCTCCTCCTCCCTTTTGCCTGGATGCTGACGCTTCGAGAACCAGTCAGGTTGAAAGATCTGGGACTCTGGGAAAGGAAAGAGGCCAGCCAATGAGGGACGCCCCTGGCCCCTGGGTGCCCACTCTAGCCTTCCTCCCAGTCAAGACAGATTCCCACACCATTCACCCTGATTCAGGGGCTTGCGCCTGCCTCTCAGGCCTCATAGACACACACACTCACACAGATGGTCGGGGCATGGCTTCTGGTTCTAGTCCCAGCTCTGCCATTCCCTAAGCTGTGTGCATAAACAACTCACTTAACCTCTTTGAGCCTCAGTTTTCTTCTGTGTAAAATGGCGGTATTAACAGTACCTATGGAAGAGGTGGTTAGGAAGATCAAATAGTGTGATAAGGTGTTTGAAGTGCTGAGAGTGGTGACTGGCATATATGTGCCCAGTAGGTGGTAATTAAAATTGTCACCACAAAAAGACTGTCTCTCACACAGAATCTTTCCCACTCAAGGTCTGCTCTCTGTGAGGTATTTCCAGGGCTGAGATGGGAGAGGAATCTGATTCCAGGAAGGGGTCAACTCACAACCTGCCGAGAGTGTGGCCAAGGAGAGTTTCTGAGCTTCTGAAAGGCAAGAGGCTGGACGACCAAGTCGCTCCTTCCCCTCTGCATCTGTCAGGGTTTCTCCTGACTCTCTCGGCCTCCTCCTGTCCTCCTCTCAAACCGCAGCCCGAGACAATCCCGCAGCTCACCTGAGTCGCTATCGCCTTGGTCCTGGTCCTCTCGAAGCCGCTGGAGGTCTTCCTGGAGGAAGAGGAATCGCTCTGCCTGGCGCAGGAGGTTGTCCAGATCCAGGTGCTCGGCAGCCATAGCTGCCTCCTGTTGGGCCATCTCTGGCTGTGCGTGGCCACTCGGGACACCGGTCAGGGTCAGGGTCAAAGCCATGGCAAGCAGAAACCAAGGGCCGGGCATTTCGGCGTCTGGGTCGGGAGGACAGGGAGACGGCATAAGTGCGCAGCGCCCCCCTCCCAGCCGGCTCTATCGCCCCCTTTGCTGTTCCAACGGGTCCCCAAGGCTGGGGAACCAGCCTTTCAAACACCCTCCCGGGAGCAGAACTACCTTCCACCTTAGGGCAGGAGGCTCTGCCCTGGGCTCTGGGCGTCCTCACAGCGGTGCTTGGAGGGCCTGCCGGCGCTGCGTTGTGCCCGCGCGAGCCCGGAGACCTTGGGAGCCCCGTCACCACCGCCACTTCTCAGCGCGCTGGGGGTGACGCGCCAGGAATGTAAACCAAGACTGTAGCGCAGGCCCGACGGCCAGGATGCCAATTGCCGCGCCGCAGGCTAAAATTCTCCCCAAGGGTCCCAACGCAACGTTCTTCTCTGTCACTCCTCTAAACATTCTGTTTGCAACGCTGCTCTGTTTCTAACTCTAAGATTCTGTGGTAGGCTAGGAATCGAATTCTAACGCTAAGATCCTACTTTCCACGTTAATTGCACCGCTAAAATCCTATTTCTAGCGCTGAGATCGAGATTCTAAGGCTGAGATTCGATTCCACCGCGAAAATTCTGTTTCGAACGTCGGATTCGAATGGTAACTCCCGGGCTCTCGCGCCGACGCCCTGGCTGCCTAGCGCCGCCGCAGAGCCCCGGCGCGGACCGCAAGCGGGCACCCGGGTGGGCGTGCGACGCCAGCCCTCCCCCGGCGCCCAGCGCGAGCGCCCCGGACGCCGGGCCGTGCGCGCCCCGGAGGGAGCGCCGCCAGTGAGCCCGCGCCGGGGGAAACCCGGGGTACACGCCGCCGCTCTCCCCGGGGCGCGCCCGAGGGCGGGCAGGGGGCCCCCTGTCCAGGGCAGCGGACGCCGCCTGTGGGGCAGGAGGGGCGAGTGGTTACCTGCCCGGCGCGAGCTCCGCGGGGCCGGTCCGGGATCTGGGGCTCCAATCCGGAGAGTCGGGGTCTGGAGCCGGCGGGTCAGGAGTCGGGGAGCGCTCGCAGGACCCGGCGCGCCGCCTGTCCGCTGCTCGGCGGGGCCGCTGCTTATATCCGCGCTAGCGGCGGCGCGGGTGAGGTCAGCGGGGAGGGGTCGCGGCCGCCGGGAAGGGGCGCTGACGGCAGCCGGCCCCGTGGGTACCCAGCCCGCCCGCACCGCCGGAAATGTGGGGCGGGGGCGGCGGGGAGGGAGAAAGGGGGAGCGAAGAGGCGCAAGCGGCGGGACGCGGTGCTGGCGCGGGTTCGTTTCTGCACCCAGCTCCGAAGGTCTGTTGTCTAAGAGAACATTCGTGTAGCAGACAAAGAGTGAGATAATGAGAGAAACACAAATAAAAAGATACACACAGGAGAGAATCGGAAGTAGATTGAGACTGAGACTGGGAGACGCACAGAGAGACAGAGCGGACACACACCAAAGAGACAGAAAGACAGACAGACAGAGTAAGATGGAGGTGGGGTTGGAAGGGGGAGGGAGGGTCAGAGAAAAGAGGAAGAAAGGGGTAAGTGGACCTGGGCTCTGATCTTGACTGTGTCACCTCTGGCAAATGTCTCCCCCTCTCTGGGCCCAATTTTCTCATCCGTACGGCCCCCCACGGGGGAGGGGGCGGGGCACAGTTTTCAGAATTGCAAACCCGATGGCCTGCGGGCTATTACCAGTTCATGGTGCGTTTTCTTAGATCCCTATAGTATTTTGAAAGAGTCCGAATGAATAACCAACATTTAAAAACCAGGAGAGCACAGGAAAAATCTGGACTTCTGACTTCTCTTCAAAGTCTCTTGAAAAAAAAGTGGCCCTGTATTTCCTCCTGACAGCAGCCCTGGTCACCACACGCTCCTCCACTCCCTGCTGTCTTCCAGTGTGTTGCCCTGGTCACAGAGGAGGGACATGGGCATTAGTGACCCCTGGGACAAAAGTATTTTTGGATCTACCCCCACCCAGGCGAAGGAGGGGAGGGGATACAGGGAGGAGAAACGCAGAGGAAAAGCAAAGGCGCTTGTCCGCCAATCAGCCCCCAGGGTGGCGTGATGCCTTGGAAGAGAATATTGCCACGTCTGGCCCTGGGCACAGCCTCCATCCTGAAACATTTAACGGGTATCGACAGTGTGCCAGGCTCCTTGGTCCGTCCTGGAGTCACCGAAGTTAGCCAGGCACACGTAGAAGGACCCACATTTTAGGCAGAGGAAAGGCATCTCCTACCTCTGGAGATAATCTCAACATTATCCTCCCTCTGCATACAGTATTTCCTTAGCCTAAACCTTTGAGTATCTGTTGTGTATGCCTCAGGCCATGCTGGTGGTTTGGCAAGGGAATCCAAAAGTGTTTAATTATCAATTATTATTCCTTTCCTTGGCAGGGCTCCCAACTTTCCAGGCACATACATCCACCACCTCGTTGCATCCTTACATCACTCTTACATCATCCTTACCTCACAAGATTAATGAGATACGGACTATTAGTCCCACTTTACAGGTAGAGACAGAGGCCCAGGGAGACAGAAAGACTTTAAAGGTTAGAGGTGGAAGGGAAATTTCAGATTACCAGCTCCAGTCTGCTCCTTGTTTTTAGATGAAGAAGCTGAAGTCTGGAGAGATGGCCTAAATGCCTTCCCAACCCCCGGGCACACTTTATGTCCCTAGGGTCAGATGGTTGGCTCGGGGCAGTTGACAAGCCTGAAACCCCAGGCTTCATCTCCCAGCCAGGCTCCAAGATTTGAAGAATTGTCATCCTAGCTAAGCATTAAACCAGACAGACACAGACCTGTTACCTTTCAAATACAATAGTGGAGGCGTAAATCGATACACCTCTTCGGGTGACAACCTGAAAGTTTAACACCTGTGTGCCTTCCACAAGACAATTCTGTTTCTCAGAGCTCATCCTGCAGACACCCACACCTGTGCACGGGGACGTTTACACAGAGAGTTCAGTGCAGCATGGCTTATAGAAGCCAGAATTTGGAAACAGCCTGGTTGTCTCTCAATCCAGGAGGGTTCTGCACCTTGTTCAGAGATGTCCCACAGACATTGTAGGGTCTTTATCAACCCTGAGCTGCAGAAGGCCTGAAGCAGCCTTACCTAGCCTACCTTTTAATTTTTTTTCACGGTTTTTTCAACAGACTTTGAAGAGAAGTCAGAAGTCCAGATTTTTCCTGGGCTCTCCTGGTTTTTAAATGTTGGTTATTCATTCGGACTCTTTCAAAATACTATAGGGATCTAAGAAAACGCACCATGAACTGGTAATAGCCCGCAGGCCATCGGGTTTGCAATTCTGAAAACTGTGCCCCGCCCCCTCCCCCGTGGGGGGCCGTACGGATGAGAAAATTGGGCTCAGAGAGGGGGAGACATTTGCCAGAGGTGACACAGTCAAGATCAGAGCCCAGGTCCACTTACCCCTTTCTTCCTCTTTTCTCTGACCCTCCCTCCCCCTTCCAACCCCACCTCCATCTTACTCTGTCTGTCTGTCTTTCTGTCTCTTTGGTGTGTGTCCGCTCTGTCTCTCTGTGCGTCTCCCAGTCTCAGTCTCAATCTACTTCCGATTCTCTCCTGTGTGTATCTTTTTATTTGTGTTTCTCTCATTATCTCACTCTTTGTCTGCTACATGAATGTTCTCTTAGACAACAGACCTTCGGAGCTGGGTGCAGAAACAAATTTTGAGATAATTGTTGATTCACATTGGGTTGTAAGAAATTATACGAACAGATCATAGGTACCCTTTACCCAGCTTCCCCTGATGGTTACATCTTATAAAACTGTACAGCCGTACCCCAGCCACTGACAAAATCCAGTGACCTTATTCAGATTCCCCGTTTTACCTGGACTCGTGGGTGTGCATGTGTGCAGTTTGTTCTGTGCAATTTTATCACATGTGTAAGTTTCTGTATCCACCACAGGGTGGTTTTTCAATTACAGAAAATGGTAACTTTTATATATTCATTTTCTCCTTCTGTATTTGTATTCTGCTTTTGCTATCAAAATAATAAAGGCCCTCTCTTCCCCAAGATCATAAAAATTATCTCAAGGATTCCAGGAAGAAGAACCCATTTAGTGTCTGCAATTTCTCCAAAGAAACTGGCTCCAGAAATCTCTCTATTTAGACTCCCCCTTGCCCATTCCGTTGGAGATTTTTGACCCAAATGAGGCATGACTTTGTTGATGCTGAATGCACCGGGAAATTTTCAGTTCTGAATTCAATCACTGACTTACTTCTTTATTCAAAAAGTAGTTCCAGTGTACGCCCAGGTGTCAGGCACAGTTCCAGGCCTGGGGTGCACAGTGGGTGTGGGGCTGGGAGAGGGTCGCACACAACGGGAGAAGCAGGGGAGGGGGTCAGATCTCCCTGGGGCCTTGTTGGCCATGGAGAGTAAAAGAGTTTGGATTTTATTCTCAAGGCAGTGGGAAAACAGAGGGTTTAAAGCAGGGGAGAGCTGTGACCCGATGTATTCTCTCAGAGCACCCCTCTGTCTGCTCGGTGAGTCGTGTGTACGTAGGAAGCAAAGGGAAACAGCTGAGCCAGTGAGGAGCTTCCATGAAGCCCTTGCTCCTTGTGAAGTGTCCTGCCCGTCTCACCCCGTTCTGTCCACCCTCTCCTGATGCCTGTGTGCCCCACTGGGCTCAGCCCTGTCTGCCCCCGCCCCACGCGCCTCCCTGGCTTCCTCATCCGCTTCACGGCACCTGGCCACACGCCGGTGCCTAACAAATCAGCTTCCCCGTGAAAACCAAACAGTTACCAGGAAGAAAGCACCCCCTCCCTGGCGGATCCCCCTTACCAGCTGCAAGCGAGAAAACACAACCCAAATCGGCTTAAGCGAAATAAAAGGGGGATGTGTGGGCGATGTAGCCAATAACATAAAGCCTTAGGACCAGCTTCAGGTGTGGCAGAGTCCAAATGACGTCACTAGGAGTCTGTCCCATTTCTCCTTTTGTTATCTGTACCTCCCTCTAGATGGCTGCATTCTCAGGCTGACCATCCTCAAGGCTGGAAAAGTGGCCATAGGTGTCCCCAGGACCTCATTTTCCCAGCTGAGTTACCCTAAGAGCAAGAGTCCCAGGGTTGGTTCTCATTGGCCCAGCCTGGCTCATGTCACCATGACTGTGATTCAGATTGGCCAGTCCTGGGGCTAGGGGTGGAGTCAGTGCCACCTGCACAGTGTGGACTGAGGGGGTTCACCAAAGGCATATTGGGGTTCACCTACTAGACGAAGAGCTGCATGCTGAGCAATTAAAACAAGGTCTCTTATGTCCCCATTGCACAGATGACGAAACCAAAACCCTGAGAGGGAAGAGGTCTGCCTGAGTCCCTCCATGACTTAGCAACAACCTCAAGACCAGTGTCCTACCTAGTGTCCGTCCTCCTCTCTCTTCCTTCCCAGCTTTTATCATTCAGTGCAACCGAATATTCATTTCCTTGTCCCTTGCTTATTGTCTGCCTCGCACACCGGAACCTCAGCCTCGTGAGGACAGCTTCTTATTCCCTGCTGTTTATCCAGTTCCTGGCACAGAGCTGGCACTTGGTGAAGATTTAGTGAATGACTGAGTGCAGGAATGAACGCATTCAGCCCAGAGCCAGTGAGCCCAAGCTGCCTGGTCCTGTCTTTCGACCTGAGTGGGCTCAAAGGCAGCCTTTCTCCACCATCTCTGGACACACATGCAAGGGTCAGGATATTTACCAGAAGGAGGGACATACAACGTAGGGAGCAGTCCTGGAGGGGCACAAGGAGAGCCCCGGGCCAGAGCAATCAGAGAAAGCTTCCTGGAGGCGGAGGGGCAGGAGGATGGAGGAAGTCAGGACAAGCAGAACCGGAAATAGATGAGTCCAAGCTGTTGAAGGACCTGCTCCCTCTCCCCTTCCTGAGCAGAGGCGCCTCATCCCTTGCCTCCCCTCGCCAGAGCACCACGGTCCAGAGATGGGTAATGTTCTGGGACTGGTGAGGTTTCGGACTCACTGTGCGATGCCAGGCAGAGTCTGCCCCATCTGGGCTCAGGACCAGGCCAGGATTCTACACTCCCAGTCTAGGCTGACAAGCTGAAGTCGTGAGCCCCCACCAACCCAGGCCCTGTGCCCCCTGAGGTCTTACATTCATGCTGAGAGGCCAATTGCAGGTCTGTGTGGTCCAGATTGTTTCCAAAGAGCAATTTTCTGCCCAGCTGGAGCCTGCTGAATGGAGCTTGTGCTCAGGGAGGGCCTGGGGGTTGCCGGGACACCACCAGCACACGGGGCTGGCTTGGAGCTGAATGCGCAGGAGGGGCTTCTGGAGAGAGTTGTCTGATGTATTTAGGGGGTGTGGAGCATGTGCACACGTGTGTTTGTGCACATGGCTCTGTGTCACACGTGCTCCTCGAGCATACATATGTACATACACACAGTCCATGCCTGTGTCCTGTGCGCGTGTGTGTGTTTGTGCCCGGGTATACAGGTCAATGTGCACATGCTTGGCACATGTATCTGTGGCTTCATTTGGGGCAGGGTCCAGTGGTCATCCTAGGGTCCAGTTGGTCACTGGTCTAGATCTAATGTTTTACCTATGAATAGGCCACCCTCTCCGCCTCCTTCAACACTTAACCTGTCTACTCTTTCATTCTCTGTTCTTTGCTTGATAGCCTGGAATCTCCCTGAAGACACAGTGTGCGTTCATCTCCCACAGAGCTTAGCACCCAGTAGGTGCTGAGAGATGAATGCTGGTGAGGGACAGCAGAAAGGGTTTGTGGGTAGGAACCGACTCCTGGGTGCCCTGCACACATTTTTTTTTTCTCATTTAATGCACAGAGTCCTATGAGGTCAAAATTATTCTGCCTGTTTAAAGAAATTAAGGCTCAGAGAGGTGACGTGACTTGTTCAAAGTCACACAGCCAGGAAAGAGAGGAACTTGGATTCGAAATCCAGTTTGCGTTATTCCAGAGCTTTTCCACTAGATCCCACTGGAACGGAATCTATCCAGGTGCAAACAGCCCGTGTTAGGATGGTGATGAATATGGAGAATTTGTTTTCCTTTGGCAAAGTTCTCTTTGATGTTTTGGTTACATCTTCTCCTCACTAAATTAAAGGAACTATTATTTTTAACAGAAAGTATTTGGAAAGAGTAAATACCTGAAGCCACCCTTCAACCCGGAGTCTAGTGTCTCAAAGCCTATAACAGAGAAAGAGCGAGACTCTGACTTTTGAAACAGCATGAAGCTTATCTTCGAGCCGCTGGAGAGGATATATGCTCATCCTGATGAGGACGGAATCGGAAGCGCTTCGGGTGGGGCAGGGCGGGGGCGGGTGGCAGACCGGGTGCTGCCTGTGAGCCGCGGTCGCTGGCAGATCAGACACCTTGTCATCCATCAGGCCAGCCCCAGATAACGAGTCCCCACCCCTGCCATCGCTTCTCTTATTAGAAGTGAAAAATGGAAACCAACTGCAAATCACCTTGGCCATTTAGGTATATCTGTCTTGCTGTCAGCCACAAGCAGGCGCTACGCCGATGCTCTGGGCTAATTAGAGCTTGTCCTCAGAATACGGGGGGTCTGAACCCTGAGTGTTACAAGTGAGTTGGAGTGGCAACAGGCGGAGAAGACCATCAGTGTGGCCCAGTGAGATGCCCGTTGTCCCTCCTCGGAGTTCAAGTGCTCCTTTTCATCGCCCTGTGAGGACTCACTTGTGAGTCTGGGGTGGATTCTGTTGTGCTCTGGCCGCCTTTATCCACCCTTTGTCTTCCAGTAAGCAGGGGCCGTCTTTTCGTCTGGGGAGCTGCCTTATCCCAATCCAGTGTGGCCTTGATGGGCCACCAGCCACGCCACCCCAGCCCAGTTTGAGAGGTCGGCTTGTGGTCTGAGATTGGCCTATGGAATCCACTCTCCTGGGTCTTAGACTCTTGGGTGGAGAGATGCCAGGGTTGCTGGGGGCACATTCATGCCAGCAGCAGCTCTGGGACAAGACGGTTGGAAAGTCTCTGCTGCCTGGACTCCCCAAGGCCCTCCTTTTGGCTTTGAGCCTTTGGTCTTCCTGCTGAGCAGTAAATCCTCATTTAGCTAAGTTAGCTAGAGTTGTGTTCTGTTGTTTGAAATCCTAACTGGTAAGGCCTCCTGCCCCGTACTGAGATCTCTTGAGATCCTGCTGTGGTTTCAGGAAGAGAGATGGAGGGAGGGAAGGGCTGGAAGAGGAATGCTGGGGACTGAGGAGGGTAAGGGGATACAGTTGGGTGAAATGGACGTCAAGGACAACAAGAAAAAAAGGACACATGCAGGGGTCCAAAGATGCACCAACAATGTTCTCTGCGTGATCACAAACCATTCTCACAGACGTGAAAGAACGTCTTCTTATTCCCATTTGTGTAGGCGGCTATTATTTTTGTCTGCTCATCCGCCAGTCCACTTTTTTCTTATGACAGGACCCCGGGCTTGCAAAGGAGAAGCACGCTCCTCTGCCCCCAGGCCTGTTGGTTGGTGTAGGGCCGGCACCGCCTTGAGACCCGCGTGACCAAGCCTGGCCAGGCACGGTGTGCGTGGCCCCAGCCGCAGGGCTTGGTTCAAGGACAGAGGTGTGGCCAGCAAGGCTAACGAGGCTCCAGCTTGAGGCTTGTGCTGAAATCACATGGGAAGAGGTGCGCCTTTCATGCTGGGGCTGTGGGGTGTAAGCCCAGAACTGCTGGGGCCGTTTTCACCACCTCGTGGAACACTGTGCTTGTCAGTGTTGCCACCGCAAGGGTAGCTGAGCCAGGAAGTGGAGAGGAACTGGTGTCTCATGACATCGTCTGAACACATCACTGGGTATGCTGAGAGGTCCTTTTTTAAGTCGAGTTGGCCGTCCTTTCTGTCACTTGCAGCCTAATGACTAACAGATGAAACTCAAAGAAGTAAAGGGACCCCAGGGCGGGGAAGGAGGACCGGGTGACACCAGAGCAAATTCCCGTGTCTTAGCCTCTGCCTCAAACTCTGAAGGTCTGTATTCAAGCACCAGCTCAGCCACTAGTTCACTGTGTGTGTGCGTGTGTGTGCGCGTGTAGGTATGCTATTTAACTTCTCTCTGGCTCAGTCTTCCTTCTGTAAAATGAAGATGAAAATAATGCGTAGGCAGTAATAATAATAAACAGTTTTCAGCCGACTAATTGGCTACTACACACTAGTCCTTAAGCAAGATGTTTTTTCCATGCACTGTTTCATTAAATCCTCATAAAAATTAGGTGATTTAAGTATTATGGTCATTCCCATTTTACATACAGGAAAAGCTGAAACCCAGAAGCGTGGGCATTTGCCCAGGGTCAGGCGTGGAAGACCAAGTCTTTGACTCTTAACCACCATGATACACAACCTCTCAGATGTTGACAGTGTAGCTTGGCAGGAAGGGGCAGGGTGCAGGGAGCTTTGTCCTGCCTGTGGGCTCCGTGCCCCAGGCTCTTTTTGATCTATTCTGCATCTTCCAGGGGGAGCGATAATTCTACCTGAGAAGTGTCCCTGTGGGGAAGTGACCCAAAGTCTCATGAGTCTCTGAGAGAACAAAGCAAGGTCAAGGCCATTCACAAGGTCAGGGTCACGGGACTCAGCTTGCCCCTGTGGACGATACCAGACCTGCACTTTCAAAAGATGGGTCATTTTCCTGATCTCATTCATATGTGGCCAAGAGAGACCAGAAAGCTTTTAAGGATAATAAAATGCTTTAGGTGATTGAGTGAATGAATGAAAGGGCAAGTCAAGGAGTCAATAAATAAGTGAGTAAATCTGTGAATAAGTGAGTGAGACAGAAGTAAGCTGGTTGCCTGCCTTACGGAGCTCCTAGGGCACCTGGGAGACAAGAGAAAAACAGTATAAACAGCAAGAGAGCAAGTATGTGCTAAGACACACAGCACCAATGATGTGTCACATGGGAAGATGCCTCTGTGGACTGGAGATTTCCAGCCAAATTCGAAGTGTGAGGTGGGGCTGGTTAGGGTGCTGAAGAATGGGTAGTATTAGGGAAGCTGGAGGGGAGTGAGTAGGGCAGTCAGGAGGGGCCACCATGTGCAGGTGGAAAAGTGAAGCTGGCCAAGTGCAGGAGACTTGCTCCCTCCCTGCAGACCCACCCAGCCCTCGCCATTTCTGATGCCTCTATCAGCACGTAGCCAGGAGTTATTTGTGGGTACAGATCTAGGGCATGGATTCTGGGGGGAGAAATCATAAGGAAGGTCTTCTCTTAACTCTAGTCCACAACTGGGGCAGAGAGGTGAGACAGAACCATCCGTCACCAGCATCCTGGGCCTGGCCATGCCAAAGGCTGAGACTGGGCTCATCTCCAGGGCTACTCTGGGAGCCCAGCTGGCTACAGCAAATAGATTTTCCTTTATTGGTTTTGAGGCCAGAGAGATAGTCAGGACAGTTTGAATGATGCTCAGATAAGCAAGGGCTTCTGAGGAGGTGGGGCAGGTCGTAGAAAGCACTCTGGAATCTCATAGACCTGGTCTCCACTCCTCGGCCCGCCACCACCTTGCTGTGTGACTGCAGCAAGTCACATCACCTCTCTGAGCCTCAGTTCCTCACCTGTACAACAAAGGTAGTAAAACATACACACAGAAGTGGTGTGGGCAAATGAGGCACGTGCCTGGCATCGTCTTGCCTGAAACAGAGCTGGTGCTTTGAAAGTGAAAGTTGTTTCATTTTCTGACTCTTCCCCAATAGGCACTTTTATCGTAAGAAATACATATAGTTAGATTTTAAAACGTTTTAAATAACAAAAGTATGTCTGCTATGGTCCAGGGAGAGAAAGTGTATTGGTCAGTGTCCTACTAGGAAATAGATGGCATCCTCAAATGGGATGGTTTGAGGATAATTCAATAAACGGGATATTTATGAAAGTATGAGCCGACTGTACAAGGGAGAGTGCAGAACCGGGGGGGTGGGGGTGGGGGAGCATCTCTGAGCCTAAAGGGGGAAACGAGGCAGTGATGACCAGAACCCAGGGGAAGAGGGACTGGATGGGGAGGGTCTTGGCAGGAGCTGCAACCGTCAGGTGAGGGACCCCATGGAGAGGAGCCAGAGGATTAAACACCACAACCTCTTTCTTCTCTCTTCTGGTCTTCTCTGGGAATCACCATTGGCTGAACCCACAATAAAACCAGGGGCTAAGGGAGCCCTTGAGGAAGGCTGGCTGCCCAAGCATGGAGCAGGGAAGGGAGGTGGGAAAGAGGATCTGGACGGTCAAACAGAGACATCCAGCACAAGGGGTTCTGAATGCCCTGCAGATAATAAACTTGAAGACCCCTCCCCATAAACATGCTCTCAGGCCTCCCTCTTCCGCTTGTGATCACAGCCAGTGTTCCACAGCGCGGAGACGGATGCAGCGATGACAACGTTCTGATGAAGGATAAGCCTGACCGTCTCAGGGACGCAGGCTGAGGGTGGGGCCGGGGCACCGGGCGCCGGCGGGCGCCGAGGCGGTGGGCATGGCCGGGCGTCGCGCAGCAGCACCGAGGGTGCGGTTCGCCCAGCGGTGCCCCATGACTGATGAGCCAGCTGAGCCCATCAGGTAGGGAAATTAAAAGAGATTTAAAAAGAAAGTTTAATAAATTCTAGCTGGAGTCGTGCGGGGAGAGGCACCCTTCCCCTGCTGTTATTGCCAGTCATTTTTCAGTCCGTATCCGGAGAGTCACAGATGGATTCGCCGCTGCCGTCAGGCTGATGGAGGCGTGGGTTTCAAGCACCCTTGACACAGTCCCGACGCTTCCACTCCGGGGTTGGGATGGAGGACTGAGTGCTGAGGCTGGACGGGTCACGGCCACCAGGCTGGTCCATGGTGGACAGAGGCCAGGGTCGCTGGCTCCTGGGATGGGATGGAACAGACAAGGAAGCAGGATGCCAGGAAGGTGGTAAAGAAAAGGTCACACATTCAGCACATACAGATGTACACACGTGGAGATTAATATAGAGACTCACACGCACACAAGGACACACAGACACAAGACAGACACACAGGAACACACACCAAGGGTACACATGGACACACAGAGTCATAGATCCAGAGATAAACACATCCAGAGACACCCACTGTGAGGACCGAATGGGACAATGACATCAAGTGCCAAGTAAGAGATTTAATGGGCAGGGCACCCAGTGTCTGTTGGGTCCCTAAAACCAAAAGGAAGGGTGGCCCATTAACAGCAGAAGGGACCATGTATCAAACTGTATTTTAAACAAAACCATGGCTTGTTGTCCAAAAGGGACAATCTCAGGATAGGCAGTTGTTGGATCTCAACCCGTGAAGCAAGGGTCACGCCCAGTAGGTCTCTTTGCCTGTCCCTTCACCAGCACCGCAGGATTTCTCCCGTTGTGCTCTGGACAAGATGGTGCTTGAATCTGGAGGCTGTACTGATGGCCCTTGAGGGCAGGGAGCCCTGGGACTGGCCTGATTCAAGCCCAATTGAATTCCAGGAAAAGTGACTTATCTGCTTCTCAGTTACTCCTCCATCAAGCAGACCTTATTGGAGTGCCTGCCACAGGGATTCATGGGACTGACTGAGATGTATGTACAAGGTGCCCTGTCACCACACAATCGGTGCTCAGTAAACAGGTCTCGTTATCTGGACTAATGGTAAATGTTTAGGCTAAATGACAAGCAGGAGAGGTGACTGGCCAGAAGCCTCAAAGTCCCTGGAAGGTCTGTGTCTCCATCCAGGCCCTGCCCAGCACAGGGGGCAGGATGAGTGACCAGGTCTCCGCTCCAGGCCAGTGGGGTGGGACGAATGGGATAAGAAGCAGATTTCTACTTTCTGACTCAGCAGGAGTCGGGAAGGAGGGAGGCAGGGGTGGCAGGCACTTCTAACAAGCAGAGCGCTCATCCAGGCAGGACTGGTCATTGATCGCCAGGCTCCTGGCTCACTCAGCACCGAGGGTGGTGGGAGGAGAGTATGTGTGTCCCCAGAAGCAGTGTGACCGGCGCGTGGAGATGGAGGATGGCAAGGAGAGGCCCTGGGCACCTCACCCTCCTGCGGCGGTGGGAGCAGGGATGAGCACACAAGGACCGCCAGGTGAGCGCCAGTCACGTCACATCCGTGATCATGAGGTTGAAGTTCAGAGAGGGAAAGTGACTTGCTCAAGGTCACACAGCTGGCATAAAGGATATGACTTCCGTATCTAAAAGTCTAGAAGCCAAATATGCAAAAATGTTGACTTTCTAGATTGACACTTCATTGCCATCTCAAGCTCTCTTTCCACTACGGAGTGGAAACTTAGTCTTGGTCGTTTCAGAGCTCCCCACCCCTACTACCCAATCCCAGGAGTCCCCATCTGTGCTGGTCTCTTATCACCTCAAAACTTAGTGCCTTAAAACAGTAACTGACAGAGTGACAGAATGTTCTGTTACTCTCTTGACAGTTCCGGGGCTGCCTGGGCTCAGCCTGGGGGCTCTCTTGCTCAGGGTCCCTTGTGCTGTTACAGTCAGACTGTGGCTGAGCCTGGTGGTGTCTTGAAGGCTCCCTCAGCAGCAGCTGAGGCTGGCTGTTGGTTGGGACCTCAGCTGGGTCTGTGGCCTGGAAAACCTACGGGTGGCCTTTCCAAGTGCCCTGGGCTCCCTCAGGGCCTAGTGACTGGGGTGCCAACAGCAAGTGACCCAAAGGAACCAGGCTGGAGCTGTGTCCCCTGGGAGCACGAGGAGCGAAGCTCCTTCTGCCGGGAGTGTGGGAACTGTCAGGGCAAGTCCTAGAGGGGAGGCTGGAGTTTACCAGCTGGGGAAATGAGAGGAGGGACAGCCAAGGGACAGGGGACTGAAAGTGCAAAAGGTGTGGGGGTGTGAGGGTGCACGGAGCAGACGTGCAGGGGCTCACTTAGCCCAGGAGGGGCCCAAGCCTGCTGGCCCAGCGGCCCGGCATCAGCCGTCACAGTCTGAGCACAGAGGCAGGAAGGCAGGCGGGCTGGGGAAGGGGCCACTCTCTGCGCAGGTCCACTTTGACCTCCCCCCACCCCAGCCCACCCAGGGCGGGCGTTCCAGCTCTAGGATCTTGGTGAAGGAAGCAGGTAGGCAGGCCCTGCTGAGCTGCCTTCCGGCTTCTAAGCCCCTTCTCTCTGGCAGGGTTGGGGTGGACCACACCATGTTCTCAGTGCCTCCTCGGGATGGCTGAGTCAATTAGAGGCTTTGCCGGGAGGTAGAGGAGTGTGTAATAACTCTCAGTGTTTCATTAGGAGCTCTGTGTTTAATTTAGATAACTCTACTGCTGGGTGAAGGAGAGCTGTTGACAGTGATGGCAGTGGCAGGGGTGGTAGGGGGCGGTGGCAAAGGTGCGTTTATACAGACTTCCAGCAGAGTCCAAGCCTGCCCATCACCACCTCCTCCCACTCCCCAGCATGGCCTGCAGACTGAGGTGCCTCAAACTCCCTGGGATTCTGACTGGGTCAGTCTGGGGAGGGTCCCGTGGCGATTCTGACGCAGGTGGTCCAGGAACACACTCAAGAAGCCCTGCTGAAGACGTAGGTGAGGGTGAGGTCACAAAGGACCTTGCATGTCACATAAAGAAGTTCAAAAAACTCTAGTCTACGTGTTTTGTACTGGCTGGATGTCAGGGCAACACTTAATTTGAAAGGAGGGTTTTATGACCAGAACTGACCAGCTCCAGCATTTGTCTTGCCAAAACACAGTTGCTCGTCAACACCTGCTCAGCACCGGGCCTCATTTGGAGGACCCTGAGGGGGACGGACATGGGAATAGGAACCTGCACTGTGACAGACTGCTCCTCCCAGTGCTGCCACAGCCTGGGAAATGCAAGGGTTAACTCTGCTTCCTAGAGGCGGGGACTTTCGGGCTGGGCCTTGAGAAATGAATAGGAGTTCACCCAGGGGCAGCCAGCAGGAGGGTGAGGATGGGCTGAGGGGAGGCAGTTTGGACTTCCTTCTTTTCCCACAGGGTCTGCTTTATCACAGTATGGTGGCCCGCCTTGTGCCCCTCCCTCACAGAGCCCCATGGTGACCCTGGTTTCTCCTGGCTCCCTGGCCTCCCCCTCCACGCCCCCGCTTCCCCACACCAGCCACCCGCCACACACTTCTAAAGGCCTGCCGCCTTGAGTCACCCGGCCGAGTGAGGACGTCAGGGTGACAGCCCTCCTCGCTGTCACACAGCTCGGGGTCCAGCTACTGTGCAGCCCTGTGAATAGACTTCTTTTCTTTCTTGGGCTTTACAATTTTTTTTCATCTCCGGGTCTATTATTCTCACATTTAATTAATGTTCCACTTGACTAATAAGACATAAAAAAAGCAGCTGGGATTGCCTGGGGGTTGGAGGCGGGGATAATTGCACATCTTGGGAAGGAGAGGGAGAAACTTCAAGGGCTGCCGGCCTTGGGGTGGGGAGGCTCTGCGTGGATGGCGCTCAGCCTCAGAGAGACCCAGTGGGTGAGCCCGCCCTGCTCTGCACCCTCAGGGGCTGCTTCCCTCCTCTTCAAGTTCCCACCACCTCCAGGGTCTCTTCAAAGTCCTGCCACCTCCCAGGACAGCTAGGGCAGTGGTTCTCAAGATTGAGCAGGGGTCAAAGACACCAGGGTGTGTGTGTGAAAATGCAGGTGCCTGGCCCTGCTCCAGGGAGCAGGCGAGTGGGGGCCCAGGAACCTGCATTTCAGCATGGCCTCAGCAAGAGCTTCAGATACTGGCTGTACTCTGACAAACCTTGGGAAATTGTAGTTTGGACAATATGCTCCATTCGTGTCTTTTGTAAAAGGGAAATAATCACAGTACCACCCCATGGCACCGTAATAAGGATGAGGGTCAGGACTGGCCGCTGTAAGCAAGCACTGACTAAACACTGACAGCCAAGGTCACGGCCACTGGCTCTGCAGGGACTCTGTCTGCCTCGCCTCCTCATCCGTCCCCAGTGCTCAGCACAGTGTGTCGCCCCAGGTGGGTGATCAGTAGCGTTCAGAGCGTGGTTTTCTTCGGTGGCTCTGGGAGGCGAGCTAAAAGTTCTTACTTCACCCTCCTACGCTGTTTGACTGTTTTAACAGGAACATGTATGACTTTTCTAACTTTTAAAACTTGTTTAATTTTATATCAATTTGTTAAATGACCCAAATAACCTTCCTTAGGCTTTGGATGGAGGACACGTTCTCTTCACAAGGCTTTTGATGAAGTGCAGACGGTGCAGAACCTGCTTCCACGCCGCCTGGAGTCGCTGTGCACCAGCAGCCCCAGGAGTTTCTTTAAATGCAGGTCCCCGGGCCCCTAAGGCCTCCTAATCAGAATTCCTGGGGCAGGCACCACCATGCTACCAACCTACCCCGCCACCGCCACCGCCACCGCCACCGTGCGGCAGGCGGTCTGTGTCCTGAGACACTGAGAGAAATGCGGGGAGACATGGCTCTGCCTCGGGGCTGGAAGCAGACATCTGACTCCCTGAGGACAGAGCCTTGCGTCCCCTCCCTCCTGGGTTCCCACCCCAGCCCCAAACCCCATCCAGGCACGCGGGAGCTTGGTAAACCCCCCCAACACACACACACAAAAAGACTTGTTGACAGGTTACAAGTGCACTGAGGCCCGAAGAGGGTCAGCGACCTCCCCAAAGCCACATACAAGGGAGCGGGGAAAACTGGGCTATTCATCCGTATCTGAGTCGAAGTGAAATAAAGTCAGTTCGTAAAGGTGCTTGGCATGACACCTGTGCCCCGTTAACTCTCAAAACCTGGAAGTGCCAGTGTTCTTGTGACATCATCCGTATCAGCATCCTTACCACTGAGAGGCCACCCCACAGCCGTCGGCCCCTCTCGTCATCTGAGTGAACTTGGACAAGCCACTTCACTTCCCCGGCCCCGGCCGCCCCATCTGTAAAACGGGGACGAGGACGAGGACGGAAACACCACACCTTTCTCGTGGGGCTGTTGTGAGCCCATGTTCATGAAGCATCGAGCCTGGGCGGAGAGGGGCCCCACGTGAAGTCGAGAGGCCTGCTGCCCCCCGGGGACGGAGCGTGCCTGCCCGCTCCGCTCCTCGCCCAGTCCCTCTGGAAGTCCCGATGAAAGCTGTCTCCGTAATGAATGTACCTCTCAGCCAAGCACGGCTGTGACCACACGGCTCTGACGAACGAGGCCTTGGCGGCGGCACCAACATCTATGCAATTAAGCAGCTCCACGGCGCTGGGGCGGTGAGTGACAGCCAGCCGGGATTGATTTCCTGGTGGAACCACAGTGCTGGCCAGACAGGGGCCTCTGCTGAGCTGGGAGACTCGTGCGGAGCCAGAACCAGGGGGCGGGCCTGGGGTTGAAGCCCCCCAGGCCAGGGTGTCTAGGAAGGCCCCTCCCTCCAGAATGTCCACATACATGCCCATGTTTCAGGGGAATGTTGGTGGGACACAGGAGCTGACATGTAACAAGCACTTAGCATCGCTCAATGTCCAGCCACAGGTGCAGTGATGACTCACTTTACAGACAAGGACCCTGAGGCCCAGGGAGGCAGAGGAACTGACCCAAGGTCACTTAGCTGGGCTTCAAGCCTGAGTCTGTCTGTTCCAAAATCTTTCTCCTAAAGTTTGCCATCTTGCCTCCCATTTATCACTTGGGTAAATTCCTTGCTGGGCCTCAGTTTCCCTCTCTGCAAAATGGTCACAGAGGACTGAACTAGATGGCCTTGAAGGGCTCATTCTGCAATTTTGTTTCTGGTGAATTAACACTTCTGAGGGTTTTTTTGAATCAGGAAGGATGAGCAGTGGGCCAGTCTTCGAGCTGAGACTGAGTCCTGCGGCTTCTCAGAGAGCCTGTGACTGGGCCCAAGAGGTAATTCATAATAGGGTAACGTTTCCAAAGCACTTACCATGTGTCCGGCACCATTCTAAGAATTTGAATTATTTTAATCCTCACATCTTCCTAATGTAGGCAATCTACAACTCTTATTTTCCTTCTTTTTTTTTTAAACTGAAGTTAATTGTGTTAATTTCTGGTGTACAGCATAGTGATTCAGTTACACACTACACATATATATTCCTTTTCACATTCTTTTTCATTATAGGCTATTACAAGATATTGAATATAGTTTCCCTGTGCTATACAGTAGGACCTTGTTGTTTATCTATTTTATATATAGTAGTTAGTATCTGCAAATCCAGAACTCTCAATTTATCCCTCCCCCCTTCCTTTTCCCCCCTGGTAACCACAAGTTTGTTTTCTGTATCAGCGAGACTCCTTCTGTTTTGTAAATAAGTTCATTTGTGTCATTTTTTTTAGATTCCACATATGAGTCATATCATATGGTATTTTTTCTTTCTCTGTCTGACTTACTTCACTTAGAATGATGATCTCTAGGTCCATCGTGTTGCTGCAAATGGTATTATTTCATTCTTTTTTATGACTGAGTAGTATTCCATTGTATAAATAAACCACAGCTTCTTTATCCAGTCATCTGTTGATGGACATTTAGGTTGTTTCCTGTCTTGGATATTGTAAATAGTGCTGCTATGAACATTGGGGTGCATGTATCTTTTCAATATTTCCTGCTAGATGGTTCTTTTAAAAACCAAACTCAGATCATGTCCCTCTGCTCCTCAGAACCTCCCCTGGCCCTTTATTTTAGGGAGAGTAAAACCAGAAGTTCTCACAGTGGCCCACAGGTCCCTGCACCACCTGCCTCAGTCTCCTCTACTCCTCTGACCTCCCCTCCTGACTCTCCCCTTCACTTAGAGCCCTGAGGATTTTTGTCGTTTCTCGAAAACACCAAACTCATTCCTGCCTCAGGGCCTTTGCACTTGCTGCTCTCTCTGCCCAGAACGCTCATCTTCAGATCTCAGCTTGGGTCAGTTCTTACCACCTTCATGTTTCTGCTCAAATGTTCCTGACCATCCTGTATGAAATTGCACACATGCATACACATGCACAAATGTACACACATGCACACACACACATGCACACACACACATGCACACACGCACACACACACACACCAACTGACCTTCCATTACCCTGCTTGATTTTTCTTCACAGCATTTAACCATCACTGGCCACATTGTGCATTTAGCTGTCTGTTTTTATCCATCTCCCCCATCACACTATAAACTCCAGGAAGGCAAGGACTTTATCTCTTTTGTTCATTGCTGTGCTCTCAGCTTCTGGCACAGCACCTGGCATGGTAGATGCCACTAACTAGTCATCACATGAACGAGTTCAGGCTGCCGCTGTCCAGGTAAGGCGCACTGGAGGTCTGGGCCGAGATGGAGGCTATAGGCTTGGCTTTAAAACAACCACTTGTATATTCACATTTAATAAGCAAAACAAACAAATAAACATACAACAAAAATAAACCTCATGCCTCACCCGTCTCTGCCCCACAACTTCTGATTGACCATCCCTCAGGTGAGAACCTGGTACAGGTGCCTCTTCTTTTTCTCTGCCCAGCACACATTGTGCCATCTTCTGAGAAAACCATCTTGCTTTTCCCCTTTGGAGACTATCCCCTTCCCCGGTATCACAGGGTTGGCAGGGGAGAGGGGGAGATGGCTCCACCCCTCATAACAGAGGTGGCCTGGGACTCAGACCATGTCAATCAGAGTTGCAGCAACTGGTTTCTGGATGGGTATGGGACAGAGGCCAGGCCAATCAGAGTAACCGCCAGGACAGCTGGTGGAATCGTGAATGAAGTTCTCTCCTTGCCTGGTGGTTGCTAGAATGTTCTGGGGTCTGCCTGAAGCTGCTGGTAGCTATCTTGCCACCTGGAGAAGGCAGCTTGCCTGAGAATGGAACCACCACAGGAAGAAGCAGAGCCAAGAGACAGAGAGGCAGAGGCACGGTGACACCATTTGATTCAGTTCCTGGATGCAGCCATGCCTGAAGTCTTTCTTCTCCTGGGCTTTTTAGTTACATGAGAGCATACTTTTTTCTTTTTTTCTTAAGTCATGTCAGTTCGAGGTGGGTTTCTATCCCTTGTATCCATAAATAACGACTAAAACAATGTTTGAAGTACTTGAGAATTTCTGACATTGGCTTACTGCTAGGCTACATTCCCTGTGCAAACTCATTCCTCCCTCCACGCCTTTGCTCCAACCTTGCCTCCCTCCTCAAGGGCCCTTCTCCTTCACTATCCAAATCCTTCCTGTCTTTTAGGCCTGGCTCAAGAGTCTCCTTTTCCAGAAGCCTTCTGATCACACCCATTACAACCTCTCCCCCTCGGCCCTCCCCTTGTTGCCAGACACTGGCTCAGGCACAGTCATCGGCTCCTCCCTCCTCCATCGCCTTTCAGCTTCTTGCACCTCCTGGGGCCCCCTTGCGGCCCCTCCCGCCTGCTTCATCCCCAGGTCCCAGCAGAGGACCGCTCTCCTCCTGCAAGACTGAGGTCAACTTTTCAGCTCTGCTTCCTCCTGGTGGTAAGGATCAGAATTGCACCTTGAACTTGCAGTCCTTGAAGTCAGCCTCCTAGGCAGGCAAAAGGCCGCCACTCAGGGCGTCTTAAATTTTTATTTGCCAAATCTGGCAACCCTAACACCCTTTAGCCTCAATCCCCCACTCCAGGATCCTCTTCAGAGAAGCTCATATTTTTCAGACAGGCCTTTGGAGTTACATAGGCTGAGCCCCTGATGCTGACAGGAGACCTCTAAGTGGGAGGCACTTCTCCCAGCCCTCCACAGCCATGAGGGAAGGACTCATTTCTCAAAAGAGGCCCAAATCTTGGTTTTAGATGAAACTTGCCGATTTCTACAGATTGGCAACCAATGCAAAGTCCATATATCATTATGCGGGTCAAACGAGTGGGGGCCAGATTTGTCAGGAAAACAACAGCCCGGTTTTGAGCTCTGGAGCTAACTCTCCCATTTTATAGACAAAGGGACTGAGGCCCAGAGAGAGGAATGGTGCGACTCAGTCACAAGGCTGGTAGGTGTCACCTTGGGGCTGAACACTGGTCTCTGGGATCTCGGCTGAGTGCCCGGTCAGCAGAATCTCCCGTCAGGACAAGCCTGATTGTGCAGACAAGGCCCATGTCAAGTCAGAGAGACTGATGCCGCCATCGAGGGTTGGAAGAGCGTGAGACACGTGGAACCCTCGGTGCTGCTGGAAGAGTGAAAACGCAAAGTGGGGGTGGGGGTGGGTAGAGCTCAGTGGTGGAGCTCATGCTTAGCACGCATGAGGTCCTGGGCTCAATCTCCAGAACCTCCGTCAAAAAATAAATAAGTAAAAATAAATAAATAAACCTAATTACCTCCTCCCCCAAACCCCCCCCCCCAAAGTCCAGCCTCTTTTCTTTACCATTTTGTAACCTAGCAGGACCCTTCCAGGAACAGACACCCCCCCACACACTCCCCCACCATATTCTCCACCTGCCTCTTGTCTGTGGAAAAACTTTGGTCTCCTAGACTTCTCCGAATTCCAAATAGTACATTTAATCAGAGACGTGAGAAAATGCAGAAAGAAAGGAAAACATTCAAGCAAGACAAAATAATAATAGTTTAGCCATTAAACAAAGGCAAGGACTCGTTCCTCCTCCAGGGCTGTTGCTAATATTCTGAGCCATATCCTTTAAGCTGTTTTGCAGAGCCTGAAACCCCCACCAGGTGGAACAAGTTAACTGGGTGCCGCCCACAAGCACATGGACCCCGACCCGTTGGAACTAGGAGGTTGATGGTGTTCACTCCCGGTAACCTCACCACCAACCAATCAGAAGAACGTCCACGCGCTGATCACACACCCACAGCCCCCCGCCTTCCCTTTTCCCTGAAAGCTTTCAGGAAGTTCAGGTCTTTTAAGCACTAGCTGCCTGGACTCCTTGCTGGGCGCCGGCAGTAAACGCTGCACTTTCCCTCAGCACAGTCTGGCGTCAGTGGATTGGAGTTACTGTGTGCGGGCGAGTGGACCCAAGTTTGGTTTGGTAACAGTTTGACTGAAAGATAAGCCTGCACCAGGCATTCTGCTCCAGGTAGACGCCCCTGGACACGAGGACTCCTGGCCACCAGAGGCTTGGACAGCAAGGTTAGTAATTGCCAAAAAGACTCTTCATAATTGCTGAAAGCTGGAAACAGCCCACTGTCCATTGGCAGGTGGACCAATAAATAAATTGGGGCCACTCTGGACAATGTCCTTCCATCCAAGAAGAGGCGCAAACTGCCAATTCCTGCAACAGCTGAATCTCAGAACCATTAAACTGAGCAAAGGGGCCAGACATAAAGCACTACCTACTGTGTGACCCCATTTGTGTGAAGTTCCAGGAGCAGCCTAATTTACAGCGATTGCTGGATCATACAGTAAGTCTATTTTTAGTTTTTTGAGGAATCTCCATACTGTTTTCCATAACGGCTGCACCAAACTGCGTTCCCACCAGCAGTGTGGGAGGGTTCCCTTCTCTCCACAGCCTCTATTTATTGTTTGTGGACTGTTGAATGATGATCCTTCTGACTGGTGTGAGGTGATCCCTCATTGTAGTTTTGATTTGCATTTCTCTGATAATTAGTGATATTGAGCATTTTTTCATGTGCCTGTTGGCCATTTGTATGTCTTCATTGGAGAATTGCTTGTTTAGGTCTTCGGCCCATTTTTGGATTGGGTTGTTTGTTTTTTTCTTATTAAGTTGTATGAGCTGTTTATATAGTCTGGAAATTAAGCCCTTGTGTGTCTCATCTTTTGCAAATATTTTCTCCCATTCTGTATGTTGTCTTTTTGTTTTGCTTATAGTTTCCTTTGTTGTGCAAAAGCTTCTAAGTTTAATTATGTCCCATTTGTTTATTTTGTGTCCTTGTTTTCTAACCTTACCCAGATGCATAAGGTTCCTTCCCAACAGGACAATATCACAAAATATTCGAATGCCAGACCTTTACATCCTAGGAATGTGATAAGGATAGGAATTACTGTTGACTGAATACATAGCTAGGAAGAACAAGTGAAAAATAAAAAGATTCAGAACAAGAATAAAAGACTAGAATTTTTTAAAGTTGCTCAATGTGCCTCAAATTTTCATAAGATCCTCTGTACACACATTTATTTGCTACTGAAAAGTGAATAGCACATCAAAAATTTTATTAGAATTCAAAGTTTTGAAAACAGAGGCACTAGTTAATACACCCTTCCTGAATTATGCTCTAGTCAAACCACCAAATGTTTTCTTTACATTCCTTCCACACAAAATAATTTGCTTCAAATTCTTGGTGTTGGGTTTCCTCTTATTGATGGCAGGCTCCTAAAACAGGCAATACTCCATATCCATTGTGCTTCTTTGGATCAAATCAAGAAGTGGAACTAAAGTGTATTGAAGTCATTCAAATGCAAACTACGTAGATTCTTTATGTTACCGGTATCAAGGTAGAAAAGAGATACAGGAAAAAAGACATCATAGGAGGGGAGGGTATAGCTCAGTGGTGGAACACGTGCTTAGCATGCACAAGGTCCTCGGTTCCATCCCCAGCACCTCTACTAAAATTAATAAATTAACTAAAACCTAATTACTTCTCCCCATAAAAAATGACTTATAAAAAATTTGGGGGAGGGTATAGCTCAATGGTAGAGTGAGTGCCTAGCATGCGTGAGGTCCTGGGTTCAATCCCCAGCACCTCTGTTTAAATAAATAAATTAATTAAAACCTAATTACCCCTCCCCATAAAAAATGATTTATAAAAAATTGGGGATGGTGTAGCTTAATGGTAGAGTGAGTGCCTAGCATGCATGAGGTCCTGGGTTCAATCCCCAGCACCTCTGTTTAAATAAATAAACATAATTACCTTCCTGTCCAAAAAAAAAAAAAAAAAAACCCAAACGAACAAAAAGACATCACAGAACTTATAGGTTATCAAAATATTAGTATAGAGTCTGTCCTAGCATAGGGTAGCCTTCCCTAGCTGCTGCAGAGTGATCCTAAAATTACCAGCAAGAAAAAATGAGTGCATGAATGAGGTTTTTGGCTGAATCAACCCCATGTCATAATTATTCTCCATGCTAGAATTCTCAGAAAGATGTCTATGATACAGGCACTAATGACAGCTGCAACTAAATCTCCTGATTGTCGGGAAAAAAGAATGAAATGAATTACTTGGGTTTATAATTAAAATTATGAAATGGATTAATTTTACCCTAAAGAGATAGAACAATCCTCAAATCTAATGTTGGTTATTTGAATAGCCTTTGGGATACAGAACACTAAACAAACAAACAAACAAACAAAAAACAGGTCAAACCTGAAAACTTTTTTGAGGGGAAAGAAGGCAGGATTGAGATGTATAGGTGCCAAAGAATGCCAAATTGTGGGTCACTTTGTAATGGTCACAGCAGCTGATAGTTCATAAAAATACGTTCCTCTGAATGTTAAATGTGGCTCATTCCGCTATGGGACATTCTGTGCCCAGGTATTTGCTCTCTCACTGCACAGTATTCCCATGTGAAAAAGTACAAACACAATAGTAAGAGCGAGCCCTAACGTAAACTACAGACTTTAGGTGGTGATGGGCTGATGTAAGGGCATCGAGTGTAACCGTTTACCACTGGGCGGGGGTAGTTGCTAGTGGAGGAGGTTGTGAATGTGTGGGGTCGGGGTATGTGGGAACTCTCTGTACTTTCTGCTCAGTTTTGCTGTGAACCTAAAACTTTAAAAAAAAAAAAACTTTTATTTTGTGGGGTGGGGGAGTAATCAGGTTTATTTATTTATTTTTAATTGAAGTACAGTCAGTTATGATGTGTCAATCCCTGGTGTGCAGCGCAATGGGACAGTCATGCATACACACACATATATTCGTTTTTCAATGGAGGTACTGGGACTGAACTCAGGACCTCGTGCATTACTAAGCACTCAGCTACATCTTCCCCTTGACTATTTTCTTTTAAATTACAAACATGAACTGATTTCTCCAGAGTTCGTGGAGATTCAGGAAGTCCAAGCCAATTCCCCTTTCCTCCTCTCCAAAAAACCCAACCGGATACCCACCTATGTAACAAAATTTCTGTTTGCGTCAGCTTCCTTCTGCCTTCTGAAGCAGAGGATGCTGGTTGAGGTGGCCCTATTTGAGGATTTGTGTCACCCTTTCCACCCTCTCAGTGACCTTGGCTCCACCCCTCCTCCTGTGTCTCAACCAAACCCTCGAAAGTTCTTTTCTCTGTCCTGTCCACCCTGCTGGGGTAGACATTCTGGTAGAAGAGAAGGGAATTTGGCACTAGGGTTGAGAGTCAAGTTACTAAGGTTCTTTATTAATACTTCTGACTTAGGTCGTGAGACAGCTGAATCTTCCTGGGAATTGTCTTCACTGGGCATCTGAGAAGATCCCAGGGTCCAGGTTGAGTTAAGCTTCTGTGATGAGCCCTCTGGAAATTCAGCCACAGCTTGAAGCTCCTCTTAGATCTTTGGATTCTGCAGAAAGTGATGCTCAAGACTCTCAAATTGCTACAAACTAGCCTGGAAAGAACTGTAGAGTCCAGAAAGAGTGAAAAAAAAATCCAAACTTCAACCAACTGTGGTGAGAGAAAGAACTAACCTCTATATTTAATTTTTTGAGGAACTGCCAGACTGTCTTCCGCAGTGGCTGCACCGATTTACATTCTCACCAGCAGTCTGCGAGGGTTCCAATTTCTCCACATCCTCGCCAGCACTTGTGTTTTTGCTTTTTATAACAGCCTTCCTAGAGGGTGTGAAGTGGAGTCTCGTTGTGGTTTTGATTTGCATGTCCCTAACGACTTACAACTTCCTAAAAGATGTTGAGCATCTTTTTACGTGCTTGTTGGCCATTTGTGTATCTTCTTCGGAGAAACATCGATAGAGGAGTCATTTCCAGTAGAGAGAGGATGTCAGCTCAGACTAGAGTAAGAGCAGGAAGGTAATGTGAAGTGGCAGTTTCTAGTATTTTTCAAAGATGGAACGGATAGGGACTGCTGATGGACTAGAGTGAACATGGGAGAAAAGGAGGTGTTCAGGTGTTCTCCAGGGTCCTGCAGGGTTTGGCCTGAGCAATTAGTGGGCTGGGGAAGGCTTTGAGGAAGCCGACTTGAAGGGAGGGAGAGAAGTTTTGTTGGAGTCTCAGATCCCTGGAACTTGAGAATTGAAGTCTTCAGAGGAATTTATTGCTTCAAGAAAGTGGGCAGACAGAGAAGAAGAGAGGGCTCCTATCTTTCCCCACCAAGGTGCTTGTCAGAATCCTCCATGATCATTGTTTCACTTTATCAATTTCTTACCAGCTTGGGTCCTCTCCAATTTCATTCCTAGTTTGAGAGGTGGGACTGTTCCGAGACTGAAGATACATCTGTAGCCAGTAGGTGGCACTCTGGTGCCAGAAAGAGCCAGAATCCCGCTGGCTGAGCAGGACCAAGAACCGAAGTTTTCAAATCACTGAAATGTGTGAAAGTGCAGTTCTAGAATCTTAGCATCAGCCAATTCAAAAACTCAAGACAGGAATGCCACACTGAGCTCTGTGAAGGGGAGGTTCCAGTGAGAAACCGGTTTTAAGAGGTGTTTACCTCTGTGGCATATGCATGAGTGAATGCCTCGCCAGTCAGTGACTGTATTCGTTGCGCACCTACTATGTGCTACGAGCTGTGTTAAATGCGGTGGATTCAGCCTTGACCAGGACAGACTTAGTACCTGCCTCGAAGAGTTTGGAGGCGGCAGCATCAACATCAACAAAGAAATAAAAGACGAAGACCGTTATAGATTGTTATCAAGGACATAAACGGGATGATGTGATGAAGAAGATGGAAGGAGAGGGAAGGAGGTGAGGGGGCGAAGTTTGAGGGGCGGTCTGAGGACAAGTACAGGGCTGCCCCCCTCCAGACGGACCCCAGCAACCCTGACCAGATGTGTAGCCAGGACTGAAGGGGCTCTCGGTGACCACAGTCACACAGCTAACCACTCCCAGGATGGCCTGGTGAAGCCAGGTCTGTCTCAGCCTGAATGGGGTTTCCTAATGGCTGCTGGGAAGATCGGACGAGGTAATAAGTGCAAAGTCCTCAGCACAGTGTCGGCCTCCAAAACGTGGAGCTACCCTGTTATTCCTCAAATAGAAGCAGGGTTTTAAAAGCAACCTCCAGAACACACCTGCCCTTCCTGCCTCAAAGCCTTTGCAAAAGTTTAACAGTGCCAATAAGACAGGCTTAACCTCCCCATGACTCAGATGGCAAACCTGGAGGCCAAGGTGAGCCGTCAACCCCAGGCTTCTTTGACTCCGGTGGGGACCTGAGGCCACAGCCAGGAGACCTGTGCCCGGGAGCCCTGCCTGGCCACTGGAGAGTGACTCACAAGGGAGCAGGAGGCCAGGGGCCCTTAGGGCCCCGCATGGGTGCTGCACTGGGCAGGTGAACTTCTGCTGGGTGTGACCTGACTCCCTGCCTGGGGACACCTGCCCTGCACATCGCAGGGGAGAAACGGGGCTTTATCTCCAAGCTCTGGTGGATCAGTCACTTGCCTTTCCAGACCCGCAGATACCCTCTGCACGTACACTCATCTCGCGCACACGCTCATACGTACGCACACTTGTTCCGCCAAACGTTCACACCCCAGACAATTCACCCGCTAACTCATGTGCTCACACGCACATACTTACCTGTGTGCTCGTATCTTACACACTCAAGCATTCATACCCATGTATCCATTCACTCACCGTATATTTACACACTCTCAAACACACACTGACACTTATACTTACACACTCACACATCTAAATACACGCTCAATAATACACACACACACTTATACACTCAAACATACTTAGATCTATATACACTTAAGCATTTACACACATTTCCCCTCACATATACTCACACTCATTCACACACAGAGATTTGCACACACAAACTCAAACATTCACGCATGCTGATACATCTGTGCACATTGATCCACACACAATTAACACACTCATGCACTTGCACTCAAATATGCATAAACCTGACACATATTCATGCTCATGACACTCACACTCACACACTCACACACCCGCACTGCATTACCTAACACATATGTATTCCACACAGTCGCACATGCACACATTCACGAGCACTCACACACACTTGCCGGCACGTTTACTTCCACACACCGCCACGCACTTATACACGCTCAAACGTTCACACACGTTCATGCTCAAGCTCACGTATTTACACACACACACTCACACATTCACATAGCCACACACACACACATATTCATGCTCATACACCCAGACATTTACAAGGTCCCATATTCACTCATAAGTCAGGGAGATGTGCCCAATTGTCTGACCAACCAGTAGCATCCAAAAGACATCTCCCCTGTGGTCCTTTCTGTGCCTCCTGTCTCAAGGGGTTAGTGCACTGATCAAATGATGAGAAACTGCCTGAGAACAGGTCCTGGGCTCTACCAGGCTCTGTACCCACTGCATCTCTCCTGGACAGTGTTCCCTGCAGGAGCAGCCCCTTCACTGCCCACCTCGAGGGGCCTGAGGAAAGTCCTGGGCTGAGAGGTGAAGGAGCAGGGGCCAGGCCCACCAGGGTGGCCACCATGGCCATGGATCCCAGCCAAGGGCCAGGCATGTGGTCTGAAAGGTGGGAAGAGACAGGAGAGAACATCATAACCAGACTTCGTAGGGAGTCTTGGGACCACACTCTCTGAAATCACTGTGTATACTGCTCCCCTGCAATTCTGTACAGATAAATGAATATTTCAGAGGGCTTATTTTGGGGGCCAGAGACCACAAATCTGATGGCCCACAGACCATCTCAATTTATAAGCTCTTTTGTTTGAGTTGCACATTTAAATTTTTTTAATTTCAAAGTCTTTGTGGGAGGGGAGAGCACTCCTGGAATATGGAGTAAGGTCCTCTGAAAATCCAGTCGTTCAGAAGGGCAATGAGAGTGCTGGCAAAAATAGTCAAAATTTACATTTTCAGTAATCTGGAAATGAATCAAAGGCTTACAACAATCCCAGGAACAGTTATTTTAAGAAAAACTAACTGAATCTCAGTAAGAACAGTGCACTTTGTGGCATTTTAACTTATCCCTTTCTGTTCTCCTCACCCTAGCTCTGCAGTAGCCTTGAAAACTGATGGTTTTACAATCATAGTAGCCATGAAACCCAGCAACCTAGCAGCCTCCGGAGGGGCATGAAGGGCTGGGTGCTCCCTAAAATGCCCTGTCTCCAGAGCATTGTCACTGTTTGACCTGCTGGAAGTTACTTGGAAATCCCCACTCTCAGAGTTTGTCTTTACTTGACCTGACTTAGCCCTGTCAGTGTGAACAGCCCTTTCCCTGGGGGACATTTATTAAAAAAAAAAAAAAAAAAAAGATCAGCAGTAATAATTTAACATCGAAGCTGCCTGAGGCACTGATAACAGATGGGACGAACAATAGGCTGAATGAAAAAAATTAAAAGCTGAGGAATGAGAAATTCATAGCGGACTTTGAAAAGCTCTGGTATATTCTGGGGAGTCTAGAAGGACACGCACATATGCAGGGCTGACCTGAGGTGCCCTCATCCCTCACCTCTGACTGACCTTAAGGCTCTGCTGAAGTGGAAAGCAGAGTTTGTGAGCTGTCTGATGGAACATTAAAAGCGTGTCTCAACACACCCAGAGCCTCCCATTGAAAGCTGGGAGACTTACTGGTTCAAGGCATTTAAAGAAATCTCTGTTCAATCATTAGCTGACCACTAAGCTAACCAAGCAGAGATTTTAGTGGCCATACGTGGCAATGAGTACAGATTTTACAGAGTTTGTTCAGGAAAGTCACTGAACAACCAAAAGTAGCAGCAGCAGCCATGAACGGCAACAACACTGAACCCTGGGGAGGAGGGGAAATCTGATTTCTAGAATTGCCACACGTTATTTAAAGTGTAAACATTTTGGCAAAAGTGCAAGACACACAAAGAAGCAGAAAAATATGACCCATATACAGGGAAGAAAGAAGCCATTAAAACTGTTTTTGAAGAAGGCAAGACTGTACTTACTAGACAAGACTTTCAATCAGCTCTTTTAAACATGTTCAGAGAACTAAAGGAAACCATGTCAAAAGAAGTGAAGGAAAGTATGAGAATAATGTTTCACCAAAAAGAGAATAGCAATAAAGAGTTAGGAATTATAAAATAAAACAGACAAAAATAACCGAGGAGAGATTCTGAAATTGGAAAGTATAATTGAAATGGAAAATTCACTAGAGGGGTAGGACAGTAGAGTTGAGCTGGTGGAAGAAGGAATCAGTTAATGTGAAGATAGATCAATTCAATTATCTAGTCTGAGGAACAGAAAGGAAAAAAAATATGAAGGAAAAGCAGCAGAGCCTTAGAGATCACCAAGGACATCAAGGACACCAAAACACATGCATGTAATGGGAGTCCCAGAAGGAGAGGAAAGGAGAGTGAGAAAGGGGAAGAAGGAATACTCAAAGACATATTGTCAGATGACCCAATTTGATGAAAAACAATACTCTATACAACAAAGAAGTTCAACAATCTCACAGAGGTAAACCCAAAGCAGGATAAACTCAAAGAGATCCACAGGTAGACACATCATAATCAAACTGTTGAAAGACAAAGAGAAAGAAAATCTTGAAAGCAGCAAGAGAGAGGAGCAACCCATCACACACGGGGGTCCTCAATAAACTTAACAGATAATTTTTCATCAGAGGACAGAAGGCAATGGGATGATATGTTCAAAGTGCTGGAAAAAAGACTGTCAACAGAGAATTTTATACCTAGCAAAACTATCCTTCAAAAAATGAAGTCCATCAGGCAGATACTTGTATGCCAGTGTTCATTGCAGCATTATTCACAATAACCAAAAGATGGAAACAGCCCAAATGTCCGTCAACAATGAATAAACAAAATGTGATATTCATACAATGGACTATTATTTAGCCACAAAAACGTATGAAGTACTGACACATGCTACCACACAGATGGACCTTGAAATCATTACGTTAAGTGAAATGAGCCAGGTACAAAAGGACCAATATTGTATGATCCTAATTATATCGGGTACTGAGAGTGGTCAAATTCATAGAGAGGAAAGTAGATTAGAGGTTCCTATGTGCAGGGAGGAGGGGATAATAGAGATGTTATTGCTTGATGCTTACCTGAAGCAGTCCTTCAGGCTGAGATGAAATGACACCAGAGAGTAACTCAAATCCACATGAAGAAATAAAAACCACCAGGAAAGGTCATTGCTTAGGTAAAGATAGAAGATAGCATGCATGTATTTTTTTGTTTGTAGCTCTTTTTTTTCTCTTTTGTCTAATTTAAAAGACAGTTGCATAAAGCAATAATTACAAGAATATGTTGATGGACTTATAATGCATGAAGATATAATTCATATGACCACAGTAGGACAAAGGAAGGGAGGGAACAGAATGAAATAGGAGTCCTGGGCACACAGGTGGGCAATCTCAGCCCATCCCAAAGCTTAATATCTGCCCTGATTCCCTAGTCAATCATCTGACCTTTATTTGTCACCCACTCTGGGTGATCCAGTGGTGGCCATGACAGACCCAGTTGTCCCTGCCTTTGCAGAGTTCCCAGCCCCACAGAAAGAATGAGGAGTGGCTCAGTGTCCACTCACAGGGGAGGGGCTGGACCCTGCTTGTGAATTTTAGAGGAATCTTGCCAGGCTTTGATGTTAGGGAGAGACTTTTAGGTTTCAGGCCATCTTTCACCATTTTCTGTTCCCCCTCTTCAAATTCTTCCTTTATTGTGCAAAGCATCTTCTCTCACCTTCTCTGGTTTTGGCCTGGGAGCTGTGGGTGGGAAAGGTGGAGCAGGTAGGGCAGGGAAGTTGTAAAATGGTGGAATGGGAGCCCAGAGTCCTCAACTTCTACCCTCAAGCCAACCCTCCAGTCCATTCCCTGTCCAGACACACATGGAGCTCTCCCCACCAAAATTCAATGTATAAACCATTCTCCATCTCTTTGCACATATCATTGTGTGTGTGTGTAACAGGATGTTAAATTGCAACTTCCCACTCAGTCACCAAATAACATAGATAAGACATTCCAGACCAAGATTCAAATGGTCTTCCCTGCATTGAGGGTCTAATGATCTAGATATATATATATAGAGAGAGAGGGAATTGCTATAAGGAATTGAATCATGTAATCATGAAGGCTAGCATGTCTACAGTCCACAAGCTGGACCAGCAGTCTGGAGACACAGGAGAGCCCATGTTCCACTTCCAGTCTGAAGTCCAAAGGACATCTGCTGGAGAATTCTCTCTTGTTTAGTGGAAGGCTGGGTTTTTGTCTTTCTATTCAGATCTTCAACTGATTGGGTGAGGCCCACCCACATTGTGGAGAGCAATCTGCTTTCCTCAAAGTCCACTGATTTCCATGCTAATCTTATCCAAATGTTAATCTCATCTGGGTGTCTCATAGAAGCACCCAGAATAATGTTTGACCAAATATCTGAGCACCCAGTGGCGCAGCCAAGTTGACACATAAAGTGAACCATCACACCTGGGAATGATCAGAAAAGCTCTCTAAACTGACTATACTTCAATTTAAAAAAAGGATAAGAAACTTACATCTCATATTAGCATATTAAAGATTAACTCGAAGAAAAGAAAAGAAAGAAAAAGAAAAGCTCTAGGAGGGTGCAAATTTTTACTTACGGACAGGGGAGAGCTTCCTCCACTGAGTGCCTTTTAAAGAGATAACAGGAGACAAAATAAACTTTGGGGAAGATACCCCATGGGTAGATTGCTCGGTCGTTACAGCTGCTACATGTGTTTTGTCAGAGAGCCAGAAGGAAGAGCTGTCCTCAACAGGAACCCATTTCCTTGGTGGCACTAGAGTTACCCTTTGGGCACAGACCGCTCTTCCAGCTGGAAAAGCACCTCCCAGGGCCCTTCTGTTCTCTGAGATTTTCCTTTCCTGGAGGAACCAAATGCGAATCGCTGTGTTCTGCCAGAGCAAGGAGGCCGCAACTTTGAAGAGACTGTGGGGTTTTTTCTTGGTTTGCTGCTCTGGCTGGGGCTGGCCTGGGAAGTAAGGATTCCTAGAGTCTGGGAAGAGGACAAGGGATCCTGATGCACGACCTCTCACCGGCAGAGCAGCAAAGGGCCAAGGAGCGAAGCAGCCAGGAGGGGCCCCCGGGCCGGTTCTGCAGGGCAGGAGGGGCCAGTGCAGAGATATCTGCTGCCTGGGTTTCGGCTTTCCTTTCACTCCCTCGGGCTTTCAGCAAGAACTGTGTAAGCGCTCCAGGCTGGACTCGGGTTACTCAGAGGAATCTGGGGAGGAGCAGTGGGGGGAGGTCCTGGAACAACCGGCAGGGCAGCCTGGAGCGGCAGGTCAGAGGCAAGTGGAGAATGGGGTGGACAGGCGACTCACCTGTTAACGGTGACCCCGGGACAACCGGCTCCCACTGCACAGGGGTGACCTCAGAGGTCATGGCGGGCTGGAGGGCGCTTGGGGCTGCTTCAGAGGAGAGGCACCCAGCGTAGCAGCCTGAAGGCACAGGTGGAGGTTACCCGCCTACCTGGGTGTGAGTCCCGACTCTGCGGGTTTATCCTTCTCTGTAACCTCAATTTGCTCATCTGTAAACGTGAGGCTGTGTGAGGATAAACGAGTAGAAAGTGCTGAGGGGAGAGCCTGGAATGTATGTGTTTGTTCAGTAAATGACCGGGGCTGCCTTAGGGGAAGACTGGGCAGTGTGGCCTGGTTACAGGCTGGCAGGGGTCCCACTGGAGAGCCATCGAAGGCGCTAGGCAAAGTGGGGGTGTAGCCAGGTGTGGGGGGTGTGGCCAGGGGTAGGGGTCCAGGGCAGATGGGAGGAAATTCCCGGTCCCAACGAGGTATTTGCAAGAGTGAGGGGCCCTCCCAAAGCCCCTCAAACCTCTCATGGGTCCTGGCCTTGCTCCTACTGCTGAGAGGAGGGAGGAAAAAAAAAACCACCACCAACAAAGGCTGTTTAGCTTTTTCTCAAAGTCTTTCCTTCCCTTTGGTGGCACTGTCAGGCCAAGCAGAGGTCATTGCATTTTTGTTTTTCTCTAATCTGCTTCCAGCCCAGTGGCAGGCACACAGAGGCCTAAAAATACTGTGAGCCGCCAGGTTGGATCACATCAGCCTCTGGCCTCCGGGCTCCCGGCCCTCTGCTCAGTGCTCGGGTTGGCAGGTCTGGGGCACCCACTGCCCGCTCTTTGGAGGGACAGAGCCTGAGATCTGGGGCTCGCGGATGCGGGCCCGTTAAGAGGGGCTGAGGCCCAGCCAATGGCCTCAGGATCCAGGGGTGGACAGAGTCCCTGAGGTCATCCTGGGCAGCACCCCCCTTTGTACAGGTGGGAAAACTGAGACCCAGAAAAGGGAGGCTTTGTGGTTTTCTGAGCCACACTGCCTGCCCCTCACTTTTCTTCCCAACTCTATTCAAACTGTTATCTCTCAGAAAAGCTTCTAAGGATCCTGAGGAGAGAGGGCCTGGCACTGGGAGTTCAAAGTCCTGCCTCCAGTGCCCCAGGAGAGGTGGGCCCTCACTTGTCACTTGCATCTGGGCCTGAGTTCCTTCAGGTGTGGGATTGCGGGCTGAGGCCCCATGGGTTCTCCAGAGATGAGCAAGGCTGGCAGGAAAGCTGGGGTGGGGGTCCCTGGGAACTATCCCCCTTCCCCTAAAACTCCTTTGCTTTCACCAATTTTCTGTTCTAGGAATCATAAGGATTTCTCTGAAAAAGAGTTCTGCTACTAAATAGAGAGGTTTCGAGGCTGTGACGGTTCCCGCTGGCTCCCGCGGTCTGTGATGAGCGTCAGCTGCTGTCATCCTCAAGTTACACTCCGTGACCCGTCCGCCCTCAACTCCCTGCAGCCTCCCCCGCCCATCTCACCCTGGGCCTTTGCACATGTTCCCTGCTCTCCTCCACCTCCTCGCTTGGTCGCCTGGCAACCTCGGCTCATCCTTTAAGCCACAACTCAGGTAACTTCTTCTTCTGCCAGCCTTCCGGATCTGCCCCAGACCTGCTGAAAGGCCTCCTCAGGGCTGCCACGGATTACAAACTATCTCCTTTCACAGTGCTTATAGTACCATTGTAATTGCTTATACACTTGCTTGTCTATCATCAGAGAAGGCCTGAGTTTAAATTCCAGTTCTGCCCCTTCCCAGCTGTGTGGCCCTGAGTGAGTGACCTAACCTGTCTGTGCTTCAGTTTCTACATCTCTAAAATAGTGTCAGTGAACACAAAATGCTTGCTGTGTGCCAGTCCCTGTCATATGTGCTTCATTTATTTATTTAATCCATGCAACATCCCTGAGATTGGTACAAACCCATTTATTTTTATGTTAAACAAATGAGAAAACTGAGGCACAGAGAGGTTAAGTAACTTGCCTAAGGTCACACAGCTTGTAAGTGGCAAGGCCAGTACTGAAACCATGCAGTCCAACCGTGGAGAGATTCTACTGCCTTGCAGAAGATACCTCAGCAGATGCTGTGAGGGTAATATGAGTAAATAAACAAAGTTGCTTGGCGTATAGTAAGTACTCAATAAATGTTCACTGTCTACATTTCCCAGTGTTCCCTTCTCTGTCAGTTTATGCTTAGGGATTTAAACCTGGGGATTTAAAATAGGAAGCGGGCATTTAAAATTTTTAATTTTTATTTATTTATTTTTAAAAATCGGGGAAGGGGAGGTAATTAGGTTTGTTTGTTTATTTAATGGAGGTACTAGGGATTGAACCCAAGTCCTCATGCATGCTAAGCACACACTCTACCACTGAGCTATACCTTCCCCCCAGAACCAGGCATATTTTTAGAGTTTTTTTCGTACCCTGTTTCCGATTTACATGTCAGCACTGGATGGGGCATGAAATAGTGAGGACAATCATAATAGCTAGCACTTATTAAATACTTACTAAATGTCACTCTGCTAATGTATTTTTTAAAATAGATTTGATTTTCTTAAGGCAGTTTTCGGTTCACGGTAAAATTAAGCAGAAGTTACAGAGATCTCTCATATATCCCCTGCCCACCCCCAACTTCCCCACTCAACATCCCCCACCAGATTGGTACATGTTACAATCGATAAGCCTGTATTGACACATCATTGTCACCCAAAGTCCATCGTGCATGTTAGGGTTCACTCTTGGGGTTGTCTGTTCCGATCTTATGCTCATTTTTCAATCAATTGTTCATTTTCTTATTGTTGAATTTTAAGAGTTCTTTGTATATTTTGGATGTCTCTTGCAAATATTTTCTCCCAGTCTGTGGCATGTTTTCTCATTTTATTGATAGTGTCTTTCACAGATCAGAAGTTTTTAACTTAAATAAAGTTCAGCTTATCAATTATTTCTCTCCTGGTGCTATGGTCTGAATGTTTGTGACCCCTCAAAATTTATATGTTGAAATCCTACCCACTAAAGATGACAGTGTTAGGGAGTGGGACCTTTAAGAGGTCCTTAAATCACGAGGGTGGAGCCCTCATGAATGGGGTTAGTGCCCTATGAAAGAGGCTCCAGGAGGATTTCTCAGCCCTTTCCACCTTGTGAGGATAAAAGAAGTCTGGAACCCAGAAGAGGGTTCTCACCTAACCATGCTGAGACCATAACCTTGGACTTCCAGCTTCCAGAACTGTGAGAATAAATTTCTGCTGTTTATAAGCTATCTAGTCTGTGGTGTTTTGTTATAGCAACCTGCATGGACTAAGACATATGGGTCATGCTTTTGTGTTGTATCTAAAAAGCTATCACCGTGGGGGAAGGTATAGCTCAGTGGTAGAGTGTATGCTTAGCATGCATGAAGTCCTGGGTTCAATCTCTAGTACCTCCACTAAAAATAAATAAACCCAATTACTCCCCCCACCAAAAAAAAAAAAAACAAAAAACCCACAAACAAAAAAATGTAATAAGATTAAAAGTTACCACCATACCCAGGGTTGTCTAGATTTTCTCCTATGTTATCTTCTAGGAGTTTTATAATTTTGTGTTTTATACTTAGGTCTAGGATCCATTTTGAGTTCATTTCTGTGAAGGGTGTAAAGCCTGTGTCTGGGTTCATTTTGTTTTTGCAAATGGATGTCTAGTTGTCCCAGAGCCATTTGTTGAAAAGACTGCCTTTCTCCATTGCACTGAATTTGCTCCTTTATCAAGGAAAAGTTTATTATATTTATGTGGGTCTATTTCTGGGCTCTGTATTCTGTTCCACTGCTTCATTTGTCCGTTGTTTCCCCAACACCACACTGTCTTAATCACGTAGCTTTATAGCAAGTCTTGAAATCAGGTAGTGTCAGTTCCCTGACTCTGTTCTTCTCCTTCAATATTGTGTTGACTATTCTTGGTCTTTTGTCACTCCACATAAACTTTAAAATTAATTCGTTGACAGTCACAAACTTGCTGGGATTCATAACTTGCTGGGATTTTGACCAGGATGGTGCTGAATCTATCAATCAAGTTAGGCTAATGTATTTTAAAAAATGGATTATCTTTTCAAGTTTAAACCTTACAGTGATCCTCTGGGATAGATGCAATTATAATCCCCATTTTTCAGATGAAGAATCTGAGGTTCAGCTATTCCCCAAGAGTGAGATGAGGGAAAGAGCCTGTGGGATTGGATGTATATGTATTCACAAGTATGCACAGTTGCCCTTTGAATAACACAGGTTTGAATTGTGCTCGTCCACTTATATGCAGATTTTTTTTCAATAGTAAATACTACAGAACTACACAACCTGCAGTTGGTTTAATCTGTGGGTATAAAACCACACATACGGGGGAACCACGGATAAGGAGGGCCAACTATAAAAGTCATGTGCAGATTCTCAACTGCATAGAGGGTTGGTGCCCCTAACTTCCTGCATTGTTGAAGGGTCAACTGAAGAGAGCCTGGAAGCAGTGACATTCCAACAACAATGAGCACACTTAGCACCTAGATCTTGGTTTCTCTATTTCATTGCCCTTAAACACAACCTGGGCTCTTTGGAGAAATGGCTGATTCCAGGGCTGGAGCAGGGAAGACACAGAAGGTAAAAAAGAACTAAAAAGTGTTAGGAATATGGCAAAATGATACAGGATTGGATTTAGTAATGATATGTCAGATATGACACCAAAAGCACAGACAACCAAAGAAAAAAACAGATAAATCGGACTTCATCAAAAATAAAAAACTGTTGAGCATCAAAGGACACTGCCAACAGAGTGAAAGGCAACCCACAGAATGGGAGAAAAATTTTGCAAATCGTGCATCAGATAAAGGATTAATATCCAGAATATAGAAAAAACACATACAACCCAGTTAAAAGAATGAGGAAAGCACTTCAACGGAGATTTAGCCAAAGAAGAAAAGTGGATGACAAATAAGCACAAGAAAAGATGCTTAAAATCATTAGTCATTTAGGAAATGCAGTTTCACATCCATCAAAATGGCTATTATATGAAAAAAGAAAAGAAAGTAATGGCAAGGATGTAGAGAAATTGAAACCCTTGTGCCTTGCAGGTGGAAACATAAAATGTACAGCTGTTGTGGAAAGCAGGATGGCAGTTCCTACAAAATTAAACATAGAATGATCACATGATCTAGCAATTCCACTTCTGAGTATATAGCAGAGGAACTGAAAGCAGGATCTCAGAGATGTCGTACATCCACATCCATAGCAGCATTACTCACAACCGCTGACAGGTGGAAGTAACCTAAATGTCCATTGATGGAAAAGCGGATAAGCAAAATGTATACACACAATTGAATATTATTCAGCCTTGAAAAGGAACTTCTGGCCCATGCTACCGCGTGAATAAAACTTGATGGCATTCTGTTCAGTGAACTAAGCCGGTCAGGAAAGGACAAAGGCTGTAGGATTCCACTTATATGCGGTCCCTAAAGTAATTAAAATCCTAGAGACAGAAAGTTTAATGGTGGTTGCCAGGGGCTGGAGACGGGGTGTGGAATGAGGAGATGGTGTTTAAAGAGGACTAAGTTTCAGTTTAGGAAGATGAAAAATTTTTGGAGATGGATGATGGTAATAGTTGCACAACATTGTGAAATTAGTTATTTCAGTGAACTGTACACTTAAAAATAGTTAAAGCAGGGAGAGTATAGCTCAGTGGAAGAGTGTGTGCTAAGCATGTATGAGGTCCTAGATTCAACCCCTGGTACCTCCACTAAAAATAACAAATAAATAAATAAACCTAATTACCCCCCCAATTAAAAAATAATTAATATGGTAAATTTTATGTTATGTATACTTTATGCCAATTAAAAAATAGACAGTACTAGATCATAATCTGTTGAATAAAATCAGAATCAATGAATCCATATTAACAATAAATAGAAAATAAGTAAGTGGGGGAGATGGGAGGGCTCTCCCTTATGTTACTATGTCAACTGATAAATGTGGAGGAAAAGGTGGAATCGGAAAATGACAGTTTAACAGCAATCATAATTAAGATTGATTTTGCAAATAATGTCAATTTATGCTGAATCCAGGGAGGCAGATTTGGGGAGGAACGTGCTATTTGCATGGCCTTAAAGTGTTTCCCCGCAGCTTGTTGAATGCAAGGGGGAAAACAGGAACTGATCAACGGAGAAAGCAGACACAACGCTGACTGCGCGATCTGCATCAACAGCACTGGTGAGACTTGGCCAGGAATCACGTGCCTCCATACATGTCGCCCTGAAAAGGCTGCAACACTGTGTAATGTTCTGGTTGGCGGCGCCGTTAGCTGATTCGTGAGGAAACATCAGACAAACCCAAACGGGGAGGCTTTCCATAAAACAGTTGGCCTGTGTTCTTCAGTAACGGCAGTGTCACGGAAGACCAGGAACGGCTGAGGGACCATTCCAGCCCAAAGGGGGCTGCAGAGACCTGACGGCCACGTGTGATTCCTGAACCGGACGGGACTCAGCGCTGGGGAGGGAAAAGCTGCAGGGACTCTGAGACAACTGGTGACTTTGGAATGCGGACTGTTGACTAGGAGATACTGCATCAATGTTAACTTTCTGGAATTTGGTAACTGTACTGTGGTTATGTAAGAGAGAAAAAAAAGTCCCTGTTCCTAGGAAACACTGAACCAAGAAGAGTAAAGGGGAATGATGTATGCAAGGTATTCTCACGTGGTTTAGGAAAAAAACAAGAGGAAGAATGACTAAATAAATATGCCAGCACGTTGGAAGTTGACCTTGAATCTGGGTTAAGAGTATACAGGAGTTCTTTGACTTATTCTTGCAAATATTTTTGTAATTTTGAAATTGTTTAAAAAAAAAAAAAAGAATCGCTCAGGGCACATGGCTGCTAAGGTAGAGCCGAGCTTTAAATCCGGGCGGTTTGGGCATTTCAGGGGACTTGGCCGTCTCTCCAGTCAGTTAGCTCCATCGCTCCCATTTTACAAAGGAGGACACTGAGGCCCGGAGAGGGAAGGGGATTTGCGCTTGGTCACAGCTTGAGCAGGGTGCAGCTGAAGGACCAGCCTCTGGGATCCCAGTGAGTAGAGCTGAGGGTCCTGGCCTGAGAGAGGACTGATGCTTCTTTGGCGCTTCCTCTGACCACCTGCTGAGCTGGCTGGATCTCAAAAGGAGGACCCTGCTGGCCTCATCTCTGGATCCCTGGACTGAGAAACTTATGCGCAAAGTTATGGAGAGTAACCAGACAGGGCCCCGTGGATTAAGTGGCACCCTTCTCTGTTCCACAACTGTCCACCCTGCTCAGCGCCCCTTCTTGGGACCAGTCCTTGGGAACGACACCTTCTTTGGGCCCCTGTTCCCTTCTACTTTCTAACCACCAGGTGGTCTGGTGGGTGTTGCCAGTCAGAATGTCCCACCCTCATGGCCACAGTTGATTTGTCTAGTGATGGGCCCCGGGCTCAAAATGCACCAAGCAGAGCCTTCCTCTGAGATTTTTCTGGACTGGATTCAAGGGAAGCAGGCTTTCTAGTGTCAGGCTACAGCGCATAAGACCAGGGACTGATGGCAGCCATGCTCTATTGTGCGGAGAAAGCAGGCCTGACAGAATCAAGCTGAGAGAAGCAGAGAGGCGAGAGAGTGCGCTGGGATCCAGGTGTCTCTGAGGCCCTGCCATTTCCATGGTTATGTTCTATAAATACACCAGCAGCCTTCCAGTAAATTGCTCTGATTTTGCAGAAGCCCGCTTGCTTTGGATTTCTAGCACCTGAAACCAGAGTAAACCAATACACCTGAGACCTCAGCCACTAGCAATCCCGACCCGGCACACTCTTGGCTCTGCTCGGGTGGGGTGGGGACCGTGGGAGTCGGCACTGCGGCCCTGTCACACCAACAACATCTGATTTGCAAGGAGAGCCCAGGTTCTTACCCTATGGATGGGACCATTTATACTCACGCCCCCACCTTCCCTTTTTGGTCTCCTGGAATGTGGCCTTGTCGGACCCCAGTCAGGCTTAAGGCCAGGTCAGTGAAAGGAATCTGGTTTATTGAGTGTCAACAGAAAGAAACAAGGGGAGAGACTTAAAACTCACCAGAGCTCCCCTCTAAGGCTCTTGGTGGGAGGCAGAGAAGGACTTGGGGGACGTCTTCTATGCCAAGATAAGAGGAGACTGGTCACAATTCCTTACTTCTGCTTAAATGAGGTTAAAACTGCATGGAGCAAAGCACACAGATCTTAAGAATACATTTCTACGTACACACACGTCTGTGTAACCACCACCTGGATCAAGATTCAGAATATTTCCAGCACCCGGGAAGATGGCTGTGCACCCCTTTCAAGTCAACATGTGGGCCTCCCACCCCTCTATCCTGACCTACCTCTGTCATCACAGGTTAGTTTTGCCTGTCCTTGAACTTCACGTAACAGAATCATACAGTACATGGTCTTTGGGGCCTGGCTTCTTCTTCTCCTGTAACAATAGCCAACATTTTGGCAGGTGCCAGGCACTGCTCCAACATATTCATTTACTCCTCACAGTGAACCTATGAGGTGGGTACAAACAAGGGAAGTGGGGCGCAGAGAGATGAGGGAACTCGCCCAAGACACAGGTCTGAAGCGGCAGAGTTGGGCCTGGAAGGCAGGCAACCTTAAGCCATGCTTGGATCTGAGAGGTTGGAGGTCTCATGTGCATTTTAAGGGCTGAAAGGGGCTACCTAGGTGGATCTGGGTCTTTGGAGGGCCAAATGGGCTAACAGAACTCAATGAAGCAAATATGTACTAAAAAGAATAAAGGGTTGTACAACTAGAAGGCAGAGTCATGACTCGTTTAATGTGAATAGGGTCACCATTTGTTTGCTTATTAAGCTAAGAAGCAATTATTGAGCACCTAATCATACATAGAGGGTCAAGGTCAGCGGGTTGAGAATGACAGAAAGTTCTTGCACCGTGGAGCTCATGGTTCAGAGAGGAAAGCAGATGTTTAAGGGGGAAGTGACAAGATGATGGGTGGAGAAAGGGGAAGTTCAGGATGATCTGGGTGTATGTTGGGAGAAACTGACCTTGTTTGCTGGGTCAGGGATGGCCTCTCTGAGGAAATGCCATTTCAGCTGAGACCTGAAAGGTCAGCAGAGTTGGAGAGGAAGGGGTACCATGCACAGGGAACAGCAGAAGCAAATGCCCTGAGGTGAGAGAGAGAAACTAGCACAATGATTAGAAATGTAAAGTCACTAGCGTATGCCAGTTTTCTGTAGGACAGTCACTTGTCTTGCTTTCATGGAAATAAAATTCCTCGTGAGTCTCAATGCTTCCTTGCTCTGATACATCTTGGTCACTGGATGTGACAGTCTCTTTTGGTCGCTCTCGACCATAAGTCGTTTTCACTAAATTTGAATTTTGTGACGCTTTGTTCTTTACTGGTTAGCCATATTAAGCAAAGTTAAACACATCCTGATGCAAGAGTATTGGGAAATGTGGTAAATTACTGCTGCAAAGATATTGCAGTACTTCTGTGGAAGTTATGCTAGACTTTGTCAGACAACCTGAGATGCTCGGTCCCTGCTTTCACTCCCCATCAGTGTCATTGCTGACTTGGATTCACTGCCCATTTCAACTGCACATTTTAGCAGTGGTTGCAGTTCACGTTCACCGTGATTCTTCGGATTACCTATGCCGTCTGGTCCCAGGCTGCCCAAGCTCTGATATGCATGCAGATTGCCCAGGGGCTGTGTTAAAATGAAGACTCAGACTAAGGTGAGCTGCAGGGGGGCTGAGAGCCTGCATTTTTAACAAGCTCCCAGGTGATGCTGATGCCCCTGGTCCAGGGAGTGTATTTGAAGAGGAGGGATCTAGGGTAGAGGACTGAAATGATCATTACGTTCTTTCAGTATTGTAAACGTTTATTTTTAAAGTGACATTACAGTTTCCAATGTAGGATAGGGATATGATTTTAAAATTTAGTTTTAGGTCCCAGGTGGGTTGAGGGATTTGCAACTAAAATCACCATATCCTAATATTTTTCCACGTTGCAGAAATGGAACTCCATGTCAAGGGGCTTTGCATCTTATTTTAAAGTCAAATATATGTGTGTGTGTATATATATATTTTTATATATATATATTTACTTATATATATATATATAAGTATATATATTTATATTTATATATTTATTATATATAATATATATTTATATATTATTATAATATATATTTATATATATTATTTACAAATATATATATATTTGTAAACATCGTCATTTAGTTTTTCATTGAAGAATTTCCTAATCACTTTGAGGTTTTTCACAGTATTGTGTATATAAAAAATTTTTTTTGGTATACTGAATTTTCTGTACCATTTTGTTTAAATCCCTCACTTTACTTAAAGCGTCATGCCAAGTTAGCAATAAGCTAATAAATTTAGACATGGATATGTTTAAAAGTAGAACTTTGGCTGGTGTTTCAGAACCTGTGCTCTTTATTAATATCACTTTAAAAAAGATAACTACACAGTATTTGTAACTGAGTTTTTATTGGCATGATAGTATCAACTTGATTTTCCCATCACATATCTAACAGTGGTTTCAAATTTATATTCAGTGTTTTCCAGGACACCCAAATGTTTAACTGAAGCTGAAAAGGAGTTGTATATTTCTTGGAAGATATTTATTAAATTCAATCATGTTAAAAGAGACTTTGACTGCATTGTTCACTATCAAGTTGAAACAATGCTTTAAAAAAAAGAAATAGAATGGGATATAATTTTTTTCAAAGATCTATTGCAATGTCACTTTTCCCACATATATTTGCACCATTGTTTTATTTCTGGCTTTCCAAATTATTTTTGCCAAGTTCAGTGTTTGTAAATACTTTATTACAAATTTTAAATAATCTTTCTCCAGTGTGACAAAAATCCCCTAAAATGTGGACATTTAGAAGTATTTGAGTTTAGAAGTCTATAAACCTAATCATAATTATTATCTGTGCTACATACATTAGGGATTAACTCTAAGATAATGAGTGATATTTAGCATCTCTTAACTTATCCCCAAATATTTTTATAGTACCTGCTAACATTTTAATAAATGAGTTTTGTATTTCATCCCCTAAGCAACATGTAATAGTTTTTTGCTCTTGATATTTGATTTATGCATAAACGTTCTGTCATGATGCTACCAAATTTTGTCAAATAATACTCCAATTTCCACACTCTTAAAATTAATTGACTCAGTGTCTGAATGCTAGATGTTGCCTTATCAAGAGCAGAATCATTTATATAATATTTTCAACAAAGACACACAAGCATTTTTTTCCATTTTATGTAGTCTCTCTTCTGTGGCACTGCTTTTCACTCTGTCCCATGTCTCTGCTGATCTTTTCTGTGTTTTCCCTCCTTTTCTCTCTATGCTTGAATGTGAATACTTTCTGCAGCGTGTCTTTCAATTCACTAATCCTCTGTTTTTCTGTCTCTGATCTGCTATGAATCCCATCAAATGCATTCCTTTTTAACAACAACTTTATTAAGGTATACTACATACACAATAAGAAACTGCACCTATTTAAAGAATATAATTTGATGAGTTTTGACATATGTAAACACCTCTGAAACCACAACCACAATCAAGATTCAGATCATTCTCATCCTCCTCCACAGTTGCTTCCTGCCCCTTCACCTCTCATCTCTCCCTACATCTAGTCCCAGGCAAAAATCAATCTGCTCTCACTATAGACTTGTTTGCATTTTCTGGAATTTTATATGGAATTGTGCGATATGTATTCTTTTGCTTTCAGCTTCGGTGGCTCAGTATAAAGGTTTTGAGATCATTCACGTTGTTGAGCGTATTGGTAGTTCATTCTTTTTAATTGCTGAGTAGTATTCTGTTGTATAGATTTAATGCATTTTGTTCATTCATTTACCTATTGATGGTTATTTGAATTGTTTCCGGTATTTTGATACTGTGAGTAAAGCTGCTATAAATACTCTTTTACAAGTCTTGGTATGGACGTGTGTTTTCATTTCCCTTGGGTAAATACTTTTGTGATAGTATACTTTTTGAGGTGTCAACTTGACAGTAGTCCCCAGTTACTCTACACTGTTCAACACTAATCAAAGGGCTGCAATGAAGGCATTTTTGTAGATGTGATTAGAGTCCACAGTCAGTGGACTTTAAGTGAGGGAGATTATCCTAGATAATCTGGTTGGACCTGGTCCAATCAGTGGAGAGTCCTTAAAAGCAGAGTTGAGGCTCTCCTGAAAAAGAAATTCTGCCTTGAGACAGCAGCTTTAGTCCTTGCCTGAGAGTTCCAGCCTGTCCTTCCTGACAGTCTGCCCAATGGATGTCAAATTTGCTTAACCAGCCCTCCTTCCCACCTCCAATTGCATAAATCAATTTCTTAAAATGAATCTCTTATTATGTATCTCCTACTGGTCTGCTTCTCACTTTGAGCCCTGACTGGAAATGGTTCCAGAGGAACAGACTCTTAAGGATGAGTTTTCTGAATTGGTTCTGGGTTTTCTTGAATTGGTTCTCTAACCTGGGTGGACTTGAAGGCACTAATGACTTTATTTCCAGTGGTAAAGCGGGTGCTGGGTGTCCACGGCATGCCGAGGCATTGGATACTCCTAATCAAATACCTATAGAAGTGAGGTCCTGAGTGATGGCGTATTTGCTACCTTAGAATATTTTAGTCAAACTAAGGAGTATAATGGGATTGGCTGGTTGCTCCTAACTGCATTGAAGAAAGGGAGGAAAGAAAAGGATGAGCTCAGGGGGTTAAATCCTCAGCTCAAGCTATGCATAGATGACCTGAAATCTTCTATATCTGCCTTGACAGAAACCTTTAAGGCCAAGATTCCTGGAAACCAAACCCAGAGCCTCATCCTGCAGGCGGCTTTTAGAGGTGCTGTTTTCAGTCTTTAGCAGGCATCTCCAGGTGAGTTACGGTGCAGCTCCTTAGGATTTTGGAGCAAAGCCCTGCCATCCTCTGTAGATACTACTCTCTTTTTGAGCAACAGCTTTTGGCTTGCTACAGGGCCTTAGTAGAGACCGAACTCTTAACCATGGGCCATCAAGTTACCATGTGACCTGAGCTGCCCATCATGGCCTGGGAGTTGTCTGACCCAAAAAGCTATAAAGTTGTGCATGCACAGCAGTGCTCCATCATCAATGAAGTGCTGTGTATGAGGTTGGGCTTGAACGAGCATACGTAAGGCACGAGTAAGTTGCGTGAGGAAGTGGCCCAAGTGCCCACAACCCCTACTCCTGCTATATTATCCTCTCTCTCAGCCCACACCTATAGTCTCACGGGGGCATTCCCTATGATCCGTTGACCAGGTGAAGAGAAAACTCAGTCTTGGTTTACGAAGGCCCCGCATAATATGCAAACTTGATAAAGATGAACCCCTGCAGCGCTGCAGCCCCTTTCTGGGATATCCTTGAAGAATAACAGCGAAGGAAAAGCCTACCTTTTGGTAAAGCCTTGAGCAGTGCACCTGGCTGTTCGTTTTGCCTGGAAGAAGAAATGGCCAGAAGCTCTGGTAGTCTAGAGGTCTTAGTTCCAAAGGGAAGAATGCTTCCACCAGGAGACACAAAAATGTTTCTGTTGGAAGAAACAGAATTGGAAGTTGAGACACTTCACCTGGTCACTTTGGGCATCTCATGCTTCTCAGTCAACAGGCAAAGAAGGGGTTCCCGTACTGGCTGGGGTGACTGATCCTGACTACCAAGGAGAAAATTTGATTGCTGCTACACAATGGAGATGTATTAATAATAGTTAATTTTTTTATTAAAACATTTTTTATTGAGTTATAGTCATTTTACAATGTTGTGTCAAATTCCAGTGTAGAGCACAATTTTTCAGTTATACATGAACACACATACATTCATCGTCACATTCTCTTTCACTGTGAGCTACCACAAGATCCTGTACATATTTCCCTGTCCTACACAGTACAATCTTGTATTAAGTTATAGGATGTCAAAAGTGGAAAGGGAGTATCACCCAAGGAGTTCGCATCTGCTTTTGGGGAAACTGTCATGTGTTTTGGTTGTGTAAAGGTTGGTTGTATCATGCTAGGTGGAAGTATGACTTTGTTATTATCTTTATTTGGAGCTTAAGAATAGTTAAGGAGATGTGCAGGAGGTGGTTTTGCTGGGTCTTCAGTCTTTTTAATTCTAGATATTGTAATGAGGCTGTAGTGGCATCTCATTGTGGTTTTAGTTTGCCAATCCCTGGATAACTAAAGATACTGAGCATCTTTTTATTGCTTATTGGCCATTTTTGTATCTTCTTTGGTGAAATGTTTACTAAAACATTTGCCCATTGTTTTATTCAGTTGTTTGTCTTATTATTCATTTGTGAGTTCTTTATATATTCTGGATTCAAGTCTTTTGTCAGATATATTGTATTGTACCTCCCCTCCACCCCTCTCCATCTAAGGCTTGCCTTTTCATTTTTTTTATGGTGTTTTTCAAAGAATGAAAGTTTTAAATTTTGATTAAGTTCAACTTAAGACTCATTCCTTTCATGGTTCCTACTTTCTGTGGCCTAAGAAATCTTTGCCTGTCTCAAAATCACAAAGTTTTTTTTTTTTTTAACGTTTTCTTCTAGAAATTTACTTAATAGTTTTAGCTTTGTGGGGAGGGTACAGCTCAGTTTAGAGTGCCATGCTTAGCATGCACAAGGTCCTGGGTTCAATCCCCAGTACCTCCACTAAAAATAAGTAAATAAAACCTGACTATCTCCCACCCTCCACCAATTTTTTTAAGTCTAATAAAAGCGTGTGTTTAAAAAATAATTTTAAGGGTGGAGGGTATATAGCTGAAGTGGTAGAGTACATGCTTAGCATACAGAAGGTCTTGGGTTTAATCTCCAGGATCTCCTCTGAAAATAAATAAGTAAACCTAACTACCTCCCCCTCCAAAAAAAAAAAAAAAACCCCTAAAAATAATAAACTTTAGCTTTTACGTTTATCATCCATTTTTACTTTCCTCAAGGGCCTCCTCCAGCGCTCCTCAGATCAGTCAATGCATCCCCACCAACCTTAAATCTAAGAGTCAACCTTGCCACCTCCCTGGCCTCAACCTTCAGCCAATCTATCATCAAGTCCTGGCATTGTACTCCCTGAAAAGTGCTCTATCGCCACCAGTCTACCCTGCCTTGACGTTAAGGCAGCCTCCTAACTGGTCCTCTGCATCAGCCCACACACTCCACTCCGCATTCAGTGCTCTTTCAGCGCCCCATTCCAGCCAGGCCAAGCTCTCATCCCTTGGACATAGTCAACTCCTTCCAAGTCAGCCTTCAGATTTCAGCCTTCAGATCTTTGACTGAATCAATCTCCGTCGCCCCTCCCCCAATACCGGTTCTCTTAGCACAATGTACCTCTCAGAGGAGACTTTACTATCTGCAAACTTTAATTTTGTGTGATTCACCTTTTAACGTTTTCTGTCTCCACCAGATCTAACTTCATGACTCTGTTTATCCCCACTTTGTACTTCCAGTGACCCGTACATGGCCTAGCACTCGGAAGGAGCCTCGATACATATAAAAGACGAACGAATAAATTAGGAAAATGGAGTAATAGAGGGATAGGCTGATGGCTGCTTGTGTTCTCTTCGGTGATAATACCGGACGTGAAACAGTAACAGCCCCTGCTCTCTTAGAGCCCCGCGGCGGCCTAACACCTGCTGGATGCGAGGAGGAAAGGCCTCGCGATTGAGGGTGGGGAGAACAGGTGAGGGACCGGAGAGGCCGTTAGAAATCCATTCACACCTGAGTTGATCTGGGCCTTCGCTGTGCAGGAAAAAAGGGCCCGGCCGGAGGAACTTGGTTGCCCGAGCTCTCGCCGGGAGGAGCCCACCTGCAGCAGCCCCAGGCCACCAGCTGCGGATCCGCTCAGCGCCCAGCGGCCGCGTGGGTGGGCGGGGGCGGGGCCACGCCTTCCCCGGCCATCCCCGCCCCTTCAGCGTGCGCGCCCCCGCCGCCGCCTCGCGCTTGCGCCGCGGGCCGGGGGCGGAGGTTGTGGGTGGCGGCGGCGGGCGCGTGCGCTCTCGTCCCCTCGCGCCGGTTCGCGCTCCCGCGCCGGGACTGAGGCGGCGGAGGCGGCGGCTGCGGCGGCAGTGGCGGCTGAGGCGGCGGCGTGGGGGGAGGGCCGGGAGGGGGGTGGTTGGGGGGGATGGACCTGGCGCGGCGGCTGCAGCGGCAGGAGCCGGTGCTTGAGCCCGAGCGACGGCGCTGGCGGAGACACCGGCTTCTCCTCCCCTCCCCGCCGGTAAGTGAGTGCCCCCGCCCCGGACGCTGGCGGCGGCCGCGGCCCCTCACGACCCTCTCCGCCCCGGGCGGGGAGAGTCGTGAGGGGAGCGTGGCCCCGCGGCGCCGCCGACGCGGGCCCGGCCTCCCGCTCGCGGCCTGGCGCGGCTCGGACCCTCGGTCTCCCCCGTTCGGGGCTGAAGCCCCGGGCCTAGGACTCGACCCCCAGCATCCCGCCGGGCCTCTTCCCTCTCCAGGCCCGTTCCGCTGTCATTTTGACCCTGGGGTTCCTCCCCCCACCGCCTCACTTCGCCATCTTCGCAGCACCCCTCCAGGGCCGCGGGAAGGGAGGGCTGTGAGCACCTGGGCCCAGGCCCAGGGACTGTTTGGAATCTGGCTCTGGTGGGGTCTGTGGTCTCACGAGCCCTCGCTCGCCCTGGCGCCCCCAGAAGTTGGCCACTAGGGCTCAGCCATTGCCACCTGAAACCAGTTTTGCACCTTTTGTTTTGATTTTGAACTTGTCGTTTGAGGGGAGGAGGCCTGCTGCACTGGGAAAGGGGAGAATAGGAGGTGCGCGGTGGGATGTGAATCTAGGCTGGCTGGCCTTGGCCCCAGGTGCCTTCATTAACCCTTTTAGGAAGAGAAAAGGGCCTCAGTGAGTTGCACATTCCCTGAAAGTCCAGAGATCCTCTAATAGCTTGCAGGCTTTAGCCTTTTCAGCGTAAGCAAAGGTGTGTGTAGTGTTTGTCCAGGGTTGTTTGGTTTAATCCCTAACACTGATGGTGAACATCCCCCAGGTGAGTCTGTCGCAGAGTTTCTTGAAGCAGCCCGCTTAAACTGTTGGCTAATCCCCCCTCTCCTTTGGTGACACCTTACACATTAGTCTTGGTAGATCGTAGCCACTGCTTTTGCAGGCTGCCTTTTCATCTTGACTTGTCATAGAGGAAAGGAAGATGAACACACACATATACTAACCCAAAATGGTTGCTATAAGTCTGACATACTTATCAGAGGTACCTGTACCATAAGCATCTCTATGAAAGATCTGAATTCCTAAATTATTAAAAAGCAGGTAGCTGCTTTACAGTAAAACTTTGATTTGCTATGCCTTTTGACCAATGTCTTATTGGAAGTTATTGATTAAACCAAATTCTTGTCTTTGAAATACAAGTATAGAAATTGTTTCAAAGCGTGGAAGGAAAAGAACCTTATGAAAATGTTAATGTGTTAATGACAGGATTCCTCCAGAAGGTAGATATATTCTTTCTCCACTTGTAGATTAGAAGGGTGAGACTCGAATTATGAGTAGGTGGTAGTTTTACTAGTGTATGTAGCAAATGCTGCTTATAGGTGAGATTTTAATGCAACAATACCTTGTCCTCTATCAACAGAGTTGGCTTGTATTTCTTTTGAAATCACACACCCACTCTCTGGCTAGTATAGAAAGATTAAAAAGCTGCTTCTGGTCTGTGGGCGGTAACCTTTTAATTTCTAAAAAGTTTTCAGCTGCTTACAGAGTAGATTGCTAATCAACAGCATAGGAAGAATTCAGCTATTAAAAATTTATTAGCATGTGATCTAGATCTGTTAAAATTACGAGCTTTTATTAAGGTTTGTCAAGGGGTGGATGCTGTGTACTCTGTATAGGAAATGAGATTTCTCAGAGTATTTGCATCTTCATATAAACAGAGGCACAATCAGTTGACAGTGTTATGACACCTTACAGTAGTTGAGAGAATTTTTTATGAGCACACAAAACAGTACAATGTGGTGAAGAAACTCAGTGACCTGGACTAGTTGGTGACCACCATTACTTTAAACTCTTTGCTTCTCCTCTCTACCAGAATATTCCCTTTTTCTACAAGAGTTCTTATGCCTATCATATATGTACAAAACCTGTAATGGCTGAGGGCTGAACTCCTCAGGGTGACATTTATGGATCACTCATTAATTAATTAATCAAACGTTTATTGAAACCTTACTTGGTTCCAAGATTTTTTTCTGGGTAAGTAGTGGGCTATAGTGAGGGGGAAGTCCCTGCCCTCAGTGAGCTTTATTCTGTGTGGTGAGAATGAGGATAGCAAATAAGCAGATAGAGGTAATTTCAGATAATGCTGTAAATCAGTGATTAGCAAACTTTTTCTGTAAAGGATCAGAAAGTATCTATTTTAGGCTTTATGGGCCGTACAGTCTCTGTTGCAGCTACTCAGCTCTCTTGTTTTCGTGTGGAGCAGCCACAGGCATACATAAACTAGTGTGTTTGTGTTTTCATTAAACTTTGGACACTGAAATCTGAATTTCATACAATTTTCCACTGTCAAAAAATGTTAAAATTATGCTCTTGATTTTTTTTTTCCCCCAACCATTTAAAAACATAAAAACCATTCTTAGCTCATCGGCCATATAAAAACATGAGGCAAGCTGGATTTGGTCTGTGGTCTGGCCCTTTATAGAAAAAGTTTGCTGATTCCTTATATGAACCATGAAAATAAAAGAAGCTGATGTGATGAGTGAGTGATTGGTGGAGGTGGTGGGGAGGCCTCACCAAGGAGAAGATTTGAGTTGTGGCCCCAAAGATGGAAGAGCTTTTCCTGGCAGATGAAATAGCAAACGTCTGCAGACGGAAATAAGCATCCATGTTCCCCAGCATTGAACTTCTCCCCATACTATATCATTCTTGCCTTTGTTGTTCTCAACTAGGTTGCCCTCCTGTCAGGTTTTAAAAGCCTACCCATTATAGAATCTCAGACTTGGAAGAGATCTTAGCTTCTTACCCAATTGCTCTCTTCTCATATATTCTCAGTGATTTTTCAGCCTCTGTTTGAACAGCTTTGATGACAGAAAATTCATTACTTTGAGGTAGCCTGTGCCATTTTTAGATAGCTCTAATTGGTTAGAATGTTCTTCTACATGTTGTAATAGGATTCAGCCTCTCTACCTCCTTTTCCTGATGCTGCCTTATGGTGCCCACGGAGTAAGCCTGCAGTAGGGTTGCACCTCATCCCCAGGATTCAGTTCTGAAATCAGTGCTTGAGACAAAATCATATAAGATGAAAACTATACTTGAAAATTCCTTAAACTGCTTAAAAAGCATAGTGTGCATGTTTTTGCATATATAGTTGTATATAATTCTTATGTATTTTACAAACTGAGAGTCAGTGAAGGAAGGAGCAAGAGGAAAAAATTATGTAGATATGTAGGCCTTCAAATAATTTTACCTTTCTTTTGTGTATATGTTTTTATTGAAGTATAATCATTTTACAATGTATCAATTTCTGGTATACAGCATAATGCTTCAGTCATTCATGAACATATATTTGTTTTCATATTCTTTTTCACCATAAGTTATTATAAGATATTGAATATAGTTCCCTGTGTTATACAGTATGAACTTGTTGTTTATCTATTTTGTATATATTATTCAGTATCTGCAAATCTCGAATTCCCAATTTATCACTTCCCACCCTCTTCCCCCTCTGGTAACCATAAGTTTGTTTTCTGTGTCTGTGAGTCTGTTTGTTTTGTAAGTAAGTTCATTTGTCTTTTTTTTAGATTCCACATATAAGTGATATCATATGGTATTTTTCTTTCTCTTTCTGGCTTACTTCACTTAGAATGACAGTCTCCAGATCCATCCATGTTGCTGCAAATGGCGTTATTTTATTACATTTTATGACTGAGTAGTATTTCATTATATAAATATACCACAACTTCTTTATCCAGTCATCTGTCGATGGACATTTAGGTTATTTCCATGTCTTGGCTATTATAAATAATGCTGCTATGAACATTGGGGTGCATGTATCTTTTTGAATTAAGATTCCCTCTGGATGTATGCCTAGGAGTGGGATTGCTGGATCATATAGTAAGTCTATTTTAAGTCTTTTGAGGAATCTCCATACTGTTTTCTGTAATGGCTGTACCAGACTACATTCCCACCAACAGTAGGAGGGTTCCCTTTTCTCCACAGCTTCTCCAGCACTTATTGTTTGTGGACTTTTTAATGATAGACATTCTGACTGGTGTGAGATGATACTTGTAGTTTTGATTTGCATTTCTCTGGTAATTAGCGATATTGAGCATTTTTTCATGTGCCTATTGGCTATTTGAATGTCTTCATTGGAGAATTGCTTGTTTAGTTCTTCTGCCCATTTTTGGATTGGATTGTTTGTTTTTTTATTATTAAGTTGTCAATTTTACCTTTTAAAAGAGCTATCAAATCCTTATCAGAGAGTGGGAGATGGTGGAGAATTTTAATATGTTTTTGCTTCCTTACAAGGTTAATTTTATTGTATTTATGCATTAAGCTTCTTATTGTACAAATATAAAACATTAATTTGTATTTGTTGATGTATTGTGAATATTAAGTGAGATAATATATATGTAAGCACCTGGCACATGGTAATTGGTCAATAAATGTTTGCAGGATTTGAATCTAAATTTCTGCTTCATTGGACTCACATGCACACTATCCTTTGAAAAGTTATAGAGAAGAACTTGGCCACCTGCTTCCTGTCTTTCCAAATTGGCATTTCCTGTTGTGGCTCTGTAGAGCAGCTGTCACTCTCTCTGTCCTTGAGTGTTAGTCACATTCTACCAGAGGTCAGCTAGTAAGTTAAATGGGCATATGATGTAACTCTGTTAGTTCTGCCACATGACCCTTGAAGCCTTTGAGCACTGCTATTATGTCTCTGATTTCGCCTTCACTTTTCAGGGCTAAATATTTTCATTTCTTTCAAAGTTTTTCCTTATTCTTCACCCTTCTGATTCTTGTATGTATCCTAGTTTATCATTGTTCTTTTTTACTTTGGTACCCTGAAGTACATTTTAAGGTACAAACTCAAGTTTTACCTCCTTGATGAAGTCTTCCCTTATAATTCTAGACCTTCTCTATATTCCTAAACACTTTTATCTGTACTTCTCAATTTAATATTTTTTATTTTTGTATTTTATTCTTCTTTCATGAGCATGTACTGTACCTCATAACGAGACAGGAAGCTTCTTGAGGTCCAAGACCATGTGTAAATATTTACAATTTTCTAAAAATAAACTTTTAAAATAAATGTTTTATTTAAAACAGCATTAGATTTAATGAATTATTGTGAAGATAGTACAGAGAGTTCTTGTCTATCCCACACCCAGTTTCCCTTATTATTAACATCTTACATTAGTGTGGTACACTTGGCACAATTAGTGAATCAATATTGATACATCATTAGTAAGTCTGTACTTTATTCAGAGTTCCACAGTTTTTTCCTTAATATCCTTTTCTGTGTTCCAGGACCCCATTCAGGATGATACATTACATTTAATAGCTATGTCTCCTTAGCTCCTCTTGGTTAAGGCAATATGTCCGATTTTCCTTGTTTTTAATGATGTTGGCAATTTTGAAGATAACTAATCAGTATTTTTGTAAGATGTCCTTCAATTGGGATTTGTCTGATGTCTTTCTAGTGGTTAGACTGATGTAATGTGATTTGGGAAGGAAGACCACAGAGGTAAAGTGTCATTCTCATGACATACCAAGAGTACATACTATTGACATGACTTATCAGTGTTACTGTTAGCCTTGATCACTTAGCTGGAGCCATTGTAAAGCTGCCCCTTTGTTCCTCCCTTTCTATACTGTACTCTGGAAGAAAGTCACTATGTGTAGCCCACACTTAATGAGCGGTGAGTTATGTTCCACCTCCTTAAGGATGGAGTATCTACATAAATTTCATTGCTCAAACTGTTGCAGCTTTGACCATTGGGAGTTCTTTCAGTTGGCTCCTGTTTCCCTTCCCTTTGGCATACTCCCATGGTTATGTGCGTGGGTGAATACTTTCTTGCAACATAAAATGCTTCAGGCTCATCTTTTATATATCATGCTCCAGTCCTATAATCAGTCATTTTTTTCCGGGACCTCTAGTTCCTTTTGTTGAAAAATGGTATTACAAAACCTAGATCTGGGTGCTTGATGTGCTAGTTGCTACCAGAGTATTGTTGCTTCTAGGCCCTCTGAGTAACAGATCAGGGAAGATAAGTGTGTATACATTAAGCTGTATATATATACACATACCTATAATTATTTCCATATGTAGCCAATTTTCTCTATATTAAGCTAAACATGAATTCATACTGATATCTCCAACTCTGATTCCTTACCACATGGATCATTCTAACCCTTCCACTTCACCAGTGAGAAACCTGGCTCCTGCCCTCTGGCATCCATTTACTCAATTCTTCAGTTCTAGTATACATGTGTAGTGTTTGCACAATTGTTAATCTGTCCCCCTGAAGGAAAACTTTATCAACTAGAGTAAAGTGCTTATGAATAGTTCTTTTGCCTTTAGTCTACAGACTCCACTTCCTTCCGTCATTACTTAGGGGTCAGCACCTTATTCCTCCACTCACAAATGAGGTTGTTTCACCTTTGAAATAGATTTAGATTGTTTTGTCACATTCTGCATTCCATGCTGAGATTCCCTTACCTCTCAAATGATTTTTTAAAATTATTTGTTTTTGTGTTTTTTTTTTGTTAAAGTATAGTTGATTTATTGTTAAAGTATAGTTAATTTCTTAATTGTGTCTAAATAATAATCCATTGTGTGAATACACAGCATTTCGATGATCCACTCATCAGTGATATACATTTGAGTTGTTTCCGCTTCTTGGCTGTTATGTGTAGTGCTGCTGTGAACATTCATGTGTAAGTTTTTGTTTGAACATGTTTTGGGTTTACAACTAATGTACTTCTTTTGATACATTTTATTTTTATATTGAAAGTAAAGTTACACGATGGTTTACTTGGGTTTAAGTGCTGAAAAAGTGCTACTTTCTCAGGGCATGATGTTTATCAGTGGATCCTGAAATCACATAATTTTCCCATTGTCTTTACAGAGTAAAGAATTTTGGTCCAGTCACTGTGAAGTTGGATTATAAGATCTGCTTGTGGCCTCAAGGAGTTTCTGAGTGTATACATTGTATTTGACGTTATGTATTCAGAGGGATAGTAGGCAGGATTCCCATTCTGTGATCTGTTTGGCATCAGTGATACTGCAGAGGTTTTACTCTTATCAACCGCATTCCCTCTGAGGTTTGGACTATAATAGAGTGGCATTAAACATTAGTGTTTTCTTTCTCCTATTTCAGTACCCAGCTCCGAGCTTCGTTTTGCAGTTATTGCTTTGACACCTTTGCTTTGATAGATTTGTTTTCCTCTAAAAGACTTGGCCAAAGTTTTCTTCTTTTTATGCTCAACATTGCTATTAAGTGTGGAAACACAGATCAGAGCCACAGTGAGGTACTGCTTAACACCTGTAGAATGGTTGCTTAAAAAGCAAAAGAAAACAAAACCAGAAAATAACAAGTGTTGGTGAGGATGTGGGGAAATTGGAACCCTTGTGCACTGTTGATGGGAATGTAAAATGATGTAGCCACTGTGGAAAGTCGTATGAAGGTGCTTCAAAAAAAAATTAAAACAGAATTAATATATGATCCAGCAGTTGTACCTTAGAGTATCTACCCAAAAGAATTAAAAGCAGGGTCTTGAGCAGAAATTTGTACACCCATGTTCACAGCAGCATTAATCACGATAGGTAAAAGGTAGAAGCAACCCAAGTGTCCATCCACAGATGGTAGATAAACAAAATGTGTATAGACAGAGTAGAGTATTAATTCAGTTTAGAAATGAAGGAAATCCTGACACAGTCTACAACGTGGATGAACCTTGAGGACATCATGCTCAGTGACAATAAGCCAGTCACAAAAAGACAAATACGACATGATTCCACTCATATGAGGTCCCTAGAGGAATCAGATTCATAGAGACAGAAAGTAGAATGGTGTTTGCTAGGCACTGGGGGGAGAGGGATGGGAGTTATTGTTTAATGGGGATGGGATTTCAGTTTTGAGAGATGAAAGAGTTCTGGAGATGGATGGTGGTTTCACAGCAGTGTGAATGTAATTAATTCCACTGAACTGTACATTTAAATGGTTATGTATATTTATGTATACATATTATGTTATGTACATAAATTTTATGTATATTTTACCACAATGGGGAAAAAAAAACCCTCCATGAATACTCAGCTTAAAAATAGATAAATTAGAGCTCATGCTTAGGATGCAGTAGGTCCTGGGTTCAATCCCCAGTACCTCCTCTAAAAATAAATAAATAAACCTAATTCCCCCCCCCCCAAAAAAAAAACACTAAAAGAAAAAATTAGTTCTATACTGAAAAAATAAAAAATTTTCTGCTTTGGCCAGTTTGGGGTAACCTGACTAGTTCATCAAAACCTAGTATTTTTCAGACTTCTTGAAAGTAAGGAACGTTCTTTGCTGTTTTTTGTAGCTTCTGAGTTACTTTGGGATTTCCTGGAGATGATGGAAAATTAACAAATTATATATTAACCAACATCATACTTTTTTCCAGGGAACTTCACTGTAGTCCAACCCTTTAAAAGGGTTTGTGTAATAGAACACAGCCCAGTGAACTAAAGATATTTTAATTTCACTTCTCTGAAAGACTGTTACTAGACACATAGCTTGTACTTTGGGACTTCTTTTTGTAAAAACAGTAATATTGACTCTGATTACAGTAATTTGTGATAGGTAATGAATTCTTTTAATCAAGTTATTTTGGAAGACAGATATTTTGGAAGATACATGTATTATGATACATGTATCTCATGTATCTCTTTAGTGCTTTTCTTAATTTTAGTATAAATGAGTCTGCTATCTCATCATAATAAAAGTTTTTGTCAAGTACTATATGTGTATTCTGTACCATTTCCAGTGCTCTTCATTTTCTGTGTAATTCTAGATTTCTCCCTGCTACGTTTTCTTTCTGAAAGAAGGACTTCTTTTTACCATTTCTTGTGGTACAGATTTGCTGGTGATGAATCCTTTCAGTTTTTGTATGTCTGAAGAAGTCTTTAATTTGCCTTGATTTATAGAAACTGTTTTCACTGGATATAGAATTCTAGGTTGAGAGTCTTTTTTCTTTCAGTACTTGAAACGTATTGCTTTGCTGTCTTCTGGGGTGCTTCCTTTCCAATAAGAAGTTGGCTGTCATTCTTATCTTTATCCCTCTGTACAGAATGTGTGGTTGTTTTCTTCTGGCTACCTTTTATTTTTCTTTCAATTTTAAAAAATTCTAGTATCGGGTGAGGGTATAGCTCAAGTGGTAGAGTGCATGCTTAGCATGCATAACGCCCTGGGTTCCATCCCCAGTACCTCCTCCAAAAATAAATAAACCTAATTACCGCCCCCCCCATTCTGGTATAATACACATAAAATTTACCATCTTAACTATTTTTAAGTGTACTGTTCAGTGGTATAAGTTACGTTTGTATCATTGTTCATCCATCATGGCCATGTATCTCCAGAATTCTTTTCATCTTGCAGAATGAAATGCTATACCTATTAAACAGTAATTCCCCAGTCTCCTCACCCCCAGCTCTTCTCAAATGACAATCTACTTTCTGTCTTTATGATCTTTAACTACTCTGAGTACCTCATATAAGTGGAATCATACTGTATTTGTCTTCTTATGACTGGCTTATTTCACTTAGCATTGTGTTGTCAAGATTCATGCATGTTGTAGCATACATTGGAATTTCTTTTTAAGGCCAAATAATATTCCATTGTATGTATATGCCACATTTAGCTTATCCATTCATCTGTCATTGGACACTTGGGTTGTTTTTATGTTCTAGCTATTGTGGATGCTGCTGCTATGAACATAGGGTGCACAAATAATCTCTTTGAGATCTTGCTCTTTCTTCTCTTGAGTATGTACCCAGAAGTGGAATTGCTGGATCACATCGCCATTCTGTGTTTAAATTTTGAGGAATTGCCATACTGTTTTATACAGTGGCTGTGGAAATGTGGAATGTTTTACATTCCCACCAACAGTGCGTAAGAGTTCCAACTTCTCCATATTCTTGCCAGTATTATTATTTTCTTTTCTGTTTGTTTGCTTTCTGGATAGTAGCCATCCTGATGAGTATGAGGTGGCTTCTCATTGTGTTTTTGACTTGTATTTTCTTAATAAGTTATGTCGAGCTTCTTTCATTTACCAGTTGGCTGTTCATGTATCTTTGGACAAATGTCTACAAGTCCTTTGCCCATTTTGAATTGGGTTGGTTGGTCTTTGTGATTGTTGAGTTGTAGGCGTTCTTTCTATATTCTGAATATCAGTTACTTAAATATTTTCTCCCATTCTATATTCCTATGGCTGCTTTTAAGATTTTTTTTCTTATCTCTGGTTTTAAGCAATTTGATTTTAATTATTCCTTGTTGAAGTTTTAATTTTCTTCATGTTTCTTGTGCTTGGTGTTTGTTGAGCTTCTTGTGTCTGTGGATTTATAGTCTTCATTGAATTTGTAAAATTTTTGAATATTATTTCTTCAAACCTCTCTCCCCCAGGATTCTAATTATACGTACATTATTAGGCTTCTTGATTTTGTCCCATAGCTCACTGATGCTCTGCTCTTTTTGCTCAGTCTTCTTGTATTCCAGGTTCCATTTTGGATAGTTTCTATTGTTATGTCTTTACATTACTAATCTTTTCTTCTGCATTGTCTTTATCTACTGTTAATGCCATTCAGTGTACAGTTAACCCTTGAACATTGCAGGTGTTAATCCACATATAATTTACGATTGGGACTAGATAGGGAGGTACCAAGATGGCAAGTAGAGAGGCTCACAGCTCGCCCTCTCCCACAAATAGACCAAGAATTACATCTACAGACCCACTGAATCTCACAGAACGCCTACTGAACTCTGGCAGAACGTCTGTCTGTTCAAAATACAGGAGGATTCCTCACAAAAACTGATAAACCATAAGGTTATACTGTAGCACAGGGAACTATATTCAATATCTTGTAGTAATCTGTGGTGAAAAAGAATATGAAAACAAATATATGTATGTTCATGTATGACTGAAGCATTATGCTGTACACCAGAAACTGACACAACATTGTAAACTGACTGTACTTCGATTAAAAATATGTATGTGTAAAATTGGCCCTCTTTATCCAGAGTTCCTCTGGATCCTTGGATTCAACCAACCATGGACTGTGTAGTAAGGAATGTTTACTATTGAAAAATAATCACATATGAGTGGATCTGCACAGTTCAAACCTGTGTTGTTTGAGGGTCAGCTGTATTTCATTTTAGGCTACCATATACTCTGTAACTGTAGTAGGTAGAATGCAGTGATGTGGCCGGTGTTAAGAAATAGTACCTTAATTTGCTGCCAATATGTAACAGATTCCTAATTCAGTAAGATACCTAACAAGGGTACACAAAACCATCATCTGTCAAATTAACTTTGATGTCCCTCAACTTACACATTAACTTTGCTTTTCTGCCAGGCCTACATATGTATTTTTGGCATGGTTATTCTATATTTTCTGCTGACCTAGACGACTGCATTGGTAGTTCTACAGTATTTGTTTTATAAGGCTCCGGAGTGCTTGGTGTTTTTGCCAGACTATCTAATAATACTTAACTGTGTTTCTTTGGTTATATGGCATGACCATCATCTTGCTATAAAAATATGAAATAGATTTTTATATTCTCTTTAATACACTCCTTGTTATTCATCAGCTGGTTTGTGTGCTGAAATGTACCTTTGATTGCTGCTGTCATTGATAACCTCATTGCCAGCTGGACTTGGCTGCTGTATTACTTCCATGTGATCTTCTAATGTTCACTATTTCAGCTTGAAAAATTTTGCTGGCTAACAACTGGTAATTGTTTTCCGGCCAGATATCTGCATTTAGTAGTATTTGTTTCTCTTCTTGCTCCTCTGTTCCAGCAGGTATTGCTGTCTTGAGGAGACACACCCGTGGTTAGCACTCTCTGCAGATGCTGACAGTTGGTGAACATAAGATTTAGAAGACGGTCTCCATCTTCCAGATTGGATCTCTCTTCATGTGGATCTTCTATTTCTATGTCTTTTTAAACAACACATTTTTTGGAAACATTTTGGATTACAGCTGTTCATCCTCATCTATGTAAACAAAGGAAAGCTATTGTGCTGGGATTTTGAGGAGGTATGTCTTTTTTTGTTTTGCAAAATTGCATCACTCAGGCATTCAGAGCAGTACTAAATCATAATATAACATTGACTCTTGGCAGAACTCAGTTCTCATTCATTCATTTGTTCCATTTTCCTTTCTCCCATTCTTTTTTCTAGCAGTTGTCATAGCTCAATAAGAACTTTCTTGATGTGCAGTGTAACAAGCTCATTTCTTACATTCTTTGTGAATGTCATTGGACTCTGGGTTAGCCTTTTAAGTAGCAGGAAGCAGTTTGAATTCTTATTCTTCAAGTTGAGATTGTGACTTTGGTGAACTGAGTTTGTTCCCATTCTGCATAGACACTGGGTGGTTTGGGAGAGCTTAGCATCTTCAGTATAATATATGGCTGTGTGATTTTATAGTCTGGTTTAGTATCGTTTGCAAGAGGAGGTGTGATGTTATGGATTTTTGAACTAAAAATTAAGAGACCTCAGTCCCAGTTTTGACATTATTACAGCTATGCTTTGAGAGTTAAGGTATGTTTGTTTTCTTACCTCTAAAAGTGTTATTGTTACTTGCTTTACATGAACCTCACAGGACTGTTGAGGATCAGATGAAAAAATTTGTGTGGAAGAGTATTATATCAGTATAAAGGATTGTTACTGCATTGAGGAGAGATGGAGGCATCCCTCTCTCTACCCCTGCCCTTGATGGAGGCTCTGGGGCTTGAACCCAGGACCTTGTGCAGGCCAGTACATGCTTTACCACTAAGCTATACCCTCCCTCCAGCATATCTCTTTTTTAATCACTCAAAGACTCAGATTTTTTTTCTGCAAACTTTTTGATGGTATAGCCCTGTCATGAATCTGACTTTTAAATCTTCATACTTAAATCGTGGTTGAACATTGGTGTTTACAGTGTGTAAGTATAGAGTAGGTGCTCATTATATTTTAAAAAGTGGGTCCGTTCAGTGTAATGCTGAGAAAACGTCAGTTTGTGTAATAAGGAACCATTTTATAAGATCTGTTGGATAGTGTTTTGAAGATAAACCTCATTTGTTTATTTTATGCATTAAAATACTTACTGAGTGCTTAGTGTGTTCTAGGCACTGGGGAAGGAAACTGTCAAAAAATCTCCACCATTATAGAGCTTATTTTTTATATTATATGGGGAGAATAAACAAGATAAATAAGTAAAAATGCAGTTTTTTAACCTATGATGACAAGTTCTAGTGAGAAAAGTAAAATTGGGAGAGAGGAATAAGGGCTTATTGAGGGGGAGGAATTGAGTGGTCACAGATGGCCTTACAGAGGAGGTGACATTTGAGTAAAGTCTTGAAGAAGGTGAGAGAGCAAGCCATGCAGATATATGAAAAGAGCATTCCAGGCATAGCAAATGGCAAGTGCAAAGGTCCTGAGACAGAAGCTTGCATGAGGAATGGCAAAGATTGGGGAGGGTGAGTGCTTATTTTGCAGTGCCTTACCGAAGTACTTTTCAAACTTTAACATGTGCATAAATTACTTAGGATGTTTTTGTTAAAATTCAGATTCTCATTTTGTGGGTCTGAGGTGGGCCCCATTTCTGGTAAGCATCCAGTTGCTGCTGGTCCTGTTGGTGCTCTTAGGACTTTAGCTTTTACACTGAGTGAAATGAGAAGCCTTTGGAGGGTTTTGGGCAGTGGTATGACATGGTCTGATTTCCATTTTGACACCGTCACTATTCTGGCTGCTGTGTGGGTAATAGACTGATGATGGATTGGGCAAGGGCAAAAGCAGGGATATCAGTTAGGAGGCCAGTGCTGTAATCCAAGTGAGAGAAGATGACAGTTTGCCCTGGAGGGTAGCAGTGAATATGGTGAAATATGGTCTGATTCTGGGTATTTTTTGAAGTAGAGTCAACTGGTTTTGCTGATAGATTGAATGTATGCGGTGAAAGAGAGGGAAGACTCCAGGGTTTTTGCTCTGAGTTCCTGGAAGGATGCTCTTGCCATTTATTGATGGGGAAGACTGAAAAGGGCAAAAGTTTGGAGGGGAAGAATTGGATCTCGGTTTTGGACATACATTATGGTTGCCTATTAGACTTAGTAGAGATGTTGGGTATGTAGTTGGGTTTATGAACCTGAAATTCAGGAGAGAGGATCTGCTGGGTGTACCTCAGGGTGTTATTGAAAAACAGATTGTATTTAAAGCCAGGGGGCTGAATGAGATCAGCAAGGGAGTGAGTAGAGATAGAAGTAAGAAGAGGGTGTAGAAGTTAGGTAACTCCGGAGTAGATGAGTTGAGAGATCTTTAGAGGTTAGGGAGATGAGGAACAATCAAAAGAGACTTAGTAGCAACACGCAGAGAGGTAGGAAGAAAACCAGTTAGGAGGGTATCCTGAAGCCAAATGAGGAAAATGTTGCAAGGAGTAGAGAGTGATCAACTGTGTCAAATTAGGATGAGGGCTGAGAATTAACCATTTTATTTAGCAGTGTGGAAGTTGTTGGTAACCTTGATAAGAATAGTTTCAGTGGGGCAGTGGAGGTAAAAGTCTGATTGGAGATGTTGCCTTTCCAACAGCAAAACATTCCTAAACCCTGAAGAGGTAGGACACTTATGTAAAAATCTGTAACTCTAGATAAATGACCTTGATAGGAGGAGATTTAAGATGTTTAAGTAGTATTATTAATAACTGGCTAGATTAATTGTTCATTTAAATAATACTGGAAAATGTACTTTGAGATCCTTAGGTTATCCTAAACCACCGATTCTTAGTTCCTAAATGTTTGTTTCATGCTGACAGGGTTTTAAAATAATCCTTAACAGTTATTGTGAACACGAAGAAATACGAGGATTGGATAGGAACCAGTTGGCTATCAGCTACTCTTTCCTACATTTTAGGACTGAAAGACACTTTAAACACTAATATTTGGGCTGTCAAAGGGGCTTGTAAGAACTTCGTCATACTCCTGTTTTGTGGTCGAAGTATCTAATCTGTATAGCGTCCTCAGCCAGATGAGCTTGTGCAGATAACCAAAGGTAGCTGTAACTTTGGTCTTGGCATTATAGAAGACTTCTTTTTCTTCATTTGTTGATTTAAACAGTATTTCATATATGTTTGGCTCTGTTGTACATGCTGGAGATACAGTGGATAAAAGTTTCTGCCTGAATGGAGTGTATGTTCTAGTGAAGGTGAAGTAGCAGATTGGGGCCAAAACTTGTTAGTGGTCTCAGACTGCTGCTGTCTTAATGCTGTGTGGGTACATGTAAAACCCAAAGAGGGCTGTTGTGAGCTGAGCTTTCCTTTTCTGACAGGACAGTGCTCAAATATTGTGGAGAATGTATAAAACGGTTAAGCAATTATCTGACCAACCTTGTTTGTGAAGAAAGAGGTTCAAATATATGAAGTTTATTGTTTATTTGTTTAGCTTGCCAGATCTTGTTTTTACAGTAGAGGGCTGAATTTCAGAACATTGATATTAAATTCCCTCTAGATCGTTGATATGCTTCTTTATTGGGCCATGGTGCCACTGTTTTGATTCTTGGTAATGTAAATAACATTTGTTTTAAGATCCTTAGATGAAAGGTGCCATTGAAACAGCTAAATGCCATCTTCCTGAGAGGTCTTTATCAAATTCCAGTATCAGTTGTTTTTCTGCCTAGACTTTTGTCCTCAGATAACTGTACTGTAACCCCGTGACAGAACTAATTCTTTAGTTGTGTGATGTGATGTGACAAAAACAGATCATTTTTCCAACAGGAATAACTCTCATTTTTCTTAGACTATGGGCTTATGAAATTTGGGTAGAGATATCTTTTGATGGTCTTAATCTTTTCAGTGGTAAGTATCAACATGTGAATTTTCATAGCCAGGAAGGAAGGGTAAATTATTTGGAATTCCAAATTTGTTCCTACTTTGAAGTTTTTTTTTTTTTTCCCTCTTCTTATTTTAACATGCTTGTTAGAGGTGTAGACACTACTGTGTCCTAATACAGAAATTTCCTGAGAGAGAATCTAAGACTTAAATTAATGTTTTTGAACTTCTATGGGAAGTATCTTTGTATACAAGAGTGGGCACTGGTCTAACATAGTGCCTAGCAGAGTTCTCTGCACATAGTAGACACTCAGTAAACATCCTGTTGTCTCTTCTAGGAGTTGGAAGCCTCAGTTCTAGACTTTGCTACCAACTACCTGTATAAACTTACTAGAATCTCTTACCTTTAAATCATTAGAATCCCTTCTAGCTCTGATGCAGTGACTCACTTTATTTTTAGCCTTATTTTTTAAAATTTAGTTTCAGTATGGCCTTGAAGTCAGTGTCTTGAAAACAAGCAAACACAGAACCACCAGACAGGTTGTACTGGGAAGTATAGTGAAATAACGTGTCCTCAGTGGCTTCAATCATTTGCTTGGCCACATGCTCTTTCCGTAGTAGAGTTACCTTATCTTTTCTACTCACACTGGGTTGGGATTAGATGTATATCAAACAAGTAGATTTCTTAGCACCTGTCCAAAGAGGATGGAATGGAGCTTCATGGAATGACTGATCATTTTTCCAGTCATACATATCCCTAAATGGTACCATGTGCGTTGTAGTTTGGGTTCAGAGGAATACTATTTAAGCAGTTAAAAAAAATGTTTTCTTAAGATAGGGTTAGAATAATCTGGCTAGTTAACCAAACTTTTTCAAAATTCTCATAAATTTTCCCCATGTTTAAATATGTCATGTTTTGGATAATGAATGTTAGTATACTGAAGAACTATAGTTATTGTCAAATTTCTAATATGATTTTATTCAGAGTTTGCTTAATTTCTTTCTGTAGCTAATTTTATTGCTCTTTCAGGTATTCTGAAATAGTAATTGCCTTTTTACCTTTTATTTTACAGAAATAACTGTATTTTTACCATGTTTTAGTAGTTAGACTTTCCTTGTGGTCCTAAAATGAGGTGACAGACTTGGCTGTTTAAAAAGTAGACTAGAGAGGATGGGGAAGAAGGAAATAGGTGAGGGAGATAAAAGGTACAAACTTTCAGTTGCAAAATGAATGAGTCACATGTATTACCAATGTGGGGAATATAGTTGATAACTATGTAATATCTTTGGTGAAATACTGTAACTAGATTTATTATGATGATCAATTTGAAATATATAGAAATATCAAATCACTGTGTTGTCTAACAGGAACTAATATAGTATTGTAGGTCAATTATACTTCAGAAACAAACTCATAGAAAAAGAGATCAGATTTGTTGTTACCAGAGGCAGGCAGGGGTCGAGGAGGCAGGGATTTTGGGAGAGTTGGATGCAGGCAGTCAAAAGGTACAAACTTCCAGGTATAAGATAAATGCTAGGGATGTAATGTACAGCATGATAAATATAATTAATACCACTGTATGTTATATATGGAAGTTGTTAAGAGAGTAAATTCTAAGAGTTCTCATAATAAGAAAAAATTTTTTTTTCTTCTAGTTCTTTAATTTTGTACCTATATGAGATGATGGATGTTCACTAAACTTACTGTGATTATCACCTCATGTTTAAGATATGAAGGATGGATTTTTGAGAGGTAAAGTTGAAACAAAGGAAATGGGGAGATTTTGTTTTCAATTCATAGGTAGAATGAATTGGAGGGGAAAGAGATTTGCATAGGTGAAGACAATTAGAAGTATCATGTTGTAATCCTGGAATCAGATAGAAAAAAGTATAAAAAACCTTTTCCTGCCCTATCCTGTGAATCACATCTATAAAAGCATTATCTGTAGACAAACGGTGCTCTCTCAAAGCATTTTTTTCTCAAAAGTATTTCAAATGTCAAACTGAAACTTAAAAAAAAAGTCAGTAGCATGTGACAGATCGTTATTTTATGAGTTTGCCAGTGGATAATATTGAATAAAACCAGTATATAAATTCTGTGTGTTTATGGTAAATAATGCCACGTGTATTGATTTCTGATCTTCCCTGTACGTGTAAGTGCAGAATTCTATCTGCAGCAATAGTGAAAATAGGAAGTATAGCTGTGGCTCTTTATATCCTATTAGGAAACAAATGAGATGAAGACTCAGTGAAGTGTATTTATTTCGTAATCTAAGTTTAAGAATCCGTAGGTTAAGGAGATCATGTTAAGGCTTCAGGGCACCCAGAGGTATATTCCATTTCGATCTGCATATCCTATTCTGTTGTTGAATAAAAGCGTGAGAGTCCATGGACTGTGGTGTGTGGTAGCTCTGATCTCTGATACAAGCTTCATGTGAATGACTTTTAAACCTACTTCTTTAGCCTAGCTTGCCTACTGGTTCCTGAAACGTAATGTCTTTCACCAAACTCACTGGCATTTTGCCATGATCTCTTTGCATTTCTGTATACCTGTACCTCCTGTAGATTTACTTATCCTGATTTACTGCTCATCATTCTCTTAGCCAAGTAGTCCAAAAACCTTAGGCCTTTGTGTTGATCACAAGTGTACATTTTACTTCTGAAATGTTTCTTCTTCATTGAACCTTCAGGATGTTCACTCATTCACTTTTTTTCCATTCATTTTTTGTTTATTCTGACATATTTATTGAGCACATAATATGTGCTAGGCACTGTACAAGGTACTAGGAATATAGTGATAAATAAGGCAGATTAGTTTCCTCCCCTTATAGAGCTTGTGATCCAACCTGTCATCATTTCCCATGCACCCTCTCTGAGTTACTGTGATAGCTATGCTTATTTTTTCTGGTTATAAATATAATACGTACTTATTTTAAGAAATGCAAGGGTTATTGAAATTTATAAACACTGAAAGTGGGAGACTGTATATTTTCATCCACCTGAGATACCACTGATAAGAATTTGCTATCATTTCTCTAAATTAAAAAAAAGTATCCAGAACTTTCTAACACATCTTTTTGCCTTTGCTCCCTTTCCTATCTTAATATTACAAATGATACCAGAGTTACTTTGTTAAAAAAATGGAGTTAATTGTTAATCCTTAGCCCAGAAACCCCTCAGTGTTTTTCTGTCATCCACAGAATGAAGTCTGAACATCTTAGCATGGCAGTTATAAAACATTATGTTTCTACCATCTACCTTTCTTGTTTCTCCAGGAACTTTCCCAGGAGTGGCCCTTCTTACAAGTGTAAATAAAAGGTCTCAAGTGTGCTGCATTAGTGTCCTCCCATGTGACAAATAATACTCTGAATAGGGGAGACAGTCTGATGTAAGTACAGTGAGAGTTTATTCAGCTTTCTTCTGGTGCTTGCCCTGTCCCACTCACCTTGGTTACAGGAAAATAAAAAAATTACAGGAGTGTTTTTAAAAATTAATGCAGAAAAGCTTAGAGAAGATGAAACAATCTGAAATTCCATCCCACAGAGATGATTACCATTAAAGTTTTTATGAATGTCCTTTCATACATGTCTCTTTGAAAATACATACACATACAGATATGTGAATATGAAGTAATTTTTCATAAATAGGATAATACTGTAATCCTGTTTTTCTTTTGCCTCAGACATAGGTTTTGGAGTTACTTGTGTAAGAGACCAGTGTTCAAGATAGTGTATTTCAAGAATGATGAGAAGCCTGAGCTTTCTGGAGCAAATATTACTGCTTAAGAGAGCAAGAAGCTGGTCTGATTTCCCTGACCATCCAGGTTAGAGTAGACATGCTCCCCTGGGCTTCCGTGGCACCCTGGGCATCCCATTGTGGCCTTTGCTGCAGTCTGTTGTTTGTCTGTGTGCCTAAATCAAAGCCCCCTGTATCTATGTCTTTGTATTCCTTGGGCCCAGCACAGTGCCTGACACCTAGTAGACATTTCATTGTTTGCTGAATGGATAATATGAATGTCTTTGGTGAAGTAAGATGGTTTTCCATGAAAAGAAGTTGCTGCATATATTCTTTAAACCATTTATCTCTTTTTGCCTTTTTTATTCATTTACCAAGGAGCCTTTTGGTATTATTTCAGTTTACCAAGGGGATTTTATTGCTGAGAAAACAAGGTACTGACTGTAACCTGGTTGACAGTTATAACTCTAATTATAAATTAATTAAATATTAGTGTTATGGGACAGATGGGTATGAGACTTTGGATAATATGAACCATTCCTCCCCTCCCAGAGTGTAACTATCACGTTAGATAAGGTGGTACCCAGCTTCTGTTTGAGCAGAGATGTAGTTGTGGTGTAGTGAATAGAAGGCTGGATTCAACTTTGCCACTTATTAACTCTGAGATCTTAGGCAAGTTCCTTAACCATTTTAGGATTTAGTTTCTTTATTCATTAAGTGAGTACTTGGAGTTTAGAGTCCAACTCTAAAATTTTATGTGACTCTGAAACAAAAGCCGTGCTTTGTCTTGGTCTGTTGAGGCCTAACCTGTACACTGCTCACTGTCTTACTCAAGACATATAAGTAAAGGTCAGGGAGTATAGTACCTTCGACCCTTAGAAGAACTACAGAATGAAGCAAGAAGTAGCTCTGTGATCGTTTTTAGAGGGAGTATGAACCTGCGAACTTCTTTTGCATTATTTCATAGCCAGTTTTAGATAAAAATAATTTTCTCATTTGAGAATAAGAGTATGGCTTTTGGGGATAGAGAAGGGGTTGATTTGGTTCCTTAGTTTCCTAGTCTTACTCTGGGTAACTGGTTCTATCCTCTTTCTTTTTCTGTCTCAGTAGAAGACACTTTTCTCACTCAGTAGAAGAATCTCAAGATTCAGTCTCATTGTCTGTGAAGCACAAAGGTTAGATTAATGATAGAACAGAGCCCAGAGACCTGTTTTTCTTGTTCATTTTGAGGTAACAAATCAAATTGCTTTATTTTTCCATGATTGGTTGTTTTCAATAAAAGAAGGCAAAATCTGACTCTTCTTACATCATATGCTTTGGGATGATGAGATTATTCTTTGGGATCCATTTTTAAAATTTCATTAAAAAACTGAGGTATAGTTTTCAGTAAATGCTCAAATCTAAGATGTATATATGGCTTAATGAATTTTTACGTATGTATGCAGCATATATATGTAATTATAACCACTAGTCAGATCAAGATACAGAGCATTTTCCTCCCTCTAGAATTCCTTTATGCCCCTTTCCAGTCAGTACCCTCTTTTTGAACTCTTTGAGTGGTTTATTATTCATGTTAAGAAGCCAGTGAAAACAAATCTTGACCTCTTTTATGTTTCATCAGTAATTTGAATCTTGAATGCTATAATAAAGTCTGATCTGTAGATTGTGAGGTCTGTAGCCTTTTGGAAACAGATACGGCATAATTGTGTTAAAATGCTTTTCTAGTGAAACCCTAATCCAGGGTACAGAGGAGTAGTTTTACATTGATACAGTGGCAGTGTTGTCTACCAACATTTTCTTCTCTGTGTAGATTTTTTTCCTGACAATTTTTGAGTTGTCTGAAAGTAAATTTATTTGGCAAGTTGTAAGTACGTGGGAAAGGGAAATTTGTCTGAATGATGAACTTGTTCCAGGTCAGTGAGTTCTGTTCTTCCTGCTACCTGTGCCATTGTGTAACCCTGTGAACGAGGCCTGACCTCATTTGCTATGTCTAACATCTGTTGAGCACTCTTGTCTGAGGTGCTGTGCGCGGGTCTTCCTGAAGTGCTGCGGTGCCGCCTCGGCCCTCCTGCTGTGGCTGTGGGTCATGTGGTTTTGTTCACTGATTCACGTATCTGTATCTTTTATCTTAGAAGGTGTAGATTTATGGACAGGTTAAGCAAAGATAATACATGGAGTTCCTGTGTGTCATGCACGCGTTTTCATTGTTGTTAACATTTTTTTTTATTAGTTTTTTGGAAATATATTTCACATAACTTAAAATTCACCCAAAGTGCATATTTCAGTTTTAGTATATTCACAGAGTTGTACAACTATCACCACAGTTTGATTCCAGAATATTTTCGTCACCCCCAGAAGAAACTGTAGCCACTTATCAGTCATTCCCCATGTCTGCCCCCCAGCTTTGTCCTAGGTAGCCACTAATGTACTTTCTGTGGAGTTACTTATTCTGGACATTTCATATAAATGAACTTATACAGTGTGTGGTCTTTTGTGACTGGCTTCTTTCGTATAGCATGTTTCCAAAGTATGTCCATTCTGTAGCATGTATCTGTTCTTTTTCTTATTGCCAAATAATATTCCATTTTACGGGTATGCCACATTTTGTTTATTCATTTTTTAGTTAGTGGACATTTTGATTAATTTCACTTTTTGGCTGTTCTGAACAGTGCTGCTGTGAAATTTGTTTGCAGGGCTTTGTGTAGACTTACGTGTATCTGCCTAGGAATGAAATTACTGAGTCCTGTGGTGACTCTTCAGTTAAGCATTTTGAGGAGCTGCCTGCCTGGGCCATTTTACATTCCCACCAGCAATGTATGGGGGTTCCAATTTCTCTACATTCTCTTCAATCCCTTGTTGTATTGTCTGTGATTTGATTTTAGCCATCCTAGTGTGTGTGAAGTTGTATCTCACTGTGGTTTTGATTTGCATTTTCCTAATGATTAGTGATGTTGAGCATTTTTTCGTGTGTTTATCAGCCAGTTGTATATCTTTGGAAAAATGTTTTCACATTTTCTTTCCCTATTTTTTAATTGGGTTATCTTAATTATATTTTGTCTTGTTTTTACCAATGAGATTATAAGTCACTTCTTGAAAGATTATAAATCACTTGAAAGTTTTTAGCCTTAAACAGTAATTCTTTAAATAGTAATTACTTAGTGTTTCTGCTTACCTTTACTCCCTCTCCCACTTTTCTCAAAGCACTAAGATTGTGTCATGCAGGTTGAATTCTCATAATAAGCCCATTTGATTTGTTTTCCCCTTTATTTGACTGCATATAAAAACAATGATTGTTGGAAAATCATGTTTGTTCAAATCCTGGATAGTCTACACATTCCTAGGTTAGTGGAGTAAAGTTTTTAAAAATGCTTTTTACTATTTTCTTTGATTATAAAAGTTAACAGATTTGTTATATATGAAATATTTTAAAAGGCTCAGATAAATATAAATCAGAAAGTTATAATTTCTATGATAATTTTCAGTGATGACCAGTGTTACAATTTTGATTTGTATGTGCACTGTAGACTGGTGCAAACATACCTATAAATACACATGTGTATCCAGATAATAGTGTCTATACTGTTTTGTTACAAGTTTTTCCCTCCATTGCACTTAATATATTTTGAACAGATTTCCATCCATATAATATTTTGTGGAGTTAAATTTTGTCATCAAGTTATTAAACATCTATTTCTATACATGGTTGTATTAATGAGGACTAGTTGATTCTTGAGTGTAGAAAGGTAGAGAATGTTTAAATGGACAGATAACCTGTAAAAGACTGAAATGAGAACATTCTCTAACACCATGTACAAAAATAAATTCAGAGACTGGATACTATAAAACTCCTAGAAGAAAACATAGGCAGAACCCTCTTTGACATAAATGGCAGCAGTATTTTTTTGGATTCATTTCCTAGAGTAAAGGTAATAAAAGCAAAATTAAACAAATGAGACCTAATGAAACTTAAAAACTTCTGCACAGTGAGGGAGACCATTGACAAAATGAAAAGACAACCTACTGAATGGGAGAAAATATTTGCAAATGATATGACTGATAAGGGATTATATATCCAACATATATAAATAGATAAATAGCTCATACAATTCAACATCAAGAAAATAAACAACCCAGTTAAAAAATTGGCAGAACTGAATGGACATTTTTCCAAAGAAGACATGCAGATGGCCAACAGGCACATGAGAAGGTGCTGAACTTCTGTAATCATAAGAGAAAGGCAAATCAAAACCACAATGAAGTATCACCTCACACCTGTTATCAAAAAGACCACAAGTAACAAATGCTGGTGAGGATGTGGAGAAAAGGGAACCCTCCTACACTGTTGATGGGAATGTAAATTGGTGCAGCCACTGTGGAAAACAATATGGAAGTTTCTCAAAAAAACTAAAAGTATTACTACCATATGACCCAGCAGTTCTACTTCTGGGTGTGTATCCAAAAAAATCCAGAAATACTAATTTGAAAAGATACATACACCCTAATGTTCATAGCAGCATCATTTATAATTGCCAAAATATAGAGGCAACCTAATTGTTCATCAACAGATGAATGGATAAAGAAGATGTGGTGTGTGCATATGTGTACACACACACACACACACACACACACACACACACAGCCCAGAATACTACTCAGCCATAAAAAAGAACAAAACTTTGCAATTTGCAGTGATGTGGATGAACTTGGAGGGCATTATGTTAAGTGAAATAAGTCCAGATAGAGAAAGAAAGTACTATATGGTATCACTTATATGTGGAATCTAAAAAGTACAGCACAATAGTGAACATAACAAGGAAGAAGCAGATTCACTGGTATAGAGAACAAACTAGTGGTTACCAGTGGTGGGAGGCGATGCAGGGGTGGAGGAGTGGGAGGTACCTATTACTGGGTGTAAGACAGGCTCAAGGATGTATGTACATCATAGGGAATATGGCCAATGTTTTGCAATAACTATAAATGGAAGGTAATCTTTAAAAATTGTATGAAAGATAAAAAGAAAAAATCTTTCTGTAGTGACAAGTAAGTGTAACTTTGAAACATTACCTTTTTCTTTTTGAATATTTAAGACATAAATATGATTATAATACTAGATTGTTTGAAAATTTTGCAATGTCTGTGGCAAAGTAAAGGAAATTATGCTGTAGACAAGTCAGAATCTCAATAAATAATTTAAAATAGGGACTACAAGATTATTTTTGTTCCTTTAGATTACTGCTATTAGTTTTTTTTATCAGTTTATCATGTACTGTAATTTACATTAAATTATTGCTTTGAGAGTGTGAGAAGTAATAAAATAACTTTTTTTCAGATATATTTAAGTCATGTATGAGATTCTTTATAATTAGTTACTTAAAGTAAAAAGTCATTAAAGCTATCAGAAAAAATCTTAAATTTGATCTGTGCCTATGAATAAGGAAGTCTTTTCTCCAAAAAATATGTTGCAAACCAAGTGGCAGTCAGGTAAACAGGGAGTAATTTGGGATTTGTATATTTTAATTCTTTTTCTTAGCCACTTGATCTCTGCACACGCTTGCAGGTGTTTAAATATGAAAACTTGAAAAAAATTTTTTTTGATTCTCAGAACTGAAAACATTTTCTTACAAGAGCATTATGTAAAATGAGAGATTATTCTACAGATGATCCTTAATGACCTGTAATGCTTTGATTTATTCTAATTTTTCGATGTCTTGAAGTTGTTAGTAGTTTGTGGTGATATCCTGGAGGACAGCATTCAGATACTGTATGTTCACATTGTACAGTGTATCCCCATTCAGAGAGGCAGCTGTGGCAGTCTGGACATTTAGGTTCCAGCTCTAACACATGTTGGCTTTGTGACCTTCAACATGCTACTTAAGCCTCGTTTTTCTCATCTGTAAAATGTCATGTAACAGCAAGGACCTCACAGGATTGCCATGAGGATGAAATGAGATAATGTGTTAAGAAGTACTTTGAAACTGCAGTGTGCTGTGCAGATGTGAGAGGGTGCTGGGAAAGAGGTCTCTAAATCTGTTAAGTGCAGTAGTTTCATATTACTAGCTTTTGTCTTCAGTTTACTGATTCTCCCTGCTTCCTATAGATTTGTTGATAATTAGGCTCAACTAATGATTTCTTTTTCTTACCAGATTGAGCAAAAAACCGTGAGTGACAAGAACATCCCACATAAAAGTTAAGGTGGTTGTACCCAGATAGTAAGAAACACCTGATGCAGTATTCCAAGTGGGACCCACTGCTGTATGGGTCCCTGGCATTTCCTGAAAATAAGTGTTTTTTTCTTAGCATTTAAAAAAAATTGAGATATAGTTGATTTACAATATTATGTTAGGTGTTGAATATAGTGATACAGAATTTTTATAGATTATACTCCATTTATAGTTATTATAAAATATTAGCTATATTCCCTGTGCTGTACAATGTATCCTTGTAGTCTCTCTTTTTTTTTTTAAAGCTAATACTTATTTTCTGCTTAGTGCATAGCAGGCTCCATTCTAAGTGTTTTACATTTAATCTTCACAACAACTCTATGAGAGTAGATACTGTTGTAACCTATGAGGAAATTGAAGGTTAACAAATTACTTGTGGTGGGTGCTTTTGGGTAGAGCTCAGTCTTGTTCTGTTTGCACTTCACATGTTTGCAGTCTTAACACATTTTTGCAAAAGATTACTTCTGTTAGCTTTCAGCAATAGGTTATAAATTTTATCTTTGATTACCTCTAGAAGGCCTGATAGATTTCCAGATAGTTAAAAGTTCAGGGGTAGTGTTTCAATCTAACTCTTAGAAAAATTTGAAACAAATGATAGGTGTTGGTAGGTACATAAACCCCCTACTTTGTCAATTCTTAGAGGAATGCCTTTTTTTTTTTTAATCTTAATGTGTTGACATGGTATGCATTTATTATGGTAGCATTTCCCCTCAAAAAGTTGTTATTCAGGTATAGGTATGCCTTTTAATCAAGTGATGAGGTCTAGAATCAAGAAAATACCGTATTAGTCCATTTGACTTTAATTTTTTAGATCACTGCTACTATTAGCATGCCTTTTTTGGCCCCATGCATAGTCTTTGCGTGTTCAGTACTGACAGCTAGAGTGTCTTTTAGCCAGCTAAGGTTGTAGTCGCTATGGGTTCTGAGACTTGACTTTGTATTCTCACTCTTGTGTTTAGACTTTCTGTAAGAATATCTTGATGACTCAGAGACAGAAGTACCTCACTACGTGTTTTGCCTTAATGTCTGCTGCTAATTTAGTGAAACAGCTAGTAGAGGGGGGAAAGTTAGCAAATAATTTCACTAGAGACAGGACCAGAATTAAAACTCAGAAGTCCAAGGGCGGTTAATGTTTATTGGATAAATTCAAAACATTTTATTTTGAGAACTTATTCTGCCCATGTCCTTGTCCCTGTTCCCTGGCAACCAGTAATCAGTTCTCCATCTCTAGTTTTGTCATTTTGAGGATGTTTTATAAGTAGAATCATATAGTATGTAACCTTTTGAGATTGACTTTGTCTTATTCACTAAGCATAATGCCCTTAATATCCAAGCTGTTTTGTCTATCGGTATCAGTAGTTCTTTCCGTTTTATTGCCGAGTAGTATTCCATTGTTAGTTTAAACATTCGCCTGTTGAGGGACGTTTGCACTGTTCCCAGTTTGGGGTGTTGTCAGTAATGCTGCTATGAACATTCATGTACACGTTTTTCCATGAACATATGTTTTACTTTCTCTGGGATAAATGCCAAGGAGTATGTTTGCTGGGGTGTGTAACTGAATGTTTAATTTTATAAGAAACTACCAAATTTTTCCATAAGAGCTGTACCATTTTACATTCCTATGAGCAATGTTATGAGTCCACTAATATCTTCTTATTGCTTATTCATTCTTTTTCTATCGTGTAGGTGATGGTTGATGCTAAAAATTAAAGAAAATAGGTTAGAAAAGTCATTAAAAGGTCTGTGCATTGACATAGCTATTTTAGCAGAATATACAGTTTCTCTCAGGAGAATAAAATTATAGTTTTTTTAGACCATTTGCTGTGGCAGTCTTCTTTTGATGTTGTTTGAAGACATTAATAACTTTAAGGAATAAAATAGGTTTGTTAACTAAACTTTCGTGCTGTCATTTGGCCGTTTTGGCATCTAAAGAACCAATGTTTCTTTTTCTCTCTCATAATTTCTTTAGATATGTTTATCCTTTCCTAAATTGTTAATAATTTCTGATACTACAGCCCCTGTGTCTTATATTTTTAAATTCATTTGCCTTTTAATTTTGTCATGAATTATTTTATCCACTGTTTTTAATGACTTAAAATTGTTGAGACATCATTGAGAATTGCTTGCTTACCATCAAAATAGGCGCCCCTAAGCAACCATATCCATACCCAGGCTTACTCAGTCACTGAAATAGTGTGAGGCTTTTTAGGCCAAGGAAGCTATCCAAGAATTTTGTGAATAAGGCTGAGAACTGACTTTGCCAGAACTCATGGGGAAGATGTCTTTCTTGTTTTGTATGGTGGAAGAAGGTTTTTCATCCAAACATTGCCCTGATTTCATCTTCTTTTCCCACTGAGGTTTTGTTTTTGTTTTCGTTTTTTTAATATCTAGAGATTTAAACTTCTTTAAATGTTATTATTTGGTAAACTATTATTTTTGGTATTTATCTTGAGATAAGTTGCGTGAGAGGTTCAGATTTCAAGATAAATCAGGGATTAGTCTTCGCTTGAGACTTGACCACAAGATGTAAAAAATAAGTAATTTTATTTTGAAAATTGTAATTAAACAGATTTAGATTGCTTTATCTTAGAGTGTTCAGTGGAGTTTGACTTTTCAGTGGTTTCTTTCTGTAAATAGGAAGCCATCAGAAGAAGGCCTGTGATGAATAAACTTCATTATCCCTGCTTAAGGGACCTTGCAAAAGGAATTAGATGAAAGATCGTGATGATGGGCACTTGGCCTGGTATTGAATGATTTGTGATTCCTGGCAACTGAACTTTGACTCAGGCAGTCTGGACCACGCTGGATGGTTCTTGAGCATGGTTCATGCATTTGTTCATTCATGCAACATGTTTTTATTGAACTACCCAGGCATTAGGGGTACACTGTAGAGCAAAACTTGATGAGATACCATTTCCCCATGGAACCTGTGGTCTGATGGAGGAGGTAAATATTAAATTAAATGTTAAATTATAAGTGATACTAGTGAAATTTGACCAGGTTAAAAAGTGCATCTTCAAGAAATGATACTGGTAGTGCTTTGATTTGAAGGAAGACTAGGTATTAACTTGGCAAAGAGAGGAAGGATGATTGTTCAGGCAGAAGGAACAGCAGGTGCAAAGGCCCTGTGGTAGAAAAGAAAATGGTGAGATGAGGGACCTGATTAAGGTTGTGATAAGTGAGAACTAGAGGGAGAAGGAACATGGTTTGGGATAAAGAGATAGGCCTGCTCTTGCAGGTTTTTATTAAAGATCATGTTAAGTGTTTGCCTTTATTCTAAGAGGAACAATGAATGAACTGTTAGAGGGTTTAAGCAAGAAATGATAAGGTCAGATTTGCTTTTTGATGTGAACATTTTTTACTGTGAGGCAGAGAACAGATTGAAGGTCTACCAGAGTGGATGCAGGGATACTGGTTAGGTACTTAGTCTAGTTCAGGTGAGAGATGATGGTGACTTACTTAGACAAGAGTGGTATTGCTGGAGACAATAGAAAGGAATTAGTTCAAGAATATTTAGGAGGCATGGTCATCATTTTGTAATATATAGAAACATTGAATCAGTATCTTGTGCACCTGACCAGGAACTAACATAGTGTTGTAGGTCAACTATACTTCAACAAACAAGAAAACTTACAGAAAAAGAGATTAGATTTGTGTTTACTAGAGGTGGTGGGAGGGGGAATTGGATGAAGGCAGTCAAAAGGTGCAAACTTAGAGTTATAAGGTAAATAAGTACTAGGTAAATAAATAATCATGTAAAACATGATTATTGTAATTACGATTTCTGTATGTTATTATGAAAGTTGTTAAGAGAATAAATCCTAAGAGTTCTCATCACAAGAAAAAAATTTTTTTCTTCAAATTCTTTAATTTTGTACCTATTATGAGATGATAGGTGTCTACTAAACGTATCGTGGCAGTCATTTCATGGTGTATGTGAGTCAACTCATTATGCTGCACACTTTAAACGTATACAGTGTTGTGTGTCAGCTATATCTCAATAAAACTGGAAGAAAAAAATATTTAGGTGGCACAGTCTGCAGAGTTTGGTGATGGGTAGAATATGAAGGGGGAGAGAGGACTCCAGGTTTCTGGCTTAAGCTGCTGAGTACCCATCACTGAAAAAAGGAATACTGGAAAAAAAAAAGGTTTTTTTTTTGTTTTATTTATTTATTTATTTTTTTAAGGAAGATCATGATTTTTTGAAGTACCCTCTGGTGATAGCCAGAAGGAGATGCCTTAGTGAAGGAGAGAACTCATTGGTTAGATTTATATATACCCTCTTACTGTGCTGTGTTTGATAGTATTCTGTTCTTAAGATACAAATAAACACACATATGGGAATTGCTTTTCCATAGTGGTGTGCTTATCTGTACATTTCCCATCCTGTATGTTTTTATTTGTTGGTGTGTAGTGCATTTTTAACCAAGGAGTAGGTATTGGGTAATACTTACCAAATGAATGATTAAATTAGTAATTTCAATGCCTTCCAGAAATACTATTCTCCTGCTTGTGTTATCTGTGTTGGCAAATAATTAAGGCTGAATTATTAATTGATATTTGCAGTTAATTAATAGTATACTCTCCCTATGCAACAATCCCTTCCCCTTCCATAAACTTTTTTTCCTAGAATTTTATAAATTGTTAAGATGAAAATGACCTGATTGCTCAGAAGCATATTACCTAATGGAATCAATGTAGAAAATTAAAAATAGCTCTCTGCATGGTATTATTTGGCTTTGAGCTATTTAGTTCTTTATTTATGCTAGCTGGTTCATAATTTGATGAAAGTAGCATATCTGAATATTTTCTTGTTCTTTTAATCACTAAAAAAAAATATGTTGAATTATCATTGTATTGTCTTTTATTACTAAGTTATCTTCATTTCTGTTGAGCAGATGTTTGTTCTAAGGGATTTATATGGCAGTCTTTTTTGATTTACCCTGTTGGAAGTTTGATCCACTCAGCTGACAGCTTTATTTTTCTTTTCTCAAAAGCTGGAACCAGGCCTACAGGAAGGAAAGGAACATATGCCAGAGCGAAACACTGGCGTTGCATGGGCCTGTGGGGGTGCATATTCAGAAGCTTTGCAATTGGTTGGCCTGGATCTGTCAAAACACGTTTGGTCGACTCTGGCTATGCCATGGTTTATTTACATGCTTCTGAGTAGTGATCCTGGGAATGAATGCATTATGAATACAGTTTGGAAAATTCTGTAGATTGCTCAGAGAGGGAAAAAAAAAAAACCCACCCGAGAAACCCCACCATTGAATGGGTCTTAGGTTCACTGGTTTAATTTTTTGTGCATGCTGTCTAGTGATTAAACCTTTGCCTCATCTCAGCAGCAGCTACCAGTATTTTGAATTCAGGTAGTTCATGGAATGGACTTTGATAGGAAGACAAAATATGAAATGGAATACATGTTAGCTCTGACCTAAGTAGATACTGTTAGCATCAGTGAGTTGGATATAAAATAAGCTTTTTCTTCTGGTTTTAGGAAAGCGTAGTGGGGGAAAAAAGTAGGTTTCTTTTCTAATTTCCATTGATCCAGCTAGGATATTACAGTGTCTTGCATTTTTAAGACATTGAAACATTTGTTTAGTTGAATTGTGGGACAAAAAAACAAGACATTCTATATTTGAACAGTGTAAGTAGAAGAACATGAATTGAAGAGATAGTGGTATCCTTCCACATTATTTTCTATCAGGATTTAGACTTTGTAAAGATTTTGCATTTATCTTTACAAAAGAAATGCAGGCACTTCAGTAAAGTACTAACAGTAAAGTACTAACAGCTAATTTGAGTATTAATTAGAATAGAATTTACAATTTTGCATTAAATGTAATCCTTCCTAAATTTTATTCCACTATAATGCAGTTCTTTTTTCCTTCTCTCTTGCTCTACGTTCTCTTATTGTTTTTACACACTGCTGCTTAGAACCCTCCTTTTATTTAAATAAATATTAGAATTGATATGTAAATCAAGAGTTAAATTGGCCTCACCTGCGAAGAAACGCACAGCCCACCAGATTCTGGGGGGAAAAAAGATGCTCTTATAGCTACCATTAACTGGGAACTTCCTAAATGGCAGACATGATTCTCATGTATTATTTCTTTTAATTCTTACAACAACCATATGAGGTAGATGTTATTATAGAAAATGAGACTGAGCCTTAGAGAGCCAAGATTCTCTTTGTTAATAATTATTAAAACTGATAATCAGATTTAGAGCATTTGATTCTGAGACCTGAGTGCTTTTTTTTTGTTGTTGTTGTTTTTTAGTGGAGGTACTGGGGATTGAACCCAGGACCTTGTGGATGTTAAGTGTGCACTCTACTACTGAGCTATACTGACCCCCCGAGACCTAATATTCTTACCTGTTATTCCATACTCCTTGCATTTTGCATTTTTTTCCTGATTGTCTCACAGTTCCTGGCTCAGTGTTGAGTATGCAGGTGTTTAAAACTAATGTTTGTTTCTTTATCACTTTATTAAAAATTTTAAAATTTTTATTAAGTAATTAATATATAATAAATTGCCCACATTTAATTTTTTTTTAAATTGGAAGTACCAGCCATTATAATATGTCAATTTCTGGTGTATAGCACAATGTCCCAGTCATGCATATACATACATATATTCATTTTCATATTCTTTTTCATTAAAGGTTATTACAAGATATTGAACATAGTTCCCTGTGCTATACAAAAGAAATTTTTTAAAATATATTTTTACATATAGTGGCTAACATTTGTAAATCTCAAACTCCTAAATTTGTTGCTTCCCACCTCCCTTCCCTGGTAACCATGACTGTTTACTATGTCTGCAAGTCTCTTTCTGTTTTGTAGATGAGTTCATAGTGTGCTTTTTTTCCTTTCCCTTTCTCTTTTTTTTAGATTCCACATGTTAGTGATATCATATGGTATTTTTCTTTCTCTTTCTGGCTTACTTCACTTAGAATGATGATCTCTAGGTCTATCCATGTTGCTGCAAATGGCATTATATTTTTTATGGCGGAGTAGTATTCCATTGTATACATATACCACAACTTCTTTTTCCAGTCATCTGTCCATGGACATTTTGACTATTGTAAATATTTCTTGACTATTGTAAATATTGCTGCTGTGAACATTGAGGTGCACATATCTTTTTGAATTAGAGTTCCCTCCAGATATATACCCAGAAGTGGGATTGCTGGATCATATGGTAAGTCTATTTTTTTTTTTTTTTGAGGGATCTCCATCCTGTTTTCCATAATGGTTGCACCAAACTACATTCCCACCAGCAGTGTAGGAGGGTTCCCTTTTCTCCACACCCTCTCCAGCATTTATTGTTCATGGACTTTTGAATGATGGCCATTTTGACTGGTGTGAGGTGATACCTCATTATAGTTTTGATTTGCATTTCTCTGATAATTAGTAATATTGAGCATTTTTTCACGTGCCTATCAGCCATTTGTATGTCTTCATTGGAGAATTGCTTGTTTAGTTCTGCCCATTTTTGGATTGGGTTGGGTTTTTTTTGTTATTGAGTTGTATGAGCTGTTTATATATTCTGGAAATCAAGCTTTTGTCAGTTGCATCATTTGCAAATATTTTATCCCATTCTGTAGGTTGTCATTTTGTTTCGCTTATGGTTTCCTTTGCTGTGCAAAAGCTTATACATTTAATTAGGTCCCATTTGTTTATTTTTGCTCTAATTTCTTCTATTGCCTGAGTAGACTGCCCTAGGAGAACATTGCCAAGATTTATGTCAAAGAATGTTTTGCCTATGTTTTCTTCTAGGAGATTTGTTGTGTCTTGTCTTATGTTTAAGTCTTTAAGCCATTTTGAATTTATTTTTGTATATGGTGTGAGGGAGTATTATAACTTTATTGATTTACATGCATCTGTCCAGTTTTCCCAACACCACTTGCTGAAGAAACTGTCTATTCTCCATTGTATATTCTTGCCTCTTTTGTCAAAGATTAATTGACCGTAGATCTGTGAGTTTATTTCAGGGCTCTCTATTCTGTTCCATTGGTCCATATGTCTATTTTCATGCGAATACCACGCTGTTTAATTACTATAGCTCTGTAGTATTTTCTGAAGTCTGGGAGGGTTATTTCTCCAGCTTCGTTCTTTTTCTTCAATATTGCTTTGGCAATTCTGGGTCTTTTGTGATTCCTTATAAATTTTAGGATTGTTCTAGTTCTGTGAAAAATGTCCTGGGTAATTTGATAGGGATCGCATTAAATTCATTAAATTTTAATGAAGTAAGTGAAAACCAAAATAAAGGATTCAGTTTTCTATCAGCTGCCTCCTCAGACCAGATTTTGAGATACAAATCAAAAGATACAGGTGGTTATAAGATCATGAATAATATTAGAGCCAAAGCAGAATGATCCAGGACCTTTCTTGTGGATAACCATCATGAATGGTGAGAGAAGAAGGGAAAAGCAGGGAAGACAAGGTAAAAACCACCAATGCAAATTCTGGATTTAATTTGTAGGCTCCTGAAAATCAAGTTAAAAACAGAAAACAAAAACAAAAACAAAAACAACCTAATGTTGGATATTGTTTGAATATGTTCTTTAAAAAATTTTTTTTAGTTCTTTTTTTTTCTTGCTTTTTTTCTTTTTTGCAGGGAGGGGGTTAATTAGGTTTGTTTGTTTGTTTATTGGAGTTACTGGGGATTGAACCCAGGACTTTGTGCATGCTAGGCATGTACACTACCACTGAGCTATACCCTCTCCCTGAATATGTTCTTATAGCTGCATTGTATGCATAAGATTTGTAGGTTTCAAACATTTTAATTATTTTTTTCTGTGTATAGATATACCTAATACAGATTTTGTGTAGTTGCCAAATGATGAATGGTCCAAAATCTGTAGGTCTATTTCTATGTCTTAATACAGGGTATCTATGAAAAAAAATCTACAAAAGTCTATAAAATCTAGAAAAGTAATGTAGGTGGAACCAACATTGCTGTTGAAATTTTCCTCTAGGCTGCTTCTTTTACCCATGGGTTATTTAGAAGTAAATTGTTTAATATTCCAAATGTTTGGAGGAATTTTCCCAAGACTTTTTGCAGTTAATTTTAATTTAATTCCATTATGGTCTGAGAATGTACTTTGTATTTTTTTTTTTAATTTGTTTTATGTCCAAGAATATGGTATATCTTTGTGAATGTTCCATGCGTACTTGACAAGAATGTATATTCAATGGTTGTTGGGTGAAGAAGTCTGTAAATGTCATTTACGTTAAGTTTGGTGGTAGTCCTCTTGAGATCTTCCTGATTTTCCGCCTTACTTTTTTCTTTTTTTAATCAATTACTGAGAGAGGAATATTGATGTCTACATATAACTGTAATTGTAGATTTGTCTATTTCTCCTGTCAGATCTATCAATTTTTGCCTGATGTTTTTTAAAGCTCTGATTTTAGGTGCATACACATTAGGATTGTTGTGTCTTCTTAGAGGATTGACCTCTATCCTTTTGTAATACCTCTCTTTATCCTTGAAAATCTTTTTTGTTCTGAAGTCGGCTGTGTCTGAAATTGATTTGTCTATACTAGCTTTCTTTTGGTTGGTATTTGTATGGTATCTTCATTGTTCTAGCTGTTTTAATCTAAATTTTATATTTAGTGAACTTACTGTGGATGGCATTTAGCTTGATCTTGCTTTTTCATCCAGCTTGACAGTTTGTCTATTAACTGACATTTTTAGATCATTCACATTTAAAGTCAGTATTAATATATAGTTAGATTAAAATTTACCATCTTACTAGCTGTTTTCTGTTTTCTTCATTTCATTTTTATTCTGCCTTCTCTGATATGAATTAAGCTTTTTATTATTCTTTTATCTACCCTTTGACTTACTTTTATTTCTTTAAAATGGTTTTTAGTGGTTGCCTTTGGATTTAGAGTATACATTTTAAAGTAATCTGAGTTTACTTTCAAATGATATTATACCACTTCACATGTAGTGCATATATCTTGCTATAGTATATGTTCCTAATTATCTTTCACCGTTGCTGTTGTTATACATTTCACTACATATGCTGTAAATACCCAGTATTTTGCTACTGCTTTAAATAGACATCTTTTAAAGCAATTAAAAATATGAAAAAGAAAAGAGTCTATTTTACCTTCATTTATTCATCATTTCTTTGTGTAGCTACAAGCTTCTCACCTTTCATTTCTTTCTACCTGAAGAACTTCCTTCAGTATTTCTTATAGGGTGAGTCTTCTGCCAATGAATTCTGTTTTTGTTTGGGAAAGTATTTCCTCTTCACTTATGAAGGATATTTTCACTGGATGTAGAATACTGGTTGGGCAATTTTTTTCTTTCAGCATTTTAAAGTTGTCACTCTACTGTCTTCTTACTTGCAAAGTTTCTGACAAGAGGCTTATTGTAATCCTTATCCTTATTCCTCTGTAGATAATCCTTTCCCTTCTCTGCTTACCTTCAAGATTTTCTCTTTGCTTTTCAGCAGTTTAAATATAATATGCCTAGGTTTTTTGTTTTTTGATTTTGGTTATTTATCCTGTTTGGTGTTTTTGGAGCTTCTTAAATCTGTAGTTTGGTGTCTTGTCACTAATTTTGGCAAGGTTTTAGCCATTCAAATATTTCTTCTACTCTGTTCTTTCTTCTCCGGGCTTTCTAAGTATGTGTGTGTTACACTGTTTGACATTTTCCCACAGTTCTCAGATGTTCTTTCCTGTTTAATTTTCCTGCTGTTTTTCTTCTTTACATTTCAGTTTGAGTAATTTCTGTTGGGTTATCTTCAGTTTCACTGATTCTTTTCTCAGCTATTTCAAGTCTAATAATAAGCTTGTACAAGAAAAAATCGTCAAAAACATTTGTTATTTGTTACCTTTTTTTTTTTGAGGTTGACTTTTGCTTTTATTTGCCAGTGTAACTTAACTACAATGGCTTGCAAACTTTTTTGTCCTAAAAAATACATTTTGTATCACAATCCAACAGACACACATGTAAAATATATATAACTGAAACCAAAATTTTGCCCAAAAATGTCTGCCCTGAGTTTTCTTGTTTTTAAGATTTTTTTTTTTTGAACAGTTTTAGGTTTACAACAAAATTAACAGGAGGGTACAAAAATTTCCCATATATGCCCTCTCCACACATATGCATAGTCGTTATTTTTATTTACCAGTGGTCATTTTTTTTTTTAAACTGGGGAGAAACATGTACATTGACATTATCATAATCACCAAAGTCCATAGTTCACCTTAGTTGGACAAAAGTATAATGACATAGATATCCATCATTGTAATGTCATACAAAGTATTTTCACTGCTCTAAAACATTTCTGTACTCCAGAATGGCATATGAATCTCTTTTTTTCCCCCCCCTGAAAATAGGTTCAAAGCTTTTATGTCTATAAGACCACTTAATGGCCCACCCATACATTGAGCAGACAGGCTTTTGGTGGGAGATTCCCCCACTAAATACTGTCTCTTTTCTTCCAGTATTGAGCCCTGACCTGCTGGTCCTGCACAGCAGCCACGTGGAGGTGCAGGGAGACACATATAGGATATTTTATTCATAGGAAGGCCCCAGGTTTTGTGCCCCTTGTCACAATGAACCCAATTTCCTGTTGGGTGTGTTGTAAACAGAGGAGCCATTTCTTTAGGCCCCCTGCTCTGACCACACCCTATGTTACCATGTTTTTAATTCTAGCATTTTCAGTTGATTCTGTCTTATGATCTCCATGTCTGTGAAATTACCTATCTGATCTTTCATTTTGTCTGCCTTTTCCATTAGTCTTTACCGTATTAACCATGTTTTAAACTATCTTAGATAATTCAAAACTCTGTGTCATATCTGAGTCAAGTTCTGACGATTGATTTGTTTCTTCAAGCTGTGTTTTTGTTACTACCTTTGGCATGCTTTGTCATTTTTTTGTTGAAAGCTGACTATTTTGTTTAGGACAGGAAATACTGAGGTAAATATCTGATATATTTGGAGGTGACTGCAAGTTTCCTTCTGCTAGTCCTTTACGGTGGAATGTGTATTAATCTGTTAGTAGTTGGACTGTGTTTAAAGTTTATCATTGCTATGGTTACCAGAGTTGACATTTGTTGTTGCCATGGAAACCAGAGACTTCAAATTTCCCTAGTGTCCCTTATCTCCCTGCTTGGCTTTGGGTTTTCCCTTTTTGCTGTTTCTCATAGTGAGCCTGTCCCTTACAGCTATATTGCACTGTTACTTTTACTCAAATGTTACTGGCTTGGTAGTGGAGGGTTGGAGGAGTTCTGTGATGATCTATTAAGCCACAGATTTAGGCAGGCACTGGAACCTGAGTCTCAGGTGTTGCCTTCATAAAACTTTCTACTCTACTTCTAGGAGTGGAGTTTTTCCCCTTCTTCCTTTTTCCCCAACTGCAGTGTCTAGGTTAGATTTTTTAAGCCCCCTTTCTTTAGCTAAAGTTTTAAAAGCCCTTTTTAAAGACTTTTCCCCCTTCATTAAGATTGTTACTTTAGGGAGATAGTGTAGTTTGGATGTCAGCCACCTTTTTTTCCAGCCATAGTGGGGATTCTATCAGTGTTCACGGGGTAGTGACCTTGATTTTTTTTTTTTTTTTGCTGATTAAGCTTTTTGTTCCATGGGTAAATAGGGGAAATAGTTCTGGGCTGATAGGCGTTGGCTGCCAAGCCTCACAGGGGTGGGGGTGGGTCTTCTTTGCATTCTCTTAGATTCCCCCCTGCATTGGAGAGCCTTTTGAGGTTCCTGGAGGAAAAGCCTGTAAGAGGGGGGAAACTCCCCTTTAATTGCAGGTCCCAGGGACTTGACACTCTTATGCCAGCCCACATTTAGTCTTCAACACTTTGTCAAAATTTGTGGTCTAATCTTCCTGACTGCAGTGGATTCTTTCTCACTCTTGGGGCTCTGTTTCCTTTGGTTGGAGAGAAAGTTTTCCCTCCAGGGTCTTAGGTGCTTGTGTAGCCTCTGTGTTGCTCCACCCATTCTGTATTACCTAGAGGGTTGGGTCACGAGACACTGTGGGTGGTGGGGAGAGTATGATTTCATCAACTCTTTCTAAACCTTAGGAATCCACATTGTGGTCAGAGAATAACTTGTGAGACTTGCCTTAGGGTTCAGCGTATGGATCAGTTTTGTAAGTGATCTCTTTGTACTTGATGCCGAGTATTTATTCTGCAGTTACTGGGAGCTGTGTTACATAGATGTCTGTTTAGGTCTAGTGTGTTAGCTATGCTATTCAAATTTATATTTTTATGATTTCCCCCCCTATTTTCAGGTCATTTGTTCTGTCAACTGCTGAGAGAGATGTTAAAAATTTCCCTACTAGGATTATGGACGTTTTTTACTTCTTGCAATTCTGCTAAGTTTTGCTTTATATAATTTGGAGGCTATGTTATTACATGCAGACAAATTTTAAATTATGTCTTGATGAATTCTGCATTTAATCCTATGAATTATAACTCTGCTAATGCTTTTTGCATTATAGTCTACTTTGATTACTAGTAATATTGCTAGAGCAGCTTTTGTTTAATTTGTGTGACTTTTCCATGCTTTGTGTTTTAATTGTATATACTTTAGTTGTAATTCTTATAAACACCATAATAGTTGACTTTTATTTTTTATTTAGTATTATAATTTTTTTCTTTCGGTCCACTTACATTTAGTGTAGTTACTGGAATATTTGGGCTTATGTCTGACATCTTATATTTTGCTTTTTATATATTCTGTTTATGCTGTGATCTTGCTTTCCCTCCTTTTTGCATTTATTTGGTTATTTTGATTCTGTTTTTCCCTTTTTTTTTCAAATATGTATAAGTTTATTTTTTCCGTATGTAGTTTAGTCAAAGTACAAAATTCAAAAGGTAGAAAAGATTAAATGATAGAAAGTCTTTTCTCTCACATCTGCCCACTAGCCACTCAGTTCTCCAGATGATTCAGAAATGTGTATCCACCAGTATGGTCATCTACCTCTTTCCTGGCCCCCACATGTATACTGTGTTTACTGATCTGTAGTGTGTTTACTGCTTTCTAGCTGGGAATCTTGGGCCATATCTTCTTGCTTATTCATCCATCGTTTCATCCTTCAAAGCTCAGTTAAAGCTTCTCTCTCCTTCTTGAAGTTTTTCTGAATAAGTCCAATCTAACTGATCTTCCTGACTTCTGATGGGAATAACAGTTTTTCTTACACCTCTTAGCCCTTAATTATGTTGTTTTGTGCTGTTTTCCTGAAGTTTCAAGTATGTAAATCTTACTCTCCATCCTAGATTGTAAGTTCCTTCAGGCTAAGACAATATGCCTTATTTGGTCTGTATAATGCCGAGCACATAGCAGATACCCCCCAGATACTTAGATACTTGCCCAGTTAAATTGCTTCTGTAGTGTAATGGCTGTCAGAAGCTAGTTTTCCAGGAAGTTTTCAATTTTGCTACATCTTGAGTCTCAGTTGTACGTGGTAGATACAGTTTTCAGGTTTCTTTTAAATGCAAAATTGAAGATGAAGAACTGGTAGCTACTTTGCTTATAAATTTATGCTGTTTTTCATGCATGTACTTGTTTTGCATTTCATGCTACTTTAAGACTAGAATTAATGGAATATCTACTCCTAATTCAGTGTCATAGTGTAAAAATATTTATTGCTACTCATGAAATATGCCACTCTATTTTTAAAATATTGACAAGCTAATTTTTCCAAAGTATTTTCTTTCTTGATTATAATTTTTATATTTTTGCAAAATTAGAAAAAACTGAAAAATACTAGAAAAAAATGATCCTACTTCTACCACTGATAGAGAAATGTTAACATTTTGTTATGTGTATACTGTTTTTTTCTGTGTATGCATACATAAGTTCCCCTCTAAGTTTCTCACTTTGTCATTCTTAATATTTGCTTTTCAGCTTTTCCTAACAGGATTCCAGTACACCTTAGAAGTGCTTGAGGAAGAGTGATAAAGGCAAGTATCCAACTCTTTGTCGTCAGTGAAATAACTTGGTTCATAGCCAAACCAAAAAGCTTTGGTCACCGTACCTATCAAAAAAACTAAAAAATTGGGAAGAAAAACTTAAAGTAAAAGATAATTCATATATAATGTGGAATTTTTTTTTTTGTAAAACTGTTGTAGAAAAATTATTTAAAATTCTGAGAATTTAACAAAGTTATCAGAAATGCCTGGTTTGTAGGTGGCTACCTTTCTTCCTCTTTTTTCCTCCACTTTTCACCCCTCCCTCCTGCCTGCTTTCTCCCTTATCCTTTTGTTCCCTTTTCTCTTTCCCTGCTTCCTCTGGCTTACTTAAAAGACCTTTACTTTTCAGAGAAGCTGAGTGAATAAAAGAGAAGCCAACATTTCCTTCTTATGAAAGCAAAACTTCACTTTACAGCTGAACTTGTTTGTGTTAAACCAGGGATCTCAATATGATTATTTGGGGAATTTTATAAACTGAACAATTTATTATTCATTTGAATTTTACTACTATCTTACTGAAGAAAATAGAGGAGTCCTAAAAAACTTTCACAGCATTGAATTCCTTTAGTGCTTACTTTCTTACTGTCTGCAGCTTTATAGAGTTAATTATTACAGTATTTCTCTCTTCGGGCACAGCATTTAACCTTCCTTAATATTTCACATGTGTTGAAAGGTGGCCTTCAAGATTTTCTCTTGGACTACAGAAAACTTTGCCAAGCTTCACGTATCTGACAAGAACTATTTTTGTTTCTTTTTTTGGACAAGAAGTATTTCTTGTTTGTGTTGATGTCACAACAGTAATGCAGATGATAGTTAAAAGTGCCAGATTACATCTTACAGTAAATGCAGTGGGTTGTTTTTCAAAGTTCTTATCTAACAGTTTGATGTTTAAAGCTCAGTTTAGGTTTCTTCAGTGTTCCATATTAGATAAGCCTCTGTTAGGATCAAGATACGTTTTGCCTTTAAGAATCCCAGAATTCATTTCTTTTCTATTATGTAATCTTTGCAGCTGTGTAGGGAGCCTGTGCAAGCTTTGGCTTAGAAATTAACACTTTATTTCTAGGTTTTCTTAGGAATGCTGGCATTTCCTTGTAGTTGATCATCATTTCAAATTATTTGAGAATACACGATGTAGAAATGCTAGTGAAATCTCAAATGAAGTTAATGACATTTAAAATGTACCATATTCTCCATTTTTTAACAACAAGAAGCAGATAGCCACTTGATTAGTTTTTAACACTGTCCAATGAAACAGATTTGCTAAGTAATAAATGCCTAATACCTTTATATATGAGACAAGTAGGTCATTTGGTTTTCCAGCTGACACCATTCCTGTTTTCATTGTATCTTTTATTCTCATAGGAGGAACTTATTTTATATAGTTTGTTTCCAAAACAACAAAAACATCAGTTGTATTGTTTAGCTAATGCAATATAAATAAGGAAAAAAGTAAATTACTTCCTTGTTATCAGCCTGCTGCTTTCACCTTCACCTGTCTTCGCAGGGTCTAAATAGCCTAGTGTAAAAAGGGGTTAGTTGATACACACCATTATTGGATTATCTTGGTTACATAGCCCCTTTTCTCTGAGAGGCTCAAGCTTTGCAGAGTGGAAATAATTTAGTGACTGGTAGTCTGTCCTCCAGACTCATGAGGGAAGGTGAGGAGAACTGTGTGTACTATTGGCAACATCTTCACAGAGCCCTAGAAAACTCTAGTACAGGCCAAAATAGTCATTAATCTAGTAGGATTAAGGGTTTCTTTCTTGGCTCTCCCAAAAGGAAAAGGGAAAAATAAAAACAATGCACAATCAGGGAAAGGGTAAGAGGCCCCAGTTGTGTGGCAAGATTTTAGTGTGGCCACAAAGAATTTGAGTGAAAGGCAGTGAAATTTCCCATTGTCATGGCTGCTACTCATTTGCCTAGTTTGGGAGCAAAGAATTTTGTGGTATTTAGACTGTAGGGGGCAAGGGTATGCTCAGCAGTAGAGTGCGTGTTTAGCATGCACAAGGTCCTGGATTCAATCCCCAATACCTCCACTAAAAAATAAAACTAAAAATTAATTAAAAAACACATAAATAAACCTAATCCCCCCCCAAAACAAACAAACAAAAGTAAACAGTAGTAAGGTACTGGTGAGAGACAAATAAATGTTTTCAATCCTGTCAACACAGTTTATGCTTCTGAGTCATGAAGAGGTCAGGAGATGGGAAATAGGTTGGAAGAGTATGGTCAGCAGAGCCCCAATGACAGTGTCTATATACATGGTGAGAAGGTCTTCTGAGAGTAGTTACCAGGAAGAAAGGCCTAGTGGGTTTGTATTCTGTCCCTTTGAATTCTAGTAGCCTTGAGTTCCCAATGATACATCCAGCTAATTGATGCCCTTTAAATTGCTGCTTGGTGGCAAGGAGTCTGCGTATCCATCCCCTGAATATGTCCACCCTTGTGCTTCATTGGCAGTCACTTTGACTGTTCAAACTGCTTTGTATTGTGTAGGGAGTTTTAAAGCCCTTCGAACAAAAGGTTGAGGTAAAATATGGAAATAAAAAACTTCCTACACCGTATTTTGTCCTCTCTAGCAGGTTCTGTGTGTTAATACAGTTTTGTTTTACATATTTGCAGAAACTCAATACAAAAATAAACACTATTATGAAAAAAATCTCATCCCTACCATCTCCTCTACTTTTTTTTTGCATGTGATTTTCGTAACCATGGCAATTGTGCTGACCTTATATCTCTTAGTTTCAGCTTCCTTTTAATTTCCTGCATTTAATAATGGTGTGTAGTTGCTATTTGACCTTTTTTCCCTCTCTACTTTTCAGTCATATTCAGCTACTGTGTCACTTCTTTACATTTGAATTTGTGTGAATACATTTGTCCCTTGGTATCCTTGGAGGATTGGTTCTGGGACCTCCACAGATACCAAAATCTTCAGATGCTCAAGTCCCTTACGTAAAATGGCATAGTATTTGCACATTAACTATGCACGTCCTCCCTTAAGTATAAGTCATCTCTAGACTATTTATAATATCTAATAACAATGTAAGTGCTATGTAAATAGTTGCTGGGCATATGGCAGATTCAGATTTTGCTTTCTGGAATGTTCCCCCCAAATATTTTTTGATCCAGGGTTGGTTAAATCTGCATATGTTGAACCCGTGGATACGGAGGGGTGACTGTATATGGGAAGCCTCTGTCAGGGATGACACTATTCAGAGGAAGGGATTTCTTTGAGTCTCTTTTCTTGATGGCTATTGCTGAGCAAAGCTGTAGTCTCTCTGAAGACAGATTCTGCCTGGATCTTTCACTCGTATGGTGCCAGATGGACATTTGTGCTCCAGCAGATAATTCAACTTACAAGACTTAATTTCCATTTTCTTCTCAAAAGAGTAAACCTGTTACCCGTAGCTGCCAGTGACCTTGATGAGTATGAATGGTAACCAGAAGTTCCTCTTTTCCATTAAAATCCACATACAGTTGGATTGGGATACCCACTTCTCACCGTTATTCTTCGAATTTACTGAGCTTCAGCATGTAGATAATTAACTGTGGGTTATGAATGAGAGGAAATTTTACATTCAATAACAGCTAGACTGTACATACTGAATGCTCTGTTCTCTCCTGATGTTCCAAGTAGTGGCTGGTCTCTCAACTGTTACTGTGGTTCCCGTTCTAAGATGCCTCCTCTAGTGTTTAATTCTCCTTGGTGTCGAAACCTGTAGGGATTTTTTTTAAAAACATTGCTGTTTGCATTTCCTGTGTACTTGTTTCTGAGCTTTTTCTCCTATTCTAGAAAATAACCATTATTCACTATCTAGAAAACTATCTTTTAATCTTCTGATTAAAGATTGCTTAATGATAGTGCCTATTTCTTTGGCTAGTGGCATGTTTTTCTTTGTTTTAACACTGGAGTTTCTGCATGGATTTATAATATGAGGTTCTTTTTTTTTTTTTTTTTAACATTAGATAGGCATGAAGCCTCCGTCTCACAGCTGCATGTGTAGTTACTGTTGAAGCAATGCCTACCTAAGTTGACAGTGTTGGTGTGTTTAAATTTTTTTGAGTTTGCAAATAAGCATATTAAGTCTACTGATGGAGCCTTCGGGCAGTGAACAGTTATTTGAGGACCCTGATCCTGGAGGCAGATCCCAAGATGCAGAGGCCAGAAAGCAGACAGAATCAGAACAAAAGTTGTCTAAAATGACCCACAATGCTTTGGAGAACATTAATGTGATTGGCCAAGGCTTGAAGCATCTCTTCCAGCACCAGCGCAGGAGGTCATCAGTGTCTCCACACGATGTGCAACAAATTCAGGCAGATCCAGAACCTGAAATGGATCTGGAAAGCCAGAACGCATGTGCTGAGATTGATGGTGTCCCCACCCACCCCACAGCTCTGAATCGTGTCCTGCAGCAGATCCGAGTGCCACCCAAGATGAAGAGGGGGACGAGCTTGCATAGTAGGCGGGGCAAGCCAGAGGCCCCAAAGGGAAGTCCCCAAATCAACAGGAAATCTGGCCAGGAGATGGCAACTGTTATGCAGTCAGGCCGACCCAGGTCTTCATCCACTACTGATGCTCCCACCAGCTCCGCCATGATGGAAATAGCTTGTGCCGCTGCTGCTGCCGCTGCGTGTCTGCCAGGGGATGAGGCGTCTGCAGAGCGGGTGAGTCTGTTAGATTTTCTGTTAACTTGTTGTCCTTTGTGTCTAGGACTCTGCAAACTTTGCTTTGGTGACTAAAAAGAGGTATCTCAAAGTTGTGGGAAAAAATTTTCCCTTTTTGTTAAATAAATGGGATGAATAATAATCATTTAGCTAAAAATGAATGCTTATAATTGTATTCATATTTACTTCCTAACATATTGCTGTGTTTTACTTTACCTTTTTGCTGAAGCCTTCGGTATACTTCATGTGCTCTTCATTTATTAAAAAGGCTCAGTTTTATGGTAGAGGAGCAAAGATGTTTTATTTGCTCTTGTTGCTTTGGTTTTGCACATGAACAGGCTTTCTTACATTAATGAAAATATGCGTATTGTTTTAGAATGTGGGTTTGTCTGTGCTTAGCATGGGAATATGCTAAATTGCTTATAATTTTCATACACACTGTCCACATTGTCAGCATTCTACAGAAGAGCATGTGTATTCTTAAAATTTACTCTTAATGAACAGGTTTTTTTGCTCTACTTGGAAGGGAGAACTAGACATAACAAATTTAGGGGAAAATTCTTTGGAACACCTCTCATTTCACCTCTTAGTTATGGTTAGTTGAGGCACTAACCTGAAACTACGTATACAGTAGAAGAAATAGTTTTGCCAGGGTTTGAAAACTCAGATGCATGTAGGCAGGCAGGTAGCGACAATGAGTGAACTCAAGTGCTAGGGGCTTGGACAGACTAAAGAGAAAAGAGTACGTGCCCTGTCTAAAGGGGCAGTGTTTTCTTAGCTTTAACTGATCGTTGTAATTTAGTATCGTGAGCCCATTCTTCCCAGGGCTTCTGAGTGTTTAAGAGAAGGTAGAAAGTTAGATGAATAATCTCTTGATTTTTAACATATTATGCAAGCCAAACAGAACACATTTGCGGGCCCGGTCTGCCCTTTAGTCACCATCTTGCTGTCTTTCGGCTTTGTTTTTATGCATTCCTTAAGGCTTTTATTATAGTCAGTCACTTTCATTCAATATCTGCTTCAGGCACCAATATGTTTATTTTACTGGATATTTAGGCTAGAAATCTAAATAGTGAGTCTAGTACCTTTAAACCTGTCTTACGTAAATGTGACACTAAGAACAAAAAGGTAGTAGACGAGGTCACTTTAAGAAGTTAAACATGTGAGAAAAACAGATCACCAGAGTAACAGAATCATTAGAATAATAATTCACTTCATTAAAGTATAAATGAGGAAAAGTAGCATATATTTATGCCCATAGTATCTTATGGTAAAGTAAAAAGGACTTCTGGTCATCAATTATGCCATCTAGTAGGCAATAAACACTAACAGTGTAACTATATAATTTGTCTTAATCTTTACCAGAGAACATTAAGAACTTTATTACTAGTGAATTACAGACTTTTATGTCATAATGAAAAAGTATAAGTAAAGCATGTTGTTTGCATTTACATTGTTTTGGGAAACTTCATAGAAACAGAGCCAGGCGAGAACTTTTTTTTTCATAGAATTGTTTTTTTTAATGTTCTTTGTCAACTTTATTGACATATACTTCAATAAAACCCAGTAATTTTAAATGTACAGCTTGATTAATTTTGAAAAAATGTATAGTCATGTGACAACAATCATGGTATAGAACATTTCCATCACCCTGGAATTATTTCTCATGTTCCTTTGTGCAGTCTGTCCTCTTTTCTCTAACCAATCCTTGGACCTTGGCAACCACTTATTTGCTTTTTATCACTTTTGTTTTGCCTTTTCTAGGATTTAATGTAAATAGTATCATATAGTGTATAGTCTTTTATGTTTAGCTTCTCTCACTTAGCATAATGCTTTGGAGATCCAGCTAAGTTGTTTCATCATTTTTATTGCTGAGTGGTATTCCATTGTGTGTCTATTTGTTTATCCACTCACCAATTGATGGACATTTAGATTATTTCCATTTTCTGGCTATTATGAATTAAGCTGCTGTGAACTTTCATATATAGGTCTTAAAGACAGTTAAAATTTTTATTATTAAAAAATTATCAAAAAATGATACATATATTGAATATTTTATTTTAACTTAAAACCAAGATATTACATTTTATTTTCCTTTTTTAATTGAACTATAGTTGACATACAATATTATATTCATTTCTGGTATACAACATAGTGATTTGACGTTTATATACGTTACGAATTGATCACCACAATAAGTCAAGTAACCATCTGTCACCATACAGAGTTATTACAATATTATTACCTTTATTTCCTTTGCTGTACATTATATCCCCTTCACGCATGTTGCCTGCTCCCCACCCCTCCCCTCTGGCAACCACAAGTTTGTTCTCTGTATCCGTGGGGGTCTCTGTTTTGTTTTTAGATTCCACGTATATGTGAAATCACATGATATTTGTCTTCCTTTTACTTCACTTAGTGTAATACCCTCTAGGTGCATCTCTGTTGTTGCAAATGGCAAGGTTTCATTCTTAAGGCTGAGTAATACTCCATATTTTTGTATATATCAATCACGTCTTTATCTACCAGTGGACACTTAGATTGCTTCCATATCTTACCTATTATAGACAGTGCTACAGTGAACATAGGGGTGTATGTATCTTCTCAAATTAATGTTTTCATTTTCTTTGGATAAATACCCAGAAGTGGAATTGCTGGATTGTATGGTAGTTCTACTTTGAATTTTTTGAGGAACTTTCATACTTTTTTCCATAGTGGTTGCACCAGTTCCCATTCCCACCATGCCTGAAGGTTCCCTTTTCTCCACGTCCTCACCAGCATTTGTTATTTGATGTCTTTTTGATAATAGGCATCCTGAGAACTGTGAGGTGATACCTCATTGTGATTTTGACTTGCAATTCCCTGATGATTAGTGAGGTTGAGCATCTTTTCATGTGTCTTTTGGCCATCTGCATGTCTTCCCTGGAAAAATGTCTCTTTAGGTCCTCTGCCTATTTTTTAATCGGATTGTTTGATTTTTTGATAATGAGTTCTATGGGTTCTTAGGTTATTTTGGATATTAACCCCTTTCTGGATATCATTTGCAAATGTCTTCTCTCATTCAGCGGACTTTTTGTTTTGTTGCTTTCTTTTGTTGTGCAAAAGCTCTTGAGTTTGATGTAGTACCATTTGTTCATTTTTGCTTTTGTTGCCCTTGACTGAGGAGACAGATCCAAAAAAATACTGCTAAGACTGATGTCAAAGAGCATAACATTTAAAAAATATAAATGTAAATCTGCTGATGGGACTTCTGTGCCTTGTACTCATTGCGTGAACTGTAAGTTCTAGTTTTCATTTTTATAATGTGATGTGATAACCCAGTGCCACCGGTGAAGCAGTCCAGGATGGAATTTTAGATTTTAATAATCTCTTGAAATGTTTTCCCCACCTTAAATTCATTTTTTTAAAAAGCATCTTGCCTATATTGAGTCTTAAAGTGCTTACCTTAATTTTCAAGGAAACAGCAGCCCTCTTTCTATTCGTATCTGATTGATTTATGTAGTATCTAATTAAACTACTTAATTATAATGAGTGTAACAAACTGATGTGGGAGCAAGATGTATGTGGAAGAACTAGCCATGCACATTGATCATCCTCTGGGCATCAAGTCCACACGTCTTTCAGAGAACAGAGAGTATAAGAGTAATATGTCATTTCAGTGGAGGTTAGTCTGGAGAGCTGCTACTCTGCAGTATCACTAGTGTGTGGGATTGAATGTTTCAAATTCTGAATATTGGCTCCTCTATTTTTATATCTTTTTTCTTTTTTAACTCAAAGGTCTAAGGACGAAAATGTTTAATACTGATTATAAACAGTTAAGTACGCTGATGTTTCTGTCCTGTGGAGTTAATATCATTCCTATAGACTTAAGACAACATGCAACACTAAGATAAGTGTTGGTTTTCTAATGTATCTGTTGTGTTTGAAAGCCACCTGCTTTTGCCTTAGCCATCTGCCATGTAACCAGTCTAGTTTCTAAAGTAGATTCTTGGCCTTTAAGCTAGATTTCCTTTTTTAAAAAAATCAGATTTGGCAAGTATTTATTTATGCCTAATATATACAAAGCATGGCTTTGACCTGATGTGGGAAGTGGACCTGGTTGGCACAGTCATGCCATGTTGAATACAAAGGTTCTGTTCATTTTCAGGTTTTCTAAGGTCAGTCTTTTTCCCACAGAAAAATTTTATTATCCCAACCAGTCTGCTGCAGTACTTGTACGGAAATGTCTTAAACTAAGTATATATGTACTTAATAAACATAGGCCATATATAGTTGGTCAGATTACATCATTTAAAGGATTATGTTTAAATTCACAAAGGCAAATTGATGTAATCATAAAGTAAATTTATCTATAAATGCTTTGTGATTTGAAAGTAAAAAGTTAATTTTTTTGAATGAAATATTCTCAGTGTAGTAAACTTTTAAAACACAGAAAAGAAAAGAAAAAAGATTGCTAATTATTTTTGTTTTCTCAATATATTACTTATCTATGAAAATATATATAGAAGAAAATTTAAATTTATTTTTTAGTTTTAAGATTAACATTTTAAAATAAAACCAGTCTTATTAAATGCAGTTTTATATTATTTTTGATTAAAATTCTATCATGAATGTTTGTAGTAATAAACATTCTTTATAGATTTTTTACTGATTGTGTAATATTACAATGTATTTTGTTGTAATGCCATAATTTGTGTTAACTATTTTTTTTATACATTGAGTTGGAGATGGAGAAATGAATATATTTAAAATTTCAATGTAATTTCCTTTATATAAAACAGTATATGAAATATAAATCAAGAGATAAGTAGGAGTACCTAGTGGTGGTGATGATAATGATAGCTACTGTTCATTTTGTGCTTATTATGTGGTAGGCAGTGTGTTTAAACACTTTATATCATCTTCTCATTAATTCTAAAACAGCCCCCTTTTTTAAATTTTCTCTTTTTTGTTGATGAAATAGAAGGATAGAGCAGTTTAATATGCCCATTATTTCACAGTTCACATATTTTGCAACTGGAGTGTTTCAGAATTGAAATAAAAAGTCTAAATCATTTATATTTTGATTAGATATGTTTTAACTAGTCTGCTAGGGCCTATCTGATTAAAAAACTCTTTTACCTATCATACCAAACTTTCTCCATTTTCATACAATGAGCATTGGTTTAAGTACTTGAGAGATACAAAGATATAGGAACTGTATTTTTTTCTCTCTGTACTTTAAAATGTTAACAACTTTGTAATGTGATTGAAACAATCAGCTCTTGGCATTTAATTTATGAAAATTCAGGGTTAGCATTGCATACATAAAAATGTTCTTATTTCAGATCCTTCTGTCAGATTTTTAAAAATGGCTACCACATAAGACTGTTTCTATTACACCTAACTGTTCATATCTAAAGTTCTCCAGGGTATATCTGCAAACTTTCTGATCCTAGACTCATGAACTTATAGTCTAGTTGTGGATATGGCAAACAATATGAAATAGTATTCATATGATAAGTAGTGTGGACAAGTTGAAAAAAGGAAGATGATTCTGTGAATAAAAAGCTTAGAGATGGTGAGTGCTTTGATTAGGGTCTTGTAGGAGAAATAGGATTTAGAAGTGTGTGTACGTTGGGTACGAAAAGAGGTTGTTGCAGAAAGGGGAGTGATGTGAGAAAGGAGAGCAAGCTTACCAGTGGGAGAGTCAGGTAGAGCGGCCGAGGGAGCATCGAGTAGATGACGCAGGTCCTATTTGGAATGAGGTAAGCTATAAACTTGTCTCTCTTTGTCACTTCAGGTCATCTATTCAACATGTTTGATTAAATTTTTGAGTGCTTGTTATATGCAATATAATCAGAAAAATGCTGTGGTGGACATAGAGACGCATGACTCAGCCTAGCTCTTAAGGTTTTTATAACTAGCAGGAAAGATAAGATGTGCACATAGAAGTTTGTGAGTTTTAATAAAGCACTTTAATATGAATTATCTCACTTGATCTTCTTAATAATTCTATGAGATGGTAATGAAGGTACTTATTGTCATAATTTCACAGACTAGTAAACATAAATGATTTCAGGGTCACACAACTTGTAAATAAGGGGTGAAGCTTTTGGCTTTTGTAGTCTAGTTCTCTTTCTGAAACACTGCTGCCTCCCCAGTGTAATACAAGATAGGGTGTGATAAGCACCACAAACAATGTAACAATGTGTGTGTTTTTTATAGAAACACAGAAGGAGCAATTCTGTCCCGAGGAATCTGGGAAAGCTTTGAAGGAGGGGGTACAGGAATTTAATGTGGGTAATAGGACTGAGGATATATTTTCTACCTTAAAGACTTTTTGGAATAAAAGTAATTAGTGTTCTCTTAGTAAAATTTACACTCTTTCAAGGTGTATTATGGACTTGAACAACAAGGCCTGTGACATTTTGGCTGATATGTTGAGAGGAGGCCTAGTGTACACAGGGCTTGCAAGACAGGCACCAGGTCTTAGCTTTATATCCCTCCCAACACCTAGCAGGACAACATTTTGCACACAAATATCTTGTGCAAAAAGAGCATATTAGGGTATTTATTGACTAACGAGCAAATCCTCTTCTCTGTCTGCATCCTAAGTGTTGTGTCCTTTGGAGTTTTAACCATAACCCATACCACTCTTTTCACTCCTCTGTGAATTTAAATGGTGTCATATTTTCAGCTTCCACAAAATTCTGGTCTCCAACCTGACCAATCCTGTGATCTTCAGTACTAGTTATCTAACTGTTTGTTGGATGCCTGCATAGGCAGCTCAGACTCAGTGCTTACAAATTTAAATTCATCCTCATCGCTCAGAAACCTTTTTGCCTTCTAGTATGTTTTCTGGCTCAGCTATTTCCAAACTTAGGACACTAGTTGAAAGTAAGATTTCTGTGCCCCATTCCCAGAATATCTAATTTAGAAAGTCTGATATGGAGCCTAGAAATCTGCATTTTTAATCAAGGCCTCAGATGATTCTAGTGCAGTCAGTCCATGAGTTTGAGTATTACTGGACCTGAATTTGTGGAGCCACCAGTCACCCACGTTGGCAAGCTTAGCATTATCCAGACCCCCCCACTCTTTAATCACATGATCCCCAAGGTTGCCTCTCTTTTCCAGTCCTTAATCAGTGCCCTAGTACCCTTTCAAATCCTTCTTCTCCATGCTGCATACAGCTTGTGAGAGCTATCTAAAGTGCAAAAACAAAGCATGTCATTTCCATTGCTTAAAATCCCTTCATTGGCTCCATCATTACCTGAGAAGTAAAGAAGTTTCCTTAATTTTTCAGTTATACATGAACATACATACTTACATTGTCACGTTCTCTTTCACTGTGAGCCACCACGAAATCCTGTATATATTTCCCTGTGCTACACAGTACAATCTTGTTTATCTATTCTACATTTTGAAATGTATAACTGAAAAATTGTGCTCTGCACTGGAATTTGACACAACATTGTAAAATGACTATAACTCAATAAAAAAGTTAAAAAAATAATAAATGCATGTTACATAAATTTAAAAAAAAAAGTTTCCTTAAAATGACATGCAAGACCTTCCATGATTTAGCCCATGTGGATTTCTTTACCTCGTACCACTCCCAGCTCATACAGCAACTAGTATTCCTTTTCCACACTTTTTATTCTTCTAAAGTTTTTCTTATTTCCATATTTTGGCTTATGCTTTCATTCAGTCGTTCATTCAACAGATATATATTAAGTATGTGATACCTGCTAGGAACTGTGGATACCGTGATGAATAAAAAAAGATGTGATCCTTACTCTCACAGAGTTTGAGATGGGGACACATATTAAATAATCATTTTAAGAAATCTAAATTTTCAAGTGTGACAAGTGCTTCTAGACCCTATTATAGGGACATTTGACCTAGTTAGGGAAGTCAGGGTATAATTCCATGAGAAGGTGACAGAGATCTGTAGGAGAAGCTGAGGTGATCAGGTAATGGAGAGAGAAGTACTAGGGCACTAAGACGGAAGGAAGTTTACTGAGTGAGGGATAGAATGGCAGGGGTGTGTGGAGGGGGGCACGCGTACACGCAAGCACATGCTGGTCAGGGCTGGAGAGACAGGAAGTTCATACAGACGCTTGCAGACAGTGTTTAGGAGTTTTTCTTCATCTAGGAGGAATGAGTAACATCAAAGCATTTTAAGCAAGGGGGGGCATTTTCAGCTTTGTGATCATAAATATCACTGTGCTTGTAGCATGGAGAATGGATTGGACGAGGTTCAGATGGAATTCAGGGAGATGAGCCAGAAGGCTGTTGTGTCCAGGTGAGAGAGATGACTGTAGTGTGGATCAAAGAAGTGATGGTGGCAGTGGAGAGGAGACGTACCTGAGGGCAGGGATTCATACTTGAATTCCCTGTGCCTAATACCTCTGCCCTTGGATTATTTGTTTCATGAATTAGTGGTAAATAGAGATAGGAAGCAAGAGGGGATGCCTGGTGAGTTTGAAATAGAGTAAGCTTTCATTCAGTCATTCATCAATATTTATTCAATGCCTACTGTGTACTAGGCAATGTTCTAGGTAGTTGGAATACACCAAAAAACAAAATAGGCAAAAATGTATGCCCTTACAGAGTTTACTTTGTATCAAAGGAAATAGCATACAATAGATATAATAAATGAATGATATGTTATATTGGAAAAATGATAAGTATTATGGAAAAGGTGAAAAAATTCTAGTGGTATAAGCAAGGTCAGGAGTGTGTATAGAGGGAGGGGGAGTTGCAGTATAAATAGGATGATACAGGTGACCCTTATTGAGAAGGTAACATGAGTAAGGTCTTGAGGAGAGGAAGGAGTTAGTAATGAGCCTGGCCATCTGGGGATTAAGCACTCAAGGCAGGTGAAGTAGCTCCAGAGTGGAAGCCTGCCTGACCATGTTCAGGGAATAACAAGGAAGCCAGTGTAGAGGAGCTGAGTGAACCGGGGACAGTAGTGAGAAATGAGGTTAGAGAGATCACAGGTAGCAAGATCAAGTAGGGCCTCACGGGTATTGTAAGGACGTTTTGGCTGTATTCTGAATGAAATGGGGAGCCACTGGAGGGTTTTGAGCTTAAGGGTGATGTGATCTGACTAATTTTTTATAAGGCTCACTCTGGCTGCTGTAATGAATAGACAGCAGGGGATCAAGGGTGGATACGAGGAGGACCTGTTTGGAGTCTGTTTTATAATCTAGGTGAGAGGTGATGATAGCTGAAACCAGGGTCTTACCTGCCTAAAATAGAGCAGGTGGAAAGATCAAAGCAAGACAATAATGCTGGTCAGTTGGAAAGATTTTGAAGATCCCTATAGTATTTTACCTAGAAGGCAAGTGGAGTTAATTGGCAGTATTGTACATTAAGAAAGGGATTCTAGATGAAGAAAAGAATAATGAGCCTGGTTGTAGATTTTATGCAACATCATAAACATTTTAGAAAACTACTAAATTATTGCAACTGCAGCTTTTTCTGTAAATAGTAATTGTAAATATTTTTGACCATATGGTCTGTCTTGCAACCATTCAACTGTGTCGTAGCATGAAAGCTTAAGTAGAAGGCCCAAAGAAAGAATTGAAATTTAAGGAGATGGCTATTGAATACGTGTTTTCATGACAGGAGTTTAGAGATAGGCCATGTTTTGAAGCAGTGGTTAAGTTTCATAGTGGTTCGGCAGTCACTTACACATTTCGTGGTGTAAATTGAGATTATTTAAGTAAATGCTTTGAAGTTCCAATGTAGGACAGTCGACCCTTGAGCAAAGCAGGGTTTGGGGCGCTAGCCCTTAGCACAGTTGATCATACTGCCAGCTCTACCTCAGCAACAAAGGAATTGATAAATCACTCACCCAAGAACAGGAAGCTCAGCCAGTTTGGATATAATCAGGACTCAAACCCTAATTCTTTTGATTTAACATATTGTGATCTCTAATCAAACACACACTTTTCCTCCACACTTAGTTAAATTTAAAGATCTGTAAAATGAAAACACAGGTACTATATTTATTGAAAAAAAAATCCACGTATAAGTGGACCCATGCAGTTCAAACCCATGTTGTTCAAGGGTCAACTGTACATAAATGTGCTACAGTATTAGGATAGTGTTAGTGTTTAATAATAACATGGTACCATCAGGAAGGAGAATTATAGGAGAAAGGAGGCCTGCTAATTCAGAGTAATTTCAGTTGATTCAGTTGCCTCAAGTTTTTGCATATTATAATTGTTGTTTTATGATGAGTCACACTTTTGACACTCAGATTACTTATAACATTATAAAGTCAGGTTTTATACCACATTCGCAAATGAAATTCTCAAGTGGAAAATAACTGTTTCATTAAAATGTGCTGGATTATAATGGAAAATGGTTTAAAAAAAAAAAAAGATTCTGTCCTGGATTTGCCATTTATTAGCGAGTGATTTAGGCAAGTCACTTAACTATCTGATCTTTAGTGCTCCTGCCAAGTTTGCTCTTTGTCTGTGATGTGGACCATGAAAATTGTACAGATGAAGGTGCAAACCTGGTTTAGTGTACTAAAAGCTTTCATGGTGATATCTCAGTTTACATGCTCTTCTGTTGTATCTTTTATAAAATACAGTGGGATCAGAAATGTTTTCCCCAAATGTTTGTTTGTTCATGCATTTGTTCAGTAATTGTTTATTGAGTGTTTGACCTAGCGTTGTTTTAGGTTAGGGATCTGCAGCTTTTTCTGTAAATAGAAATTGTAAATATTTTCAACCCCATGGTCTGTCTTGCAACCATTCAGCTGTGTCGTAGCATGAAAGCAACCACCTGTAGGACTTAAGTGAATGGGCGTGCCTGGGTTTGGCCGTAGTGGGCAGTATCTGGGTGTTGTCCCGTACTTTCCCACCACAGTTTTAGGTGCTGAGAATATGAGTGAATAAAACGTAAAAACACTTGCCCTTCTGATGTTTAAGAGGAGGTAAACAAAATATATAAGTAAATTGCACAGTATGACAGTTGTAAAAGAAGATAAAGAATTCTAGGGCAGGACATTTTAAGCAGGGTGGTCAGGGAGGACCTCACTGATCCATGAGCAAAGACCTGAAGGGTGTGAGGGAGCTCACCAAACCTCTCGAGAGAGAGAACTGGGAAAGAGCAAAGGGAAAGGTCCCAGAGGCCTGTTCTATAAAGAAATTTTGCTGAAACTATTTTTTTCTTCTTTTTTCTTTTTGGCATTGTTATGAGTTGAGAATGGTAATGCATAGCAAGGCTGTTAAGTCGTAGCCATGTGCCAAATGGGCAAGGAGCAATACCTGGAACAGTTCTTATTAGTGAGAATTTGATCTGTACGTATTATTTACACTTACGTCATATGGTTTAAGTGTCAGTGCTTTTCACCTTGTTAAGAAACAAAATTCAACTGAGTAAATTTAAAGATCTTTTTAAAAAATGGAAGTATGGTTGATCTGCAGTATTGTGTTAGTTTCAGGTGTACAGCAAAGCGATTTGGAGATATATATTTTTTTCCTTCGGTTCTTTTCTATTATAAATTATTACAAGATACTGAATATAATTCCTTGTGCTATACAGTAAATCTTTGTTGTTTATCTAGTTTATATACAGTGGTATGTATCTGTTAACCCCATACTCCTAATTTATCCCTCCCTCAACTTCCCCTTTGGTAACCATAAGTTTGTTTTCTATGTCTGTGAATCTGTTTTGTAAAATTTGAAGATCTTACTGGCTTTATTCAACAATTCATGAACTGGGCAACATCCAGTCTACCAAATAGAAAGGAACTCTGAAGAGCTGTACAAAATGAAAGATGTTTATAAGCAGAAGGGGGAAGGGATCCCTTTTTTTTAATCCCTTTTGTCCCTGTTATAGGCAGAAGGGAACAAGGAAGTTATACTAGGCAAAAAAGCGTGTTATTTATTGCTAGGTTACTTTCCCTGCAGAGGATGGCAGGGGTTACCTAGGTGACTCTGAGTAGTCAATTCCTGGTTGGCTGTTGTGAGTCCGTTTCTGGGCGAGGCAAAACTAACTTAATTTTCAATTTGGTGACATAAGGATTAGCATAAGTGACTCCACTTGGGGCCTATTGTCTTGTTTTTTTTTTTTTTTTTTTAACAAACTTACATGTGCTTATATGTGGCTTTTGGAATAGTCATGTGAAATTGCCTACCCTAAGGTGTAGTTTCAGGTTACCCTTTGTCCCGAAGTATCTCATGTTCTATTTGTGTTATCTATACACACAAGTATTCATACTATTCAAACACATTTCTAAATATGTAAATTAAAATTATCTTTTTTATTAAATGGGACATTTCTTTATAACAGATAATTTTTATCCCACCAATTACTGTCCCATAAGTGCCCTTGAGTTGGAGATTAGCACTTTGAGAGCTCCATTTAAATCATGTTAACAGCCTTATTTTCAGAGACCTTACAAGTCTCTGTTGGGATGGTAAGATTCACACAAGAGAGAGTCAAAGAAGCGGTGTGATGTGGTATAATCAAGCCCAAAGTCAGGAGCGTGCAGTTTCAGATTTTTAAGAATGCCTCATTTCTGTTATTTAACATCAGCATGAGCTTAAACAAATTAAATTCTCTAGGTTTCATTTCCTTCATTTTCATTTTCAGGATGAGGTCATTGTACTATATAACACTTAATGTTACTTTTAATTTGAAAATTAGAAGCAGGGTAAAGAGATGACGCCTTTACAGTTGAGGTGGTTGATCCAGTCACCCTAGGCTCTTCTCGACCACCTGGAGGGCTGAGGCAGTCAGTATCTATAGCACACTTAGAACCCCTTGTCAGCGGCTAAAGGCTTTGATAGAGAACACTGTATAATCAGGTGTTACTGAAATTAAGAACAGCAGAAATTCAGAGAAGGCAGAACTAAGTGTGGGGTCAGCTATTGACAGGGACTTTACAGAGAATGTGCTCCTTGTAGGATGTCTTAGGAGTTTGAGGCACACTGAGTATAGATCTTCTCCATCACAAGACAACACAATACATGCAAATTTCAAGTTTCAAAATAGCTGAGGTAAGCTTTAAAAAGAACAGAAAAAAACCCCAATTGTGAGCCTCTCAAGAGCCAGGACCATGTGTTAGTTATCTTTATTTTTATCCCACATAGACCCCTAGTGCCTAACTAGTATGAGGACTAGTAAGACATGTAGAAGAAGTGAGAGATAAGATTGGAAGAGTGTATGATTATATATAGCTGATTTTTAAAATGTCAGTTTAGGGGAGAGTTCTTTGATTTAGCATTATGAATATGAAACTAAATCATTTTGATTGATGATGTGACTGGATATAGGGGCCCATCATATATTTTTGAAAGGAGGGGTTGCATATTGAAAATATCATGTTTGATTTTTTAAATAGTTACATTCAAGATGGAAAGAAAAAAAAAGAAAAACAGCTGAGGTATCAGGGAGTTCAGCTAAGAAGTTACCGTCGTGCAGCGTAAGCATCTGCCAACTTAGAGGGCAACGTTCCGCTTTCAAGGGGGACTTCGGGGTTAGGGGTCCTGCTTCTCTGTTTAAAGGTTGCTGTTATTTCAGAGCTCCATATATCATTTTCCTGTTTGTAGGTGAATTTGGAAAAAGTAGTATACATTTATTTGGCTGCAGTTAGGGAAGTTTTGTGGGTTACTTTCAGTTTGGGCAGGGAGAACAGGATTTTTGTAATGCCTGACTGAATCTGGAAATTAGAGAAGAGAGGAAAGGTTTGGGTCATGTAGGTGGGTTGAAAGAGGGAAGGTAGAATTATTCTCCCTGGTGTGTAATTGTCACTTTTTGGTGACTAAGAGCCCAGAATGTTGGGACGATTTTACAGTGAATAGTCTGAACCACCCTTAACAGAATCATGATTTCCAAGTCTACACATGGATTTTCCATGTGGTGGAACTGGATAGCTGTGGGCAGGGGATAAGGGAAAGGTATCACCTGTCACCTTTTCCTGTACTGGAGGTCCCATGCACCCCTGCCCCAGCTCCTTTGCCTCCAGGCTGGCACCTCAGGAGCAGAAAGAGCAGGAAGAACTTCAGACTTCCTGGGTTCAATTCCCAGTACCTCCTTTAAAATAAAATTTAATAAATATATAAATAGTCTAATTACTCCCTCCCCCCAAAAAATTGAAAAAAAAAAAAAAAAAAAAAGAGAGAACTTCAGACTTCTGTTCCCACTGGCCCATATCTCCGCAAGGTGGACTCGGGGTTTGGCAGGCCACGAAGGACTTCCCAGCTGAGGCCAACACTGGAAAAGGCACACAGAACTCAGTGCCCACTGCTGTCTGGAGCTAATCTTTGATGAGTTCTCAGAAACCCATTCTTTCTCATTCTTAATCAGCAATAAATAGTATGTAGACTTAGAGTGTGTGGATTACTCAGAGTCTACAAATAAGGCACTCTGCCCTCTGTGGTAAATCACAGCAGGATGGCATTCTGCTCTGTTCAAATGAAAGGGAGATCTGTATGATTAAATTAATTGAGCTATGAGCAAAACCAAAAAGCCTAGGTGTAATGTTCTCCCAAGGGGGAAGAAATGAGGTGATGGGAAGAATTCCTGTTGCTGGCCACAAGGTGGTGCCCCTAGGCCAGAATGAGTAGGTGGAAGTAAGGGAACCACTTGTACTGACAGGCCACTAATAATTAGAGGATTATAACTTAAGAAGTAACTAGTACAGGGAATCATTAAAATATGGGCTGGTTTAAGTAGGGACTGTTATATAGTAATAATATTGAACTGAACTGATAACTACGAAAATGAAATAGACAATAGAAGATAGGTAGTATTTAATGACAATGTTAGAATTAAAAATAATTAAAGATAAACAGAATTTAAAACCCTAAGATCTGCTTGGAAGAACTAGTAAATTTTATGTCTGTTTTCCTATAAAAAAATTGAAAAATTGTATTTTTTAACCAATAGAGATCTCTCTTTTTTTGTGTATTTAGTGTTAGTTAGGTAGCTGACACTGTCAAGGGAGTATTTTATTCCCTGTCAAGGGAATCATATAGGACTGGAAAAGTAGGAACAAGTCAGAGATGAAGGTGTACTTTAGCTTCTTAGTTGTCTTCTAATAAAGGTACTGTATGGAGCAAAACTTGGTTGCCAGTGCAAATAAATTTTAGGTTTATTGACCCTAGCTCACAGGTCCAGAATGTATATGTTTCCTTTAATATAGTAGTATGTTTATGTAGTGACCCCAAAGATATTTTGATTATCCTTAATGACCTTATGTTGACATTTAATATGTTTGTCCTAAGTGAAATACAGATAGGGTGTTCTTGACCTTGGTAAGTTTCTCATGCACAGTTATCATCGTAGGGGTGCCTCTTCAAGTTTGTTTGTTTTAAATCTGAGTTGTATTCCTTCTGTTTTAAACAGCAGCTTTTATGATGAAGACTCAACATAGTACAAAGTCAAGTTCACTCTTTACGTTAAATTTAACCTCTTTGTCCTTTATATTGCAAAATACATGTAGACGTTAGAGTAATTAGACCTCTACGAGAGTATAGTATGTAACTGAACTTCTGCTTTCCCCTTTTATTCATAAAGGATTTGCCTTGTGACTGTTGGCTTCCAAAGACTCATAAGTAAATAGACACAGACAGAAAGATAGTCCAGGATCATGTATTATAGAAGGTAATCTGTGCACTAGAGCAGATTGGTTTTTCTCCAGAGATCATAGTACAGCATGTTATCTAAAGAAAGATAGGCACGTTTGACAAGTTAGCACAATATTGGCATAACATTTGTTAAAAATTGACTTATTTTGATATTACATCATCATGACCTGTCATCCTGTCAGTCAGTGGGAGCAGACCAGATTTCACTTTTGAGCTTTCATGCTTCAGGGTCAGAATATATATATATATATATATATATATATAATACATTAATTTGTGTCTCTCATTTTATGTTCTGTTAGACTTTGAGACATGTTTTTTCTTAAATAAATCATTTAAAATATATAAAATGTGTTTAATTTCAAAAACTAATCTTAGGACAAATCTGTTTGTTAAAAAATTAGCAATATTTATTGATTTATATACTATAAAAATATTCATATCTCCAGTCAAAGGTCAAGTCAAATATTTATTAAGAACTCACAGTTACATCTTATTTTATCAAGGTAACATCTTATTTGGGTAAAGAGCCCTTACACAGATGTCAAAATTAAAATAATGAGGAAGCTAAGAATTCAGACACCTTGGGTTACAAAATGAGTCCCTTGCAACACAAATGATTTTCAGCCAATAGGTCACTGGTTATTGGCAAGTGACTGGCAAAGACTCATAGATTGTTAAGCCTTAGGGCTGATCTTAATCAGACTCCTCATTTTGCAGGTTCAAAAGTGTTAAAGCCTGCCTGAGATAATTAATACCTTTAATTATGAATAATATCAGAACCAGATCCCTGGGTTTGATCTGATTGTGGAAAGCATTCTTGCCTCTTTATCCTGTTGACCATGTCAAAGAATCGAAAAAAAATGTCAATTCTGTCAAGTAGGGGACAAGAAAAGGGAAAAAGAAAGTTTTTCCTTTTTCCAGGCGTCAGTAACCAGATCAGCTTTTCGAATGAGGGCAGAAATCTAAGAGCAGTGACAGAGGCTGATTTCATCACTACCCTTGGTTGGTTTCTTAAGTTGCTACTTTTAAATAACTCTTGTCATCTTTTACAGATGAGTAACAATGGAGATAAAATACTGTAGTGATTCCCTAGAGTTATTTTAATACTGTTCATAAGTAAAATATGAGCATTTTAATACTGTTCATAGTTTAAATATGAGCAGTGACATTCTGGATTCTCAGATATCTAATAAAATAATAAGGAAAAAGGTAATTAATTATTTATAGTATGTAAAATAAGGCCTCTTCTATTTAGTGAGACAGCCAGTTAAGTAAACAGTTTTCATGGGGCTGTTTCTGTGTTGTGAGGTTGAGGGTGGGGTGGAAAAGAGAGCTTACCTTAACCACAGCATGATGTTGGAGAATTACAGTTAAGGGATGAAGGTAACAACTATTTTCTGTCATCCTGCTTACTGCCTTGGGGCACCAAGATACCTGTCCTGAGAACACTGAGTTTTAATGACTCTTTTGGTAATTGAGAATCTTTTCCACATGTTTGGTAGCAGCATTTGCAAGAATGTTTTATGGAAGTGAATTTGTTTTAATATCATTGTATGGGATCTTACTTAGCTTGTTGAGTCTTCAGTGTATGCAAGACCTTTCTCATCTACATTATGTAATTTAAGTTGCATGTCAGCTTTTTGAGGTAGGTCTGATCTCCTTTTTTACAAATGAAGTAAGTAGGATTTGGGGAAAATTTTAAATTTGCTTAAGACCAGAGAGCTAGTACATAGCTGAGCTCTTTGCTCATTCTGCTAAGCACTGATGCCGTAATCCTGTACGTTTTTATCATGTACTTAGTGTGAGGAGTATAAACAGTGTTCAAGATCTTAGAAGGATCTAGACTGCCAAAAATCGGTAACCTGCCAGCTAGTTGGAAGATACATCTGAGTAGCCTAATTTTCCTGAAACACCTAAGGAAAAAAATTAAACAGTTGGTCTTAACAATTAAAGCAAAATGTGAAGCCTGATAATTATCCCTTATATTAGAAATGAATAATGTAGAAATTTAAATAAAAGAAAGAAGTAAATCTTTCCCATTGCTTTTCGTATCTACTGTTAAAAGGCCACAATGAAATTGTTGGAAGTCCAGAATTAAAGTCTTAATCAGATGTTGAGCTTAAACTTTATTTTTAGCAAACATCAGTACCAGGGAATCAATTCATTCCCTGGCTTACGTGGGAAAGACATTAGAAAGCTTTAGTAAGCATGAATTCTAGAGGCCCTCTGCTGATATCTTCTGGTACTGCTGAGAATATTCTTTGATGAAATTGCTAATTCTTCTGCATTGTACTAGTCATTCTTACTGGCTGCAGTGCATTTTAAACACAGTTTTCTTGGTTAACCCTAATAATAATCCCAAAGTCTTATTTTTAATTACCAATCAGGTTTTGAAATTAATTTTTAACAAATGTTGTTGGCACAAGTTCTGGACTTTTGCAGGCTCTTGCGATTAGTAAATAACTTCAGGATTTATACTTTGGTCAATAAGATTGTTTTGGCTTTTAATAACAGAAAGTAGACACTGTGCTCTAAAAGCCTAATTTCATTTAAATGTGCTTGCCTTTTTAAAGATCGTAGATACAGCAGCTTTCCAAAGACTCATTCTTCATTCCCTTGCCTTGTTTTTAGAATATTACTTAAAATAACATGAATGTCTTCTTTAAAAACTTGAAGTATTTCCTATATCTGACTACAATAAAGCATTTTGATAGTATGCTCTAAATAGTGATGTACTTAAACTAGTTTCAACAATAACAATATTTTAAATTTTAATTGAAATGAACCTGTTATCTCCTGGGGATCACTTCCAATATTAAGATTCTGGGAAATCTAGCTTAGGCCTTTAAGTGTAGATGAATTCTGCCAAATTACATTTAGGCTGGAAAGTTAATGAGACACCCTCACAGGCCTGTCCCCCTCTGGGTGGATGTGTATATATGTTTTGTGTGTACGTGTACACTGTTGCCACATGCATGGTGTGAACTTGATGGAGAGCTAGATAGTGTCTTCCTCTGCCACTAGTTTCGCACTCTTTTGCCAAGAAAGTAACTTTATTATTTCAATATTTTGAAAAGTTATTTGGGTGCCATTAAGTTCTGATGCTAAATATTTATACATGATTGATGGTAGACTCTTTATGAGTATTTAATATCTATTGAAGATTTATAATCATATAGGTAGGCTCTGTATGACCTAATTAAAAAAAAATAAAGGAAAGGTCATTTAACTAGAGTAGTGGCCTCCAAATTATTTGCTATGAGTCACTTCTTAGTGTGTCTAATATTCTTATATTTTGTGTATTTTAATATTTTTATATTGTTCCTGTATGTTACATATATCATATAACACAAACTTAGAAATGAACAGGATGAATAAAAATAGAAGTGGAAGTTACAGTGTTCTTTTCCCACAGCTCGTTGGATTGTCTTGCATACACACTCAGGTGCATATATCCTGTATTTAGACCAATATTAAAAGCTAGAGTAGTTCCCCTCTAAAGAATTTTTGAGTAATATGAAAATCATTTACATTTGCCTTAGGAATGTGACACTAGCACAGTATAAGAACGGATTTTACAGTAGGCTGTCCAGCGTTGAGGCAAGCTGCCTTGGGGTGATAAGGCAAAGGCTGGAGAACCACACATCATGCGTGTTGTAGGAAGTATCCATGACTCCGATCAAGAGTTGGACTGAACAACTTCTGACATTTATTTTAAGCTTCGGTGATTATAGATAAGAATTCATAGATTAAGCACTTAAATTTAAAACTGCCAGAAAGTTCGGCTGTGAACAAAGGTCTAGCTCAGGAGTATTCTGGGAAATTGTTCACCTTCTTCATCCAGACCTCTGCTCACAACTTCTGCTGTTGTCTTCTTTAGAAATTGGGTGGTTTCTGATTCTCAAGCCGTCTCCATGTAGGAAAAAGTTTTAAGGTCTCTTTCAAGCCTATAGCCTGGCTATATGGGACAGTAAGTATATAAGCAGCAAGAAATTCTGACAATGGACGTGATAGTGCTTACTCTGCTTCACTGTATCAGAGAGAGAGAGCAAGAGAAATAAAGGCAAGTTTAGAATGGATGAGCAGCTATTTTAAAGTGTATAGTATCACAGATGAATTAGAAGATATGTTTTTGATTGGTTAAATTGCCTCTCACGTATATAAGTACTATTAAGTGTAGTCCATTCTGCAGTAGAAATTGAACAGCTTCACCTTTTTAAGCTCAAAATTGTATCACTTTAAAAATAAAAACCTAAGCTTTCCCCCAAACTTCCTTTTTTCAATGAGAGGGTGGTTGTTTTGTGAAATTCAACTAGCAGAGACAAATCAGCAGTAAACTTACAGCTTCTTCACTGCACATACCTTGATTTGAGTACTGGGAATGTGACTGCAGTGCTGTGACGTACCTGCTGAAGTTTCCCTGTTGTGGTGGTGGTTTTTTCTCTCCTGGTTTATGTAATACTTTGTTCTCTCTCATTGTTAACACAGAGGCAGAAGCCCTGCTGCACCAAAGCGTCCAATACTAGAATCACCAAAATGTGCCTTTTTTTTTTTTTTTGGTAATGGTTAGTCCTGCATTTATGGAGAAGATTTCCATCTCAGTAGCACTTTTCTTTTTAAAATATAAAAACCGCAAAATGAATGGCCATAAGAGTCTTAATTCTGATCTGTTTATTTCTGAGCATTTCTTTATGAGAAGTTTAACATGGAGTAGTGCTTCAGAGGAACTGAAAATTGATATAACCTCCCCTACATGGATGCTCTGTGGAAAATGTTTTCTAGGATTTTAGTGGAATAGAGGCTTATTAGAACATAGCAGTCTTAGGGAGCACACTCTTGGCTTGATAATAAAAGTCTCACATGTTAAGCAGCTATGCAGATACACATTTAAATAACCACCTTAGCGTAGTGTAGGACTAGAGTATCTTTAACGTTGCTCTCGGACTTAAACTCACCACAGGCTTTCCAACATGAGACTTGTTTTCAATGATTGTAGATTGTTCAGGACACAACTATGCATTCTTCTAGGCAAAAGAACAGGGTCCACATTTTCTACTTCTTGGAACTGTTGTCTGCTACAAGAATGCAAAACAGCTGAAGAAAACAATCTAGCCCATTTTGTTACTGTCAAATGTGATTGTTCACGACCTGAAATATTTCTTTGATAAGCTTTCTTCCATTTTCCATATTCCTTGGGTATCATACATTATCTTTACGTAATTTGTGATATGTTACATCAAACATAGAATCAAATTAGATAAATATTTGTGGGATTAATATGTTCTTCCTAGGAACGTTTGCCCAGAAGGCCGTAGGGCATAAGGTGACTTTGCTTAAGTTTCTCTGCATAAAAATGGAATTCAGGTTATTTTCTATTGTCAGAAGTTTAGCTTTGTGAGAATGTGAACATAAAGGTTTTCTGATCTGATTACAGCTCAGGAAAATTTAGACCACAGTATAAATTACCCGCCTTGAGTCTACATACTAGTTTGTGATCTGTATTCCTGGTTTTTGCTTATAGTTCTGTGTCATTATCTTTGTTGCATTAGGGCACAGAGATTTGTAGATTGGTACAGAAATCAGGACAGGCCTGACTTTTAATATCGTTTTCATCCTGCTGAGGATATGTAGCTTTAGTGTTTACTAAATAAAATCGATTGAATAAAATTAGTTTCCTCATTTAGATGAGTCACACTTTGTCACATCTAAACTAACTTTACTGAGTTATTTTTTACTGTTTCAGTGGGATTTACCTAAAAATGAGGTAAAAAAATTAGCTACCATTGAAACTGGCAAAAAATCTTTGCAAAAGGCATTGATGTTTGTATAAGAAGAAAAGCATTCCTATGTGTCTCTCCTTTACTGCTCACAAAGAACACTTCAATTTTCGTCACCAGATATGTGGAATTTTTTCCCCCACACCAGGCAGTCCTCTGCAACACCAGATAGGTGTCCTACGATTTAATGCAGTTCTGACACTGAGGATAGCATCAGATCTCACAGATTAAAGGCTCAGTTCCACAACACTGCCCTCATCCCCCTCTAGCTGCCAATCGCAAGTGCATGTTGTCACCTGTGCTTCTGACCAGCTGGCTGTAGAACCTTCCCATGACCCACTCAGAAAACTTGGGAAAATACTTACTTATTAGACTACAGCTTTATTACAAAAAGGTAACTCAGGAACAGCCAGATGGAAGAGATGTGTAGGCTAAGGTGTGTGGGAAGAGACAGAGCTTCCATGCCCTCTGCCAGGACCTCCCCGTGTTCTCCAACCCTGAAGCTCTCCAGACTATCTCCAGATAGTCCAGGGATTTTTATGGAAGCTTCATTACGTAGGTGTGATTCATTAAACCATTTGTCTTTGGTGACTGAGTGTAATCTCTAGTCCTTCTTTCCTTCCCTAGGAGTCGGGGTTGGGTTGGGTGGGGTGGACTGAAAGTTCTAGCCCTCTAATCACATGAGTGGGTCCCCTGGGGGGTTGGTTCCCCTGGCATGGAACCCACCATCCATGGGTTACGTAGGGGCTTTATAAAAGTCACCTTATTAACATAAATTCAGGTGTGGTTGAAGGGGGCTTGTTATGAATAATAAGACACCCATTTCACCTTTATATTCTGAAGCTTTTTGAGGAACTGCGGACCAAAGACCAAATATTGTAACAAAAGATGCTCCCATTGGTTTTACCTCTTAGGAATTCCAGGAGTCTTGGGAGCCACAATCTAGGAACCATGGACATAAGACCAAAATAGATATGTATCATAAATCACAATATCATATGTTCAATGTGAAAAATAGCAAAAGCCACTCTTTTCTATTATTTAAGTGTTTTAAATATGTATTTTCTATAGGAACTGTCTTTATTTCTCTTAATTAAGGTTTGTACCCTTGTAAGTTTTTCTTCCTGTTAGCTTCTCTCTCTCATCATTCACTATGGCTTCACAATTCAGTATTGTCCTAGTACCATTTTTGAAATCACAGCTGGAAGCACTGAAAAGCATTCTGACAAAGGAAGACTGAATTGTGACTTTAGGACACAATAAGCTACAGGAACAAATGATGTTAAGAAATTAATATTATTTCAGTATGAATCTCTGTGGAATTGTGGAAATCAAGAATTTAAACATCATCTCTGCTTTTCAACACGACTAGAAGTATAAAAATTCTACTTGCTTGTGAATCTGCTATTTTAAATAATTTTTGTGATGGAGTTTCCATAGACTCATTTACTGTCATCTTTCAGGTTGTCAAAGCTCTCACAAACAACTATTTTCTTCAGCATATTTAACCCAAGGAAAAGTTATTTTAATTTTTATGTTGATCACGTAGTATAAAACTTCTTTTTAAAAGGCTTTACTGTCCGAGTTTCTGATAACCAGAACTCTATCCTGTTTCCTACTTTCCTCAAACAACCATATTTAAACTTTTATTAACTTTTTATTCTGGAATTTAGCTAAATAATTTTAAAATAACATGCTTAACACTATTTTTTTTCCCATTTTAGATAATACCTGTTGATTTCCTACAATGAAGTTGATGATTTAGCTCATGTTATCTCTCCTGCCCACATCTTACTAAATTTACTTAAATTTCAATATATTGTTTACATTTTGCCAGTATGAATTTTTCACACCTTGGACCTTAGAGTATAATATGATTACATTTCCCCTTTTATACAGTTTTTTGTTGTCTATGGAGTTAATTGCTTCAATTTTTATTATTCTTTATAGCTGTAATTAGGTCATCTCCAAATTTTGTAAGAACTATAAATCTTCTCTCAGTACTTTGAAAAACATTATGTGTTCTCAGATCTTTTTCTTGGCGATACGCCTCCTGGAGTCCTCACTCTTGAGCTGATTGCTCTCTAAGACCGCACAGCTTTTGTCATGGAACTTCTTAATCTGTTAAAAGATCCCTGTTTCCTTGGTTTCATGTTGTCTTCTTTATAGACTTACTCTTTTTTTTTTTTATGAAGCACATTATCCAGAGGGCCTTATGAAAAAGGATGCATGGAAGATAGTTTTCCAGAAATTTATATGTATTTCAAAATTTCTTTATTTTGCTCTAATACTTCATTGACTGGGTGTGGAATTTTAGGTTGGAAATAATTTCCCATAGAATTTTATAAAGCATTGTGTCTTTATATCTTCTAGCTGCTGATGCTACTAGCATCAGGTGCCATACTAATTCTCAGTCCTCTGGGTAGCAGTTTTTAAGTCTTCTCTGTCTCTGCTGTCCTGAAGTTTTACAGTGATGAGCTTTGGTGTGAGTCTTGGCATTTGTTGGGCTGGATACTTGTGGGTCCTTTCAATCTGGAAAACTGAAAGACTGTATCTAGAAACATTAGAAGACTCTTACAATATCAATTGTTATTCCATCAAAATCTTCAAATTCGTTTTCACCACACCTCCCACTAACCTGCCAAGCTCTAACCTGACGGGAGAAAAGCTGATTTTGTTTTAAATTTTTTATTACACAATATTTTATTCATATAAAAATAAACTTATGTAATATGACACACAGTGATAAACAAATGACCTGTGAACCTACCACACAACTAAAGGATGGGGTCATCACCATCACCATGCTCTTAGAACTGTGTGTGAATCTCCTACTGTTCAAAAATGTTTTATTTCATTCACTTTTATTTACTTAAAAAAAAAGTGAATTACATATGTATGTGACATTGTTGTACTTGTTTAGGGGCTTTATAAAGTGATATTAAAGCTTCTATAGTCTTCTGTGACTTGCTTTTTATGCAAAAATATTTTTCTGACCCTTTCCACCATGGGAGGACTCAGCGAGAAGACTCCTGCTATGAACCAGGAGGAGGATTCTCACCAAACACTGAATCTGCCAACACCATGATCTTGGACTTCCCAACCTCCAGAAGTGTGAGAAATTAATGTTTAAGCCACACCCCAATTTTTTTTTTCTAAGGTTGATCCAGGTTACTGCATATAGCTGTAGTTCATTTATACTGTTTGTTTAATTTTCTCCCCCACAGCTGTTCTCTTTTTGTTAGTCAGTTGAATCTCGTGATGTAGCCTTTTATTTTGTTCTGGTTCCTTATTTTCTGTCTCTTTCTTTTATTCTGACTTCTGAGAAGTTTCCTTAAAACTTACTTTCCAATCCTTCTATTAAGTATTTTTATCATATTTTTAGTTCTCTCAAGTGCTTTTTCCTCTTTGATGAATACTTTTTCCCTAACATCCTGTTCTTATTATATAGGTTTTGTTTTGTCACTGAGGATATTTTCTCTTGCTTCCTATATTGTCTCTGTCTCTTCAGAGTCTCTCTCTCTTCTCTCTCTCTCTCTCTCTCTCCCCCCCCTGGGTGTTTTAATCTCTGAATTTTTGTTAGAAGCTTTTCTCAAGTGTCTGGTCATCCATGGCTTTCTCTTCATGTTTGAGGAAGGCATTAAAATGGTATGGGAAGCTCTCCTTTGTGAGCTCTGGTAGGTGGATGGCTTTCACCGCAGAGTAATTGGGCAGAGGTCCACTTTATTGCAGACCCCTCCCCTTATCAGTATCTGTAGGTCTTATCTTCAGTCAGTTTTTCCACAGCAATTATTCAGACTTTTACCTGTGCTGGTGGATGGATGATGGTAGTGGTAATAAGCTTGTCCGCCTTGTGTTGTGGAATACTAGGAGGAAGAGGTCTGAAGTTTTCATTTATCAGTTTAATCCTTCTGTTCTTAGAATGGTACCTCATTCCAGACCTCAGCTATGTCTCAGGTCTCTTAATCTAGAATCCTTCTTGTCCCTTGTTTCAGTCTCCCCAGAAAATAAATCTCTGGACTGATCCCCTGTGTGTCAGGAGAATGAGCTGCTGATCTAACTGCTCATTTTAAGTACTTACAATTCTTCTGTTTTCAGACCTAACCCAATGCCCTTGTAAAATTTTAGAATAGCCCCCGACACTTCTAAGTCCTGACCTTTCTATACATTTGGCATAAATAGGCTTGTTTGTTTTTTATTTCCTCACACCACCCACTACCCTACCAAGTACTTACCTGACTGAAGAAAATCCAAAAGCTGTCATTTGTTATTGGACCACAGAAAAGTAAAAAAAGTAAAAAGATATGGAAAGATAATAAACACTAACCAAAAGAAAGATGTTAAAGCTAGATAAGTTAGACGTTCAGGCAATAAGTGTTACTGGAGGTAAAGGATGACATTTCATAATGCTCAGATGGTCCTCTCAAAAGAATCCTCTCAAAAGAAAGACAACAATTCCAAACAACTTTGTTGAGGAGGGTGTAGCTCAAGTGGTAGAGTGCATGCAGGAGGCCCTGGGTACTGGTTCAGTCCCCAGTACCTCCATTAAAAAGTAAATAAGTAGACTTAATTATCTCCCCCCACCAAAAAACAAGACAAAACAAAAAAAACCTCTTGTTGCTTGGTTTGTCAACCATTCATATGTGATCTTTGGGTCTCTTCTTTTGACTAATGTTGTCATTTTACTGCTAGAGATGTTTCTGTAGTCTATGAAGGAAGAGTTGTCCCTTTGTGTGTCTGGCTGTGGTGATGTTCATGTTCACACGCTCTGGACATTGTAAACAGTTGTGTTGGGGGACCACTTGAGAGAACAGAACCTCAGAATTATAATTATTTCACTTAGTGTTGTAGTTATTTTAATGTAATTATTGTTCTTTAAAAAATGACACATATGAGAAATAGAATTTAGATGAGGACTAAAGAAGTTGATTATGTTTTAAAGAATTCTCTTTTTTAACATTGAGTGCTTATGAGTAACAAGGTATGAAGGAAAAATTAGAAAGGAGTAGAAGTAGCTCTTACTCTTTTTCTTGGCAATAAGGTATTTTTTTTGGTACTAGGTCTTTAAAGCTCTGCAGTGATGTGTCATTGTCAAAATTCTTCATTTCTATCTGGAGAGAATGTCTTGTTACTTAGAGAATATTCCATTTTTCTGGAAAAAGACATCTATTAGTTGATCTCCATGCTAAAATGCAAGAAAAGGAGAGAGGTTTAAGGAAACACAAGTGCTGAATCAAAGAAGCATACTTAGAAATAGAAATACAATTAGTGTAACTTTAAAAAAATTGTGGTAAAAAAACATAATGTAAAATTTACTATTTAACCACACTTAAGTGTACATTTTAGTAGTGTTAAGTGTATTCACATTGTTTTGAAATTGATTTCCAAACTATTTCATCTTGCAAATTCGAAACTCTATACCCATTTAAAAACTCTTCTTTTCTTCCCTCCCCTCAGCCGCTGGTAACCACTATTCTTCTTTCTGTTTTTATGAACTGATACCTCAGAAACGTGGAATCATACAGAATTTGTCTTTAAGACTCAGTAATATTCCCCCGTGTGTGTTGTAGACCACGTTTTGTTTGTCCATTTATCTACTGATGAATATTTGGTTTGCTTCCACATCTTGGCTGTTGTGAATAGTGCTGCTGAGATCATGGATGTGCAAATACCTTTTCGAGACCCTGCTTTCAGTTCTTTTGCATATAAACCCAGAAGTAGGATTACTGGATCATATGGTAATTCTATTTTTAATTTTTTGAGGAACTGCCATACCATTTTTCCACAGCAGTTGCACTATTTTACGTCAGTATACTGGGGTTCCGATTTCTTCATAACCTTGGGAACACTTATTTTGCTTTGTTTTTGTTTTGTTTTTTTGATAGAAGCCATCCTAACATGTATAAGGCGAAATCTTGGGGTTTTGATGTGCATTTTCCTGATGATTAGTGATGTTGAGTATCTTTTCATATGCTTCTTGGCCATTTTTTGTCATCTTTGGGAAAATATCAGTTCATGCCCATTTTTTAATCAGGTTGATTTTTCATTGACTGGTATGAGGGTTTATATATATATATATATATATATTTTTTTTTTTTTGATATTAACACCTTTTCAGTTGTATGACTTGCAGGTATTTTCTCCCATTCAGTACAATGCCTTTTCATTTTGTTGATTGCTTCCTTTGCTGTGTAGAAGCTTAGTCAATGTATTGCCACTTGTTTATTTTTACTTCTGTTGCCTTTGCTTTTGGTGTCAAATCCAAAAAGTCCCTGCCCAGACTGATGTCAGGGAGCTTACTGCTTATGTTTTCTTCTAGGAGTTCTATAGTTTCAGGTCTTACATTCAGGTCTTTAATCCATTTTGGGTTAATTTTGGTCCCATTTTGTTCTTTTCCCAACAACATTTATTGAAGAGACCATTAATGACCGTTACTTAAAATTCTTTGTGTGACAACTCATAGATCTGTGTTTCTTTAGAGTCTCTTTCTGGAATTTAATTTTGTTCCTTTAAATGGTCCATACCTCCCTGTTTCTTTACATGCTTAGTCGTTTTTTGCTGGGATTTGGGCATATGAAAAAGCAACCATGTATCCTGGCCCTTGCATACTGGATTCCTTGTGGAACCTCCCAAGCCTTTTCTGATCTCAGCCTCCCCTGGGATTTGCCTGTAGCGCTGCAGCTCCAGGGTGCTTCTTGCCTCTTGTTTACAGTGTCTTGCTGCTCTGGTTCCTGTCCTGTTAGTGCTCCGAGTTACCCCAAACAGAAGCCAGTCCCTCAGGTGGTCCCCAGACAAGCCAGTGTTGTTCAGATTGTCTGTTCTGTTTGTGTTCCCGAGGGAAGAGACCTGGCATGAGGGGTTTCTTCCTGGTTGCTTCACGCTCTGCTGTGCAGGGGGAGCAGCGTGAATGGGTGACCAAACACTACGGATTTTCCTACCCCTTGCGTTGGAATCTTGTGTTGGATTGATAATAGCCCGGGTGCTATCACTTCTTAACTGCTCTCCAGAGTTCTCATGGTGGTGTTCTGGTCTTTATATTGCTGTTAACTCAGTGTCTCTGTGGGTGAAGGAGGGCCTGTATTTTCCTAGTTGGCCATTTTGCTGGCATTACTCTCCCTAGTATCACTTTTGAAGTATATAAATCCTGCCAGATAATGTTTCTCTTTATAAGACATGTAGGTAAAAAGAAATCATAGATGTAATATTTTGTACTTGAGTAAGGCATTTTGGTTTTGTCCTTTGTAAGGTTCATGGAGAAAATGAAATCTAAAGCAGTAATATTCCAGTGTTAGAGTTCATGTAATCTTTTATTTTGGAATAAAGAAATAAGGTAATCCTATCAGACAAGACCATGTTTTCTTTTAAAGTTTTCATGGTGTTCCACAAATATTTATTGAATGTCTACCATGTATAAGATACTGTGCAATTGGGATACAGAAAGCATGAGATGTAATCCTTTGAGGTGCTTATTTTTAATTTGAAGAAAAACAACCTTAATGCATAAAAAAACTAAATAACAGTACAGGATCTACATAACAAATACAAAAGTATAAGAATTATCACTGTGAATTATACAGAAGCAGAGATGACAGTGAACTGAACAGCACAGGGAGGACTTCCAAAAAAAATAAGTTTGAGATGGATCTTCAGTAGATCATATCTTAGTGTCTATCTTGAAGGAAAAAAAAAATTACACATCCAAAACCAGGTTTGTACAGCCAGTAATGTTTGTACTGGCAGAAATGTAGAAAATAACCTAAATGATCACAACAAAATGGCTAATCTGTTCTACCTATACTGTGGAATACTTGGCATCAGTTAAATAGGGAGGATCCATATGTACTGAGAAAATTTCCAAGTAAATTGTTGAATTTTAAAAAATTGATATCTTAGTTTATTTGGGTTGCTATAACCAAATAGCACAGAATTTATTTCTTACAAGTTGCAGAGGCCAGATAGACATCCAAGATCTGGTTCCAGCATGGTTGGGGAGGGCTCTCTTCTGGGTCTCAGACCCCTTGTTGTATCTCACATACTGGAAGGGGCTGGGGAGCTCCAAGGGGCCTCTTTCATAAGAGCATTAGTCCCACCTGGCAATTACAGTGCTTCTCAAAGGCCCCACTTCCTCATACTGTCACGGTGAGCTTTAGGATTTCAACATATGAATTTTTGGGGGGAAATAGACATTCAGACCACAGCAGAGGAAGCTTCATATAATATGTATGGTATGATACTAGTTGGGTTAAGAAAAATAAAGCTAGCCTACAGATAATACTGCATATTTTTACAAGTAGATAGTATATAAATTCATAGTAAAGGAAGGGTAAAACTGATAACAGTGGTTATAACTATTAAGCATTTATAAATGACTTATATAGTAAGAAACAAAGCCCTGATGAAAATTTATCAAAATACAAATAGTGGTTACTTCTGTGTGGTGATGTTAATAATAAATTTTCTTGTATTTTCAATAACAATTTTACTGTATTTTCCAAATTTTTACAGGAAACATTTCATTGGAGAATGTTAAATGATATAGAATCATAAGTGGGAGATAAGTGACAAATAGTAAATAAAATTAATTCTTACAAAATGGAACAGAAGAGCAAGTAGAATTTAATTAAGTGGAAAAATCAGGGAGTTTGTGGGTAAGGGAGATGGTTGTGGGCAAGAGAAGGAAATCCAGAATGTCTTAGAAACTTTTAAAAGTTTTATAGAGCCATTAAGTGCTGCCATCTACTTTTAAGCCATTCATTCAATGAATATTTAATAAATATTTGATCTAGTACATGCCAGGGTCCCTGCCCCTGAGAAACTTATGTTTTGATGACAGGCATGCAGATAGGGAAATTACAAAACAGTGTATTAAGAATCAATTGGAAAGGAAGAGAAAGGAGTCGTTCAGGGTTGATAGAGAAGACTTTCCTGAAGGAACAAAAGTCTAAGATGAGGTTTGGAGTCAAGTTGAAGGTAATCTGAGATGTCTGGAGAGGGAAAGCAGGGACCAGCACAGGAAACACCTTGTGAACCATTTTAAGAACTTGATTTTATAGTGTTTAAATAATACGCATATGTAATCTTGCTGCATGTTCTTTGCAGCATAGCAAACAGTAATCATGTTGGTTATTTGGCGCTTAGTAGGCATATAATAAACTCTATCCCACCTTTCCTCTTGCCTTCGTTTCCTTTACTCCCTTTCCCTTGTATGCATTCACTGCAGATGATGCATGGCATGATTTGGGGGAGGGGTGCAGAATAAATGCAAGGCCTAAAACACTGCTGATGTAAAAGGAGGCAGCCTTAATTGAGCACAGTTGAAAGAGCCATGTCCATTTCATCAAAATACAGATGTTAATTTGACATGGTTGGCTATTCTATAAATCAGCCATCACAATGAGCTAGTTATGGAATTGAACATGATTAGGTATTCAAAATTTTGGTCATCAGTATCTTTTAACGTCTTACTACTTCATAAATTGTACTATTTTCAGGATTATTTATATTGACAGTGACTTGGACTTTTGTAAATAACTTCACAGGTTACTTACTCTGTTCCTAGGTAGATAAAATGTGGTATCTGTATTGTTATCTGTTGTTGGAGTCCCAAAAGAATTTTATTTCTGCAAAACAGAAATCTCATATCAGTCAAGGGGCCTGAATTGCCACAGGGATTCGTGAAACTGGTGGCATTATTTACTAAACTTTTTGAAAACAGATTTTCCTCTCTCCTTGCTTTAAAGGCAGATAATAATTAAAATAATCATAATTTCTGTAAAGACAGAACCTATCACATTATTTTTTGTTAATGATGGGCTAGTCCCATTTGGGCAGTTTATAGAAAAATAGTTAACAAAAGTGCAGTTTAAAAAGAAGGAATAACTGAATTTTGTTAAAATCTACATTCTCATTCCACAAAGAAAAAATATTCTGAAAAATGTTCAGGCTTACAACATGTTGCTTTGTTACTGTGGAAAAACTGAAAGTTATTTAGCACTTGATTTGTACCTTTTTGTCTTTAACTTGTGTTTTTTCCACTGCCTGAAACACCCTTCCCCTTTTGTGTCCATTTGCAAAATTTCTATCCAAACTTAAAGATTCCAACTTTGAGACTTTTCTTGTCCCACAGAAAGTTCATCTCTCCTTTTTTTGTGCCACTACTGTTCTTGTACTATAGCACTCGACACATTTATGACAATTAAGTTTTCTATTTCTTTCCTAGATTGTGACCTTTCCTTAAGTAAAGGGAATGTTTCATTCTATAGTGAGTGTCTGGTATCATAAATGCTTGTTTAGCATGAATGAGAGGGAGCTTTCCCCAATGACATTGTGTTGCATAAAGAAATCTTAAAAGTTAAGGGCTTACAGTTTTATTGATGAACTGGTAGCTGGCACTGTGCAGTTACTTCTACTGGGTTATCACAGGAAGCTGGTTAAAACCCACAATAATGTTTGAACAATAAGATTTATTTAATAGAACTCTGTTATAAGACTGGACACCAGAGAGATAAGGGAAGAAGCTGTAACCATATTACTTCCAGTGTGTCAGGCCTTAGTGAAAAACACATAACAGAGTATAAAGATTCAAGTTTTTAAAATGGAATAATTATGCAGTTTACAAAAAAAAGTTTGTTATGTGAGTGTCTTAAGTGGTGTTCTTTTTTAGTGCATTTTAGATTGAAAAATAGGAGGAAGCATGATGTAATGAGAAATGCGGTGTTGTGAAATCTGGGTGTTTTGAGGTTCTGGTCCCAACTCTAATACCAACTCTGTGATTTGGAGAAAGTTTGAAAATCTCTTTGAATTTTAGTTTCCTTCCCTGTAAAAATGTAGCTTGTAGTACACGATGTTCAATAGTACAAGACTTCAATATCAGTTTATTTTTAAAATGTGTTTATACCACCTAAAAGAATTAGAAAAGGAAGAACAAACAAAACCTAAAGTTAGCAGAAGGAAAGAAATAATAAAGATCAGGGAGGAAATAAGTAAAACACAGATTAAAACAAAACAATGGAAAAAAAAATCAGTCAAACCAAGACGTTTTTTGAAAGAGTAAACAAAATCGACAAAAATGTATTTACAGAGAATTTAAGAATGAAGTTGGTATAGGGGGAGGGATAAGTGTTTTAAATATAGGAACCAGCTAAATTGTGATGGTTATTTAAATTTCATAAGTTTTCATCCAAGGTATTTGTGATTTTTTTTTTAGTAATAACAGTGTAGTCCTAGTTTTGTCAAACAAACATGTATGCATGTATATGTGTGCAGAAAAAAAATACAGTTCAATAGATAATAACATTATCCCCAGTGTGGGGTTATATGTGATGGACAAGACAAGGAGAATAAATTTTTTTTTTCCTATAATGATGTGAAGAAAAATTAAAACAAAATAAAGTACCATTTCACAAAGACCATTTGTGGCTTTGGAAGTAAGTTACCTATGCTGGAAAGCAGAAGACAAGACTGCTTAGTGATAGATGCTCAACTCTTCTTTAGTCATGACAGGAACAGGAGTGTTTTGGTTTTTTGAAGTATAGTTTATGTACAGTAGTATTTTATAAGTTACAGGTGTACAAATACAGTGATTTGTGATTTTTAAAGGTTATATTCCAATTATGGTTATTATAAAATATTGGCTATATTCCCCATGTTGTACAACATATCCTTGTAGCTTATATTATACATAATAGTTTGTGCTTCTTAATCCCCTGCCCTGTATTGTCTGTCTTCCTTCCCCTCTTTCCACTAATAACCACTGGTTTGTTCTCTGTATCTGTGAGTCTGCTTCTTTTTCCTTATATTCACTAATTTGTTTTGTTTTTTAGATTCCACACATCAGTGATACCATACAGTATTTGTGTGTCTCTGACTTACTTCACTTAGCATAATACCCTCCAAGTCCATCCGTGATGCTGCAAATAGCAACATTTCACTTTTTCATGGCTGGGTAGTATTGCATTGTATACATATACCACATCTTTATCCATTCGTCCGTTGGTGGACATATCTTGGCAGTTGTAAACAATGCTGCTGTGAACATCAGGGTGCAAGTATCTTTTCAAATGAGTGTTTTTGTTTTTCTCGGGTATATAGCCAGGAGTGGAATTGCTGTATGATATGGTAGTTCTATGGTAGTTCTATTTTTAGTTTTTTGAGAAACCCCCATACTGTTTTCCACAGTGGCTGCATCAGTTTACATTCCTGTCAACAGTGTAAAAGGGTTCCTTTTCCCAATAATTCTTAATAGAGGGTCTGTAGACAAGCTTTAGGAGAATCCATGAACTATTTGAAATTGTATCAAAAACACTGTGCATGTCCATTCGTGTATGTCACTCCAGTGACTGAGTCTGTGGGTTTTAACAGATTCACAAACAGTATATGATCCAAAAAGCATTAAGGACCCATGAACAATTCTTGTCTGCTTCCACACCAGAGTATAAGGATGTGTGGATTTTTAGTCACAGGCTACTGAAAGTGGCATTGTATATTAGGGTCCTGGAGTAATAGTGACTGCAGAGCTGTTGATTCTTCTTCAGGTTATGCACTTCTATCTTTCCTGTTATTATTTTGTAAACTTTGATCTTGGTCTACTATTTTCATCCAGAAGGCCACCAGACTCTTCAAAATAGATCAAATTTATAGTCCTTAACAGCTCAGTTTATTGAGGATCTTCTCAGGTTCTTTTTCCTTTTTATCAAGGAATAAATTGCAATCATGCACTCACATGATTTTTAACAGGTTTTGTTGCACTTAAACAATTAGAGTTTTATCTTTATTTTAATAGGCAAAAATGAGTAGGTTCCTCCACGAATGAAGACACCATGCTTTTAAGTCTTTTTATGTATATCTGGAACTTTGAGGATTTATACCCCATTCAGTTAGGTACACATTAAATGTACCATATCATACAGCAAAAAAAAAAAAAAAAAAAAAGTCTGTTGACTTTTGACAGTGTTTTTTTTTTTGGCCATGGTGGTGGTGGTAATTATGTTTATTTGTTTATTTTTAATGGAGATGCTGGGGATTGAGCCCAGGACCTCATGCATGCTATGCATGCACTCTACCATTGTACTCTACCACTCAGCTGTACCCTCCCCACCTTGACATTTTTTTCTAATTCCTTTTCCTCTTTCCTTTTTTTTTTTTTTTTTGGTAGGGTTAGAGTTAGAATCTTATCAGCAATGATCTGAGATTCTAGTTGCTTGTATCAGAAACATCTGTTTATGTTTAAAGATACTATTTCTTTCTGTAAGGAATTTCATTGTTTCCACACCAGCATCTCATTAATTCTTCTGTTTTCTCAGAAGTTTTCTGAATACTTGGTTATTATCTGTGTAGGAGAAAAATGGAGGCACTGGTACTCTTACCATTAGAAAAATAAAACACACAGAACTCAAGTTCTCTGTCAAGCTACTTTCCACTTGGAAGTAAATTCCAATCATTTAGTTTAAATATTAGGTTACATTGCATACTCTAAACCTAGCTCCCTTTCCATTTAAAGTTTTTGGAATAAAAATTTTATATACGCATTTTGGTTAGAGTAATTTTTTGAAACCTTGAATTTGGTACCTCTTTTCTACTCTTCCTAAGGTATTGTGAAATGTGTGTGTCATACTTTAGGTGGAGTTTAAAAAATTGTGCATAATACTCAGTGATAATTGGAAACAGTAGTGTGTGATATAGGCATGGTTGAAAATAACCATTCCATAAAGATCTGTTTTCAAATTCGTTTTTCACTTTTCTTGGCTGAAGAAAAAATTAGTACCACTATATGGTTTTAGAGAGAAGATCCCTGCTTTGCTCTTCTGAGTTAGATATTAATACGTATTTCACAGGGTTGTTTGAGAAATCAGTGAGATGATAGATGTGAAATGCATAACACATTGACTGCACATAGTAGGTTCATTTTACCAAAGGCTGTATGCCTAAGATGCCATTGTGCTTACAGGGAATTGAGAGTCACTAGTGCAAAGAAAAATTAATATATGCCCGAAAGTTCTGCCTTGGCCAGTTACTAAATTCATGCAGAAGTAATGGAGAATTAGGAAAGGAGGATGTAGAGTGGAAAGTTTGATTAAAATGAAGCTTTATCCTTACCTCAGTTTTCTGGAAGCAGAGTTGAATGGCTAGGAAGAGACTGGCAGATGATAGAAAAATATTTTTTCTCTTTGGAGCTGCCCTCACAGTTGCCATTTTTCAGACCTCTAACCTACATTAATTCAGTCTGAGCTGTTCCTTTTGTGTGTAGATTTTTTAAAATTGCATTGTTCTAATGAGAGAGGGCAAGCACTCCGGAGACGGCTTTAACGTGTTTCACTTCCTAACGAAGTTGAAGTCACCCCCGGAATGCGCGTCTGTGCACCTGATACTCCTGCCCGGGGCGGCGGACCCCTCCCTGTGAGTAAGAGGAAAGGCTCGGCCAGCTGCTCAGACAAAGCCGGACGGCTGCCGAGCCGCGAGCCGGCGGGGAGGAGTTTCCCCCTCCGAGCAGTGCTTTTACTCACACCGATTCGCCCAGCGGGTTACCTGCCGCGGAGGTTGAGGAGGGGGTGCTGCCTTTGCCGAGGACCCCCTCTCCTCGGAGGGCTCTCGGTGGGAGAGGTTGCTACCGGGCCGGTTTCTCCTGGAGGCAGATGCCTTCTGACCCCGGCGCGCCAGTCCTCCTCCCACACAGACCAGAACATCAGGTCCGTCCCCCGGAGGCTCAGGTGGCACCGCGGCGGCATCCTCGGCTAATGATTTGGTGGAAGGGGAAGGGGTGGTCCTTCTGCCTGGACCCCTCTCGGCTGACTCACAGGAAGTGCTAGCCCCACTGGGCGCTGGGCGCAGCAGCCTCGGGATTCCGCCCTCTCCCGCCGCCGAGGGCTCGGCCCTCCTGCCCGTAGAACAATGAAGGGCTTCCAAGTTTGCTGAGGCTCCCAGGCACGTTCTTTGGACTTCTGTGACAGTCTTCAGAATGTTTTGCCACCGACTTTTCCAAGAAGCTGTTTTTTAAAAAGCCCTTCCCTTCGTGGATTGCTTTGTCTGAAGATTACTCAGGGTGACCATGGTTCAGCGCTTTAGCCTCAGGAGGCAGCTATCCAAGGTGGGTAGCTGGGGTAGGTGTGTGTGTGTGTGTGTGGAGGGGAAGCGGACCAGCTTTGGCGTGGTCTCCTTTTTCTCAAGAAGTGTTCTGTCAAGCCTGCCTCCAGTGCTAAGGAGGGGCAGGGGGAGGAAGCGCTGCCTTTTGTTCTTTCCTGTGACAGACACAAAGGTTTAAGGCTGACTGCACTGGAAACCCCAGGTTTTGTTCCCCTAAAACTAGAGCGATCGTCTGTGAATTTGGAGGAAGTTGTAGTTTGCTTCTCAGGTACGGTTTCCAGAGGGTGTGTGTGAGAGAGGGAACAGTGGGTGAAAAGTACATATTTAATTGGCAAATCATCTAGCTGCTTTTGACAAAAATGAGAAAGCTTTATTGGTCTGTGAAATCAGTGCTTTCATGCAAAATTTAACATTAAAGTGGGAAAAACTGTCGTAAACTGTTTCAACAAGTAAGACCCACATGTAAATGTTTACATGAGTGGTTTTGTTAAGAAACTCGAATACTCCTTCATTAAGAAAGAGTGTGTAAAAAGCAGTAACCAGAAAGCTCAAGAATCAGTTTTTACAGAGTTGTGCTTGAAAAACAGGTTTCATGTCTGCAGCTTTGGGGGGGGGGGGTTCTTTTAATTTAAGAAAATCAAACTTAAAATTTTAAAAAAACATAGGAAAGGAAGGCCCTCTTAGAAAAGAGGCTGCTGGTTTTATGAATCAGCCTTGGCAGTTGGCAGCGGCCAGCCCTCTGTTGACCTAGTCATTGAGCGAGGGCAGAAACTAGTTTGGAAAGAGGTGTGCGGAGAGTTGAGCTTCATTTCAAAAACCATTCTGGTTTTTAAAAGCTCTATTTTCAAAATGTAGCAGTTGGCGGCTAAATTGTGTCACAGTTCATCCTCTGCAGAAAGAAACTTAAACAAATAGTAAATCAGTAGGCTTTCTCCACTTCCTTGGTTATTAGTCAGAATTGTTAAAACCTAAAATGTGTTACCTTAAGGGGAAACCTTTAGTTCCTCACAGGTGACCTCAGTGTAGAATGTGTGCATTCAAGCAAAAATGAGCAAAGCTTTTGCCTCCATCCCCATGTCAAATTTCATCTTTTTTCCCTCAGATCTCCAAGCCTAACAGTGACTTCTTAGGATTAGAATAAATTTCTCTTGCTTCCCTTCTCATTCCAAGTGTGTATATGGTGGTGGTGAGGCTGGGAAGTTCCCACATTTCTCCTAAACAATAAAAAGAATCATTTTTGTTTCTCCTTCACGTGAACCTCTAGTGCACACATTTTCAGATATGTAGTACAACTAAAAAGTGGAAGATGTGTAGAAGGAGGTCAGGGCGTGACACTTCTGAATAGGAGTGTCTGAAACAGCTGAGAGCTAGGTGATACATTTCTAATTAGAAACAGCCACACTCTGGGTGTTTTGCTACCAGTTTTTCTCTCCCAGTTATTTTGTGAGTTTCACTCTTTTTTCTCTGTACTATATGCATGACTGTGATTTATAGGAAAAAACACTTTTAGGGGAATTAGGAGCACATCTTCTCTGTAACATGAAGAAATAAAAGGTACATTACATAAAAACACTCAAAGAGGTAACTTCTTTTAATTCCTTTTTCTAACATCGCTCTCCATTTTAACATGGTTTCTGCATCCTAGACATCCTAGATGGTCAGGACCGAATCTAAGGAAATCTGCTTTTTATCAAGTTCCCTTAACATAGTAATGAATTGAAAAAATTCAGTAATGTATTGAAAAAACAATGTTCTTAATTGTTTCAGCCTGTATGGCACTGAAATATAGAGGGGAAACTGAATAGGTTTGTCAGAGTTTTGTTTTTGTTTTTGTTTTTTAAGCTACAGTGAATGGACTATGCCTCTAATCTGTCTTTGGCTAAATCTGTATGTTACCTGAGAACCGAGGCCCTGTTCTCTAATATGTGATATTTCTGGCACACATTGAACACTCAAAGTGAAATTGTTATTTTGTAGGTGAAAAACAGTTGAACAGTGACAACTTCATATTCTAACTTTAGGAACAAGTGTTTTTGCCAGTAAGGAATAATCTTCCACAAGTACACTTTTGTCTTAAGATCTCATATTTAAAAAAACTAATTTCCTATTTTGACAAGTAGTACTCATCTGATCATCTTTGAATTCTATAGGAAATTTTCTGAAAGAAAATATTTATAAATGTTTGCAGTGATTTAAAACCCAATATCTAATTTAGATGTTTTTTATTTTTTAGTTTGATAGTCATGTTTACTTACACTGGATATTTCCTCTAGAATGTTGAAATGATTCCTCTAGGCTAATGGATATTGACATCTGAACAAAGTGAAAAAAAAAAAAAGGAGTAAATTAGGAAATAGATGAAGTAAATATCTTCAATTTTAAATACAGATGCTCAGTTATTCTTTTTGAACAAATCCCAGTTACCTGACTCCCAGAAAAGTTCTTTTCCTTGCCATTTTAGATCATTTTCTTCCTTTATAAAGTTTTCTTCCATGTGACCTCAAAAATATTCACTAAGGAAATCTTTTTCTTCCTTTTCTAAGTCCTCGGCATAGATCACCCAAAATGAACTGGAACCTGCCAGTGTGGACATTTCATTTAATTCTCCTAATGATCCTTCAAGTTAGGTGGTATCAGCTTCATTTTGTCATTAAAGAAACAGGTTCAGAGAAGTTTATTTCCCTAGGATCAGCAGGAGGTAGAATCAGGAGGTAGAACCTTAGGTCTAACTCCAAACCCATTCTATTTCCCCACACCAACTGCCTCCCTAAATTTCTGGTGTGTTAATCAATCTGCTATCATGGTCTCCATGCTTATAGAAAACAGTGTGGGTAAATAGCTAAGGTAATTGGATTAACCCTTCCCCATAGAGCTGAAATTAATGGTTGATAGGGTTTGAATTTATCAGTCAAACTTTGTATTTTCCACAGAGTTGCTTTTTTTGGCCCAAGAAACATCCATTTGAGCAAGATAGTTGATTTTAAAAAGCCATATTAAAAGTAGCTGAAGCTTAACTGCATGTACTTACATGAAGCTTTGTAAGCTGTACTACCTTTTAGCAAATATCTTTATTAAGGAGAAGAATTTACTCTTGAGTTTCTTTAGTAATGTTTAAGGAATGAAATACAGTGAATTAAACATTCAGAAGGTCTTGTTTTAACACACTCTGGCTCTGTTGTCCCTCCCCCACCCTCACCCTCTTCAAATCTTAAATGGGTAATAGAAAATCAGTCTTTCCCTTCTTTTCCAGGAACTTCAGTTTTTTAGAAGGTATGATAAACGCTGAGGAGGTTTTGAGAAAATGGTTTTAAGATTGTTTCAGTAAGAATATTGTACTCATTTATTTTTTAATGGTAATCATTTCTATAGTTCAAAAATAAAAAAATTACATAACTGTAAACTCTTGGTTCCATATCTTTTCAGCTATTTCCTATCCCTGCCTCCATAGGTAACCAGTTTCTTGTTTATTCTTCCATTGTTTGTTTGTACATATGTAAGAAAATGTGAACATATATTTTCTGACCTTTCTAAAATGAAGGAAATGCTATATAATTTGTTCTAAGAGCTTGAACTTCAATTTTCCAGAAATGGATCCTGAGTAGTTATCTTGGTTTGGGGTTCACATTTATATTCACATTTTCATGGAAGGCTTACTTTCTTTAGGACAGGTGTAGCCACACAGAATCTGCTTTCTATATCAAAGATACTTAAAATAACAGCAAATCAGTGATGATTTGATTCTTTCTCATTCATACCACATGTCTTTCCTACTCAGTTTGAGAGCTTTCTTTGGCTGTATTAAAATTTTTCATATGATGAGAAAACATAGACTATAAAAATCGTACCAGTATATCCTGGGTTGACCTGTGAAGTGATTAATGGCTGAGAAATAGGAGTTGTGGGACCTTTTCCCCCAGTTCTTCTAATGATTTATTGAAACCATTTAATTTAGAATTAGAGAGCACTTGAAAATATTTTTGTCTAAAGATGTTATTCTTGCCCTTTGTGCATTTGATAGTGTCCTGTTATTTGGAGTCAGTTTGGTACCAGCTTATTTGGTATCAGTTTGGTACTAACTTAAGATTTAGAGAAGTATTGATCATAATCTGAATTCTTAATAAAAACTATTATATTTTCAGAAGTAGTTTTCTTTGAATTTCTACCTGATTTCTTTTGGGTTTATGACTTATGATAATACACGTGATTAACTTAATCTTTCTGGGAATGTATTCTTATTAGTAATAGGAATAGGGGACCTCTCAATTTCCATTTTAAATAAATTAATGAAGGTCTTTTAAAAGTATTTTGATGGCTAAAATGGTAAATTTTATGTGTATTTTACGACAATTAAAAAGAAAGTATTTTGAACGCTTCTAGGGATAAGTACTATGTGGGTGTGGTGAAGTAGCATTTTATGTAATTAAACAACTCTAATACATAGGCAAAGAGTCAGTATCAGTACCAGATGGATGCTTTTAAATAATGGAAATGTATACAACATCTTTTTTTCATGCTTTTTAAATTTAATTTTCTCTGAATTACTATAGATATCAATTACTTTCATACTTGCAAATACAATGTTTTATATTTATATTTTGCTAGCAGTTAAATATTACATCTTCCTGTTAATCATTAACCCATTTTTATGCGGCTTAAGTCAGGTAGTGGTATCATTGGCATTATAGGTTCATTCTGATGTACAATATGCTAGAGTAGGAAAATGGATGCTTCTCTTCTGTTATATGACTTGAGACCCTGGTAAAAATCAGTTCCATATATTGGATGCGGTGGGAGTAGATAAGGAATAGAGAATGGCTTTCCTTTGCAAATATTTTGGCAATAATAGGTTAAAATAGAGAAACTAATTTAGAAATATGTGTTGTAGTCCTGAAGTGTTTTCATGATGTTGATGCCAGTTTAAATTTTTTAAATTACAATTTACTAACTGTAGATCTGAGAGAGTGGAATATGCTACCAAGAGAAGACAGTTACATCTCCTTGGAAGTGTGTGTGTGTGTGTGTGTGTGTGTGTTTTAAATACACAACTATCATTTGTTGTTTATTTGAATATCATCTTCCTGAGAGAGATGGCTATATTAAATGACTTGATTATATTCTTTGAATTTGGAATATGTTTACCAAGGGCTGTTAGTTTTGAAGATCAGTGAGCTGATATACTTGAAAGGGCTTTGAAAACTATGAAGCATTGTATTCATTTAAGAATTTAAGATTATGGTGTTTTCATTATTCTGTCATTCTGTAACTATTTTTGAAGAGAAGTTCTTTAAAACTATACTTTGAAATATGCACATATACACCCAACCCCACCCCTCTTTTAGTTCATATTACGTAGGCTATCTTTGGTTAGGAGACAGTGATTGCCTCTGAGAAGAGGATCTGGGAGACTTTTTAGAAATTATTTACCATGCTCATACACTTTCTTAAATAATAGTCCAAGTCGAATATGGTAAAAGTTCAAAATATAGAATTGAATTTCAGGCTCATTATTCTTCAGTGAAAACCATTGCCAGTAGTTTACATAAAGGGTAATGGTTGAAAGATGATATTCTTCTGGTCTTAGTACTTTCTCCCAGCCATCCATATTATTCACAGATTGAAGATAACCTTTGCATGTAACACATAAGTTTGTAGTATAGAATTACTAACCCTTTAAAAAGAATTTTTAGATGAACCTTTTTGGAGTAAGTTAACCATACTATTCTGAAAGCACATTTTGGGAATGATTTATAAAGGCAGGTAGATGTTTTACTTGTTATATCTGTATATAGTAGTGGCATGTAATACTTAATAATAAAATATTCTGATTTGTTCTTAATTATTTTGGCATACATGAGGAAATTAAAAGAATTTGCTCTTTTAGACACCCTGTGGTTAGTTAGGACTAACCTCTGCTATATACATGGACCTATAACAAATCCTACTGCAAAACATATTGGATAAGGAAATAGTGCAGGGGGTGAAAGTATGGCTCAGTGGTAGAGCACATGCTTAGCAGGCACAAGGTCTGGGGTTCAATTCCCGGCACCTCCAATTGAACGAAAAAAAATAGGATAAACTTACCAAAAAAAGAAAAGAAAGAAAACAAGGCAAATTGGACTTGCCTTGTGGTAGCACAGCAAATCTACATTAAATTTCAATCTGTTTCCACCAAATGTTTCGTAAGAAGCATCTTATTTTTTGTGTCTTTACTGGAAATTTAGTGTTTGAGAAGAACCCATCTTAAAGCCAGTGGTGTCTAAAATCCAAAGGTAGCACATAAAATAAACATTGCATAGCTTTCCTTTTCATGTAATAAAATTTATCCCAAAGGTATTTATTACTGAAATTAAGTTAACCATGGCTGGCTCTGTGACTTTAGGCAAGTAATTTGACCTCTCTGAAGCTTTCTCTTCATCTGAAAAGTGTTATCTAGAATCCCTTAGATGTAAAATTATGTGATGACCTGTTGTGTGTGAGCCTAGGGAAAATTACTTTAGATAACAAACACCAGAGAAAATATCTAGTTTTATACCGGGAGGGATCTGATTTTATACAATAGTTCTTAGCTAAAGTGAATAAATTAATTCATGACTTTATTGGATAGGCTTAGAGTTTAGTTTCTAGCCAGCTCTGGATAATTCAAATTTGAAAATAGCAAGTGAAACTTAGTTGAATTAGTTACACACTTTAGGCACTGAGAAGATAGATATTTCTTCTACCTCCTCCTTTTCAGGAGAAAATTTGAGGTTTCTTTGTGAAAACAGACATTTCTTATAATAGAAATTTACCTTATGCACAACAGATTTTTCTTCATATGATAGTATATTGGAACTCAAGTCCTTTTTCTTAGACAAAACACACTCCTGTTACTCTTAAGGAAAAGTTAATCATAACTGGGAAGTAAGATAGGTGAAAAGGTAAAATAAGCTTTGTAATTTTATGAATTAACTCTTCGTTTGAACCTGACATGGGCTTGAAAAACCCTGTAGCGAAAGTGGGATTTTAACTGGACCTAAAGGATCTGGATCAGTGGTTCTCATCTTCTCCTTCCCCTAAGCCCCAACATACCTCAAGAATGTGATTTAGGCTTAAGATAGTAGTAATTTGGGAGGTGACTTGAAAAATTCCTCACCATTCTGATGCATGCTCCTGGAGGGACCCCTTCCTTTGCAAATCATTGATGTAGATGGAGGACAGGAGGAAACTATTCCAGGAAAGAGGCAAGGTCACCAGATATGGCTTTGTTGAGAAGGAGAGGTATGTCAGTCAGTATGTTAATTTTAGGGAGTTCTATTAAGAAATCCTTTTAAAATCTAAGAATTAGTTTGTATTTTCTATGGGGAGATTTAACCAAGGTAATGGGGTTGGCAACCTAAGTGCCTTAACTTCTGTGGGGTGCACAGAGGGGTGAATCTAGGAAACTCTTCTAGATAATATGTGTGGATTGTTTGATATTACTGCTCTAGAATATGGAATTTTAACTGCAAATTCTAAACATACTTCTCTAATATTCCTTCTCCGTCTTCTAATCGTTTAAAATGGTGAAGTGTACATTGAAATGATACAAACAATACCTGACTATAACTGCCCATTCTCTTTTTGGTGCAGTGTGTGTGTGTGTGTGTGTGTGTGTGTGTGTAGATTCAGGAAGCTAGCCACAAAGGTTAGTCTCAATTAACAAATTGTCTTTGGACACAATTGAAAGTCTGACTCAGTCTATTCAGTGTCTAGTGGTGAGTGATTATTTTATTTTTGAGTCTTACTAAATGATGTTATTTATCACTGTATTGAGTTTAACATTAACCCAACCTTTGGGACTTTAGGAAATTTTAGAGCATGTAGTAGAAATTCTATGTATAGTCTGACTTGGAGAGAATTAGAACATAGTAAATGGAGGTTGTGTATGAAGATGAACATCCACTTCACGTGTTAACACTCTTTTTACTCAAACCACTCGAGCTGTACCCCCTCCTTGTAGTTTTTCAAATGCACCACAGCCTCAGGTCCTTTGCACTCGTTCTGCCTTCTACCTGTAAACCTTTTTCTCCAAATGGCTGCATGGATTTTTCTCAGATATCCTTGAGGTGTCAGCTTAGAGGCCACCTCTTCAGCAAGGCTTTGACTGTTTTCTTTAAAATAAGCAAAATTACTCCCTACACGCACACTTATTCCCCAGCTCTCCTTTTCTCCCTTCTCAGTTTCTTTTCTTTTTCCCTTCCAATTTATTTATTGTCATCTGATACATATTTTTATTACCCTACTCTCCTCATCATGTAAACATCCTTATGATAAGGATGTTTATTTTGTTCACTTCTATACCTAGGAACATAGAATAGTGTCTGGTATGTGGTAAATGCTAAATATGTGTTTGTTTCATGAATGAATTTGAGTGTAAAGAATAATCAGAAGGTAGCTAGTCTACTTCTTCCATCTCTTCCCATACCACTACTTCCATTCCCACCTCGGTCAGCTTCTAACCCAGCCTCCCTTCTGCTGCAGAGTAAATCTCATTATCTGATAAGACATGCCACATAGTAGACACCAAATAAGTATTTGTTGAAACTCTGCTAATGTCTTCTCTCCCAGATAGCAGACAAGTCTAAACATCAGAAATGGCGGTGAATTGGCAGCCTCACTCCGGTGCCGGAATTACACATATTCATATTTCTAAATTCATCTTTTTGATGTGATGAAAAGAGCCCAGAAGTAGAAACCCACAGTTTTTCTACTCGGTGTGATTTTTGATGTGATCACTTGATTTCTATGTGTTTAAGGTTCTGAATCTTAAAGTAGCATAATGATATTTACTGTTACTACCTCATGGAAACAATTAAACAGTGGATGTGAATATGTTTGAAATGGTACTTAAAACTCTCAAATATAAGATAATACTCCAAAATGCATTTTACAAGTATCAAATACTTCTAAATAGTCAAGGCCACTAAAGTGGCCTTTTTTTTTTCCTGTTTGTTGAAGATTACAACTCCTTCCAATAGAACTTTCTGTGAGGATGGGAATGTGTGTGTATCTGTGCTGAGTAATATAATGGCCACAGTCACATGTGGCTGTTGAGCACTTTAACTGCAGCTAATGTGAATGAGAAACTGAATTTTAAATTTTATTTAATTGTAATTTTAAAAAGCTACCTGTAGTTAGTGGTCACTGTATTGGACAGTGCAAGAGAATACTGGATGATTTGGCAAGTGAACAGGCTAGGACTGAGGAAACAAGTAATAGGTTTTTACATTGATCAGGCCATGAGTGATGAAATTTAAAAAGGGAGACTATCTGCTATCTAGAAAGAAGGATCAACAGAATTTAATGAAAATAAGATGAAAGGAGGAAGACTCAGATTTGCATTTTAAACCAAGACTCAGAGTCATGAGGACTGAAATAATTAAGGAACTAGGATGTGAGGCAAGCTGAAGGGTGGTTTGTTGGTTTGGGTCTAAGTTCAAGGTTGGGTATATTGTGTCTTTGGTGATGATAGAATGGCTTAGTAGAAAGATTTTGTATTTGGAAATAGAGAATTTAGAGTTAGGTAATGGTGGTAATATGAGCTAGAGATAATACTTGAAGTCATGAATGGATGGATTTTTGAGCAAATAGTAGAGGGGTGAAGGTGGTGATTAGTGTCAAATGCCAAAGAGAAATTAAGGATGAAGACTATGAATTTAGTCATAAAACTCTAGGTTTAGCAGAGGAAGAAGCCCTAGAGATTGTCATCTAATCCATTCAGTTTACAGATGAGGAAAGTGATGTTCAGTGATGTGAAATGAAATGTTTACATTTACAAAGCTTGTAAGTGTCAAATTGAGGGTTTGAACCTAAATTCTCTGCTGACCCCTTCAATTTACTACTTTTCCTATTATTTTAGTAAAACAAGAAAATCTTCTTGAGGAGTGTAATGTCAGTAGATGAGGATGGAAGCTAGTTAACAGAGTGATAAGAAAGTGGACTATGAGGTGGAGAAATGGAATTAGGAAGTGTGGACAGTTTCTTTAAGAAGCCTGGCACTGAAAAAAAGGGGATTGAAGTGGGATGCAACTGGAAGAGGCAATATAATAACCAGAGTTTTTTTTGGTTACAGAAATATCACTGAATAAACTTCTGGCATGACAGACAAGGAATAAAATTGACCACATGGTCTTTATCTTCCTCTTACTGCTGCCTAGGAAGATGAAGTAATTGACTCAAGATTGTAGGATATATTATCATTGGAACCATAAATAAATAGTCCTTTGATCTACTGAAACTGTTTAACGACCAAACCTTCTGATTGTGTGTGTACAGAAAAGGAGTCATGCCTCACTGAACGTTTTTCTGTTTTGGTTTAAGATGTAGATTGTTGATGTGATTGGCATTTTACTTGGAAAGACAGGACTTCATAATGTTTGCTGTTCTTCAGGCCTCTTAATCTGCTAAGATATGAAAGGAATTTAGAGAAACAGATTTTCAGCATGAACACTTTGGGTATATACTTTTTATCACTTTCAATTACCTGACCACCACTATTTGAGGATATTTACCATGATATTAAAGAACCAACTACTGTGTAAGTTAAATATGCCATAATATGTCAATTATATGTCACTAAAGCTGGGGCGGGGGAGGAGAAATTTCTCTAATTTCCTCCACCCTTAAAAGGTACCACAAATGATACTTTTTTACATCTTTAAAATACCATATTAGAAAGAGAATTTTTACTGAAATGGTGATTACAGGCAATAAGAATGCATCCTGGAGAAAGAGAATTAAAATTGTGAAGGACCTAGAAGACTGATTTATATTATGGTTGTTATTAGGGGAAAGAAAAGGTCTTAAGAGACTTCCTTGGCTTTAGCCTTATTTAGAAAATTAAAAAATTAAAATATAAGCTTTTTTAAATTTTGCAGGGCATCTTAGATATAAAATCTGACAAGGGGGTTTAAAGCTAGGAATTACATCTTGATGTTGAATTTCTGCTACCAGTTTATTTCTGAGAGCACATGACCATTCTTAGTTGATTTACTGCTTCAAGGTAGTCTCTGTATATCATGATGGAGACTTGTGCTTCTGCTGTAAGTCACTGAATGCCCAGCGAATTGCCAAATTAAGCTACAGTTGTTTGATGCTAGATTCTTGGAAGAAAAAAACAAAGCCCTCTTAGGATGGAGTTAGGCTGTTCAGTTAATTTTTAAAAAGGAACCATATTGCCTTGAGAAAGTAGTACACTTCTGGCAATTATGCTATACTACAGGGAGATCAGATACTATGAAATTCAACCTGTGCTGAAGGCAGAAGAGGGGGAGGTATCTTTAGCCTTGTTTCATCAGTGAGTAAACAAAGGTACATGAGCGCAATTGTGTAGTGATAAAATCATGAGTAGGATTTCTCTCTCTTGCTTTCCAATTTCATGCTCTTTTGGCCTTCGTATTAAATGAAAAGTTTGCTCCATATTTAAATTGCAGATTGGTTATTTTTTCCCAGACCTTAGTCTATGAATATACTCTAGTAAATAGACTATTTACCTGAGAATGTTCAGAAACATAAATGCTGTAGTTTGCTTTTAGAACATTTCAGCTCAGAAGAATGTGTCTTGTTTACTTTCTGCTTGCTAAGCATGTGTGACTGGCAGAGGCCTTTAGCCCTGCTGCCCACATGGTCTGGACAAAAGAACTAGCAGTCTGTTAGTGAAGAACAAAAGAGAAGCAAGGAAAATAATTTTCCTTTGGCCCGAAGATGTCACTGGAGCCTTGATCTCTGGAGTTTAAGCAACAACTCATGTGGAGGGAAATCAATGGAAAGCAGTGTGTGGCGGTAGGAAGCAGGCATTTTGGCTGGGGGCTGGATTGCATGGCATGTGGAATAAAGGTTCCTGTTGGTCAATGGTATTTTAGTCTCGTGTTCCCGGTTGGAATTTAAGTGAGAAGTATTCTGGCCTTTTTCTCTTGTTTAGTGTTTCTGAGGAATCTGTTCTTTCAGCTCAGTTTACTTTTGTTTTTTATTTAAAAACAGGCAAACTTTTTGACTCTAATGGGGATAACCAAAGAACATAATCTAACAAAATAAAAGCACGAAAAGTGAGGTGTAACTGGGCTGTGATGCTGTGATGCTTTCTCTTCTAACCTGTCTAGTTTTAGAAAAGTCAGGAAGTCTTGTTTCTGATAAGCTCAGAGAGCTTGTGTATTGAGAGGAAAGGCAGGTACATCGTCTTTCTCTGAGTCATGTATGGGGGTTAGGGAACTAAAGCAGCCTTGCACTGAAGTGAGTCTGTTGACCACTTTTAAGTCACTTAAATGCTTCTGTGCTTGTGCTTAAAACCAGCCTGGAATCTTGGAAAAAAAACCTTGAGTTGGTACTTCTCAATAGATTCGCTATAAAGAATCCCATCCCTTTACTTATTTTAGGGTTCTCAGAATAGATACAGATTTTTAAATCACATTATTCCCCTAGGAAGATTACTGTAAATTGCTATAGTGTGCTGTTACTTTTACACATTTTTTTTTTCAATCAGTGAAGGGAAGATAGTTTTGTAGTAGTAGTTGTGATGGATTGGGTGCCTATTGTGTTGCAGAAATTTAACTGAGCACTTTATGAACAAGATCTCATTTAATCTTCTCAGCAGTTGTGATAATTAAGATTCAGATTGGGACTTGCTCATAGCACACTTAGAGAAGATTGGACCATTTAACAGTCATTAAATAGCGTTTGATCTATTTTCTTGTTAATCTTATGACGAGTTCCTAGCATAGCTCTTGGCACATGGTAGACTTAATATGTTTGCTGAATGCACGTCCAGCTTCAGTGACTATGTATTTTCCCTTAACGCCAAGCTGCTTTTCTAATAAAGAATGTTCTTCTAAAGCACCCAGCACTTTGGGTATATTTTCTGGTTTTCCTTCTTCTCTGGTTCTTCCTTTTTGCTCTTCTTTGGATGTGTGTGCCCCTTCTGCTGCTGCTTAAATGTTAATGTTCCTCTAGGCTCTGTTTTAAGCCTTCTTTTATTCTCTCTCTCTGCTTCTGTTGGAGATACCTGTTTCCTTGGCATCATTTGTCATACACATGTGGAAGATGTCCAAATAGCTCTAGCTGAGATTTTCCTTCCGAGCTGAGCATCAGTTCCATGTCTTTTATTCAGTTACTCATTTGTTAATTCATTCAGCAAACATTTATTGAAGATCAGCTCTATACCATCTATACAAAGTATAGCAGTGAAAAATATAACTAAGTTTTCAATACTTAGGGAGTTTGTGTTGTAGGGAATAGACAAGATTACAGATTGTAGCCCAGTAAACCATGGCAGCATGGTAGAGAGCAGTTAGAGAAGGACTCTTTGAGGAGGTGGTATTTGTGATGAGATCTAAAGGCAAAGAACAATACTTGTGTGTTGAGGGAGGAGAGGGGAATAAAGGGAAATGAAGCAGTTTCCTAGTGCAAAGATCATAAAAGCAGAGGAGAACTTGGCCAGTGTAGGTTAAGACCTAATAAGTGAGAACAGTTGATACAAGATGAAAAAGGGTACATATCATGGAGGAATTTTTTGGCTATGTAAGGAGTTTGATTTAATTCTAAAATTCAGGAACCTTGTCAAGGGTTAAAATAGAGAGTAACGTGATCTGATTTATATTTTAAAAAGATTACTCTGGCTACCATATGGAGACCAGATAATAAAACTGGATATATAAAGACCATCTAGAGAAATAATGGTGCTTTGCAATAGGGTGGTTAATAGTGGAGATGAAGAGAGGTGGCCAGATTCGTGCTGTATTTTGAAAGTGGACTTGACAGGATGGTGATGGATTGATGTGTGGAATGAGAAAAAGAGCTGGTTGCCTATTTGACATCTCTTCTGAGATGTTTTTACGGTCGTTCAGTATTTAACATTGTGAAACTGAACTCATCTTCACCTTCCCTTTTCCAAAACTTACTTCTTTTCTGGTCTTTTCTTATTAAATGTCACCCACTATGTACCCAGTTACTTATAGCAGAAGCCAAGGCATTATCTTCAGTTTCTTATCTTTTTCCCTGCACACTGCCCCCCCCAACCAATAAAAGCCATTGATTCTACTTCCTAAATATCTCTCAAAGAGCAAGTATTTGAATGCACATATCTCCATCCCTAGCATCGCACCTGAATTCCTGCAGCAGTCTTCTAACTGGCCTCCTTGCCTCCTGTATCCTTCCCCTTAACTAGTCTATTCTGGATGCTGCAGATTTAGTTAAGGCTTTTCTCTGCTGAGAATTCTTCATTCTACCTCAGAATAAAGTTAAAATTCCCCTAACATAATCTGTAGAGATTCTTTATGACTTGGCCTCTACTTTCACACGTCTCACCCTTGCTGTCCCCCAGCCACACTGAATTACTATTTTCCCTCAGTAGGTCATGCTCTAGCTGTTTTGGCCCTTCTTCCCTTCCCTTTTCCTGATTCTCTCACTACTCACTCCCCACTATCCATCCCCAGCAAACAGGCAAACATACGAAAGCTCCTGAATATCCTCTGGGTCTCAACTTAGATGTCATTTTTTTCAGAGAAACTTTCTGACCCACCAGCTCTTAATTAGTTTCCCTCTTTTATGTTCTTATAGTGCCCTGTGCTGTCTCCCACCAGGCAACCACCTTAGCATTTTGAATCGCCACTGTTTTCTGGACTGTGAGCTTCATGAGAGCAGGGCGCTGTCTTCCGTCATGTTCACCATTATACTTCTAACTTCTAGATTCTTTTCTTTTTTTGAGCTATCTTACTGATTTTGCACTTTTTAAAAATTATTTTGTTTGTTTGTTTTTGGTAGGAGGTAACTAGGTTTCTGTTTATTTATTTTTAATGGAGGTACTGGGGATTGAAGCCAGGACCTTGTACATGCTAAACACACACTCTCCCACTGAGCTATACCCTCCCCTCAACTTCTAGATTTTTAAAATACATTTTTTGTGGAAGGTGATCTGTGGTAAGCAGTGTAGTATATTAACAGAACACTCATAGCATTTTGGGGTGTGATAATTTATTCAGCCTACTGACATTTTATAGAAAGAATATTCAATATATATAGTTCATAAATAAACTGATGCCTATGGCTAAATGGTAAACTGATCTGTGCCCTAAATAATGTTATTCTTGGAAGTGGCCCATAAACTTTTTGACATGATCCCAGCAGCCCTTATGTAATCACAAAAGCCAAGACATTTTTTTCTCTTTTAAAAAATTATTTTACTTTATTTTACTTTTATAGGGGACAGCATGAACACAGTCCCAGACCTAGAATCAGCTGTATTCTTCCAAGGAGCCCTGGTTCCTTTTAGTGGGAAGTAGTATTCAGAGACCATTCTGAGCATTATGTATGCTCATTGCTCCTGTGTTGTGCCAGTTTGACAGCTGAAAACAGTTTAATACTTCCTTGTGGTTCTTTTTGTCTTCAAGGTACAAAGTACAGTAAAAATATGTTTTAGAGTCACTTGAAATAATTCTCTTTTCTGTGCTGTTAATTTACCAACTTTATATTTGGGGGCTTTTTCCATTTTATTTTTTACACTTAGAGATTTTTTTTCCATTAACTTGATTTTATAATCACATAAAATATTTACATGGTTCCAAAGTCAAATCTGCAAAAACAAGTTACACTTACAGAAGTCTAGCTTTCTAACTGTTCCCCCCTTTGCCTTTCCCATATGTTTTGCCCATACACCACATGAGTCTTTCTCAACTCTGCCTCTTGTAGTCTTAATCCTGCCATATGATGTCCAGTTGCTCCCTCTGTACTCAGTGAAATTCACCTTCCTCAGTTTATTGTTGAATCCCTTCATGACATACAGCACCAGGTAGCCTAACTTCATTAGCCAGGAAGCCTGAGGTTCAGCCGAATTGAGTTGTTCCTTGTTTCCTGTATAGGCTCCACAGTGGTCCACTCTTGTTTTTCACTTGGGTTTTTCTTATAGCCTAGATCACTTTATCTTCCCTTTCCCTTCCTAGCCCGTCCCCAGTCACCTTATCCAGATCTTACCTCTTCTTTAAGCCCAGACCAGATCCTTCCTTCCTGTAATGCCTTTACTATTCTCACAATTCTTAACTACATTCAAGTTGATTTCTCAGAGTATCCCAGTAGGGGACCATTAGAATTAAGTATTAGAGAGCCATCAGAGATCCAGAGATTTTGATAAATGGTATTCTGGTAATATCACATGGACAGAAAACTTAACTAATAGCACCCACATTGCCTTAATTGATTCATCTGATCTCCCAAGGGCAGTGCCGGTGACACTTCTGTTGTTCACATCTCTTCATTTTTATTAGAGTACTTAGGGGACTAGGAATTTAATTTTAATTTTAACCTAACTATAGTTTGTTTTTTCTTCATGTGTACAAATTGCATTTGGAAATTGAGTTTTACTGTATAGTATTCCTGAACTCAAATTCAGAGTGTTTCCTATGGGTATGGGAAATTTTTCATACTCTCTAGAGATAATTTCTAAATTGATGAGGTTTTAGAATTATAATCTGTAGCTTAGGAGTATTTTGATAGTGTTATATCAAACCTGTGTTCTTAATGCCTCAATAAATACATCTGCAGTTTTAATTTTTTTGTTCTTTCGTTTAATTAGACCTGAGATAATTACAGAATCCCTTGGAGCCTCAAATCGTTACTAATCTCAGACAAAATTGTTTGCTTGCCAAGGACAGAATGTTTTCCTTTAATAATATAACAGAAATGAAAGTTCCAGTTTGCACCAAAAATGCAGTGCAGGATAGGTCCGTTTAAATTTATGACAAACATAGTAAAATGAGAAAGTGAAGAGTATGTTGGCTAAAATGATCCTTTGGTAATGATCACCTTATAGAAGGACCTTTAATTGCTAAGGAAAAGGTAGACAAAATATTTTTCATTGCTTTTGATCCAGGCAGAGTTTGTAATGAATGATAAAGAACATTTTAAAAATAAATTTTGCAATTTTGTTCCCCTCTTTAAATCAGTATAGCTTATGTGCCATAAGAAGAAAAGTGTGGTTTAATTCTTCTTGGTTTATTTTTACCCCTGGTCAAGAATAAATATGTAAAACTTTACATTATTGCCAGATGTTAGTGTATAAGAACATAAGCATAGGAGGTCTAACCTAGGTTGCTTTATAAAATTGTCATATTTGACAGATACGAAGGGCTTGAAAGAATACAGGACAAAACTCCCAGCTCTTACACTCTACCTTCACCTTCTCCTCCTCCTCCTGGCTCTGTATCTAAAACTGTCACATCCATTACCACTCACTTGTCTTTCCTCCCCTACTAGACGTGAACTCTGTGAGGTCAGAGCTGAGTCTGACTTCTCTGTATATCCCCAGTGAATGCAGGGATGAATCAGGAGTCTAACCCTAGCCATGCTGACAAGCTTCTATCAAGCCTCAGGCAAGTCATAGTACAGGTCTTTATGCCTGTTTTCAAAAGGATTATAGAGAAAATCATAGTCTCTTAGAGATGGGAGAGACCCTAAAGATTACCTAATCCAACCCCTTAATTTATGGATGAAGAAACCCTGCCTGCGTGGCTCTTCTAAATGTGAGACTAGAAATCCTTTGACATAAATAAATAGCAGTGTTATATTTTATCCTGATTTTCTCTTGTGGGATATGTTAGTTTCATTTGGGACTGTGGCATAAACCAGATTCACTTTCCTTTGCAATGTAGTTCTCAAATCTTCTTGAATTAGAAAGAGAATGGGTGGTTTAAGTTTCTCAGGGCTGAGGAAAATGGGGGCACATGGGCAGGAAACATCTATTCAGTAGGATTTATGATAAATAAAAACAAAATACCTGGATCTAGTTACTTAAATTGTTTATCTCTCACTAGGCACTTCTTACTAAACTTATTTTTGTTTTATGATAAACTCTTAGACGTCTTAAAGTCCTTATGTCTAAATATGTGGACATTTGAAAAAATGATTTTCAGAAGTTGTTTAGACTTGGGGACTTTAAAATTTTATTTTTTAATGAAATATCTTAAAACTGAATTATGAGGAAGAGCTGTGTCCTGGCATCTATTAAAAGAATAACATACCTCAAGCAGACTGGAATATTTATTCTTAAAATTAGGGAGTGATTATTTAAGAAGGCTTCACTTTAAAAAAACATCCAAATGAAGTACTTATATGTGCTGAAACAAAAATGAACCTTAAAAATATGTTAAATTTTAAAAAGCCAATTATAAAAGATCTCATGTTGTATAATTCCATTTATATGGAATTCCAGAATAGGCATGTCTATAGAAACAGGAAATAGATAAGTGGTTACTCAGGGCCAGGAAGGATGGTGGAATAGGAGGGTGACGGCAAAGGGGTACAGGGTTCCTTTTTGAGGTGATGAAAATATTCTAAAATTGATTGTGATGGTTGTACATTTCCTTGACTATATTAAAAATCACTGAATTGTATACTTTAAATGAGTGAACTATATATGATGTGTTAATTATGTCTCAATGAAGTAGTTTTTAAAAAGCACTTATACAAATTGTTTAGTGAACATAGTTATAGCATCAAATAATCATTTGATTTTTTGAGAACAGTTGCTAGTGTGTGTTGATTGCTTATTATGTGCCAGGCATTGTGCTAAATATTTGAAAGCCTATATTACATTAGACGTTAGTTTTCATACAGCTTTTCAGCAACAGTCATCTTTGTATTCTCCATGTATGCTATCACAGAGCCTTACAAATGCCATAAACTCAAAATATTTGAATGAATGAATGACTTTATGAATATGTGACTGAATGAATTTAGCACTCTGGTGTGGCATCCCAACACATCAGGGTATTGATTTCGCCTTATCTTTTTATTGGTCTTGTCTCAGACCTACGAAGCAGTTCTAGCTCACACAGGGATTAATCGTTGTATCAAGTGGAAGAATTATTCTGACTTGGTTTTGCCATTTCCACAGAAGTAAACAAAGAGGAGGAAGAGGGGGGCATTTATTGTATTCCTTTCCTTCCCTTTGATCCTTATTTCAAATAGTCACCAACCCATCTTTAGCTTTCAGTCTTTATATTTACTCCTGGTGGGAGTGGTTTAATCTTCCTGCAGATCTTTGAAGGAGAAGACTAGCCCAGACAGATTTGGCTTCAAGTATGCCTGAATCAATGTCCAGGAAAATGCCTCTCAAAATCTTCTACATAGGTGATATTCCCCCCCCCCCCCAGCCCCCACATACACAACGGTTTTGGAGTAGAAAAAAGAGATCCCTAAACTCTTACAGTGAAGGTTGCAGTTTTTTCTTACTTTTGAACAACCAAATTAGGATAATTAGTTGGATGCTGACTAAATTCACAAATAATATACTTCAGCCTTGCAAACCAGAACCCTCTGGAACCCTGAAGACCTTATAGCCTGGTGGAGATGACTCTAACACTGTAACATCTGTAGTCCCTTGAATTCTGGGTCAACTGGGAGATGCCTCCCTCACAGCCTGTATTGCTAGTCACTGAATTATGAGAAACTACAGTTTTATTCATCACTCATAGTTAATCCAAACTTGCCAGACAGTTTTTTAGGTGTCATTTGTTAAAAGGAATAGTGAAGTAAACTTTTCTAGAACTCTAAAAATCTTGCAGACTACAGTGATGACTATAAAACCTCACTGTCTTAGTCTATTCAGGCTGCTATAACAGAAAAAAACATAGACTAGGTGGCTTATAAACAACAAATTTATTTCTCACAGTTCTGGAGTCTGGGAAGTCCTAGATCAAGTGCTGGCAGATTGGTTTCTGATGAGGACCTTCTTCCTCATGTTCAGGGATCTTCTTAGTGCGAGGAAGCTTTCTCTGGCTTCTTAAAAGTGCTGCTTTTGTAATGGCACTAATTTCACTCATGAATTTTCCATCCTGTGATTTAATCACATCCCAAAGACCCCCACTTCCTAATAACATTACTTTGGGGTTTAGGATTTGACATATGAATTTGCAGTGAGGGGGGACACAAACACTTAGATCTCCCCTAACTCCCACCCCTGATTATTGTTTTTATAAGAAAGTTATGTGCCAATAAATACTAGATCTTATGCTGAAAAATGTCAGTATTAAAAGCTTTTCTTTTTAAACCGATTGTTTCTTTATTTCCCCCTCCCCTTTTTTCTTAGAGTTTTAATGACAGCTACTTTTGGTAACAGGTTCATAACTATTTCCTGACTTATCATAGGACTTGTGCCTGATTTCTTAAGGTTCAGTTTAATGATATCATTAATAAAACTCTTATTCAGTGTCTTAAAATCCCTCTGTTTTTAAGTAGAGGCCCGGGTTTTTGTTTTGTTCTTTGAGTATTTGAAACTTTGGAATTGAATCAATAACATGGTGTTACAGGCTACAGCTTTTACCACCTTTCACCTTAAATGGACCAAGCCACCTGGAAATAACTTAAAAATCATTTTGGAATATCAGAAAAGGATGATTTCCTTTGTGCCTGGATTGCTAAATGATTTATAATTACCTTTATGGTTTTCAGTCCCACCTGTTGATTATAATTCTGTCTGCAGAAACTGTGTCATGTATCAGCCTCCCTTCCCTCTAGCATCTCATGTATTATCGTCGTCATGAGGAAGTGAGAAGTTTGACCATTGTTATCACACTGATCTATTCCACTGATCTATGTATCTATCCTTTTACCAATACCATACTATACTGTCTTAATTATTGTAGTAAGTCTTAAAGTTAGGCAGTGTGAATCCTCAGTTCTAGCTCCTTGTCTTTTCAGAATTTTAGGATAAGCTTGGTGATATCTACAAAAAGCTGTTTGGGACTTTGGTTGTGACTGTGTTGATCAGTCTTGGAGAGAACTGACATAACAATATTGAGTCTTCCAGTACATGGCATGGTATATCTCTGCAGTTACTTAACACTTCTTTGGTTTCTTTATCAGTGTTTCATAGTTTTTCCACATACAGATTCTGCACATATTTTGCTAGATTTATACCTAGGTACTGCTGGGGTTTCCTTTGTGTTACTGTGAATGGTATTGTTTTTTAAATTTGAGGTTCCAATTACTCATTGCTGGCACAGAGGAATATAGTTACTGACTTCTGTACATTGACCTCGTGTCCTGTGACCTTGCTAAACTAACTTTTTAGTTCAAGCAGGTTTTTTTTTTGTTTCTTTGTGCCTTGGTTGGGAGATTTTTGGTAGATTCTTTGGGGTTTTCTAAATAGGATGTCTTGTCACTTATGAATAGAGACAATTTTAATTTTTTCTTCTGACTATATCCTTTTATTTCTTTTTCTTGCCTTATTGCACTCGTTAAGACTTCTAGTACAATGCTGAAAAAAAGTTGTGAGAGAAGACAGTGCTTTCTTCCATATCTTAGAGGAAAGCGTTCATTCTCTCACCATTAAGTATGTCACCTATAGGTTTTTCATAGATACTTTTCTTGAGTTTAAGGAAGTTCCTTTCTATTAGTTTGCTGAGAATTTTATCATTAATAGATGTTAAATTTTAATGACTTTTTCTGCATCTATTAGTATAACATCTTTTTTTTTTTTTAAGCCTCTTGGTATGGTGAATTACATTGATTTTTATATGTTGAACTAGCCTGGCATTCCAGGAATGAATCCCACTTGATTGTAATCTATCATCTTTTTAATCCATTGCTAAATTTAATTTCCTGTGGACTTTTTCCATCTCTCTATTGCCTTTTAAAAGTAAAAAGGGAGGAAGTTCAGATCATCTCATTTTGATACTGATTATGAAAAACATCTGCCCTCAAAACCATGATTTCTTTGTTAGTGCCTTCCTAAAATTTATTCTTTTCCACATTTCATAATTTGGAAGATTAGCTATATGTATTTAGGACTTCAGATAAAAATCTGAGCCATTTGGAAAATTGTACATTTTTAGATAATCATTTAATGAACTGTGAGACTATCCCTTCTTTTAAGAGATTCTGTTTGGCTATTTATTTATAGTATGTTTTAGGTGTCTTTTTCTTTTAAGCTGATTTTTTTTCTCATTCAGACATTTGGAGCTTATTGTTTTAATGGATTAAATTAGCTTCATTAATAAACCTTTTGAACATTTGGTAATGCTTTCCAAGTGGCCGAAGAACTGGGAAATAATTCAGAATGGAAGCTTTACAAAGAATGACCTCCCCAAAACAACGTAGTTCTGGTGTTGATTCTAGTGAAGAATGACTGTTTTTTGCTTTTGTTTTTGTTTTTTAAAATTCTCTGCAGGGATATATGTAATGAATCACCAACTATTCTGTGCCAGTGAATATGGAGATACTGATACCATGAGTGAGGGGTTTGATGACCCAAATCCAAGTATGAAGGGAAGAGATAGGATCACAGAGTTCAGAGAACGATAGAAAGCTTGTTGATGTGATCATTTTTCCTTCCAGAATGGTACCTGGAGAACTGGCATGGTTTTACTGCTGACAGCTGAGTAATAGAGGATTGCTGTGTTGTGGGGTCAGGATTCAGATGGTTTTTGCAGTGTAAACATTCACTTCTGTTTAAATTTGTGCAAATTTTAAAATTATGTGTAAACAAATATCTTCCACTAACCCCTCCATACATGCAAAAACAATTAGGTTCCAGGAACATGGAGGTACTCACCCTCTTAAGGGTAAACAGAAGAAGAAAGGCAGCCTGAAGTAATGTAGAGAATTCAGTTCAATGTTGAGGATGGAAAAGATATTACAACATTTTGGATTTTTTCCTACTTCTTATGTGCAGTTTAAATGTTTAGATCTGTTCCATAAATAGCTACTAAAAAAGTGGACTCTGGTTCAAAAGGTGTGAATATTTTAAAGGACTTTGAGTCATACGAAATGTCCTTGTACCCAAGAGAAAACAATCCTCAGTCAGTCAATAATGACATATTCAAGAAACTATAGCTGTTACAAGTCAGCTAAACTGTCAATTGAAACAGGAAGTTTATTTTCTAAAAAAGTTCGTCATAGTATGGTACTTGTGTCCTGCTGAAGAAGTAGCTTGACAGGGAGGAAATTATCATTTAGAGATCTTCTGCAAGATTCAGAACAGGCATCCAGTAGTTACTCAGAATATTTGAATCATGGAACCATCGCATTGGAAAGCTGAGATGGGTCCTAGCAGGATTCAGTCTGTACCCACATTTGGATTCATGTACGTGTGTGTTTTGGGAACATTCACTTGCCTCATTAAGATAAAGTATTTGTTCTTTGAACCACATAGTTCATTCTACATATTAAATACTCCTTTCTCCCTATTATCCTATTTTATTACTCCAAAATAAAACTTTCATAATGATACTTAAAACTTACCCGTGGCGAACTAAATTTAGAATTAACCTAAACTCTATGAGCTGAGATCAAGAACACCAAATTAGCTTGCTTTTCATATTAAAACACCTTTATGTTTTTTCTTATCTGAGACAATGATGATATCTTGGAATTTTTTTTTTTCTTTTAAGAGATCAAAATAAGACTAAACCTTTGCACCTGTCTTAAGCTGCCTAGAACCCTAAATCTCTTTCCCATTCTGCTTCCTCTATTCATAGTTGGCCAGAAGGATTTTTATGTTTAATATCTATACAATGACTATAGTCATTTATTCTCACCTCATTAATCCCATTGTAAGGTATTAAGTAGTGGACTGGCTTATCTTTGGGATGAGCTTAAATTATTCATATTTGATACTTGAGAACCTCCTCCCAGAGACCTTTTATTCTTGAACAGTTTTGCCAGAGTTGGGAGATTTGCTTGGTTTTTACCCAGATTCCTTACTGGTATATTTTGAACAAGTAGAGTTAACTATTTTTAGGGTAACTTTCAACAAATATTTCTCTAAACCTTAGCTTCCTTGTTGGCAAGGGACTCATTGGTTTGTTATAGGAATGCAAATTAGGTAGGCATACGAGCTCCTTGTGCAGATCTTGGTGTACATATTAAGTATTCAGTAAATGGTAGCTGTTATAGTGATTTCTGAAATATATGAAATTGTATCAAAAGTTAATTTGCTTCTTGGCTGGCATTTATGTTTTTAAAAACAGTTCTCATCCATATTACCTGTGTGGAGGGAGAACTGAATGACAGGAAACCAGAGGTGGCATGATGGCACGGCCATTTATGTCAATACAGTTGTGAGATGAATCTGGCTTTGGGTTTGTCACAGAGTACTGGGTCTCTTTAGATGGTACATTCAGGATTTCTTTAGGTATATCTAACATGACTTGCAGTGCCAAATTAAGCCCATGTTTCCCTAAGTATTCAGAATAATAGAGTTCTAAATCTCATCCTGTGTAAGAATTGTTTAAAGTTCATGTTTTTTTCTTCACATTCTCTTCCCAGATACTTCCAGAGACTTTCCAGGATATTATCAATCTAAAGTGTTCTTTCCTAGTTTTTGTAAGAGAAAAAAAGTGTTCCGGCCACTGGAGAGGGTGGGTGGGGATGGGAGTGATACTGCAGCACCTCAGAGCCCAGGAGATGTGTATAGGGAAGGGGGAGGTTGTCTGTATGGCTGGATAGCCAGGTGAGGGGCGTCAGAGCCCTACTAGGGTGAAGAGTGGGGTGATACAGCCTTGTGCGGTGTATCAGAGCCCAAGTGGAATGAGAAAGGCATTCACACCAGGGAGGAGGTGGCTTCACGAGATCGGAAATTGATTACATACAGAAGGATAGAGGATTCATCAAATAAGTCAATCTGTTGAGGGTAATGGAGGTCAGACGTCTCACTATGAAAGAAAGGAGTTCCAACTTTGGGAAGGAAGAGAACTACAGTGAACTTTGTGGTATTGGATTGGAATATTGTGGTTGTTTCCATTTTTTTTTTAATTTAAAAAGAATGAAAAGCTATGAATATAACTTAACATGTAGCTTAAAATAGTATTTCTGTTTATAAGTGGAATCAAACATTATATACCTCTTAAAAGTGATTGCCAACATTGACTAAGTTTTGGAAAGAATAGTGTGATGTATAAGCCAATCTTAAAAGGTTAAGGAAAAACTTTGGTTTCTGAATTTGCAATTTACATGAATTGAATCTTATAGTCTAAAATAAAATCTTCTAATTAGGCCTATTATACACAAAAACTTCTTATGTAATAGAAGTTTTTAAAGAAAGGCCAAGGAGAACATCAGCACATAAATGGTTTACCTGATAACATTGAATTATAGTTTGGACCTTGAGTTCGGGTATCCAAAGCAAAACGTTACATATAGGGATTTTAATCCTGGATCCATCAATTTCTTGGGATTATGTGTAGATCTGTATATGTCCATATGTTTTTCTGGAGAAAGAGTGCATAATTTGCTTCAAATTCTCAAAGGGGTATGTGATCCAAAAAAGATTGAACCACAGTATTACAGTTTTAAAATGTGGGTGGGTAGCTGAGAAGCCTCTATAAATTCATTTTTAGGAATCCTAATGGAGCATGTGTTACAGGATTAAATTTATGTTTTAGTTGAGACTTCAGGTACATGGGGAATTAACATTTTATTAAATGCCTTTTATGTGCCTAGAAGACAAAGCTCTCGTACATTAGTTCATTTCATTCTCACAGCAGTTATAAAACAAAGTAAATATTATTCTTATTTTACTGATGAGGAAACTGAGACTCACACTCCAAAAGCTTGCCCAAGATTACAAACCTAGGAAGAACAGAGTAAGAAAGTACGTAGGTGTTCTTTTTGCTTTTCCATACCGTTATCTCCAGCTGAGTGCTGTGATGTGCTGATGCCATAGTGTTGAACACAACAGAGCCTTGCCTGTGTTTCCTTTTCTTTCAAGAAGAAGATGAGGGGAATAAGAATATAGAATAAATAAAACTGGTGTGACTTCATCTAATTTTTAAAACTAGTGAGAATGTAAGTATTTCAAATATTCCCTGTATTGGTCCATTGTCTCTTTAAAGAACGCTAGGAATGCTTTATTGAATTTCCTTAGCCTTCCGAAATCCTTACAGAAAAGCACCTATTATACAAACGCACAAGCAGGGCTGAGTCTAAGTAGTAGTGTCTCCTTATCACCAAGTTTATTAGTGGGATCCATTTAGGACCAGGTTTTCCAATACTTGATATTATACAGTAGTCAGCGATCTGCATGTTATGAAAAATTAAAACAGTGTTTAAAGCTACATGTATATTCATTAAATCTTCTCTTAGAGTACTTACTTTCTTTTCCTACCTCTCAGGGATTTACAAAAGAAAAAGAAAAGAGTTGCAGCCATGTCTCTGTCTTTGGGTGGTGAGGACTTGCTTTTTGTGCTGCTGAAATGGAGAAAGAGAAAGAGACCAATACCCTTAGGATCCAGAGTGTCTGGCAACGCTGCCCTAGGGGCTGCACAGCACAGCTGTGGGCGTGTGAGGTCTCCCATCAGGGTATTTGCTCTGAAGGGGGAGGATTCTTGTGGAAACAGCTAGGCTTAGAGAAAAGCAGAGCTACTCTTGGAAGAGGGTGAGCTGCGCAGTGAAGCACTCTGCTTCAGCACCGTGGCTGAGAAGCTGTTGGTGTTCTGATTATGAGCCCACAAGAGAAGGTGTGGATTTGGTGCAGAACATGACAACAAAATGTTTTATAGTCTCATCATGCAAGCCAAAGAGAAGAGTGAGTTTCAAAAAATGTGAATGTGTTCAAAACTGTTGGGAATTTTTTTTCTCTTTGTTTTTTTGTTTTTATACTGAGGAATAAAAAAATTTTCCTACTATATCACGGGGCCTCCAGCACTGATAGCTGGTACCTGGAAATCTAGTTTAATTTGATTTTGCACATAACAATGAAATGCATGTTTTCTGAGAAATTTTATTCTCTTCATATTGTATGGTAATGAGGAAGTCTCTTGAAGATTCTTGCTGTGCTCTAAATGATTATCAAAACTTACCATACACATTTAAAGTACAGATAGGCTTTACAGGCTGAAAAGCCTAGGTTCAGATCCCCTCATTACCCTGTCAGTTCTGTTACTTTGAGCAAGTTTCTTACCCTCCCAGTTCATCTTTGAGTTGAAGATGATAGTCGTAGCAGCTTCCTCCTAGGCTGTTACAGGATTATATTGAATATATGTGAAACTCTCAATATAGTAATATACTAAGACTACATAATATGCTATTTTTATTTTTTTTAGAAAGTGGTGAAGATAAATGGGTTGTCCCTCAACTTTAAAATACTTGATTTTCTAAAAACTCCTGCAGTAAACCAGCCTCTTTGCCACCCTCTACATCTTTCTCTGAAGTTGCTGCAAGAGCTCTTTGACCTTTAGACACCTACACTTGGTACCGGTGTTAAAGTTACAAGGTGAAAGTAAGATTTAAATATCTTATCGGCAATGTAAGCATCCATTTTGCCTCTAGTGTGGTACATGGAACATAATATTAGTTAAATTAACTAGTCTGGAGACTTAGATAATTTCAAAGAAACTTTTGAAGTCATAACTCTTTGGTACTCTTTGGTGTCACTAGAATTAAAGAAGCTTTTCATTGTGAACAGTTTCATTAGATGCTGTTATGACTATATTGGTTTTCAAACAAAGAGATTTGGCAAAATACAAGAATAGCTTTGATTTGGGTTTTATGAAACAGTGAAGGTATTTTTTTTTTAAACCTGCATTTTGAATAAGTTAATAAATAGCAACTAGGTTGTGAGCGTTAAGTTTTTCTCACCCAGAGTTTAGAAACTGAACTAAAAAATGCCTCTCTAACCCTCCATTATCTTTGTTTTTGAAGCTATGAGTTGAGATTTTTTTATCAGAACAGTGCATTTGGCAGACAGTCTGACCTAATTGCCAGTTTTTATACACTAGAGTCAAATATGCATACAATTAATTTCCTTGGTCTGTACCATATAGTAAAAAAATAAATATAACCAACCTAGTGCCTATCAGAATATCTGGCTCAGAGTAGATATTTTATTATTCATTTGTGAAATGCTATGAGAGTTGGGAAGAGGAGGAGAATTTCCACAAAGGGAATTCAGAGAAATCTTCATGGGAGCATTGGCATTTGGGCCATTAAGATCACAGTGATCTTGGATACATGTAGAGAGAAGGACATTCCAGGGTGAGAGAGTTGCAGGAGCCAAGGCCCAGAGGTAGTACCATGTGAATGTTATACGTAGTTAACAAACCATCTAGGTCTTTTGACCTGCTGTCACAGTGTGACTCAAAAGACATTGGAACAAGAATGAAGGTAGCTACTACCTTCCTTCAAGATAAGTAGAATAAAACGAAGCATCTCCCTTGGGATATGGTTTGTCCTTTGAGATAGGCCAGTCTATGAAAACATCAAAGACCGGTTGAATAGCAAAGGTGTAAAGCAAGTGGCTTACCTTCTCTCAGCCCTAATTTCTTCATCTTTAAAAATGAAGCCAATAAATAAGTAGATTGTAGGATATCTTGAGGATTAGATGAAGTAATGTATATGAGGAGCCTGATACATAGGAGGTCATTATTCTTTGGGTGGTTATTGGTAGCAGTAATTGTAATAAAAATAGTAATACATTGTTTGGTGTGAAGAGATGTTTCATTATCCAGAAGAATCCATGGGACATTACAGTGTAACAGCTTTATGAGTATTTCTAATTCTGGTGTCAGTCACACATACTTCACAGTGCCATTTGTGTAATGTAACTACAACTTTGTTTTTCTTGTTTTGTGGTAAAAAAAAAATTTCACTCCGACTACTTTATATAACATATAGAGGAGTAGCTATATGTTCTGCAGATTCACCATAGTAGGTGCCACAAAGTACAGATGACACTTTCCTACAGAAATCTTTTGTAGGAACGTTTTAATTCCTCCCTTATCCCGGCCTCCCTAAAATTCTCAACTGCTCATTAAGTTCAAGTTTGTACAAATTACAAGAAGATCTTCCTAAGAGTGTTGATTCTGCCAAGACTTTTATCGTAAGAGACTTCAGAGATGAGCAGCTGGAGCTTAGTGAGACTTGTCTGCACAGGTTATTGGTGCCAGAACTGGGACTCAGTCTGTGTTTTCTTCTCCCCTTGTCTAGGACTCTTTCTTTGGTGTATACCATTTCTGTCTGCACTCAGGTACATCTGTTGATCTTAAGGTTTGAGGTGACTGAGGAGAGAACGAGTCCTGTTAGAAATATTTCATGGAGGAGTGATTTTTAAGTTTTAATAGCTTTTTAAAATATAATTCACATACTGTACAATTCACCTAATGAAATTGTACAATTCTATGACTTTGGCTGTATTACAGAGTTTTGCAACCATCACCACAATTAATTCTAGAACATTTTTCTTACCCTAAAAGGAAACCCCACACATCTTAGCTATCATTGCCCAATCTCCCCATTCCCCTCAGCCCTAGGCGACTACAAATATTTTTTCTGTCTCTATAGATTTGCATGTTCTGGACATTTTATGTAAATCAAATCGTAAAATATATAGTCCTTTGTGACTATCTTCTTTAATTTAGCACGTTGTTTTGAAGATTCATCTGTGTTGTGTTATATATCAATATTTCCTCCTTATTGCCAAGTAATATCCCATTATATGGATATATCACATTTTATATATCCATTCATGATGGTCATTTGAGTTGTTTCTACTTTTTGGACACTTTGAATAATGCTGTTTTGTGTATCTGTGTACAAGGTTTTGTGTGGACATAGGTCTTTATTTCTCTTAGGTACATACCTAGGAGTGGAATTGTTGGATCACATAGTAACTCTCTGTTTAATCGTTTGAGGAACTGCCAGACTATTTACCAAAGGGACTGCACCATTTTACATTCCCACTAGCAGTCTATGAGGATTCCATTTTCTCCACGCTCTCACCAACTGTAGTTACTGTCTTTTTTATTACAGCCATCCTAGTTAGGTGTGAAGTGATGTCTCGTGGTGGTTTTGATTTGCATGTCCCTAGTGGCTGATGATGTTGAGTATCCTTTTATGTGCATATTGGCCATTTGTATATCTTTTAAGAAATGTGTATTTGAGTCATTTGCCATTTTTAAATTGGCTTTTCTCTTTAATATTTAGTTGTAATAGTTGTTTATATATTCCATATACAAGCCCCTTATAAGGTTTATGGTTTGCAAAATTTTTTTCTCCATTCTGTGTGTTGTCTTTTCACTTTCTTAGCAGTGTCCTTTGAAGTCTGGTTATGTCTATTTTATCTTTTTTTTTCCTTTTGTGGCTGATGCTTTTGGCTGTCATATCTGAGAAACCACTGACTGAATCCAAGGTTGTGAAGATTAACACCCATGTGTTCTTCTAAGAGTTTTATAGTTTTAACTCTTAAATTTAGATCCTTGATTCATTTTGAGTTGATTTTTGTGTATGGTATAAGGAAGAGCTTAACTTCATTCTTTTGCATGTTGGTAGCCACTTGTCCCAGTACCATTTGTTCAAAAGACTGTTGAGTTGTCTTGACAAAGGAAATGATTCTTAAGTAAGCATTGCTTTAAAAGGAGAGACACAAACTGTAGAAATGAAAGCATTCTGATCTGGCTTCTAGGTAAGTTACGTGAAGGGTGTGAGGTTACTTAGATCAGAGAGTCCTTAGCCCATGGCAGACTGTTGGAAACCATAGACATCTGCTGAGGAGGAATTACAATATGGACTTAGCACAGTTGTAGTGTTAGCAGTCTATCAAAAAATGACCTGATGGCCTCAACTTCTTTTCTTGAAATAAGTCATGAAATCTTCAGTAATTAGGGTGCATGTATAGAGAAACTTTGAGAGAAGTTTAAATATGCAAAAGCTGCTGTAAATTTGAAAGATAAAGAAAGCCAATATAGAAAAAAAAAAGACAGTGATAAAGCATGAGAAATAAAATTTATAATTTTATTTCCTCCAAATAAAGACAGAAGCACAGAAATAGAGGCAAATAACTGAATGGCAAAATTCCTTGCTTCTAATCCTAACCTATACTGGTTATGTAACCTTGAATAAGTCAGCCTTCAGAATAGTAGCTGACATTTGCTGAGGCCCTGCCACATGCAGGACCTCGTGCAAGCCTTAGCCTCCTATTTTGTAAAATGGAGGTTGTGTCGAATTAATTACTTTCCAAACTTCTGTAAAGAGCCATGTACATAGAAGGAATTATTCTTGAAATTTGGTATTGTTCACTGTAGTAGTAGCAGCAGCTGATAGTACGTGTATCTGTGCTCAAAACAATTCTGAAAGGTATGCTGTATCCTTATTTTGATGATGAAAAAAACGATGTTCAGTCATTATGAAAGTTCTACGGTCAGTAATCAGTAGAGTGATTCTAATCTAGTTCTGTATGATTTCTTTAATACCACCTTGACTTTGGCTTGAAAGGTAGTAGATCCTGTTGGGTTTTAGAGGGGGAAGGAATAGGGTAGCACCAATGGGATTTAATTTATTAGACATGAAAGCTTAACATGTAATTCCAAAGGGGTGATTAGTCCTGAGATGGGTGATCTCAGAGGTGAGGTGGGACAGTACCATATGTAAATAAGGTCGAAAGTATATCCTATTTGATTAACTTACAAGTCCCAGAAGAGCTGAATGTTATGAAACACAGTCACATAATAGTTTATCCGTATGTCTGCTGGAATCTTGGAGTTTTTTTTGAGGAGGTAGAGGGAAGACAGAACACCAGTGAAGTAATAAAGTCACAGTCAAAAGCAGAGGTAAGTACAAGAGGCCAAAATAGTACTGCAGCTTGCAAGATGGGTAGACTTTGCCCTGAACCATGAGGAAGTCACTTAGGTTTAATTCTCATATTCATACCTTTTGAAGCCCTTCTCCCCACCATCGGTCAATTTCTCTTGCAGCCTGTGATTAATTTCCAGAAAACTAAGCAGATCTTGAGTGCGTCATAGCTCTGTTCTCTTACCCCCTTTCACACTTCTTATCCTTCACATGGTCGAGGTGAGAAATACTATTTGGAAATAAAAGACTAATGACCAGAAAAAAGAGTACAAGAAAAGGCCAGAAAAGAATAAATGAAAAGAGAACAGTTTTTATTCTTTGATTTAGCCTGTGCCATTATCTTCTTCACAACAAGTACAAAGTTCAGGCTTTAATCATTAGCCTAGTGCTGCTACGAAATGAACAAGTAGTGGACATGCTTCTCTTTGATGGGGTTTAGCTGTTGGAGATGTCATCAGCTGGCACAGGGGAAGCAAAGAACTTTGAACTCCGTTTCTGATTTCCAAACTTTCAGTTTCTGCTTAGAAATCCATGGTGGCCTGATGACTTCTGAGGTCATTTATAAAGCTAGAAAGAGAGTGCCTGCTTATTTCACCACCAAGTCCTATTAGAACCAGCAGAAGACGGTATAGAATGAGTTAAACTCCCACTTCTGTTCTCACCATAGTATACTGTTGAGGTCTACAGACAAGAGTAAGTCTTTTGGCCCTACTCGGTCCAGTCTTATCCCGCCCAGAAGTTCCAAGAGCACCCCCACATGGCTTCTGCCAGTTCCCACCTCTGAGCAGAATCACTGCCAGGCTGCAGCATGTGCCACATAGCCTGCCGTGCCGTGCCGTGCCGTGCCTTGCCTTGCCGTGCTGTAGCAGATGATGTGGGGGAAAGCAGAGGTCTCAGACGGCTGCCACTCTCCTTAGGATCTTACTCATGAGATCCTTTTAGGATATAACAGAAACCAGGCTGCTCATGAGCTTTCTCACACGTGCTCACGTTCACCCGCCCTGCATGTACATACTTTTGAGATGTACTTAAACCTTCATTACCACTGGTTCTCTTACCCTTCTTAAACACAGTTTTTTGTTGTGTGGTTGTGTGTTTAGCTAATGGATTCCCAGAATATTGTTCTTTCATTAGATATTTGAATGTTCACAAAGAAACTTAGTATATATGTTCTTATAATTTTTTTGTTTTTTATGTTACAAAGTATTTTAGACAAACAGAAAAATAAAGAGAATAACATAATAAACACTGAAGACCATTAGCAGACTTTTCAAACTTACTATTTTGCTGTATTTGCTTCAGATAGATAGTATTTATTTTTTGTGTACCACTCCTCATTCCATTCTCCCCTCTTTGAAGATAACTACAATTCTAAATTTAGTGTTTCTATGCACATATATATTTCTGTACTTGTATTTCATATGCATGTATCAATAAATAACATATAGTATTATTTTACATGGTTTTAATTTTATGTAAATGATTGTATGTGTTTAATTTCTATAACTTCCTTTTTTCACTCAATATCATGCTTTTGAAATTTATTCACATTGATACATGTATTTCTGATCTTTTTTTAATTTTAAATTGTTATATACTATTCTGTTGTATGAATATACCACAATTTAGATAGACTCTTCTGTTAATGAAAATAGAGAGCATTTTCAGTATTTAATTGTTTTGTAAAACAGTACTGCAAATGAATACTCTTGAACATGTATCCTTGTAGAGATGTATAAGAGTTTCTGTAGTATATATGCCTGGGAAGGAATTAACTGAGTTGTATGGTGTATTCATCTTCAGTTTAACTAGACATTGCCAAATTGCTGTCCAGAGTGACTGTACCAATTTAAACTCCCATACCAGTGTCTGAAAGCTCCTGATGCCTTGCATTTTTACAGACACTTGAAATTTTTGCCGGAATGTGGGTGTGAAACAGTATCTACACAGCTAATTTCTTCATAGTGATTTGCTTATGTTGGGGGAGGTTTATGAAAAGAGTGGAGCTGATTGACACCATAGATTTTTCCCTCAGGAAAAATCAGTGCTTGATTATGCAAACAGGTTAGTAGGCTACTTTGAAAGAATTGCTGCTTGCTGGTGAAATACTTCTGTTTTCAAGAGTATAAAGAACCTTCTTTTAGGAATTCTATACAAGGATAACCTTGTGGGAAAAATTTCCCATAGAGCATTTTCACTTTCCAAATTTATCCTTGTCATTCAAATTTCCTTCCATGATTCCCTCCACTCTTCTGACCGATGATCAGTCAGGGCATGAAGGAAGGAGATGTCAGAACCTCACTGACAAATTACATCTGACAGCAGAACCAGCCCACGTCTGCTGAGTAGCAAGATTCCATGGGTTCATTGCTGTCGTTCTGATTACTCTAGTAACGAAGCTGAACCTGTTTTCTAGGAGCCAAATAAGAAATCAGAGAATATTCCACTACTGAATTGGTAGCAGCTACTTTATAATTATCTGGTGACTTTTCTAGAGAAAAGGTATAAAGAATATGTTATTCCATGTGCATTGCACTTCAATGTTTGCTGCTTGTGTTGGATTGTATTCCAGGTACCTGTTGCTGTATTTCATACCACCTCAGAATTTAGTGGTTTAAGATTCCAGTTCTGAGTAAGATGGAACTAGCATGCTTTGCCCAGACTCTCCCACTGAATGCAGCTATAAACCCTGGCATAGAGCAGCTATTTGAGGATCCTGAAAAGAGATTGTAACAGGTGGATTAGGATTGAGGAACAGATTTTGAAGTAGTATGGAACTTGGGTTGAAGCAATAATTTTTCCTTCTCTGGTATCCCCAGGTCTGAATTCAGCATAGCTTAAAAACCACCAGTGGGCATCCATGTGGATGGAAAGTACTCAAGGAGAAGCCATTAGTTCTGGTGCAAGAAATAAAGAGATATTCTAATATTCAGAGAAAGTACAGAAACCTTCTTTCTCTTCTTCTTTCTTTCTTTTTTTTCCCTCTGTACACTTGCACCATAAACTTCAAGCAGTTCTGTGGTGGCAGCAGATTGGGGTCTGATAGGAGCCTCAAGTCCTGAAGGCAGGGAAACTTTCTGTCTGATCAGTGGAGCTTTGGTCCCCAAAAGGTAAAATGAACCCCAGTTGCTTTTTTCCCCTCTCCTTCAGTTGCTTGACTCTAGCCACTGTGGCAGTGAAATAAATAAAACTCCAGCTTTCTAACTAGATGACTAGAAAATATTAAGGAGATTTTAGAAAGAGAAGTTTGGGAAATGCACTCTTTAAATTTTATTTTGAATCCTGGGCTTACTATGTGATGTACATACAGAAATTCAACCCCAGAAAGCATCCCCACTGCTTGAAAAGTAAGTTAGACCACTGCCCAGGTACCACAGTGGCAACAGGGTGGTACACATGTGGGACAGATTCACATAGCATTGCAAAGACCTTGTAAACTTAACTCAGTTGGAACCACAACCCACGGAAGGCTAGTCAGAAATTGTGGCCTTCAAGAAACTGGGTTGGTTGCCTGCTAAAAGAAAAATAGCAATATTCTTCATAGAATTTTAAGATGACCTCATAACAGTGTTCAAAATGTCCAGATTCCAGTTTTTAAAGTTACTTGGCATTTGGTGGTTGGCGGGGGGGAACCAGGAAAATCAACTCACATGCAAAAAGTCAGTTGAAAGATGCCAGACGTAGTGTTATCTGGCAAAGACTCTAAAGCAGCTGTTATAAAAATGTTCCAGCAAGTAAGGGCAAGCTCTCTTGAAATGAACAGAAAGATAGAAAATCTTAACAAAGAAATAAAAGAGATAAAGAACCAAATGGGAATTTGGAACTGAAAAATGTAGTAACAAAAAGAATTCACAGAATGAGATCAGTAGCAGAATGAAAACAACAGAAAAAAGAGTAAATGAACATGAAGACAGATAAGTAAAATTATCCAATCTGGAGGGGAAAAAAATTGGAAGAGAGACTTAAGGACTTGGGGGTGGTGGCAAAGGTCTAACATTCATGTCATCAGAGTTGGGAAAGTCTGCAGGGAAATGCAAATTAAACCATGATGATCAGACAAGTCATGAGATCATCATGAGAAGGACAATAGTGTATGATTTCATTCATATGGAATATAAACAAATAAACAAAACAAAATAAATGAACAAACCAAACAAAAACAAACACGTAGATGCAGAGAACAGAGTAGTGGGAAGGGGAGGGGTGAAATGGGTAAAGGGGATTGACTGTATTTTAATGGATGGAAACTAAACTTTTGGTGATCAGTACACTGTAGTGTACACTGAAGTCAAAGTATAATGTATACATGGAACTTATATAATGTTATAAACTAATTTATGTCAGTAAGTAAATAAATTAATCTAAAAAAAACATTATGAGTACCACAATTCAAAATGGCTAAAATAAAAACGGACAATTCCAAATGCTGAGGGATACAGAGACTAACTGGAGATCTCATATATTGCTCACAGAAAAGAAAAAAAGTACAACTACTGTGTAAAACAGTTTGGTGATTCTTAAGTTGAACATATTCTGACCATGTGACCCAACAAATCCATTCCCAGGTTTTTATCCTATAGAAATGAAAGCTTATGTTTCCACAAAATCCTTTACACTGATGTTCAGAGCAGCTTTATTTATAGTTGGCAAAAAATGGAAAGCATCCAAATGTACTTTAGTAAACTAAATGGATAAACAAATGGTGGTATGTCCACACAGTGTGCTACTATTCAACAATGAAAAGAAATGAACCACTGATAAATACATCCTGGATGTATCTCAAAGGCATGGTGCTGAGTAAAAGGAATCATCTCAAAAAAATAGCTTCTATATGATTCTGTTTATATCGCATTCTCAAAAAGACAAAACTGTGGTGAAAAGAATAGATTATATTTTAGTGGTGGGGTTAGGTTTGACTACACAAGGGATTCTTTTACAGTGATGGAACTACTGAGTCCTGATTGTACTGGTGGCTGTATGAATCTATGCATGTGTTTAAATTCGTGGAACTGTGTGCATGCCTGAAAAGTCAATTTTGTGGAGTTAATTTAAGACATTTTTTTAAAACTTAGTGCCATAAAGTGACTATTATGTGTCATGATTCTGTGGCTTGATCAAGAGCTTCTTCTGCTTTACATCATATTGGCTGGGATACTGGGATGCTCAGAAGGTCCAAATGGCCTCATTTCATATAGCTAGCAGTTTGTGTTAACTGCTGACTCAGAGGTCAGCTTTGGCTCTTCGCAGGGACCTTGATTCCCCTACTCTTAGTACTCTACACAGCTGGTTGGGCTTTTTTGCAGCGTGGCAGCTGGGTTCCGAGGAGTGTTCATAAAGAACAATCCCTGGTTTCCAAGCCCTTTTCAAGTCTCTACATCTTGCTTGCTAAAGCCTCACTTGCTATATAGTTAATCCCGTGACCAAGCCCAGAGTCCATGTGGGAAGAGGACTGCACAGGGCATGAATACCAGTAGCGCTGGCTCATTGGGGACCTCCAAATTACTGTCTATCCCAGATGGTGAGTTTTTTTTTTTTCTTATAATTTTCCTTCAGGATTATCTGCTTTCCTTCAACAAGAACATTAAGAGACTCTAGTATCTAAGAGTGAATAATAGAAGGTTGCCTATTATTTTTGAAGTTGTAAACTGTGATTATTTTAAGCATGTTGAAAATGTTTGTTTTTCTGTTAGTACTGATGATTATAGGCCCACATCTTTATAAAGATTTGAGTTCATCTTTGTATACCTGATTGGTTTCCACCATAGTTTTTTCTGTCATTTATTGATTGTCACTATGGGGATTGGGGTACCAAAAGAGCTCACGTGTGAAAGCTACTAAGAGAGTAGATAAAAGTTCTCATTCCAAGGAAAAAAAAATTTTTTTTGTAACTGTGTGGTGATGGATATTAACTAAAATTATTGTGGTAATCATTTTGGAATATGTACACGTATCAAATTATTATATTGTAGACCTAAAACTAGCAGTGTTATATATGTCAATATATATTCTTCAATATATACTTCAGTAAAATATGCACATGCTCACACAGCATTGCAGACAACTTCAGTAGTAATTCTGGCACTAGAAAGGAACCTCATTGATCATATAGTCAAACAGCATCCAAAGAAGTAATTCATTACAAAAAATTCTCCACAGAGAATTTATGTTGTGAAGGTATAAGGCAGGAACATCATACCAGAAATATCCTATCCTTCAAAATGAGTTCATTGCATAAATTGAGAGTATTTGGGGGTTTTATTCATTTCTTTGTTCTTTTGTTTTTGAACGGTGGTAAACATTAGAAACCAGATTGTTATAACATGAATGAGTGAATGAATGAATGAATGAATGAATGAATGAATGAATAAGTAGGAAAAAGACAGTAGAGGGCAAACAGTGTAGTGGAAAGAATACTAGTGAAGAATCAAGAAACATGAATTCTAGGTCTGAGATGGCCACAGCTGCATCCTTCACTTCTCCCTTCACATCCTTGGGTTTCACACTATAAAATGAGGTGTTTGATGTGAACAGTGCTTCTTAACTTCCCTAGGAGGCCCTAGATACTAGAATTTCTGGTGGAGATGTGTAACTAGAAAAAAACGGTAGAGTCACTATAATTCTTGTTTTCAAAATATAAATTACAGAAAGCAAAGCAGTATAAAAGGTGCCAGGCTGGTGCTGGTATACAGAATAAAGAATGAGAAGGAACTGAAGAGGATGTTGAGATGTGGTTGTCTAGAAAATGTAGGTGATCTCTAAGGTCAGTAGAGAAGACCGGTTCATCTTACTCTTTTTTTTTTATCTCTAAGTGCCTGCCATATGATAATGCTTATTGAATAAATTGATACAAGGTCCCTCCACTTAGAAAATTTATCTCCGATTTTGAAGAGAGTAATTTAAAGGTATGGAAATTTCATATGCTTCTTCTCTTGATGAGGGATGACTCTTTCTGTCTCCTGCTGATACCTATGCACTACTGACTGTGTAATGCTGTATCTACCTGAACAGACTTGTGTAATTTATCACATGCCCCCTTCTGTTCCTATTCTGGTTCATAGAAGGAAATCAGAAACATCAGTTTATATCTCCGAGCTTTGGCAGTGGACCACTCATATACCAAAGGAGTGTCCTCTTGCCCTCACAGACTTACCTTCTGTTGTCCAGGTGTAGGATCATAAGAAAGAAGCTCAGAATTCAAAAATATGATTATCCCTTTTTGATTGATAACAACAACCTCTCTGGCACTGTTCTCTGTGTATCCTAAAACAAGAATCAAATTTCCTTCGATTGTCTAGATTTCAATACAAAAATTCATGTTCAGAGTACTAAATTATTTTCTCAGAGGTCCCGATAAAATAACCAAACAAAACTTATTAATATGGGAAATTGTATATCCAGTATTTTAAAACTATCTTTTTTGAAACTACCCAGTAATTTTTCTATTTGGTGATATTTTTATTTCCTAGATGTAAAGAAAAGTAAGATGTCAGGTTATATCTTTGTTTAAGTAAGATTCTTAAATAATGGGAAAATTGTATTAGAAATTGTAAGATTATCTTTTAGGTGTTTGGGTACAAATATACGTCTCAAAATACTCTCAGAAATTTGGGAATCAGTAAATAATCAAATTATATATATAATTTATATATATAAATATATAATATATAATATAGATATATATCTCCTTTTAAAATCCAATATTAGTGACCTAATACTTATAAAATTAAAGCTGATGTATCTTGTAAGTGAAAAGTCCTTCTTTTATTTCCTTTATTTGTTTCTTCCCATACACCACAAAAATTTTAGGCATGTATACAGTTTCATGGATTTTAAAATATGCATAGATTCACATAACCACCAGCAGTCAGGACTCGGGGGGCAGTTCCATCACTCTAAAAGCCTCCCTTGTGTAGTCACACCTAACCCCACCACTAATACATAATCGATTCTTTTCACCATAGTTTTCTCTTTCTGAGAATGTTAAAAGGATTGGGTCACCTTTGGTCTAGAAGAAAACTTTCATAATGTAAGGTAGACCACAAAGTGTAAGGGATTATCTATATCGCCCTATGTTTTCTCTTGACAGAAATTCCATGCTGTGGCTCCTTTTCCTATTTAAGACCTTTTTTCAGTGTTCCCCTTATTTCAGGGAAGAATTTCTAACACTACAGTTGTACACATCATTGGTGACCTAAAAAGAAACAAATAGTGTGCATTAGGTTTGTAGCAGCATCTACCTTTGGGGTATATATGAGAAATGAGGATTTTTTTTTAACCGTGTCTTCATTTCTGGCATATATCTATTACCAAAAATATTTTTCCAGAATATTCTCCCTTCTCCCTTATAAAGTCACAGGGAAGGTTTGGGGCTCCTCAGCTAGGTCACAGTGTCCAAAAGACTGCCTTGTCTTAGATTAGAATCAGTGTATTATTTGTGATACAAATCAAAATAACGAGTAGTTCTTCAAATTTCCCACTTCATGTCCATTTCCTCCAGACACAAAATAGATGTGAGAAGAAAAATTCCTTCCTAATATTTTGAGCCGCCTGTGTTTGAGATTCAAAGTATTTTCGGTGCTTATTGCTTAACTGGGCTGAAGATTATCTCATGTGACAGCACAGATCTCTTGTTTTGGAATTGCCATTACCTTCTAGAATAGCCACCCTGTACGGCAGCCAACATGCCCTGGGTCCTCTTGCTTCATATTACAGCGATACTGCTTTGTCAGGGCAGAATGCAGCCTCGCGGGGCTGGAGTCAGTCTCTGCTGACCTCATGCCACAGTACAGCATGTTCAAATCTGGGAGAAACCTGAGGGTTACCCGGCATATTCCTCCTCCCTCACAAGCATGGAACCCTCACTCTCCTCGGAAACCGTATGTTGTATATGTGTGTGTATCTGTCTTTTTTTAAAATCTCTTTCTTAATCCTATAATTCTGTAGCTTTAAGTGGGGGCTGGTTGAATAGACAGACACAGGAAATGCTTTGAGCTGCTGAAACTTAGCATTTTTCAGCAGTAGATCTCAGCCACAGGCATGTGCTATTTTTGAACTGACTTGTATGAGGTTGCAATAATTGAGAAGCATATTATGTGTTTCCTAGTTGTTCATTTCAGCCATAACTATTTAGGCAGTATGCACAGAGTGTTCCTGTGGGCATGCTCAGATCATACTGGAGTGTCCCCACTCTCCTGTGTGATGGACTGCTTCAGTGCAGAGTGAATGTCGTCCTCCCTCTCTCAGGCTAAATGATCATCCAAAAATAAGTATTTCCTTCAATGAACAAAAGAGTGTCGTTTGCCTGTGGCAGCTTGGGAAAAGCTTGGGTTAAATTTGAAGATGCCAGGCATGCATAACAAATAAGAATTTGGATTAAAGCCATTTGAAATATTTCTCACATTAAAAATGGTTCTTATTACTCAGCTACTTGTTTTCATTGTATTTTTCCCAAAGACTTCACAGTTTTCTGTATTGTAAAGCAGTATGCACATACCATGGTGCTAAGTTCATGTCTCCAGATCAGCAGAGCAAGTCCCTGAGATACAACTGGATAGGAGGGTGATCCAGCTTTATGCAACACAACCACCATTTTCACATTCATCCGTAGTCATGTATAGGAAACTTGGCCTGTGGCTTGGTTTTACCATGATTTTTTTCGGGTTGGTTTTATAAATAATACGTAGGTATTTTCTTTGAGGTAAATGCTAAAGTGAAGCAGATTCTTTATAATTTTACCTGATTCTAAAGCTAATGTGTGTTACTGTTGTTCCCTGTGAAGCCATTGGGGTTAAGATCCAAACATTTTCTGAAGTTTGATATCAAATTACTCTCTTATTCCTTGTGGTTGATAATTTAAATGCCAGCTTTGTTAACAGATTTGTGCCTCTGCTCTGTTTTTTCTGTTGTTTGTTCAATATCTTGGATTTTAAAACCTTGGCACATCTCTGTTTGTTCTGAGGTTATAAAAGGTCACTTTACTTATCTACATTTTATTAAGAATGCTAGCCCAGGTTGAACAGGCTGGTCAGAGGAAAAGAATTCATAGAAGAGCCCTAAGAGTATATGGGGTAGAGACCGATAGGAAAACAGAAGTTAACTGCTTTTTCTCCATTTTTGACAGTCCAAAGGGCACAGGGGAACATAAAACATAATCGAAACATGTTAGTAGATTTTATTTTCTCCATTTATTGCATTAATTCATGAATAGAGAAAGTTTGCCAAAGATACGTACTTAGTAACTGAGTAAAATGATTGCAGATTAAACTGTTTCCTTGTTTCCCTACTCATGTTTATCTCTCACTTACTCAAACTATTCATCAACTCTGGTGAACTAAAATACTCTCATTCAAACAGTGATAAAAATATTCAAAAATGATGTACTCTAGCTTCTGAAATTCTTAATATGACTCTGGATATATCAAACTGATAGAGGTAGGGGCTTATACATAACCTCCTTGCATGAAGTTGCAATACAGTTTACGAAAACTACAGAATAAACATTTTGAAGGGAGAAAACTCTAGAGGGGAAAATTTATCTGACTCTGGGAAGTGAGAGTTTTAGGAAGTGAGACACTGTAGAATGCATTCTGTATATGTTGTTTAATACATAAGATAATATTCCCAGATGTTGACCTGTTTGAAAGATGAATAATTTCCGTTTTTCCTTTCTTAATAACCTTGCAACATCATACATCTGTATGTTTATGTAAAAGTCATGTATGTAATGGAAACATTCCAACCAATTTCATGACAGTGTTGACATTGCCTTACTTTTCTGTAGGAATGCCCAGAATTGATAGTGATAATTTAAAACTTTCGTGTGTAATCATTTGGTTGTAATTTAAACAACTGTTACTTACATTGGGCTGTCACTTTATTAAATGGTGAACTTTTGAAAGGCAAAACAAAACTCCCTTTGCATCTAAATCCTCAAACTGCTGTTTGACCTGAATCTCATCATTCCATTGGACTCAGTGTGCCACAGAATAGGAACAATGCAAAGGTCTGCCCACATTGTTTTGTAATTGTTGTGTTTCTTTTTAATTGAGTTCCATTTGAAAGAAATAACTAGAATAGTGATTTGAATGGTGATTCAGAAGTACACAGTATGACAGCAGCAGGAGACTGTTTCATGTTGCAGTGTTTCCCTACTCCCAGCGTTCAAAATCCCTTCCTTTTCCCCTTCAAAATTAGTGAGTTCACGAGAATGTATTATATCCCTTAAGACTGCTGTAAGGGGGAGGAATCAAGAACTCTGACAATCCTTGAAAACATTTGTCATTGATTATTTTGATTCATGCCAGAAATTATTAAATCCTAGAGCTCCAGTACATCCTGTCTGGAACAGAGGATGGTGTAGACCAATCATTTGTTCATTGAGCAAACAGTTGTTGAGAGTCTGCTATGTATCTGAGTTTGGGAGTTGAGATGGATTCTTTGCCCTCATGCAACTCACATTCTAGTTGGGGAAGGTGACAACAAGTAATAAGCCTAATAAGTAACCTAACTGTGTTAGAAAGGTACCGGCTATAAAAATAATAATACTGAGTAAGCAGGGGAGATTGGAAGTGCTGGGGGTAGACTGCCGTTGTTAATAGGATAGGAAGTGTAAGCCTCATTTTAAAAGAGACATTTGAGGAAGGGCTTAAAAGAAGTGAGCAGGTTAGCCATACACCTGTCTGAGGAATGAGCACTCCCAACAGAGGTACAGCCAGAAGGAGGGCAGGAGTGTTCTTGATGTATATGGGGAACAGGAAAGAGGTTGGTGTGACTAGAGGAATAAGGGAGGAGAAATGGTAGGAATTGAGGTGTCGAAGTGTAATGGAGTATCTATTGCTGTTTAACAAACTACCCCCAAATTTAGTGACTTTAAACAACTATTTTATTTGCTTACAGTTCTTTGAGTCAGCTATTTGGGCTGGGCTCAGTCGGGTGGGTCTTGTGCTGGTCTTGCCTGGGGGTCACTGTCGTTGTTGGGTGGCTCAGGTGAGTCTGGATGGCCTAAGAAGATTGGTACTGGTTGTCAACTGAGCCTCTCTCCATGTGGTACAGGGCTTTTAGCCTGAACAGCTATAAGGATGGAGCTGTCATCAACTGAGATGTAAAGCCTGCTTGAGGTGTCAGTGTTGCAAGAGAAAGCAAACCCCAAGGCGCACTTCTCAAGTCTCCTCTTGTGTGACATTTGGTAATGCTTCGCTTGGCCAAAGCACGTCCATGGCCAAGCCTTGTTTCACAGGATGGAGAAATAGATTCCATTTCCTGATGAGAGGAATGGGAAAGTCAGATTATAAAGGGAAGGGCATACTAGGTTGGATGAATTTCTGTTCTTAATCTGCCACACAGAGGGCCAGATCAGGCATGCCCCCAAAGGCCGTTTTTTAAGGACTGGCTTTCTCTTTGAGTGTAAAGGGAATACATAGAAAAATTTAAGTAAGGAAGTAATATGATTTGACTTGGGTTTTTAAAGGATCATTCTGTCTGTAGTATTGAGAATAGATTATATGGCGGCAAGGGAGACCAGTGAGGAGGCCATCATAGTAATCCGGACAAGATGTGATCGTGACTCAGGCTAAAGTAGTAGAAGTGAAGAGAATGAGAGGTGGTTAGACTTTGTATGTGTTTTGAATGTAGAGTCAACAGAATTTTCTGATGGATTGGCTGAAAGAGAGAAATTGATGACTATAGGGTTTTTATCTTGAACAGCTGGAAGAATGATTTGTCATTAACTGAGATCAAAAGTCTGCTGGTGGGGCAGATTTTGTGGGAATGAGCAAGAGTTCAGTTTGAGATTTCTGTTAGACATCCAAGTGAGAATATCAAAAATAAACAATCGGCTGTATGAGGGTGGAATTTAGGAGAGGTATAAGCTGAAAATAATATTTAAGGAAGTATCACAGTTAGATGGTATTTAAAGTCATGAGACTAGGTGAAGTCATCAGCAGGGAGAATGAGTGTAAAAAAGAGAAGAGGGGAAAGGACTGAGCCCTGAGCACTCTAGTTTGAGAACTGGAAGAGGAGCTGGTGCAGGGTGAGAATTGAGAGTACGATATACTGGAAGCCAACTTTGGAAATTCTCTGTGGGACAAGAGAAACATCGGCTGTGTCAGATGCTGCCTATAGGTCAAGTGTCAGATGCGGACTAGATCTTTGGATTTAGTAACGTGGAGGTGATTGGTTACCTTGACAAAAGCTTTTTGGTAGAATGATGGAATAAAAGCCAGTTGAGTGGCTTTAAGAATGGGAAGAGAAGAATTTAGAGACAGTGACTTTTAGACCATTTTTATGAGTTTTACTGCAATAAGGAACAGGGAAGTAGGGAGTAACTGGTGGAGGAAATGGGGTCAAAAACAAATTTCTTTAAAGTGGGAGATGTGAAAAAAATCATGCTGATAAGAATTCATTAGGGAGGGAAAAATGAATGCTTCTTTTATAATATTTAATAAACTTCAGCAGCACTTGCATGTGCAGGCACTATTCAAAGAACTTTACAGTATGAACTCATTTAATATGAGAATGAAACAGTGACTAAGTCACTCAGTATAAAGTATTTTGGTGGGCCCTGTAAGGAGTTCACAGATATATAGAAAACAAGCTCTCACTTAAGACTTGTACTCTCTATTAGAAAATATAGAAACTTTTAAAAATAACTGAAAATAAGAAGGTAGTATATAACGAAAAGTATACAGTTTAAAAGTTCAGAGAAGGGAGATTACTTTCAGCTGGAGAATAAGGTATATTGCTGATTTGATTATTTAAACTTAAAGATAGGCTCACTTGGATTTAAATTCATACACATTTCACCTTGAGCATGGACAGGAGCAAGAGTGAGTGTGTGTGTTGTAAGGTAGAATAGGGGCAGGGTTGGAGGTAGGAAGGAAAACTTTTCTTCTCAATAAATAGTCTAAGGAGGTCCAAATACAGAAAAGACAACCTCAGAGGTGCTCCTTTCTCTGTCACCATAATTGTCATCTTCAGGTTTATAGTCCTAACCTAACCCCCATATGTAAGAGGCAGTGGGGGATGGTGAGGGAGGGGCAGGGTGTGTGTGTATGTGTGAACTCCATGTGCCACTTCAGTACCTAAACTACGGGGATTCCTCCACTAGTTAGATATATTTAGGAGCCTGTCTGTGATTTTTTAAAAGTTTGGGAACAATCCAGAATTCTCTTTCAGGCGAATAAAATGGGGAAAGTTGAGATATATAAGCCCAGAAAATATAGTTAGAAGATATCCTTTAAATCTTATTTGCTCTTAGTGAAAAGTATAGTTGTTTGAAGTCTGAGGATAAGTAGTGAATTCACACTGTTTAGATTGATACTTGAGTGGAAGAAAATATTTTATGTTTAGTGGAACTTCGTGAGGAAAAGTTTATACAGAAGCATTTCTGGAGAGTGTAGAAGTGTAATTCAAGTTGGGGTTTTTGGGGGTTTTTTTAGCGGTTCCTCATACATATTGTCTATTTGAAAAATCTGAGTACGTTTTAATTGTGCCCTGATTGCGAGTTCAGAAAGGGATTCTTAAGGGATTCCAGAGGAGCTCACAGAAAAAGGAATTTGTATGGTCAAATTACGTATCAAATGTTGGTCAAGTTTACACATAATTAAAGGAATGCAATTCACCAGAAACTGACACAACATTGTAAACTGACTATACTTCAATAAAAATATATATACAAGAAAAAAGGAATGCACTTGACAATTAAAATGAGATCTTACACTCACTTACAAGATTAATTAAAATACAAAAATTTGATGCCTAGACCTGACACAGTCATTCGCCTGCACTGTGGGTAGTAGTGCAAATTGCTATAATCTTTCTGGAGGGCAGCTAACTTGGTAATTTCTATCAAAGTATAAAACATATGTACTCTCTAATACACTGCTAGGAATCTACATTATTAATATACCCACAGAAGTTCACTAAGATACATATATATAATAGTATTATTTATAATTTTAAAATGAGAAGACTATGTTTTGATGCCCAGTTGAAGTTCAACAACGTCAAATATCTTTGGCATCCCCTGCTGCACCAAAGATGGTGCAGCCTTCTTCCTTATTAGGGAACTGGATCTCGTGTTGTCCTATTTTACAGTTATCAGATGAATTCACAGGAATTTTTTAAAGTTTCCTAGAGATAAATTAAAGGCTTTTCATTTATTCTGTTAATGGCTGTCACTAGAGATGAGGTATTCAGAGTGGAAGATCTAATACTCCAAAATAATTCTCACAAAAGAGCTATTAGAAACAGAATGGACTACAGTAGGAGCTGTTAATAAGAAAACTAATCTTGAAGTAAAGACTACATGGATTAGTATGTGAGAAAGAAGTGGGGGAGTGGGTAGTCTAGAGGAAGTTTACCATAATTCTTTGCCTTCAGATAATTCTTTTTTTTTAATATTGAGGTATAGTTGATTTACAGTATTATAAGTTTCAGGTATACAACACAGTTTTCCACAACTTTTAAAGGTTATACTCCATTTATAGTTACTATAAAATATTGCCATATTCCCTGTGCTGTGCGATATATATAGTTGTGCCTTCTTTATTTTATATAGTAGTTTATACCTTTTAATCTCCTCTTCCCAGGTGCCCCTCCCCCCTTCCCTCTCCTTACTGGTAACCACTAGTTTGTTTTCTATATTCGGATAATTCATTTAATTTCTAAAAGCTCTGTTTTCATTTTGAAGAACAGAATTGCCAGCCAGGTTACAAAATTTGAAGGAGCAGCAGAGGAAGACGGAACTTTTATTACATAGTTCTTCCTAAACTAATGCTGCTTTTCCATTGTGCATCATTGCATTTATATTTAACATACATACATGTTTTATCAAATACAGGTTATTATATAAAACAATCAAATTTTTGTTTATCTTACATTTCCCCAGTATCAGCTATCACAAATTGCTTGCATCATTTGACTGTTATTATCCGCTGAGTTAATTATATGCAAATTACCTGTGAGTTTTGTAGCTGGTTAAGGAGCAATAGTGCAGCCAAGTGCAGAACATCCAGGTGGCAGCTGTTCATACCGCAAAAAAATGAGCAAGATCTAAAGAACTGCACTCAATTAATTACTTCTTTGGGGGCATGAAAGCAAGGTTCGAGTAAGGCAGAAATCTTACTGGTTCTCACTGACCAGATGGTTGTGGTGTTGACTGATCAGTGAACATTTTCACCTTGGAGGCAAGGGTTCTACACTGCATTGTCGCCACAGCCTCAGTTGTCTCTAAAAAGGAGAACAATATTAACCAGAGACTGAGGCTCAGGAGACCTGGTTCACAGCCCCAGCCCTACCACAATTAGATAGGACCTTGGGGAATTCAGTTAATATGCCAGAGCTTTTATTCTTCATCTGTAAAATAAGGCTGTTTCACAAGATACCTCTCAAGTTCTTTAGATTTTAGGAGTTCTCAGAACATACATGTATAGACATGTATAGATTGGTTTTAAAAATAAAATAATACATTTCCCTTTGACTCTCGGAAGTGGACAGAGACAGAGGAGTCAAACTTAGCATATGTTCTGTTTCTAGTCAGTTATTAGATTTAAAAAGCAATTTTTAACTGATTATTATTCTTTAATTATGAACTACTTACAGACGGTGCGTGAGGGATTTTACCATACTTAAGCTAGAACTACTAGTATTTAGGAAAATCTGCATTTAGACAAAGCTTTTAACTTTGAGTAGCATGATTATTTACTTTCAAAAGCATTCATTCTAAAATTCCTTTAAGTAGCCATTTTATGATACAAATTCTATTTACAAACCAAAAGCAAACTCATGGACATAGGAAAAAAACTATGGTTACTAAAGGGGAAAGGGCAGGGGAGAGATAAATTAGGAGTTTGAGATTAACAGATACACGTTACTATATATAAAATAGATAAATAACAAGGACCTTCTGTATAGCACAGGGAGCTATATTCAATTTCTTATAATAACATATAATGGAAAAGAATCTGAAAAGAAAATATATATGTATTTTTATGTTTAACTGCTTTGCTGTACACCTGAAACTAACATTGTAAATCAACTAAACGTTAATAAAAAAATTAAAAAAATAAAATATATCTAAAAATAGCCATTTTAAAGTCCAATATAATATTTTTAAATATAATAAATATCATTCTATATGTAAATCTTTAATTTGGATATTGCCAAAACAAAATCTGCCTTGCGAGTATCAAATCATAATTTACATGAGATTAATCTCTGTGGCCTACCAATTAATAAATTGGAATTTAAAATTAATTTTTAAAATGTACAGTGAAATGACTGTAACCATATAGTGCATATGTGTACTTAAAACATTTGCTTGATGATCTAAAGTTTCTAAAACACTGTGAGTCTTAAGGTAAAACTGTAATGCTTCAGTTCTGTTTTTTATTAATGTTTAAATTAGGTATGGACAGGTATTTTCTACATGCTGTTAATTCTTTGAAAAATAGACAAATTTTCAGTCTCCTTAGCACTAAACTGTTACTATTAAAGACCAGTGGTTAAGAATACATAAATAAGTACTTCATAAAAGAAGCCCTAGTTACTAAGGTATTAAACAGATCTTCTAAATTTAAATTATCCCAGACTAAATTCATTTCTTTTTTTTAAGATTTACTACGCTAGTAGATGAGAGGTATTTTTAAGAGATAGGCTATAGGGATTTTAGCAGTGCGTTTAACAGAGGTTTTCGTATCTTTGGGAGGGGGACTGTAACTATTCACAACTGTGAGAAAGTGAATGAATGAGTGGGAAGAGTACTAACTTGGGTTTCAGCAACGTGGTCTCTGATGGTTTGCAAGGTAACTTCCTGTCCTGTCCAGCCTCTTTAATTCTTTGGCTAAAGACATTGCCATGCTTGATAAGAGTTGAAGATGTCAAGCAGCTGAAAAGAATACTTAAAATTTTGAGCTGTGGATTTGGAATCTAATGGTATTTTCAAATATGAAGCAATAGTCACCGCATTATATGATTCAGCTGTACCACATTTATGTGATGTGTGGAAAGGTCAGCTCTTCTGAACACCATTTTCAGTTAAAGAGAAAACATAAGAACTAAATTAGATGCTTTGACTAGGTTCTCTAGCAAATCTCTTAACTCTTAAAGTGATTTAGATACTGTACCAAAAGGAAAGTGTTTGCTTAGGGGGATCTTAATTAACCTAAATCAGACAAAGCTCTTGTTACATTGCAATACATTTTAGGAATTAGGTTGTTTTAGTCATTCTTTGAAATTAAAATTCTAGAAAGGAAGCATTATTAATATTACCTTAATATTTGGATGTTATACCAGAAACATTGTTGTTAATGTAATTACAACATAAAACACCCTGAGAAAAAACAGAGTTCCTAGTTGTTGAAAAGAATAAAGAAGATACTTAACAATATCCCCATTTCAGTTTTGTTTACAAATAGCCACTAAAAGAACATTTGTTGTCAATTAATCGTGGGCAAATTTGTCTTATTAAACTTTTCTCTTTAATGTGGAAGACAAAGCACTAAGTTATTAGGAATTTTAATTAGGACTTTTCCTTCCCAGCTCCCTAGATTTGTGGTCTACAAATTCTCTAATACTCTCTAAAGCCTTAGTAGTCATCTCAATTTTAACTTTAAAATGTTTTGAAAAATAATTTGTTAAATCATAAGGAGATGAAAATAATTTTGTCAAAACATTCATGGGAAGATGGAAAATGTTTTTTTTCCTGAGTGACTGCCAAAGTCAAGAACAAACTAGGGACAGTTTCATATTGATTTTCTAAATAATGGCTTGAAAAAAGGTCTTCCGTATTTATTGCTTCTTAGTCTTATATGAGAAATTTGTCTCCTAATTTTAATTGCAAATGATTTTCCCCCAAACATTTCCAATAAATTTTACTTAATTGTAGGGTAGATTATCTTTTAAGGTTTCTTACAACTCTAGTTTGGAATTTTGTGGAAAAAAATTTTTTTTCTAACTCTGCTTTTTGTGTGGTTTTAGAATATCAGAAACTCATTCAATCCTTAGAGAATTAAAATTAATTCATAAGCAAACACTGTCTAGCAATCAGAAGTGGCTCTGTAACCAATCATTGAATACTAAAAAAAAAGAATGATTCCAATCAGAAACCAGCCACAACTAGCTATAGATGTAAATAGCATAAGCATATACTTAAAGTGATCTAATTTGTGTTTTTATTTTTTATGGATTCATTCAACAGACATTTATTAACCCTACATTGTCTGCCTGGTCCTGGAGAACCAGAAGTGAATATAGGGCCCGCTGTATGTATCCTCCCTCTTTTATGTAATTATAAATGAATTGGTCTTATATAACTTTTAGGGAGCCTTATTTTGTGAGTAGTTTCACTGGGACCACAGATTATTGACCTGTGGCTGTAAGTCCTTATTTTGCTGTTACCACAATGAAATTACAGAGTTTAGTGATCACATGTCCTAATTTACCCATTCAGATACTATAGTAAGCCTGTATATAGTCCAATGGAATACAGAAACCTCAGAACAGGGTTTCCTCTCTCTTCTTTGGAACAAGTCATTTTATTGTTATATCAGGTGGTTTTTGTTTGTTTGTTTGGGGGGTTTTGTTTGGTTTGGTTTTTTAGGTATTTCAAATAGGTAGAGCCTAAAGAAATTAAGCCAGTGAACATGATGGTATCTATTACTAGATCTATTACAAGTGAAATCAAAATCAAAGGCTTATAGATACTTAAAGAATGAATCATATTTTGTGAAAATTCTTGAATTGTAAAATTCAGATGTTGGGAGAAACTTATCAACTCTTACCTCACCTCCACCCCTCCACCTCCTTGCCCACACCGGCTTTTGGAAATGTGAGAGGATATTTTGGTTGTCACAAAGACTTGGGGAGGGGAGTGATGCTGTCATTAGTAAACAGAACTCTTCGATGCCGTAACAAACGGCCAAAATGTCAGGAGTAACGCTGGTTGGGAGCAAGTCCCCAAGCATATCCCATCTCCCTCTGCCCTTCCCTTTTCTCCTTTTCTTTCCTCACTAGAAAGTGAGAACCCCAGGTGCACAGGTGTTAGGGGTAGTGTTATGCTGTTAGCACCCTGAAGCCCTTGGCACAACACTTACTTGGTGCCATTCTCTCTTTTACAGCTACATTTTTTTTTCCGAGGGAACGTTGATGTCTAAATTAGGATCTGAAAGGACATTAGATCTCTCTACTTTCTATATTAGAACATATTATTGACCCCATTAGAAGGTGTCCTGTTACCTTCCTTGTCTTCTTCCTTTTCCCCTTTATAATTATAATCATAAATGTGCTACTGCTGTGTATACATTTGGTATACTATATGTTGATCCAGTTCACTGAAGCTCTAGGAGTGAGCTCTTTCCTAGCTTCAACTTTGACAGTGAACTTGTACTTTTGCTGTTTTTCAAGAACAGTGCAGATTCTTAGTCAGCCATTTTGATTACTGTAAGCCCCGTGTCAGCTTGGAACACAGAAAAGTTAGTTGTTTTGACCTCAGCAGACTTGTTCACTTATACATATTGTTCCCATTTGATGTAAACACAGTTGTGCCAAAGAACATGTGACTATTTGGCTTTGTATCTGTCATCTTATGTTAAATATTGACATTAGTTGATAAAAATATCCCTGGGAGATCCTTTTCTTTGGATCAGAATTCCAGTTGCACTTTCTTTCTAACCATTTCTAAATTACTGTCTTTTCCTTCTTGCAGTTCAAAATGTCTAAATTTGAATGCACAATTTTCTTTCCTAAAACTAACCCCTTTTTTACCTTCTCTATTGCACCATCATTTTCTTAGGCTGAAAACTTTGGCTTCATCTCTTACTCATTCTTTCCTTTTCATCTCCAGTGTGTAGTCAACAAATCCTAATGGTTCCTTCTTTGGAAGAATCACTAAGCATTTCTTTTACATCTCCTCTGCCGCCACTTTACTCCAGTCCTTATCATGTTTATCAGTAAGAATATCTCTAGTCTTTCACCTCTTTTTTTCAAGCTTTTGACCTCTCAGGTTGAAACTACCAAAGTAGAGGGCAAAATGCATTAAGGCATAATGTCTCGGAAAGAAATGGGAGGCAGGTGAATATTAACTCTGAGATTATCTAATCTGCCACAGAGTAAAATTTTTGTCTTTTGTCCTAAACTTTAACTCATCCCAAAGATTCACTCACTCATTTATTCCTCCATTTAATAAATATAATATTTACTAAGTATATGTCCTGTTGTTAATAGCTAAATAGTATCCTTGCTATCTTTGTGTTCTCCTTTGACAGTTCATCTCTTCAACTATCCTATTTATGCTTTCTCTAGTCTTTCATCTCTAACCCGAAGCCTGCAAGCTCTAGTCCTGTTTCTTATGTACTAAACATTGATTCATTTTAAGCTCCATAAGTCACACAAGTCCCAAAACTGATGGGTGGCAAAGCAAGGACTCAGTTGCATCTCTTTTGCAGACCAGCAACCTTCTGGCCCCATCTTGCTAATCCAATAAAGCCTGTTGTCTAAGCTTAATGATATGAAACAACACAATACTATAATGTGATGGTATCTCAAGAGAAAGAGTAAAGGAATGAGAAATTGGCTCTTTAATTGTTCTTTATAACAAACTTTAAGAAATTTGGAAAGAGTTACATTCCAATAAGTAGCCAGTTAATATATCTTTCTTCACCTTTACTTCCCACTCTGTCTTGGTTGTATCTCTATTTTGAGTCATATGGCTATTGTTAAAGAATATTTGAAACCAGATATTAGGGACTACTAAGGCTCTATGCAGTTTAGTAGGAACTTAAATAGGAAGGAACAAGGAAGCCAGGTTATTAAAAGATGAAATAATTTCATCTTTCCACTACCTAAGCCGTCTATGGCTAGTAAAGTTTTGGAAAACATAGAGAGAAATCCTTGTTCTTCTCAGAAGGCCTTGAAATGCCGTGAATGCCATTTTCTTGCCTTTTTAGCAATTTTTGTATTTTCTGAGAATGTGAAAAATGTGTTTATTTTCTATTTCTTAGAGTCCCAATATGGTCTTTTCTTCACCTGGGATTGAAAGGTATAAAACTGATAGTAAGTAAGGATTTTCAAAAAATGGCTTATGTAGCTCTGACATTCATGGAGCATAGCAAGAAAATAGCTCTTAGTAGAGGTGGTGAGTAGCATTTTTCTAAACCGAGATAGCAATACCTGTATATTACCTTGACGTAGAATATACTTGCACATATCCTCATGATTTACCTTAAACTTTTGACATTTCTGACTTGCTTTATTTTGTCTCTCTCTTTTTTTTTTTTTTTTGACATTGAAGGTGTGAGCTGGGGTTAGGAGGAGATGGAGAATTCTTGCTTAATGGGTACAGAGTTTCAGTTTCGGATAATGAAAAATTTCTGGAAATAGAGAGTGGCAATCGTTCCACCACATTGTGAATGTTCTTAATATCACCGATTATACACTTTAAAGTGGTTGAAATGGTAAATTTTATGTTTTGTGTATATTACTACAATAAAGAAAAAAAAATTTTTTTAAACAATGAAGATGTGACCTCACTTAGAAAATAAAACAAATCAACCTGGTTTCACCAAAAACTGTGTGCTTTTTTCCCTCATAAGCCTGCTATTTTGAAAATATTTGTTTACAAACAGCATATATTATTTTTTCTTAAAAATAGTAATTGGGTACTAAGAGCTAGCCAGCATTTCTGAACAGCACAGGACAGTGATACCACCAGGAGTACTTAAAATTCTAGAGAAAATTAAATATTTGTCATTTTAATCTTCCTGTACAACTTTATTACGGGTGAATGTACACTTTGCACTGGGCCTTTGGAACTCCTGAGAACAGCTTGACCCTTTTGTGCACCTCAGGTTGTAGACCACTGTTCTGTGCCATTTCTCATGACATCACAAATATTATTTTAGTATGCTGTTTCATTTTATGAAATAATTTTTGTATGGTTCTGCACTTGCTTTACAGGAGGTATTTGGGGGTTGCCTGTCCCTTCCTTTGGTGGAGAATGGTATTCTTGTCAGGGCTTTATGGTACTTCACAGTTGTGAAACAGCTTGCCACACACCTTTGAGCCCCTGAGGTGGCAGATGACATTGTGGTATGTGATTCCTCTGAGGTAGGCAGAGCCTAAATAAGCCACCTTCACTGCTCACTGTACTTCCTCAGTTGTGTCTCGTATAGCAAGATGGGTAACTTAGCTAGTTTCTAAAGAAGGTCAGTGCCTATGTTCTTCCTCCCTAAAACCTCATAATTCCGAATTAGGCACTAAGCAAAAACTTCTGTTGCTCTCCTTTCTGAATTAATTGAGTCTAAGCAGTAAAGTACTTGCTTTATTTAGAGGTTCATATGACCATGCTAATCTCAAAAGATTTTAAACCCTTTTCCAGTTCCTTGCTTTGTCATTTTTCTGCTCCCCCGCCCACTGGCTGGTTATGGGTGTTTGCTTTTGCATAAAAAAGCCACTGAAGTCAAACAAAACCTACCTCTTACTGAATCCCAGTGGGAGGTTAATACAGTTAGGGGCTTTTTAGCTGAATGGTTGCCCGGTGGAGAAGGACTAGAGAAGAGACTCCTTGAGGAATGCATAGCCAGCTGATGCTTCAGGTTTTAACTTTAGTGCCTCCTTGCAAATCTGATCTCTGTTGTCTACAACCACAGATAGTAATTGATTTATTAAATTTATCTCCTTTCTTCCTCGACTCAGCTTTGCTTTTCCCATCTTTTACCACTTTGGGAAAAACTTATCTAGTCAGTCACAGGCATCAACTTCAAGATCAGTCCATAAGAACAGAACAGGTTCCTTCCCTTGGTCTTTGGACATTCTTCCCCAGTGGATCCTTCATGAATATTAAAATAGATTAAAGGGTGAAAGAGGAGAATGTAGGTGTTTTATCCAGAAAATAAGGTAGTATTCATGAGGTTTCACAGTTGAGATAGGATTTTTTTGGTATATGTATATATATATATATATATATATTTTTTTTTTTAATTGGAGTATAGTCAGTTTACAATGTTGTGTCAGTTTCTGGTGTACAGCACAGTGCTTGTCATATATGAACATACATACATTCGTTTTCATATTCTTCACCATAAGTTACTACAAGATATCGAATATAGTTCCCTGTGCTATACAGTATGAACTAGTTGTTTATCTATTTTATATGTATTAGTTACATATAAAATGTAAATCTTGAACTCCCAATTTATCCCCTCCCAGCCCCTTCCCCCACCCCATAACCATAAGTTTGTTTTTTATGTCTGTGAGTCTGTTTCTGTTTTGTAAATAAGTTCTTTGTCCTTTTTTTTTTTTTTAAGATTCCACATATAAGGGATATCATATGGTATTTTTCTTACCCTTTCTAGCTTACTTCACTTAGAATGACAATCTCCAGGTCCATCCATGTTGCTGCAAATGGCATTGTTTTATTCTTTTTTATGGCTGAGTAGTATTCCAATGTATACCGCAACTTCTTTAAATATAGCACAACTTCTTTATGCAGTCATCTATCAATGAACATTTAGGTTGTTTCCATGTCTTGGCTATTGTAAATAGTGCTGCTGTGAACATTGGGGTGCATGTATCTCTTTGAGTTAAGGTTCCTTCCAGATATATGTCCAGGAGTGGGATTGCTGGATCATACAGTAAGTCTATTTTTAGTCTTTTGAGGAGTCTCCATACTGTTTTCCATAATGGCTGCACCGAACTACATTCCCACCAGCAGTGTGGGAGGGTTCCCTTTTCTCCACACCCTCTGCAGCATTTATTGTTTGTGGACTTTTGAATGATGGCCATTCTGACTACTGTTGAGATGATACCTCATTGTAATTTTGACTTGCATTTCTCTGATAATTAGTGATATTGAGCATTTTTCCATGTGCCTATTGACTATTCATCGGAGAATTGCTTATTTAGGTCTTCTGCCCATTTTTGGATTGGGTTGTTTGTTTTTTCCTTATTAAGTTATATGAGCTGTTTATATATTCTAGAAATGAAGCCCTTGTCGGTCTCACCTTTTGCAAATATTTTCTCCCATTCTGTAGGTTGTCTTTTTGTTTTGCTAATGATTTCCTTTGCTGTGCAAAAGCTTACAAGTTTAATTAGGTCCCATTTGTTTATTTTTGCTTTTATTTCTATTGCCTGGGTAGACTGGAGATAGGTTTTAATGATATAGAAAAGCCTCTGGAATTAGCCTTGGTTTTTATAAAGAGCATCTTTTGTCTGAGATTTGCTTCCAAATAATTGCAGAGGAGGAAGGAAGTACTGGCCATGAGTTAATAATTGAAGCGGGGTAAAGAGTACACAGGATTCATTATCCTCTCTACTTTGATACGTTTGAAGTGTTTTATCACAAAGAAGTTTTTAAAAGACATCGTTTCCGCAGGAATTTTGAAAGGATAAAATCTATTTCCTTATGAAATTTTCAACATCACCCTAATATTCAACAGTATTGAGCACAATAAATTACAATTATACGCTTATATAACTGAGGGGAAAATATTTTCTTGTCAGATATAATTCTGAATTTAGTAGGGTTTTTTGTTATTTTTGTTTTGTAATTGTCCAGATTATTGTATTTATATAGAAATGTCTAAAATTATTTTATAAATTAGATTCTAATGAAGCAGTTTTCAGCTTTGTTGCTGTCCAAGGGCATACTCAGTAAACTAATCAGTGTTGAGAAGTCTGAAAAATACTCAATGGAAAAATAGTATTAAACAGTTCTTTATAAAGAAACACTTAAACATTTTTGCATTTTTTTAAAGGAGACCTTTTATGTTATCAGTAAAATATCCCTGATACATTTTTGTGGGGTGTTTAGTAAAGGAGCCTGTTTTCTCAGTCTGAGTCCTAACTTCACTTTGCTGCTAAAATGCCAGCTTAATCCTTGGTGTCTTCTATTTTGTCAGGTTGATCACTCATTAAAATACCTTTACCAGCTGAGATGTTATAACGCTGCTCTAAAGCAAAGATTAGTAAACTTTTTTTCTTTTCCATAGGTCCAAATAAAAAGTATTTTAGGCTTTGAGGGTCACATACGCACTCTGTTATATATTCTTTGGTTTTTTGTTCTTCTCAGCTATTTTAAAATGTAAAAATAGTTCTTAGCTCTTTTGTAAAAGCCTTACTAAAACAGGCAGAAGGCCGGAGCTTGCTAACTCCAGCTGAACAATTGATCTCTAATTAGATGCTTTAAGAAATAAAAGATAAGGATCCAAATGTTCAGTGTTATTTTTTAAAGGTAAAATTATAACTCTCATATAGAATGAACATGTGTCAAAGATTTTATTTAACTCACTAATTAACCAATTATTAGCAACCAGTAAGATGTTATAATTGGTCCAAATGAGAATCGGACTTAAGGAAATTTATATTCTCTACCAGACAAAATTCATTAGCATTTCATCACCAGCACTGCCCATAATGTAATTTCCATCTCTACAGAGTTTCAGAATAATATGGCCAAAGACAAAGTTGCAGACCTTTATATAGTCCGATAACTCCAAAAGATCCAATAGACAGTACCAGGTATCCCCTTGAAAGGACATATAATTTTTTTTTTCACCATTTTAGTCTTTCACAATTTCTGCTAACAGTCTCTCATCCTTCCTGTGATCATAATTTCCAAAGATTTTTCTTGATCACAAAATGGTTGGTCTCATTAGGTTTGATCTGATTATTTATATAGGTACAGTAAGAGTGCCAATTAATCATCCAGACATCCTTGAATTTTCTTTGCAAATCCAGAAGGATGCAGTTTTGAGCAATTATTAAGGCTGTAGGATTAACTTCTGTATGGATGTTTTCATAAGAAATCTTAGATTGGACTGTTAAACACCTGTATTATTTACTATCCCAAGGTTAGAAAACCACACCTAAGAAATTCTGACTAGATTTCATCTGCAGTGCTGATAAATTTGGGTGAGTTAATCTCATCTTTAAGTGCCTAGCATTTGTTTAAGGCTTGCCTGGAAGTAAGTGACTCTCCTTACACCTGTAAGCGAGGAACCCTGTGAATCAGGCATCAGGTCAGTTTTCCTGGGAGGTCTTCTTTATAAGCATTGGCTCCGTATATAAAGTCAACTATTGTTACTTAATGTGGTTTTACGTATCTAATTAAGTGAGAGTCATACTCAAATATGACATTCCTGGTATGTATGGATACAATATCCTAATGAAAAGGAGATAAGATACTAGCATTGATCCTGTGCAAATAACAATATTGCCATGACAAGTAAAGGAAAACTCAGTTTCTGAATGCTGTGGATTCAGTGAAAATCAGATACCACTTAATGTTTTATTTCAGATCACAAAAGCAGAGTCTACTAAAATGTGGGTTAGAAATAGTTTAAGAAGAAAGTAAAAGTCCTTCCTCATGTAGCCACAAAAAAAGAACACTAAGTAGCATCAACAAATAACCACAATAATCTAAACAAATAACCACTGTAAAATTTCCTTCATCAGTTCATTCAATCCTGTGTAGTTAATTCTTGCTCAAATGGAACTTGGGTCAACAGTCTGTCTTCGTGAAACATCTGCTTCTGGACTGGAAATCCTGATCCAGTCCACTGGTGAAGTCTGAAAGTTGTCTAAGTGATGTCAGCTCAGCAACATGTATGCAAGAATCTGTTCTTTGGAGTAGCAATCGTTTATAGAGAACCTCGCACATTCCTTTCTGTGAGACTCTCAAAGATAGTTTCAAAATCTGGAACAAACTGCCACTTTACTTTAGGACAAAAGTGCTCTTTTTCCTTGAAAAGCAAAAGGACTTTACACCTTGTGTTTCTCTGTCACTGTTATTCCTAGCATAGGAATTCGAACCTCCTACATCAATTATGACATATTTCAGAGAGAAAACTAGGTGGAGGGAGTGGATAGTAAGAACTATCTATCGTTCTGGTAGACCATAAAGCTCCTGAAAACACATAACATACTTTCTACAGCCCACATGTGTCTTTTACACCTTCTTAAAGTGGCAAAATGAACCTGATTATAACATGACCCAAAGATACAGCCACTCTAATAGCATATACAGATAAGCAGATGTGTATCAACTTCAAATTATGCTTAATAATCAACATTTAGTATTCTGTTTGACTTAGAAATATATCTGGGTGTCCAAGAATTATTTATTAATTAGCTCCATTTAACATTAGTCCAAGGAGCTGACACATAATTGCTGTTGATAGAAAAATATTGTCAGCATTATGATTTAATTTAGATGAACACAAATTTTCAATTTTCTAAATATCAGACATTATATAGGGAGGATAATAGTAGCTTATTTGATCAGTACACCTGTATGAATAAATTTAGGCAGTTCAGATTAATTTCTATATGAGAAGAGAAACCCAAATAAATTAAGATGTGTGCAATATTATACTTAACTCTGACAAAACTAGTCTTTTATTCTTTGGTTTGGTTTTGTTTTGTTTTGACAATTAGTCTTGATTTGCAAAATCAACCTTAAAAAATTTTTTAATTATATGAATTTGGATTTTTTTTTAATGTTTCTGAACTAGTTTCTGTAAAGATTTTTTTCCTATGTGGCATATGTGAATTATTATTTGTTCAATTTGTTTTCTTGAACTATTAAGAATGTTTATATATAAATGCTTACTTAGCTCTGTAAAACCAATAAGAACCCCTTAATTTAAGAGCTGTTATAATCTAATTTTTTTTTGCTTTGCTATGCTTGTAACTTTTTTAAATTGAACTGTATATACTTGATTTACAATATTGTGTTAGTTTCAGGTGTACAACAAAGTGATTCAGTTATACACATATGCATACATATATATATTCTTTTTCAGATTCTTTTCCATTATAGGTCATTACAAGAAGTTGAATATAGTTCCCTGTGCTGTACAGTAAATCCTTGTTGTTTATATATTTTATATATAGAAGAGATATTATAATCTTTTTAAATGTCTTCTAAAAATAGGAAAACATTTCATACTTATACAACAAGAATTCAGGGTCTTTCTAAATTACAGGCTCAGACATACAGAGAGCTGTGGTTTCAGTTCTGCAGCTCCAGCCATGGGTCAGAAGTAAACACAAAAACACAAAACCTCACCAGTTCAGATCTCAAAGAGTTGTTCTACTTTATAATATGTACAACTTTCTTAATTGAGTTGAGTTCAGTATAGACAAATGGGCAAAAAGAGAAGTCTGACAAACTGAATTCCCTTTTGGTTTCTCACCCAACTGAAAATAGATATATATCACTCCTCCTCAGAGACTACCAAATGGTCAAACTGTTAAAATTAGATTCGCAATCAGTGCTGCCATCACTGAGGAGTAACTTATCAACTGTGTATAAATCAGAAACAGAAACAAAGTCAGCAGGAAAAAAAATTGAGAGAAAGTGGCAAAATTAATCCTCTATTGCCAGTTGAGATTTACTTTGGGAGCCAACAAGACATGTACCCAGGCTAAGGCAGCCAGTGAGAAGTACTTCTCTGGCAACTCAGGTAAATCCATTGGCATCTTGATAGAACCTCAGAAATGTTTAAGGATAATTGTTTGTAAGGTAAGATCACAGTTTTCATACAGATACACAACGAGCATCTCTTGCACACAAGATCTTAACACCCAGGGAGCTCTTCAGGGCTGCTGTCTCCACATGGCAGCTCATCCAATCAAGGCAGCTCTGATCTTATGGCACCTTGTCTCAGCACATGCTTCAGTGATCTCAGTGGTCGGAAAAGAGGATAAAAGAGCCACATAACAGTTTTTGGTCTCGTTTTATCTAATTGATGAGGTTACATACAATTTTACTTTCTTTTATGCCCGCTCATGTTTTCAGTTTTCTGCAGTGAACATGATTGTCTTAAGATATATTAAAAATGCTAATAAACAGAATTAAGCAAACATCAGCTACTATTGATGTTAGCGAATACAGGATTGGATTTTTGGGGTTTTTTTTTTTTTTTTTTTTTTTTTTTTTTGGTAGAAACAAATATTTACTCTTGAAACTTTACAGTCTAATTTTTAAGCAAAGACAAAACTTGTAAGTCATAAAATTCTTTATTAATTTGTTCTGGAGAATCAAGTTCTGAGTTCTGAGCCTCTACAGAAAAGAGGAATTTCTGGAGCCGTGGTTTTAACTAGAATTTTCTTCAAATTCATTCAGGATACTTTGCATTCCACTTGAAGGGTTTCATCTGATTTAAATGAAAAAATGCTAAGGGAGCTGGTGAATGCTGATAGAGCTGATAGACCTTCTTTGACCTTTCAGTATTCTGCTGGCCTGAGTTTCCAGCCCCATACTTAAATAGAAGTACAGGAACTATCACAGCTTTAGGCTCATGTACTGTATCAAATTGTCTTCACGTCCAGTTCCTTTCTGTATATTAACCTCAGGAAAATGCTAGCTGTTATATGTTGTACATACTACACTATGTTTCATAATCACTGAAATTCTTCCTATGTGCATGCCCCAAAACTACTTTTATAAATGAAGAAATAAAACTCAGACCTGATACCTTTCCTAAATCCCAAAGTGACTTTTTCAGGGCAGAAACAGTCTCTTTCAGATGTCCAGCTCTTTCATGCAGTACCGTGGGTGTTCAGTAAACAGTATGTGATGGTACAGGGGCTGAGCCTGGGCTCACAGCTGTGGTGGTTTAATCTGTTACTTAAACTTCAGAGAGTTTAATGCTTTTCCTTCAGAAGCTTTTTTTCCCCTTTGTCCACAGTGAAAAAGACTTTAGGGTCTGATGATCACGCACAAATCTTTCTGAAGGCTTTCTCTTGCTCAATTTTCATTTAAGTGACGTTGTGAACCTAAAATGAAAAGTAGGAGAAGAAACATTAGGAAAGCATAGACATTTGTTCTGGCAATCTTTCAGTCCTTTATTAAAACCAAGCTACCTGAATAGTGTTATTTTATTTAGAATGTTTCTCTTAGCTATTCTCTAAACCTTTTCTGGTTTTAAATGAGAAGACAAATGTGGATGGTGAATTAATGCCCTGTAGCTTTAAATTCAGCCAGTTTGATGCGTTTGTCTTTCATAAAAGATGCTCACAGCTCCGAGAAGAGAGGCAGATACTGTCTGTGATCTCCATTTTCAGAGTCAAACTATTCATTTGCATTAGCAGCTCCAGCAAACTGCACCCGCGTGCACACACACACACACACACACAGATGCTTGTTTGGCAGAAGCTTTCTGTTTATTCAGCACAGAGTCCTCCCTGGCTCCCAGATGTAGAAAGCTCTAAGAGCTGATGCAGGAGACAGAACCGGAACTGTACGTAGGCTGAGGTGGGCACTGCGGAGGACTGACTATGCGGGATGTTGATGTGGTGCGGCTGTACCTGCCTGTTCTGTGAAAGGCACTTTTCTGAGGCTGTGAAGGTGAGAAGCCCGGGGATGAACTAGAAGCTTCGTTTCGGCTGGCTCTTGGTGGGGGAATGCATTCCCAGTGGTAGCTGTCCTCATTTACAGCGTTATTCTCGGAAACCGAGTATGTGCAGCCGTGACAGACTATGCCACAGCTCCTCTGCAGTTTGGAAGCTGGGACAAATGGAAAGAGCTTATAGCCAAAAGAGGTTGTGATTGTTTACACGGTCCAAGTTGCTCTGGCAGTGCACAAATGAAGGATGAGCTTTGTGGCAAGCAAAACCAGCAGACTGCCTGACAGGGGGTTTTGGTAAGATAAATGTGTTGCTTGTGTTTTGTTTTGGGTACTCCCCCACCCCCACCCCCTCCTTTTTTTTTTTTTTTCTTTTTTTTTTTTTACTTTTCTATGTCAGTTGTGTAGAATTGCCTCTCAGCAATAGCTAAAACATGTTGCAGGTTCACATTTGATGGAAAGGGATAGCCAAGGAAGCCAGAAAGGAAAACATTTCTGGTCATTCAGTTGTGACCTTCAGAAATAATGGACAGGTTTTCTCAGACATCCATGAATAGGCCAAAACCAGGAATTTCCAGAGCAAAGAATGCTAACTAGTAATTAGATACCCTTTCCCTTCTTTGAACTGTCATAATTACCCCCCTCCCCTTTGTTTCCAGCTTTCCCTATGGCCTGAAGTGGAGAAGAAAAAAGGCTGCCTGCTCTTATTGAGTTGTTGCCACTGGAGCAGTGATAGGCTGAGAACATAAGTGTGGAGGTGGAGGAGGGCAGGGTGAGGAGTCTGCTGTTCTCACAGCCGTGCGTCGGTGGCTGTTTGTCTTGGATTCATCGTCAGTGCTGTGCAGTATCAAGTGCTTGTTAGCGCTGTGTCTCTTTGCCTGTCCTGTGACTGAATCCCTTTTGTGTTCTATTTTGTACACTCTTCTTTGCCAGACCCAATTCTATCATTATAAAGCCTTTTTCTGTTACTGTTAATACATATTAGCCTTTATTAGAGAAAAGATAGTTGTAGAAAGTAGCCCTGAAATACTTAACGGATCCCAAGAAAGATAAAGACATTTTCTCTTTAAAATCTGGACTTTGCTTTCAGCAGATTTTGGAATCTTGATTTTGGGATCCTTAATAAGCATTTTATTACAAGTTAAAGAAATAGTCATGTAAGGTCTGTGAAATCATATCAGAATCACCTTGCTCTAATCTGCTCCAAGTTGGATCCTGTTTCTTTTGTTTTCTAAGCATGAAGATTTACTTTTCTTCATCCTTACTTAGGCAAGTATTGCTGGATAGTATGGTGACTGTTTCATTAGCCTACCCCAGACCTTGTCCTTGGGTCCCTCTCCTCACCAGTAGAGACAGCCAAGTTTCCTAGGTGCTTAGAGTGGGCACAGAAGAGATCCATTGACACCTGACTTTTTGCTGACTCACTGGTTATGTAAGCCTTGAAAATACAGCTACCCATATACTCCACTAGGTTACTGGGCAGGTGGCTCCCTCCCTGTTTACTGGTCTTTTCCTCTCAGCATCCTTCTGCTTCTTCCTTAAGCCTTTTTGGTAAAACAGTCTCAACCTTTCACCAAGTGAACTCTAAGAAACAGTGAATAGACACATCTTTTCTTTTTTCGTTGTTTTGAGTTGTCATGTTGATAAAATTCCAAATTTTGTATTTTCTTGGCAAGTGAAACCTACTTCCCTTCATTTATGCCCTGGTTAAAGTAACAACTATCTTCGAGAGCTTAGTTTAAATGCCCCTGTTCAATTGAATTATTCTGTGACCTCCCTATCTAAAGTAGGTTTCTCTGCCTTAGATTATTACTTTTCTCACAGCACTCTATTCTTTTTCTTTGTACCACCTTTCACAGTTTATGTTACTTGATTACTGGTTTTTCTGTCTCTGCCACTTTTCCCTACTCAGCCCTAATTGTCATGAAGGCAGAGACTTTATTTTATCTGTCAATATATGCCCAAGCACATAGCAAAATGCCTGACTGAGAGTTGTAATCAAATAACATTAAGACTCTATGGTGATGTTGACTGAAAAAAAAAATACATATGAGAGTTGTGAGTTAAGTTTTACTGGGGACAAAATGAGGACTATAGCCTGGGAGAGAGCCTGTCAGATAGCTCTGAGGAGCTGCTGTGACGAGGTGGTGGAGGTCAACATAAATGTGATTTTAGTAGAGGAGGATATGTGCGATCAAGCACACATTTTGGCAGAAGGTTGCTGCTTGTCATGAGGAGGTTGCCAGCAGTCACGAGAAACAGATGTATGAGTTAATGATTTGAGTGCATAGAAACTAGATATGAGAAGATGCAAGAAACTGGGCTCATAAAATCTTCTCCTAAAAAAATACCTAACTGAAGGCCTGTTCTGCCAGTTTTCCCAGAACATGGAGTGCCTTATTCCTGAACTCCTTTCAGGGTGTGTTGAAGGTAAGCGGTTACAGTGACTAGTGACTTCATTCTTGCAGAGGCAAATGGTAAGTGGTAATTTTTCATCCACTGTGAGAAGAAACAGGATGAGCAGCAAGGTCTGAAAGAGGCCAGTGTGACTGTAATGGGAGAAGCACGCTGCAAGCTGCAGCTAGGGAGATGGCCCCAGAGCCTAATCATACGGAACTCTCTAGACCATGCTCAGATTCTTGTTCTTAATATTTTAAGAGTATGGGGAACTACTGAAAGAATGTAAACATTGGGTGATTTAGGACTTCTTTTGCCTAAATGAATGCAGATAAATCAGTCCAAGTGAGAGATCCAGGGGAGAGAGAGCAAGAGTTTGTCCTACGAGTTTGGCAGGAGAAGCAAGTAGGGATAGGTGAGAGTGCTATAATTTGATGGAAATTTGAAAAGTGAAATAGATAGGACTTGGTGTTGGATTAGATATAGGCAGAGGCAGATAAGGCCGGAATGATTTCTGGGCTGTGGCACGGTTTGGCTTTGGCCTGTGTAACCTGATGGATAGTGACCATTTTCCTGAGATGGAGCACTGTAAGAGAACCAGCTTTGGAGGAGGGTCGTGGTGTTTGGTTTTGGTCATACGGTATTTCATATAGTCCAGTACCCTTTTGGATCTGTAAGTCTAGATTCCAAAGGAAATATACTACTTGTATCATTGGGAAGCCTTCAGTGATACCTTTGGAACAAAGTCTAAATCAGTAGCTTAGGCCTACCTTGGAAGTTCATCTCCCACACAGCCTTCTCCTATTCCACTTTTACAGCCTCATGAACCATTCCGTTTGTTATCTTGAAGCTACTATTACATTTCCTTCTTCTGGGCCTTTGCTTTTTGTTAGACTGTCTCCCTGAAATGCCTTTTCTTACCCCTTCTCTTCTTATCAAAAATTTCTTCCTTCAAGGCTCATTTCATTTTTTACCTCTTTCAGGAAGCCTTTTCTGTTTCCTTTCCCTTCTTCAGAATATATGACTCCTTCTTGTGTTCAAGAAATACTTTGCCTTCCTGTCTGCTATTCATTTACTTAGTCAGACCTGTGTTTGATTTCCCTGTCTCCCCAACTAGCTCATGTGTTTCTTGAGAGCAGGGATCCACCTTTATTCAGTGCTTTACATAAGGAAAACAAAGGATAATTGCAAAATTAATTAAATAGTAGAAGCCTTGATCTTTTCTACACTTTGCCTCCTTAGTATAATAGCACCATGATGTCTGTCTACTCCTGATTTTCTCTAGGCTGTCCTACCCTGTAGGTACCTACATACATGGTAAAAAAGTTCTTCCTTTCACATGCAAAATCCCTGAACTGGTCATTTTCATCATATACTTTTCTACTTCTTCACTTGTAGTTTATCAGAAAAACTGAAATCTTGCTATTGCTTATCACATGTGAAACAATTGACCAAAACAGGAAGGACCAGAATCCACAGCGATCTTGTTCTCTGTGTCACCTCTTTTCCCATTCCCTGGAATAATTCCAGAATCTGTGCAGTATTTTCCCAGTGAGGCCGCTGTTGGCGTTAAAGACTGGATAAGACTGCGTTGCAGGAGTGCCCTGTGTCTTTCCTAGTGCTCCCTGATGGGATAGTACTGCCCACAGTCGAGGGGGCTTCCCCCCACAGAACAGAATGTAGAAATGCAGAAACAAGTTATGAAGGTTGGTGTCTTCCCATTTAAGTAATCCTTCACAGAGCTTTAATTTGCCTCTTCAGAAGTCTTTAAACAGTTGAATTTCCTTCTTATCTCAGTTTACATTGGTCTGACATTGATTTCCATTCTTAGGAGACCTGAATTTTGGTGAATCCTTACCCCTTTTAGGAGTTACAGATACCTCTTTTTAAAAAACCTGAGAAACAATTGGACTGTCCTCTGAAACCCATACCTGTCACATGTTTATGCTATTTTTATTCATGAGTGTGTTTAATTTAGTTCTTTTTTTAGTCACCGGATGTCCCATTCTAACTTGGAAATATGAACTAGATTATATCCTTTATATTCTGTTTGAGAAAGTTGGTTTGTTTATTATCCATTGTCATTATAGATCTTGAATGAGAAAAATCTGAGCAAATCTAAACATATTGCGAGAGAATGACTGTAGTTCTAGTGTTACTTGATCACTTGCAACTGAATAAAAATTATTTTAAGAGAAATTTATTTAAACAGAGGGGACAGATCATTCTTGCATTCTTAAATTCTTCTCAGTAGATCAATTCTGTTCATTAAAAAAATATAAAATCTTTGACAAGTGATAATCCATCTAGGCTATTACCTTTCTTAGAATTTGTACTTAATTTTGAGAACATAGTCCCTTTTTTGTACAATAGAGTGAAGCAGATGCATCTATAAAGTTAGTGTAAATGCCTGCTATGTATACTATTTCTCTAATATCTTAAGTCATCAGTTTTTAAAGATCCTGAGAATGTTAAATTACCTTTTGCTTATACTTTCCTGTTATATAAGCTGCTTTTGACAACAGTGCCATACTGCTACCACCCTGCTATCTCCAGAAGTGCCTCACTTCATGCTCCATGTATATTATGTATATATGTGTGTGTGTATATACATATGTATATGTATGTAATAGACTTTAGGGAGGAGGATGTAATCCTAAATATGGGATTCCCGTCTGGAGTATCACTAGAAATCATCATTGCCTCCTCCTCACGTTGCTCCACGTGCTGGTAGCCGTGGCTGTTACGAAAAGCACTGTAGTGAAGTAGTTGAGAACAAGGGCTCTGAAGCCAGATCCTATGGGTTCAAGTCCTGTCCTTGCTGCCTGCTGGTTGTGAGACCTTGGGCAAGTTACTTAACTTCTCCTAATTCAGTTTCCTCAGCTATAAAATGAGGATTGCAATAGTATATATTTCCTAAGGTCGTTTTGAGGATTAACTAAATGCAATCAGAGCACCAACAGTAATACCAGGTACATAGTAAACACTCTGTTACTTCTACTTTTGCAACTATCACCATCATCATCAGGTTTACATATAAACAAGTTTGAAACTTGAGCTTTCCTAGACTCAAAAGATCACTATCTCTGAGGAGTAAGCCTAGTGATAATCCTAGAAATATTCAAATAATTCACATAGGAAAGTAATAGTGTTGGGCATTTAACTCATATTTTGAATAAAAGGAGAGTTTATAAATGTATATTAGAGCAATGTGTGCAAAAGTATAAACCAATGCTAAGCCTTTTTAATTAAGAAGTATCTGATGTTTGAGCCAAATATTCTTAATATATGAAGGTAAGGTATTTTAAGGAGCATTAGAAGTCAGTCTGATTTAATAAGATCCTGTTATAACACAGATAAAGTAATAACCTTCTTAAGACCTCTTGGTAATACAATAAACAAAAACACTTCAGAGTGTAATGAAAGAGGATTGCAAATAGCCAGTATTCAAAATATTTTCTAAATAGAAAAGCGAATAGGAAATAATTTCATTCAGCAAACATTTGAGTGGCTACTCAGTGCTGTGCACAGCTTTGGTAGAGAAACAGCCCAAGAGGACAAAACACAAAAATCACTACCTTCGTGGACCTTACATTCTAGTTTTTGTTCATAGATACAAAAATATATGTAAGAAGGTAAAAAGTCTATGTAGGAAAATGAAGCCTTGAAGGCAGAATAGAGACTTCATAATGGAAGTGGAGGTTGCAGTTTTAAATAGGATGTCAGAGAAGACCTCACTACTAAGGTGACATTGGAGCACAGGCTCGAGGGAGATAGATGGAGTAAGCCATGTGGACGTCTGGGGAAGGGCACTGCAGACAGAAGGAACATGAAGTGAGAAAACCCCGAAATGGTGCTTGCCTGGCACACTCCAGGGACGAGTGGAGTGAAGGGAAGTTGCAGGAGATGGCGTTCAGAGGGGTTATGGATATGGTGCAGGTGCCAGAGCACGGTCATGTAAGCCGCTGTAGGGACTTGGGCTTTGACCGAGATAGGGAGCCCCTGAAAAGTTGTTAAGTGTAAAAGACTATTGTGCTCTGACTTAACTTTTAAAAGGACCACTCTGGCTGCTCTGTAGATAATTGATTATAAAAATATTATTACAGTAATAGTTTAGGAGACTATTGCAGTAGTCCAGGCAAAAGCTGGTCATGTCTTAGACCATGGTGGCAGCAGTGGAGATAGTGAGAAGTCGTCAGAGTCTGCATAATGATACTCATCTTGTAGTGTGGTTGTGAGAATTAAACAATTTATTAAACTTAAAAGGATTTAGAACAGTGCCTGACACATAGTAAGTACTACAGTAAATGTATTAGGAGCTGTGTTTAGTGCTGCTTCTGTTAACTGGGTGAGGTATGTGGAAGAAAGAGGAGTCAAAGATGACTCAGGCTTTGGAGCTGAGCACATGGATCAGTGAAGTAGCCATTAACTGAGATGGGAACCACCGCTAGAGGAGCAGGTTTGGGGTGTCAGGAGCTCAGCTTTGTGCATAGTGAATCTGATGATTGTTACAGACATGCAAGTAGGAAGACTGAGTAGCTTATGTGAGTCTAGAGTTAGGGGAAGTTCAGGGAAGTATGGGCTGGAGGGATACATCTGGAAGTCGTTAGCAAATAAGTGAGATTTAAGACCTTTTTAAGAGCAAGAAGAGTAATTAGGCCATGAAATGGAATCGAGGAGACACAGTTTGCACGGCCCCTCCCCAGAGCCTCGGCTCCTCACAGGCCAACTAACACGCCTGACAATGGCCGGCTCAGAGGGAGCCAGATGATCACAACCCCATGGGGCTTTCCAGAGTCTTTCATTGCTTTTCAGAATTTTGTTTTATCAAAATTGCCTAAAATAAGTAGGATTACGCTGAGGCTTAGAAATCTTTTGTCTTAATTAGACTGTCATAAAAGTATATGTAGGGAATTAACTTGTAAAGGGGAATTCATTGGTAGCAGTTTTACAAATTGGCTTTTCCACACATGGATTTCATATGTATTTTTAAATCCTCAGCAGTGAGAACTTATTTCTGTGTACTTTCTCCTTTTGCTAGTTAACACGTGCTCAAAAAATAGAAACTAATTTTAGCATTAGCAGATCTGTGTGCTTCAGACTAATTCTTCATTCTGAGGTCTTGTGAGAATGATTTTTGAATAATCCATAGCCCAAGTCACTATTTCTTTTAAACAAAAGTTAAAATCTTAAAATTAGAAGGAAACTTGGACCATCTGTTCCAGCTGTCACTCAGTATATCCTCATATGACATTCTTAACATGCAGGCATGAAGTTTCTGCTTGGACATTTCCAGTGGCATGCATGAACTGATATTTGAAACCCCCTGGTTAAGTTGAACAATGTACCTCTTCTTATTTATAGTATATATCACTTACTCTTTTAGTTATCAGGAAGAGATCTTTCTCTTAAAATCTGTTGCTTGTGTGTAAAATAAATTTTCTTAACTGGATGACCTCTTAGGTTCCTTCGTAGCTCAGAGAATCTGTGCTTATAAAAATAACTCTTAACCATAACAAAGCAGCATGTTATTTTCTGCTTACACTCTCACTACTGTGATTGTAAACTCCTTATGAACTTTTTGGGGGGTTTTTTGGTATGGTTACTTCCAATCCTTAACATAGGCCTTTGTGCATAGGAGATATTCTGCAAAGTTGTGTTAAAATGACAGCAAATCATCTGACCAGGCTCACATGAATCCGTTAAATCCAAACATCAGTCCTGGAGTATGTCTGGCAGTGCTAATCCGCAGTGATGTATTTCACATGAGCCAGGAAATCAGTTCTCCTGTGACAGAGCAATTCTGATCAGCAGCCCTAGATCCCATAATGGATATTTTGCAGTTGGGTTTGAGCAGAGTGGACCAGATAGGATGTTAATAATCTAAACTGATATTCAGCTCAGTCAATAATTTTTCTTCTGCAGCCTTGGAGGAATGAGTGTCATCTATTGGAAGCTTTTTTTTTTTAACACAAAAATTCTGGCCTTTGTTCCATTCATAGTAACATAGGCTCAGTCACTGCATGATGTATGAAATCTAAAAGGATCAGGGTAAGGAGATGCTGGTGAGCATGTGCATTAAACATTTACTGGGCCTCTCCTTTGTACAAGGCATTGTGCTAGCTTCTTGAGGCACAAAGATGAATATGACGTGATCCCTCCCTCAGGAACTGTCAGTGGAGGCAACACACCCAAACAATCATTTCAGCACAACATGATAAGGACAGTGGTAGAGACGCTTAGTTACATGAGAACATAAAGGAAGAGCCATTAATCCAGCTGGGAGAAGGGAGGTTGTCAGGAAAGATTTCCTGGTGGAGGTCGTGCCTGAACTGGATTTCCTTTAGCCAGAAAAGGGACAGACCAGCCGAGGGAGCTGTACAGGCAAAAGCCTGGAGGTGAGAAACAGCATCATGCCATGTCAGAAGAACCAGATTACACTTGTGACCCTCAGCCTGTATTGGTTTAAATTTTAAGATTTCCATTATTCCCAAATGATCCATGGTATAGTTTTTCGGTCATTTTGCTGAGGCACATGATAGGATCTTCAGCTACAAAGCTAGTGAGCAAACCCCAATTCACATTTCAGAATTCACATTTTAGTGAAGTGTCACATACATAACACCACCCCTGAAATGACTTTAAAACTTTATTCTTTATGACGATGGACCTGAAAAGTTCTGGTGGTAGAGAAGAGTGGGCCTTGAAGTGGTTCTCAACAGAAAAAGAATGTTTGAAAACAGCCTAGACTGTAGTGCCAAATTCTGAGGTGACCGGGACTTTTGTCATGAGTTATTACGTGAATATTAATACTTTTTCAGACTTTTTTTGAGTGTGGTTTTGTGTGTGTGTTTTAATTGATGTAGTATCAGTTTATGATATTATGTAAGTTTCACATGTACAACGTTGTATTTCGACTTGCGTGTACGCTACACCACGCTCACCACCAAAGGTTTAGTTTCCATCTGTCACCATGCAGCTGAACCTCTTACACATTTTTTACCCTCCATCCACCCCTTTCCCCTCTGGCAACCACTAGTAAATTCTCCGTATCTAGATATTTGTTTTTGATTTGTTTTGTTTGTTCTTTTATTTTCATTTTTTAAAAATACCCCACATATGAGTGAAATCATACACTATTTGTCTTTCTCCATCTGACTTATTCACTTAGCATAATACCCTTAAGGTCCACAAATGGCAAGATTTCATCTGTTTATATGGATGAGTAGTATTCCATTGTGTGTGTCTTGATCCACTCATCTATCGATGGGGACTTAGGTTTTTTCCCTACCTTGGCTTGTAAATAATGCTGTGATAAACATAGGGATTATTATAACTTTTGAATTAATGTTTTCTCTTACTCTGATAAATACCCGGACATAGAATGGCAAGACCACATGGTAGTTCTATTCTTAATTTTTTGAGAAATCTCCACTGTTTTCCATAGTGGCTGCACCAATTTACATTCCCACCAACACTGCACAAGGATTCCCTTTTCTCTACATCCTCACCATCGCCTGTTTCTTGTCTTTTTGATAATAGTCATTCTAATAGGCATGAGGTGATATCTCATTGTGGTTTTTGTTTTGCATTTCCCTAATAATTAGTGATGTTGAACATCTTTTCATTTGCCTGTTGGCCATCTGTATATCTTGTTTGAAAAACTGTCTATTCAGATCCTCTGCCCATTTTTTAATCGGGTTTTTTGTGTTTTTTGTTTGTTTTTGTAGAGTTGTGTGAGTTCTTTAGATATTTTAGATATTATACCCTGTTGGTAATATCATTTGCAAATATTTTCATCCCATTACGTAGGTTATCTTTTTATTTTGTTGATAGTTTCCTTTGGTGTGTGGAAGCCTTTTAGTCTGTTGTAGTCCCTTTTGTTGCCCTTGCCTGAGAAGACATATCCAAAAAGATATTGCTAAGGCCAGTGTCAGAACATACAGCCTGTGTTTTCTTCTAGGACTTTTATGGTTTCAGGTCTTAAAGTCAGGTCTTTAAACCATTTTGAGTTAATTTTTGTATATGATATAAGATAGTGGTCTAGTCTCATTCTTTTGCAAATAGCCATCCAGTTTTCCCCACCATTTACTGAAGAGAGTGTCCTTTCTCCATTGTATGTTCTTTGCTCCTCTCTCATAAATTGTCCATATGTATGTGGGTTTGTTACTGGGCTGTCAATTCTGTCCTGCTGATATGTGTCCATTTTTCTGCCAATACCATGTTATTTTGATTGCTAAAGGTTTAGTATAATTTGGAATCAGGAAGTGTGATACCTCCAGCTTTGTTCTTTTTTTCTCAGGATTTCTTTAGCTATTATATCAGGGTCTTTTGTGGTTCCCTACAGATATTAGGATTTTTTGTTTTATTTTTGTGAAAAATGTCATTGGGATTTTGATAGGGATTTCACTGAATCTGTAGATTGCTTTAGGTGGTATGGACATTTTAACAATGTTAATTCTTTTAGTTCATGAGCATGAAATACCTTTCCATTTCTTTGTGTCGTCTTCGGTTTCTTTCAACAGTGTCTTATAGTTTTCAGTGTAGGTATTTAACCTTCTTGGTTTAATTTATTCCTAGATATTCTTTTTGTTGTGATTGTAAATGGGATTGTTTTCTTAATTTCTCTATCTGCTAGTTCATTATTAGTGTATAGAAATGCAGCAGATTTTTGTATACTGATTTCATATCCTACAAATTTTCTGTATTCATTTATTATTTCTAATAATTTTTTTGGTAGAGTCTTCAGGATTTTCTATGTATAAAATCATATCATCTGCAAATAATGATAGTTTTATTTTTTTTCCTTTCCAATTTGGTTGCCTTCTATTTCCTTTTCTTGTCTAGTTATCTGACTAGGATATCCAATATCATGTTGAATATGAGTGGCAAGAGTGAGCATCCTTGTCTTGTTCCTGATCTTAGAGGGGTAGCTTTCTGTTTTTCACCGTTAAGTATGATGTTACCTGTGGGCTTGTCATACATGGCCTTTGTTCCCTTGAGGTGTGTTCTTTCTATACCCATTTCATTGACAGTTTTTATCATAAGCGGGTGTGGAATCTCGTCAGGTGCTTTTTCTACGTCTGTTGAGATGATCATAGGATTTTCTTTTTTTGATCATGGATTTTTAGTCTTCATTTGGTTGGTGAGGTCTGTCACACTGATTGATTTGCAGGTGCTGAACCATCCTCCATCCTTGTCAAACTTTTTTTAAAGAAGAAGCAGTAAAACATTATTTCCTTTTCTTTTTCTTTTCTTTTTAAAAAAATATTTTAAATCGAAGTATAGTTAGTTACAATGTGTCAAATTCTGGTGTACAGCACAATGTCCCAGTCCGCATATACATACATATATTCATTTTCATATTCTTTTTCATTAAAGTTCATTACAAGGTATTGAATATAGTTGCCTGTGCTATACAGAAGAAATTCTTTTTTTAATCTATTTTTATATATAGTGGGTAACATTTACAAATCTCAAACTCCCAAATTTATCCCTTCCCACCCCTTTTCCCGGTGCCTTTTCTTTTTCTGAGCAAAATCTTCCCAGAATACCCATATAAAATAGATGAAAGAAGAGGTAATCAGGGTTCCAGGAGTCTTGCTCACTTGACTTCACTATTTCCCTTTGTGGTGGTCCAGACACATCTCCATAGAACCTAGGGCTGTTAATGTACAAACTTCTATATAAAAAGGTGCAAAGGTGATTCCTAGAATTGACAGGAAGCACTTTAGTCTGTACAAGAATTATTTATCAAGTAAGAAAAAAATTGTATGACAACTGAAAAGACCTGTTTTTTAGACCACAAGCTGAATCTTGATTTTAGCTCCAAAGTGGAAAATGGAGTGTTAGAGAAAAGGCTTGCTGGCTGTGGACTTGTGGAACTTAGCCCATTTTTATTTTGTATTATTTATTTCACTTGAGATCTCCTCTGCGTTTCACAGCACAGCAAACTAAATGTCAGTCAGAATTGCACGTGAGAAATTTGCGCAACAGAATTGTGCTTATTGAGAAAAGGGAGGGACATTAATTTCTATAGTGAGACTGTGGAAGCTGGTGAAAAAACATTGTCGTTTAAGATGTACTTTCGACAGAAAGTGCTTATAGGCTATGGGGGTTTTTTTCTTTCTGTTTAGAGATGAGGTGTCGGGGAATTAGCAAAGGCAAGTGTCAGGAAGATGATGATGCAAAATTTAAACCCAGAGCTGTGTAACTCAGGCAGGACTTTTTCCTCTGTTTTACATCCTCAACACAATCTGCCTGGCAGGAAAAAGAAGAGCTTGTAAGACCAACCAGAGCATCTTCATGTTTATTATTGGTTAGAAGGTATCCTGTGTGGTTCTAAGACCAAGGTTAAGAGTCTCTAGGGATTACCATTTGTATTGGATGTGAGGGGTGGTGTCCCCCAAATCAAATATTCTATCCTGTTGCCCCCACTAAGCATACTTGAATTGAACCACACACTCCAGTTTTGGTTCAAAAACATGGCCACTGTATCTCTGAGAAGATTTTTGGCAGAGCAGTGGTCTGCAGGTGCCCCAGCATCAGCTTACACAGGCATAACCCATTCTATGGAAGTGGCCTTGGAAAAGATACACTTTCAGAAAAACCAAGATAGTCAAGCTTCTTTGTTTTCAGATTAAGTACAAAGACTTCCACGCTCTCTACCCCTTCTTCTTTAACCCTAAAATTCCTTTCTCGTTTTCTCAGAAATGATACGGATTATTTAATGTGCAAAGTATGAGATTTCCTGAGAGAGCCAATACTCTATAAAGCATAGATAAGATGACTTCATCACACTAAGTAAATAGAATGTTGCTGTGGCTCTTACTGAAGAAATCAACATCAAGTCAGGGATTTGAGTCTTTTCTAGTAACAAGTATGTACTTGGATTTTGAGTAATGGACTAGGTAAGGAATAGAAAAAGGTGACTTCTTGAATGCTTACCATGCTTGACAGGCATAACACACATTTAACATCTTTTCAGATAATCTCATGAGAAAATGATAACCCTGTTGTACAGAAGAGAAAACTTAGGCTCAGAGAGAACAAGCAGGTGGCCCTGAGACTCAGCTCATGAAGTGGCCGAGGCAGGTGTGAACCCAGCTCCTTTTACTCCTGTAAGCACTCTTTCCACCATACTGCCTTTATATGTGATTGTTCTCAAAGCTGGGTGCTGCCATGTTCCAACACTTTCATCCACTGAGAGAACGTAGACAGATCTTTAATATACTTGCAGGTGAACATTGTCAGCCGTTACGAAGCGCTATCCAATACGCTGCCCTAGATGGCTCCAGTTCTGCCCTTGTTTAATCGGTGTTTTAAGATGTAACTGTTGAAATTTCTCTTGGGCTGTTTTCTGATCAGTTAATAAATAATTTCAACAATGAATTCTTAATAAAAAGAGACAAAGTACAAACAAAGCAGTGTAGTCTGCTCGTTATAGCAAGTTAGATGCTAATTGTGGCTTCTGACTGTACCGCCAGCTTTGGTAGCATATTGCCTAACTTATAATAAATAGTCAAAATATATTTAACTGACTGATTTTTGGTCCTAGCTTTTTCTATACAAAGTAGTTCTAACCTCAGCAATAAGTGGACTGGGACTTAACACTGATGGATATGATCAGATTTGAAAACCCTTCAGGATGTGGTCACAGGAAACCCTGTTGAGGTGATTTTGCTGCTGCTTGTATCAAACTGCCATGTGACCAGTGGGAGACACCTGGCAACAGTCAGTTCATTTGCAAGTTAGCAATAACAGTGTCTACTTCATAGGGTTGTTTTGGGGATTGGAAGGTTATGCAACCAGCTGCCTGGCCACAGGACCAACTATCAAAAAAGGTGACTATTATTACTTAATGTGATGTTGAATTATAGTATTCCTTTGGTTCATATTCTTCATATCCCTTGTTTATGCCTGAAATGTGAAAGGTCTTAGAAAGAAGTATATTCTGGAATCTTCTCATATTTGCATCTCTAGAAAAGAATCACTTACATAGTACTAAAGTAATATCCAGTACTAACAGCTTACTCTGTGCCCAGCACTCTTTTGAGAGTTTTTATGTTTATGGACTCACTTCATCCTCACAGCAGTCTTCTGAAAATGGGCATTCGCATTACCCCTATTTTACAGTTGATGAAACAGATAGAGTTTCAGTAACTTGCCAAAGGTCGGTCATGTGGCTGTTAGGTAGCAAAGCCAGAGTTGAACCCCAGCAGTGTGTGCCAGAATCCATGCTTCACTGCTGCAGTAAACGTAGCCAGACTTAATAGTCTTGTTTTTCTGATCTGTGCCTTTTCCTATGTAAGAAAACCCTTTCCTGTTTTTTCAGTACTGTCTTCTAAAAGGTTTAAAATTTGCTTTTCACATTTGCAGTTTAGTTGTTTGCCTAGAGTGAAGTGGAAATCTAATTTTGTGTTGTTATATGTGGATAGCCTAATATGTTGTCAGAGGCCATTGGAAAAGAGAACTTTTGAGTTGGTACGTTCACAACTCATGGCTAAGTCAGGCCTTTCCAGTACTAAGTGTTCAGGCCACCAACGTCTTTGTTCCCAGCTCAAAAGATACCGAGGGAGTCATCACAGCCCCTATCCTGTAATTCTGTAGTTCATTACATCTTTCTCTTTGCTCCTCTCCCTCTCCCCACCTGTCCTCTCCCAGTTTCTCCCTCTCTTCTCTCTCTCCTTCCCTTTTAAGAATAGTGCCTGGCAAAATCGGGAGGCATCACTGAGTAATCCAGTGATTCGTGGTTTCAAGTGCTAAACTACCCTCCTGCTGAAGCTGTGGGTTCGTTCTCTTTCTCAAGGCTGAGGACGACAGGTTCTGTCAGCTGCCCTTTTGCAGGCACGTTGGTGATTGTCAGTGGCAGTCACACACTGGAAGGACATAGTGTGACTGAACAGTCCAGGTAGGACATAAGGCAGAGTAGACAATCTGGTTTATTTCTTTATTTACTGTGTAGGGAAATAAAATCACATCTAAACTGTGATCACTTGTAAATGATTGAAACTTTGTTTTCGTTTTGGTTTTTTTCAATTTTAGAGATGTAATCAAGCTTTGATTTTAGTCCCAAACCCATCTTTTTCAGCAGAATAATCAGTTTGTATCCTTCCACAGTAACAGCTAAACTTGATTTCCATATCAACTCTTCTTTAGACAACAGAATGCGTGTAAGTTGGTAGTCAAATTAATAACAAAGAACCTAAGAAAAATAGACCCTGCATAGACTTGTAGTCTTAGATCTAGTGGTATTTCCTATTTGTTTTCCTTTTATATTGTCATAGACTTTGAGCTATTAGACATAAATGCACAATCAGGTTTATATTACATGCTATAGTTACAGGATTTGAAACCCCATTCACAAAGAAGATCGCACAGTGGGGACTCTGTACAGCCCAAGAGACTGAACCTAAGGCCCTGAGGGGAGTGCACGTCCAGGAGATTCCGTTGCATTTCTTGGCAACTTGGTTACCTGGAACCCTGGCTCGTCCTCCCTTCTGCTGCTTTTCCCTCTGGCCCTTTCGTGGCTTGTTAGCGTGGACCTAAAGATGAACAGGGCAGATGGAGAAGTGACACGAAACAGTTACTGTGCTAGTCCCTAATGATTCTGCATGTTCTTTTTCATTCGTGGAGGATAATGTCATTTTTGTTACTCATTTCAGTTTTAAATTATTTTTTGCTTTTATTTAAGTGTATAGTATTTCTCATTTGTTCATCTAGAAGGAAAATAATATTGTTTCTGTTCACATCAATAGTAATATACTGAACCCAGTAATGAACTAGATGTGTTTTAGAGTTAAAGATCAACATAACCCCTGCTCAGACCTCTGAGGAGTTTCAGCCAAGATGAAAAAAAGAGAATACGTCTCTAGACTGACAGCATTTCATGAATATTTCAGATTTGGTGTATATTGTCAGTACAGAATGTAATTCAACCTTTTAAAACATGAGAGTAACCTATATACAATTCTTTCTAGCAAATTGCTACTGGTGACAAATTAGGGATGGGAACCAAGGAAAAGAGTGTGCTCTTAATCTCCAGGGTGGTAAACTTATAACCTGTCACTCTTACTGAGAATTTTTATTACCCTGAAGTGGTTATTTTATTATTTATTTCTCTTACTGCTCAGTCAAGAGCAGTTTCTAAAGCCTTCTTGCATGAGCCCTCCTCTGATTCACCACCACAAGCCACACCTTCCTGAAGGACTTTTTTCTCCTGAGTTAGGGAAACATGACCTCCCCTTAGCTTTGGCTAATGGCTTTGAAGTTTAATAGTTTAAGTTTTCAGATCTGAACAGTTTGTCTTTTTCTTCAGTTCCCTGAAGTGATTGCTGACCCACACCAGAGGATGGTCATTGTATGTGTTTTGGAGTCCCTTGCCTAATAAAAATGTTTTACTGGATGGAGCACACAAAACTTAAGCATCAGAAGGCCTGAACTTAGTCATTGACTTTTTAATTGCTTACCTCTTACTATCCCTGTCCCTTACTGTTCATGTTATCTTGCCCAAGTTTATCACAGTTACTTGTGTTTGGGATTTTACTCTCAAGAGCATACCACATTCTTCCTTGCCACTCTCAGCAGTACTGTCCCATTCTTACCTTCCCCTGTCTCCAGCTACCAGTTACGTGTCCGTATTAGAACAGGGAATGATGTCATCGCCGTTGACATGATTTGGATAAAAAGACACTGTGATAAAAGTTGAATTTTTATATCTAGCCACTAAAATTACCTATTCTTGCCAACATTTTCAGATGACCGTGATCTGAGAGCATAGATTGGAATACAGTGATGTCTGAATACTAAAGTGATTTTCATATAATTAAACTGAAATGCGGCTGTGCCTTGTTGTACATAGATATGCTTCTAAACAAAAGTGTGTGTGGAAAATGTTTGTGAATTAATTCATGCTTTAAACCCACTAGGGGAGCTGTGTTATTTAAAGAAATACTGTAATAAATACTCTAGCAAAGGAAGAAAACCCTCAGTTTACATCTTGTGCAAATCGTTTTTTCATGTATGTGTTTTACTTAAAGCAGAGTATATACATGTATGAGGACAGTATCTAAAAGGGAGCAGGGGCTTGTACAGGACAGGAGGAATTAGGTCAGCCGTCTGTGCTGAGATCTTAGAGTAGGTAAATTTTCAATACATTTTGGCCCATCGATTCTAGAGAGTGTCCTCTTGGGCTGCTTCTGACATCCACTTCTTGTTTTTATGCTAGATTGAGCGGTTGGAAGTAGGCAGCCTCGCCCAGACTTCCAGTGCAGTGGCCTCCAGCACCGATGGCAGCATCCACACAGACTCTGTGGATGGAACGCCAGACCCTCAGCGCACAAAGGCTGCTATTGCTCACCTGCAGCAGAAGATCCTGAAGCTCACAGAGCAGATCAAGATCGCGCAGACAGCCCGGGACGACAACGTTGCTGAGTACCTGAAGCTTGCCAACAGTGCAGACAAGCAGCAGGCTGCCCGTATCAAGCAGGTCTTTGAAAAGAAGAACCAGAAATCTGCCCAAACCATCCTCCAGCTCCAAAAGAAGCTTGAGCACTACCACAGAAAGCTCCGAGAGGTGGAGCAGAATGGGATCCCCCGGCAGCCAAAGGACGTCTTCAGGGACATGCACCAGGGTCTGAAGGATGTGGGAGCGAAGGTGACCGGCTTCAGTGAAGGTGTAGTGGACAGTGTCAAAGGTGGACTTTCCAGCTTCTCCCAGGCGACCCATTCAGCAGCAGGGGCTGTGGTTTCAAAGCCCAGAGAGATCGCCTCACTAATTCGGAATAAGTTTGGCAGTGCAGACAATATCCCTAACCTGAAGGACTCTTTAGAGGAAGGACAAGTGGATGATGGGGGGAAGGCTTTGGGAGTGATTTCAAACTTTCAGTCGAGCCCCAAATATGGTAGTGAGGAAGATTGTTCTAGTGCCACCTCAGGCTCAGTGGGAGCCAACAGTACCACTGGAGGCATCGCTGTAGGAGCGTCCAGCTCCAAAACAAACACCCTGGACATGCAGAGCTCAGGATTCGATGCACTACTGCATGAGATCCAGGAGATCCGGGAAACCCAGGCCAGACTGGAGGAATCCTTTGAGACCCTCAAGGAACATTATCAGAGGGACTATTCATTAATAATGCAGGCCTTACAGGAGGAGCGATATAGGTAAGTTATATGGAATTAAAATCCTAAATTACTTGTTTCGAGCTCCCCTCCCTTTGGATACTGGGGAGTGGCTTTAAAAGGCCTTTGTAGAGTGTCTTTCTCTGGAGTATTCAGAGCATGGGTATATGATGTTCTCATGAGTTCTTACCATAGAGAGCAAAATAGAGGCACGGCAAAGTTACATGTCTCCCAGGATCACACCCCAAAGGAGTGTTTTAGTCAGGGAGCGAGGATGCCTGGAGCCCTCCAGTCTTCGGCTTTCAGGCGAGGCCCAGGCGTCTAAGGCATTCCACCTGTTTACCTGTAATCACAGAGCCACAAACCACTGCAGCCTGTAGTTAAAACATGCTGACATCAGCACATCTGCAGCCCTCTGAACTCTGTGGAAACATACAAAATCTATGAGCCTTGTAGATATTTGAGTTTAGACACACTTATCTGGTCAGTTCACACAGAAAGGTTAGACTGAAAATCAATCCAGATCAGCATGTCTGTTACCTGTATTATGAATTGGCAGATGTTTGAATGCTAGTGGACTTAAACATGAAATGGCTCTACAGTCGTTCAGAAATTCTCTCAAAGGACTAAATGCTTTGAGCCATGATCTGTGCTAAAGGCAGGAGCTTGTCTCTTCTCTGCGTTTCGTGCTGCACACTGTACCGGTAGTAAGCCCTTAGTTGTACTCCAAATGTATGTCCTTGCCCATTGTTTCCATCACATGCAGAAAAAAATAGTCCACGTGGAGTACTCATTCAGACCCCGCTTTGTCAGCCAGAGACCAGAGACAGGCCACCTCAGTGATACCCACTAAGGGCCAGTGCTACAGGAGCCACGGGTTAGGCCTTGAAAGACCTGGGTTCTGGTCCTGACCCAATTACTAGCTAGAGGATTCTGAAGCTTTTTTAAAGACTTTCCTTTGGGGCAGGGGGGATTAGGTTTCATTTATGCGTTTACTATTTTTTTTTAATGGCGGTACTGGGGATTGAACCCAGGACCTCGTGCGTGTTAAGCATGTGCTCTTCCAATGAGCTATATATATCCTTCCCCCTCCAGTTACTAACTAGAGAGCTAGAGGGAATCCTCAGTAGTTCTGCAATATTATCAAGGGTTGACCAGATGAACTCTTAAGGTCCCTTTACCTCTTTTTTGTTTTTAGTAATTTTTTTAAGTTTGTTTTTATGAGATAATCTCAGGGCCTGAAATAAACTGTTCATGCGTATCAGTTACCTCTGAGAGGAGTTAAAGCAGCAAGCTCTTTTCAGATGGTGAAGATGCTAATCAGTCATTCAGTCTTACCTCTTATCTTCACTCTTCTGTCCTTAAATTCTGACTTAAGACTTTAAGGGAGAAGAAAAGAGAAGTGAGTGTGGGAGATAAATGAAATTCTAAAATCAAGTACATTACTATTCTTATTTCAGTGTTTTATATATTCTTTAATATACTTAGAAGACAGTATCTAAAGCAGTGACAACCTAACAAATACTCAGATGTATTCTAAAAATAAAACACCTGGTCCCGTGTGCCGCCTAACTCCCAGGTTCAAATTCTAGTTCTGCCACTTACAAATCTTGAAAACTGGGAAAGTTTCTTAACTTCTCTTGCTTTCCTCATCTCTAATACAGCCCTTCATAAGGTTATTGTGACATTTAAAGGAAGTAATTTATGTAAAGCACATAGCTCAGTGCCTGGCCCTGTAAGTGCCTGATTGATGGTAGGGAGCAGCTGCTACTGCTGCTATGAAAATACCCACCACGGAACAGGGAGAACTGGGTGTTCCACAGTCAGTTGCTCAGAAAAACAACTGCCTGCTTTGACCCCTTTATTTTGAAAGAATAGCAGAACATTCCAGTTTTTAAATTCTTCCAGAGCCTAAAATTCGTATAGTTTAAGTCATCAAGTCAGATGTAGGCCAGAGGGAGAAAGGAAGGAAAAACAGGTCTCCCAAGGCCCACCTTTGTATCCATTTAAAATTATTCACAGACAGGACAGAACTTTAGCTCCTCATTATCACTTCATTAAAAGAATCAAGTCCAAGCCGCTTATGATGTAATGAGAAGTGCATTTCTTTCACTTCACTTTGGGTTCTCTGTAGTACGTGAGTGATTAGTTTTATGGAATGAAGAGAGAATAAAGGAAACTGGTGAATTTTCAAAAACAGGGGGTTGAGGGGAAGGCATAATATAATATGTAATCTGACTTTTGTTAAATCACTGCAACTTGAGAATGGTCTTTCCTTAAAACAGAATCTTTTTTTTTTTTTTTAAGTCTTTTTCCCCCCAAGAAAAGCAGTTGAAAAGTCACAACTGTTTTACTCAACTATTTCATTGCACCAATATTTCCATATATAAAGCAGTTAGAGATTTCTCCTCCATTACGTATGTCTTTACACAATAAATATATTTATTTAATTTTGTCCATCTTTGAACTGTTTCACATAAGGGAGATTTTCCCCACAGGCTGTAGTTTATTCTTTTAAGCACAAAAACTTCTTACATTTTAAGCATTCTCGTACAATTTCTCTACCTTTTTTTTTTAACAGGTACATGGAACCTAATGTGATTAGAAATAGCATAAAACAGCAGTATTCTAGCTTAAAGTGGTTCTCTGAGGTCAGTGAGGGTGTAGGTTACATGCCTGTCCTAGGCAGCTTGACTTTTAAACTTCTGTTGTCTGCCTTTTTAGTTTGTCTTTTTCCTTTCCAGTCTTCTCCATGCTGTTAGTGAGCTGCCTGCTATAGCCTCCCTTTTACTCATTTCTATTTGTGCTCTGTTGTAGGCTTGGCTTTTTGCCTAGGAAGAAAGTAGGCTAGGGATGGACTTAAGGGACTCCTCTGTGACCAAGAAATCAGTTAATACGTACATGGCTGCTCTAAATGCATTTCTGCTTATTTTCTCTTCTTCAGTTTATTTCACTAACATCTGAAGGGAGACAGTGTTGCCGCTTGATGTTTAAATGAGCAGGAAGAGGACACGACCGCTGGCAGCGTCCACTAACCTAGTGCTAGATGCTTCACGTGCGTTTGCTAATCCTCACAAGGCCCTGCGGGTGGGGTGTATTACCCCATTCTACAGATAAGGAAATTGCAACCCAGCACTGTTTTAAATTTTGTCAAAGGTCACTCTGTAAGTGGTAAAGCCGGGAATCAAACCCCATTTTATCTGGCTCTAAAGCCTGTGTTCTTTTCATACCAGGACAGGCTTTTCACCCAAACTCAGCCCTGAAATCTTAATAATTGACAGACTAGTCTATATTCTAGGTCTAAGAGGCATTAACTTCATTAGCTATGGGTATCAGGCCTTTTCTGGGTCAAAGTGTGTATTTCACTAAGAGTTGTCCCTGTTTTTAACATATTCTATGAAATTCTATGAACGCACAAGTGCTGGAAAGTTTTCTCAAGCTAGTCAAACAGTGCAGGTAGGTAATAGGGGACACCTACTTAAGGAGACCTCCACCCCCATCCTGATTTCCCTGTTTCCAGAGTCCCTTGTCAACATTGTCACTCACGTAATGTGCTGCCTGTTGGTCTCCACCCCGGTGAGTAGCACCAGGTAGCGCATTGCCCAAGACCGTCTACTTTGGACTACTCAGAAGCATTCAGTGTCCTGGGGAAGGCAGGCGCTCTCTTCACCCGCGTAATTGTGCCGTGACTGAAGGGTGCTTCTTCAGCTCCCACCTGCACGTAGCCCAGGAGGTCATTGTGGGAGAGCTTGGATCTGAGCTGCACCTCAGCCAGTAACTAGGTGTTCAGTCTGTGAGCTTTGCCCTGGACTCTCAGACATGTGGGATCATGTATTTTGAGAAGATAGGAGACAAGAATTAGACTTTTTTTTTTAATGATAGGATCTGTGCTGACTTCAGATTCTTCTTGTCCAGCTAGTCTCTTCATCTCATTAGAGTATTATTACACATTTGTTTGTGGCAACTGGGTTCACTTAGTAAGTACTTCCGAGGTAGCAGGGGCCCTCAGAGATCTAGTTCAATCTCCTCTGCAGATCAGTACACTGAAGCCCAGGAAGATAAAGTGACTTTTGCCAGGTCACACAATAAAATGGTTTTAACATGTATTTAATTTGCTACTGGAGGATAGTCCTGCTCCCAAAGTGGGTGCACTGTATTGAGCTATGGTAAGAAAAAGTTCAGCTGTGGCAAAATGCATTGAAAGTAGGAGAGAACTAGGAAAACACTGTATCAGGAGTTTTACAGCTTCCTTTTGTACTTTTTCCCTCAGGGAATCTGGCCCAGAGAACTCCGCAGTGTCACATAGGGCTAAAAGCCCTCCTGGTGTTGATGAGCAGTAATGCCATTTTGAAAGTTTCTATTTTAAGAGGATTACTGTACTTTAGATATCGGCTTCTGAGACTGTTTGTATTAAGCCCAGGGATATTTTAAATTGCACTGAGTCATAAGAGCAAAAATACAGAAGGAGGCAGTCACCATGAGCCGTCATCACATGAGGCAGAGCAGTCAGTAGCTAGGCGAACTCAATTAGGCACAGGCCATTGGAGTTGTAACTAAGAAATTGTTGTGTAAATGTAATTTTACTTTATTTTACTATCACTCTACATAAGACAGAGATATGATCACGTGTAGCTTATTTAAGCCCCTGTATTCCACCTGTTAGACTGTTTGTCAGCTGTAAATCTGAGCGTCTCCAGCAGATATGTAGACTAGGTTTGGACAGTAAGTTTGAAATAGAAACTGAAATATATTGAGTCAAATTAGCTTTTCATTTCTAAGAGAGAAAAAGCCCAACTGAGGAGTGTTCTTCTAAAGGATAAGACCTTCCACAAACAAGATTTGCAGGTAGGCTCTTCCCAGTTTAGCCACTGAAGAGGTAATGGAGCGGGAATGGAAGTGAAAGAAAACAAATTAATTACTTCACTTATTAATTGAGTTGGACAAGCCTGCTTTTGCCTGCCAGTTCTGGCACTTACTAGCTGTGTGATCCTATGTAACTCATCTGAGCCTCAGTTTCCTCTATAAATACAGAACAGTGACTTCTCTTTTCAGGGTTGTTGAGATTATCATGTGAGATCATGTATGTGGAAGCACCTAGCAGGTCTGAGGTGTGCTGCGATTTTAGGAAGCTGTCGTTACCAAGTCTCCCAATTGCCTAGAAAGCCCTGTTGCTTTTATTTATCCCTTCTCTGCTTTAGGCACCTGCTGTGCTCTGCCTCTAAGATAATGCACTGCCTACCCTGGAAGTCTGGGGGACTGGTTGTTAATTGGGGACTGATTCTGTGTTTTTCCTGTTTCAACTGAAGGCTAATTCAGTATTTCCTAACCTCTTTGGGGACTTCAGTACAAATGAGGTAACAAAAAGGTAAGGAGGGTTCAGCCAGGAATATACTCGAGCTTCCATTGCAGTCTTATCTCCTACCCCAGCTATGTCTGTCCATTCCGGTCAAGCACTGGCAGAAACTACTTAAGGTCTCTGGTCTGCATTTGGGAAATAAGACAGTAATCTGCATCCATAGTTGCCTGTTGGTGTCCACCCTGGGACCTAGTTCTTCCTGTTTCTCTCAGTACCTGTTCTACAAGGTTCTTCAGCCATCCTGTCCTAGTGACCTGTTGCCCAACTAAGGAAGCACCACTGGCTCTCAGAGATGGCTCCAGGCTTTTGAGCCACACCCAAAGGGTGCTGCATTAAGTGAAGCATTCCCAACCTATGCACTCACCGGTTTCTTGTTGGTCAGGAATTTGACCCAGAAGGGCCCTGGCTTATCTCTGATCTAGGAAGGTGATTACTGTGTTGACTAATCCAAAGAATGAAACTGGATCAATTTTAAACCATTTGGAATTTCCATTTTCCAAGACCAACATTCATTTATGAGTTGTAAACCTACAACAAAATCTAGATGTGTTTTAATGCTCTGTCGATAGAGCAGGTTTTACTTCTAGCGGGGAGAGTTTCATCTGCCCGCATGTGATACATAACCTACCTTAAAAAAAAATCTTACAACATCAGGCTTCCTGTTTACTAATAGTTAAGCTCAAGTCATGTTTAGGTGTCTCCGTTCCCTTTGAGTTGTAATGGAAGAACCTTTAAGTAAGAAGTCTCAAAATGAGATGATTAATCTCCTGCTACTTTGTATTGCAGATGGAATCAGAGGAAAAGCATGTGCTGGTCAAAATCATATCCTGGTAGGATCAGCACCCTCTCCACTTTACATCCAGAGAGTTTTCATTAGTGTCACATGAAGGAGTTGAAATCCTTTACAGGGAGTTTTTGGTTTTAAAAAATCACATGTAAAGGGCTGTACACAATTTACTTTTCCTTTTTTCCCTCTACTCTTTGGTTTGGTGTTAATATTTGATGAGAGATCAGAGGTGTTCTCTCTACGAATTCCCTACTTATCTGGCTTCTCCATTTTAGGATTCAAACAGGAAGTCAACACTAGCAAGTAAAGTAAGCAAAAGAGATTGTAATATTAATAAGGAGAGGAGTACAGAGTATTTTCTTCCTTTTGTTGTTCAGATTTTGCGTTAGGTTAATAATGCGGGGGGTGGGGGGTTAAAAAGGCAACAGTAAAACAAATCTAAAATAAAGGTGTGAGCCAAGTGGTTCAGGTGCCCCGTAGACCTCATTACACAACAGGGAGAAGTCGCAGCATTTTCCCTCAGTCTCCATTTATATATAGTTTCTTAGCTATATAACTATAGTCTCCATTTATTCATAGTTTCTTAATGATAAATTGAACTACTTCCCAGGGAGGAAGGAGGTGAGGATTAGTGTAGAAATGTCATAAATCTGAGTTCCTCCGAGGCAGACGCTGCACATAAAAAGGCGAAGTGGAGAGGGTAGTTATCATTGTTCTTGTTAGTTTCGGTGCTGATGTTTTGATGTTGTGATGCTTACGGTGATTAAGTAGATTAGATTGAACCCTAAATTCCTCTCCCACGCACACTCCTCCACCCAAAATAACACCACAGCATTTTTACTGGGCTCTTTGTGTTAGCCTGTTTACAGACTATAATTTCACACGTGGATTATGTAAGCCACACAGAGGCTGAAAAAACGTTTGACTGGAAATTGCTAAGCATGGTCAAGTTTGTGCTTTCAAGTTGCAGGTTGTGAGCTTGTGAAAAGAACTGAGAAACAAACTCCCATGGCCCAGGCGAACAAGTCAGGGAAGGTGTTTTAATAATGACAGGCCAGTGCAGTTCTTCAGGGTACTGAGGCAGCCCAGAAGACCTTCACTTCGAGACACCAGGGGCATCCTGCCAAGCTCTTTGGTCGTCACATTTTTCAAAAGCCTCACAGTGTATGGCTTTCTCAGTTTCCTCCCTGAGGTTTCTCCCTGCAGCCTGGAGGTGCTTACCGTGGTACCCAAACACAACTGTCTGTGCGCGTGTAGTAGGGTTTCGGCTGCACAGTAGCAGCTGCAGCTTGTCGCTTCTTTCAGGAAGTCGTCATTCTCCAGGTGATTCCTAGGATTGAAGAGGGAAACAGTACTGGCGATTTTCAGGGTACGAATTCATGGGGCCGCTTCAACTGCGTCCTTTGTGGGATTTGCTTCACCCCTGAGTTCTGTAGCTTTGTGTCCTTGGCAAGTCTCCTAACCTGTATGTGTTTCATCGGTGGGGAAATGGAGCTCGTTCTACTTACCCAGATGCTACTTTGCTGTTTGACTACTTGTTAATGAAGTGCTGTCTGTGGGAACGATAGCTACATTTTCTCATTCAGGAGCACTCAGCGTGAGGAGATCTTGCAGTCAGTTCCCATGTAACTGTGAGTAAATGGTTCAGGGCCTGAAAGACTCATTTCCTGTAAGGGTTTTGATAATCCATGTAAGGATTAGCACTGTCTACTCAGCTCTTCCTGGAGATTGCCAAAGATCAGGTACAATTTACTTCAGAGACTTTCCCTCACACATATACAAAACACATGCCTTGAAAGGAAGTAGACAGGACAGTTTATCAATTTAAAGGACAGCTTGGAACAGGCCAGTGAATGGAACTAGTTGAATTACCTGGCGGATGAGCCAGGGAAAGGGCAGGAGCTGGCCCTCCTGATGAGAAAATGGGAGGGACTCGTGCCCAGAGCTGAGAAGAAATGAATGTGTGCCCAGCAAACCCACTCGTGTGATGTCTTAACAAAATAACATGAATATACTGGAAACAGTGTAGATTTCAGAATATATAAAGTTGGGAATGTAGAGATAGATGAAGAAATGGAAGATTAGAGGAACCAGAAGTAGGAAGCCGTGGAGCCACGGACACCTGAGAGCAGCCGACAAGCAGTCCTTCTGAGCCACCTCACTAGGGATTGTCAGAGGGAACCGGAGAATTGGAGAGTCCCAAAAGAGGAAAATGCAACCAGGTGTATCCTTGTCATGTATCTCTCCCACCGAGTACCTTTTTTGTGCCCGGCTTTGACATTTAGCTCCTATTTCACCTTCACAGTTGCCCTTTGGAGTAGATAGATTTCTTCTTAATCGATGACCAGGCTCGCTCACACCAGGGCATTGGAGAGCCAGCATTTGAATCCAAAACCTGGACTGAGTAGATATGTCAGCTGGTACAAACCATAGAACAGCATAAAAACACTTCTAAGTGAAAAAAAAAAAAGTGCAAAGCAGAAGCAATGAGCTAACCTAACCAAGACCACACAGCTCATGAGAGGCAGAGCCAGGGCTCACCCAGGTGCTCCTGGCTGTCACACCTGTAATCTCTTTTGCACAGTGTGTATTATAAACTCCCTGCAGACTCAAAAAAATTGCACAGGGAGCACACATCCGCCTGCTGCTTAGAGTCTGCGTTTTACTCTGTTGTCATGTATCTTTCCATCTCTCCATCCCTCATCTGTTGTGTTCTTGATGAATTTCAAAGTAAACTGCAGACATCCATAACCTTTTTTATTGAGATATAATTCATATACAGTACAATTCACCCATTTTAAGTATGCAGATGAGGGGTTTTAGTATATTCACAGATACATGCAGTCATCACCATGATCATTTTCATCACTCTCCAGTCTTCTCAACCTTGCCCCAACCACTGGAAACCGTTAGTCTTTCTGTCTTTATAGATTTGCCTATTCTGAACATTTCACACGGAATCATAATTTGCAGTTGTTTCTTACTGGCATCTTTCACTTAGCATAATATTTTCCAGGTTCATCCATATTGTAGCATGTGTCATTACTTCATTTCTTTTTCTTTCCAAATAAATAGACTACATTTTAAATATCCGTTCATCAGTTGATAGACATCGGGTTGTTTACGCGACTATCCCAGGCTTCACCACGCCCAGACAACACGTTTTCTTACAACACTGTGTTCCTCGTGTCACCCTCCCCCTCAGCAGTCGCTGTGGGACCATGTACTGTCTTTCCAGAAACCCTACTCACTTTTTAAAGCCAGAGTTCCCTTTTTTTCTTCAACTTAGATCCACTATTCGGTTATCCCATACATTTCTGCATCCTGCCCTTTACTCGTGTTCTTTTCCCACCAGGAATCTCTGAGCTCACCCTTTAAAATTGGTCCTTAGATGCCCTGCCCAGGTCCCATCTTTGTGTAGAGTACACCTGGGTCCTAAGTGCTAGAGGTACAAGGTGAACAAAACCGTCCCTGCCTTCTCCCCATCTTTTACTCAGCCACAGCCACAGAAATGTCCCTAAAGTCTGCAAACTTTACACTTCCTGTGCCTTCTACTTTGAGACACTCTTCCCTCACATCTTTACAAGGCCCGTTCTTGTCATCGCTCAAGTTTCAGCTTCATTGTTGAAGAGCATTGAATGGCGAGGGAGGACGAGGCCTCCTTGACCTTACAGCGCACTCATCCCCCAGACACCCTGCTGGTCTTTTCTGGCTTACGTATCCATACCTGCAATCAGTACACCTGCAGTCAGTTGTCTTGGGTTTTCTGCCTTCCACCCCCGCTTAGCATGCAAACTCCTGAGGGCAGGCACCGTCCTGCTTACCACAGTATTCCCAGTAGTTTGAACATGGCTGGCAACAGCAGGCTCTCAGTACATGTTTGTTGACACTGTCCAGACACTGCTTGGCCATGAGGATATTGGGCTCTGAATCATGGCCATCCAGGTGAGTGACCTGCCCAGTGTCAGAATGAGCTACTAGTGACTGCTAGGAGGTCAGTTTTCACTTATGTGCTGTTTATCTTCTGATGAGACCTGCTTAATTTTACACTAGTAAAATTTTGCCTCTCGTATATGCTGCTCAGAGCTAAATCAGAACTGCCTCATTTAAAATGGGTGTAGTTCAGTGACAGAGCACATGCTTAGCATGCATGAGGTCCTGGATTCAATCCCCAGTACTTCCATTTAAAAATATAATAAAAAATTTAAAAATTGTAATTTAATAAAATAGAATGAATATGCTCAAAGCTAACTAGGGCTCCTGGCATCACTGCAAATACTGTGTGTTGAGAATAACATCGAAGAGCCATGTTTCTGCTATGATGTAGCCTTGTGACAGCCACATTATAGCACCTTAGTTCCAGGGACTGAGAGGTGTACCCACTAGCGTGCCCTGTTACCCCAGGCCACACATTTAATTTCTTTGTGCTTCTATTTTCTTCTTTTGCAGAATGGATTTTGGGGATTAGATATGAATAATACCAGGAAAAATACAGAATGCATAAAAGATTTAACTTTTCCCCTTTCTTAGATGTGAACGATTAGAAGAACAACTGAATGACCTGACAGAGCTCCACCAGAATGAAATCTTGAACTTGAAGCAGGAATTGGCCAGCATGGAAGAGAAGATTGCATATCAGTCCTATGAACGGGCCCGGGACATCCAGGTCAGCATGAAAGTCCAGGGGTAAAAGCAAAAGGCTAACGGGAAGCAGAATGGTGGTTGCCAGGGGGTGAGAGGGGTGCTGGTGGGGTAGGGAAGTTATTGTTTAATGGGTCCAGAGTTTCCCTTTCACAAGGTGAAAAGAGCTATGGAGATGGATGCTGGTGGTGTTTGTACAACATTACAAATGTATTTAATACCACTGAACTGTACACTTGAGAGTGGTTAAGGTGATAAATTTTATGTTATGTGTATTTCACCACAATAAAAAAAGAAAAAGAAAAGAATGAAGTGCTGGCACCTGCCTCAGTGTGGATGCATCTTGAAAACATGGTGCGCAGAGGAAGAAACCAGTCACAAAGGGCCACGTATTGTATGATTCCCTTTACATGAAACGCCCAGAGTAAGCAAATCTTTAAAGACAGAAAATATATTATTAGTGGTGGTCAGGAACTGGGGGAAAGGGGAGTGACAGCTAATGGATAGGGGGTTCTTCCTGGGGTGATGAAAACGTTCTGAACTTTAATAGTAGTGATGGTTGCACAGATCGTGGATTTACTAAATGCCACTGAACTATATACTTTAAAATGATTCAAATGGTAAATTTTGTGTTGTATGTATTTTACCACAATAAAAAATATATGTTTAGGAAAAAATATGGGGAGGGTAGAGTACAAGAGAAGCTTACACCCAACTGTAGTGCCGGCTCTTCAGATGAGGGCATTTTGCACAAGTCTGTCTACCGTTTGGAGCTGGTGAGTTGGTGTGCTTGCTTGGTTCTTGGCAAGTTTTCTTAGGATCACAGTCGTCTCAGCACATGGGAAAGTACATGCACTCCATCTGTTGGTTACCGCTTCAGGAGCTGCTCTGACGAGCCTCGGGGCCACCTTATTTGTCTTCTTCTACGCAGAGGGGTCTTCTGTCCTAGCTGCCAGACGCAGACCTTTTACAGGTGCATTACCAGGCAGTTTGCAAGAATAACACATGAGGCAGTGATGTTTCTGGTTAATAGTCCTGTGGTTTGATCTGAGAGAAAACAGAATATTTAACTTTTTATCATCCCACTTGGGAGGTGTTTCTAAGGAAACGGTAGTGTCATGTGCAGGCATCTTGAAATTAACTAGTTTTGGAGAAGGGACATGATCTAGGGAACTTTTATTGCAGCAGCCTGCAAGAATCAGGGGAATGTCTGGATCATTTGCCCAGTTGCCATCTTTTCTAGGCCCCGGAATTCTGTTTATGTTTTAGCTTTTTTCCCAAGATCGTTCTGGGCTGGGGTGTACCCACTGTATTCCCATTCTCTGGCTGAGCTTCAGTCTGAAGTTGCCTGGCCTTCACCTCAAATCTCAGGAAACCAGGACCCATTGAAACCAAGACCAAGAAAACCCAGGGCTCCCTCCACTGCTGAACTTTGGAAGGTATCTGACCATCACTAAGGAAATAGGTTCTGATGTGTGAATGTTAGGGTAACTTTCATATAATCTCATGGGTGAAGGTCATGACCTTGAGGGGAGCAGATCGCTAGAAATGTTTGGTCTCTCCAGTAGGGATCTCTGACATATCCATTCTATAAAATGCTAGGTAGCTGTTAAAAAGAACGTAGAGAGATCTCCAGGACTCACTGTTGAGTGAAAAAAGCAAGCTGTGGATCATTCCTGTAGTTAGATACTACCTGTATTAAGATAGAAAATTTTAAAATAACTCCATGCATATGCCTAGGCACATATTGTATAGACTTACAGACAAGTGAAAGGACGAACACACACCAAACTGACAGTGGCATCAAGGGCGGGGCTGGAATTAAGGACGATATCAAGAGAGACTGTGTGTCCCTGTTTGAAATTTTTTTGTTGAACAAGTATGTGTGTTCTTAATTAATTTAATAATTTAAAGTAATAATTTTTAAATGGAAAAAAAGAGAAACAATATCATATATTTGAAGTTTTGTTATTAAAACGTTTAAGACCAAATCAAATCGTAGCGACTGCTTCCTGTGAGCCGTCCTGCAGGAGTGCTGTGGAGGGCGATTCAGGCGAGTTACAGCCCCTTGAGTGGCGAGTTGTGCATTTGGCCTCTTACACTCAAGGCTCTGGCAGGTTTTCAGTCCCTGGTGTAGCTCCAGGTGCGTCCGGTTTGCCCAAGGGGCACGCCAGCCCCTCGGAGTGCCCGTGAGCAGAAGGCTTACCTGTCCCCTGTTCTGGCCCACAGGAGGCCCTGGAGGCATGCCAGACCCGCATCTCTAAGATGGAGCTGCAGCAGCAGCAGCAGCAGGTGGTGCAGCTGGAGGGGCTGGAGAACGCCACGGCGCGCAACCTGCTGGGCAAGCTCATCAACATCCTCCTGGCGCTCATGGCCGTCCTCCTGGTCTTCGTCTCCACGGTGGCCAACTGCGTGGTCCCGCTCATGAAGACGCGCAACAGGACGTTCAGCACTTTATTCCTTGTGGTCTTCATTGCCTTTCTCTGGAAGCACTGGGACGCCCTCTTCAGCTACGTGGAGCGGTTCTTTTCCTCCCCGAGGTGATGCTGGCCCCAGGAGGCCGTGCTCCCCACCATCTGGCCAGTGCACGCAGCGAGGACTCAGACAGCGACATACCTACTCTGAAGTTTTCTACAGCAACAAGAGAGTTGAGTGAATCTGTTTACATTTAGAATAATGTTTTTTTCTTCAAAAGACGCAATTGCAATAGTATTTTTTAGATTTTATCCAAGAAGTTTTTTGGGCAAAAATCTTGGATCATTTTTATGTAGCATGATTTTCCTTGGGATGCAGATCTTAAACAGTCCTTTAACATGAACCAACAATCTGGAGCACACCGAAGGGCATTCTAAATTGTGGCTTGAAGGACTGCACTAAAACCCGATTAGGGAAACCAGTTAAACCTAACACCCTGCCTTGTCTGGGCTCACCACCTCTCCCCTCCCAGACTAACTTTACTGTGAAGTCCTACCACATTCCATGTCTGAATTTCTGGATTCAGGGTGGATTTCCCTTGTCCGTGGATGAACACATGGATCTCCCTGGCTTTCTCACCCAAGTTGGCCACTCACGCTAACTCTGGAAGTGTGATCACTGTTGAACCTGGTCCCTTAACCTTTGCTGGGATACAGGAGTGAGAGCATCGTGCCCCAGAGGATCACTGCACAGCCCTACTACATACAGTATTTTGAAACAGCCCTCTAAATACTTAATTTTAAGCAAATCCCATGGCCGCACTTTTAAGGTTTTTTTAAATATGTGTATAGTCACCAATTTAAAAAACAAAAAAATCTGAACAGCATACTTGAAGAATGTAAACTCAGACTCTCAGTGCTTCCTTATGGTTTCTAATAGGATTTTTTATTGTTATTATTATTATTGGGTTTTTTTGGAAAGGGTTGGGAGGGTCTTTTATTTTTCCTTTAAAATAAAGAAGTGATGTTTTTAAATGAAGAAATGTGTGGATATTTAAGTGTGCTGCTCCCTCTTGTCTTGAAACAATTTGAGTGAAGGAAGACGTGCTGTAAATGCTGCCCTCTGACACCCCTGTCCTGAGACGCAGCTTAAACCCCCTCCTCTGGCTGCTGCTCCTGCTTTTTGGTGTCCTGCCACCCCCACACCACCACTCTCTGGGCTTGGCTTGGCTGGAGAGGAAAGGGGGAGGCTGTTTCCACAGACCAGCATGCTAGGATAGAAGTTTTTTTGCCCCAAGAATACGTTCACCCAGTGACTTTGGACTGCATTGTCTTTAGGAAAAATGGAGGCTATGTTATGAGAGTCATAAGTAATTCCTTGCATTTTCTTAATTTATTTTTTAACACCCCCTAATTACTGAAACCAAAGTGATATGGAATTTTCTGTCTGCATTTTGGCCCCAGCATCCTTAATTTCAAAGCTTTATTCTGTCTCTCTGAGAGAATCAACTAAAGGCGATTCTCTCTAAAGAGCAGAAAGAGAATGTCAGGTTAGAAGGACCCAAGTTTGGGGTATAAAATGTTGTCAGCTTCCTATTCATCAAGACTGATATATTAACATGGCTGTGCTCAGTGGACATTTGTAGATGGTTTAGAAAAACGGACTGAGCCTTCTTACCCAGCCTATAACCAGCTCTACCGTCCTGGTGGACTTGGGGTTTTAGAGCATGTCTAGAAAGCTTGGTCAGTCTTTTCCTACTAACAGTGCTGAATCACAAATGCTGTTCCCTCTTGGCCTCCGTTCTGTACCAACAGCAAGAGGCACCTACTGTGCCCTGAAGAGAGTAGCAGAGCATGCTTGCCTGTCTCCCCCAGTCCAGGAGATTCTCCTGGAACGAGATTAGCATTGCCTTGTCTGTCTGAGAGGACGCTTTACAAGACAGCTCCAGCCTCCTGTGGCTGGGCAGGCCGGCCTTCTCAGAGTCTGCATGTTGTTTCCATAATCATTTTGATATTGTAACTCAGGTACCCCAGCCTTCACTCTATCCCCAGGTGACTGTAGTACACCTGTTAGCTCTGTTGACCTCTCAGAATCAGTGCCCAGAGAAGGGACCACAGGGGTGATTTTTCTTTTAAAAAAAAATAACTGGAACCAATTCCTATTCAGGCCCAAAACAAATTGTTCCCAAGCATATGTATTTAAAATGTTAACTTTGCCTAGAAATAGTGCAGTGACTTTAGGCTGGAGTGCCAAGGGACCCCATGACCTTGTCAAGCCAGCAGTTTCTCCTAACTTTCTGCTTTACTTTAATCCCTCAGAGTGGGGAAGAGAGCCCCACCAAGTTATTGAAAAGATGCTCCAGCCACACCCTCCAATTTTTCTAAGATAGAACTTCTGAATCCCCTGAACTGTGTGGAGGTCACTAAGTTTTGTGGGGCATTGGAAGTCGCTGCGGCCGATGGACTGAAGTTGTTCCCATTTGCCTTGGGACAGTTTCTATCAAAGGAGTGTTTTCACCTCTGGAAAGCTCCACGAGCTCCCAGCCAAACAGGCCCGCACTAACTCCCTCCTCCTCTCTCAGACTGTCCCAGGAAGGACCTCCGGGCTAGATCAGGCACAGTGACGGCTCTCTGGCTTTCTGGTCCCTTGATTATTCACCAGGCCCCACAGTTGTCTGCATTTAATGCTGTCTGTAACCTTGCCTTGGTGTCATGCCTTCGGCCCACTTTGTGCTGCCCGCACCTGCTGCCTTTGAGTGTCTCTGCACTGCGGCTGTTTTTGGATTCTCTTGTCTGTTCAGAGCTCTTCTGCACCCTCGCCCTCATGGTTTAACAGTTCTGTGGGTGGAAACCTCGCTCTAATGCTTCTCCTCTTTTAAAGACTCCGTGCATTCCCTTTGAAATGAAGCATTCCTGGATCACTGTTAGTGCTGGTGTGTGAGGCTGGCTGTGGCTGCCTGGGTGGCTCCGTTCAGGTTGTAGAGTGACTAACACTCTACCTTCTTTCTGGTAATTGAAGGGCACTTCTGTCTGCTCCAATTTCAGTTCTTCGGAAATATACTCAGTGCATCCTAGCAAGGAAGGCTTTCGATTCCACTGCCTCCTTAAGAAGCAAAAGCAGGTTGAATTTTGTAACTTCGCTGGCTGGGTGGGATCTTCTCTCTCCCCTGTTGAGGTGAAAAGCCTGGTACCAAGAAAAACACAGATGGAGCCTTCCTTGCTAGCCATGTCGTAACAATGAGCATATTTTCATGTGGTCTTTGCTGCATTTGGTTTTGTTTTTGATCTCATATTCCTTTGAGGTACAGTCCAATGAGTCGCCGAACTCCAAGCGACTTCCAGTAAGGAGCTGCCTTTCAGCTTCAGAAAATATGCACCCTAAACAAAACCAAATACTATAACCAGAAAATTGGCACAGGTAAAATTAGGGTTCCCACCCCCAAATGAAACCGGGGATTTTGAACGTGGCTCTAAGAGTTAACACTTCTGTCTGTGTGTTGTGTATGCTAGGTGAAGTTACCCTCGGTAGGACTGACTACTAGACTGTAAGTGTGTTTTATCAACGTGTGTAAGAATAAAAACTCACTTGCACGAATTGAAAAGTACAGAAATGACACTTGTGAACGTGTGAACGTTAACACTGTAGCTGATAGATCTTAAGCTGCTAATTGTTGAGAGAGAATTACATTTATGTTTTGTCTGGTCGCTGCCGATTCTCAGCAGCACTTTTACTGTACATACAAATTGAAATAAAGACCTCAGCTATTAACGAGGTGGTTGGACTCGGGTTTATTTTGCTCTTTATTTTTGCATATTCGGTTTCCGATGACAAGTTTGTCGGTCTGAAAACTTTGCACTAGTTTGTGCATGAGAAACTCTGTGAGAGTGTGTGTGTGCGTGTGTGGGTGTGTGTGTAGCCAGTGTCTTGAAACCATAACTGATAGCTGGTAGCTGTCACTGTCTCCCTGGACTGTGTACACATGGCTTCAGGCTGGCGCTTTGCCACCATTCCTTTAGGCTGGAAGATGAGACCGCCTTTGAGACCTTTGGAGGGAGTCCTCTAGAGGCAGTACCCCCCCACATTTAGCATCTGATGAGCCCAGATGGGCATAATGATCCCTGTCTGTTGTTACAAGGCTTTGTCAACGAACAAGTGTTATGAGTGTAAAAACTTACTTTGCAAAACATGTAACATGTGAAGTCCTACGTACACGAAAGAGTGATTTTCTAGCCTAGTTCCATCTATGGCTTTGTTACAGAGGTAGTAATTTCTATGGTGGCTCCTTTAATCTCTGGAGGCCTCTGGAAGTCCAGAAGCGCTCACGTTGCCTTCGACAGGATGCCAGACAGGGTCTTGAGGACTTGGTCCTTCACAGGCCCAACCTGAGCGTCGCAGTGTTTGGGCCACTCTTCTGGCTTCCCAGCTCTGTCCCTCCTATCCCGCTTGTAAAATGGAGATACCACGCTCATCTTGATCCTACCTCGGGGGCCTTGTGAAAATAAGAGCCTTGGGTGGTTGGGAGGCTGCCTGGAAGAAGGTGTGACTCAGGAGCAAAGTTAAAAATGGTTGCAACAAATGCTGAATGCCATGCTCAAGACTTGCACCATGGGTACAAGAAGGCGTTGAGAGGTGTAGTGACCCAGCCTGTGCATAAAGACAGTCATAGGCCCCCTGCTCATGTCATCCGAGCCAGTCAGCTGGTTGAGGAAAGCTGTCCAGGGTGTTTGGCCTTTTGATCCTAGAATGGAGGGAGCTTAAATCTTTTTGATATCTGGGAAGTGAAGGTATGGAAGGCTCAGAGTTCATTCCATAAATATATATATGAAATCTTCGGCGTTTGAATTCTTTTTTTGCCTTTTTTTTTTTAAGTGGAGGCACTGGGGATTGAACCCAGGACCTCGTGCATGCTGAGCACGCGCTCTACCACTGAGCTACACCCAACCCCTGGCATTAGAATTCTTAAATCCTTCAGCAGGAGTACTTAGAAAGTTTATTCAGGTCTCTGCCTTAATGAATGCCTAAACTGTCCAAAGGAATATTCTTTTAGAAGACTTCATTTCAGTAGTTAACGTGACTGTTAAAATGTACAGCAAGCCATGATGAAAATAATTGTTAACAACCACTATACCTTAGAAGTTTGTGAGGATTCGATGAGATAACTGTACGGCGCCTCACCCAGTCCCAGCTGCCATGGCCTCCACTGCAAGTGCGAGTTACAGGCCGGGAATTCCCTGAGGACAGGACTTGTCTCACTCATCCGGCTCCTGCCAGATTCTCTCACCCACGTCTCCCACTCTCACCTGATGGAGGGCCCAGCAGCCAGAATTTGGGCTGTCCCTGGCCGCTCTGGCTCTTGAGTTGGTTTGGGAAACCAAAGAAAGTGTGTGTCAAGAATACTCTGACCATAGAAACAGCAAAGGAGAGTGTCACAGCCACAGGGAAGGAAAACTGGCAAAGGGAGGCGCGAACACCGGGCCAAGGGGCTGAGAGATGACACTGGTGATGTCTTCGCCACACGCAGGGGAATTGTGTTCATGGCTCCTCAGCGCCTGGCATGGTGCAGGCACGTAGTGGGTGCTCTTTGAGAAGTGTAGTTTTTAAATTGCTACATAATCCCTATTCTGGGCCAGGCAGCGCCACTCGTTTCACTTCTGATTCTTAGAGTTGCTCTGGAAAGGAAACGGCATAATTCCCATGTTGTAGATGAAAACAAACTCAGATAGGGGTTTGGATTTTATCCTACGGGCAAGTTGTTTCACTAGTAAATGGGAAAGCACGATTTGGACTCTGAATCACACTGCTTTAAGCACTGGAAGAATTTTTTCCCTCTTACTCATTTTCAGTAGGTATCTTTCAGAACGTAAATGACACACTTCCTGCTGAAATCATTTAACCAGGTTGCCGGCCCGGAGAAGGTGACTCAGATAATTGAGAAGCACGATTCTGTTTGGCCCTGCACTAAAACAACCCAGGCTACTGTGCTTTTATTCTTTTTTTCAAAACAGCAGCTTTATTGAGGTACCATTCAGTTCACCCATTTAAAGGGTTCTACGCAGTGGTTTTCAGTATATTGACCGTTGTGCATCCAACACCCCTAATTCCAGACCGTTTTCATCACCTCCAAAATGACCCATTAGCTGTCACCCTGCTACTCCCCCAGCCCTTGGAAATCGCGAATCTACCTTCTATCAGGAGATTTGCCGTTTTGGACGTTTTCTGTAAATGGAACCATACAGGGCATGGTCCTTTGTGACTGGCTTCTTTCCCTTAGGATGCTGTCACGGTTCACCTCTGTGGTAACGTGTTTTGGTGCCTCACTCCTTTCTGCGGCTGAGTATTCCTGCGTCGTATGGATCCACCACATCTCTGTCCATCACCAGTTGATGGATATTTGGGTTGTCTCCGCTTTTTCAGCTGTCATGAATGGTGTCGCTGTGAACATTCACGTTCAAGTTTTTGAGTGAACATATGTCTCATTTCTCTTGGGTGTACACTGAGGGTGGAATTGCTGGGTAATATAGCAACTGTTTAATCTTTTGAGAAACTACCGAAAGTGGCGGAGGCTTCTTCCCTTCCTCCCAGCCGTCTCCACATCCTCACCAGCACTTGTTGTTACCTGACTTCTTCCTCACACCCCCTGTGGCTGTGATTTGCAGTTCCTTGATGACTCTCTGATTTTATCCTAATACCTCGTTTCGGAAGCTTTCCTGTCTTATGCTCCAAGCCAGGCTGTCACATTTCATTTCTGCCAATGTCCTTGCCTTACCTAAACACCTTTCACTTCCCCTCTGAAAACTGCCTTTCATCTGCTGTGCGCTACGATTCCACTTAACCCAGCTTATCAGGATTATACCCAAAGTAAGATTCAGTGAGTTCTGAATGAAGCCCCGCCAGTGAACAGGAGACGTGCTTGGACTTTGTGACCTCTGACCCAGCAGATTTGAGACTATTTCTGCTTAAAACCAAGATTTTATTTTTAAAAAAAAGAAGAAGGAAGGAAAGAAGGAAGGAAGCCTGGTCTTCTGCTCGTTGGTGACATTGGACTTGGCCCGAGTCTTCATGCAGGTGTCCCACAGTCCCACAAGCCCCTTCCTTCGAGCTTTGCCCTGACTGCTTCCCTCCTCTGCACCTTTGTGCTCTTCCCTCTTCTTGTAGTGACTACACACACACACACACACACACACACACACACCCCTGTCTGTCTGCCTGACAAGCTCTTACTCTTTTATTTAACTTTTTATTAAGGAATTTTTCAAACATAGGGCAAAAGTGAATAGTGTCATGAACCCCAATCAACAGTTACCAATTTGGGGTCAGTCTTGCTTCATCCGTACCTGCCCTCCACTCCTCTCCACTCCCCTCTCGCCCTCAAACTGGATCCTTTCGAAGTAAATACCAGATAGCGTACATTATTTGTCCTTTTTTTTCTGGGCAAGTGTCCTTTTATTATTAAGGTGAAATTCACATAACAAAACTAACCATTTTAAATTGGACAATTCCGTGGTATTTGATGCATTCACAATACTGTGCAACCACTGCCTCCGTCTGGTTTTGAAACAGTTTCGTCGCTCCCCCAACCCCACTCCAGCCACCATTCCGGGCTGTCTCTGTGATTTACCTATGCCAGATGCTTCACGTAAATGGAATCATCCAAAACATGAACGTTCGTCTGGCTTCCTTCACTCAGCAGAGTGCTTTCAGCGTTCACCCCCGTTGCAGCGTGGCCTTTCATTCCTCTCCGCGGCCGAACGGCACCTACTGTGGGGCTCGGGCGCGTTCCCGTCCACCCACTCACTCCCGATGGCCGTGTGGGCTGTCTCCACCCTTTGGGCGCAATGAGTGGCGCTGCTGTGACTGTGGGTGTGCATGCACTTGTTTGAGGCCCCGTTTTCCGTTCTTTGGGGTGCACAGCTGGGAGTGGCCTTGCTGGGTGAGGTGGCAGTTCTGTGGTAACCTTCTGGGGAGTTAAGAGCCTCTTCCCTGTGACGTCCCCACGGACACTCAGGTGACCCTGGCTCTGCTCCGTCCCTGTCCCCACACCTGCCTCACTGATGGACCCCTTGGTTTATGTGTGGTTTGACCACACCACATCCCTTCCTCTGCTAACTGAGCCCTTTTTCAGGAGACACTTTCCCCCATTCTCGCTCCCCATCGTTCACGACCCGATCCCACGATCCTGGCTCTGGAGACGGACAGGTGAGCCAAGTCAGGCCGGAGCCTCTCCCGGGGCTCTCGCTGGCTGTGTTGGGAAAGAGGGACTCTTCTCCCTCAGGCTGCTTCCTACGAGGACGCGGCCCCCAGAGCTGCCAGGAGCACAGCCTGCCCAGGCATGAAGTCAAGAGGGAGGGAGGCAAAGCCAAGACATGGGCAAGAGGGGCAGGTTCCTGACGAACCAGTTCGACTCCTAGATGCAGCCATGCTTGAAGCCAGTTTCATCTCTTAAACCTCCCAGGGTGATGAGCCAGTGAATTCCCTTCATTGCCAAAGCTGGTTTGATTGGGTTTATTACTTGCAGCCAGGAGACCTGTGTGTTGGTGGACTCGTCAGGGATGGTCAGCTGACACCCTCCCTTCCAGGACCACACCTGCCCTCTGTCCAGCCAGGCTGTCTGTGCGGGCATGGCTGTGTTCTCACAGTCTGTCCCAGAGCGAGGGTCAGTCCTAGCTCCTAGGTCTTAGGAGAGGTAAGTGTGAAGCTCATGAGAGCTATTGGCAGAGACCCCAGGCAGGCACAGAGCGCGCCCTCCGGCACCACGGGCCCCGGCTGCTCCTGCAGCCCATCCTCGCCGAGCTGTGATTGGGTGAGACCTGCTGGGGTACCACGAACTAATCCCCACTTGGGGGCCAATCTAATTCAGGTTGTATTTCCGTAATATGCCCAGTCATGTGTCCCACACAAGCTCCTTAAGATGCACACTGCTTCTTACCCACTTTTGCGTCCTTCACCCCGCATGGACACAAAGCTGACTATGTCAAGTGCTTGTACGCCCGGGGGCCACGCTAAGTTGTCTTGTGTGTGTCTTGTTTAATCCTCCCAGTCTCCCCACGAGATGCCAGTAGGTGGAACTATGTGAAATTTCCAATACTCAACTGATTTGAGCTATAAAAACAGCAGTTCCGTCTGGCCCAGTGTAATATGAACGGCTCTTTGCTGATGAGTCCAGAGAGGCTGGGGTCTTGCCGGAGGTGAGCCAGGTAGAAAGTGGCGGAGTTGACAGGCAAGGGGAGGCCTTGACTTTTGGATGGTGTGGGTGAGCGAGAGAGGGAGATGGGGCAGCAGAGGCTCGGAGCAGAGCCTCCGACCCTGCCCGTCTGCCCCCTGGCTGTCGGGCCATGAGAGCAGGCGTGGGGCTGCAGCAGACGCCCCAGGCCCGGCCAACTTGCTGCGGCTCCCGGGAGGCCTTCCAGGGGCTCCAGACCGGCCCCAGCTGGGCAGCAGTGTGCCCACCACCCGGAACCCCGACGCCTGGACAGGACGAGGCTGGGTTTGTGCTGGAAAGCCCTGCTGCTTGGGCAGGAGGGGCGGCGTGCCTCTGGGGCAGGTCTCTGCGGAGTCCCCCAGACGGCCTCTGCCCAGGCCCGGTGACCTCAGGCACATCACGCCACCTCTCACTGTCTCGTCAACTCAGCTGAAGGGCAGGGGTGACACTAGCACCGGTCTCAGGAGGCTGTTAGGAGGGTGTCCCGAGCTAACCCTTGTCTGGGACCTAGAGCAGCACCTGGCGGGCAGGAAACGCTCGGGGACCGCAGACCAGGGATGCTCTTAGCAGAAGCCCTGTGCCCTGTGTCCCCTCCGCTGCGTATGACAGAATGCCGCCACTCCCGCAACTGCTGTCACCTCCTTACCTTCACACAGGCTGTTCTCACTGCCCTTCCCTCCGTCTGTCTCAGGAAACTTCTATTCTTCCTTCAAAGAGCAGCTCTTCTCCGAAGTCTCCCGACAGCCCTCCTCCCATCTCCGCCTCCCCCAGGCAGACGGTCTGCTCTGCCTTCTCTGTGTGTCCACCCCAGCCCTGCCCGACTGTGAGGGGAGCTGGGGGACGGGTTTCTCTCCTCAGGGACCTCAGACTGTCAGTGGCTTCAGGGGTGAAACAACCAGTGATTGAGACTAATCTCCCAGTTATGGGACAAGAACCCAGAGGAAGTTGAGTCTGGAGGGAGGCCAGCGTGCAGGGGCCGGGGGGTTCCTGCACTTCAGACCCGGCTCCCTGGGTCCACCCATCGGAGAGCTGCAAACAGTTTTGCTAGTGGGCCTCCCGAAAGAATTCGGGGACACTGCACCCTCTGACACTTTTTTAAATTGACATCGATAATATTAAAGCTTAAATGGATGCAAAGGATGTAACTTCCAGGATATTTTAAATATTGTAAGCCCTTCCATCACTCTCTGTACTACATGCAGTGACTCTAAAGTAAAGAGCGCAGTGATGGGAGACCCACCGCCACCCATAGAAACAGCACACAAACAAGCTCCTCTGTGAAGTTCTCCCCTTACTTTTTCTCTTTGAAACGTCTTCAGTTCCACGCTCCCCACAAAGCTGTAGCCTAATGTAAGGCTCTTACTGATCACACCGTCTTCTCTGCAGCAAAAACTACAGATGGAAACTGAAGTTTTAAAAATTATAAATTTTCTGTGATCTTAAGTCACTAAGTGTTAAAATGTTATTCTGGAAAGGTATCATCACAAATATTATTTGTATGCAGTTGGTCAAAACAATGTAAATATACTACAACTGTTGTGGACACTGATGGAACAAAATGTTATTAGAATGCATTTTTAAATGAGTTGATTGGATTTTCCCCATTTTGTGTACTAGTGGATAAATATTCCTTCTTTCTTTCTTTTTTTTTTTTTTTTAACTTTTTTTTTGTGGGGTGGGATAGTTTGGTTTGTTTGTTTATCTCTAGAGGCAGTCCTGGGGATTGAACCCAGGACTTCTAGACACTAAGCATGTACTCTCCCAGTTGAGCTACACCTTCCCCCCAGTATTCCTTATTTCTATGATGAGACTGTGTTCAGCTTCATCTCGTCCTCATTATCACTATTACAGGTATAAGTGCTCAGAAATCTTGTCAAATAAGCAAAGGAAAGAAGGGGGGGAATTTTGCAGCAATGTCACTCAATGATTTTAACTCCCTTTGAGGTTTATGCCCAAAATCAAAGTTATCCATCATCAAGAGTTATTTTTTGCAACTGGGTGACAGGTAAATGAGGGTTGCTTATACTATTTGTGTATGTTTCCATTTTTCTTGATAAAAGTTAAAGAAATTATGTTTAATCTCTATTAGCCGACAAAAGGATTGGGCCCTCCTGGGATTTTGCTGCAGGCAGGGGTTTATCTGCCAGCACCTGGAGTCCTAGAGCCCTGCTTCCGCTCCAGACCCAGAGCAGGACTCCCAGCTGGCCTTTTGTTGGCATTTGCTCGTTGGGGGCATTTGCCTTTCTCTTCCAAAGCAAGAAGCTGCTTTCTCAAGGAATCAGTGCCCCACTGGAAGACTGCAGTAGGGAACTGGGAGAGACCCCTTGGCCAAGCACTTGGAGATGTGGGTCAGGCCAGGAAGAATGAATGAAAGATTCCATATCAGAATGCAGGTGCATTCTTTGCCTCGTCCGGCCTCTCCCACACCCCCTGCCTATAGCCTGACACCTTTCAGGAGAGAAGACCTGGATGGGACCTTCCCAGCCAGAGTCATGCAGTTAAGAACGGCGAGGCTAGAACTCTTTACAGCCATCTTTTCCAATGACTGGGAAGCCCTGGAAAGCTTAGTGAATAAAAATTTTTTTCACTTTAAAAAATATATATATATTTACTGAAGTACAGTTAGTTTACAATAAATTTCAATTAAAATATAAATGAACAACTAAATGTGATCCTGGAGTGGATCCCGGATTTGGGATGGGGGCGGGGGTGATGCTATAAAAGACCTCGTTGGTACAATTGGCAATATTTGAATAAGATGTTGCAGATCGCATCATGATTAAACCTTCTGATCTTGAAAACTCCACTGCAGTTGTGCAATAGAATGTCCTTGTTCTTGGGAAACACTCACTGAAGTATTTCGGGTTCAAAGGGCATCATGTCTGCAACTCACTCTCCTAATGCTTGGAGAGGGACTTGAATATGCAGAGAAGGGGTCAGAATGCTAAAACTTGGTGAATCTGGATTAAGAACGGGGTCCAAGTGGGAGGGTACAGCTCAAGCGGTAGAGCTCCTGCTTAACAAGCACAGGTCCTGGGTTCAGTCCCTGGTACCTCCTCCAACAATAAATAAGTAAGTCTAATTACCTCCTCCCGCAAAAAAAAAAGAAAAAAAAAGAAATAAAAAAGGGGTTCAAGGGTTTTCTGTACTGTTCTCACAGTTTTTCTGTAATTTTGAAATTATTTCGAAGCACTCTCTGGTCTCTGCCGCCGCCTGGTGGCCGCTGCAGGGAGCGCACCTTCTGCATTGGAGACCTTTAAACTCCCCGCCTCGGGCAGCAGCTCCCGACGTCCCTCTGTCCAGCTCCCGGTGGACTAGAGCCTCCCGCCCAGGGCGTCTCCGGCTGTGCGGGTTTGATTTTCCCTTTATAGGTCCGCCTGAGTCTGTGAGCCTCTGCAGGCGCATTTCCCGTGCAAACAAGGTGAAGTCGCATTGTCCTTGGTTTGAGAAAGGTCCGAATTTCAGAGCTTCCAAACCCGGACGCTTTCTACAACTCGGGAAACAGGCCCGGAGAGGGCAAACGAGCATGGCTAGAACTCAAGCCTTCGCGACTCCTTTTTTCTCAGCAAGCTGCTGGCCCAAGCCCCGCCGTCTCTGGATTTGACTCCCAGATGCGGCCTCTCCCCTTAAGTCTGGGCTTCCACAAGGCCGCTCTCTGACCTCACCTCCCACCCACCACGGGTCTCCACCTGCTGGCCTCAAACCCATGCAGCACCTTCTGGTCTCCAGGCCTTTGTCCACGCGGCCCCTCTGCCCCGACTCCCCCCAGGGCTGCCTCTACCTCCCGTGCTCTCTGCTAGCACATCACCTGCCCAGAGCCTCGGGCTACCACCTAGTACCGGAGCCCTCTTCCCTGGTCTCCTCATTTGTGCAAAGGTACAGTCACTTATTTGTCGTGGCTTGGGACTCTCCGCTGTGGACAGGCCCCTGTCTGTCCTGTTTCCCGGTGTGTCCCCAGTGCCTGGTGCACTGCGGGGTCACTGGCAAGGGCTGGAATGTTTGTCCCGTCTCCTTGATTCCCGTTTTGCGTCCACGTGATCATCGGCTAGCGAGTGCCCCACCCCCACCCCGCCGCCAGCGGCGTCTGTGGTTTCTGACGGGCTCAAAGCCCCAAGGGGGAAAAGAGATGGCACAAGTGACCCTGGCCTCTGGGGACTGCGTGCTGGCCGGAACCAACACCCTGGGGAGGGAGCGGCGCGGCGGGCTAGGCTCCACCGCGCGACTCAGCGACCCCAGCCCCGCCCCGGGGAGGGTCCCACCAGGGGACAATGCGGGGCGGGGCTGGAGCGGACGTGCAGACAATGGCCCCCAGCCCACCCCGCGCGCCGCTTCCGGCCTTACCCTGCCTGGGCGGCCGGGACGCGGGCCACTGGCGCGGCTTCGGGCCCCGCACGCCCCGGGCCTGGACCGGACCAGGCAGCGCCCCCGTGCGGAGCAGGGGCGCCTCGCCTCGCCTGGGCCCCCCACTGCGGCCCCCAAGGGGCTAGGGGCCCACCTTCACCCCGCAGGCGGCCTGGCAAGGGGAGTGGCGGCTTTTAAAAACTTTCATTTTTCCAATTGAGGTATAATTTACACGGAGGGTAGTGGGCGGATCTCAAATATGTAAAGTTTGATGAATTTTTACACGTTTATACCCTGTAACCAACTCTCAGAACAAGACAGGACATTCCCAGCTACCCAGGAAGTTCCCTGGTGCCCCTTCCCAGTCTATGCCTGCCCTTGGCAACCTGGCCTTGTCCAGAATGTGGCAGAACTGGGCTCTTACAGCGTGGAGACTTCTGAATCCGGCTTTGAGATCCACCCATGGTGTGCATTGTCGGTAGCTCATTGCTTTTGGTTATATCGTGTGGCTGCACTGTCATCTGTTCATTTGTTCCCCAGGTGTGGGACATTCAGGTTTTTTCTGGCTTGGGGCAGTTACAGAGCTGCTACTGTGAACACCTGTGCGCAGGTTTCTGTGTGACGTGCGTCCTGATTTCATGCCAATACCCAGGAGTGGGGCTGCTGGGTTGTCTGAGTCTCCATTTGACTTTTTAAGAAACTACTAAATGGTTCTCCAGAGTGGCTGCCTCGTTTCACACACACAAATACCACCCCGCCCTACTCCCAGCCTTGTATACAGTTCCTGTCACTCGGTGTCCTTCTCAACACTTGTCATTGTCAGTCTTAAACTTCAGCCACTGGAGTGGGCATGGAGTTGTCTCCAGAGAGTGTTTATTGACTGAATAAGTGAGCAAACGCCCAGAGCAGCCCCAGTAGTCTCACGGCCTCTCCTCATCCTGCTTCTAGACAGTATTTAGGCGCAGGGAGGGGTCCTGGGGCCAGAGTCGGCCCACGTGCACATGCTTGGGTGCCCACATGCCGCTCCCCATGCATCCCCAAGACTGAGCTGTCATGAACCTTCCTGAGCTCAGGTCCTTCCCAGATGCTCAGCCCCCGAGGGAAGGAGCTGGCACTGAGTCCCCAGGTCAAAGGGATGGGGCTGGGTTTCAGCCTGGATCCTACCTGCTCCACCGTCCGAGGCGAGGAGCCTGTCTTAGTCCGCCGGGGGCTGCTGTCACAGGATACCTAGACTGGTTCATAAGCAGCGGATATTTGCTTCTCATGGTTCTGGAGGCTGAAAAGTAACAGCAGATCTGGTGCCTGGTGAGAGCCTGCTGCCTCATTCACACTCCACGTGCCTTCCCACTGCAGGAGGGACAAGGGCGTTCTCTGGGGTCTCTTTCATAAGGGCACTAATCCTATTCACCAGGGCTCCACCTTCATGACCTAATCACCCCAGAGTCCCGCCTCCTAATGCAATCACTTTGTAGGTTAGGATTTAACATAGGAGTTTGGGGGCATGCATTTGGTCTTTGGCAGAGACTCTGGAAGAATTGCTGAAAGACAAATGAGGAAAAAGGGGAGTGAACACAGGTGCTGTGTTTGGAAGCCAAGGATGTGGGAGGGAGGCAGCAGCCCATGCAGCTGGCAAGTGGGTAGGTCTCAGGGCTGGACCACTGGGGGCTGCCACCTGAGTCTGCGGGGCCCCTGGAGGCCCAGCTCTGCCTCTGAAGCCCCTTGTGATCTGTGTTTTGGGAGATGGGGAGTTAGTGCTGGGAGGGGCCTGCCTCCTGTCTTCAACAAAGCTTCATTGCACGTCTCCTGTGTGCCAGGCACCATCTGGCATGGAGCACCAGCCCCTCCCCTGGTGGAGGTCCGAGGCTGGCAGGAGAAATGGCTGGCAGCCCCCAAGGAGCACTTGGGTCCGGGAGGATCTCTTTTAAGGCGGACATTTGAGCAGGGACTCGAGTGATAAGAAGGTGGCAGCCCTGGGGGAAGGGCATAACGGCAGAGGGCAAACAAGCCAAGGCCAAGTCCAGGAGCAGAGAGCAAAGGGGCCAAGAGGAGAAGCAGAGGTTGGCCAGGGCAACAGGATCTGATGGTGTCGTAGCTGCTCTGGCCGCCACAGCAAAGCACCGCAGCTCAACGACAGAAATTTCTTTGCTCGAAGTTCTGGAGGCCAGAAGTCCACGATCAGGTGTTGCCGGGTTTGGTTTCTCCTGAGGCCTCTCTCGCTGGCCTGCAGGTGGCCCCCTTCTCTCTGTGTCCTCACAAGGTCTTTCCTCTGTCTGTGCCCTGGTCTCTTCTCCTGAGGATACTGTTGGAATGGGGCCCACCCACAGGGCCTCATTTTAACTTAATCACTTCTTGAAAAGCCCAGTCTCCCCATACAGTCACATTCCAAGGTACTGGCGAATGGGACTTCAATATGTGAATTTGGGGGACACAGTTCAGCCCATAGCAGATGGCTTTTGCTCTTAGGGGGCGCCTGGGTGAGTGTTGAGCCAGAAGAGACAAGATCTGATTTGCGTGTTAATAGGATCCCTCTGGCGCCAAGGCCAGAGAAGAATAGACTGCTGGGGCAAGCGGCGCCCAGTGAGGAAGCTGCTGGAAAGGCCCGGGCAGGCGGGAAGCTGGGGGCTGGACCTGGGTAGGGGGGAGGCAGGGAGTGGGGTCAGACTCTTGCTCTGTCTGGGAGGTGGGGCCTCTGGGTTGCTCAATGGAATGATTTGGGGGTGAGGGAGGAGATGAGGGGGTTGGGGCCTGGGCCCTGCCCTGGCTGAGGGAGGCACCAGCATGATTCCTTATCCGCTAAGTGCCTACTGTGTGCAGCCCTGCCCCTGCGGGCCAGGCAGGCCCGGCCACGGGGTGTGCTGACTCGGGCCTTCTGCTCCTCCAGCCCTTCCTCCAAACTCCTGGCGGCAGAGCCTGACCCCCACTTGGACAAACATCTTGTGGCCATTTCCGCCTCGCCTGCCCGGAGCCCCAGCCTGGCCTGAACAAACACCCGGGACCTGTGCTTCCGGCCTCAGCTCTGGGAAAAGCCCAACCAGGAGCTGTTGAGGTCAAGCCTGGAGGGAAGCGGGAAGGAGGCACCCAGATCCCGGCATGGGGTCCACCCGCCGCCTCGGGGCCTCCTGCTGCTTCAGCGCTGGGCTTCAGTGTCCCGTCCGGAAAATGGGCCTCATCTCATCCCCTCTGAGGGCTGTCAGGAGGCGGGAAGTGCGCCTAGGCCTGGCGCCAAGGGGTGACACTGCCCACGGGGTTGTGAGAGGCTTTGGCGGGGAGGCTCCAAGGGACTAGAAGGGGCCAGATTTTATCTCCCCTCCCATGGCCTCCCCACTCTTTCCCATTTTCTGGATAGTGTCTCATGGGGCCGCACCTCCAGTCCCGTTCCCGTCGCTGCAGGGCCTCCCGGGTCCCTGTCAGAGACTAGAAGCCAGGCCAGGGGTGTGGGGGGTGGGCAGGACTGGACTCTCCTGGCAATGCAAAGTGTGTAAAAATGGTTGTTGTGAAGAGTGAGCTCCCCGTCCCTGGATGTGTGAGCAGAGGCAGGGAGGTGACCTTGCTAACACTTCCTCCCCATTAACTGCTCCCAGTGCCCTGTGAACTGTGGCAAGTGGGTGGGCAAGCCAGAGGTTTCCCGGGTCACAAAGATCCAGACTGAAATCCCAGCTCTGCTGTGTGACCAGCCCCCCACCCCCAGTACGGATGTGAAGGGGACACTGCTTGGGGACTGAGACAAATGATGAGGTCCGGGCACCAGCACCCCTAGCACTCAGGGAGGGGCGGTGTGGGCGCGCACAGAGGTATGTGTCTGCTCCATGGCCCCAGGGCACCAGATCTCCTGTCTGGTCCACCACTCAACCCCCTACTTGAACATTTTGCCAGATAAAGCCTCCCCCAGCTGGGGTTTGATTTTGATTTTGTTTTTGTTTTTCAGGCAGGATCTGCGAGCGGAAACAATGGAATTAATGTGTGTGAGATTTTTTTTCCCCCCTCTTTGGAGCAGTTTCTCCTCATCTGAGAGCTATGGGGTTGGAGTCCCACCTCCTGTTCCGGGCTTTGGAGGAGCCACCCGGAGAGGATGCGCGTGGGTGGGGGAGGTCAGGGAGGAGAGATCTGGGTGGGGAGGTGAGAGGGAAGGGCCAGGAAGGGCCAACAGTTGGGAAAAATGTGATGTGCTCCTTCCAGCCTCTGGGTCTTTGCACAGGCTGTCCCCTCTCAACCCCTGCCCCCATTGGTAGCCCCACTGAGATCAAGCGTTGTCTCTCCAGGAAGCCCTCCCCTGACCTCCCCTGCCAGGGCTAAACTGGTATCAGCACCTTTCTGCTCTCATTAATCTACACTCCATCTTCCACTGTGGGCTGGTCTTGTTGATTTACAGCCCTCTTCTCTGCACCACTATGGTCCTCACTGTCTGCTCGGGGATCTTGATCTGGGAGGGAGAAGGTAATTGGGGAGAAAGCAGAGGGGGAGTCGGACTCAGATGGGAGGCCACAGGGTCGGGGTAAGGCGTACAGGCACAGAGTGGGTATGGATGGGACAGGGCACAAGGGCTGGACTCCGACGACCCTGGCTATGTCACTTCGGGCAGTGAGTTCTCCCTGAGCCTCAGTTTCCTTCTCCGTAAAATGGGGATAACAGCACCACCTGGCGGAACTAACTTGAACTGCCCAAGGGCAAGGCCCAGGAGGCGCCCGGCAGGTGCTTCAACCAGCCCAGCGAGGGCGGGAGCTGGGGTTGGTGCCGAGGTGGTCTGATGTCTTGGCTAGGAGGCTGCAGGCCTTGGAGGCGACAGCGGAGCCCCAGACCCATAATTCACAGCAGCCCACTCAGCTACTGGTGCTAAAAATAGTGCGACCACCCCCCTCCTGCCTTCTCCCGGTATCCTCTGCGAGGGGGCCAAGGGTCCTGCAAATGGAAGTGAATTATGGGCGAGAGGGCGTCTCAAAACTACCGTAAATCACGCTGTGACTGTAGCATTTAAGAGGCTTTTCTGAGGCTCCTCACTTAACCTCTCGGCCCCTCCCCCAATCACGCGGAGACAGCGCTGGGTGGGCACGAGGGGATCCAAAGGGTCAGGGCTCCGGCTCCCCGTGCCCAAGCCCCAGTGGTGGCCTTGAGGTCCAGTGACGAGAAAGGGATGGGAATGGGGACACAGGAGGCAGAGGAACGCACCTCCGGGCCAGATAAACTGCGCGGCCCGTCACTTACGCATGTGCGTGGAGCGGAGACCGCCCGACGTCTGTCCGTCCGTCCAATAGCAGCCCCGTGCGCGCACGCGCCCCGCGCGCTGGCTCCGCCCAGAGTCAATGCTCCATGGCGGCCGGAGAAACTGAGGCACAAAGCAGGGCTTGACTCAGCAAGTCGCGGAGCTGGCGCTCCACCAGTGCTGACTTTCAGAGGGGTCTGCGGACCACCCAGGTGAGTCCAGCCCTGGAAGTTGTGTCTGACGGGAGGGTCTGGGGTGGGCAGTCCTGCTGGCCCTTCTTGGGTGGGTGACCCCGGCCAGGTGGCCAGCTGTTCTGAGCCTCCGTCACTCCACTGCAGTGGAGCTGAGTCTGTCCCTCTGGGCCATGGGGCGGCGACAGGTCCGGGGCAGGGCTGAGGCAATCTGAGTGCCCCTCACCTCCAGGCCCCGCGGCCCCACCACCCTTCCCTTTATAAGTGCACCTGTGCTTTTGGCCTCTGATTCCCAGCAAATATCGACCAGCACCCACATCCCCCAACCCCATAGCACTTGTCCTGTGCTTATTTTTAACACCAATAATACACATTCTTTGATGAAACTTAGAAAATTTCGAAAGAAAATTTTCAACCCCCCACCCCTACCCAGAGGTCATAACCCAGAAAAGCATCCTGATCCTGCCTCTCCCTGACTCTGTGACCCCGGAGGCACACCCTCAGTGGCAGGGCCTCAGATGCCCATGGGTAGCTGCTCGGTGCGTCCAAGCCCAGGTGCTGGGGCTGGCGCTCAGGCCATGGAAGCCCTTGTTTCCTTTAGGGGCAGCGGGTGCCCAACTCTGCCTATGGCGTGGAGAGGGAAGTGAGAATGGAAGGGCAGGGATGGGGGTGATGTGGGTCCAGCTGAGGAAGTGAAAGTTCGCCTGAGCACCCCCCACCGCTGTCAGGGGTGACCACAGCGGGCCAACACAGCCCCTTGTCCCAGATGGACGTTCACAGGTGGTGCCCTGGCCAAACCATCCTTGGGGTCCCTGGATGTAAGGTGGAAGGGGTCCCCTGGTCCCCAGCCCAGGGAGCCCCAGCTTAGGGGACCATCCCAGCCTCAGACGCCTGACTTTGACTCTTTGACTCTGGCCTGGGCAGTCAGGCCTCTTGAATGAGGATGGGGAAATTGGGGCCAGGGGCAGGGGACTTGCTTGGTCCTGTTTTCAGGTAGAGACTGAAATGGGACTAAAATCCAGCCAGGGCCTCAGACACCTGCCCCAGACATTCTTGGTGGCTGCCTCCGGGCCAGTGCTGGTGTCCCCTGAGTCTCCTGTACCCTCTGAGAGATCCATGGTCACACAGAGCTGGGTTCAAGTCCCACGCTATCCTGTCTGTTTACGTGGCCTTGGCAAGTCCCTGCCTCTCTTTGGCCTTCTGTAAAGTGGGCCCGTAGACCCTGTGCTCGCGGGGCCGGGGGAGGCGCAGTAAATGAGATAAGTGCAGGCCCTGGGCTGGCCCAGGATGGCTGTCGGTTGGGTTGGGGGGTTTTGGTATGTGGCCGCTCCACCGACCCCAGGTGTGGTGGGACAATGGGCTGGTGGCCGCATCTGTGCTGACCTCATCTGCTTCCGCTGGGGCCCCTCAGGGCCGCCTGTTTTGCTGGGGAGAGGGTCTCTCCTCCTATCCTCTTCCTCCAGGCCTCCTTCCTGCTTCCCGAGGTGCGGCCGGCCCTTCCGTCCGGGCGCTCATCAATCGCACCCGAGGTGCGGAGCGTCTGGCCGGCCTTCTTGGCCATGACTCACTTCCTGTTTCCCGGAGCTGGAAATAGCTTCCCCTGGACGCTGGGCAGGCGCTGGGGGCTCCCTCCCTGGGCAGCCGTTCAGCGTCTCTGCCGTGCACCCACCACTAAGTCTGTGTTCTGTTGGACGCCACACCAGCCCGAGGGCTTGTTCAGTGCTCACTTAGGGATAAGAGCACCTCCTGGGGGTCTCACCCTGGGGCAGCAGCAGTGGACAGGCAGATGGGGACCTGCCCTTGGGTGTCTGCAGACATTAACCAAAGAATGCCCCAACTAGGGTGCCCACAGCCCTGTGCAGGGAGGGTGCGGGGTCTCAGAGGCTGTGGACGAGGCAGAAGGGACAAGACTTTACCCCAAGAGCATTTGCAGGGTTTCAAGTTTTAGGAAAACAGCATGAACAGCTTTGCAATTTGAAAATGTCCCTCAGGCTGTTTCAAGGAGAAGTGATTCCAGGAGAGGCAGGAGGGGGTGAGGCTCGGACCGATGAAGTTGTCTTAGACCGATGAGAGGTGACTGGGGGTGGCCTCTGGATGGGTAGGAGGAGGGGATGGGGTGTCCGGGCGCCTCCGGGGTTCTTTGAGTGCAGCGCGGTGGAGGACTGGGCTCCGTCAGGCCATGCCACGCATTCAGTCCGCGACTTTGGTCACTTAACTCTGCCACGCCTTCCTTCCCACCTGCAAAATGTGTGTAATAAAAAGGGCCTCCCTCGCAGGTTGTCACTGTGAGGAATAAACACCATAATCCCTGTGAGGCTCTGGGAACAGTGCTCCCTGGAAGCCTCAATAAACATTAGCTGCTTTTATTCCAAAAGGCTTTTTCTGCCTTGTAGGTCTTGACCTGCTGTGTGCCAGGGGCTGTGAGGGGGTCCCAGAGTGCAGCTGCTCCCCCGTTTTGCAGATGGGGAAGCAGGCGGGGGAGAGGAGGGCTCTGCCTGAGGTCCCACAGTTGGGAAGTGGGGAGGCAGGAAGGCCCCCCTAGCCTCCCATGCTGCGTGGGGACCCCAAAGTGCCCCTCCCCTGCCTGTGGCCCTGAGCTAGGGGAATGGAGGTGACACTGGTGCCACTGTCCTGTGACTTTCAACCCAGCCAAGTCACATCCTCATGGGAAAAGCTGTATTTTAGACTCACAAACCGTCCCCAGGGCAGGCGAGGGGTATCAACCTTCCTTGGCGGGTGGGTGAGAGCAGGTGGGGACATTAGCAGGAGGGGAGGGGAGCTGTATGGAGTGGTAACAGCCAAGAAAGTGATGGGAGAACATTGTTCGCCTCTCTCATTCATTCATTCATTCACCCACCCTCATGAGCTGCTTTGTGTCCAACCTTCTGCCTGGTGATTTGAGGGACGCAGGTACCCCCACAACAAGATGCAGCTCCTGAGATGCACCCTGGCTGGTAGGGAAGCCAGAGCAAAGACACATCGTCACCAAATGTAGTTGCGCTGATGGTGGCAGCCTGGGGTCCTGGGAGCCCCCTTCCAGCCTGGGAGATCAGGGAAGGCTGCCTGGAAGAAGAGAGGCCAAAACTGAGTCTTGGAGACACCCTGGGGACTTAGCCAGGGGGACAGAGTCGGGAGGGAAGTTCAGCGCATGGTGAGACTTAATCTGCACACTGGGACCTCTGGGACTGCTGGGCCTTTGGGACACAGGTTCCAGATAGGGGTGGGGGAAGCCTGCGGGGAAGTACGGGCGAGGAACAGTGGTTCATCCTGAGACTCCGGCTGTGGTCAGTGGACGCTGCTCTTGAGTAAGCTGAGGGATGGCGTCACCCAAAAGTCCCTAAAGAACTAGTTCCAAGTTCCTCAACAGAAGGGACTTTGGCTCGGCTGAGTAATTACTCACAGGCTGGCCTGCCCAAGGTTAAGGGCTGGACCATCCAAGGCCAGAGGCAAGACCATCCAAGGCCAGAGCCTGGGCCACTCAAGGTCAGAGGCTAGACAACCCAAGGCCAGGCTGAACCCTACAAAGCAGAGATCCGGCTATTGAAGGCTGATTGTAAAAATCAGTTTCAGGAGGAAACCCTCTAGCAGCGCTGGGGGCAGGAGCACCAGGATCCCAGTGTGAGCCACACGTGGCCCTGGCAGCCCTCATGACATCCCTCAGCTCAGCCTGTCACACACAGACCTTTGCCTGTACCTCCTCCCCGATGTGCACCCAGACCAGCATCCTGTGCACCTGACCCCGACGTGCACACAAACACGGTGCGCACAGCCCCCCCACCCCGCTGTGGGGAAGCTCATGACTCAGGCGGCCCTGTGGGGCCCCTGCGGCCTCGCCTCTCCCGGCTGCGGGCCCAGCCCCACCTTCCCCGGGCAGCTGTCTGTGAGAAGGCCCTGCCCCCTCAGAGCCGTGGGCCAGGGTGCTGCGCTCCCCACCTGCCAGCGTGCAGACAGGGCAGACTCTGCACCCAGTGACCAGGGAGGCCCCTGTGGCCAAGAGAGGCCCTTTGAACGTAACACCTCCGAGAGCCCCCACCGATCTGCTGGTCCCCCGCTGCTCTCTGACTCTGAAAGAGGAACCCCTGGTTGGTGAAGCCCGAGGCCTCGGAGCTCCCTCCCCTCACCCCATTGCACAGCCTGGTCCCCACCTTTGGCTGTCTCCCTCCCCAACCTCTGCCTCCCCCAGTCAGGCCCCTGCTGTCACCTCCCTGGGCATCTGCAGAAGCACCCTCCCGGGCCTCCCTCAGTCATTCTCCTCCTTCCCCACTCCATCTGGGAGCCATCTCCTGCCTCCTGGACTCACGGCAGCCAGAGGCTCCCCCAGCGCTGCCCAGCCCTCCAGCCCCGGCAGAGCCCCCTCACCTCTGTGTCCTGCCCCTCCAGGGCCCGCGGGCTGCTCCCTCCAGCCTTTGTCCTTGTCCCCTTGCGGGACAGCTCTCCCTGCAGCATCCTGCAGATCTCACTTACAGCTCACTGCCTCAGGGAAGCCCTTGTGGACCCCAACATGGGCTAAAGCTCCCTGTGAGAAACCCTCCGGAACCGCTTGGTATCACCTTTCGTAGGACCTGCGGCCTTTGCGGTTATGTAATTATATGAGTTACTTGATGGAAGACTGTCTCCCCTATGAGGCTGGGCTGAGGATGCGGACCATGCCTGTAGGGCTCCCATAATGTCCCCCATACCTGGCACATAGCAGGTGCTTGGTCAGTGGTTGTTGAATGAAGGAAGACCTCTGTCCTAGCATTTTATTCACCCAGGAGAGGGCAGGACCCTCAGAACTACCCAGGGAATCGGGTGTGAGGGGTCACCCTGAGGGCCAGTGGGTCTCCCAGGCTGAAGTGCACAGAGCAGGATGGCCTGCTGTGGCCTGGTTTTGTGAAGCTGGGCGGTCAGTGTGGCCATGTGGACAAAACAGGGGTCAGAGAGGCCCCTTTGGGAGAGTCTGTCTGGCATTGCCCAGGAAGGGGTCTCCAGCAGCAGAGTGACCATCCTGTCTGCCCGGCAGATGTCCTGGGGTGGTGATACAGCCATCCATCCATCCCAGCATTTAGGGATAGTGACTGTGTCCCATGCTGGAAGACCTCCCAGGCCACTGGGGAGGACAAACGCCCTCGTACTGTGTGGTAAGCAGTTTGATGGGAGGAGCTCCTAATACTGCTTCAGGGCTCAAGGAAGTCTTCTCAGAAGAAGGGCCATTTAGACTAGGCCTTGAGGGATGCCTAGGAGTTCACTAGAAAAGACTTTCCGGAGGAGGTGACATTTGGGCTGGGCCTTGAGGGGGTGCATGCAAGTTGACCTAGAAAACAAGAGAGGAAACACATCTTCTCCGGATGCTGAGTTCTCTTTAGGGACTCCTGTCCGCCACACAGCTGGTGAGATCTGGGCCCTGCTCATCCACGCCAGACTCTTGCATACACCTTGTGTGTGCCTGAATGGGAGGGAGCATCTCGTTGCCCTGTCCTGGAGCCGTGAGGTTCATCCAGTTGTTGTGTGCGCTCACCTGGAGTGGGAGGGATCTCAGAATCGGTTCAGTTCCAGGCCAGGTCTAGGGAGCACCTACTAAGCGCTGGACTCCAGGGAGCCACTGAGGAAAAGACCCAGTGCTGCCCTGAGCAGAGACCGGACATCACTGGCCAACTCTCCTCCGCGGGCAGATGCATCATCCCATTTTCCAGAAGAGAAAACTGAAGCCCAGAGGATGATGTAGTCTAGAGGGGGCAAAAGGGTCCTGAGATGAGGCCCTGGCTGCAGAGGGAGGAGGATGGGACAGAGAGAAGAGCTGCCCCTGTGGGCACCTGACGAAAACCCAGGCAGTTCGGGGATCCATCTAGCTAGGGCAGGGCACGGGCATAACTTTCCAGAAGCTGGAGTTGGTGGGGGGAATGGTAGCAGCAGCAACATCGCCTCCGTATCAGTGGCTTTAATAATAAATGTCATTGATTATCTATTGTGAGTCAGGTGCTGGCTCCACGCTCTCTAGGGATTATCTCATTTGATTCCCACAGCCTGGAGAGGTGGGGACTCTTAGACCCATTTCACAGGTATGGAACCTGAGACCCAGAGAGGCAAAGGGACTCACCCTGGGTCACACAGTTGGGAAGCAGAGGGTGGGGATCTGAACTCAGGTCCCAGGACCACAGGATGGCAACTCGATAACCTTGGCTGGACCCCCCTCCTGGAGAAGATTAAACAGCCAGGCCTGAAAATTCCAGCTCCACCTTGAGCAGCTGGGTGGCCCCAAGCAAGTCACTTCCCTTTTCAGAGCCTCGGTCTCGTCCTCTGTCAGTGGACCTCATAGTCCTGCCGTGTGAAAGATTGTGTTGGAGACTCAGTAATCCTGTGGGGGCTCCTGGCTCAGCTGCCCCTTTCCCCAGGAAGCCTGCCTTCTTTGCTCCCACGGGCCTGGTTGGCAGAATGCTCCTCTGTATATCCTCAGGGCATTGAGACTGCTGTGTCCCAGAGCATACAGTAGGTGCTCATTCAGTGTCCAATGGAATGAGCATGGTCAGACAGGCCTGGGTTCAAATCCAGGACCATGGCCTTGCCTCTCTGAGTCTCAGTTTACTCATGCATCAAATGGGGTCAGTAGCACAGACCTTCAGTGGTTTTTACCAGGGCTGGCTGAGAAATGGCTGGTGCACAGTAGGTGCTCAGCCCACATCGCTCCCTGTCCTCTCAGATCTGGGCTTTCCCTTGTCTCTGCGGCTCCATTCGTGGACCACCTACTATCTGCTCAGGGATCACCTGCCCCCCAGCCTGCCCCAGCAGCTGTCCCCTGGAGATGGCAGCAGCCCAGGAATGTGGGTGGGGTCCCCCGGGGCGGCCCTGCACCCCCCCCCCCACTGCTGCTGGACAGAGGCCTCAGTGTGGAGCTGCTGGGGTCCTTTCACGGGCCCAGACCCATGACTGGACGTCTGAGAATGCCGCCCATTATCCGACTCACAGAGCACAAAGGGGCCACGCGGGGGCTCGGCAGGCCAGGCGCCCGGGATGGGTGCAAGGGGGCTCCGGGTCCCCACCCCAGCTTGCCGCCTGCTGCGTCCCCACCGCAGAGGGCAGGGATGTGCCCAGAGTCAGGAGAAGGCGTCTCCCACACGCAGGAATGAGAACCATTTCCTCCAGCCCCTCAGGGAGACAAAGACAGAACCGAGTGGAGGAGCCGTCACAGGCAAGGACAGGCCCCCGTCCTGAGCCCTGAAACCAGGCCTAGAAGGCCACCCCTGCCTCCTGCCCATCCTGCCCCTGGGGGGCATCCAGTGGGGGAAGCGGAGGGAACATTCCAGAACTCTGAAGCAGGCTAAACCCCCTGGTCCTTCGCAGAGTCTGCGGTGGGGAAACACCAGCTCTCTGTAGCTGAAACACAGCAGCATGGTGGGTGCTGTGTCTCCCGTCGGTGCTGCCGCTCGGGTCACCCAGCCCCTTGAGGGCCACTCCAGTAGGACGTGGTGGCAATGACAGGAGACCCAGTGTGGCAGGACAAAGCTGGCTAGAGAAGAGGCAGGGGTCACTTCGGGCTACCCCTCTGCTGTGTGACCTCAGGCAGGTCTCTAGGCCTCTCTGCACCTTGGTGTCCCAGTTTCTGAGAAGAGGGGAGGGAGGCCTGGTGGAGGGCTAATGACAGGAAGTGATCTTGTGCCTTTGTGCCTTTGACGGCACTGGCATGGACGCCCCGTCTCAGTGGCAGCGCCGTGAAGATGGAGGGCATCATTATCTGGGTGTGGGGGGCTCTCCCAGGAGGGGTACAGACTATGGATTCGAGGAGCCTAGGAGAGAGGACCCTGTGAGTCAGAGCTGGAAAGTCAGTGGACACCCTCCTTCCTGACATGCTGGACCTGTGACATGTGTATGTTTTTCCATCCTCACAGCAGCCTGGTGAGAGGGACCATGCTCCCCTTTTCCAGATGAGGAAGCTGAGGCTCAAAGAGAGGTGGGGCCACCATGGTCACCCAGGTGGGTAGGGGCCGACCTGGGCCTGGAACTCAGGTCTCCCAGCTCCAAGGCAAGAGGCAGAGGGATGCCACGGCCCAGAGCAGGGTTTGGAGGCCTGTGAGCTGTGCAGCTGTGGGCAAGTGGTGACACCTCCCTGACCCTCAGTGTCCCTGTCTGTAAAATGGGGCTGATAAAACCCACCTCTCCGGGTTGCTCCCAGGAGGACATGAGACAGGCAGAGTCCCAGAGGAACTGTGGCTGTGGCTCCTGGCACCATCAGGGCCCACGCTGGGTTACCGAGCTGTCCCGAGTACTCTGTTCCTGTCATCAAGGCGTTGCAGGAGCAGGCAGTGTGTCACTAGCACTTCCTTCAAGGAAAGCCTTCGCTGAGGCCAGGCCCAAGGGACAGGAGGCCAGGGGCCCCCTCCTCCCTGCGCAGCCCTGGCCTCACTGTTATTCTTTCCAATTGAAGAAGGAAAACATTTCCTCCTCCTCCTCGTCCTCACGGCTCTGCCCTGGGCAGCCCGAGGGCCGGGCAGGGACGGGGCAGGGTGGGGAAGCCCCCACCCAGGTGGCGGTGAGAGGCCGGGTCACCCACCCTGGGGCATCCAGGCAAGGACCTGCCCCATCTGGGCCACTGTGTCCCCAGCTCCAAAGGCACTGGATCAGGTTACTGTTTCCCAAATTTCAAGTGTTTTGTGCCACTTGGGTTATGACCTACTGCATATTTGTCTTTAAATTAACTCACATTTTAAAAACTTCGATAAATGCATTTACCAAGCAAGCTTTACATCATTATTGTACTTGGAAAGCCAGTATCACTTGGCAAAAGCAGAAAGTAACTGTAAATATTATAAAGAAAACAAAGAGCTGAGTAAATTCTAGAATGCTGCGCCTGAGACCTCCTCTCTATTAAAAATGAACAATGACAAATGTTAGCAAGGCATTGAAGACACATTAGCCCCAGAGAGCGAGCTTCTCCTTGATAGAATCAGAAGTCTTGAGCAAAAACTGAAAAGGGCCTGAATCACAGAGTGAACCAGGTTAGCTGGCAGTCACTCCAGGGTTGGTTAATCTGGATTAGTTAATTCAAAGTGAGTTAATGCTGGTGCCGCCTAACTTGCCCTCCTCGGTACCATCCATCTCCCCTTCTGGGAGGAAACCCCTCTGCCTCTTAGCAAGGTCAGGGAGATGTGGGTTCTTCCGTTCATTCGTTCCTTTCTTCATTCTCTCAGCCCACAGTAATCAGCACCTCAGTAGGGCCGTGGCAGCCACCCTGACCCATCCTGGGCTGCGAGAGCTCCCAAATGATGGGCGGAGGCAAGAAAGCGTACGATCTGGAGACAGATCTGTGTTCAAATCCTCACCTTGCTAATGCCCCCCCCAGTGTCTCGCATCTGTGAAATGGGTTCAGTGACCTCTGCCTTGTCAGTTGGTTGTGAGAATCGCATGAGATTGCATGGAGCAGTGATGGGCACAGTCGTTTGCCCTTGGTGGACACTGGCTCTGCTCGCTGCCTTGGGGCCCTGATGGGCCATCGCTCAGTGTAAGGGGAAAAGCTGGCATTTGCCTAATGCCTGCCATGTGCCCATCACTGTGCTTTCTGGCACCTTACGTTCTTCACATCTTATAACCTCCCAGGGCTGGTGTGCTATATGATTGTCCTTGTTGTACAGACAAGAAAACTGAGGCTCAGAGAGGGCAAGTGCCTTGCCCTAGGCCACACAGCACTTCCGTCTACAGCTTATGCGAAGACACGTGGACCGTGGCTGTGCCTTCTGTGGCTCACCTGACGCTGCATACCCGCAGCTCCCCGCAGCTCCCCGCAGCTCCTGAGTCCCAGCGCTCAGTTGGGCAGGTAGTTTGTGTCCAGAGTGGCCAGAAATGGAACCATCCACTGTGTGCCAGGCTGAGCTGCGACCACACAGAGCATTATCCTCAAGGCTCAGTGGGGGGAGCTGCAGGATGTGGCAAGATGAGCCTGGAGACAGGAAGGAAGCTGGGAGGGGCCAGAGGGGGAGAGGTGGGTGGGAGATAGGGAGGCAGAGAGACAGAGACATGGAGAGAAAAAGAGATACACACACAAAGAGACAGAGTGTGGAAGGGTGGGGGGAGAGACTGGGAAAGAGAAAGACAAAGAGAGAAACCGGGAGGAGCAAGAAGACAGACAAAACCAGAGACAGGGTGGGGAAGGTTCGAGATCAGACGGGGAGGGAGATGACAGCTGGGTGATGGGGGAGGGCTCTGGGGAGAGGTTGAGTGAGGTCCACTGAGGCAGCCTCCTGCACCCCTGCAGGGCACCCCAGTCCGCTCATGCTGATGGCAAAACACGAGTCCTCTCCACCTGGAGATGCAGGTGCAGACGTCAGTCCTGTCCAGCTGTAGCCTGAGTGGCCTTGAGCCCCAGCGGTGGGGGATGGGGTGTCAGAAGCAGAGCCTCTGATTTCCTGTGTTGAACACTCCTGGCTATCAAAGCAGTGGCCCAACAGACAGAGGGCTTGGAAAAAGGCCCACGTGATGGGCAAATGCTGATGGCAGGAAGGCGAGGGTGTTGGGGTGAGGGAAGTGGGGGATGGCTGTAGGCCTGGCCTTTCCTGCCTACACCGTGGGGCACAGAGAAACCCCCAGCCTTCCTTCCTGGCCAGGTGGGGACAGGTGAGGGAGGCCAGGCCACTGTCAGAGCCAGGACCATGGGCACCTGCCACGTGAGCCCCCTATTCTGAGAGGCCGTGGGGCCGGGGAGAGTTGGGGTGATGTTCGGAGCCAACAGACTTGTGAGCTCCGCATCCATCTTGGGTTAGTCCCTTCACCTCTGAGACCTCAGGCTCTGAATCTGTAAGGTGGGACAGTAGTCGTATCAGCCTCAGAGGGCTGCTGTGAGGAGAAAGGGAGTCAGGACACGTGAAGGGCTTGGCAGGGTGCCTGGCAGTGGCCAGACCCATGGATGCTGTCACCCAGGCTCTGTGTTCCTGTTCTGGTCGCTGCCTGCCTCGGCCCTGGTGCCTACCTGCTCCTCTCAGTTGAAAGGAGAAGCTGGCCCAGTGCCAGCTGGCCTGCGGCTGATCTTCCTGATCCTCCACTAAATCTGGGAGGATTTTAGGTCCTTCCAGAGTCCCGAATAAGGTGGGTGGAGGATGGCTGGATCTCCAGAGGAGGCAACTGTGGGCCTCCTGGGGCCATCACGCCCCAGGACCAGCGCCTCACTCTGGGTGTTTTCGCGGCTCAGCACAGGCCTGGAAGAGTTCCTCTCCACGATCCCCTGATTTATATGTCTGACCCCTGAGCTCTGGTCTCTGTACCTGCCACTTGTCAAATCCCTTTTGGGGCTGCAGTTTGGGGGACAGATCGTGGGATCCGAGGGGGTGGTGCCCCCTGTCCCGCTGACCCTAGGGGTGCCCAGGCCCTTGGGTCGAAGGCCTGGACAGTGCTCTGTGAAAGGGAGTGGAGTGTGAGGTGGGGAGGGGCTGGCGGGATTGTGGGGTTCAGGAAGGCAGAGAGGGAGAGTTGGGGGTGGACAGAGGTGGAGGAGATAGGAGGTCAGAGGGATGGAGAGAGAGACAGAGCGTCTGAAGGGGAGGCGCAGAGGGAGCCAGGAGAGACGACGGAGAGAGCCGGGGACAGAAGAGCAGAAGGAGAGAAGAGGGAGAGAGAATAACGCGGAAAACTGGGCGGCTAGGGGGGCGGTGGGGACAACACAGACGGGAGGGAGAAGGAGAACCAGAGACAGAGAAAAGGGGAGACAACACCCTCGGAGTTTGGGTGGGGGACGGGCCACGCAGACAGAGACAGGGAGACAGAGACACACAGAGGAGAGAGAGACGGGAGAAAAGAGGAAGGAAAAAATAAAACAAGCCCGAGAGACAGGCCAAGTAGCCAAGAGGTGGAAAGAACTAAGGCAACCAGTGACGGAGGCAGAGGCAGCGCCGGGAAAGGAGCCTCGGGCCGCGGGCGCCTAGCGGGAGGGTCCTGGAGGGTGCGGGGCGGCGAGAGCCACCGACAGCAGAGCGGGTGCCGGGCGGCCGGAGGGCGGGGCGGGGCGGGGCCGGCGGGAAGCCGGGGGCGGGGGCCCGGGGCGCGTGGGGAGGTGGGCCCGGGGCGGGAGGGGGCCCGGGGGCGGGGCGCGGCCGGGCGGGGCGCGGCGCGAGGGCGTGTCTGCAGCGGAGCCGCCCCCGCCCCGCCCCCGGGTTGCGCGGAGCGGCTGAGCCCGGCCGGGGCGCCGGGGCCGGGGGCGGCTGGCGCGGGCAGGAAGCGCCTCGCGGCCCGGGCCCGCCCCCCGCCTCCTGCCGCCTCCGGGCTCCCGGCTCCCGGCCGCGCCGCGCCCCATGCACTCGCCGCGCCGCGCAGCCCGCGCACGCCCGGATGGCTCGTCGCGCCGCGGGCGGCGCACCCCTTAGCGCCCGGGCCGCCGCGGCCAGCCCCCTGCGGCCGCGCCCGCCATTCCGGGACCCGTCGTGCCCGCCGCTGCTGCTGCTGCTGCTCCTGGGGGCGGCGCGGGCCGGCGCCCTGGAGATCCAGCGCCGGTTCCCCTCGCCCACGCCCACCAACAACTTCGCCCTGGACGGCGCGGTGGGGACGGTGTACCTGGCGGCCGTCAACCGACTCTACCAGCTGTCGAGCGCCAACCTGAGCCTGGAGGCCGAGGCGGCCGTGGGCCCGGTGGCCGACAGCCCGCTGTGTCACGCCCCGCAGCTGCCTCAGGCCTCGTGCGAGCACCCGCGGCGTCTCACCGACAACTACAACAAGATCCTGCAACTGGACCCTAGCCAGGGCCTGGTGGTCGTGTGCGGTTCCATCTACCAGGGCTTCTGCCAGCTGCGTCGGCGGGGCAACATCTCGGCGGTGGCCGTGCACTTCCCGCCAGCCGCGCCGCCGGCGGAGCCGGTCACCGTGTTCCCCAGCATGCTGAACGTGGCGGCCAACCACCCGAACGCGTCCACCGTGGGGCTGGTCCTGCCCCCGCCCGCAGGCACCGGGGGCAGCCGTCTGCTCGTCGGCGCCACGTACACGGGCTACGGCAGCGCCTTCTTCCCGCGCAACCGCAGCCTGGAGGACCACCGCTTCGAAAACACGCCCGAGATCGCCATCCGCTCCCTGGATGCGCGCGGCGACCTGGCCAAGCTCTTCACCTTCGACCTCAACCCCTCCGACGACAACATCCTCAAGATCAAGCAGGGCGCCAAGGAGCAGCACAAGCTGGGCTTCGTGCGCGCCTTCCTGCACCCACCGGACCCGCAGCCAGACGCCCAGTCCTACGCGTACCTAGCGCTCAACAGCGAGGCGCGCGCGGGTGACAAGGAAAGCCAGGCGCAGAGCCTGCTGGCGCGCATCTGCCTGCCCCGCGGCGCAGGCGGCGACGCCAAGAAGCTCACTGAGTCCTACATCCAACTTGGCTTGCAGTGCGCGGGCGGCGCGGGCCGCGGCGACCTCTACAGCCGCCTGGTGTCCGTCTTCCCCGCGCGCGAACTGCTCTTTGCGGTCTTCGAGCGGCCGCAGGGGGCCCCAGCGTCACGCATGACCCCCGCCGCGCTCTGTGCCTTCCGCTTCGCAGACGTGCAAGCCGCAATCCGCGCAGCGCGCACCGCCTGCTTCGTGGAGCCCGCACCCGACGTGGTGGCCGTGCTCGACAGCGTGGTGCAGGGCACCGGGCCGGCCTGCGAGCGCAAGCGCAACATCCAGGTACGCTCAGGTAGCGGGGGTGCCGGGGACCATCCCAGGGCGCCAGAGGAAGAGTGTGCGGGTAACTGGACAGGTTTTGCACTGAGCAGGTCGCAGGTGTGAGCGTGCGGGGGCCCAGATGTGCGTGTATGGGGACTCGAGTGTGTACTCTGGGCTACAGGTTCATTTTCGGTGTCTTAGGCATACTCGCGAGGGTACAGATGTCAGCGGAATCGGGGGCACCGGCATGAATATGGCCCAGGTGTGCGCTAGGTTACAGGTACTCACACCTAGGTGTTCATGAGGGGTCTGGGTTGTGGATGGGTACACAGGTGTGCGCTGAAGAGAGCCAGAGGCTTATATACATCCCAGGTGTGCACGTGAGGGTCAAAAGAACGGGCTGAGCAAAGTGAGTGCAGCGTCTGACCAAAGGTGTGTTCTAGGCTGGCTGTGTGAGCCCGTCAGGACTGCCTTTGGGAGTTGGCACATGTATGTGCAGGTGTGGCAGGTGCGCAGGGAGGCATGCACCAGGGCCCTGCAGATGTGTGTGGGGGCTGGCAGCAAGATGTGTGCCCCACACTTGTGTGTCACTGAACTGGGACATGCACCAGACATGGGGGCTGCAGGGAAGGTGATAGCACTTGTGAAATGCTTCCTAAGCGTATCACATTGGTGTAACTCTAGGTTTTAACAACAGCCCTCTCAGGAAGGCTCTGTTCTCATCCTCATTTCACAGATGAAGAACCTGAGGCACAGAGAGGTTAAGTAACTTACTTAAGATCACACAGCCAAGAACTAGCAGAGATAGGATTTGAATCCAGGCTGAATGACCTCAGCATCTGTGATCTTAATGCCACCAAGCCTTTGCTGCCTTACAGCCATGGAGCTCAGAGTGTGTGTGTGTGTTGGAGTCGTCTCGGTGGCTGGGGTGGGGAGGTGCCGGTGCCGGGAGAGTGGAGGGAGTTGAGCAGGACTGTGTGCAGCACCGGGGAGGCCCATGGAGCTCACGAGGGAATGAGGAGAGCCAGGTGTAGGGCCATAGGCAGCTGGGTGGGAAAAGGGCCCAGGTGTCTGGGGTTGGGCAGGGGTGAGGGGGGCCAGGTTGGGGGATCGGGGTGTGAGTTGATCTTGGGGGGGATGTGACACAGGGGTGCAGGAGGGAATTTTGTGTGGTTCCACTTAAGGAAGTACATCAGCAAGGGGTGACTTCTTCAGGGGGCCCTGGGAGGAAGGTCCCTGTGCCTTGTCCACACTCTCCATCCCGGGCTGAGTCTGGGGAGTTTGTTTCAACCCCAGCCTTGGCCACTCCCCTGGGAAGCCTTAATCTCTCCCTCAGCAAAATGCAGAACTCAGCCTTCCCCTGGGGATTACAGAGCTCTCCTTGGGACCAGATCCCCAATGGCCCTGCCCCATCCTTTCTGCATGATCCTCAGGCCCTGGCAAGAAGCTCATGAGATTCATTATCCTCTGTGGGTGTGCCCAACACTGGGGCTTTGAGAAAACACAGATTCCTTCGCCCGCAGCTGGGCCCCCGCACTGCCCACCACCCGGCTGGCTAGCTGCCCTGAAGTAGAGGTCGCGGTGGGTGAGCAGGGCACACTGGCCTTGGAGCGGCTCTGCCACCCGCCGGGGGCCGCCCAGCACCGTGGTTGGGACATCCACCATTCCCCGCCCCCTCAAGAGCCACATCCCCGCATGGGCTATCTTCTGTGGCACAAGCTTTTGTTTCCAGGAGTCTCAGGGCTGGAGGAGGTGAATGGGGAGTCAGCCCCTGCTTGATGGAGGGGAGACCTTGTCGGCAGGGCCGAGGTTGGGTCAGCCCCTGGGGCCTTCTTTGGACCTTTCCAGGCCTGTGTGTCCATCCAGGCCCTTGGTGTGAGGCGATCTGTGGGATTCCTCAGGCCACCACGTTCTCCCCTCCCCCTCTGGCAGGAACCGTCCTGATTCCCACGGTCCCTCGTCCCCAGCCTGGCCTGGTGCAGTGACTCACTCTGCTGAAGGGGGCTGGGGCTTCCCTTTCCTTAGGGGGCAGGGCCTCTCCAGGGACACAGTCTCAGGGACAGAGTGGCCAAGGGCCTCCTCCCCACCCCAAGGTGGGGTGGATCCTGGCCCTCCTTGGCCACCCTCCCTGCATCCCCCCTCCTCCCCTCCCCTGTGCCTGGCTGTGGGCACAGGCCAGTGCTGCTGAGCAGTATCTCCCAGAAGTGTCCAAGGCCCCAGGTCTGGGCCCCTGGCAGCCTCTGGTTGCGGGGTGGGTGGGTGATGGTTACTCTTGCTCCAGGCTGTTGTCAGTTACAGGCTAAGAACTTGGACTCTGCACCCTGGGTTAAATCCTACTCTGTCACTTCCCAGCTGTATGACCTTGACAAGTGACTTAACCGCTCTTAGCCTCAGTTTCCACGTCCGTAAAGTGGGGACAATGAAAACACATCTCTATGGATTGCTAGCGACTGAATGAATTAACTAACGTAAAGCACTTGCACCTGGCACGTCACGAGTGCCTTGTAGATGCCCGCTGCTCTTGTTCTTACTGCCCCAGGAGCCTTATTAGCACAGGTCTGGGCTTGGTCCTGGACAGCAAATAGTGAGTGACCTATTTGGTTTGTCCTGCAACAGTAAAGACCCTACCTCTAGCCCCAGATGGAAGCCTCAGTAAACATTTCTTAAGCCCCTACTGTGTGCCCAGCCCTGTGCTATGCTCTGAGGACCAATGGTGACTCCCTCAGTTTCTGCTCTCGGGGATTGTGCACATGGCCAGGCACTTACAGCCCAGAAGGATGGGTGCTATGATGGGAGACCCCGGGTAGAGGGAGCCCAGAGAGGGGCATCCAGGCCTCTGGGGGACATGGTAGCAAAGCAGAGGCGATGGATGAGCAGGAGTCGGCCATGTGAAGCTGGCAGGAGGAAAGGTCCAGGCAAAGGGAACAGCCTGTGCAAAGACCTGGGGGTAGGAAACAGCAAGGCAGGCTGGGGCAGTGAAAGGCGGTCAGTGTGGCTGGGGCCGGGGGTGAAGGGGTAGGCGGGGGGCATGAGTGGGGGCGGGGGAGGAGGGTAGGCCTGCGGTGTGGGTGCAAGTGCAGGTAGGCTGTGTTGTGAAGTCAGGACCGGGTCCTGGGGACATGGGGAGCCATGCAGGGGTTTAGCCACATAAGTGATCTGATCTGAACCAGCACCTCAGTTTCCTCCTCTGTAGAGTGGGACCAATCATCCTAGCACCGACCTCACGGGACTAAGGGAGGGACTACCACAGGTGAGCAGCTAGTAGGTGCCCGGCACAGGCATTTGCAATGACTCTGATTGTTTTCAATATAAGCAGTTTGGAAAGCCCTTAGGTGGCTGGTGAGAAGGAAAGATGAAAGGCGGGGGAGTCGGTGGGAAGCTGGTGCTACCTTCCAGGCGAGAGATTCACTTCTTCATTTGCAAGTATTTTTTGAGCGCCTACTGTATGCCAGGCTCTGTGGCAGGTACTGGGGGCGGCCAGCCAGGCCCATGCTCAGGGAATGTGGCGGGCCGGTCTGAGGGCGCAGAGGGAAGCCAGGGCTTTGGGACAGATTCGGAGGCCGGGGTGTAGCCTGAGAGGTAGGGGCGGACGGGATGGAGGAGAAGGGAGCCGCCCAGTCTGGCCCAGCGTTGGGGTGGGAGTTGGGGTAGGGGTGCAACGGGGTGCGTACTGGGGCCTGGGATCCCCTTTCCTTCCAGCCCCATCTGGCCAGACTTCGTCAGCACCAGATGGCCTCAGTGGGGATGGACACGGGGGACAGGATCCTGCCCTTCCTTCTCTTCTCCAGGGATATCTGACCCCCAAGCAGGGCGGCTCAGCGAGGCCTCTGGAAACCAGCCTTGTGCTTTTGCTCCACGGCCCCAGCCGGGGCGGTCTTGGGTATCTCCCCGCCCTGCAGGCTCTGTCCCCTGCTCTCCACCTTAAAGATGGTGAAGGCACTGGGAACCTTTCCCCCCGCAGCCTTCAGAGGGCCTCCACTTTGTCCCTAATTGTTTCTGGCATATTTGGGGCCTTTGGCCTATTTTGAGAGAGACAGTGAGTGAGAAAATCAGCCACCGTCGTGTGTGGCTTGGGTCCCTTTCCTTAATTCACGTCTGAGGTGAAAGTGAGTTGGGAAGTTGGCGTGTGGTGTCGGTGGGGAAACTGAGGCACAGGCCCACCCAGGAAGGTGAGGGTAGTCCAACTCCCTTCCTCAAGTCTTTCTTCTCAACCTATGAATGACCATAATGTTTGCACTTTTAAATTGAAAGGAAAACTGACAGGGAAATGTTAATGTTTTATTTTCAAGGTGTCTTTTTATAGTCAAGGTGGAGAAAAAACCCCCAGGCGGTTTTAAACTGGCATGCGGTGGGTGGGTGTCAAGAAGGCGTTTTCTGAACCAATTTAGGGGCTGAAATGCTGGGTGGAGGTGGAGGGAGCCAGGTTCCAAGATGGGCTTTCAGTTTGGAATTGGGCTGGGGGTGGGGAGTGAGATCCCCGTGGCCGAGGGTATGAGCAGAGATACTTGTGCGACTTAGAAGGGGATTCTGGCAAGATTGGCCAGGACGACCTTCTAGCCTAGAGAGACAGACAGGTCTTGGGCCAGGAGACGGTTGACGTTCCTCCCTACCCTGGGAATGTCATCAGTCTTGACTGCCAGGTACAGGAGGGTAAGCAGTGTGACCCAGGGTGAGTCATTTACCTCCTCTGGGCCTCATGCTTTCTCACTGTAAAATGGGACAGCGTCTCCTTCTGAGGATGTGGGCAGATTGAAATCTCACATGAACTGCCCAGGAAACAGCAGGTAGAGGTGTAGTACCAGGAGAAAAAAAAAAGAAAAGTGTGCTCAGTCTGTGGAACATCCAGGGGGGCAGGAAGCACTCAGAGGAGGGAGGGTTGGGCCCTTGGAGGAGATGGGACAGAACCGGGTCCTGAAGATGAGCTGGTGTGTTTGGTGCCTCCCAGCCGAGCTCAGAGGTGGGGGAGGCACAGAGAGCGGGCCTGGTGTTGCTGCTGTGACGGTGCAGACGCTGAGCATCTGGTGGACCTGAGGGGTGTGTGGACGGTGGGGTGGGTGCCCTCTCTCCAGGCCTGAATAACAGCCATCACCGAGCCCTCAGTTCTGAGCAGGGATGCTGTGCGACCCCTTCACAAGCACCAGTGCGTTTGATCTTGCAGCACCCCCACCCCCCACCCTGTGAGGCAGGAAGCACTGTGATCCCTAGTTTAGAGGTGGGGAAACTGAGGCCCAGGGTCTCGCAGCTGGTTAACAGAAGTAGGGGGCTGCAGACTGGCTGTGGAGTCCGCCCTGGCTGAGGGCTGGTGTTAGCTGTGGACTCTCAGCTGGGGGTCCTGCAGTGACCCCCATCCCATGGAGATTTGGGCGGGGCCCTTTGTACAGAACCACCTCTGTGATGGCACCTCCACGCAGGCATGGAAACTGGGAGCTGCCGCTGCAGTAACTCAGCTCCCAAGCTGAGTGAGGCTGACTAGGGCTTCTGCAGAGGCCGGCCCAGAAGTTGGGGGCTGGGGCTGATTGGGCCTCTTGAGGGAGGCAGGGGGGCAGGGAGGCACCTAGTTGTGTTCATCTCTGAAAAGGTGATTGGGAGCTCCCCGGCCCTTTGGGTGTGAGAATGAGAGATGTAATCAGTTTGAATGACTTGACAAATTGCTTTCAACACGGACCCCCGCCCTGACCATGCTGGGTCCTGGGGCTTGGCAGGCCACCTCCGGGACAGCACCTCACTGTCCAGCATTTGCTAGGAGGGTGGAGAGTTTATCATGGTCTGGCCACGCCCACAGTTAAGCCTGTCACACCCAGGCATGCCCAGGGTGAACCCTGGCACCAACTCCCTGGATTCAAATCCTAGCACTGCACCTTCCTAGCTGTGGCCTCCGGCAAGTCGCTTACCTTCTCTGGGCCTTCATTTCCCCATCTGTAAAGTGGGCTCAGCACAGAAAAGAACAGGGCAGCCTGGCGTTCAGCGGAGGCTGCGTGTGCGGTGGCCGCTGCAGAAACACCCTCTACAGGAGTCTCTCTGCCCGCTGCCATGGCTGCTGGTTTTCACGGAGGGTAAGGAGACAGGCCGGGTTCCAGTCCTGGTTGCTAGAGGGTGGAGAACGGACACCGTGTATACGGAAGACCGCATGAGGCCTGAGCCCCTGGGGGGCATGATGGGTCCCTTCCCCTTTCTGGACCTCAGTTTCCCAGTCTGAGTTGGGCTGTGGGGTGGCAAGAAAGCCCTCACTCTGTCTCCAGAACAGCTTCCATCAGCATTGTTATTTTACTGTTGTTTTTTCCTGGGAACTTACTCTGTGTTGGGCACTTTGCAAAAACACTTTACATATAGTGTGTATCTTTTAGGCACCCCCAAAATGGAATGGGGTGACTGCTATCCCTAGTCTACAGAAAGGGGAAACAGAGGCCCAGAGAGGATAAGTGACTTGCCTGAGGTCACACAGGGGTCAAAGGTGGAGCAGGTGTCTGGCTGCAGGGCCTGTGCTCATCGCCTTTGCTCCTCGGTTCCTCTGAGAACACTGACCGAAGGGGTGTGAGCCACAGGGGCCCTCGAGGTCACAGTGGGAAGGGGTGAATGGGACCATTTTAAAGGTAAAGAAACTGAGACTCATGGATCTTCCCCTGCTATGGCTGTTGTGGGGAGTAGTGATATCCTGCCAGTGAGGCCTGCAGAGCTGCCGAGCCCTGTGCCCAGCATGTCCCAGGCTGGGGCCGGCCCCCCTGGTACTGGGCTCCTGTGCCCCAGGTCTGCAGCCATCTCCATCTTTGCCCACCAGAGCCCAGACCTCCTGGGACACATCTCCTGCCAGTCTGTGCTGCTGGTGGAGGGTTCTCTGGAGTGTGGCAGGGAGGGGGCTCAGCTGTGTTACATGGCAGCCCCTCGAAACCGATGAATCAGACCCCACCCCTTCCTCCAGGAGCCCCCAGACCATCAACAAGGAGATAGCAACAGAAAGTACACCGTAGCCGGAACTGCTCACTGACCAGCCTCATCTGAGGGAGTCAGGGAAGGCTTACTGGAGGAGGGGGACGTTGGAGCAGGACTTTGACAGATGGGGCTGGGGAAGGCATTCCAGGCAGAAGACACAGTAGGAGCAAAGGCCCAGAGATATGGTAGAACATGGTTTGGGTAGCAGGCAGAGATGAAGCTGAGAGTATGTGAGGTCTAGGGTGCAGGCCAAGGATTTGGACGCTGTCCTGTGGGCTGTGGGGAGCCGGCAAGGCCTTGAGGGAAGAGTGAGACATAGTGATCTGGTTTTACAAGGGACCTTGTGGCTGCTGGCCCCACAGTAGTCCTGCCAGGTGCTGGCTGGAGCAGGAGGCTCTCTCCCAGAGCCCCCACTGTGGCTGGACCAGGTGACTCCCCAGGGCCTCTGCAGCTCTGCCGGCGGTGTGGGGATTGCCATGGAAACCAGCTGGTCCCCATGTGGGGACAGGCCCAGAAAGTCTCCTGGCACCAGCCACGTGGATTTGGATCCTGGCTACCCCCAGAGCTCGGCCGTTTTCTTCTTTCCAAAGCCCGTGTTGGGCCAGGGCCGAACCCAGCAGGCCTCCCAGAAGGGCCCCTGCACCGCCCACTCCCGCTGATACTCGATGCCACTGAGATCTGCCGAGATCTGCCCGGCCAGCAAGGCTCGCCCCGCCCAGCCCACCATCCTTTCCTCTGAAACACGATAAATCACGCGCTGCGGGGAGGAAGCTCGCAGCTCCATTACGAGGCCCAGCGGGGCCCCAGTGGGGCGTTAATCATGGAGTGCTCTCTGCTCTGATCGGTAAATAATGGGGGGGCTGTGGGCAGAGGCCTTGAGGTAGAGGCGGGCGGGGAAAGGAGCTGAACAGGGATCGCTGGTCACCTCTGCCCACTGTGCCCCTCTCAGAGCTCGTCTGCCATCTGTATTTGGGGTGATTGAGCCCACTAGAAGTGGCCACAGCCTTGATAGGCCTCAGTTTCCCCAACCTGCAACCCAGGGCCTTTCCGGCCCCCGGCAGCTATTGGCAGTGCCCGACAGAGCAGTGGGTGGAGGGACTGTGGGTTAGGACGAGGATTCTCGAGCCAGCCTGCCTAGGACTGAGGCTCATGTCTGACTGTTCTGGCTGTGTGACCCAGGGCAAGTCACGTCACCTCTCTGTGCCTCAGTTTCCTTGGCTGTAAAGTAGCAGTAACTTACGAGGGTACGGTGAGAGTTAAATGAGGTTGTACAGGCAGAGGGCTCTGCACAAAGTAAACCGTGGCTACTTGTTGTGTATTGTTGATTCTTCTGTGTTGTTACTATAAAGCTGTCCCTTCCCGACTTGGGGATGATCTCTGAACTGGCACATGAGCAGCTAGAGAGAGGGCCCCCTGTCGCCTCTATGTCCAGCACAGGGGGACCCTGCCCAGAGATGTTTGCTGAGGGCCCCTGGGCTGTGGCCACAAGCTGTTGTAAGAGGACTCTGGCACTGAGGCCAGCACTCCCAGGGGGCCGCGAGAAGGGTGTGAGTTCCAGTCCCCAGGGCCCCTCAGCCCAGAGGAGGAAGGCCGAATTTCCCCAGGAGAGGCAGCTGTGCTCTCAGCTGCTCCTGCCTGCGTCCCTTCAGGGGAAGAAGCTGGGACTGAAATGTTCCAGGGTGAGGAGGGGCTGGCGCTGTGGCTCTGCCACCCGCCCCCGCCCCGTTAGAGCTGGCGGGAGGGAGCGGCTGTTCCCCGGCCAGGGAAGAGTCCCGCTGCCCATCCCACACTGCGCTCCTCTGGGACCCAGGGGGAGGGCTGGAAGCGGGGCCAGGCCGGGCCGGAATGAGAAGCAGCTCCGAGAAGGGGGAGCTGGGTGTCTGGGGGCCGCGTCCAGCTAACAAAACAACGGCTGCTTGAGTCAGCGGCCGCAGCAGCCGTTCCCAGGCCGGCCTTGAGCAGAGCACGCCCCGGCCCGAGCGCCTAGCTCCCAGCTCCCTGTCCCCCTGTCAGGGCAGTGCTGCGGATCCAGCCTCAGATGCTGGACCTCGGGGAGTGGTGGAGTGGCTGGTCCTGGGGGCCCTCCCATCCTCGGGTGTCCCCGAGCCTCTGCCCGACAGCCTGCGGAGCTAATTGGGAACATTTGTTGAACATCTGCAGTGCTTGGTACTGAGGGCTGCTGTAAGCTGAATCTCTATGATGTGTGCAGGGATTGTCCCCATTTTATAGGTAAGAAGACTGAGGCTCAGTGAAGATTGGGCAACCCACAGTGAGTTAAGAGCTATGAGACTTGGCATGTCAGGAGCCTCAGTTTCTCTGTCTGTTAAATGGGAACACAATGAGGGTATGTGCTCGGTGCTTGAGCCCAGCAGGTCTTCTGTGCAGCCAGGGCTCGGACCTCAGCCTGGGGGCTGTCCCTCCCCACTGTGTTTGGCTGGGCAGCAGGACCAGGAGTGCTAATTGTGGGTGGGTGGATGCATCATGCTCAGAGTGACCCGGCTGGCAGGTTCACACGGCCCTTCCAGGTGGTGCCCAGCTGGGCCAGGTGACCTCTGTTACCGGGGGCTGGGCGATCTACTTCGTCCAGGGAGGGGCCGGGGAAACCAAGGCAGGTCTCTGAAGCTTTGGAAGGGTCTGCCCAAGCTGTTGTGTCCATTGCTTGATTGGTTGGTTGGCTTTTCCTGCCCGATTTAGGCAGCCTGGGGTCAGGGAGGGAATTACTGTGCTGTGTGTCCTGAGGAAGCCTCTGCCTCTCTCTCTGCCTTCATTTCCCCAAAGCACTGCTTTCCCCTCCAGCTCAGAGCCAGGCCTCCTGACTTGTTCTCTGGCCTGGTTGGCCGTTGTCTCCCTCCTTTGCCCCGCTGCCGCCCCTCCAGGAAGTGAGCGTCTTGATCGCTGGGGAGGCACTGGTATTTCCTTTCTTGGCAGCCGGCGGCTTCCTCCTTGGTGTGGGGGCTGTTGCCAGAGGCCCCGCAGAGACAAGTCTGTCCTGTCCCCTCCCAGGGCCGGCACACAGTAGGCCGTTTCCATGCCTCAGTGGAGGGGTCAGCCCGGTGGAGCCACAGCCCTGTAGCTGCTGTCTCAGGGGTGGAGTGGGATGGAGGAGTTTGGGTTTGGAGTCACAGGTGTGGTTTCAAATCCAGACCTGACCTGTGCCCTTGGGGACCTGGAGAACACTTCCCTCTTCAACCTCAGAGCTTCGGACCAAGGCTGGGGGGAGGGTTACTCACCTGGGAAGCGACAAGCTGGCAGCATTTAGTGCCCTTTTGTCTAGGCCTGGCTTTTGAGGCCTCCCGAAGACTGTCAGACTCTGTTACTCCCCTGCCAGGTGCTGCTGGCTCCCTCTCCTCCAGTCCCATCTGGGGCCTTCTCCTGGCCCCTCCATGCCTGTCCACGCTGAGGGATAGGAGCTGGCCAGGACAGGGATGGAGAGAAGCCACAGAGGGCAGGCCAGATCGAGCAGGGCCTTGAGGGTCCAGGCGCAGTTAGGCTTTATGTTGAGGGCACTAGGGATCCGTTGAAGGCTCTTGAGCTGTGGGTGGCTTATAACCTGCTTTGCATTTTTCTTTTTTTTTTTTTTTATAAACGTTTTAATTTGAAATAATGTTAGATTTACAGGGAAGTATAAAAGCTAGTACATCCTCCACCCTCCGTTTTCCCCATTGCTAAAAGCATACATTTGTCAAAACTAAGAAACCAACGTTGGTCCTTTACTCTCAACAAAACTCCAGCCTTTGCTCCACGAATGTCCTTTTTCCTTTTCCAGGATCCCACGTTGCATGCAGTGCTTTGCTGCTGTGCCAGGTGACTGGGAGGGGCTCAGCTCAGCCCCCGCCCCCTCCCCATGCGGGGAGCGGCACACCCCAAAGTCTGCTTAACACCCAAAAGTGATCATGCACTTTCAGCTTCTCGGTAGTGAAATCTCTCTTTCCTGGGTTCAGGGTTCGGTAACAGTCAAAACACTTGAGGCAGGAAAGTGCCGTCACTTCCCAAGCACAGGGCCCCAGCAGCCGGTGCCGTCTGTATCTGGGACGGAACCACTGGGGCTGTAGCCTGCTGCTGACGCCTCACCCTCCTTGGAATGCCACCTGCGGTGGGACTGAGGTTTGGTGGGGTCTGTGGGCAGGAGGCGGGAGGCCTGAGGAGCCAGGCTCTTGAAGCTCCTGCTCCATCTGGCTTCCTGGGGAGAGAAAGTCGACACAATTATAGTTGGTAGTGAAATCAATATGTCAGAGTTTTAATGGGAGAGTGGGCAGAGCTGAGCTTTGGCCCCAGGAGGCAGCCAGCTGGAGAGGGAGAGGTTATCCTGCTCCTAGAAGAGAGCTGAGACCAGCAGCTGCTCCTTGCTCATCCCATTTTAGAGAGGAATAAACTGAGGTTCTTGAAGGAGCCAAAAGTAGCAGCCAGGTGCTGCCTGGCCCTGGACACTTGCCTAAACTATGTTGCCACACACACAGTAGACATACAATTGACCCATACTTCTTCGATTCTCCAGCACCCAGCATGGCAGTGTTACTCTCAATATTTCTGCTTGGAAAGGAAGCAGCTGAATACAGTCATTCACACTTTAGTCAAAATTAGTTTCATTTCTTTAGTAAACACTCCCACAAGCACAGTCTCCACCCTGGAGAAGCTCACGCACATGCCACTATGATAAAGGAAAGTGGTGATCAGCACGGTGCTATCACAGAGGAGGGGAGGGCTGGGTTTAGTTTTTTTTTTTCGGAGTCGCATCTTGAAGGCTGGCTAAAGACTTGCTGCCTGGGCATGCCTGGCAAAGGGCACAGCATGGGTCAAGACAGTGGGGACTGGAGAGCCAGGAGAAGTGTGAGTGGCTTGGAGGTGTAGGAAGAGAACTGGCTGCTGAAGGAACAACATTATGAAGGTTCAGGCACCCTGGTAGGGAAGTGTGGCCACATTTGAGAAACTGTGTAGACTGGTGTGGTCAGAGCAGAGGGTGGGGCAGGAGGCAGATCTTGGAGGCCTCGGATGCCAGGACTGACCCCGAGGACAGCCAAGAGCCAGTGAAGAGTTTCACAGCAGGGAGGGGCTCACCAGCCTCATGCTTGGGCAGGTGGTCCTTGTGGATCAGCGGAGGTTGCCACGAGAGGCCAGCCCTCCCCCTGCTCTCTGGGGAATGTGTGTTGAAAGACCAAGGCTGAGTGAGGCTTGAAGGCAGGCCGGTGCTCATGGGGGAATTTCAGGCAGTGTCACACGGTCAGGGCGGTATTTGGGCCTCGGAGCTGATTGCCCCTGGAGACTGAGTTCAGCTGAGGCCACACTAGGACAGCTGCCGGATCCCCCGAGCCCACTGTCCCCTGTCCTGCGTCCCCCCACAGGGGAGGCCTTTCCCGCCTGCCCCGTGGGCGTGTGTCCGGCCTCTGTTTCGTTGAGTCAGTTACAGCCTTGTGATTTCCCCTGGTGGTTGGGAGTCAGCTTCCCCTCAGAGCACAGATCGTGCAGAGCAGCCAATGGGTTACTTCTCCTTTAAAAATTTTTTTTAAATTTTATTTTTAGGATAAGGAAAAAAAAAAGTTGGAGGAAAGGCTTTTTAGAGAATTCCTTCGGTGCAGAATTAATGGCTGTGAGCGTCAGGGCGGGCAGACCAGAGCCGAGTCCCAGTCCGCTCCGGCCCACAAATCACCCTGATCTGGGCGCCAGGTCTGGCTGTTCCCAGCACCCCCGACTCTGGCTGCCTAGGAACTCCCATCACAGAGCCCAGGACAGAAAACCCCAAAGGTGTCAACGTGGGGCCTGCCAGGTTTCCCCCTCCTGCCTTCCCCCAACTCCCAGAGCTTAAGGAGGAAGCTCCTGTTCCCTGGGCGAGGGTTTACAATTGTAATTTTAAAATAGCATATTAGTTAATGACGCAAGTCATCCATATTCAGTGGAGAAAAGTTATACAGCCCCTGGGAAAAGCGTCCTCATGGCAGGACTCGGGCCCAAGCGCCCACTTTCCTGGCTGCTCGCTGGGGGAGCCACCTCACCTCTTCCCTGCAGCTGCAGGACTGCTGGGGGTGGGCCCAAGCCTGGGGGAGCAGCTGGGGAGAGGGGTCAGCACCCACTGTCCAGGGCCGTCCCCCAACTCGGGCACAGCGATGAACACAGAGGATGAAGTCAGGCAGGGTAGGACTGAAGCTGAAAGACAGTCTGGGCACTGGAGCTCCAGGCAGAGAAAACAGCATGAGCAAAGGCCCTGGGGCAGGACCCAGCTTGGAACGTTTGAGGAACAGAAGTGAGGCCAAAGCCAGTGTGGCTGGAGTGGAGGAGTGAGGGCAAGGAGGATGTCGGATGGCCTCCGAAGGTGCCAGGGACCTATAGGAAGGTTTAGGATTCAGGGTTTGTTCTCAGTATGGTGTCAACCATCAGAGGGTTTTAAGCAGGGGGGACCTATCTTTAAAGGGTCACTTGGTGGCTACGTTAAGGGGAAAATATTGAGGGCAAGAGCCGGCCCAGAGAAGAGGGGCCCAGGAGAGCCTCCTAGGTGAGAGGATGGTGCCTTAAGGTGGTTCGAGGCAGTCAAGTTAGAGAGCTTTTGAGGCAGCATGATTTGTCCTAAATTCCACTTCATGATTTTAGTGACATTCATGTCTGGAACAGCGAAGCATCAGTGAACACTTCTGCAGCATGTACCGTGGGCCACACTCTATGCAGGCACTTTACGATGAGCTGTCTTACCCGAGTGCCTGTGAGGGATGTGCTCTGCATGCACCCACTTTACAGATGAGTAAACCGAGGCTCCCAGGAATGAAGTGACTGGCTTAGGTCACCCCTGGCCACCCTGCAGAAGGCCACCTAGTTATCAATTGTGGCCCAGGGCACTGCCCAGCCCCACCCCGTCTCTGGGCTCAGGCTCCGCTGTGTTTATTTTCCCAGAGATGAAGGAGCCAGTTTTGATGGTTCACTTTTGAAAACTCGCTGAGATTTTGTGCAGAATCCATGCAGGCACGTTGTCAGTGAGTTTGGTTTGCAAAAAGTATGGATAAGGGAAAATAACCTCTCTCTAAGTGGTACCTTAAAGCCAGTTCTGACGCTACATTCTGGTGACCTTCTACTCGGAGCCTCCAATGCCCATATCCTGGCATGTGCGGGGTGGGAGTGGGGGCTGAGGCGTGGGCTTCAGTCTGCTGCCCACTCAGTCCTGGTGGCACAGCATTTGCCGCTGGTGACCTTGAGCAGCCCATGTTTCCTCTGAGCCTCAGTTTCCCCGTCTGTGACATGGGACCTTATAGAGCTGCCAGACTCAGGGAGTCAGTGCACAGGCCTGGTACAGGGTCAGTTCCCTGAAGATGTGGCCTGTGACTGTGTTTGCTGTCGTGACTGTTACTGTAATGTGTATGCGCCAGTTTTACCAGAATGGCCCCATGACATACCGTGACTTCTCTCAGCCAGACATCTTTCTTCATAATCACTACAGATTTGTGGGGTCGCCAGCAGGTGGGGCGGCTCTCCTGGATGACGTGCTCAGTCCTAGGGGACACTGAAGTTGTGTCCCTGCTATCCACTCTTCTAAACCACCCCGTGTCTTGTCATGCTTGTGGATTTGCAGTTATCTTCTCAAAGGCACTTCCTGGAGGCCTATGTTGTATTTGCGCAAACTGCAGAAGGAAAATTTGAAAAGACCAGCGAAACTCAGGGAAGGATGGGAAAGGTGGTCTCAAGTCCAGGGGGCTGCCATTGTCCCGCTCCCGCGAGGTGAGGCTGATGTGGCTGGCGGGGCTGTGCATTTGGACACATTTGGCCTCAGTTTGCCCACCTGTAATGTGGGCAGATTAGGGGGATGTGTGTTGGGGAAGGAGAGAGGGGCTTCAGTTTGGGGAGGCCTCGGCCTGGATCTAATGAGCCGCTGGGAATTGGCAGGGGAGGTGCTGGGTTCAGATCAGGGGCCTGGGAGGAGGAAGCCCGTGGTTGCTGTGGAGACACAGCAGAGACAGGAAGGTCACCTCTTGGGTGTCAGCAGGTAGGGTGAGGCACAGAGGTTGGCCTCACCGGCCCTTCTTGCCTCCCTCACACGACTCCCCTTGTCCGGTTCCTACAAATCAGAAAAGTCATCCCCTGGGATGGCTCCATGACTAAGGCCGAGGGCAAGGGTTGATCTGGGGTCAGAGACAGGGTCCTGCTTGTGTTTGGGCCTGAGCCCAGAGCTGGGCATTAAAAGCAGGAGCATGGCTTTAAAGCTCTGGGGCCTGAGACCCCAGCCGGCCGTGTGGATGGGGAGCCAGAGAAGGTTCTGGAGCCGAGGTCTGACGTGCTGTCTCTCTCGCAGCTGCAGCCGGAGCAGCTGGACTGCGGGGCTGCCCACCTGCAACACCCGCTGTCCATCGTGCAGCCCCTGAAGGCCACGCCCGTGTTCCGAGCCCCGGGCCTGTCGTCCGTGGCCGTGGCCAGCGTGGGCAGCTACACGGTGGTCTTCCTGGGCACAGTCAGCGGGCGGCTGCTGAAGGTAGGCCTGGGGCTGGGGGCGCCTGGCGGGGCCGGGGGGCTGGGGAGGGCCCGGGCCGGGCCGGGCTGGACACGAGCCTCAGCGGGGCCGGTGCTAGCCTCCATCCTTTCCTGCTGGCCTAGCGTTCATGGTTTGTAAGGCATTTTCCACACCTGTTTCTTACACTCTTGCTCACAACAGCAAGTGTCCGGTGGAGCAGAGCGACCCAGGCTGAGAGAGGGCCCTCCTGTCAGGTCTCCGGGACCTGGGTTTTGCAGCAGGGCAGATCTTAGTTCAGGTTAATGGGCTCTGCTACTTGCTGGCTATTTGACCTTGGGCACCGAACTTTCTCTCTCCCAGTTTTGGTTTCCCCATCTGTTAGGGGCTGCAGGTGTGGCCTCTGGAAACCGTTGTTGGGCTTTGATGGATGGGGGAAGAGGGGAGGCCACAGCCTAGAGCGTGGGGGCCGCCCGCCCATGTCCTCCTCCACCCTGCCGGCCACCTCTGCAGATCCCCCCACCTCCAGCCAAGGTGACTGGTTTCTGGAGGGGGTGGTGCCCTCCCTGAGATGCTGAGAGCTGGGAAGGGGTGAGAGGAACCTGGTTTCCCCACTAAGGGGCCCTGAAGTGAGGGCATGGACCTGCCCCCGCCTACCTCCCGCTCCGGCCTGTCAGAACATCCGTGGCCTGGCAGGGCTCCCACATGCACCAGGGCCTGGCCTAATCGATTCAGAGCCAATAATCCAAGTCCCTCAGCTGCCCGAGCAGGTGCTGCAGGCTGGGGGTGTGCAGTGGGAGTCAGAGTCCCAGCCCGCCTGGCCCCTAGACCCTGGTTGGCCCACTGACATCTCTGGGGAGATGCCAGGCGTGGGAGCAGAAAGGGGGTTCCTCAGCCTTCAAAGCTTCCATTGAGGGTCCGCAGGCAGTGGGGCTTGTGTTTTGGGGTCAGATACTTGGATGTGGATCCTGGCTCCTCCCCTCCCAGCTGTGTGACCTGGGGCAGTTTCTTCCCTATCCGAGCCTCCGTTTCCTCATCTGCCCAGGCACCCCCTGCCCGTGAAGCTGCAGTTATTGGGCACCACTGTCTACGCAGCCTTAACAGGCACGTCACAGGCATCATCTTGTTTAATTCTCACATCCCTTTGAGGGAGGCAGAGCCACGCGTCCCCTTTCACAGATGAGGACACTGAGGCTCTGAGAGGAGGATGACTGCCCCAAAGTCACACAGTGAGAGCTGGGGTTGAGTTCAGGTCCGGTTGGCCCAGAGGCCCACCCCACCCCTCAACCTGGACCCCTTCACCCACCTCCCTGTGCTGCGCCAGGTCGTCTCCCACCTGCTCTCAGATCGTAGCACCCAGCCCAGCCCTTGATGTGCTCAGTCAACTTCTGAAGGACTGGAAATGAACTGAGTGTCTGCTGGATGCCGGGGGTCAGGGTGGGGCCGAGCTGCCTGGGGCAGACTCCGCCAAGAGGCCCCTGGGGACGAGGGGGTTCTCAGGCGTGTGTGGAAGCTTTTCTGTTGGAGAAATGGGGAGGATGGATCTTGGCCCAAGGGGGAAAGGGAGATATTCCAGGGGGGCACTGCATGGGAAAAGGCCTGGGGGCTGGAATGCTGAGTTGGGTGTAGTGGTGGAGATTAGGCCGGCAGAGTAGGTTGGGGTGGATTGTCAGTGCCTTGAATGCCAGAACAAGCTGATCCTGTCAGCAGGAAGCACCCCTAAGGGGTCGGAGCCCACAGAGGAGGGCTGGGCGGCGGGAGGGCCCAGGGAGGCAGCCAGACCACTGGTCCCAGCTCAGGGCTTAGTGGGGCCTTGACCAGGCAGCGCGTCCGGAGTGTGAGGCCGGTGGGAGAAGAGCAGTTTGATGGGACTCTGATGGGTGATGTCGGTTCTCAGGGTAGACAGGCCAAGGGGCCCTCAGGCAGAGAAGCTTCCAGGCCCCTCTCGTCCTGCTACTTCTCCTGCCTGCTCGTTGGACCCCACACCCCAGCCCCAGCCTTGGGCTTTGGGGGTCAGAGTCCTCAGCTTGCCTCATGACCCTGGGGCAGCTTCATTTTAGGACTCTTGCCAAGTCCTTTGGCTTCTCTGGGCCTTAGTTTCCTCATCCATAAAATGGGCATGAGAGAGGAGGAATGAGATGGGGGCCCAGGGCCTCTCCTGGGCCCAGCTCTGTTAGTGCCTGGCCTCCGTCTTCTCCTGTAGGGCACCCCTCAGTCGTGGGGAGCAGGTACCATCCCCTGTCCCATTAGCTCAGAGAGGGGAAGGGACTGGGACAACTGGTACATTTGTACAGCTTGGAAACATCAAAGCCAGAATTCACACCCAAGTCCCTGCTTGTCAACACAGTGCCCGACAGCCTCTCAGACGTGTTCACGGGGAGGGCGGTCCTGGTAGGGGACAGCAGAGGCACAAGTGTAGAGGCCAGACCCATTGCCCTTACCCTTCTGAGTTCCCACCAGTTCTGGAAGGGCCCGGTAGAGGAGAGGGAGGCTGAGGCCCTATGCCCGGGTCAGGCCGGTGTTTGGCCTCCCCCTGCCGTGGGCCCCATCCCCTGATGGCCATCCTCTTCCCCCCAGATCAACCTGAATGAGAGCATGCAGGTGGTGAGCAGGAGGGTGGTGACGGTGGCCTATGGGGAGCCCGTGCACCATGTCATGCAGTTTGACCCCGCAGACCCTGGGTACCTGTATCTGATGACGTCCTTCCAGGTAAGGCCCGATCCTGGACCTGATGAGGCCCCGGGCCGAGCTGAGCCCTCTTGCTGGTCTTGCCTTTGCACCTGCTGCTCCTCCTGCCAGGAGCGCCTCCTCCCCTACCCCTGGCCTGCTCCCCTGTCACCTCCTGATGCAGACATCACCTCTGCAGGGAAGTCTTGTTTCCCTGTGTTTCCCCCCCCCCATTATAGCCTCGAGCCTCAGTTTCCCCAGCCTCCCATGGCCCTCACCATGCTGACTCCCCAGGCGGAGGCTGGCAGCCCCACTGAGCTGGGCCCTCGCCTCTGCCTCCAGATGGCCAGGGTGAAAGTCGCTGCGTGCGCCGTGCACACCACCTGCGGGGACTGCGTGGGTGCAGCCGACGCCTACTGCGGCTGGTGCGCCCTGGAGACCCGGTGAGGCCCTGGGGCAGGGCAGGGGCTGGGCCCGGGAGGCCATGGGGGTGGGGGAGCCCCCCCGGGTTCTGACCTGCGCCCTGCCGCCCCAGGTGCACCCTGCAGCAGGACTGCGCCAACTCCAGCCAGCCACATTTCTGGACCAGTGCCAGCGAGGGCCCCGGCCGCTGTCCCACCATGACCGTCCTGCCGGCCGAGATCGACGTGCGCCAGGAGTACCCAGTGAGTGTCGGGGACGTGGGTGGAGAGCTGCCCGCCAGCTGGTACCCAAACCCCAAGGAGTGGAGACTCCTGCCCATGACGCCCGGGGGACCTGGAGGCAAATGATGAAAACAGTGAGGATGACTGGAGGCTCTTGGTTAACATCCCTGAAGGTTTTACAGATGAGGAGACTGAGGCTCAGAGCAGTAAAATGACTTGCTCAAGGTCAAGGCTAGGGAGTGACAAAGCTGGGATTTGAATTCAAGTGAGTGGGCTTCAGAGTGCCAGGAGGGAAGGGGCAGGCTGTGGGAGGGGAGTCCCCCCACCTCACGTCCTGCCTTTCCGGCCCTCGCACAAGGGAGGGGCCACCAAGTGCCAGGTTGCTGCTTCTCGTGCTGAGAAACAGATGGATCTGCAGCGTTGGAGCAAGTAGCTCCCCCCTTGCCCACATCCAGGAGCGCCTAGAGCTGCCCAAACCCCTGCTTCCCTCTAGCCTTCCAGGGGGAGGGTTCCAGTCCCCGGCAGGGGCAGGGGCTGGCGGACAGACAGGCTCAGGTCCCCCCCAGCCCTGCCCTCAGTGACGTCTCTGAGGCTGGTGTCCTCATCTGTCACTTGGTAGGAGATGATGGTTCTGATGGCTCAGACAGGGCCTGGGCTCCTCTGTGCCCCACTCCCCATTTACATGTCTCTGAGTCCTGTACTTGCCTTGTCTGGTCAGGCAAACCGGCCAGAGGTTTATTCATCTGTTCATTCATTTATCACTCATCAAATATATTATTGAGCACCTACTATGTACCATGCACAGTTCTAGATGTGGAGACATAGCAGTAAACAAGACAAACCCCGGCCCTTGAGGCGCTGACACACTTATCCAGGAGAGAACAGTAAGATAAAATGTCCAGATGGTGATAAATACTGTGGAGAAAACGCAGAGCAGAGAGAGGGGTAGAGAGGGGTAGGGGGAGGCGCTGACATTTTAGAACAGGTTGGGGTCAGGGGCTCACTGCAAAGGTGACATCCGAGCAGAAATAAGAAGTAGGTGAGCCAAGATGAGGATCTGGGCAGAGGGAACTGCCAGTGCAAAGGCCCTGAGGTAGGAACAAGATTCGCAATTTGAGAGAGTATTAGGGGATGGGGTCTGAGGTCGTGGGGGCCAGATCATGCAGTGCGTCTTTGGCTACTGTAAGATGATCAGCTTTGTTTTGCACATGGGGAAACTGAGGCCCAGAAGGTCACTTATAGGCTGCAGCCCTCTGGCCTGGAGTTGCAGGGTGGGGGTGGGGCTGTGAGGGAAGTGGCCTGTCCCCCCACCCCCAGCTAAGGGTCCCTGGCCTCCAGGGTATGATCCTGCAGATCTCAGGGAGCCTGCCCAGCCTCAGCGGCATGGAGATGGCCTGTGACTATGGAGACATCCGCACTGTGGCCCGGGTCCCAGGCCCTGCCTTTGGACACCAGATCGCCTACTGCAACCTCCTTCCAAGGGACCAGTTCCCACCCTTCCCGCCCCACCAAGGTAAGCACTTCACTCCCCAAGCCGTGGGGAGTCCTGATATCACGGCCTCTGATGTCAATGGAGACCCCTGCCCCCTTTCTCCTTCTCTCCCTGGCTTCCCGGCTCCATTCCAGACCACGTGACCGTGGAGATGTCGGTGCGAGTCAATGGGCAGAACATCGTCAGGGCCAGTTTCGCCATCTACGACTGCAGCCGCGTGGGACAAGTGTACCCCCACACGGCGTGAGTGCTGCGGGGCTTGCTTCCCGGGAGTGGGAGGAGGTTTTGCTCCTGGGGAGGCCTTTGGGAGAAAAATGACGGTGTCCTTGAGGCAGACAGGACCCTTGGTTGTTCACCCGCCAGCTCATTTGTGCAACAAACTTGTGTCACCCAGTCCGTGGCCTCTGTGAGCACTCAGACTAGTAGAAGTGCTTTGATTACACTTAATATAGTCTCCTAAAGGCCCTGCTTGCCTATTTCCTCCTTGCATACCTCTTGCAGCCAGGGGCTCACTACCTTACAAAGTGCCCAGCCCCTCTTGGCAGCTCTGATGATGAGAAAGACCTTCTTCCCCTGTGCTGGGGTCTGCGTCCTGGTTTGGAAGTTAGGTAGCTGAGGGCCCCCTTTGTCTTCCAGCTGCACCAGCTGCCTGTCAGCACAATGGCCCTGTTTCTGGTGCACCCAGCAGCACGCCTGTGTCTCCAACCAGTCTCGGTGTGAGGCCTCACCAAATCCCACGGTAAGCCAGGCCCGGGGGATGCCCTCTGCCTCCACTGTTCCTTTTTTCCCCCATTTAATATGTTGAGAACATTTCCATGTCGTTAAAGTCTCTTCCTCGGCACCAGGTTTAACAGCCATGCCAGGCGCATCACATCACGGTGCATTTAACCAGTCCCCTGTTGTTGGACATCCTGCTCACTTCGCCGTTTGTTTTTGCATTCTGATTCGTCCGGGGCGCTGTGCATGGCCTGGATCATTCCCCGAAGACCAGTTCTTCACAGTGGCATTTTGGAGTGAAAGCCTGGCCATGTTTTTACGCTTTCTCCTCGGACCCCCAGAAAGCCTGAGCCAGTTTATACTTCCTGTTGCAGGAGCCCCCTTTCTGCACATGGTGCTAGTTTTCAGTTTTACCCTCAACATTCTCAGCAACCCTAGCAGGTTGGGGACTACAAGACTTAGTTAGGCCTTGAATCCAAGCGCCTCTGGCTAGGAGCCAGTGTCCTCCCCACATGTCCGGGGCCGGGGGCTGCCACCCACGTCTCTTCCTGTGTGGAGAGGGCCAGCGGCCTCTGGAACCACACCTTCCCAAGTCCTTGTGCTGGTCCGGGTCCTTGTCTAGTGCGGCAGGATCGTGATCCCACCCAGTGCTCCAGGGCTGCTGGATGTAATCAGTGGGTGGGGAACTGGAGGAAAGACACAGCCCGAGGCACCATGTGCCTTGCTGCTGGCTGGGTTCTGGCCTCTCGCCTCTGCCCAAAGAGCCTCTGAAGCCACCCCAGCCTTGTGCTAGGGGTGACCAAGTGGGATTCCTGAGACTTTGGCTGGGGTGGTAGCACCCGGGGCAGGGGATGCAGGGGCCAGGGTCCCATCACAGCTCATCCCCTGTCTGACCTGCCCACTGGGCCCTCTGTCTCGGATCAGGGCTGTGAGAGGCTGGGGTGAAGTACCAAATTCCAGCCTGCAGCTCATCTCTCCAGAAAAGGGATGTCCCTGCCCATTTTTCAGATGATGGAGGCAGTCAGTTTGACTCCCAGTTGAAGGAGGTGACTGCGGCCCCACCCTGGGCCTGAATCCCAGGGAAGCAGCCCCTGTCCCCAGAGTATCTGAAGCCCCAGCCTCTTGGCCCTGGGCTCAGGGAAGCTCGTCAGGAGTCCTTGAAGCCTTGTCTTCCCCCCACAGGTGCCAATGAGCGGCTCCGGCTCCGTGGCCCGCACCTGGAATCCTCTGGTCTTGGCCCCTCCTGCCGGAGCCTCAGAAAGGCTTGGGGGAAGAGCTGTCCAGCAGGAGCGGTGCTTAACTGAAAGCAGGGATGCAGTAGCGTGGGGTTTCCAGGACTGGGAGGGGCCCAGTCGAGGCTGCATGGCCGGACCACAGGGGAGGCTCCGAACCTCTGAGGGGACTTCCAGTCTGGGCCAGGCAGGACGCCTGCTCTCCTCTGGAGCCCCATCTCCTTCCAGCCCCAGCCCCGGGCTGTGTACACTGTAGGGACTTAATGAATGTCAATGGGAAGCATTCATGCCAGGAGCCTGCCTGCTGTGCTCTAACCTAGAGGAGTGTTGGGGCAAGGAGGACCCAGCCTCAACACTGTTCATCCAGCATTTATTGAGCACCTGTTGTATGCCTGGTTGTGTGTGCTGTGCTGGTAAAGCACCTGGTTAGACATAGTTGTGCCCTGTCCCACCCCCTATCATGAACCAAGAGCCTGAGGGGGGGACTGTGGCTCTGATGCTGTTACCCTGTCTGGAAAATGGGGCCTGTTCCACATGCTGTGCTGGAGGTCTGAAATTACACCGTAAGGCACCAGCTTCGTACTTGACACACAGTAGGTGCTCACCAAGACTGCTGTGCTCCTCAGGAGCTGGTGGCCATTCTGCTGGGTAGGACAGGGAGGACTGTTCTGGGAGGGGAACCCTGTGCCGGGCCCTGACAGACGCACAGGAGCTCACCAGCCTGGAGGGGTTTCCGTGGTGGCGCCTCCATAACCGCTCTCCCCCAGGTCTGAGGCTCTGTGGCTCATGAGTTGGGTTCGGGGCACAGGGAGGGCCTGTCTTGGAGGATTATGATAATCTGGCAGGAGAAGAGGCAGCCCCCTCCCTGGGCCTGCAGGACCCATGCCTAATTTGGCATTTAATTAAGTGCCAGTTAGCCAAGGAGGCGCCATGCCTCTGGGTGGGTGGCAGGCAGCGGGGTCCGCGCATCCTGCTGGACCCCTCGGGAGCCGGGGGAGGCGGTAGGGTTTGGGCCAGGCCAGGGAGCTGTCTCTGGCAGGGCAGGTGCTAGGGGCGGTGTCTTCTCTCATTTCCTGTCCCCTCGTGGGCCCCAGAGGAAGGAAGCAGGGAGTGGAGGGTGCTGGGAGAAGCGCTCGGGCTTTTCCCAGGAGGGGAGGAGAGTGAGGAAGGCAGCCACGTCCTCCACTTTGTTGTCAGAGGAGGGTGTGGCCTCCCTGAGGTGGCTCCCCCAAAGTGGTGTGACTTCAGGCCTTAGAGGCAAGAAGGGTTTGGGCCGATGGGAGGGCGGGCTCCCCGGGCACAGAGCCTGGGTGGACACCTCCATGGAGGTGGCTTCATTAGGAGCCAGTGGAAAGAGTGGTTTGGTGGGAAACGGGGGGCCGTTTCCGGGGACTGTGGGGGTGCAGAGAGAGAGGCAGAGAGAACAGATCAGGTGGGTTCAGTGCCCGGCTGGACTGGGACACCATCTCTTGACCGTTGAGCTTGGAAAGACCTTGGGAGAGTCTGTAAACTCCAGCAGGGAGACTGGTGAGGCCCCCTGTGACATGGCATACCCTGGGCTCACATCCAGGTTTACTGGGCTCCTGGCATCGCTGCCCTGGCGCCTGTCCCCGCCACTCGTGGTCCCCTGCTTTCTTAGCTCTGCCCGGAGTTTGGTCAGTTGGCTGTGGTTTCCTGAGCCTGCAGGCTACGCTCTGTCTAGCAAAGGGGAGAAGCCACTCGGCCTCTGTGATGACTCAGCTTGGGATGGGACAGGGAGGCCTCTATCCTTTGGTTTTAAGCAGGGAAGCCCTGGTTCAAACTGGCCCCAGCCCCAACATGATCAGTTGGCTCACGTGAGTAGTCTGACGGGTGGCACCCCCTTCAGGCACAGCTGAACCCAGGGGCTCCAACAACGTCATCAGGGTCTCCCCGCCCCTCTGAGTGGCCTCCGTGCTCAGACAGGTCTCCCCTCGTGGCAGCAAGGTCAGCAGCCCCAGGCCAGCTGCTCCCGGCGCCCCAGCAGCCCCTGGAAACCAGCGGAGCTGCTCTGTCTCACGGGTTCTGCGGAAGTTCCAGGGGAACTGGGTCACATTCTCTCCCTGCACTGAGCGCTGCGGCCAGGGCAGGCTCGGGCACCCCCCCGTCCCGGGGGCTAGGCTGTAGGTCAGTCTTCGCAAACCACAGGCCTCAGGGTAGGAGAGATTCCCCAGAAGCCAAAGCAGACTTGGAGGCAGATGGCCAGGGCTGGGGGCTGGCCGCAGATATACCAGCTGTCCCCATAAAGGATCAGCTGACCCCAGCGAGGCACCAAAGGAGGGCAGAGTCAGGCCAGCACTTAGGCTTGGTCCCACTCTGTAGAATGGGTACAAGCACCCAGGTGGCCGTGGGTTATAATGACCAAGGGGCGTAGGGCCCTCGAGGATGGTCCCGACTCCTGTGGAAGCTCCCCTTTCTCTGACCCTCACCCCTCTAGTCCCCCCTGTTGACCACCTACCCTTGGGAGGGGCGGAGCCGGGAGGACAAGAGCTGCAGGGCCCCCACCAGCTGTGAAGTGGACTGGCAGCAGCTGTGAAACCCAATTAGAAACATATGGGGTCCATTCCCTGGAATTCCGTGGGATTTACGCATGAGATGGCGTAGGACAGCAGCTCAGAGAGGGACAGGCCTGCGTGTCACAGCGAGCTGCACACTAGCTGCTACCTCCCCACCCCGCAGTTGTGGTCAGTTCAGGGGGCCTCACCTGGGCCTCGCAGTGTTGCTCGTTGGCCAAGGCCCCTGTGGTCCGACTCCCAGGGAAACTCAGCAGTCTGGGCGAGGTCTCTGGCCGGGGGTCAGTGAACAGTCTGGACAGCTAGAGCCCACTGTGTGCCCATTCTGTCTTGGGAAAGCCACTTTGTTTCTCTGTGCCTCAGTATCCTAGTCTGTGAAATGGGTGTAAGGAGGGTACCTACTCAGGGTTGCTGTGAGGAGGATTTGGCGGATTAATACAGTGCATGGTGCTCGGAGCTGTCCAGGTGCCGCCATTGTCTCTGGCATGGTCATTATTTATTATTATTGGCATTGGCATCCCTCGAGCTCTGGTTTTATACTGGGCCCCTGAGGCTCCCCTCACAGAGCTCCCCATCTGATTAACAGTAAGGAGAAAAGACCCTGATCGCTGGTGCCCACCCTGGCCCTTGGTTTCAGACCCCAGTCTCCAGCCCAAGAGTTAGACAGACGGGAGTTGAAAAGCCAGCTCAGCCTCTGACCTCAAGTTGCCCCCCACCTCTCTGAACCTCGGGGTCTTTCTCCCTCCCCGCTCCCCAGATTCTTTCCTTTGTTTGAAGCAGTCTCAGCGGCCCCACCTCCGCCGTGGGAATCCTGATGCCCAGGCTGTCCGGGGCTCCCCGGAGCTGGCCCCTCCCCCCCCAGAGGCCGTGGCTGTCCCGGGCGGTGGGGAGCGGCCTGGAGCCTGGTGGCACCAGGACCCTCACAGCCTGTTTCCTGCGGGCCGGTTAGAAGTCTGGGGTCTCTTTTCTGAGTCATTTATCGTGTGTCGGTCTAGAAACAGGCGTTCTGGAGCTGGGTGGAATCTCAGAAAGTGGGTGCAGGCCTCGTTGTGCCGCCAAGAAGGGCGAGGCCCAGAGAGCGGGTCTGGCTCTCAGCCTCAGCCCCTGAGAGGCCCGCTGTGGGGCGGCCGCGGGGATCCGGCTCCTCCAGGCAGGTTACCGCGTCTCTCTGGGCCTCCGTTTCCTCGTCTGTAAAATGGGGCCAGTACCTCCTCGTGCGCGTGGGCTTGCTGTGAGGACCGAGTGAGACGGTGTGTGGGCGGCGCTGGGCACGGTGCCCTCGGTGGTTGTGGCTGTTCTGTTTTATTAGCAGTGTTTCCTCATGACACAGGCTGACTGGCGCCTCCCCGGGAGACAGGCCTGCGCAGGCTGGCTGGGGTGGTCGTGAGTCCTGTGTCTTCTGAGATGCCCCAGTGTCCCCCCCACCTCCTTGTGTTTGACTGCAGAGCCCTCAGGACTGCCCGCAGATCGTGCCCTCAGCCCTGGCTCCCATGCCCACGGGCAGCTCCCAGAGCCTCCCAGTGCATCTGGCCAACGCCGCCTTCTTCCAGGTACCGGGGCTGGGCAGGGCGGGGGCGTGGCGGAGGGCTGGGAGGGCGCAGCCCCGGGCGGGGGCCCCTGCTCCAGGCCCACCACCTGTGCTGTGCTTCCCTCCTCTGAGTCTCCAGGCGCTGAGAAAGCTCTGCAGCACGAAGCTGGGGGAAGGGAAAGCGAGTGGTGAGGGCCGGGCCCTGGGGACAGCAGGCCTCCCCCAGCTGCTGCAGGACAGCCTGGCCAGGACCCCAAGAGCCCCCTTCCCTCTAAAGTTCCCCTGACAGAGTCGGGCCCAGCCCCTGCCCAGTGCCACAGCCCATGGGTAACACTGCCTGCCATGTGCCTGCCCCACCCCAGGCTAAGCTGTGACCCTGGACGAACCTCCCCAGTTCGTGACTGACGTGTCTTCTCTGGAGAATGTTCAGAGAGCCCACCCCTTTGCCGCCCTATTATTCATCGTCCAGATGGGGAAAGTGAGGACCAGAAAGTGGAAGCAGATGCTTCCAGGTCCCATGACGTAGGGCTGGCCTTGCTCCTCAGCCCTGGACTCCTTGTCCAGTGCTCTTCCCTGTGGCTGGCCTTCCCCTCCCCTGCTCCCGTCTGGGCTGGGGGAAGGGATGCAGCCCCTTTCTGGGTCCCTCCTGGAGGAGCGTCCTGGGTGGGAAGTGTTGATGCGTCCTGGAAGCGTGCCAGCCACCCCCTCCCCAGCTCCTGGGGACTCACCATCTGTTGCTTCCACGGGGGAGCTGAGGCCCGTGAAGGCTGTCACACGTGGTGGCCACGTGCTGGGCATCTGGGATGTGTCAGGCAGCCTGGTGGCGGGACTGCAGATCGGTTATGGGCAGGGCCCTGCCCTCAGCCCTCAGCCCTCAGCCCTCAGCCCTCAGCCCCTAGCCCCTAGCCCCTCACTGCAGCATTTGGGGCAGAGCCTCCAGGACGCTCAAGGAGCCTGGGCCTGGGTGGAGGTTCTGTGATGCTCCCCTGGGCTACCAGAGCCTGGTGAGGGGAGGCCCCCGTCCTGGGTATGGGTCCTCGCTGCTGCTTTCCAGATTTGTCAGCGGGGGTGCACGAGTCTGCCTTCACGGGGCCTTGATGATGCCGGCCCTCCCTCCCACAGGCCTGCTTCTAGAACACTGAGGGGCCCTGCAGCAGCCCTGTTGGCCGAGCCTGTGCCCTGCAGGGCTGCAGGGCAGGCTGGACCTGCCGTCCTGAGCTCAGGACTCAGAGGACAGACCCACCTCCCAGCCCACTGTGGCAGGGGACAAATCAGCTTTCAGCCCTATTAACAGCCGCTTTCCTGTGTTAGTTTCAGAGCGAAGGATGGGAGGGGGCAGGGCTGGGGGTCGCTGTCCTGCTTTCTTCTCAGGGTGTCACATCTGCCAAGGACAGGGACATGAGCAGGAAGTCCTGTCATGCAGCAGGCCTAACACACTCAAAACCCAGATTTGTTCAATCAGCAAATAGTTATCAATGCTGCTCCCAGAGGCCTGTGCTGGGCTGAGCAAGATGAGACTGAGGAATTGGCCCTGTTTCATTCACCAAACATTTATTGAGCACCTCCTGCATACTGATAACAGCATATATTAGGCACCCACAGTGTGCCACCCAGTAAAGATGCACAATCTCATTTCCCCAGAACCCTGCAGAGTAAGGAAGCTTCTTCCCATTGCAGAGTTTAGAAACCCACGGCTCAGAGAGGAGGAGCCACTTGCCCAGGGTCACACAGCTAAGAAGTAGCAGAGGTGGGATTTGAACCTAGGCCTGTGTGAGGGGGAGCCTGAACTACTAGGAGGTGTCTGAGGCGCCAAGACCCAGCCCCAGCCATCCCCAGGAGATGGGAAGACAGGTGTAAACAGAGCCCGGGCCTGCGGTGAGGGTGGTCCTTGGCATGCAGGGTCAGGGACAGGCTTTAGGCACTTAGTAGAGCCCCCAGCACACACTTAAAAGTTCACAGCCGATTGGATGCATGATCACTGAGAGGGCCCCCCTGGATTTGAGGGGCATCTGAGAAGGCTTTGGAACGGGAGATTCGAGCTGGATTTTGACGGCTGTGTTGAGTTTTGCTGGGCGATGAAAGACGGGCTCGGGCAGAGGCCTGAAGGCAGGACAGCCTGTGCTGTGTGGAAGGGTGTCCTGTGTGGCTGGGCCTGGGCCTGGGCCTGGGCGGGGCAGAGGTGAGGCTGTTGAGCTTAAGACCAGGTGGAGTCTCAACAAGATGAACCTTCAGTCATGCTGAAGCGTCAGAACATTCCGAGCTGAGTGAAGGGCCCGGGTTTAGACCGTTAAGGCATGTCAACAAGGCTTCTAGTGGCACTGAGAGCACAGGCCGAAGGTCCAGGAGTTCACGTCCTCCCTGCCTCCTTGCCTCTTTCCAACACTGAATGTGGAGATGAGGAAGGATGTCCTGGAGGAGGTGCCGCCCAGGCGAAGGCCTGACAGTAGGACCTGGCGCACTCCTCAGGACAGCAGCCCAGGGTGCCCTGATGGAGTCGGGGGCAGTGACCTGACTGTCCCGCACTGACCCACGGTCTCCCGCAGGGTGCAGCCCTTGAATGCAGCTTCGGGCACGAGGAGCTCTTCGAGGCTGTGTGGGTGAATGAGTCGGCCGTACTCTGCAACCAAGTGGTGGTGAGTGACGTGGCTCCGACGGGGGGCAGCGCAGGAGAGGCCCGCCCCAGTCCGGATACTGCACTCCTTCCTTTTGATCCCCTTGTCCCCACCAGCCTTGTCCTCATCTCTCTCCCTGACATCCCCTCCCCTCAGCGGAGACCCAGACACGGTTCACACCCCTCATGCTTTTTCCCTTTTGTAGCTGCACACGACCCAGAAGAGCCAGATGTTTCCACTCAGCCTCCAACTAAAGGGGCAGCCAGCCCGATTCCTGGACAGCCCTGACCCCATGACAGGTGGGAGCCCCCACTCACCCTAGTGGCTTCAGGTGACCCAGCCACCGTGGGTGGGACCCATTCCAGTGCTTACCGCAGTCACAGGTGTCCCAACCTCCCGTTCCCTATCACACACACCCTGTCAGGTCCCAGCGCCACCTTTCTGTCCCTGGTCACTCACTCAGCACTTAATGACTAAGCAGCGACTCTGGGCTAGGCACCATGCTCTCGGGGCATCCCCACGCCAGTGGCTGGGCAACCCTGGGCACACACTGATCCTTCCCTTCCTGAGCCTCATTGTCGTCATGTGAAGCGAGGGCGCAGGCCCCTGTGCAGAGGATGTGGTGAGGATTTGCTGAGATGGTGTCCGCAAGGCCTGGCGGGGTGTCTGGGGCCCAGTCAGCACCCCCGAATGGTGGGTGCTGTCCTTGCTTTTGTGTGTATTGAATCAACCCTTGAAGGGCCTGTCTGTTCGTGGGGAGTCCCAGACATCCCTAGTGAACATGGGGTCCCCCACAACTGCACCACAAATGTCCCAGACACAGGCCCCAGAACCAGCCTGCACACACCCACTGGGACCCTGGAGAGCCTGCCCATCACTCCTCCTTGACCGCTCCAAGGGGCTGGGTCTGCAGAGCCTCAGTGGTTCCCCAGCATCCTGGAGCTCCGCTGGGGGCTCAGGAGACCCGCTCAGGCCTGGGTATGAACCCTCTCTGCTGCTCACAGGCTGTGTGACCCTGGGCAAGTCACTCTACCTCTCTGAGCCTCATCGCTTATCTGTGAAATGGAGCTTAATCAGCTCCCACCTGATGGGATCACAGTGAGGATAAATGTTAATGGGGCTGCCGCTGCACTGTGCTCACACAGCCCCCGGGGAGTTTGGGGAAGGTACTTAGAGCTTCGTGGAGTCCTGACCCTGAGCACCAGGACCTGACTGACCCGGGCTGCCTGCGTGTCTCCCGCAGTGGAGGTCTACAACTGTGCCATGGGCAGCCCCGACTGTTCCCAGTGCCTGGGCCGGGAGGACCTGGGCCACCTGTGTGTGTGGAGTGACGGCTGCCGCCTGCGGGGGGCCCTGCCGCCCCTGCCTGGCACCTGCCCTGCCCCCGAGATCCGAGCGGTAAGCACCCCCCAGGCCCACTGCACCCACACGCCTGAACGTGCACACGCACACGGGCTGGCGGACCCGCCGCACACGCAGTTGCACACACCTGGGTCACACAAACCAAGTACCTGCCTGCACGAGGCTAACGTTTAGTTGGGGGTGGGGGACAGACAGTAATGAGAAAGGGAATAATTTATGTGGAGAAGGTGGTGAGAGCTATGGAGAAGAGCAGCGGGGGAGCCCTGGGGGTCCGGGGTGGAAGAGATGCCGGGTAAGTGGCTCTGATTTTCACAGTGAGCTCAGGGGACCCTGGTAAGGTGATAAGGTGAAAATTGGGGCTGCCAGTAACTCCCAAGCCTCAGTTTTAACTTTTAAAAAAAAATCCCCGGGAAGAATTCGGGTTGGCTTAGCCTGGGTCGGGTGCCCATCCCAGGCCCGGTCAGCTCTGGCTGGGATGAAGGTTGATGTGGTCAGACGTGGCCACTGGGCCCCCTTTAAACAGCACTGACTGTCAAACGCACTGGTGTCCCCAGTGGGCTCAGTGACACACACGCACATCCTCACTGGCAGCCCCAGTGACCTGCCAGCCAGCACTCTCAGAGCCCCCTCAGTGGCGGGCGTGCAGGGCCCTGCCTCCCTGGGTGCCTGTGGCAGTGGCAGGGAAGCCTGCCCGGGTCCCAGCCTCAGAGCCCTGTTTGCCCCGCTCTCTGGTTTTCTGGAAGATCGAGCCCCTGAGTGGCCCCCTGGACGGTGGGACCCTGCTGACCATCCGCGGCAGGAACCTGGGCCGGCGGCTCAGCGACGTGGCTCACGGCGTGTGGATTGGCAGTGTGGCCTGTGAGCCACTGGCCGACAGATACACGGTGTCAGAGGAGTGAGTAGAGGGCAGTCCCTGGGGCCATTCTGAGTGACCTTAGGCCTCACCCCACCCAGAAGTGCCAACAGCTTCTCTGCCCTCCCCTCCCTACTCCCCTCTGCCGTCCCACCCTCAGCACCCTTCTGATGCCCAGAAGTCCCTCGCTCCCAGGGCTCCTGGACTTTGCTCAAGCCATTCCCACCACACACAATGCCCTTTCCTGCTCAGGACACCACTCTTATACCTCAGGTTCCCACTCAGGGGCCTGTTCCTCCAGGAAGCCCTCCTGGGTTCCCCTAGACCAGCCCTCCTTCCACAGAAGCCTTGCTCTGATGTTAAGAAAGTGTAGGGGCTGCTGTGGTGGGGTGGAGATCTGGGCCTGCGGCTGTGGGGATGGGCCCGGAGAGGCTCTAGGAAGCATTTGTGAGCAGGGAACTAGCTGGATTTCCTGTCCGGAGGCCGTCCGTCTACCAGCCCCACAAACGTTCTCGTTGTTGGAGGACTCTCAAGTGTCCCAAAGACCATCATGTCCACTCCCCTAGTCTTACAGTTGCAGAGTGGAGGGGGAGTCAGGCTGGGGGTCGTCCCGGGGAAGAGCTTGGCTGCAAGGTGACACCTGGGGACTCAGGGCTGTTCTCCAGCTGACAGGGAATTGTCTTGGCCTTTTGTTGTGGGTGATGCCGCTGGGTGTCCTGGCCAAATGCCAGCCCCGCTGTGGGTGGGAGGGCGGGTGGCTGAGTGCAAGGTAGGGCGCTCACACTCGCTCCCTGGGGGTATAGCTGGGGGCGTTGTTCAAGGGAGAAACCAGTTGGTGCCTGGCTGCTCCTTGACCAGAGTTGCCTCCCCCAGGATCGTGTGTGCGACGGGGCCAGCCCCAGGCGCGTTCTCGGACGTGGTGACGGTGAACGCCTCCAAGGAGGGCAGGTCACGGGAGCGATTCTCCTATGTGGTAAGGAAGGCTACAGCCTGCCCCCTGCCCACCCCGCCACGCTCGCCCCGGGCTGGCCTGAGGCCTGACCACCTGCCTTCCACCCCACAGCTCCCCCTTGTCCACTCTCTGGAGCCTGCCGTGGGCCCCAAGGCCGGGGGCACCAGGGTCACCATCCATGGGAACGACCTCCACGTGGGCTCCGAGCTGCAGGTCCTGGTGAATGATACGGAGCCCTGCACGGAGCTGGTGTAAGCCCCTGGGCAGAGGGCCTGGGGACGGGGGGTGAGGTGCTTGTACCAGCATCACCTGGGTCTTCACTGGCTGTGTCCCCTTGGCCGAGCCCCTTCCCCTCTCTGAGCCTCAGTTTCCTCATCTGGGAGCAGTATCAGTGAGAGGTGGGGAGCGTTGTGCCCAGCTTACAGCTGGTGCTCTGTCAGTGGCCTTAAGCTGCACTAACGGTGATGGTCGTACACAGTCTGAGCCCTCTGCTGGCCCAGGGGTGTGGTCCAGAACCTCCGGGTGAAATCCTTGTCTTTATTATGCACTTATGGACGGGCCTTGCTGTGGACCCCAAGATAAGCCCACCAGTCTCAGCCCACAGGGGACTGCACGCACTCCCACAGGAACTAGGAATGTCACGTGGGGTTGGGACTGGGAAAAGTCAGTGATTTCAGGGCCGTTGAGGGCAGAGCTCTCACCCAGGGTGGGAGTCGCGAGAGCACCTCTGGGAAGGCTTCTTGGAGGAGGAGGGCTGGGCCAGTCAGAGAAGGGAAAGTGTTCAAGGTAGGGTGGACAGCTGGAGCAAAGATGAGGCCATGAGGATGTGGGAACAAGATTTTTGTAAGAGGTGGGGGCCGGATGAGCAGGCCCAGAACCCCGGCCCAGTGCCCCGGGGCAGTGGAACGTTGGGCAGGGGGGAGCAGTGGGAGGCGGGGGCCATGCTGATGACACCTGCTGTCCCCCCACAGGCGCACGGACACCAGCATCACCTGCACAGTGCCTGGGGGCGCCCTGCCGGCCCCCGTGCCCGTGTGTGTGCGCTTCGAGCGCCGGGGCTGCGTGCGCGGCAACCTCACCTTCTGGTACATGCGGAACCCGGTCATCACGGCCATCAGTCCCCGCCGCAGCCCCGTCAGGTGAGACCCAGACCCAACCCCCAGGCCAGGGCCCTCTCTGGGCCTCAGGTGGGCTGACAGTGCTTGCTGTCCCCCCCACAGCGGTGGCAGGACCATCACAGTGGCTGGCGAGCGTTTCCACATGGTGCAGAATGTGTCCATGGCCGTGCACCACATCGGCCGGGAGCCCACGGTGAGGGCGGGGCCCAGGTGGGCGGGGTGGCCGGCGCCCCAACGGACCGGCCTCACCCCGCTACCTCTCTTATCTCTCTCTCCCTGTCTCTTTGCCTCTCTCTGTCTCATTAAACTCAAACTCTCATTTTTCCACGTCTGGCTGTCCATCCCCATCCCCTACCTTGGCCCGGGCCCTCCCACCAGCTCTGCAAGGTCCTCAACTCCACCCTCATCACCTGCCCATCACCTGGGGCCCTGAACAATGCGTCAGCCCCCGTGATCTTCTTCATCAACGGGCGGGCCTATGCAGACGAGGTGGCGGTGGCCGAGGAGCTGCTGGACCCCGAGGAGGCCCAGCGGGGCAGCCGGTTCCGCCTGGACTACCTCCCAGACCCACAGTTCTCCACGGCCAAGAGGGAGAAGTGGATCAAGCACCACCCCGGGGAGCCCCTCACCCTGGTCATCCACGTGAGTGCCCTTGATGGGCTGGGCTGGCAGAGCGGGCCAGGCTCAGCCACCAGCCTCACAAGCACCCCCTCTGCTCCCACAGAAGGAGCAGGACAGCCTGGGCCTCGAGAGCCACGAGTACCGGGTCAAGATAGGCCAGGTGGCCTGTGACATCCAGATCGTCTCCGAGAGAGTCATCCACTGCTCGGTCAATGAGTCCCTGGGCACAGCTGAGGGCCAGCTGCCCATCACAGTGAGTGGACGGGGCACTGGAGGCAGAGGCAGGCCTGGTCCCTGGCCCTGCCCCCAGGCCCGAGCGCCTGCCCCCTACCTGGCACGTCTCAGCTGAGCATTTTCCTGCTCAGAAGCTTAGACTCGGGGAGCAAAGCAGAGCCTGACCTCCCCCCTTGGTAGATGAAGAAACTGAGGCCCAAGGACTTAGTGACCTGGTCAGGGTCAGTGATTGGCCCCAGCTAGGCCTGATGGAGCTGGACTCTCAGAGGCCGTAAGATGTTGCCCTGTTCCATTTGCTCTACCCAGAGTCTGGGCTGCCGGTCCCCATGCAGAGTCACGGAGGGAGGGAGGGAGGCAGGAGGAGTGTAGAGCGAGCCCAGAAAGTGGGATCTCTTCTGCACCGTACCTGCCTGCATGCCTCCTGGGATGGGGAGCTCCCTCCCTCCCAGGCAGCACATGCCACCCCAAGATGGCTCTGACTGGGCGAGCTCCCTTCCACCTGCACCTTCGTCTGCCCTTTGAGTCCTCAGAACTGAGCTACACCCCTGGTCCTCGGGCAGCCCTCCAGATACTTGAGGACAGCGGCCAGGCCCTGTGAACTGCTCGGCCTCGGGCTCCTCTCAGGCTGTACTAACGATGACAGTCACCTACATCTGTTGAGTCTCCCTTCTGTGCCAGGCCCGGGACAAAGGGCTTAACAAGCATCTCATTTAGCCCTCGCAGCATCCCCAAGAGATGGGTGGGTTTATCTGTCTTACAGTTGTGGCATCTGAGGCTCAGAGAGGTTAGGGGACTTGCTCAAGACTACACAGTGAGGGAGGAGAAGAGGCAAGGGAAGTCCAGGGAACCTACAACCCCCTCCCTGTACCTCTGTGCAGATCCAGGTGGGGAACTTCAACCAGACCATTGCCACGCTGCAGCTGGGGGGCAGCGAGACTGCCATCATTGTGTCCATCGTCATCTGCAGTGTCCTACTGCTGCTGTCTGTGGTTGGTAAGGAGTGCCACCCCCCTGACATCTTGCAAGGCAGACCTACCCGCCCTTGCCCCGGGCTTTCTAAAGATCTATAGGCAGAAGGCAGAATGGGCCAGGGCACATTGAACACGGGCGTGGAGGTGGGAACGGGAGTGGCGTGAGGCGTACGCCCAGGGACGAGTTCCAGGCAGAGGGATTTGGGACCTTGTTCTCCAGTCCATAGGGAGCTACTGAAGGTACTTAGGAGAGGATTGTTCAGGGAAGATTAAGTTACACATGGGGTAGGCTATCCCACTATTAAAATAATGGTCATAGAAGTAATATATTCAATGTAGCAGAGAAATTAGAGCCCACGTATACTGCTGGTGGGAATTAGAGCAACTGCTGTGGAAAACTCTTGCAGTTCCTCGAAATGTTAAATGGAGTTACCATGTGACCCAGCAGCCCCCTTCCTGGGTATCTGTCCAAGAGAAATGAAAACATAAGTAAGTCCACACAGAAATTTGTGCACGAAGGTTCAAAGCAGCATTATTCATAATAGCCCAAAAGGGGCAACAGCCCCAATATCCATCAGCTGATAAATGGTTTATCCACCCAACGGTATATTATTCAGCCACGAAAAAGAATGAAGTTCTGACACCCTCTATAGCATGGATGAACCTTGAGGATGTCATCTGAAATGAAGGATGCCAGACATAAGAGACCACATACCGTAGGATTCCATTTATGTGAAATGTCCAGATGGGTAAATCGATAAAGACAAAGCAAATTAGTGGTGGCCCGGGGCTGGAGGAGGGGGATGGGTACTGACTACTTGTGGTTATGAGTCTTCTTGGGGCAGTAAAGATGTTCTAAAATTAGACAGTGGTGACAATTACACAATCCTATAAATGTACTAAAAGCCACTGAATCGTAAGCTCTGCATGGACGGAGTACACGGCCCGTGCATTATATCCCAATAAGGCTGCTTTTTAGAAAGTAACACATTCAGTGTAGACACTTGTGGGGCAAACTGGAGTAGAATACATGTTAATTATATATATATATTTTTATATATATCATATGTATGAGATTACATCCCAGAAAGGAATTAGAATACAATACTGCTTTGTAATCTTTTAAATTCATAATCTTTCTTAAGTCACAAGTAATACCTGGTCATTGTAGAAAGAACTGAAAATACTAAAAAGAAAACAGAAATCACCCACAATTTTCTCATCTAGGGAAATCCTCTGTTTACTATGATTTTAAATACACAGAAACACTTCTTATAAGAATGAGACAGGGAGCCTTAATTTCCTGGCCATTTCCCAAGCCTTGGGCCCTGTAGTTTTCAGCCCCCCAAGCAGGGGAGGAAGTGGGGCTGAGGGCAGCGGCAGGACCCCTCCCTTCAGGCCCAGGCCCTCCCCACGGCCGGTGCCAACAAACACCTGACCCGCCGCCTCTCCGCTGCCCACAGCCCTGTTTGTCTTCTGCACCAAGAGTCGCCGCGCCGAGCGCTACTGGCAGAAGACGCTGCTGCAGATGGAGGAGATGGAGTCTCAGATCCGAGAGGAAATCCGTAAAGGTAGCGGTTGGGGACCACGTGGGACCTGGGCCTCAGCTATGCCCCCCGGGAAATGGGTTTGAGAGCCACTCACGGTTGCCATCCACCAGGCTTCGCGGAGCTGCAGACGGACATGACGGATCTGACCAAGGAGCTGAACCGCAGCCAGGGCATCCCCTTCCTGGAGTACAAGCACTTTGTGACCCGCACCTTCTTCCCCAAGGTCAGCTTGACTTCTCTTCTCTGGGCTCTGATGACCTAGGGGGCAGTCTCACGTCAGTGGGGACAGTTGGCATGTGCAGCGTGGCCCCTGGAGCAGAGCGAAACCTGCACACCTGCCTGTGGCAGCCTGGCCCCACCCCCCACCCCGCCCAGGTTCTCCCTGCTTTCCTCCCCTGCTCCCTTGATATTTAACGGTCTGTGCAGAAGCCAGCTGCCAGCCCCACCTTCCTCCTGGGGTGCCGGGCCTGCCTCTCCTCTCACTGAGGGATGAGCAGAGGCCCCAGCTCACAGCCATCCTCTCTCATCTCTGGGCCCCTTCCCAGCCAGGCCTCTGTGGGCCCCCACATCTCCACCTCCTGTCCACTGCACTCTGCTCCATCCCTCCCTTCCACGCCGCCCCTTGCTGTTCCAGGGGCTGCTGCCCTGTCTTCACCCTCCCAGGCCTGTCGGGAGTATGTGCAGTTGGCCAGCACCCTTCTCTTGCCCTGTCCACACTGTTCTCCACACAGCAGTCACAGCAAGCCCACGGAGTGGTCCCTGCAGGCTTTTCTGCCTCAGTTTCCCCATTCCACACTGAGCTGCTTTTGCTTCCCCTGAAGCCCCATGTGTTCTGGTTCTGCTCCTTTTCCTCCAGGAAGCCCCTTGGGACTCCCCTCCTCTCCTCAGAGTCCTGTGGCCCTGGGGGTGCCCTCTGCCTCTCTTTCCTTTAAAGTGGGCTTTTCCATTTGTCGAGCGGCCCTGGCAGGAGTCAGGGGAGCCTGCAGCCCTGCTGAGACGCTCGGGGTCTACCTCCACAGTGCTCCTCCCTCTATGAAGAGCGCTACGTGCTGCCCTCCCAGACCCTCAACTCCCAGGGCAGCTCCCCGGTGCAGGAGACCCACCCACTGCTGGGAGAGTGGAAGGTGAGTATCCTCCCACCCCCTGCACACACACATCCTGGACTGCCTCAGGACAACCCTGCCTGCCTCTGGGCCCCACTGTCCAGCTCATCTGATCCATTGATTCTAATCATGGGGAGTTGGGAGGAACCTGTCATTGAAAGGTAGTGAGCCTTCCGTCCCAGGAAGTATTCAAGTGTCATTCAGGGTGTGCTAAGTGCCAGGCCAGGTAGAGAGGGAAGAGGATTGGGTCACCCTGGACATTCCCACTCCACCTGCTGCTTAGAGAATGGAAGGTGAGAGGGTTCCCCACTCAAGGATTCTGGGTTACCTTCAGGCACTTTTGCCCAAGCCCCACTTTTCACGTCAACTAAGCCACTGTTCCCAGTCACAGGAAGTTAGGAGGCATCTACCACTAAGAGGTAATGAGCTCCCCATCCCAGAAAGCATGCAAGGAGCCATTCAGGACATCATAAGTGCTGGCTCCAAGGCCAGGCAGAGACCCTGGACCCCTGTGGACACCCGCCTCTGACTGCTTCTGCAGATCCCTGAGAGCTGCCGGCCCAACATGGAAGAGGGCATCAGCCTGTTCTCCTCCCTGCTCAACAACAAGCACTTCCTCATCGTCTTCGTCCACGCGCTGGAGCAACAGAAGGACTTCGCAGTGCGAGACAGGTCAGGTGGTGGGGCTCCGGGGAAGGGGCTGGGGCCTGTCAGGGGCCATACAGCCAGTCCTGGGTCTGCCTGGCCACTTCCAAGGCTGGGCAGTTTGAAAATCACTGTGTCCTCTGGGCAGCTGGCATCTCCCCAGCATCCGGCCCTGGAGGTCCTGAGACCCACCCATACTCTTCCCCTTCCTGGTCCTGGAAGCCCAGGACATGGTTCGTGGGCCTTGTGGTTGCCATGCCTGTTAGAGAAGGTAGCCCTTTCTCCAGGGAGGTTTCAGCCACACTCACCCATCCGTGTACAGTGACGAGGTGGCACCTGAGCCCCTGCCGCGTGGTCCTCAGATCCCAGGGCCTCATGGTATGGTCGGTCCACAGGTGCAACCTGGCTTCCCTGCTGACCATCGCGCTCCACGGCAAGCTTGAGTACTACACAGGCATCATGAAGGAGCTGCTGGTGGACCTCATCGACGCCTCGGCCGCCAAGAACCCCAAGCTCATGCTGCGGCGCACGGAGTCCGTGGTCGAGAAGATGCTCACCAACTGGATGTCCATCTGCATGTACAGCTGCCTGCGGGTGAGGCCGCTGGGGGACGGGCACCTGAGCGCGGGGCAGCCGTGTCACCGCCAGAGGGACCGCCGCCTCCCCAGCCTTTCCCTCAAGATCTGACTTCACTTTATCCTCCGCTGACTGCCAGGAGGGATTATGTTCTTAGTGCAGATGTGGAAAGAGTGGCTCAGAGCGGGCAGGGGCAGGCCCATAGGATCCCTTATACGGATGTGGGAACTGCGGCTCAGGGGAAGACTGGCTTCCTGCAGGGGCTCAGAGCAAGCCCAGGACAGAACAGAGGACGTGTTAGGGCCTTTGTTTCAGAAGAGTATTTTCTCAGCCCTCACAGCCTCCCTGGTGTGCCTTTGGGCCACTGCTCTGGGATCAGGAGCTAATTCAGACCCAGTTCAGAGCCTAGAGGCTCTCCCAGGCTTAGTGGAGACAGATGCGGAAACAAAAATACAAGTGATGAATGCCTCACAGCAGATCTCAGCTACTGACTGAGGCTTCTGACCTGGCTGGAGGGCTCAAAGGGGCTTCCAGAGCAGGGGACCCTAAGCTGAGACCTGAGGGTTCAGTAGGAACAACGCAGGTAAAGAGTTGGGTGGGGAGGGTGTTCCAGGCTTTGGTGACAGCATGGGAAAGGCAGGGAGGAGGGAATGTTCATGAAAGAAACGGGAGGAATCCAGCAAGTCTTTCTGAGGAGAGAGAAGGCCAGTGGGGCCAGGGCCTTACGCATTCTGCCAGAAGCACCCCCATTAGGGCTTTCCTGCAGGACAGGAGTTGCTCAGCCCCTGGTCTTGTCCCACTGTCCAGCTGCCCTGTGTGGAAGGGACCAGGGAGTTGTCTGGACATTGTGGGGAAAAGGCACAGGCCTGGCTAGAACCAGGGCCTCAGATGTCCTGGGTTTTAGTCCCACCTTTAGCACAAACCAGCTATGGGACCCTGGACATGGCATTGCCCTCTCTGGGTCTTGGTTTCCTTCTGTCAAATGGGACCTCTGCGCCTAGAGCTCGTGAGGGCCAGGTAGCCTGGAAGAGCCCCGTTAGGCTGGGCCTGCGGAGGGGCATGGGGGTGCTCCAGTGTCTGCCGGCTGCCTCATGTGGACCGCCGCGGGGGACCAAGCTGCCGTAGGGACCATACGAGCTGTGGCGGACTCGGGACCCGGCTCCCTTGGCCCTTACATGGCTTCAACAGGCCTCCCCTCTGAGCCTCTGTTTCCTGGAACTCCAGAAAGTAGGGCATCAGGGACTCCCACCCCTAGACCTGGAGAACTGCTGCCTTCACAGTCTTTGCCAAATTTGCCCAATACTATTATGTACTTGATTTAAAGAAGACAATCAGCTCACCATTTTTACCTAAATATCCTCCATAAATGGAATACATGGGTCACTTGCTGTAAAACGACCATGAAAATTAACGCACGGCTGTGACCGGCAGCCCGGGCCCTTTCTGACTGTGTGCACTTCATGAAAGGAAGCCTGGTGGGGGCAGGGGTGTTCGAGGCTCTCCACACTCACCAGGCTGTGATTTGGGTTCTCTAAGGCCACGTTTGTGTTCCAGTTCCATCTAAGCTCATTCTGGAGTCTTAGCAGAGTCACAGGCTTGGGAGGCAGCTGATTTGGGGTTCGAGTCCAGCTCTGCCACTTCCCTGCTGGGTGACCCTGTGCAAGTTGCTTGCCCTCTCTGAGCCTCAGCAATGAGGCTGACATCCTGTACCCAGAAGGGTGGTTGGGATGATGAAAGGAATGAGGCTGCCCACAGCTGGCGGTGTTCAACCTTAGAGTGTGTGGCGACCCCTGGGGTCGAGGGTGGGAGTGAGGGGGCGGCACAAGGATCCCACAGGGAGGATGTTAGACAGGCAGCCTAGGTAGAGGAGGGTGGTGAGGGCGTTCTGGGTGGGACAAAGGCTTGGGGACTGGAATCTGGAGGGTGGGCGGGCTGGAGGCAGCGGGGCTCGGCCTCTGACAGCCCCTCGCCCTTCCCAGGAGACGGTCGGGGAGCCGTTCTTCCTGCTGCTGTGCGCCATCAAGCAGCAGGTCAACAAGGGCTCCATTGACGCCATCACCGGCAAGGCCCGCTACACGCTCAGCGAGGAGTGGCTGCTGCGCGAGAACATCGAGGCCAAGCCCCGCGTGAGCGCCCGCCCGCCTGCCCACCCCGCCCCCCCGGCCCCAGCCCCCCCGCCCCCCCGGCCCGGGGCAGGGCGAGGGGCGCCCCCTGACCCTCCCCTCTCTCTCGTGCAGAACCTCAACGTGTCCTTCCAGGGCTGCGGCATGGACTCGCTGAGCGTGCGGGCCATGGACACGGACACGCTGACGCAGGTGAAGGAGAAGATTCTGGAAGCCTTCTGCAAGAACGTGCCCTACTCCCAGTGGCCGCGCGCCGAGGACGTCGACCTGGGTGGGCCGGGGCTGTGCGCTGCTGCGGTGGGCAGGGCTGCTGCCACTCGCCACTTGTGCCCTCACTGTGGCGCTGGGGACACGGGGACGATCAGCCCGGGTGCCCGTCAGCCGGGAGCTCCCATTCTGGGGGGAAGCGGGGCCTGCGGTGTGAGGACATGGCAGGTGACGCCAGGCGGTGGGGAGTGGCTGCCCCAGCAGCTCTGATGTGCCCAAGACAGCCCTGAGGGTGAGAATTTTCCAGAGCTCCTGCTCTGTGCCCACCGCCCGGCCACCCTCTCCCGCCCCCATCTTGCAGCTGGGGGAGGAGAGGCTCAGAGAGGCGCGGGTGCCCCGGTTCTCTCCCTGGGCGGCCCCCCCTGACGCCCTGCTCCCTCCCAGAGTGGTTCGCCTCCAGCACGCAGAGCTACATCCTGCGGGACCTGGACGACACTTCGGTGGTGGAGGATGGCCGCAAGAAGCTCAACACGCTGGCCCACTACAAGGTGGGCCCAGCCCTGCCGCCCCCACCCCCCACCCCCGACCTCCGACCCCTGACCTTCGCCTCTCCCCCCTCAGATCCCTGAAGGTGCCTCCCTGGCCATGAGCCTCACAGACAAGAAGGACAACACGCTGGGCCGAGGTAGCGCTGGTGGACATGGGGAGGGTGTCTAGGCTGGGCCGGGCTGTGGCCTCCGTGGTGGGGGCAGGGGCCGAGCCAGTCCTCCTCGCCGCAGAGCTGCTCGGGCAGGGCCTGTGGCCAGGCCTCCTCAGGGCTGCTTTCTGCGGGCAGTGGAGAGAGGCCCCGGGAGGGTGGGATGTGGTTCCAAGAGCTCTGGGCAGCTGCCAGGCCATCTGGGCTTTGGGCTGTGTCCCTGCCTCAAATCCCCCATCCACACCCTCGGATGTCCCGGGCCTGGGTTTCTGGGGTCCCCTCCTGAGGTCAGGATCAGGGTCTCAGTCTCTCCCAGCAGTTTGGGAGGTCTGGGCTGGGGGTGCATGGGACAGGGGCCCCTGCCCACTCTGAGGGCCTCACCCGTCTCCCTCTGTGACTGTCTCTCCCTCTTCCTCCTGGCACCGTAGGTTTGTCTGTCAGTCTGTGTCAGAGCCTCTCACGTTCTCTCTGCCTCGTTCTCTGGGTCTCTCTTTCTGCCTTCTCTCCGCATGTCTCTTTGGCGCTTTGCATTTCACTCAGTTCCTTTCTTCATCTTTTTCATCTCCATTTGTGTTTCTCTTGTTTATTTATTGTGTGTCTTTTTCCTCCCGCAGTGAAAGACTTGGACACAGAGAAGTATTTCCATTTGGTGAGTGCTCTGCCTCCCTCCGGCCCTGGGGATGTCCGCCCCACAATGGGTGTGGGCTTGGCTTCCTGCCACCCTGGGCCTCTGGGGGCCATGCTCCCCAATGCTGGGAAAGGCTGGGGTGGGGGGTGGGAAGGGGTCCGAGGGAAGCAGGGAGCCTCGTGTGCACACACAGCACACCTAGAGCCAGGTGCCCATGGGTGCAGGACAGGACCTCCCACGGGGCGGCTGTGGTTGGTGCCAGCACTGCCCCCTGCCCCGGCTTCCCAGGTGCTGCCCACGGATGAGCTGGCAGAGCCCAAGAAGTCCCACCGGCAGAGCCACCGCAAGAAGGTGCTCCCGGAGATCTACCTGACCCGCCTGCTGTCCACCAAGGTGGGTCCCACCTCATCTCTGTGTCTTAGGGAGGCTGCCATTCACTCCAGGGGGTCAACTGTGAGCTCATGCCTTAGGGGCCTTGGGGTGGGGGGAGTTCTTCCCCTGTGGGGCCCGATGAGCTCTGGGATTAGAGGCTGAGGGCCCTGGGTCTCACCTGAGGAGGGGTTTGCTCCCAACATGAAGGGTGCCCGCTGATGACATCACTGTTAGCCGGTGTGACAGAGAGGGCAGCAGAGGGCCAGTGATGCCCCAAGGCCACACAGCTCAGACAGCAGAGTCACACCAGACACCCACACCCTGGCCCACCAATTCCCTGCTCTATGTCCCAGTCCTTAACACCCCTGTGGGGTAGGTTTCACTGGCCCATTTCACAGACAAGAAAACTGAAGTCCAGAGAGGCTACATGCCCAGCCTGATGCCACACAGCATCCCCATTTACCCAGCACTCCTCAGTCCCAGCACTTGGGCTCCCCACAGCTGCCAGGGGTACCTGCTAACCTCCTACACATGGTCCTGAGCGGATGGTGGCCATCTGGTTGCTGTGCAGGGCACGCTGCAGAAGTTTCTAGATGACTTGTTCAAGGCCATTCTGAGCATCCGTGAAGACAAACCTCCACTGGCCGTCAAGTATTTCTTTGACTTTCTGGAGGAGCAAGCCGAGAAGAGGGGGATCTCAGACCCCGACACCCTGCACATCTGGAAGACCAACAGGTGGGGGCCAGTGGGTGGGGGGGCTGTGCTGCTTCACTGTATCACTGGGGGCAGCAGTGGTGCAGGGGCTCAGAGCCTGATCTCAGCCCACCTGCCTGGGTTCAGTCCCTCTATGCCATTCTAAGCTGTGTGGTCTTGGGTAAGTGACTTAACCTCTCTGTGCTTTCGTTTCCCCCAGCTGTAAAACTAGGGCAATAAACGTAACCCACATGAAGTCTAAGAATTAACTAGAAGTGAGCATTATGTAAGTTTTGCCCTTATCACTACTCTCCCGTCACCCGTCTTGGGTGGGCACCGTCAGCTCCATTTTACAGATGAATATACTGAGGTTTGTGGAGATATGCCTGCCCCCAATCGCGTCCCTCCTTTGAGGCACATCTTAGCTTTTAGGGGGATCACAAACCCCAACCAGAAGTTGTTGAAAACCTCAGCCTGACCCTCAGGGGAAAAAATGCCATAGACCCAGAAGTTTCTGTGGAGCTCCAGAGGCGTCTCAGAGCCCTTGCAGGGTGGGGTCCTTAAGTCCCAGGCCACCTAGTAACTGGGGTGGGGGTTACTAAGGCTTTGGCCTCCTGAGGCCGAGGATCCAGGCCCCGCCTTCCCTCAGCCCTTCCTGGTGACCCAGCTGGTGGTGGACTTCCTGCAGCTGAGCGAGGGCTGGAGGAGGAGCCGTGGGCTGCCGGGCAGGGCAGGGGGAAGCGGGGGGGCTCCTAATGAGAACCAGGACCTAGCTTGGGGCTCTTGCGTGAGAGTGGGTGGCTCTGCAGGGGGTGGGGGCGTGCAGTGAGGATGAACTCAGGCTCCCGCGCCCCAGCCCAGCCCTGCTCCACGCAGGAACCTGGCACCCAGCCCTTGTGCCACCCCAGTGGCCAGGGATGGTCACCAACCCATTTGTGGAGGAGCAAACTGACTCATCTCCACCGGCTTGAGGGGCAAAGCCAGCCTGTCCTCTGAGCCTGCCCGCCTCCCTGTCGCGAGCCTCCTCCGTGGCCCTTTCTCTGCTGCCGCCCTTGGCATGGACTCACGCTGCCTCTGTTCCCCCCACCCTCCTACAGCCTTCCTCTCCGGTTCTGGGTGAACATCCTGAAGAACCCACAGTTCGTCTTCGACATCGACAAGACAGACCACATTGACGCCTGCCTCTCGGTCATCGCGCAGGCCTTCATTGACGCCTGCTCCATCTCCGACCTGCAGCTGGGCAAGGTGGGCGGCACTGGGCGGGTCACCCTCCACCACGGGGGTGGACGGAGATCTTTACTGGAGGGGAGCCAAAGGAGCTCAGGTCTGGGGGATGCGGGACGAATGGGGTCATCAGGCGGGTGGAAGACTCCCAGAAACTGGCACCTACAGTCTGAAACTACATGGCTGCAGGCCAGCCGCACCTGCCTCAGGTGTGCCCAGCACCACCAGCTCCCAACACTGAGGCCACAGAGCCAGGCTGGGAGAAGCCAGCGTGAACATGGAAAGCCTGCTTGGTCCGGCACAGCATCAGAGAACCAGCTGGGCTCCAGGCAGCGGCCCTGATGGTCAAGAGACATCCAGTGGGCACTGAGTGGAGGGGTGGGCAGAGGGGGAACAGGTGACCAAGACCTCTCAGCACACGCAGGAGGGAGAGCTGAGGGATCTGTCTGCAGGGAGAGGAGCCAGCTGGCTTCAGAGGGCGGGGAGGACAGAGCAGCGTTCCAGGCAGAGGGAAGGGCTGGGGTGGGGCAGGGAGGCACGAAAGGGCACCGCATGCTGTGAGCATCGATGATGGTAGAGTTAGACCTGGCCTGGCGTTTACCCCTGACTTTCAGGGGCAGGCCATGAGAGACAGAAGATGCCATCGCCTCTCACATACTGTCTCAGAAGGCAGGAAGCCCGTGGCAGACAAAGAGCTGGGAGCATACTTGGCCCGCTGGTCTTTCAGGCGTAGGAAGCCTGTGGCGGGAAATACTCCACTGAGACAGGCTTCCAGAAATCTTAGCCACCAAGACCCATAACCCTAAGCAAAGATGCAAACAAAATAGCCTGCGTGTCTAAGAGCTGGCATGAGCCCAGGCACTTTGCCCCTGAAAGTAGATACCCCTCAAGTTCCACCCTGACGGCCACATAGAAAATAGGGCAGGGGTTCCACGTACGAGGGCAGAGAAGAGAGGGGTGGGGAGCTCCTGGTCCCAAGCCTGCAGGGCAGGGCCGTGCAGTGAAGGGGCCGTCTGTGCGGCGGTAGAGACGAGGGCACGTCCAGAAAAAGACCGATCTGTTGGCTCCACCCAGTTCTTACTGCCTCTCTCCTCTCTGCCCAGGATTCGCCAACCAACAAGCTCCTCTACGCCAAGGAGATTCCCGAGTACCGGAAAATCGTGCAGCGCTACTACAAACAGATCCACGACATGACCCCGCTCAGCGAGCAGGAGATGAACGCACACCTGGCGGAGGAGTCGCGGGTGCGGCCAGCTCCGCGGGGGCCTTGCTGGGCCCTGGGTGGGGGTGGCGGTCCCGGGACTTGGCCATCCATGAGCGGATGTACATAAGCAGCAGGTCATGGCCTGGTTTTGACCGTGGGGTTAACCACCCTCCCAACTCTTGCCTCGTCTTTCCTCATAGAAATACCAGAATGAGTTCAACACCAACGTGGCCATGGCAGAGATTTATAAATATGCCAAGAGGTATCGCCCACAGGTGAGTAACCCCCGGGGTGAGGCCCCCACCGTCGGGGCCACGACACCCCCATTTCAGCCCTGCCCACCTCCACCTGCTCAGGCACTCACATCCCCAGGACGTTTGTGCTTTGGGGGTGTCACCGGCAGTGGAAACGCAGGCTGTGTGTTCCCCCACGATCTGCAGTGGGACCCGTGGGGCCCAGGACATGGGCTATGGCCCAGCTGCCCCTCGCCTCCCCCTCAGATCATGACCGCCCTGGAGGCGAACCCCACGGCCCGGAGGACGCAACTGCAGCACAAGTTCGAGCAGGTGGTGGCCCTGATGGAGGACAACATCTACGAGTGCTGCAGCGAGGCCTGAGCCCGCAGCAGTGGGGCGGGGGCTGAGGAGCGCCACCCGCTGCTTCTCTCTGCTCCCAGTGCCTCTGACTCTGGCTGGGGAATGACTGACCAGAGGCAGCTAGGGTGGGGGACGAGGGGCCTCTCTGAGCCAGGCAGAGGAGCCCCTGGCCCTGGCCCCTCAGGCACCGTCCCCTCCCACCTGCCCCCAGACCCGGCCTCTGGGACGGGAACGCGAACGCCGCAGCCCATCCCAGGTGAGGCTCCTGCCGGCCACGCAGCACAGCCTGGACGGCGCCCCCACTCCCCCCGCCACGGCCGAGGGTCCTGCCCCACGCGGTCCAGCGCCAGCGAACCAACCTGCGGGCCACGGGGCCGCCTGGCCCAGAGGCCGCAGCCGGAACCACTACCTCATCTAACCTGGCGGGGGGGAGGCCCCCTGAATCAGCCCTCGGTTGGTTTCTGCTTCAGCCACCGAAACATTGTTCCCGTCTCCCCTCACCCGGAGAGGACCTGCCACGCACGCGTTCAAGCAGTGTCATATTTTGGTTGCTCGAGCTGCCGCTGGTGGCAGGGCCGCGCCCATTGCCCGCGGGGAGGCTCCAAGGCCGCCCCACGAGCTGGGCAGGCGGAGGACGAGGGGACAGGCGCTGGGCGATCCTGGCCTCGAGGGGGGAGGCTGCGCAGCACCAAGGCTGTAGCTGGGCTACTTGATCTTGCTGGAAGTGTTTCTAAAGATAGCACCAGTTTTTTGTTTTTGTTTTTGTTTTTGTTTTTTTTTAAAAAAAAGCTTTTATATATTAAAAAACTTAACACGCGCCAACTGTGAATAGCTGCCGCTCGTGCAGAGGACCCGGGGAGGGGTCCCCAGGGGCTCCCAGCACAACACTGGAAACGACTGCTCCAGGGACGGGCAGACCTGGCAGAGACCCCCCGCGGCGCTCAGAGAAAGTGGCCCTTTCTGAGCTGTCAGAAGCGCCGTCTGTGCTGGCCCGGCCACCGGTGCAGCCCCACCTGGCACTGGATAGGCTCGGGGCTGCGCGGGAGGGGGAGGCTGGGATGCTCTGGAACCTTCTTTGTAATAAAAGCCTGATAGGAAAACCTGCCGTGGGCCCCATTCCTTTGTCCTGCGGTGGCCAAGGCAAGAGATGGCCACGCGCGCAGCAGGAGGGAGGGAGGGGAGCTGGCCGAGGGCCCTGCCCAGCCCGCCCTATGAGGTGGGCAGATGCTGGCTCCGCTTCTGAGAAGGTTCGGGGGCAATGCGGGCTGCCTACTTGCCTCGGGCCTGGCCCTGCCCGCCGTTCCCGGGGCTGTGGGCACGCACAGGGCCTCCAGGAAGGTGTCACAGTTGCTGGGTGCCACCCTCCCCTGGGTGGGCCCTGCTGCTCACTTACCTGGTTAACAAGCCTGTGAGGAACACAACAATGTCCCCATTTCACAGCTGCAGAAACTGACTCTAGCACAGCTGAGGAGTCCCCCAGGTCACGGCAAAATGAAGACACAGAGCAGCTTGCAAGTCCCCTCATTCCTCCGTTCCGTGCTGCCTCCAATGTGTGGGGAGCCCCAAGGTTACCGCCCTGGAAAGAGAGCTGGTGTTGACACCCTCGCCCTGAATCTGTCAGGGATCTTGAAAAACATGTATCGATCACCCCATTTTTCAGATGAGGAAGCAGGCAGTTTCCCCCAGGCTGGTGTAACCCTAGACTCAGAGCCCATCATGTGGGCCCAGCAGATACCACAGAGACCCCCCGGCCACCCAGCTGCCTCTGGGCCTGAGCTGGGGCTGTGGTTCACCCCTGACCCCGGGGAAAGGTCACTAGAGGACCCTATCCAAATTGGAAGCGGCTTAAGTTTTTTCCTTTTACGAAGGAAAAATAATCACACACATTTATCAGAAGTAAGAACTAGGCCAGAAAAATCCATACAATTTAAACAAAATCCCCCAAATACCAGTTCTAGCATTAATGAGAAAACTGAGAAGACAAAAGTAAACAATTTTTAGCTTTAAAAATAGCCTTTTCCTGTAGTGCCTTCTAGGTGGAGAGAGATTCTTTATCTCTTCAAATTTTCTATTCTGATCACTGACGCCTTTTTATTAAGCAGCAGATTTTCTAATTTAAGTTATTGACACATTTGATGGTTTTTTTTTAAGATGTGGAGGGTGTGATTCTAGAATGAATACGTTTTCTGCCAAAATGTCAGCAAGTAGGAAAAGCAAGAAGAAAATAAAACTCCTCTAACCCATCCAGGGTTAACTTAATACCTCAGAGAACGCTGCTCCCAGCTCCAGATCTCGTGCCTGCCTGGCTGGGGGCTGAGGAGTGAAAAATCAGGATCAGGGTGTACTCACTATTTTGCAACTGCCTTTTCCCCCATGCGACAATTCGTCAGTAACGTCTTTCTATGGCATTAAATATTCCACCGCCTGTTCTAATGCCTGATTAACATGCGACTCCTTCTTGAAGTTTAAAAACACATTTGCAAATGGAGGAGATCTCTAGTTTCCAGGGTCATTTCTCAGCACAGAAGCTGCCATACTTCTGTGAACCACCCCCAGTCCTGGGCTGGGGCCCTGAAGACTTGCCTTCAGCGGCAGGCATCCCTTGGCTCTGTCGCAGGGTCACCGGAGGTGGGAACGTCGGTGTAGTGTGTCCCCTCAAGCTGGGAGGAGCCTTTCCCGAGTCTCATGGGTGCTGGATGCTGCCAGGTCAGGGCTACCGGCCTGCCTCCAGCTTGTGGAGGCAAGATGCCCAGGGATGCTCACCCCGCCCAGAGCCTGCCCGGGGGGCCTCCCACAATCAGACCGCCTTCGTGAGAAGCGCCAGCCCAGCACCCAGCCATCTGCTCCCCATGCCCCTCAAGGCCCTGCTGGAAGTTACATCACAGATACTCCAGAGAAGCCATCAGCACAGCTAGACAGCCTCACGTGGGACTGGGAAGGAGAGGGTGGCATTGAGGGAGGGGCAGGAAGGGAACAGTCTGATGATCCATGCTGGGCTGCCTCAGTTTCCCTTTGTGCCTCATCCAATGCCCTCTTCCCAAGTCCCACCCAGTCTGCCTGCGACACCCTTCAACTCCACGTCCTTCCCCCTCTCGCCCTCCCTGACTCAGCCGTCTGGACCATCTCTCTGCAGCCTCCTGAATCAACGTGCAGGCGTTTAGCTGTGTGGACCCCAAATTGTGGACTCATCACTGACCCCTTTCTATCCCATCTCTCAGCAAATCCCACTCACCCTGCTCAAACACCTACCCAGAATCCACCACTTCTAACCCCTTCCACGACCAGCCCCACTTCCCCTGGACCATCGCAGGGGCCTCCTCATGGGCTCCTCCTGCTGCCCATGTCCCCCTGTGGTCACTCTGCTGCTCACTGTCCTCTAATTGTTTCTCATCACAATTAAAATGGCACCCAAAGTCCCACTGTGGCCTACAAGTCCCTCAGATCTAGCCCTTGTCTACTCTGCAGCCCATGTCATGGTCATCCACTGCTGCATAACAAACAGCCCTATACATTTATGTCACTGCTGCATCTGTTATTGGGGCAGGGACCAGCAGGGAAGGCTGCCCTGGTTCCACGTGGGGTCAGTGGGGCAGCTCCACTGGGGCTGGAAGATCCGGCGCCAAGATGGTGCGCTCCCATGCAGGCAAACTGGTGCTGGCTGCTCAGGGAGCTCAGCTGGGGCTGAGAGCTGAGGGCCCTTGACTTGTCCCCACCAGCTGCTTGGGCTTCCCCACAGCATGGGGGCTGAGTCCTCTGAGCAAGCATTAAAACAACAAAAACAAAAACCCACACGCAGGAAGTAGAAGCTGCCAGTCTCCCGAGCCCTGGGCCCAGAAACTGTCCTTATGTTTCCACTTTTCTCTATTGGTCAGCCAACCACACAGTCCAGATCCAAAGGGCAGGGACGCACACCGACACCACCTCTCCACAGGGGAGAGTGTCACAGATGTTTTTAAAGCAACCCAGACCTCATCTCCAGTCACTATCTCCATCACTGGGCTTTATCCACAAGGTCCTCCCTGCAGCTCCTCGAGCCTATCCTCTGTGTTCCCACCCCAGGGCCTTTGCACCCTCTCTTTGTTCTGATTTGCGCAGGGCCCACAATCATGCTCAGTAACTAGCTGAATGATTTCCAGCTCCTTTCAGCTCCTCTAATCCCTCCTCTCTGCAGCCACAGGGCTCTTTCTAAACACACACCACATCAGTCTCTTCCCTGCTTATAACACTCCCTGGTTCCCCACTGCCCCAAGAGAAAGTCTGCCTTCCCTCGTCTGCCCCTCCACACCTTCCTGCCCCATTCCCCAAGGCCCAGGGGTTCCTGTCACCCCTCCCTGACCCATGCTCCTCTCAAAGCCACAAATCCCCCTCCATCCAGCCCCACCCCACATGCTAGGCCCTCTGCCTGCAATGCCTTTCCCCTCATCTGTCTGGCAATTCCTGCTCATCCTTTAAGACCAAAAGCTGCCTCCTCCAGGAAGCAGTCCTGGATCTCAGGCTGGCTTAAACACCTCTCCTGCGTCTCCACGGCCCCGTGTGCCCTTGGATCCCTATCCCCCAGGACAGGAGTGCCTATTTGGGCTCCAGCCCTGGATGGTCCAATCCTTGGACCTCAGCCTCCTCCCTCACAAATTTGTGGGAAAAAAACTTTATTGATAAATAAGTTACTGTGAAATAAATAGAGTGATAGGTTTTTAGAGGAATAAAAAAATAGAATCTCAGTCTCTCTCCACCCCGCCCCTAGCTCTCGCCTTCTGCCTTCTTACTGGCCGCTCTGGACGATGCGGTCTTGGTGGGAACACCAGGCCTTCTCGGGACCTTGGGGGCCTCTGCCTTCCTGGACAGTCGTGCCGGCTCCATCTTGGACCCACCGCCCTTGGGAGGAGCAGGGGCCTTGGCTTTTGGCCTCTCCCCAGCACCCTGGGCAGCGGCCTCTTTAGGGACCTTGTTCCTCATCTTCTTTTTGTCTGTGGAAGCAACACCATTCTCACCCTGTAAGAAAGGAATCCAGGAATGGGGTGGGGGCGGTATAGCTCGGTGGTAGAGCATGTGCTGGTCCTGGGTTCAATCCCCAGTACCTCCGTTAAAAAAAGTAATAATAATAAAAGATAGCAAGCCAGGAGCAAGGTGACTGAGCACGGCGGGGCGCACAGCCCAGAGCCCATGAACTTCGGGTTAAAATCCCAGCTCGGAGTGGCTTTAAACCAAGTGACCTCACCTCTCTAAGCCCTAGTCTCTTATCTATAAAATGTGAGTGGTGACCCTCAGGGCCCTGGCGGGCCAGAGAGGAAAGTGAACTGTTACCCATCCCTGGCCAACCGACCCTTCCTGGGCTGAGCAGGGGACACCTGAGCCCTGGGCTGTTCACGCTGGAGACCTGGGCCAGGGAAGTCGCCCAGGCACCTACCTTGGTGGCTGCGGGTTTTGAACTCTGACTCCCAGCTTTTGTTTTCGTGTGGACCTCGACATCTGCTGGAAGAGGGGACAGAGTAGGGGAAGGACCCCTTTCAGGAAGAGCTGCTGGCAGGCAGAAGTTTCAGGCCCCTGCAGGCCCCGTCCTGCCCGGGGCCCAGTCCCCACTCTGACACTTGCAGGCTGAGTGACCTGGGGCAAGTTGTTTAGCCTCTCTGAGCCTGGGTGCCCAAGTCTGCAACCTGGGAGTAGCAGCAGCTCTCCCAGGATGGTTGGAGGATGAACTGGACCGTGAATAACCAGCCCCCAACACGGTGAACAGCTCCTTACCTGCCCACACCAAAGGCCCCTCACAGGGGGACCAGCCTCTAGCCTTTAGCCCATCTTCCACCGGTGGCCAGAATACACTTTAAAAAACACCCCGGGCCCTAGCTGTCCTCTGTTCAGACTTTCTGTGGCTCCTCCTCCTCCTCCTCCAGATCAAGTCCAGGCTCCCACTGCCCTTCGCAGCCTCCCCTCCACTTCCCCCCCCTCACCACAGACAGAATGATTTGCACTTCCTCTACCTTCTTCACGCCTCCAGGTCTTTGCAAGAGCTGTTCTGCTGTCTTCAGCACCTCCTCCAGGAAGCCTCCCCTGATCCCCCTCAGAGGTGTGTCGGACTCCTCCTCCCTAGACCCACCCACTACGAGCTACCACGCGTTCACAGTCTGTCCAAGTCCAGAAAAGTGCTCAGGGCACATTGACTAGAAACCCCCTCCTTCTGAGCTGGCCTCTCCACCCCACCTGGTGTGCTGCGGCTGCCAGAAACCCCATCCCCATGCCCTTCTCTCACTCCATTCACCCCCCTACCTTGGAGGCTTCCTCTGCCTTTGACCTTTGACTTCCCGCCCGGCCCCCTGGCATTGGGAGGGGCCTGCGCGGTCTTGTCCGGCTGCTGGGAGGACGTCCTGGCCTTACCCCGTCTTGCCTCTTGGTCCTTGGTCTGGTGGTCTTTCCTGGGGGCCTTCTCCTTAGCGGCACCTGGCTTGCAGGGAGCTGTCCTCTCCTCTCCTGGCTTCCTGGATCCTTTTCTCAGAGCCCCTGGGTTGGGAGGGACCTTCTTTGCCCCACTAGGTTTCTTGGGGTCCTTTCCCTTGGCTTGAGCAGGTCTCCTGGGGGCAGTCATGGTGGCCGCCTTCCTGGTCCGCATCTTCCTTTTGTGGTTGGGAACTAACTGGTGAGGGAGAGGACAGGGTGGGATTGAAAGCAGAGGTCCAGGTGTCTCACACCCGTGCACCCTCTGTGAGGCTCAGAGAAGACCCCATTCTAAAGGAGGGGGTGAAGGAGGCGGCCACGAGCTTGGGGAGAAGACACAAAACCGTCTCGTAAATGCCAACTGCCAGCCATGCCTTCCACACTTCCATGCGCCCTGAGGGAGGGGGCTCCCAGCCAGAGCTAGGGGACCCCAGTCTCCAAAACTCACCCAAGTTCCTCTCCCTCCCTGTGCAGGCGGCCGCGAAATTGCTCCTCCTGATTCGGGGGGGACAGGCACACTCCCTCCCACATCCCATACCCCTGCCCCTGGAAACCTCACAGCCAGGCTTCTGGGAGCAAACTGTGCACAGTGTGAGCCCTGACTGGGGCCACTGAGATGCTAATCTACAAACCTCCCCTGACCCACCACCCCCATCCCCCCATGGACTGTGGCTCTGACTCCCCGTCCCCGGCCCACACCTCCGGGTCCCCATGCCTCCCTTCTGCGCAGCTGGACATAGAAAACTTAGAGGTCAGACAGCTGGGAGTGCACAGCTTCCTCCAGTGCCCCCCCCCACCCCCGACACTAGCCATGCAGCTCGCCCAAGTCTTCCCTTTCCCCCGGCCTCAATCTTCCATCTTAATGATGGGGTCGTTGGGGGAATGTGAGAAGTAGGGGGATTCAAGGGTCCCTGGCAAACAGGTGGTCCCTGCCCTTCTAGAACTCGGCTCTGATGACGTTGCTCCCTGCCATCCCTGACCCCTCATGGCTCCCCGTGACCCACCAAGACCAGAAACAATCCCCACCCCCAGCACACACCCTCCAGACCCTTCCCTGCCTCCCATCGCCCTGGCCCACTTTCCTGGCTGGCTCCCAGTCACACACACCCCCGGCGCCTCTCTTGCTCTCCTCCACTGCACCCTGTGCACCTGGCCTTGCCATGGCTGGTGTCCCAGCTCTGACCAGTGCCCCCGAGTTCCAGGAGCAGGGACTCCCTGTGCTCAGCCACCCCATTACCACAGGGGTTGTAATTCGTAGGCTTAGAATGTTCCACGGCGTTCCACGGCAACTGTCAGAGGAACTGCTTCATGCTGGGGCACGGTCGTGACAAGACAGACCTCATGTCTGGGCCCCCAAGGTTCCCTGGTGGCAGCTGGCCTTTACAATGCTGGGATTCGACTTTGTGCCAGATCTGCCCTTAGCTCTGAGTGACCCTGGACAGGTCGCCTCTGGGGCCCTCCCCCTTGAAACAGGAGGATGTGGTGACTCAGGGCGGTGTTAGCCCTGTTTTGGATACATCAGGTCTGGAGCCAGAGAACTTGGGGAGCAAACCCCAACTCTGTGACCTTCTAGAGCCCAAGGTTGGGTCTACACCATCCGTGTAAGGAATTTCAGGAAGGGGCCATGGACACCAAGGACCCAGAAGTCAAACACAGCCGAGATGGTCTCTGATTACTCAACACACCCCACAGGGACAGAGGTGGCCGCAGCAGAGTGACCAGGGCCACACAGGGGCTCAGATGGGACACACACTCCACCCTTCCCCGGGGAGGGGGAGCCTCTGTGAAGACAGAGGAGGAACAAGAGGAGGCAGGAGGAGGCGGCCTCCTGGCAGGGGAAGAGCACATGGAGGCCGGGAAGACAGGGCTGCAGTTCAAGCCCCGGGGCCAAGTTCGCTGCACCCTGTGGCCCCCGCCCCCGCCCAGCGGCTCACTTTGAAGCTGCCCGTGGCCCCCCTGGCCCGGGAGTTGGCGGGCCTGACGAGGAGGCCGCGGCGCATGCCGGTGGCCAGGGCCTGCTTCAGCAGGTACTTGAGCCGGAGGACGTCCACTGTCGGGTACTTCTGCAGGATGTAAACCTTGATGGCGGCCACCGAGGTGCCGCGGCGCTGCTCTCCGGCCTGCAGCGCCTCCAGCACCATGCGCAGCACCGGAGGGTGGCGGCGGGGCAACCGGGCGACGCTCCGGGCCGGGCCTGCAGACAGACAGCAGGACATCACTCGCAGCCCACAGCGCCCTCAGGACGGGCCCATGACACATGCACCCACCCGGTGCTGGCCAGGCCCCTCAGTGGGGTGGGGGCAAGCGGCCCGGGGAATCAAATACACGCCCCTCACCCCTGGCCCAGGTCGGGCCCCTGCCCACTGGCCTGGGAGCAGAGGGCGGGGTGCGCTGCTTGGCCGGCCACTGTCTCCCAGGGCCACCGAGGGGCTGGGCTCCAAGCTCCACCAAGCTCACTGAAAACATTACAGATTTCTTTTAATAAACAAACCTAAATCAGCTCAGTTGTCTAGATCTAACCACAAGTTTGCAGGAAATGCAAGGGCCATGGCATGAGCTCAGCAAAACCCAGACTGTGAGGAACTCTCCAGGACGCATGGCCTGGTTTCCTCCACAAATAAACAAGGAGGAAGAAGGTGGAAGGGGCCCAGAGAGGAAGGAGCTGGAAGGGACCCTTCAACCAAATGCAGCGTGGGGGCCTCGCTCAGACTCAGAGCTCCACGCGAACAATCCGACTGGGGACTAAAAGGCTCCTGGACACAGGTGAACACTGGCATATTTGATGGTATTAAGGATGATGCTGTTTCCGGTGTGCTAATGGTGTTGCAATTATTTTGTAAGAAGTTCTTCTCTTTTCAAGATAAATACTGGACTGTTTATAGGGGAAATGATAGGTCTGGCATTTGCTTTGAAATAGAGCAGTAGGTGAAACAAGGGTGGTCATGAGCATTTAGCTGTCGGAGTCGGATGATGGGTCCAGGGGGTGGAGTATGGGGTGGGGGGGTCACTGTATCATCCACTCTACTTTTGTATCCGTTTGAAAGTTTTCATCATAAAAAGTAACAAAAGAATTTCACTCCTAGGTATATGCCCAAGAGAAAAGAAAATATACGTCCACACAAAAATGTGTGCACCAATGTTCATAGCAGCATCCTCTCTAAAAGCCCAAAAGCAGAAACAAAGCCGAAAGTCCATAAACGAATGGGTGGATAAACACGATGGGGTACAGCCATGAAGTGGAGCGCTGTCCAGCCAAAAAAGGAATGAAGTGCTTTTGAAAACATCATGTGGAGTGAAAGAAGCCAGTCGCGAAGAGTCATGCAAGTGTGTGACTTAGTTTATATGCAAAGACTGGAAAGGGCAAATCAGAGACAGGTAGTGGATTACTGGTTGCCAGGGGCTGGGAGGCAGGTGAGGATGGGGAGTGACTGCTAACTGGGACAGGGTCTCTTTTAGGGGGAAGAAAATATTCTAAAGTTGACTGTGGGGACAGGTACAGAACTGTGACTATGCTAAACGTCACTGTACACTTCCAGTGGGCGAATCGCATGGCGTGTGAATTACTGAGATATCTCAATAGGCTGTTTTTCCCCAAAAGTTGCCAAGGAGAAAAGGATCAAGGGGCAAAGAGGGAGAAAGGGTGAGAAGTGGCTGTCACACGGTAAAGGTATACAATTGGTTTAAATATGAAACCCAATTTAAATGTAGTGTTTAGAAATGTTAATTTCTAATCAATTTGAAAAAAAACTGAAGACTCAAAGTAATCAAGTGGCTAAAATATGTATTTAAAAAAAAACACATTTTATGGCTCAAAGACTTAAACATAAGATGAGACACTATAAACCTCTTAGAAGAAAACATAGGCAAAACATTATCTGACATAAATCTCAGCAATGTTCTCCTAGTGCAGTCCACCCAGGCAGTAGAAATAAAAGCAAAAATAAACAAATGGGACCTAATTAAACTTAAAAGCTTTTGCACAGCAAAGGGAACCATAATCAAAACAAAAAGACAGCCTACAGAATGGGAGAAAATATTTGCAAAAGATGAGACTGACAAGGGCTTAATTTCCAGAATATATAAACAGCTCATACAACTTAATAATTTAAAAAAAATCAAACAACCCAATCCAAAAATGGGCAGAAGACCTAAACAAGCAATTCTCCAGCGAATACATACAAATAGCTAACAGGCACGTGGAAAAATGCTCAATATTGCTAATTATCAGAGAAATGCAAATCAAAACTACAATGAGGTATCACCTCACACCAGTCAGAATGGCCATCAGTAAAAAATCCACAAATGATAAATACTGGAGAGGGTGTGGAGAAAAGGGAACCCTCCTACACTGCTGGTGGGAATGCAGTTTGGTGCAGCCGTTAAGGGAAATATAGAGATTCCTCAAAAGACTAAAAATAGGCTTACTATATGATCCAGCAATCCCATTCCTGGGCATATATCCAGAGGGAAACTTAATTCAAAAAGATACATGCACCCCAATGTTCACAGCAGCACTATTTACAACAGCCAAGACATGGAAACAACCTAAATGTCCATCGACAGATGACTGGATAAAGAAGATGTGGTATATTTATACAATGGCATACTACTCAGCCATAAAAAAGAATAAAATAATGCCATCTGCAGCAACATGGATGGATTTAGAGATTGTCATTCTAAGTGAAGTAAGCCGGAAAGAAAAAGAAAAATACCATATGATATCACTTATATGTGGAATCTAAAAAAAAAAAAAAGACAAATGAACTTATTTACAAAACAGACTCACAGACACAGGAAACAAACTTATAGTTACCGGGGGGAAGGGGGTGGGGTGGGATAAACTGGGAGTTCGAGATTTGCAGATACTAACTACTACATATAAAATAGATAAACAAGTTCACACTGTATAGCACAGGGAACTATATTATATCAATATCTTGTAGTAACTTATGGTGAAAAGAATATGAAAACAAGTACATACATATTCATGTATGACTGGAGCATTGTGCTGTACACCAGAAATTGACACAACATTGTAAACTGACTGTACTTCAATAAAATACACATATAGTTATTAAAAAAACACATTTTAAAGTAGGAAGAACCCCACCTGTAAACCCTGGAACTCAGCACAAATTGTAAAGAGACCTAATCCAACTCAACGTCCCTTGCCTCCTGGCCAGGAAATGCCTGAGGACATTCATTTTAGGGCCAAAGCCTGTGTATGGGTAAGTCTGAGGTCAGTGAGGACCTCAGGAGCCTCACTCTCCCCTCCGGGCCTCAGCCTTCCCATCCCGCATCTCCCACAGTGGGGAGGGGGCCCTAAGGCGGTCTGAGCACCCCCAGCTGCAGTGTTAGTTTCTGGAGGCTCCTGGCCTGGGGGGACAGCTCTGACCCCTGCCCTGTCCCAGGGAGCCAGCCCCAAGTCTCCTACCCCCCCGCCCCTCCAGCTGTATTCATTCCCTCATTCCGCAGTTATTCAATGCCTGCTGTATACCGAGATGTCCAGAACAGAACTCACGGCTCCCCCGAACCTTTGCTCCATCTTGTCTCCCCCAGGAAGGTGCCCATCTTCAGTTCAAGGGCAGACACACCTGATCTCAGCCTTGGAGGCCCAATATAATCAGCGGCTGTGCCATCCCCACTGCCCCCCAGCTCTGCCCCTAGCCTCCATGGGCCTGCTCCCCTCCGGGCCTTTGCCCATGCTATGCTGCTCCCTCGACCTGGGTGGGCAGACTTTCTCCTCCGTGGTTGCCCAGGCAGCTCTCAGTCACCCGCCCAAACAGCACCGCGATTTCAACACCGGTCCTGACTTCCCAAGTCAGGCTGAGCAACTCGGCCTTGTGCACCCCAGGCACCTGGGACCCCCCTCTTCTTCCAAAAGAAGCCTCTGCAAACAGAACATTTCTGCCCTGCCCTCATTTTTTCCTGGGTGAGGCTTATCCCTCCTCCGCAGGGTGGGGCGGGAGACCCAGAATTCCCTTTCTCCCCTTCCCAAATCAAGATGAGGGTACTCAAAAAAAAGGTGGGGAGTCAGGGGTAGGAGCAAACCAGGGGGTGGCCCACAAACAGGGAAAGGGCCCCAGCAGGCAGCTACCGTAAATATCACTAGAGTTCAGCCAATCCCAAGCTATACTGTGCCCTAGGCTGAACGTTCCTCTGTCTATATCCCCTTTGTCCCTGCCACCTGCCTTCAGGGGTCACCTCCTCCAGGAAGCCTTCCCTGGCTTCCCAGAGGGGGTTAGCCGACTCCTCTGAGCTCCTACAGCCTTTGGGGTTCCCTCCACTGAAGCACACACCACATTATCAAATGGCATTGTTAACGAGGCAGGCTTGCCTACTGGTCTGGGAGGTCCTGGAGGGACGAATCAGGTCTCTTTGCCTCAGTGGACCCCATGTCCAGAGAATCCCTGAGGCGTTGTTTGTTTACTGAAAACTGGGACGCAGCCCTAAATCCAAAGCCCAGCCCCATGTCAAACGCTCGCTTGCTTGCTTGTTGCTCCGAGTCTGATCCCGCAACTAGTTGCCCTGCAGGTGCAGCCACTCAGCAGCCCTCCGCCCACAGTATATGGGCTCCAGCTGGGGAGGCACCGCTCTGCCCTCTTCCCCGGCCCCACGACCTCTGGCATCAGCTTTTCTGCCTCTAGGAAGGGAGCCTGGGCCAGACTGGGAGAGGAGGAGAAGGGGGAGGAGGCAAGGAAAGGAGGGGTCCAGGACACCCAGGGAACGGGCTCGAGGGGTTGAGGGAGGAGCCACTCCCTTTGCTCACCTGGCTTTTCAGACCCAGATGACCTGGACAACCCCACCGTGGGGGCAGAGGAGGCCGAGGAGGTTGAGGAGGTATCACTGGAGGCGATGCTCCCGGGAGCCATTGCATAGGCAGATGCCGGTGACCCGTCCCCAGGCGTGCGCTCCCAGGCCTGCCTGCTCCTCTTATATACTAGCAGCCCAGCCGGCCCACTCCAATTAGCCCCTGATTGGGCCAGAGGCTCTGAGCTGATTGGGCAGGAGGGCTGGAGGGGGCCCTGTAGCCCTGCCTTGTGTGCTGACGCCCCAGCTTGGCCACCTGCTCCTGTGTGACCTTGGGTGAGACTCTCGACTTCTCTGGGTCTCGGCCCCCATGGAAAAATGATGGGGGCTGAGACGCTTGATCCTTCCTGGGCCCTCTGCCCAGCAGAGCCTAGAGATGCAGATGGAGAATTAGGTACACCTGGGTTGTGGAGGAAGCCCCCCCCCCCCCGCCCAGCGAGGCCCTCCAAGCCCACTGCCCCAGTGTCCCCGCCTGTTCCTGGCCCACTGCTGGCCTCGGCGTCTCAAGAAGTAGCAGCTGGGGACCAACCAGAGGATTTGCCTGGAGCAGACACTATCAGGTCAACCTGCAGCCTCCTTTTCTTTCTTTTTGTTTTATAAGAAGCAATTTTAAAGGGATAAATGAGCAGTTTTTAAATAAAATTACTTATCAAATGTCTCCATAAAAAATTAATGTCCACTGGGAAAATGGACAAAGAATATGGATTCACCAGAGAGGCTGATAAACACTAGAAAATCTTCTTGACTTATTTGGTACTCAGGAAAATTAAAGTGGAAACAACAATATTATTTTCTCATCAAACTCATAAAAATTGAAGACAAAGTGTTGGCAAGGATGCTGGGAGCCAGGCCCTCACTGTCTCTGCCAGGCTTATAACTTGAGGGCAGCCTATGTTGAAAGTATTCCCTTGAACCTAGCAACTCCTCTTCTCTCTCCTAGAAGTGCAATAGTTAGAAGAAAAATAATTGCTGCGTTATTTGGAAAAGGGAAAAAAAAAGAACTAACTTCCAAATGGATCACTCGGAGCCTGGCTGAATTGCTCCCTTACTGTAGAATACTCTGCAGCCATTTAAAAGGATGACATGCTATTTCACACCCAGTAGGATACAAATATTTAAATATCCATCGATCCTGAGCGTCCAGGGTGTAAAGAAATGCACAGCCCCTGGGAAGGTGAATTGGCAGCCACTTAGATGCCCGGGTAACTTTGCAGCTCCTCCCACGCCCCTTAAATGTGAGCTGGCCTTGTGACCTACTTTCACCAACCAAGGACGGTGCAAGTGACTGAGCTATGCCAGCCCCAGTCCCATGTGAGCATGCCTGCTGGGTGCTGAGGGGCCCATGGCCCAGCCACCCCTGCTGCCCAGCCCACAGCTGGCCAACTGGCCAGCCCTCCATCTGACCACAGATACTTAGATGAGCCCAGAAGAGATAAACCAAGCTTGGTCCGGGTCAGCAGAACTGCCCGGCTGACCCACAGAGTCATGAGCAACAACACACGGTGTGTTGTTTGAAGCGTGAGGTTCTGGGGTCGTATGTCACACAGAACAAGCCAGCTGATACATTCTTCTTAGAAGGGCTTCCTTTACCCCCACCTACCTTTCCTGGACTGTTTCTCACTCATCATTTTGGCCTCAGTATAGATGTCGCTTCCTCAGGAAAGCCCTCCCTGACACCCCAGGAGGTTAGGGGCCCCTTTTCTGATTGCTGCAGCCCTTCAGCTTGCTGTGTGGGAGCCTCCAGCACCCCGAGTTAGACTCTGCCTCACCTGTCTCGGCGCTAGCCCTTGAGCTCTGGGAGGGCGTTGGGAAGGGTGGGACTGCATCTGTCTTGTCCCTAGAGGTCTCGCTGGTGCCCAGCACGGGGCCCGGCACACAGTAGGTGCTCAGCACCCACTGCTGTGGAAGCCCCGGTTCTAGAGCCCAGCTCGGCTCAGTGGAGGGAGGCCTGGAAACCATCAGGAGACGAAAAAAGGCAAAGAGACACGTGGAAGCTGGTGCAAACAGGGCAGCAATTTTGATCACATTTCCAAGAACTGAGAAATAAAGACTCGGTGATGCAAACATTCCCACAAGCTTCATCTGAAGCCCTGCTCCAGGGCTGTGCCAGGAGCGAGTTCTGCGTTTGGAGGGAAGATGTTCTTAAATGTGCTGCGTGATCTAAAAATTCTCCCAGAGGGTTGCCTTTTCACAGGGAAGTGATGGCTGTGAGGATCGGGCTGCTGGAGAGAGGACGGGCTGCCTGGAGTGCCTGTGAGGCGCTTTCACTGAAGCCTGTCTGAAATTTAAGTTTTGCCAAAACCTTTTTTTGCCACCTTGGAACATTGAATGGGGCCATCTTACACGGGACCTTCCAGTTCTGCAGGTTAGTGTCCTAAACTCTCTGGAGCAGAGTCTGTTTTGTGTAACTCTGGCCCCTGTAGCCCGAGGACATCCTTGACTCTAGATCAATAAACGCACAGAGGGCAGGTTAGAAAGAGCCACCGTGTTGATGGTCCATATACATATTTTATATTCACTGTTGTATTTATACATGAAAAAGCAAAAGATCAGAGAGGACCCATGTTAGATCTTCCTGAGGCCGGACCCTGGGCTGCAACCTGGAAGCCCTCTGTTATAGTTGAGAACCAGCCGTAAATCCAAAACACCAGTGGCTTCACTAAGAAGCCACGAGACCATTCTGTCATGAAACCTTCAAGTCTGAGTTGCAGTGCTGGTGAGGCAGCACGGGAGACCCAGGCTCCTCCTTTCTCTGCCATTCTCTGCCCACAGATTCTACCTCATGTTCCAAGAAGCTGCTGCAGCGCTGGTCGTCATGACCACATTCCAGCCGCTAGGAAGGAAAGAAGAGAAGACGGGCAGACACCACCATTCTCTGAAAGGCACAGCCCAGAGGCTGCACATATCTCTTCTGATGATACTCCTTTGGCCAGAATTTACTGTCACCTAAACGCCACTGCAGGTGCAGGGGATGCTGGGAGAGGCAGTCTTGTGCTGGGTAGCTAGGTGCCCAGCTAGAACTTGGGGGCTAATACTAATAGAAAGAAGGAGAATGAATGCTGGGGCCAGTAAGTACTTGTTTCCGCCTTTCCTGAGACCCCTCCATGATTTTACTCTCTCTGTGCGTCTGTCTCCAGGGGCTGCTGCTTTGAACGTGCCTCATGTCCCTGGGAAGGGAGCTCACGTTTACTGCATGCCTACTATGCACTTCATCTTTTGTACCAACAATCTCAGCCCCTTTAGATGAGTCCACCAACTGGAATGATTCTCCCCTTTAAAGCTGAGGGGCCTGAGGTCTAATGAGGTTGAGTGACTGGGCTCGAGGTCACACAGCTGGAAGAGGCACCTGCTGTGCCCCTGGGACACCTTGGGTGTCAGGAGTGGGTGACTCTTCTAGGGGCAGGGGGCAGGCTGTCCTCAGGCTCTGCTGGCTTGGGGTGGGGGCTCATGCTCTCTCCTCCCAGAGGCAAGGTCAGGGGTGAGAGCTCTGTGGCCCTGAGACTGGCCAGGTCGCAGCCCAGAGACTTGCTCCCTCCAGTCCATCTCTGAGTCCCTAGCACGTCCTGGCCCAGGGTCGGCTTTCTTAGGTTGGGTTGAGCGGAGATACAATTGCAGACAACAGCATTCCATACCCCTGGTGGCTGCCTGGAGCCTGGAGCTGAGGTGGGCAATGCCCTCTCGCTGGCCTGAGGCCGCAGCCCTTCCCCTTTACGTACGGCGGTTCCCCACCGGCAGCATCCGATCAAGAGTGAGTAAGGAGTACGTTACGGAAGTAAGGCGGCTTTTCTCTCTACCAGGAAAGGAGGAGAATGTTCTGGTTTTAGAGTAAATTTTTTCTCTGGATGTGAGGCTGAGACAAACATCCCACTCCTCAGAGTAAGTGGACTGAGGTGTGGGAGTGAGGGGACAGGGCTGCTTGCAAGGCAGACCAGCTGCAGAGCCTCTGTCCGTCCCACTGCCGCGCCTGGTCCCGCGCAGCATCTGAAGTGGAGGGTGAGAGCCGCGGGGCCGACCGTGGGACTCTCCTGTCCCCGCTGCGGGAGGGAGGCCTGGACTAGCTGGATTCCATCCCCTTGGGGCCGCTGTTGGTTCTGGCCACCCTGCCTCCGCCCTCCTCCTTCTGGTAAGGACCCCCTGGGGTTTCCTTGGGCTCCTTCCTGTCTGTCCCCACCCTCAGACCACTTGGTTTAAGTGAGGTAACTCTACCTTGTGCTGCAGAGGCAATCAGGTGGCCCAGGCCTGGCCAGTCAGAGGATGAATCCCCATCCCAGCCCGGTGATAGGCTGAGAGGCAATCAGGTGACCCAGACCGGGCCAGTGAGAGCCCTCTCTGGGGCCATTGCTGGAACAGACGGGAAAGAGGAGCCCCACTTCCTGCAGGGCTTGCTGAGCTTGGAACTGCTGGTGGCCTTTCTGCCACCTCTTGGGAACAGTCAGCCTTGCATGAAGCCAACACAGAAGAAAGTACAGACAGAAGGGGAGACATGGAAACCAGATGACATCATCTGAGCACCTGCATCCAGCTGTGCCTGAAGCCCTGAGATTTTCATTTATGGGAGCCAATAATTTCTCCCTTTTACTTCAGGGCTATTGAATTGGATTTCCTGTCACTTGCAGCCAAAGGAATCCTGACTGACCTCACGGAGGGAGACAGAGGGGCAACGACAGAGATCCTGGCTATTAGCTGCCTCAGCCCCTCCGTGGACCTGGGGGATCTTCCTCCTCGGGCTCCTGCCACCCTTTCCCACCTGGAGGATGAGGGTAACATGGGGACTACATCTCCATCCCGTTCCCCTTGCAGATGACGCCCCTGGTACGGTCAGCTCTGAGCCGAGGCCCCAGTAATGACCAGAGTCTCCGTCTGTCTGCTGTGTGCCAGGAAGCAGGCTGGCCATGTGAAGTCTGAGATCTCATCAAATCCTGTCAAGGTCAGTTTTTCTGTTTAGTTTAGTTTAGTTTTGTTTTTTTAACAGAGGTACTAGAGATTGAACCTAGGACCTCGTGCATGCTAAGCATGTGCTCTACCACTGAGCTACGTCCACCTGCCAAGATCAGTTTTAAGATTCCTTTTCCTCCAGTTTTAAGGAGGCTCGGAGAGGTGACAAAACTTGCTCACAGTTTCACAGGTCACCTGGGTCTCTGTAACTCCAAAGTTGGGGCTTTTCCCAACCTCATTCCCCCAGGGGGCTCTGCTGGTTGCCCAACCAGGCAGCCCAGAGTCAGGGGCGGGTGGACACGGCCCAGTTCCGATCCATCCTGCAGACAAAGAGCTTGAGAGCGACTAAAACCACCACCACGAACAGCAAGTACAGGAGCTGAGCTTTTAATGCCCCAGTTTGCTTGGTCTCCCGGCAGAGCTGGGGGGGAGAGCTTCCAGCTTTGGTTATGTGGAGGAGGAATGAGTAGTGACTGGGGCAGCTCAGTTCTGATGGCCCAGAGTTCCAGCCTGATTCTCAGCAAGGACTCCCCAGAGGGGAGAACAGACTGCCGAAGGCTCGCCCAGCAAAAGGGCTGAAATCTGAGACCTCTGAACGTGCCCAGGGTAGGTGGCCCCACTGGATTTCCCACTATTTGTTTCTAAGCTCTTTGAGACAAGGGTGGCATTGTGGGCTCAGCTCTTCATTAAATGTGGGGAGGTGAGCACGGCTTCTAGAAGCTCCTTACTGGCCGAGATGCTGTGGCCCGGGTGCTGGGCAGCAGAACAATTGGTTTGCAGAAGCTGGGAGAAAGGCTTGTCTCTCCTTGGGCCACGTGGGCAAGGGGTGTCCCGGGCCTGAGGCTTCTGCCAGAGGGGGAACCCCAGGCCTTGGTCCCAGACTCCAGTCCCCCGATGTTGTTTTTCAGGCCTGATGACTGCATTCTGCATTTCCTTAACTGTCCCTCCCTGTGGCCCAACCCCCGGCCCTGGTCTGGCCTTGACATCCGGCTAATTTTTAAAAACCTGCTGAGGCTGGACGCTTGGGGCCTTACCCAATCTCAAAATGGTCACTATCCAGAGGAAATGATCATCGTAATGAATTAATTACATTAACTGACACTATTCATAATGTTCACTACAGCCTGCATGGCTCCTTACCATTCATTTACAACGTACACACACACACACACACACACACAATCTCATTGGATCTTCACAGCAGCTGTGTGTCGGCTGGGCCTGGGATTTGGGATTTCCGTTTTCTGAGGCCCAGGGAGGGAGACGGCCGCTTGAGGTCACAAGCCAGGATGAGCTGCTGCTGCTAAGGTGGCTCCGAAGGGATGGATATGCTCCCCTGCCCACTCACCCCCCACTCATCCCTCCACTCATTCCTTCCTTCAGCCAGCTAGCATTTATTAAGCACCTACTGTGTGCCCCACTCTGCACTAGACACATATCCCTAAGCTGGAGCACGTTTCTGGAGCAAGAGTTCTTGTGTTCCTGAGAGGTGAGCTGGGGAGACGAGGGGTCTGGACCCCACCCGCCCCTGGGAAATCAGAACTCCAGATCAGGCCATCCCCGCCAGCTGAGGAGCCTTATTTTTCTCTCATTAATTCTTTTTTTTTGTTTGTTTAAACACAGGGAGCCTGTGTGACCTGGTTCCGACAGGCACGGCTCCTGGTGGGGCGGTGGTGGCTGGGGTGGGGCGGGGTTGGGAGACTCCTACAGTTGGCCACAGAGTCCTTGGCCGAGCTTAGGCTGGCGCCACCTGGCTGGTCTCTGTCTTGGAGACAGTGGAGGCCTCTTCTTCAGCGAACGGGACCTTGCCACAGCAGAGGGTGGTGAGCATGCAGTTCCGGAACTGGAAGGAAAGGCATGAGTCAAGGTCAGGTTGCCCCAAGGTGAGGGCGGCAAACCGGCGTGGTCAGAGATTTGCCTCCACCCGCTTCCTGCTTCTGGCCCTCCAGCCTCCACTCCCCTTGCAGATGGCTCCCTGGAGGAACTCACTAAGCATCCTCGACCCCACCTGGAGATGCCAGGACCAAACCCACAGGGTCTTTGTCACTGGTGACATTCCATGATGCCCTCTGTGTGCCAAGGGCTATCTGTAAATTATCTCATTTAACCCAAGAGTTTAGGATTTCATCCTTCCTGTGGATGAAGAAACTGAAGCCCAGTGAAGGAAAGTGACTTGCCCAAGGTCACACAGCAGAAACTAGCAGAGCTGGGATTTGAAGCCAACATGACTGACTCCATGATTTCCCCACTGGATCATGGATTCTGCAGAGGAACCTACTGGTTTACGTTAAAGGATCGCTTTGTCCCTTCATCCCTCAGAGCAAGACTTTTTAGCTCCCTGTTCAGCTTTCAGAGACTGGCACCCATTCCCAGGCTTGGGACTTTGGCCATTTAAATTTTAAAGTGGGCCCCCGAACCACCTGGACTGGCGCTTCTCATTCCTGAGCCAGCATCAGAGTCACCTGGATGGCTTATTAGAAATGCAGGTTCCTGGGCCCACCCTGAGCTTCTGATTTAGCAGGTCTGGGCAGGGCCCAGGCATCTGCATCTCTCCTAGATGATTCTGATGCCCTGGGGAGACCAACTCCCCTGCCCATTTGCAGGTGGGAAGACTGAGGCTCAGTCAAGGATATAGCTTGTCTTCCTACAGCCTGGGGGACCTGGAACCTCCCGCCCCACCAACAGGCACCTGCTTGTTCATCATGATATAGATGACAGGATTGTAGACGGAGGAACTCTTGGCAAAGAATGCCGGGATGGTCATTAGGATGGGGCCAAAGTCAGAGCCCTGGTGGGTGAAGATGTAGAACGCCACGCTGGCGTAGGGCACCCAGCAGATCAGGAACGCGATGACCATGATGATGACCATGCGGGTGACTTCCTTCTCGGCCTTCTGTGTGGTGGCCGATTCCTGCTGCTGGGCAGCTGCCTGCAGGGACACAGGGCCTGGTGTCCAGACTGAGGCTTCTCAGAGATGGGGGCTGGACTCGACCCAATCAAGGCGCACGTCCCCAGCGCCCAGCACAGGAACTTACCTCCTTGACTGTGAAGACCAGCTGCCCATAGCAGAAGAAGATGATGAGCAGGGGGATGGTGAAGTGGACCACGAACATGTAGATGACGAACGACTCGTTGTTGACCTCCGGCTTCAGCGTGTAGTAGTCGATTCCACACGAGCACTGCATGCCCTCCGGGATGTACCTGAGGACCGGCGGGGGCAGGGCCAGGACGGCGGGGCGGGACAGCGAGGCGTGAAGGGAGACCCATGCGTGAGGGGCTGGGGAACAGGCCCAGCTGACCAGAGTCCTGGCTCGGCCAATATGTCTGCTCTGGGGCTGGTCTCACTCTGGGCCTCACTTTCCCTTCCTGTAAAATGGGGATAATTAAACCTCTCCTTTGCTGTGTGACTGTGAGAATCAAATCAATTGAGATAAGGGATTCAAATGCACCCGTGAAAAGTTGTGTCACCATTTGGCGCCATGTTATCATGAGACACCCCCCCCCCCAGCCCCTGCCAGTCTCTCCCAGTCTCTCACCCCTGCGCCCACACTGCCGCCCCACTGACCTGCTGACCCACACGGGGCTTCTTCAACAGGCCTGTTGCCCCCTAGAGGCCAGAGGCCAGGCCTCGGGCCATGCCAGGCAGAGGTTGGTGGGTAGAAGGGAAAAGATTCCAAGCTCTGTATTTGAGGCCATTGGTACAAATCCGAGTCTTACTAACCACAGGGTAAGAGTATTTTCTAGGCCAAAGAGGGGCACAAGGGGTAACTAAGGGATCTTTGTACAGTTTCTGTAAACAAGAGGCCCCAAGGGCATGTCATTAGGATGCTTCAGTGATTTCAGAGGACGGTGACCCTGGTCCGACCTTGGAAACCCTGTAAGGCTGCACCCACCAGCACGTAACTGGGCCAGCTGGAGAAGACAGGGCAGGGTGCCAGAGGTGGATGGGCTGAAATTCAGCAAGGGGCAAAAAACTGACCCCAGGGAGACTGAGAGAGGACAACAGGGGAGAGAGAATGGGGTTTCCTGGAAGCAGAGGGACATGAGGCCTCTGGGAACCTACAGAGTCACTAGTCCAGTTTCCCAAACTACTGTCTTCCCCACCCTGGTCTCATCTCAGCCCCATTTGGAGATAACAGCCTAGAGGCTGGACAGGACCTGTTCCCGGGGGCTCCAATGTCACACGTGCACTAGGAGGGTGGAGGCCTAAAGTCAGAGGGAGCTGTCCGTGGGGCAGTGGATCAGAGGATTGCAATCTGGACCTGGCTTAGTCGAAGATTAGGGGCACAGCCAAGGTGAAGAGTTGGGGCATCTCGGAGTCTCCTTGACAGGGGACTCAGGAGGCGGGACAAGCCCCGTAGCAACATTAGGGGCTGACCCTCTCTTCCCCCCCTAAACCTCAACCCCCTGACAATTGCCACCTTGGGGCCTGGAACCAGACAGCCCCCCTGGCTGGGGGACCCTGTGAAGAGCCCCGGAGACCCTTCCTTCCCTTCTGCTCAGTGCCATTACCTGGACCAGCCGAAAAGAGGGGGCCCGGCGCAGGCCAGAGCCATGACCCAGGTGAAGGCGAGACCCATGATGGCGTGGTTCTCCCCGAAGCGGAAGTTGCTCATGGGCTTACACACCACTACGTACCGCTCGATGGCCAGGACCACCAAGGACCACAGGGCAATTTCACCTGCAAGGCAGTCACCCGTCAGTCAGCCCGCCGCAGGCCTGGACCTGTCTGTCTAAGGAGGGGGGCTCCTCCCTGACAGGGAGAGGGTGGCCAGGAAGGCACCCACGGCAGGCCTGGAGCGAGGCCTTAGGCGGAAAGGGGCCTGAGAAAGGGGCGCTGCGGGGAGAGGGGCTGATACGCCATGCCAAGTAACTCCCAGGATGTTCAGCTCACTCTGAGCTCTGGGTTCGTGAGGGAGATGAGGTCTTGGGGTCCCGGCAGGACTGGGAGCCCTGGAGGGAGTTTTTACAGAATATGTCCTTCATGGGGCAAAGGCAGAGTTCCTGTCAAAAGGCAACACAGAGGCAGTGGAGGCCCAGGGTGGAAAGTCCTTCCCTCCCTCTTGGGCAGTGGCCTCCCCTCTTCAGGGAAGTGAAATGAGCTGGGTGTGGGGGACCCTCTCCTAGGAGCCAGGAAGCTGGATAATGTTTTGCTCCAAGGAAGGAGGAGGAAATAATGGTGGAATTCAGACATCTGCCCTGCACGGCACCGAAGAAACTCAAGAGGGAGGGTGGCCATAGAATGTATCGACCAAGCTCGGCCATTTCTGCGGTGGAAGGGAACACTAGTGAGAACCCCAGGACATCAGCTGTAGCAGACATGTGTCTGCCTGCGTGTGGCTCCCTTCTGGCCTGAGGCTGGGTGATCTGTGGCCACTGAAGGTGACAAACAACCAGTGATGGCCAGAGTCCCCGGGAATGGGGCTGAGGCAGCGTCCTGGACACACATGGGAGAAAGAAGACAGGAGGCAGAGCATCCTTGTGGCTGGCACCAGGCTCTCTCTGTCACCCAGCCTTTGTAATAATGAACTCTCGTGCCTGCTGCTTGCCTGAGCGGCTGCGTGTCCCCAGAGGGGACATGCCTAGATCTGGGCCTGGGGACCGAGGCTTTGGTCACTCCCCTGCCACATCCCCAAGTAAGTTTGCCCTTCTCCACACCGCAGGCCTCTCATCTGCTAAACGAGATCTGTTCTCTCTGCAGCGTCCTCATCAATTTTTCAGTTAAAGAAAATATTTTAAAATGTCATTCAAAGCTGTAGGCCCCTACACAGGTCTCGTGTCTCCCTACGGATGGACCTCTCCACACAGAGAGCATTCAAGCATGGCAGGGAGGTGGGGGGTGGCCTGGGAGGGAGTCAGATAGATGATGGTGGAGGGACCGAGCCCATTGCCCCAGGCAGGCAAAGTCCAGTGCCTGGAGGATTGAGACTCTGGTCCTGCCCCAGGCTGGGAGCCCTGAGCACGGCCCCATCCCCAGTGCCTGTTGTGGGTCTGACCCAGCACAGCTGCTCCGAGGGAAACAGAACATGGCCCGAGGGGCCACAGAGATGTGAGCTTGAAACTCAGCTCTGTCTGTGCCACGATGTGACCCCAGCAAGACCCCTGACTTCTCCCATCTTGTTTCCTTGCTGGAAAGCAAGACAATGGCCCCACGCCAAGTGGGAGCCACGGGGTTAAAGCGTACCCAAAACAAACGGCAGCCTAGCTCACCATCACTTAAGTGTTTGTTAATTGAGCAAGTGAGGGCTTTGGATAATGGCTTCAGAGCCCCCATCCCCAAGGCCGGGGCTGTTCCCAGACCCCAATCCCACACGTCTCTGGCTCCTGTGCCCCCCGCCCACCCTTGCCTCAGCTCATACCGCCCAGGGTGGCAAAGAAGCCCTCCAAATTGCATCCCGTGGGCCCGAAGACGAAGTATCCATGCAGAGAGGTGTAGAGGGTGGTGGTGAAGCCGCCGAAGACCATGAAGAGGTCGGCTACGGCCAGGTTGAGCAGAATGTAGTTGAGGGGCGTGCGCAGCTTCTTGTGCTGCACCGTGACGTAGAGCGTGAGGAAGTTGATGGGGAAGCCGAGCACGATGAGCAGGAACATGTAGGCGGCCAGCATGGAGAACTGCCAGGGCTCGGCCAGGTAGTACTGTGGGTACTCGAAGGGGCTGCGCACCACGCCCGTCTTGTTGGAGAAAGGCACGTAGAAGTCCGGGCCCTCCGTCCCGTTCATGGCTGCGGCCTGTGTGGCTGCCCCGCGGCAGCTGCAACCTGAGGATACTGCTGAGGCCTGAGCTCAGCCACGCAGGGCTCCGGGTGGACAACTCCAGCCTCTGACCCCCCCCCAGGCCCTTATGAAGTGACCTCCCCTCCCTAAGCTGCTGGCTGAATCAGCACCTGGGCGATTGGGGGCGTTATTAATCATATTAATCCCCACTGCCGCAACCAGGGGCCTAATTGGCTTCCAGGAGGGGCCAAGGTGACTCTAGGTGGGAGGCTGCAGTTGGAGAGGGGAGGGGCAGGGGACCCTGGGAAAGGGCAGGAGGCCCACCCCCAACTCTCCTGTCCCCGAGGAATCTGTCATCTCAGGCTGGTGGCCCTGGCCTGGTGTTGGGACCTCTGACTCCACGCCCACTTCCCCCGGCTCAGTGCAACACAGTTCACCTTCCTCCCTACTGGACCACGAGCTCCCAGAGGGCAGAGGCTCTGGCTGTTCTGTCTCTCATCCCCTCACTCAGCCCCTCTCCTCTTCCTTCCCCAACAAGTCACCCACTGGCTCAGCGGATACGGATGCTACCCATATGCCAGGTTATGAGCTTCACGAGGGCAGGGATGTCCTGCCAGCTGGGGCGCTCCCTGTGCCAGACACAAAGCCCAGCATTGCCCAGGAGTTCAATAAACATTTGTTGCATTGAATTAAAATCCACTCACTCACTCATTCATCAAACACTTATGTGCAGGCCACTGGGGACACAAAGCTAGAGGAAGGAGCAGCTTACAGGCAGAGGACTCCTGTGTGGGGAGAACAGCTCCCAGCCCAGGGAGGGGAGGCTGCCCACCTGCAAGAGGTGTCCAGGGAGGCCACGTTAGGGTCTTTGAGGGATGGGGGCACTTTGCCAGGTTGCCAAGTGGGGAAGACAGTGTAGACTGAAGGCAAAGGCTGGGCAGAGGCCTGAGGCCTGTCTGGGGTGTGGCCGCATGAAGGCTGCGGCCAACTCTGGTGGGGCTGAATGCCAGGGGCTTTATCCAGGGGCTGTGGGCAATGCCTTGGGCAGATCTCGGGGACAGAAAGGTGGCTCAAAAGCCCCCAAAGGTGGGTTGAAGAGCATGAGGATGGAGGAGGGAACCAAGGGTGGGGGTGACTGAAGCAGGGAGGGGACAGAGGCTCTCTGGGTTCCTGAGCAAGGTCTTGCATCCAGGATGGAAACTGTGCCAAGCCTGTACTGGGCACCAGACCGCTGCAGTGAGCATGGCAGGTGTGGTCCTGGACACTCCTGGTGAAGGGGAGTGAAGGCAACGGGACTGGCTGGACTCTGCACACAGGGAAGGACCAGGGGTGTCTGGTCAGGCTGGACTGGGATCATGGGCCTTGGATGCAACCTCATGAGGGCAGGCCCACGACAGTGGGATGAGCTCTGGGGGCAAATGGAGGCTCCATCTGTAACAGGAGCACAAGGACACCTCCCAGGAATGAAATGGGGCAGCTGGGAGCCCAGTTGTGGGGTTTTTGAGGACCACCATAAATTTGTACCCTGTTCCACACAGGGTGTTCAGTTCTGGGAGCCACAGTGAACAAGAAGGACCAAGCCCTTGGCTGTAGGAAGTGTCTTTCTGTGAGGGCAGGAAGGGCCCCACAAAAAAGTAATGAAACAAACAACAGGATAAGATCAGATGGTAACTCACTCCCAACACACTGTTGCCTAGAGCAACCCAGGAAGGCCTCTCTGAGAACACAGTGATGGAAGGAGCCAGCCCCACTGAGATCTGGGGGGTGATGTCCAGGCAGAGGGAACAGCAAGTGCAAAGGCCCTGAGGCTGAGAATACAAGGCCGGCCAGGAAGTGTCCCGGTCTCTGAGATTTCACTCCCATAAGCTCTCTTGCACTGACTCTTTTCCCACCTGGGATGCCTGTACCTATCTGCTCAGAAAAGTGCCCCTTCCCTCCAGCCCACCTTGGGCTCCAGAGCCCTGCCTGTCTTGGGCAGTGTCAGGGCCTGGTGAAATGTGTGTTGGAGGAATAAGCAGGAGGCAGGCATGTTGGGCGGGTGGGGTGCGTCCTCTCCAAGTTTAAGGCGCTTGACCCAGTGATTAGGCCCATCGCTAATGAGGTCAAGGTGAAGCCTTTGACTCTGACACGGCCCCTGGTGGCCAGCCAGAGGGAGAAACACTGGATACCCTGGGTCAAGAGGGGCCCACAGAGCCCCACCCTGGCCGGGCTGAGCCCTTGACCCTCAACCTCAGGACCTTGTTTGTTACCTTCTAATGCTTATGACAACCTGGAAGCTTTTAATTCATATTCTGTTTGTGTGTTTTTGTCCATCTCCCAGGCTGCAGTATGAGCCCCTGGGGGTAGGATGGGGTCTGTCTTGCTCACCACAGGCCTAGACCCCCAGCTTGGCACACAGCAAGTGCATCTGAACCGTTTCCTCTGAAGTAGAAAGAGCCGGCACTTCTGTCTTGTTCACTGAAGAATGCCAAAGCCTGGCACACAGTAGGTGCTCAGTAAGTATTTGTGGACTAACAGAATGGATCTGGGTTACGTCAGGGAGTGCTTCCCTTGTCAACAACTCAGACTCCTCATTCATAAGAGTCTAATAACCCCACCCTCACAGGGAGAGGAGATGGTGAGTAAAAGGCCACCCCTGAGGTGACAGAGCCCTGTTCTGTAACACACAACAAAGTATTCTTCTAAGCAAATAATACTCTTCGTTCAGAGGAACCGGCTCACAGAGTGAGCTGGAAGGTCATTAGAAGTCACCTACGCTGAATTTTGCAGGTAGGGAGATCGAGGCCCCGAGCTGGCAGGGAAGTGCCCCGGTCACGTGACAAACCAGTGCCAGCCCAGCTACAACCTGCCTGGCCTCCCTCCTGCACCAAAGGCAGCACTCAGGAAGGCCTGCGTCATCCACACCACCCCAAAAGAGGGCTGCACTGGGGGGTGGAAAAGGCCCTGGGCTGAATCCGCAGGCCTGGGCAGCAGTGGTGGGGCTGGGGGTGGCAGTGGGCTCAAGCCTGTGGCTCTCGGTCACCATGAGAGCCCGGGAAGGGCTCTCAGCTTCCCGGGACTAGGAAAAGTGGGGATCCATGCCCACCTGCAGGGGAAACCTGCCCTGCTTTCCCACCAGGGCTCACGGACCTTCAGGCCTGTCAGTGCAGGTCTCACCATCCTCCTTCATTGGGTACCTTTCCACCTCCCCTTACACCCAGACTGAGGCTCTGCGGCCACCAGGCCTGGGTGCAGCCCAGCTGCCCTCCCCTGTGCCTCAGTTCCCTGGAACTGATCAGTGAGCGTTGCCGAAAGCGTCATCCTCTTCTGAACCGCGTTCAGGTCTCAGCACCTAACTCACAGCCTTGGAGAGACCCCTTGCCCCCAGCGCTACACACCCAGGCCCCCAGCCGTCAGGACGCATCACTGCCAGCAACGGTCTGTGTGTCTCCGGACTGACTGCCCATCTCCCTCGAGAAGGCAGGGCTGGCTCGGCCTGTTCTTTGCTACAGCTGAATTCGAAACCCAGAGCAGATGCTCAATAAATATTTGTCCAGTGAAGAAACATCTCCTCTCGGCCCCATGAGGAGGCCTTAGTCCCCTCTGACTACTGGGGACACGAGGCTCCTCACAGAGCCAGAAAGGAGTCCAGGAGTCCAGCCCTCAGACTGAGCCCTTTCATCTCCTGGGTCAGGTCATTCAGAGAGGGGCACAGAGCACACCCTGAGGGCAGGTGACCTGAGCCGCTGCCCCTCGGCCTCCCTCCCACCAAGCTGTAAGGAGCCACGAGGCGCAGGCCCCCCCAGCCCCTCTGGGACGCCAGCCGCGGGGCTCGACTTGGCCGTGGAGGATTAGGGCTTAGCGGGCAGCGCTCAAATAGCTCTTAAGCCTCCGTGTGGAGGTGCTGCTTGGTCAGCAGCCTCCTCCTCCTCCTCCCACCTCCCACCTCCCTCACTGGCTTAGCCCCACCTGCGGCTGTGTCGTCACAGCCGAGTGAGGCCTTAGATGAGCTGAGAATGTCGAGGGGAAGAGGGAAGGAGACAGACCGCCTCTCCTCTCCTTCCTGCCTCGCCTCCTCCTCCTCTTTCCCTTCCTCCCCAGTCCCCTCCCCGCTTTCCCTCCCACCCTTCCTTTGTCCTGTGCTGGGTGCTGGTGACATTGAGATGAAACCTAGACAGTCCCAGCCCTCAGGGAGCTCCTGGTCTTAGGGGGCACCAGACAAGGAAAAAACATTATAATAACCGTGAGAGGTGGGAATACGGGCCAGCCTGAGCGCTGCGGGAGCCCAGAGGAGCAGGATGGGGACCAGGAGGGAGGGCAGCTCCCCAGCCTAGGCCAGGACAGCTGGGCCAAGGCCCAGGGAGGGAAGGGGCAGCTGGTGCAGAGGTGTGGGGACCCCAAGATGGGTGGCAGGGGAGGAAGGCAGGCCTAGGAGATGGGTGCTAGCTGGCTGCCAGTGGGGGCCACTGAGGTTACAAACAGGGGAGGGTTCCCGTTCTAGGAAGCTGCTCTGGAGTCTGGGTGGAGCAGTATCAGGGAGCACTTGGCCCAGGGAGAGAGCTGGCCCACTGGTGGTCTTTGCTGGTGCTCCAACCTGCCCCGAGGGCAGGGCTGGTGACAGTGGGAGATCACCTGGTATCTACCATGGGCAGCAACCTTGGAGGAGGGGCATCTGTCCACCTGTTTGAGGATTATGAGAGGCTCCTGACTTTGGCAGCCTCGCTGGGGGTAGATGTGGACTCCAGCTGGCTGGGGCTGGGTTAGAGCCAGGCACACCTAGGTCTGGCCCGGGGCTCTTTCTGGGCCGCCCAACCCCCCTCCTTACCTTCCTCCTTCCAAGGACATGGGAGCAGTGCTGAGGACTTGGAGACAAGGCGTCAGGGTCTAGCTGCAGCCTGAACCACTTTCAATCTGCGCAGCCCCTAGCAGCCGCTCCTCTCTCCGGGCCTTGGTCTCCTCTTACAAAACGGGCATCTCAAGATCCCCGTGGTGCCTTCCTCACTGCAGCATGTGAGGGGCCATCAGGCTCATCAGACAGAGACTGAGGCTCGAACGTCAGTGTCAGAGCTGGTGGGGCCTCTTGTACAGATGGGGAAACAGCCTTGGAGAGAGGGCTGGACCTGGCCAAGGCCCTGTCCAGGTCAGGACTGGGAGCAGCGGAACCCAGTGCTTATGCACAAGGCCGAGCCTGCCTGGGAACCCTGTCTTGGCTCCATAAATACTTGCTGAATAAAAGAAAAGAGAACGTCACCGAGCCTCAGTCCTATCATGTGCACAATGGGCATCCCTGAAGACTGCTGAGGGTTACAGAAGATGATGTGTGGGAAGTGCTCGGCACGGCGTCTGGGCCGGACTTAACGGGAGCTCTGGGGACGGTTTCCCAGATATGGGCCTCTGGAGCTCCGCTTCCCTGTGACAGCAGAATCTGGCACAGCACCCTCTCACTTCTGTGTCATTCAGCTGAGAGGATGTACGCTGGTCTCGGCCGGGCCCCTCCCCCTGCCTCTAGCCTGGACCATCTGATCTGTCACTGATTGACGCCTGTTAGGTGGTGGGGGCTGTTTCCTCCCTCTCCTCTTTATCCGCCACATGGAAGTGATTTCAGTTCAAGTAACGTGCTAATGGAAATCCTAACACATTAATAAATGTTCAGTGAGAGAGAGAGCACGCATGATCGTAAGTAATTAGACGCTCGACGGAGGAGTTCTGTTGGCACAACTGTCTGGCTCCCTTTCATTTCCCCCGTCAGCTTCTAAGAGAGATGGGGACGGAGGCAGGGAGGAGGGGCTGGGGCAGGGGTCCGGCTCTGGACTCACCACTGGGTGGCCTCTGCAGCCGCTCTCCAGGCCTCAGTGTCTTCACCCCTCTAATGGGGACGTTTGTCCTGCTCGGCCCACTTCACAGATGCCCTGGAAAGTATCAATGTCTAATCACCAGGGTGGTTTTCCACACATGCCCTAGCGGCCCAGTTCCCCTCGTCCTGCTGTCAGGACTTCGGGCAGGTAGAGTGGAGGCGGAGGGAGTGGGGCCGCAGGGGAGGGCAGAAGGGGCTTCCCAGCCAGGGCCCCAGCACGTCCGCCCGCCCCCATGGCTGAGGGATAGAAATCATCACCCCCAGCACAGGCTGTGTGAGAACTGAGCTGGCATCTGAAGCGTGACTGGCACAGAAAAGGTCCCCAATAAATGTCAGCTCCCCTCCCCAGCTTCCCATCTGCCCCTGAACTGCCAAATCGGACCCTGCTGATGCTTAGGGGAAAGGACCTTCCTGGAAGCTCAAGTGGAAGCCACCCGCTCCAGGAGCTGAAGGAAGTAGGGGGCCTCAGGTTGGGGGGGGGGGAGGCAGTGGGGGAGGGGCATGGCCCCGCCCCAGAGCCCCCAGGGAGGGGTCCTCTCTGCCACCTTCTTCAGAGCCAGGTATCTTATTTTCTCTTCAAGATGGAGCCCCATTAAACCAAAATAAATAAATGAATTTTAAAAAAACCTGTTCTCCTTACCATTCCCATATTGCCATGTCGATTAGATTAAATTTTAAGAGAACACAAATGTAATGTTCCTCTCAGATCAAATTAGAAACAGGTGCACTTTTGCATAAGGAAATTAAGTTGCAGACAATATGAAGATTTGCTAAAATGCAGACACTGATGAAAATAAGTAGCCCTTTTATTTGTAATTATTGAGGCAATCTGTTCGCAAAGTGTACATGTTAATGGTCTGACAGATCTGTGGACTCCAGCAGGCTGCCATGAACAGCTCAGAGCTGTTCTGAAAGTAACAGATTTTTTTTTTCTTAGAAAATATATGTACATTCTCTTCTCCATCTCCTGGTGCTATTTACAAGGCATGAAGTGCCATAAATAGGAATCCGTGGTTACACAAGGCCCCTCCCTGAAAGACAAACTTGATCTGGGCAGAAGACACGTTCTGACAGTTTCACTCGGCCTTCCACAGCCTGGCTGATGCAAGGCGGCCTGGAGGAGCAGGCGGTCCCGAGGGTGCTGGTCAGGGGCTGGGGTCGTCCATGCGCCTCCGGCAGTAGGGGCAGCAGGTGTGCTGAAGCACGAGCAGCTCGTAGTCCTCCGAGTGGAACATCTGGGGAGAGATGGCCATGACCCCAGGCTGCAGCTCTGGGCATTTGTCAGCCCCGAGCCTGGCGGGGACCACTGCCTTTCCGAGGGCAGGTGGCGTGGCAGTGAGTCAGGGCAAGAAACACCAGATGCAGGACACCTTTGTCTAAGGGCTGGGAGCGAGGGGGAGATGATCTAAGGCCCTTTTTCCTAGATGAAGCTCAAAAGTGCACATTTGCCTGGCCCTCCTGGATCAAGGGCAGGTACAGAGAACACAAGTTTGGGCAAGTCCACTGCAGACAGGCCATGGGACACAAGTGAGAGGAGGTGGGGCCCAAGGACGGCCCAGTCTCTCCTTCCGCCTTGGAGCCTTGGCCACTGGGGGATATCACCTGTGCTCCTCCCAGATGCCCGGCCTCCCCAAGGGGACACCCAGGAATGGGAAGGCAGTGGGGAGAAGACACTGGGACCCACAGGAGCACTGAGGCAGCAGGCAGGTACCTGGAAGCAGGAGGGGCACATGGTGATGGAGGCGTCCGGCAGGAGCGAGCGGAAGTACTGCCACCGCAGGGGCGGCGGCCAGCGCTTGATGAGGACGTCCCGCCGGCTCATGGAGCGCAGCACCGACCGGTTCACCACCACCGGCACAAACTCCGAGCCGCCTTGCTGCAGGGCAGGCAGGAACAGGCACTGGTGCCCTCACTCAGCCACGGGGACACGTTTATGTGGGTCACGATCCCAGAGTCTTTGGGGGTGGCCACAGAGGGCCCTCAACAGAACCCGGCCAGGCCGCGGAACTCGGCCGGCCATCTCTGGGGACAGGGAGCCAGCACCCCCCGTCTCCCGGGGGCCCTGACAGGGAACAAGTTCTTACTCACGCCGAGGAGCGTATGCAGGAAAGCGACCCAAGACCGCCCTCCCCTCCTGACAGGCCTCAGTAGCCCATCACTCAGCAGCGCGCTCACCTCAAAGCTCAGCTTTGCTGTGAACGGGTCATCGTCGCCCATTGAGTCCATGGTCTCATCCAGCCTCAGGGCCTGGGAGTCTGGAAGGGTCTGGTCAAGGACGGAACCTGAGGCTGAGGGAAAGGCCGCCCCGTCCACCCTCCTGAGACTCATGGGAGCTCCCTTGTGTGAGCCGCTCCCTAAGGCTCGGGAAGAGCAGCAGGTGTGTGGAACAGCTTTCCGGATGGAGGAACAGAGGGAACACAGGCCAGAGGAGACAGCCCTGGTCACCTGGGGCCGGGACCACGCCCTGAGCACAGGTGGGAGAGGAGGAGGGAAGGGCTCTAACGGGCCCCCTGCGCCCTACATACACCAGGCATGGCTCACGTACGCCTGCGGGCGAGAAGCACATGTGAGCAGAGGTCTGTGGGTCTCTGGTGATGGGACAGAAATGTGGGCCCAGCTGGAAACTCTGGCCAGCAAATCCAGCAATTCCTGGAGAAACACTCGGCAGCTGTGGGTGGTCCACAGGCACTTGAGGGGGCCTCAAAGATCACATTTCACAGAGGAGGGGTGAGAGCTCCTGCAGATCCTAAGGCTGGCCAGCCTGGGCTGAAGGGGCCCGGGGAGACGCTGCCCCTACTAGGCTGAGTGGGGCTCCAATGGGGGAGGCCCCCCGGAGAAGGGAGGCTGCTGGTGCCGAACCAGGTGCGGGATGTGGTCCCACACAGCAGCCAGCCTAAGTACCTGACACGTGTGTGCAGAGGGCTGGCGTGTGTGCAGACATGGTTTCTGTCCCCTGCCTAGGTTTTCCTCGATCCTGCTCCCCAAAATGTGGTGCACAGACCAGTGACATTGGCAATGCCTGAAAGCTTATAGAAACACAGGCCCCCAGCCCACCCAGACCAGCTGGCCCAGCTGCTCTGTGCTACCAGGCCCTCCTCCCCTGCTCAGCTGGGACCGTGATGGTGGTCCTGGCCACAGGGACACCTGAGGTGTGGCCCTGGGCCCAGGCTGTTGAAGCGGGGCGGGTCCCAGGATTTATGCTGACTCGCTAGGAAGAATGCTGAAGGGCTGCAGGACGGGCACTGCTGGTGGGGACGCGCAGGTTCTGCCCGAGAACGGAGCTTCCGGAGGACAGCGGGGCCAGAGGACGGCAGACAGACTTCTGCCAGCACTGAGCGAGCACCCGGGTGAGGCTGAGAGTCCGTTCACACTGGGATTCTCCACACCCTTTTGTTTGCTCGGCCTGTACAAGGTGGGCTTCCACCCCTTGTGTGTAAGAGTGACCTGATTGGAAGAGTTGGCGCCACCAATATTGGTCATTCATCCATCCCGTGTGGCCAGAACCACAGACAGTGCCTTTTAGGAGCCAGGGGTGGGTGGGAGTCCCCTCTGGGTGCAGGCCAAGTGGTGTCTCTTCTTCCATGTGCCACGCCTGGCCTGTGGGCACATACTGTCCCCTCCTGCACCTCTGTACCCTGGGCAGCTTTGCCGTTTCTGGCCTCATCCCTGCTGCCATGTGGGCCTCTCCGTCACGCAGAGTGGCCTGCCCCGTCCCTGCCTCACCTGGCCCAGCCGTCCCCCTGGGTCCTCCTGCCAGGCACCCAGGCCGGCGCCCAGCTGACACCCAGGATACTGTTGCTCGTGATCTCTTGCCATTTGTTCTCACACTTGTGTCGTGGCGCCACCAGGTCAATGAGGGAGACGGCTTCCTCATCAGTGATCCCCTCCTCCAGGTAGAACTCAACTAGGTGCAGCACCTCTGTAGACACAGCACAGGGCAGGGTGGGGGCTGGGCTGCTCTCACTGGGCCGCGTGAGATGGGGTGGGGGTCACAGAGGCCCCTCCTCACCTGGCACGGCTGGCCCGGGAGCCAGCAGTGAGCAGGGCTGCCTCCCTCACCCGCTGCACGTCTAGGGGAAGTAGGCGTGTGTGCGTACACTGCGGGTTTATACATGGTGTGTACACTGCATGTATAGGGTGTGCAGCGTATATTGTATACACTGCATGTATGTACACTGCATGTGGGCACAGCATGCTGCATTGCACATTGTGTGCACTGTATGTGTGTGCACTGCATGTGTGCTGCATGTCTGTGCACACTGTGTGTATACTGCATGTGTTTGTGTGCAAGCGTGAGAACTGGGGGCCTTCAGCCCTCCTGCGTCCCCCTGGTGGCTGGATGGGCTCCTCTCCGAGGGAAGAGGAGAGGCCTCTGGCCCGCTGCTGGGAAGGGGCTCCTGATCCTCGTCAACACGGAAGGAGCTGGGACTTGAGAGACATGTCAGCCTCCCAGACCGAACACCTGACCTGCCGCCTCTGCCCAGGCATTTCGTTAGGCAAAGCTGCACACGGGGTCCTGAGGGGTGGGCACCTCAGGTCTGGGCAGCACTGGGTCCTGCTCTGGTAACCCTGGGTGACTCTGTGTCAGGCAGGTGGGCATCTCACTGTCCCCGATTTACAGTGAGGACACAGGGGGCCCAGCCAGGCGCAGGCTGCCCCACCGCATGTGGCACTCACCATAGGAAGAGGCAGAGAAAACGAAGGGCTGGCGGCAGTTGATGCAAACGTTGCCCAGGTTGTTCAGCAGCGGGTTGTTGGTGGAGCAGCGGTAGCACAAGGGCACCAGCTCCTACAAAACAGCAGCACCAGACTGCCCGCAGGCCCAACCGGACACACTCACCACCTCCTCCCTGGGCTCTGGCTTCAGTGCCCTGGGGCCTGGCTGCCAAGAGGAAAGGCCACCTGGGTGGGTGGGGAGGGGACTCTGCGCCCCCAGCTCTGTGCTGGTGAAGAAGGATAAGGGCCTGCAGAGACGCCGCGGGTTCTGGCATGTGGGGCCCACTGCCCGCCTCCTTCTCAGGCAGGGCTCGGCAGCTCGGTCTCCCGGCAGGAAGGACAAGAAGCACACCACTGCTTTCCAACCTGTCACCGCACTCCAGGGGCTGTGCCATGACCGTGATCCACGCGGCTCACCTACCCTCACAGCCACCCACGGGAAAGCTACTATGTGCATGCCCATTTGACAGAAGGAGAAACCGAGGCTCAGGAAGACTGAGACACAGCTCAGACATGGTGGAGCAGGGATCTGAACCCAGATCCGTCCGAGCTTAAAGGAGGGAGAATGTGAATGAGACAGTGGCTGGCTGGGCTGGAGGAAAGGGGGGTGGGTTTACTGGTGAGTGATAAGCTGGTTCCAGAAGCTGGTGGGATAGGCCAGGAGCTCCTAGGGGACGTGAACGCGGGGTCACCTGGCGTAGAGGTTGGGGTGGAACAGTGTGGGCTGGGCCGCCCCAGACCTGGAGCCTCGGGAGGGCTCAGAAGAAAGGGAGGGCAGGGCTGTGGGTTCAGGGGGGCTGGGGGCTGCGAGGGGGAACAGAGGCAGAGAGGAAGAGCAGAAAGAGCTGGCAAGCCGGCACTGAGGCAGATGCTGGGGTGCAGAGCCCCGAGAGCATGGCAGCCGCCTTTCAAACGGAGCCAGGCAGGCCAGGCAAGGGGGTGTCGGGAGAGGCCTCCTGCCCGAGGGGGCCGCGCTCTCACCTCGCTGTCGTGGAAGGGCTTGGAGCGGACGGTCAGGCTGCCCAGCTCGATGGACTTCTGGAACCTGGCGGGGATTTGCAGGCCCTGCAGCTTGTCGTAGGCGTGCCGGGCCAGCTTGTAGGCGCCCAGGGCCTTGCTCTGTTTGGCCAGAGTGAAGAGCGTGTTCCTGCCAAAGACAGGGTTAAGGAAGAGCCACAGCAGGCCCGAGAGCTGGCACTGCCCAGCCCTGGAGAGAGCCGCGTGCTGGAATGCAGCACGTGCTGGTGCCAGGAGGGCCCAGGAAGGAGCCTGAGGACTGCTCTGCTCATTTGTGGGATGTAAGTGTATTTCTCGGATATTAAGGCCCAGAGATTTTTCCAGAGATAGAAGCAGTGCAGTTTCCATTAATATTTCACCCTTGCCTAGGTTCCCTGGGTCTGCTGATGGCTCATCTTGTACCCTGACCAGGCCAAGGTGGCTCTCCCCACCTGGCCCAGCCTGCCAGCCAGGCCCTAGGATGCCTGGCACCAAGTGCCCTCCTGCTCCAGCCCCGCCAGGTGGAGCCTGGCCCCAGACCGCCTGGAGGCCTGTCCCGGTGCACAACACTGCTCTCCGCCTGCAGTTTACCAAGGACCGAGGCAAGTCCCAAGCACAGCCTCCCCTGCTTCAAGGCTCTCCTGTGAGCTCCTCAGCCTGGGGCTGACAAGCCTTTGTGCTCCACCCCTGGTCACCTCAAAGGCTGGCTGTGCCCAGGCCGGGCCAGTCCTTCCTCCCCTCCCGGCCTGTGAACGGACTTCTCCCTAGCAAGCCTCAGCTACTGTGTGAGGCCAGTGTCCCAAGCCGCCTCCCCTCTCCCCCCACCCCTCACCCGATGCTCCTGCCCCCGACAGCCCTAGCAGTCATGTGGAGGCGAGTCTCCCTGTCTGTGTCTCCACTGTGACTCCTCAAAGGCCAGGACTATGTCAGGAGCCGTTTCCATGTCCCCAGGGGACAGCAAAGGTGCACTCAGAGCAGGGGTTCAGTCAGACTCTGCAGACTGGAGCAGAACTTGCTGCAGAGGCTGGGTGCAGGTGCTGCGCCCCGACGCGCGGGGAGCTTCCCTGAAATGTACATGACCGGCCTGAAACCCTTCACAGAGGAGCCGTTCTCACCGCTTGGCACCTCTCAGCCTCTACTGGGAGGGCTTTTTACTCACAGAAAGAAGGCTGGGTAGGGGCTGGGAAGGGGCTGAGAGAATAGTGAGGTTTAGAAGAAGACGGGATAATTATAACTTTCATCACATTCAGGATTTAAAGGATTTTTGTCATTTTCTGGTAATTTCGGGCAGCACAGCTCTGAGGCCTCGCCTCTGCTTATGGCCCGTCTGTGGCTTTCACCAGCCAGAGAAGGAAAGTCCAGCTTTTAGGGAGGCCCTCAGGCTGCTGCCCCTGCAGTCTGGCTCCCATCCAGGGGGCTTCAGCTCCAACCTTGGTCACCTCACTCCCCTCCCCGCCAAGGCCCTCCCGTGGGCTGGGCGTGCCCTAGAACACCCACTCGGCATCTTCCCAGGTTACCCCAGCCTACAGGACGGACGTCACCTCCTCCAGGCAGCCTTCTCTGACCAGAGCCCCGGCCTTAGCTGAATTTCATGCTTGGACACAGCCCATGTCCCTCTGAACCAGGCCCTGACACCTGTCACCTACCACCTGGCCCAGCGCCTGGGATGCAGCAGGTGCTCCACCCACCTGGGCTGAACAAGTGTGCCCACCTCGAGCCCCCAGGGAAGTGCCCGGAGCCTAAAGGCCGAGATTCCGAGCCTAAAGGTAGGACGCCTCCGACATTTCAGTCACACCCCCACCTGGGGGTTCCAGGACAGCTCAGACAGTGTGTGGGCCAGAGACCCACTGCTAGGCCCAGGGGGCCCTGGAAACAAACCCTCCCTTGGCACTGGTCCCTTGGCCTCCCAGGAGGAGCCTCTCCTACAGCCAAACAGCAGCGCAGGGCAAGCTCGCTTCCCTCCCTGAGGGCTGATGGAGAGAAGGAAGCTTCTGCCAGTAAAGTGCTCTGGAAAGAACTTCTCAGGGCCATTAGACAAAAGGGGTGGGACAGAGGGTGAGGTGAGAGAAAGGATACACTTTAGAGATGCCCAAGGGGGTGTCCTTGGTCAGGCTGTGCAGCAGGAACCTGGAGATGTTGAAGAGTGTTTCAGGGAGGTGGAAACTGAATGGCTCCTCCTGCAGCGAGAAAAGCAAATGGGTTGACTTTCTCAACCGAGCGGCCGCTGGGCCGGGCAAAGGGCAGACACCAGCAACTCTGGGCGACCTCAGCAGAGAAGCGGACCTGTCCAGGGAGCACCTACTGTGTGCTAGGCACCTACAGCCACCGCCTCGTGTGGTCCCCAACACGACCCTGGGAGGAGCCTCCCAGGCTGTCACCCTCCCTGTATTGACGAGTAAACCGAGGCCCAGAGAGATGATGTGCCCAAGTTACCTGCCTAGAAAGGAGTGGAGCTAGGACTCAAACCCGGGTCTGATTCCAAAGCCCAAGATGTCTTTCTCCCAAGCTCACTGCCTCTGGGGCTGGCAATGATTCCCTCCCCCCAGCTCAAGTTGTCTCCAATTAGCTCTAAGAGAGGAGACCTTTATGCAATTTAAGATGTGACCTCCACAGAAGCATGTCTTTAACCGGAGGCAGTTAACCCTTTATAGCATGAAATCGCATGCCTCTGCTCTGCTCTCCGACAGCAGCCTGACCGTGCAACGCCCACGGACGCGCAACGCGGGGCTCCCTGGCCGCACCCACTGCCCCAGCGCCTGCCCAGGCCCTCGCAGACAGGCCCTTGGCACGCGGCACTTGAGTGCACAAGTCTTCTGCACCTGGAGGCTGCCAGAAGCTCAGCACAGTAGAGCACAGGGAATGTTCCATCAGGAGGGTCTGTAAAAGGTTAAGAATGTGCTGTTCTGAGGGACTCGGGCACACCATGTGCAAACTGAGACTGCTCTAGATGACAACGTGACAGCAGGCCAACCACTCTCCCAGCGATCACTTAAATGGCAACAAACTGGCATTTCCTGAAGGGTCCTGCTAGGCCGCACTCACCAGTGAGCCACCAGGACGCAGGCCCCGTTGGACTCAGCTTGTGAGGCCTCCCTTGATGCTGCTTCTTTGGTTCAGAGCCCAGCACTCTCTTTAGTTCTCACTGAAATTTCTACAGCCTGTCAGTTCCAAGAACCCAAGAAAACCTGAGACTGCGCCCTTCTCTGGGGGGGAGCCAGGGAGAAGCTGGCCTCTGGTTATACTGCACGAGGTGTGGAAGCTAAGAAGCGTCCCAGAAAGGGGGGGGGTCCCTCAGGATTCGCACCTCTCCTCTGGGAAAGAAGCCACTGTCTCAGGAAAGGTCTGATGCTCCCCTTTCCAGTCTGCTCTGAATCAGAGCTGCTCCATTGGGCCCTGATGCCAAACCCTAAAATACCACCCACCTCCAGGCCTTTGCACATGCCGTGACTGCTGCCAGCAACGAACACCCTTCCTCCTCCTCCTCTTCACTTGCCCTGCTCTTCCTTCTCTCCCACCCCTGGTCTTGGGGCCACCTCTTCCAGGAAGTCTCCTTAGTCCTCTCAGCATTTCCTTTGAGGCAACTGCACTACAACCGCTTGTTTACTAGACTATGAGCTCCTCAGGGGCAGGGACAACATCTAGGTCCCCACTGTGCCCGAGGCCTCACCCAGGGCCTGTCACACAGCAGGCATTTGTTGAATGAAGGAACAGCCCAACGAAGAAGCCCAGCCGGCTTGGAGAGCCAGGGCCCGTGGCTGCTGTGAAGCTACCGCAAGCTCACAGCTGCACTAGGTCCTGACCTGGGGCTCAGATGTTCCAGAGGAGCCCCCCGCCCTTGCCCAACATGTGGAGGATGACGAACAGCAGGGAGAGGCGGAGCTGGGCTCCAGAGTCTCGGGCAAACCAAGACGGGGCCAGGCCCTGACGTTGAGCCCAAGCTGAGTCTGGGGTCTTTAGTTAGGGGAGCTCCTTTCCAGGTGAGCACCTGAGAGAGATGAGGGGCCCCGAAAAGACTGTAAAGGAAGACAGGGTCTCTCAAGACCCCAGAGCCTGGTGTGGGAAGAGATCAGATGCAGGGTTGATGGCTGGTCCAGGCAGAACCCATCTGAGGAGCTGTTTGCCCACACCTTCCCCAGGGGCAAAGAATGTGCCAAGAGTTCAGCACAAATGAGGGGGAAAGAGGAGCCCAAGGTGGAGGCAGGGCCTCTGAGACGGTCCAAGAACAAGGACTGCTCAGCGGGGCAGGAGAGCAGCAGGTGGAAACCCGGTTTGAGGCCTCTGCACGGGGCAGGAGAGGGGCTCACACCGACCAGGGTCACTCTGCTGAGTACTTCCCAAGGTCTACCCATTTCCTCCCCACAACGACCCCATGGAGTGAGCACTGTTAGTGCCCTCATCTTACAGAGAAGGAAGCTGAAGCACAGAGGCCAGCGAATGACTTGCCCGAGGTCACATGGCGGAGCTGGGGCGTGAGGCCAGTGCTCGGCCTTCTCCAAGTCAGAGGGGCCCAGAGCCTGGGCTTGAAGACAGCTTGTCTGGGTTCAAGTCCTGGCTCTTCTACTTACTAGCTGTAGGCCCTCTGTCCGGAGCCTCAGTTTCTTCATCTGTAAAATGGGGACAACAGTACTTATCTCACAGCACGGTTGAAAGGATTAAGTGAGTTGACACAGTAATGCCCTCAGCACATTGCTGGTGTGTTGTAGGTGCTCAGTAAAAGCTGTCTATTGACATTACTCTCTGGCTTCTCAGCACAGGATAAGCTCACACTGCTGAGTGGCTGAAGACACACAAAATAAGGAGGCTGATGACAATCTGTCAGCTATTTCCCACTGTCAGGAAGCAGGCTTAAAATGGCATAATCAGAAGTATGGGGAGTAACTAAAGAGAACTATTTGGGTCTCTTTAGAACAAGCCAACCCTCTTCTTCACAGAGAGGGAAACTGATGGCCAGGGAGGGGAAGTAAATTGTTCAAGGTCACATACGGTGGCAGGACCAGTGGGGGACCTTGGGCCTTTGGTTAGACCTGGACCTTCACCCATCTGGGAGAGAGGGCCCCATCGAACGTCCCCTCCCGATCACTCGGAGAGACAGCCCTTTGTTCGGCTAATCCAGAGTCTGCCCAAGTCACCTAAACCTGGAGCAAGTAACTAGAAAGGCCATTCCAGCTCTGGCTTGCAAATTCAGAAGCACACATGCCGCATGTCGAACAAGCAACCAATTAAGAAAATCAAAGCTCCAAACTGCCTCCCAGGAGGAGGTCATCACGCCTGGTGAGTTTACGTCCCATCCAGAGGTCTGCTGCTCTGTAGGATGTGCCCAGCGCCCCCAGCTCAGCAGGTGGTGCCCCCGCTAGGCACCTGTCTCCCAGCCACCATACCGTGTAGCGCTGAATGGCGTGGTAGCCGTGGTACAGCTCGGCCAAGTGTTGGAAGTGGTGGAACTTGCCGAGCATCACGTCCTTCTGGGCAGGATCTGTGGTGCGAGCAGGGCAGGAGGGAGAAGATGTGTCAGACTGAGCCAGTTTCCCCCGACACCAAGCCCAAGCCAGGGAGCAGCAGAGGTGCAGTGATGGGAGAGGGGCTCTGCCTGTGTGGGAGCTGGGCAGCTAACGTCTCAGTGGGCAGAGCACAGGACCAGGATTTCTCTCAGGTTCTCCCAGATCTGACACTACCGGGTCATTCCCTGAGGAGGGGCCAGCCCCAGCAAGAGGGTGATCACTGGTACCCAGACAAACCAGAGCCACGTGGCAGGGAGGATGGACAGATGTCAACCTTATTCATGCTTAGCTCAAGCCACCTCCCTCTGTGCTGTTTCTTATCAAATCACAAACCACTGGCCAGAACAGAAAAACGTCACCTTACATCAGGGCTTGACCTTTTTCAAACTATAACCTTGGCTTCTGGGAGGCTCCCAGCAGCGCTATGAAGGAAGCAGGGGGAGGGTACCCCCACGCTACAGATGGGGGGACGTGGTGCTTAGGAAGGACTGTGACTTGTTACGAGTCACCAGGCTGCTCCAGTCACAGTGCTTTCCCCACTGCTGCATGCTAGCCTGGGTCCAGGGCAGAACATCTCCCTGTCCCCTCCGCTTCTAGAACTCCCTCAGTGCATCACGGGAAGTCTTGTGAAAGAAAGCAACACTGAAACCATCTTCCTGTTTGCAATGGGTGAGAATCTGGAGTGTGTTATTGTAAAGTGATCTCTTTTTCATCTTTTTGTTTAATTACATTTTTTTAAGCCAGTGCTCAGCTGGTCCAGTCATGGGCTCCCAGGTAGCAGGGGAGAGATATGTTCTGAATTAGCCACAAAGGGCAGGACCTCCCAAACATAAGCCACGACGGCCCTCATACTGTCCTTTATGCTCATGGGCAAACTGGAAAAAGATGACATGCCAGATTATGCTGCTGCAAGACAGGGTTATGGACAATACACCCAATAAACAAGCCCAGGGCTTTAATTAAAACGTCCCAGCTCTTCGGATGTTTATCTTGGTGCCAGAGTGGGGCCGGCTGATGTTTACTTACCTTGAGCTATATCCAGGCACTGCATGGACAGCATCCAGTAATAATAGGCAGCATCATTAAATCTGCTCTCGACCACGGCATTGTGTGTGAGCTGCTCCAGCACCCTGACTGCCTCCCCCTGCCGCCCGGCCTTGTGGAATGCTGGAGGGGCACAAACACATGAAGTGGGGAGTGGGGCGGGGTCCTGGGGGCTTGCAAGGGGCCGTGGCAGAAGTAGGACACTCGACAGGTCCTCGGCAGCACTGCGCTGCTGGGATGCGCCTCCCAGGCCACTGCTATAAATAACCCAGTCTACATCCTGAAAAAGCACGGTGAGATACTCCTTTCTGGCCAGGAAAAGGCAGCCCACTTAGGAGAGGTGCAGCAAAGAGAACCCAGAGGGGCCGAGCCTGAGGACGGAACCGCTGTTCATCGTCAGTGAGGTTGGGCCCCGTCAGTTCCAGGACAAAGCTTTGTGACTCCCTGGGGACCCTGCCGGGACCTGGCACTCTACCGGGCATGGTGGTTTACAGGGTGCTTTCGTTGCTGATTCCCTCACTGGACGTCACAACAGACCTACGACGACTTATTCTGACGGGCCGGCAAGGTGGAGGGAGAGCAGCGTACCCGGTCATAGAACCGAGCCCAACTCGATCCCTCGTGCGTCCTCCACTGAGTGCTCTTTGATGACAACCCCGGAAAACTGGGCTCGGTCTGAGCAACCAAACATTTGTGAAAACAAGCAAAACATGTTTCAATCATTCTCACATCCATTTACCAGAAATTTCCTGAGTCCCTACTATGTGGCCAGCCCCTCGGGAAGTTTGGGGGCGGTGGGGAAGCACTTCTAGCTGTGGCATTTGCCCACATGTGGGCGCTCAGATGATCCAAATCCTCTGCTGCAGGGAAGGAAGAGGTCTGGTCTTTGTTCCACTCTCATCTCCAATCTCTCGTCTGAGTACCCAGTTACTATGGCAATGGATTCTTGGAAGGGCAGACGCAGACAGATGGATAGGTTGCTGTGTTTTGCCCAAACACGCACATACTTCAGCAACTGGGTGCTCTGGAGAGGCTGAAGCAGTAGAGAACATACCGTCCTTCAATGCGGCTTTCAGCTCCAACAGGGAGACACTCTGAAATGTGTCCGGAGGTGGCAAGTGTTCCCACAGAGAAGTGCAAGCGGGGTGCTATGGAGGGTGACGCCCCCAGCTTCAATGAACACCTCCTAGAGAGGCAGCAAGTCCAGCCTGGCTCTGCCACTCTGACTGTGGGACTCCGGGCCACAGTCAGCCTCTGCGCCTCTGCCGGGAGGCTGGCCAGACGCAAAGTTGTGCAGGTTAGTGCCGTCAGCGCCCAACACAGAGAAGGCAGCAGTCTCACTTTAAAGCTATTATGACCAGTTAAAGAGTGACACTTCCTTCGGTTCCCGGTGTGTGGCCCATTCTACCCGTGGTGTGCTGAGCAGCAGACAACCTGCTCGAGTGGCCAGAAACAGAACCCAAGTTTCTCTTCCAGGTGAGGAAAGTGGCAGGTGAGACTGCACCAGCCCCTCATCTACAAAACGGTACCTACATCTTAGGGCTGCTGTGAGGAGGAAGCGGGAAGATACAGCAGAGAGCAAGTGCTGTGCTCAGAGAGAAGACGGGACCTGCCCAAGGCCCTGAGGCCCGTGAGTGATGGACCCAGTGTGTCCCACGCAGAGCCCGTGTTCCTTCCACTGCTCACGGCCTTTCACCACCAAGCACAGCACGCCTGCCGGATGCAGTCGTCTACCCCGGGGCCCCCGATGGCAGGGACTGGCCACCCTCCTCACACATGTGTCTTGGCCCCTTCTGCAACGGGCCAGTCTGTGTGGCCTACCTTTCTGGGCTTCCTCAAAATGATCGTTCTCTGCTAGCCACTGAGCATAGGGCACGTAGATGTCAGCCTTAAACTCGGGATGCTTCTCACCCAAAGCGAAGGCCTAGAGGAAGGAGAAATGCATTCTTAATAAAGCAGCCCCTGCAGCCCCCAGGAAGACACGGCGCTTGGCTGAATCCATTAGGGATGTCAGATTTTGCCAGCCTGACAACTCAAGAGGGGGAGAGTGCCTCCCACCTCCACCACCCCCAGAAACGCAAAAACAAATCAGCTCTTTGAAAACAAAAGGCAATTAACAGCAATATGCAAGCAACTGGATTCAATAACAACACAGTCTGTTTCTGGACCACAGAAGCGGCACAGAATCGGAAACATTTTATTTTGAGAGTATGCGTGGGCTCCTGTAGCGCTGCAAACAGATTTCTTTTAATTGCAGGCGACACCTAAGGAAACAGAATTGACATTATCATCATCATTGCTTATCAGCTGTCAGAGATGGCTGTGGACGTGCTGCCGTAGGGGACCCAGTGACTGCTGGATTTAAGCCCCAGAACCACCTGTCAGAGCAGGAGGACCGGAAATGAGTCACGGGGACAGCGTGCGGCAGCGGGGAGAAAGCTTGCCTGACGCACAGCCAGGACTGAGTGGTTCTGAGATGCTCTAATTTATGCTGCTTGAGAAGTCTCCTGAAAAACGTATCTTGAGAAGCCGTTATTGCCTCTGTCCCTGGCCCGACCTTTTCATCAGTGACCTCGTCACCCCACTGAATGGAGGCACTCAGAGGGAGACACGAGTCAGACAAGGCCTTGCAACAGCTCTGCTGACCAGAGCACAGCAGGAGGGTGGGGCGGGTGAGGACTGCGGGCACAGCCTCCGATCTTCTGGAGGATGAGTTTCAATCCAGGGCACAGGGAGCCGGTGAGCTGGAAGGGGAGTCAAGCCGCAGAGGGGACAGCCCACAATGGCTCTGCTAGCCTCACCGCAGCCGTCCCTCTGGCTGGCCTCGCTGAATCTCCTTACCATCGGGGTGATGGGGCCAGGAGGAGGCGCAGGCCCCTGAGATGGCTCTGGTGGTCCACACCTGGAAGGTAAAGGTGGCACAGGCAGCAGGTTTTAAGTGTCACACAGGTGTGCTGCCATGTCAGCGATGTGCCAGCCTGCGGTGCTGGTCAGAGGCAGCTCAGAATGAGAGGGGCAGCGGGGGTTGTCGTGGTAACTCGCGCCCCCTGCGATAGACCACAGGGCTGCACAGAGCGGCAGTGGTAGAGACTCTGCATGAATGAAGGCGCCGACACAGACAGTGAGTCCGGGAAGGCCTCCAGGACACTCTGGCTCCAGGAATTCGAGGGTGAGTCCTCTGACTGCCAGGCCGACGTTCATGCCACAACGAGGGCAGCTGTTCTCCATCCAAACCCCCTAAACCCCACTGTGGCCGGGGCTCAGGCAGGGGCCCTAGGCTCACCTCATCCCAGCACTGGGTCTCCACGTGCAGCTGAACCAGGGACTTCAGGTCACCAATCTTTAGGTAAGTCTCGGCAGCATAGCCAGGGTTACCCAGCTTCTTGAAGTAGTGAGCGCACATCAGCAGGGGCTCCCGCTCGGCCTTGTCCAGCTTCCGGGCAATGTCGATGAGCCTGGAGAGGCGGGAGCACAGGGAGGAGGTGGACCAAGGGAAAGGAGCCCAGGTGCTTGGGTCTTCCCGAGGGCAGGCTCTGTGTCCATCCACGCTGACGCCCCCAGGGCACAGTGTAGTGCCATGGCCCCCGGTGCCCCACGGGAGGTTCTCAACTGAGTGAACACATAATGGAGGAAAACTGCCTAGTGAAGGGCACCGTCTCCCCCACCTCATGTGCCTTTCACAGGAGTTACGAATTTATCCAGCAAGATCTGGGGCTAGAAATCAACGTCGGTTGATCACCTCCGGCATCCAGCTCAGCACCATGAGCTTTCCCCGGTGCGCTCTCACCGAATCTTCACCGCCCTAAGGGGTGGTGCCGTGATTCCCGTTTTACAGATGAGAAGACTAAAGGCTAGGGTGAAAGGTGAAGCAACCTGCCTGAGACTCTGCAGCCAGGAAGTGGCAGAGGGCCCTTTCCACCACCGTTTCAGAAATTCTCACAGGAAAGCAAAGCAGGGGTGGGAGAAGTCTTCAGGGACAGGACCCCTAGAGAAGAGGCACATGTGGGTTCTGCTCTGAGCTCGAAGAAAGGCCTGCCGATCAGGACTGTGCCTCCTGCCCTGACCAAGGTGCCGACCATGGGTGAGGGGCCAAGGGACATCGGGTCACCACTCCTCCCCACTGCTCAGGGACACGGGGCTGGATGGAAAGGGCCTGTTTCCTCTGGTCAGGGCGGGGTTTGCAGTCAAGCCAGCTCTCCTGGGGGAAGGGTTCTCGCCACTTGCTCTTTGTGAGAAAGGAAGGGGAAGCAGCCGTAACACATCCTTGTCTCAGAGACGGCAAGCTCAGGGAGGCTGTCAATCTGTACTTAGAATAATAATGACGTCTAAAAATAACACTTCTCAGCAGAGGAAGGACACATTTTTAGGGAAAGGTGGCACAGGCACCCCTCCCGCCCCACCCATCAAATCTAGTGTCCCTGGAGGAGAGGCACCTTTTACAGCCAGCCCTGGAGAAAGGACAGAACATGCTTAACGTCTCTTTTCTGAACTAGTTAAACATCCCCAGGGTAACCTGAAACATACTAGCTGCAAATGAAAGTGACATGAAACCCTGAGGGGTGAGCGGGGGCCCTAAGCCTGCCTGGCTCTCTCCTGTACCACTCCTTCCATGAAAAGAATAATTTGGGGGGGGCAAAATCTGCACCTCTATCTGCAAGAAACTTTATTCTTGGACAAAAGAAAGATGGAGTGGTAGCTCACTCACTGAGGTCCCTTTGTGAAAGACCCCACCAGCCAGACAATGGGGTTCATGGGGGGTCATCAACCTGCCCCCTCCCTCCCAGATTCTGGGCCACTGCTGCCTGTGGACCACATTGTGGTTTCCAGAACAACCAACAGCCTTCAGGCCTCAGACTGAGCCAACCCCAGGGGCCGCTCCCTCACCTCTCCTCCTTTGCCAGCTGTGGCAGCTTGCACGCATGTACACGTGTGCGCATGCATGCATACACACGTTGTGTGTAAGCACGAAGCCCATTCTCCCTGACTATGGGAGGAGAAAGCCTTCCCCTCGAAGGGCCTCGGTCTAAGAGTCCTAAGACCGAAGCCATTCCCTGTCCGGCAGCCCCACCCCAAGCCTTAACGAGTGGCCTGACCGAGTGGCCTGACCGACCAGCGGGCCCAGAGCTCAGCTGCTGCCCCTTCCACTGGGTCCCGTCAGCTCAGCCCCTCCAGGCCCCTCCCACTCCCTCAGCTGCCGCACTTCCCCGGGCCGACTGCACCGGCCACTTCCCTGCCCCCTCGCCCTAGTGTCCCCTCCACTCTACACCTACTGCCTGTTGTCTGTTCACCCGCCCGCACGTCCTCCCCTTCCTACCACCTCGACCTCCTGAAAGTCAGCGAAGGCCCTTCGTGCAAAGACTACCTCCCAGTGAGAACTCGCCTCTCCTTCTCTGACATGCTGAGGGCTTTCCTCGTTCTTTTTAGTTTCTGCCATTATGCAGTCTGTGGGCACTGAGGTCAGTTGGAAGCTCTCGGTCACCTGGTCCTTGAACCCCGGCTTCACATGAAGGTGGGCATGGGAACACCAACGCTGGGGCCTTGGTGGGGGACCAAAGGCCTACAAGGCACTGCAGTGGCTGGCTCGTGGGGAGGGCTCGGAAATGGCTCTCCAGTGACCAGGTGCCCTCCTCTCCCCCCGCCACCCTTTCCCTGGGGCCTCGCTGAGCTTCCGAAGGCAGCGACCGCCTCATTCAATCTGTGTCTCCCCAAAACCTAGTCACTGTCACCTTTGGGTTAGGTATTTAGAGACATGCTATTTTTTCCCTTGTCAGTCAAAACGAAGAGCTGACGTGACATGCTGCTGAACGCCCCTTGGGCAGGGACTGAAGACCTACATGTCAACCCAGCCGTGGTCGCCACTGAGCTCTATGGCCTTGCCGTGCTCGCCCGCCGACATGTACATCTCCACGGCGGCCTTGGGCTCGTTGATGTTCCGAGCCCAGTCAGCCTGCTTGCTGATCAGCATCTTTGTTTCTTTGGGGTCTCCAGATCCGAGGAAATCCTGAGGAAGCACGACAAACAAAAACACTCTGGATGAGAACTTCCTGCGGCCAGCGTTGCATCAGGCAGCCAAAAGCAGGAGAGAGGCCGGGCTCTTGTGGCCGCAGCGGGTGCAGGGCTGGCAGGGCAGCCCCAGGTGCCAGGGAGGAGGGCTCACAGGCCCCACGGGTGCTTCCAGGGGGACTCGCGCAGGGTCAAGGACTATGGCCCTCAGCGTTCCCTGCCCTTCCCACTAAGGACATTTGTTCTTCAGCTAAACAACGCTTTCGGGACTCTGGAGTTCTGCGTACAAGCCCTGCAGTGTGGAAGGTTTATTATCGGGCACTCCATCTCACTCTCATACAGAGTTTGATGTACGTGTGACTGTTCCTATACAGTGACTTCACACAGTGTCGAATACTCAGACCTAAAATCTTTATTCAGGGAGTAAGGATGATACCACAGGCCTCAGAGTGAGGCCGAGTACCTCATCCCCTGAACTTAGACAAGACGGTTTACAGAGTTCTAGGGGAGCCCCGGCCGCCGCCACACTGCAAGCATTCCTGGCATCTGTTTTCTGACTCTTCACGTTCTGCTGCCTGAACTGAGGGCCTTGTCCTGTGGGCTGTGCTCCAGCTGTTTGCCTGGAGCAGATAAGGAGCAGTGTTTTCAGTTGATTACTTCTCAGTCTGGCAGTATCAGAGCCTGTGCGGAGAGCGGGTCTGCAGGGGTGGGGGCCACCAGGGCCTGGGGGTGGAGGTGGGGGTCTGAGGCAGGGGGCGGGGCCCTTGGAGAGAACCCGTGAAGGGAGAGAGGCCCGGGGGTGGGGCCTCTGAAGGGCTGTGCCCAGTTTCCCCGGGCAGCCCTAGAACGCATGAGAAACAGACTTAGGATATCACCTTTTTTCGGGATACAGCTACCCAAAATATACGTGTAGGGGTGGCCATAGATAAGGCAGCTTTAGTGCTGACAATTTTAAAGGTGGGGCTTTTCAAAAAGGGAAATTGGGAGTGCTCAGAGCCCAGACCTCCTGACTCCTAAGAAGCGGTTTTTCTCAGAACAACGTACCCTGCAAAGGGTGCGCTCTGTCAACCTCACAAAGCATAGAAAAGCACTCCTTTCCCCATGATTAGCACTCACTTGTCAGAAAAGTATAGTCAATGTACGCTAAAACCCCACTTGAACAATTAGCGTTTCTTTTTTTTTTTTCCATTTGCTTTCAGGATAATTGTGTAGTCCCTAAAATAACAGATGAGATTGGGCTAAGACAACTGATTCTTTTAAGGAGAGGAAAGGAGCACCATGGCCCTGATGCTGAAGATTGGATAAAAGACCAGCACACCTCGCTGGCCTTGGGCTCCCCGAGGTCTCGCAGGGAAAGGCTTGGAAGGCAGCCACTGACTACCTGGAGGTGCCTGGTTTGGGCCATTACAGACACAGCCTCTGCTCTCGGCAGCTACGCCGCCTACCCTTCGTGCCAACGGAAAGCCAGAAACTGTTAACCTGGTGGGTTAAGTGAGGTTAGCAGCTGGAGAAAGCAAGCGTCCTGAGAGAACAGAAATGTCCTTCAAAGTGAGTGCTCAGGGGCCTCGGTGTCTGTGGGGAGAAGGGTCAGAGGCCGAGAGCAACAGATTTGGGTGGTCAGCGAGGAGGCCATTCCGGCACACAGCCCAGCTCCAGGAGCTCTGGCCTCATGCAAGCTGAGTCCAGACAGTTCCTTCAAGGCTCAACAAACTGGGCTTCCAAGGGTTCTTTGATTCCATGAAGCTAATTTACACATTATCTGGGGCCAAGGCAAAGCCTCTGTCCTGGGGTGGACAGAAGAGGCTGTGCTGAGTGATGAATGAGACTAAACAGGGTTCTCATGCTCGGTGATTTTGATAAGGACACACTACATAAGAGTTAAGAGCATTATAATTCCCTTTATCACCATATAAACATGTCACTTATCCGGAAAGCATACAATTTATTTGTACGTGGGAATGTAATTACAAAATTTTCTGAAAACCAGCTTGAATCTTGGGAAACAATTTTCAAGTAAACAAAAACATGCCATGTTAATAAGCACTGTATCTCCCTACCCTGTCCCCACCCCTACCATACTGTGTATGCACACATTTTCTCAAATTCAGACTGTTAGAGGAAGGGGGGACTGAGATGGAACCAAACTACTTGAATTGTGATCAAAAACTGAAACCAAAATAACCCCCAGTGTATTTACCTTCACGAAGAAGCAGACCAGATGGACCGTGTAAAGGGCTGCCCTTCTGGGTGGGAGGCCCACAGAGCCCAGTGAAAGTGGGGGGCTCAGTGCAGGGTGGGTGGGGCTGGCCGGGGATGTCTGAGGGCCAGCCCCTCTGGTCAGGCCGGGCTCCACTCATTCTCCTCAACTTCCAAAGCCTGGCCTTTGTAAAGAGCTTCCTTATACGTTATTTGGTGCAAGTCTCAGAACTGAGCTGAGCTGGGCTAGGTTACCCTCTGAGAAGGAAATGGAGGCTGAGCAAAGTGAACAGCCTTCCCTAGGTCATCCACTGGGAGGCCCAGGACTCAAGCCGGCTCTCTGGACACCACAGTGAGGTCCTGGCCACAGCTGCCCACTGGGACTTCTCAGAGGTTCCAGGAAGGGCTGTTGGTTCTGAAGAACAACCACAATCAGCTGTTCCTAATGCCTAAATTCTACCTCCAAGGAGTCAATCCTTTAGCTCAAGGCTGTCTTCGGTTTAAGTGGTGTTGGCCCCAGAAAGAGATGCGCTGACCTAGGTAGGTGTGAGTTCTCAGTGTGAACGCACTGTTACATTGTGTGTGTGTGTGTTGGGGGTGCTGGTGTATGTGGGTGTGTATGTGTTTTGGGGGGAGGGTACAAAAGTTAAAGAGGGCCAAGTGGGGACACCTGCAACACTCAGATTTGTGGGGTGGAGTGAAGGAACCACCAGGGGAGAGGCCAGCCAGGGCCCGGGTGCTCTGCCAAATACTAATGACCAGAAACTCCTGGGCCACCTCACAGTGATCTGGATCTCATAGAAGGTAGACAATAAAAGAGGACAGCCATTTTCAGGAACAGAAAAGCAGGGAAAATGGGGAGGGTTTTCCATCTTGAACTTGTGAGCTAGTTAATTACCACTAAAAGCCACGAATTGGTGGTGGCTGATGACTCACTGACGTTACCGGGAGGCAGGCTGACAAAGGCACCCCAGTGGAAGGAAGAGCCTGGCTGCTCCACACGCCGACCCTCTCTTCCTCTTCGCTGGGCAACACTGCAAGAGTCTCAGTGGTCTAGGATCCCAGGGGGACTCATTCTCACACAAGCCATCAAGAGCTGCTCCAGGAAGATCCCCCTCACTCTCTGTTGGGGACTAACCTTAACAGGGCCCTGCAAATGCCAAGAGGACACGTCCCCTTCCAGCCAGAGCGGGTGCTTAGGAGACCCTGGCTGGAGGGAACTGCGCTGCCCTGCGTGGCGATGGCGGGGCCAGCTCATGCCTGAGAACGCGGGTTCTCAGCAGCTCCTTACCAAGGTCTGAGAGAATCTGTGGGAGACGGAACCTTGAACACTTAACAAAGGGACTCTGCTGGTGAGGATGCACAGCGCACCCAGCTCGGTCACTGACAAAGGTCTGAACTGTCACACCCTGTCCCTTCTGGTGTCAGCTTTAGGTCAGCTTTAACCAGGAGCCACTGAAGGCTCCTTTGTTTACAGTTTGCCCACCCTCTTCCAGAGGCCACAACTGTTTCCCCAGCGGCACCACCTCTCGGGGTAGGCGGCCCGGACACCGCAGGGGCTGCGGGCTACCTTGGCGTGCTCAAACATGCGCAGGTCCGAGTACATGTCCAGTGCCAGGTTCTCGTGCCCGCTCCTCTTGTACAGTTTGGCAGCCTCGTGGAACTTCCCCTCGTAGGAAAACACGTCTGCCAGAAACAGGTCATTGTTGGTCTCTCCCCGCTTCTTCCTCTCCTGGAAAAATTAGAAGCACAGGAAATGGCCTCTACGGCCCCAGCAGGAAGCAGCCTCAAAGGTTAGATGCTGCTATTTCAAGTTAAGCCCCTGGGCCTTCCTACAGGACCTGTGCTTGGCTCCTGGGCTGTTGTGTCTCTCACCTAAGCTTTCTGGTGGGAACGCTTGATGACAAAAGCAGGGTTTTTTTCTTTCCAGATGAAGGAAGATCAAAAGAGATGCAAACTTTTGTTTGTTTAATGGAAATTCCTCACGGCTGCTTCCTTGTATATTCTTCCAAGGAAACAACTGCAAAGCCAGGATGCTGCGTCCTGCCCACTCGGAGGGGCCCCCACTCCCCCGAGCTCCCAAATCCCCAGGTCTGGCTCGGCCGAGCTATGAGTCATGTTAATGGTGGACAAGGAGCAAGTTTAGGGTTTCTTCCCAAGAAAAAGAACAACAAAATAGGATAACGAGCCTTATTATGCGCCTTTCTCTAAAAAGAAGGCAAGTGATGCCTTGTGCTGAGAACCCGAGAGGCGGCCGGTACTCCTCTCCCCGGGGTCGCACTAGGAAGTGGAGATTTGGAAGTAGGGCAGGTCGTGATCACACAGAGCTGGCATGTGGACTCAGTCTGTCTGACTCCAGATGCTCTTTGTGCCACGTAATACTGCCTTCGGAACTAGTGACGGTCCCCAACAACACACCTCTGCGCGTGCACACGCACACACACACACCCAGACACATAGCAGCGCTGACGAAGAGAAGTAACCGGCACATGCCTCCCCTGTGTTAGGGAAGAGTCATTAATCGACAGCTCAAGCATTTGTAAACACTTGACAGCACCCGATCCCTCAACCCCAGCAGTTCCCTTTTGCTTGTTTTCTAGCAAGTGTATCACAGTGGAGGAAGATGAGACACTGAATCAAACTCCGAGACAAGCTGGTGAAAGTTCTAACAGCTGGAGGCGACATGCTTCCCCACTGACAGAAATAATTTTTAAAAACAAAACAAAAAAAAAAGAAAACCAACCCCAAACTACACATAGTTTCGGCTAATCAGCCAAATAAACTGACTCTTAATAGTAGGAAATGAATTAAAATCTTACAGTGAGATAAAGACAGAGGTTTCACTAGGCATGGGACTTAGGCCAAACCGTTCCAGGCCCAGAACCTCAGCGGGTGAGTACCAGGTTCCCTGCCTACTCCTTGTGTAGGAGCCACTCGGACAGACTCAGCCTCCTGCTGTCAGCACGGTCACACCTCGCCCATCCCGAGGGAGCCAGCAAGGAACCCTGGTTCTCGGGAATAATGCTGAATGCCTAGAAGCAAGCCACCAAGGCCTCAGAGCAAACAACACGATCCTCCCTCAAAGGCACTCTGCTCTTTCCGGAGACAGTTCTCGCAAGATTCCTGTACCCGGCTCACAGCTCAGCAGAAGAGGCAGTGCACATGATCTCAGTAAGACACGGTCAATGGCCAGAGTGGTCCTCACAGGGCCGGGTTTCTTCTGTACAGGGGGCGACTGTGTTCCACGGCTCCAGACGCCCAGAGGCAGGCCACCTGATGCACAATGCAGCCCCGACAGTCAGCGGCTCTGGGCATCACAGGTACAGGGCCCTGGACTGTGCCTTCAGCAGGCAGGTCAGCACAGTACAGAAGACTCAGCCACTCCTGGTGGCAGTGCTGGGGGAGGGAGTGGGTGTGGAGGGCCAGCACCGGGGCAGCAGGGCCCAGGGTAAGGACAGCTGGTGCTGGAAAACAGAACAGCCTCTGAGCTCCAACCGATCCTTCTGCCGTGGGGATGTAACAGCCCTTCCGAGCCTCAGTCTCCTTATTTATCAAACAGAGGTAAGAGCAGCAGCTGCCTCATTAAGCTGCTGTGAGGACTCAGCATCGTGTGTGGAAGGATCACGTGGGCGGCCCAGAGCAGGAACTCAACAAACGGCTACTATTATTAGGCCAGGAGGGCTGCGGGCTCCTGCAGGCCTCGCTTCCGCTCAGCTCTCTGCCCGGCGGGCTCGGCGCACGGCTTGGCCCACGACAGGCGTCTACGCCGAACTGAACCGAAGAGACATTTGCTGATTTTCTCACTGCTTCCATATGTAAATTCAAACGTATCTCACAGTCCCACAGCCTCACAACAAATCTGTTCAGAGGCAGGAATGTGTACACCTCTGTACAGACAGACAGCACAAAGAACAAAGAAATTCAGAATACCGTCCACTGTCCCCCAGCAAACAGGGCAGGAGAACCAGCCTCTTTAGCCCGCACCCCTCTCCTCTAGGTGTGGCTGACAGCCAGGAGCGGCGGGCTGCAGAGGACCCTGAGCTCCGCGGGTGCCCAGCTGAGCCCCGCCCCCGCCCCAGGTCCCACCGCTGCGGGTGGGTGCAGGCCACGGGCATCTGGGACGTGCCTCCTGCACCGGCAGGCTGTTGGAGCCCTAGAGGCTGGCAGCTAGCTAACAGCCACGGCAAAAGGATGAATCCAGTTACTGAGAACCTGTTTAACCCTCCCAGCAACCCTGCTTGTCCCATTTCATAGACAAGACACCAAAGCTCAGAGAGAGGACCCACCTGCCTCACCCAGAGACCCTGCTCCTATGTGCTGGCTCCCTCAACGTGGCACCCTGCCCCCGGAGTGAGGCTGTGGCCCAGATGCCAAGACACCAATGGGCTCTGTTCACGGGCCCTCAAGGCTCCCGCCTGCTAGGAGAGCTGCCCGCGAACCTCTGACCACGAGTCTGTGTTTTCCTGGAGAAGAGCACTTCACCTCTTACCTCAATGCTGTAGATGAGCTCCAAATACCGGAGGTCTTGTACTCTGGTGAAGGCCTGGGGGAGGAAAGGAAAGAACAAGATCAGCTGCCTTCTGGGCTTCAAAAGTGGGTGACTGGCTGGGGTGGGAAGTCAAGCTTCAGAAAGTGAGCCAGGAAGGAGGGAGAGCAGCACACACTGATTAAGCACCGAGTGTGCGGCGAGTGTGCGGGAGGCTTCTGCCACCTGGGGAGGCACGGCTGTATCCCTGGGATTAGTCCATACGAAGAACAGCAAAGAAGCCTGGTAGCATCACTGACTTGGGGACTGGGTAAGGAAAACTGGGATGCTGCAGTCGGCGATGGCCCGCCTGGCAGGGTCCCTGTGCACAAGGGAGGACCAGGCCGGTCTGACCCACTGAGGCAGCGCGTCGAAGTGGGAGTGGGCTGTGCGCTGACTGAGAAGAGATGCACGCACACCTCGGGGAAGAGGATGGAGAGGACAGCCAGGCTCACCGGCAGAAACTCAGGGCGCCCAGAGCAAGAGGGGGAGGGGACAGCGGAGAGGGAACAAGGATGGTTTCTGGAAGGAAGGGGGAGGTGGAGAATGAATCACTCCAAGTCCCTGGAAGGCACTCTTATGTAAATCCTCAAAGTGCAGCTCTTGCTTTGGACTCACAGTAAAGCCAGAGACTTTAACCCATGGTCTGCTAGAAACTTCCAGGTAGCTAGCTGCCCACTGGCAGATTGGTGTCAGCTAAATCTCTCTTGCTGCTTTCGGCTTCCGCAAGGGGTTTAAGAGGAGTGACCCCACCTGCCAGGCTGATTGCCGTGAGGCTTTGCTGCCAGAGTTTCTACCCAGACATGCTTCTCTTCATCATCCCATCCGAGAGGGGCTGCCACATGCCTGGGGGGCAGCAGGTCCAGGAGCCTTAGCATTTAAGGTGCAGGGAACAGCCCAGGCCACTTGCTGCTCCTACTTAGCTGCATGGCATCCTCCACGCTCAAAAGACTTGGGGAAATGAGCCGGTCACCCGGCCTCCGGCTCCGGCCTCACAGATGACCACGACGTGACTTCATCTTTTCATCTCGCAGGGCCAGGCATCCTGTCAGGGGCTGGGGACCCAGAGACGAATATGACTTGGCCCTTGTCCCTCTCCCTAATTCAGGGGCCCACGTCCTAAAAGGGGAGGCAGGCAGGTTAAACAGATGATGACATCTCCCTGAGCTAAGAGCCAGACAGTTATGACCTGGGCGCCCTGGAGAACACAGGTCACCACCGTCTGGGCACGCGCAGTGGCAGGAGGAGGGATGACGGAAGCATCACAGGGTAGGAACCTGACAGTGTCCCTGAAGAGGGACCCTTGAAAGGGTCAGGCAGGCATCACATGAGCAGGCGGAGGGCGGCTCAGAGAACCTGTGTTCCACCAGGAGGCCTTACAAACTATCTTCTAGCTCTGGGCTTTCTTAAGGCCACATGAGGGGAAACCTGTTACATCTGGCAAAATGGCAGAGGACAGAAGGCGCATTGCAGGTCTCAGTCCTGGCTCTGAGCCCTCCGGCTGCGGGTCCTGGACCTACTTCTTCCCTGCCTCCAGGCTGCTAACCGCTTCCTTATGGAAAGGGGCAAGCTAGCGAGGCCCGCCCTCTCCTTGGTCTTTCCAGTTCTGCTCTGCTAGGATTTTAGGATTTGCCACTGTGAGAAACCTGTTTCCCAGTTCCTTCAGCCCTGACACTCTGCAGAGTCAGGGCTGCCCTGGTCAGATGGTCAGAGCGGTCAGAGTCACAAGGCCTGGCGATAACCTCAAGCAGAGGGAAGTGTGGGAACAGGGCCGCAGCCGTGGTTCTGCTCAGGCCGCCGCCTGCCCGCTAAGCAGCTCTCCTCTGCCATCTAGCGGACACACAGGTCCACCTCCAGGAACCACCCTCCACCGCTCCGTGTGCCTGGGTGACTTGGCAAAGCAGAAGAATAAAGCTGGGGATTCAGAATTTGGACAAAATGATCGGTTCTAGTCCATGGTTAAAATCTTGTGGATTTAGAACAATAATTTCTACTCTCAGGGAGTGTTTGGGGGATCCAGCACTGGGGTAGGGGTGCTAAACAAGTGAGGGGTCATTCCAGTATAGTTTTTGTCCACTCAAACGTTCACTGAGCACCTAACGTGTCTACGGCACCGCACCAGGCAGCACGGGGCTGATGCGCAGATGAGACCTACGTTTAGTTCCCAGGTGTAAGCAGATGACACTCTTTAAGGAAGACATTTAATTTCATTCCAGGCTAAAAACAAACACAACATATTCTAGGAGCCCTTTGTCAGTCTCCATCTCTCCTGGCACTTCTGGGTGGGGCAGGAGAGGGTGCTCCCTCCATGGAGCTGCTTCCTCCCTCCCCTGACTTCTTAAAGCTCTCCTCTATTACCACTTCTCTGGCACTTAGCAGATCTAAAAATATAATGAGGTAATTATGATACAATGGTAATTTTACTTGTTTTAACAATGGCTGGCATTCGTGCAACCATTGACAGTTTTAGAATCCCTTTTGCAACGTGAGGGTTAAGCCTAATGACACTGTGTTACATAGGCAGGGCAGCCGGTGTTTTCCCCCGTCTGGCTGCAGAAATTGGAGGACAGTGGCTCCAAGAGCAGCGGCTTGCTGGGGTCATCCTGCCTGTGCAGGCAGGGCTGGTCCTCAACCAGCCTGCTGAGTCCTGGCCTGGTCTCCGTCCACTCTCTTTTCAGGCCTAGAAGTCTCGCCCGGCATGGGGCAGGTGGGCACCATGTGGCTCTGGCTCAGGAGTATGGGGCAAACTGGCTAACTGACTGTGGGAAGAAAAGAGGGGAGGGAGGAGTTGGGAGAGGGGCTTGCAAGCCACTCCTTTCCCCCATCTCAGGTTCCCGATGAAAACCCATCTCAGGGACGTAGCTGGGCTTTTTCTAATGTGTGGAAAGGGGTCAAGTGTTTTCACCCATTTCTGTAGCTTTAACAGACTCAGCCAGGAAATGACACCATGAATCATGCCAGGAAGGTATGTGCGGAGAGACACTGCTTTCAGAAGCAGAGAACTTGACCATTTCTTCCAGTGTACTTAGCAGAGCGCCAAGAAAAACAGCACTGCGTAATAAACGGCCTCACAGCACTAAGAGCTCATGCCCGTAATAAAAGCTACCACTTACTCAGTGCCCACGACGTGCCAGGGTTTGGCTGGGTGCCGGGCATGAGTGAGAGCTAGTAAGACTGACGGCTAGAAGCTCTCGGATCCCCCTTGTGCGTCAGGCTTTACAGGCATTATCGCATAGATCCTTAAACATCTCTGAGGATGGGGCCTGTCATCACCCGAATTTTACAGATGAGCAACCTCAGAAAGGCTGTTTCCCGCTGAGGCTCACAGGTTGGGAGGGGGCTGAGCTGGGATCCCAGCCCAAGTCAGTCTAACTCGAGAGCCCACTACAGCCTGCATCTGCCTCTCTGTATATCACTCGGACCACCTTCTGCTTCCTCAAGGGACCACTGAGGACCAAATCGCAGCTCATGCTAACTGATGCCTACCTTTTTTGCTGTTTCAAACTCCAATCCTTCTAAGGCTTCCATGGCCAGCTCACGCCAGTCCGTGTCTGTCACGCCCAAGCAAGCAATCTGGTAGGCTTCTCGGAACATCCTCCTGTCCAGGTACTGGTACATCGGAGCAGACTGTAGGATTTCATCAAAAGGAAAGAAGCAATGGAAACAGTCAGGTTCACGTGAAGCCGGACTCCAGGTGTGTGCACCGACTCCTGCGACCTCCGATTGAGGCCACCAGGGCTCAGCCTCACCCAGCCCATCCTAGGCGCCTCCCGCTCTGTTCCCCCTTCCACAGCCAGACCCTCGAACCCTTGTGCTCTGCAGCACCAACTTCCACCCACCCTCCCCTCCACCCCCACCGCCAGGATGGCCTTATCCCAAGATGTCACCCTTACCTGGAATGCCTTTGCCCCTCCTCACCCTCTGCAAAGCACCTACTTGACTTTAAAGGCCCTGTTAAAATGTCACCTCTCCTGGAAAGTCTTCACTGACCCGTCAAGGGAACGGGTTCCTCAGCCCCGTCTCGACCTCGGGTTGTATTTCAATTATAAGCCTGTCCCCTCCAAGGCTGCACACAACCTGAGGGTGGCGGTGGGCTGTACTCACCCACGTCTGCAGGCCCTCAGCCTACGTTTGCTGAAGGAATGAACATTGCTGTGAGGGAGGGGCCTGGGGTGGCTTCTTACAAAGAGGGGAGAGAAACCTTCTTATCCCAAGAAAGGTGACCCTCTCCTAGTTCCCCGGCACTGGCAACCTTCCTACCACCTCTCCGTCCAGTTAGGGCTGCCTTGCCCTGATACCTGTGCACGGTTCCTAACAATTTCTCTCTTTAGGTTTACAGGGAAGGTATAGCTGAGGTAGAGCACGTGGTTAGCATGCAAGAGATCCTGGGTTCAGTCCCCAGTACGTCCATTTAAAAAAAAAATTAAATTTGTAAAGTGCTTCTGGGTCAGTCCCGACAGGGCTGTGCACTAGGCATTACTGCTCCCTGACTACAACCCGGAGACTGAGGGCAATGACTTGTAAGGACATAGAAATGGCACATGGAAGACCTGGAGCTGGACCAGGGCAACCTGACCAGGTTCTGAGCTCCTCCCTGCCTCCTGGGTGGGGGACGTGTGTGTGCGCGCGCGCGTGTGCGCGTGCTCTCATGCACACATGAAAACAAGTCTGAGCTGGGCGGGCGTCCTTCACTACGAAAGGCCCTGCCCTTGTTTTGGCTGGTGAGTGTGAGAGAGGGAATGACACTTCTCCTAGATTCCTGGGCCTGAGGAGATCAATCAGCCAGTACCTCTGCGCTAATGGTTCCCAAATGTGGAGCTGGAAGTGCTGTTTTCTCCATTTGGGGCCTTTATCTTTGAAATTTCCTGTCCGTTTTTTAGCTTTAAAGGAAACTTGGTTCTTTTTCAGCACTGGGCAGGATTGCTTCTGAATGCGCATCCTTCCTACCCTGCCGACTCCGCCTCCAAGGCGGCCGCAGGGTGTGAACTGGGGAGCAGCTGAGCTAGAAGCCAGGCCTGGCTCAGCCACACCTGAGCTGTGTGATTTGGGGTAAACTGATTAAATTCTGTTCCAATGCCCCACCCAGCCCACTGGCGATCATGGCAAAGCAGAGAAGTGCTTTGAAAACAGGACGGTGCCAGGCCAGGGGAGCACACTTCATCCCCATGCGCCTTCCTGCACCAGATCCTCTGTCCCCCAGCTCCCCAGACCTGTTCCCACTCCTGCCTCTCCCTCTGCCTGAAACACACTCACTGCTCCTGTCTGTCTTTCCAGCTCTTTCGGGGCTCAGATTAGGTGTCACCACCTCATGGAAGCTTTTAAACTCCCCACGCACGGGCTTTCCTTCTAAACTCTTCTAGCGAGCGTCCTTTGCTCCAGTTTAGTTCTGTTTGGTAATGTTTTTGCTATTTTAAGATTGAGGAATCGGACCAGAGAAAACCTGAAAGCTGGATACATTTAACCCATTGCACAAAAAAGTGAGGCCCACAGAGCACAGGGAGCTGCTCAAGGTCACGGCTGGTGGAGGCATCAGGGCCAGCGCTCCTTCCCTCAACTGTGTGGCTGCTCCCCAGGGTGACGCCCCAGGAGGACGGGAACTCGGACAGTTGCCCCAGAATCCAGTGCGCAACCAACAGTTAACATTCGGGCTGGCGTGGGAGCACGGGGGTTGGGGGTAGATCGGGGGTTTTAAAAATATCCTAACCGAACAAATGCCCTCAGGGCGCTGCTTGATGCCACTGCTGCATTCCAAGCATGAAGTCACTGCTGCCCTGAGGAGCCCGCGCAGGGCTTGCCGCCTTACTTGGCTGCCCTGACTCACCAACTCTTGCACAAGATGATGTAAATTTCGAAAGGAAACCAGAAATCCCCAGAGTGGGTCTGATGCTTTCTCCCTCCCCTCCAGGCCAAAACCACAGGATGGCTGGAGGCAGAGGCGAAGGATAAACAGCCTTTGTCTCGAGGCTGCCTTTCCTAACCCTTGGCAGTGCTGACCTGCTGCATCAGCAGGATGGCCCTGGTGCAGCCACGGGGGGGGGGGGGGGGGGGCCCTCCGTCTTCTGAATCTGAAGGCCTTGGCAAGGGAGCCCCGGGCTGCCCCTCCGGCTCCTCTCAGCTGGCCAAAGTCAGGGGCCAGCAAACTGAGTTTATCTTTGAGGTCAGGATGGTGGTATTGGAGGAAAACTTTCAATCAGCACAGCCTGTCTGGCATGATGAGATGCCGGTTCAGCATGGGAGCAGACGAAGACAGCAAGGACACAGTCCAGCGGGGGCTGTTCTTGTCCCTCCTCCTGCCCTGCTTCCACACACCTCTCTCCCTTCTTTCTCTGGCTTTTTATTTTCCTTTTTCCTCAGACCTGAATTCTACTCCCATAACTGCTCTGTGTCAGGCACTAATAACTCCTGCAGCAATAAGTAACACGGGTGTCCCCAGCTTAGATGACCAAGTGGACCCCAGCCCCACCCTTTACAAGAAGCCGAGGCCGGGAGAGCGAGGGAAGGCCAGGTGTGTGGGGGGGGGGGGGGCGCAGACTGATGGAGCCCAGCCCAGTGGAAGGGCAATCTGGAGACTCCTCTATCAGTCTTTCATATGGACTTGACCTTTGACCCAGCAATCGCTTCTAAAAATTTATTCCAAGGAGCTAAATTGGGATAAGTGACTTAGCTAGAAAGATGTCCACTATCTACAAGAGCAAAAAAGCTGTAAACAGCATAACTATCCAACAATAGGTACTGGTTGAGCTGTGGAACATCCATGTGACAAGGACAAAAAGCAGTCATTAAAAACAATGGGGGGGAGCAGAAAAAGGGGTTGTGGTTACAATAAAAGGGCAACCCAACACCAGGGATGTGGAGGGCTGGTGGCGGTGGTAGCACCCACCTGTACAGGTGATAAATCTGTACTTCAGTTTTGCAAACTGTTACCAGGGGGGAAAACTGGACAAGTTGTACAGAGGGTCTCTGTGTGACTTCTTACAGTTACACGTGAATCTGCAATCACCTCGGTATTGTAAAATGCTACCGAGACAGATTCACTGATGTGGAGCCATGTCTCCAGTAGACTGCTGAGTGAAAAAAGCCAGATTGCTAGTTGATGCCCCATAATTAATAAAAAGTGGTGGGTCTGCGATGTGTAAATAGTGGGGTACCTAGGAGATGGAAGGTGACTAGAAGTCTCTCTTATTTATAATCCACATTCAGTAAAGTACAGTACAGTAAATCTGAGGTTTCACCTATGGGAGCAATACTCACAGACAAGTCACAAAACAGTATTTATAGTATGGTTGCACTTTCGTTTAAAAATGTTTACCAAAAGATCATATACTCATAATTGTATATTAATGCACATATTAATGTGCCTATACAAAAGTCTGGTGGATGCATTCATTCCACAGCGTTTAAGAGTGAGTCTCTCTCAAGCATGGGATTCTGAGTGCCACACTCTCCTTGGCGCTTGTCCCTAGGCTGTGACAGCTCTACAGCAGGCGTGATTCACTCAGGGAGCAGCCAGGATAAGGCCAGCCGCGACTCGGACTGTCAATCTCTGTCCTGCAGACTGTGTTTCTGCCCTCCTCCACTCTGTGGCTCCAGACTCCAGCTCCCTACCTGTTCTGTCTCCTCCTGGTTTGAGGGCGTGTACAGACGGCCCCCTGCTCCCTTTTTTGGCTCGCAGACCTCGGCTCCCACACTAAGTCTGCCCATACTCTCTTTCACACACAAGCATCACCCCCGCACCTGGGCCCATGGCCTGCTGGGCGCCCCACTCGGCCGGCTTGCTCCCTCTGCCCCACGCTTGGCTCTCAGTGACATACACTCTGCTGACAGACAGACGACCTTGCAGATCCCTCCCCTCCCTAACAGGAAAGGAGGATCAGAAAGGAACGGAGCCTCAGTGAGGTTCAGCTGTTTGCCCAAAGACACACAGGTCGCAAAGGGTGGAGACAGGGTTCAGGTTCAAGTCCAGAGTGCCTTCTATGACATCATGGCAGCCACTCTCGTCTCTCTTCCCTCTCTCCTTGCCACCCACTCCAAGCACCAGCGGGGAGCCTGGCTGTCTGGTCTCGTCCCCCGACCGCTGAGAGCTGTGGTCACCGCTCAGGTTACCTGCGGCACCTCCACGGCCGACATGGAGAAGACATGGAGGCAGAAGATCTTGGAGCCATTGTAGCCGACCACGAAGCCCTGCAGCTTCTGCTGGTGCACCGGGAAGGTGCTGGCCTTGATGTTGAGGTAGCCTCCTCCCGAGAAGCAGAGCATGTCCTCACACTGGGTGTTCCAGGCCACACTGTTGGCGTTCGGCTCCTGAGGGACAGGGATGTGAGGGGCCTGTGACAGCCCGGGCTCTGGCACCATTCCTACACTCGGTTCGGTGCTCTTTTCAAAGCCCAAACCACACTAAGTTCCTAACAGTGGGATGGAGAGAAAGGGGGAGAAGGGGATCAGAAGTCACGGACAGGACACAGGCAAGTTCCTCTCTGTACCGTGTGTTGGATTTTTTTAATAAGCAAGCATTACTTTTGAAAAAAAATTATTATCCCCAAATATTAATCATTACACAGTCAGTGAGAAACTCAGCAAAGTGGGGTCTAGTTCTACCAAAGAATGAGTAAGCACAGCTAAGCATAGAAGGTTTAAAGGGATATATTCCAAAGAATTAACGGTGACTGTTTTGGGGGCGGGTGGAACGGCACATAATTTTTATTTTCTATACTTTTTGTTTGCCTGAGATTTTCTTTTGGTCAGGACCATCTTATTATAAAAATAAGAAAAAGAAAAGTCAGTTATTTTTAAAAATAAAAAAAAATATATTGTCTCTGTATTTACAATCCACACATGCAAAATTATAGTTACCCTGGGAGGCACCCCCTCCTGCCACCTCCTCTCAAAGTTTTCTGCTCAGCTCTGGAGCCCCAGGGACCAGCAGCTGTTTATACCTTTCTGCCTAAATCTTTTACATGGCCTGAATCGTACACAGTGACATGGACTACTTTGAGAAAATGAGAAAAAAACCAGTATAGCTGTTTTCGTTCGCAGGGGGCCGGGGCAGTGGAAAGGAGGGGAAGATAGCTGAGAGTGCCATGCCTCCAGGCACGCTCGGAGAACTACCCTCCCCAGCCTCCTGCAGAACCTTGGGGGGGGGGGGGACTGGGCAGGGCACACCCACTTCCACTCCTACAAGGTTCGAGGCTCAGACACAGAGTCACACCTGGGGCTTGCTAACCTCCCTCCAGGGGTGAGTGTTGAGTCTGGGCAGAAGAGATATGACACTGGGAGCCCTATTTTGTGCCGGGCACTGAGCTAGGCACTACGGTATCTCGTTTAGCCCTGGAACAATTCTGCGAGGAGGCAAAGACTAGTTGCACTTCAGAGTTAAGGGGAAATTGAGGCTCAGAGAGGCTCACTGACTTGCTTAAGATGACGCAGTAAGTGATGAAGGCAGGACTAGAGCCGGGTCTGTCTGAAGGCAAAGCCTGTGCTCTTTTTTCTCTAAATCATTCTGCCCCCCAGGGATGTGGGCAGGTTGCTATCAAGGGAATCACCTTGGGCTAGTGGTAAGCAGGTGTCCCCTTCCAAGTGACTAAGGCAGCACCCCTCTGCCGCGCTGGTTCTGCTGTGGAGACGGGGAGGGGCCCTGATAAAGGGACCTCTGTCTGCCCATCACAGAGGGAAGCCTGCAGTGGCCAAGGAGGCCAGTCAAGGGCAGGGTTCAGCCTTGCGGGGAACTCACTTCAGGCCCTAACCACTTACAAAGCCCTAAGGAGGCAAAGAGCAGCGCTGAGTCCGGCAGGAAGCCGGCCGGGTGCCGGGTATGGAGCCTTCAGGCCCTCTCCTCCGGTGACACCTTCCTCCAGCCACAGGACCAAATGGCGTGCAAGAAACGCCTACCCCCAACAACCCACGTCTTGCTGGCTCTGACAGCACCCCTGTGAAGTAAGGAGAGGAAGGGGTCCCATCCCTTCCCTTCTTTCAGGGGACAAAACCGGTCCTGTGTCCTTACTGCGTCTCAGGGTACTCACGGATACAGGCTGGCCTCCGGTGAGAAGCAGACTTTTTCAAAAGAATCATCTTCATATTAACCCACGTACTGAGAGCCCACCCGCGCCCCACTGAGATTTGTTATTATTCATTTACTGCTCACAGGAACCTCACAAGAAAAGTGTAACTTGCCAATCTTTCCTGTGAAGAAACCGAAGTTCACGAGGCTGGCCCAGCCCTGGCAGCTCATGGGGGGGGGGGGGCTGCGCCAGGCCTCTTGGACTCCGCGCTTCTGCTCCGCCCCCACACCCTGCACCTCGCTGCTCCTCCCAGAGACCCACCTGGGAGCCGGAGCGTGAGCCCCTCCCGCAGGGACTGGGAAGCTAGGGGAGGGTCTCTAACCCAAGGACAGGCCAGGGGCACCCTGGGACTTCACCTGGAACAGCAGCTCCTTGGTGTGGATGTCATACACCAGGCACGTGTCATTCTCGTCCACCACGGCCAGCTTGTTGCGGGAGGCGCTCAAGTCCAAGCAGCGCACGGCTGTGGCCTGCTTCAGCAGGACAATGGCAAAGAGGTTGTCCACAAAGATCTTCAGGATCTGGCAAAATGTCAGAGAAAAAGTGTGAGTCACCATGGCAACAAGACCTTGGAACACCACCAGGCTGTCAGAACATGTGTTCTAGAACAGCAACTCCCACTAACTTCACCAGAGGCTCCGTGCAGAGAATAGGACTCATCAGAAGCAAGAGAGGTGGTTACCCTTGGGAGACCAGACTGCAGTCCATCTGAGGTCACCAAAGTCACAGCGGGCCCCAGGACACAACCAGCTCACTCGAGTGTCTGCCTGACCAGGGATTTGCTAACATTACCCAAACTTCAGAGTTAGGAGACACCATCTAGAGAGATCTGAATCACAAACTCACATAGGAAGAGGCTACTGTAAACACTAACAAGACATCTGGTGTGACCACAGCAAGACGATGATGATGAAGACAGCTATCAGTTAGTGACCATTCTGGCAACCCTGTGAAACACGTGGGATTATCCTCACTTGTAAAACCTAAGCCTCAGAGAGGTGAAGTGACCTGCCCAGGGTCACACAGCTACTGAGTAGCTAAGGTCGAACGTGACCCCAAGTCCACCTGCCCACAAAGTCCATGCTCTCTGGCCTGGCACTGGAAGTGACAGCTGACTGTGGGAAAGAAGCTAGCTTTCCTTCCGTGTGGTGTTACTAGGCTGTGGCCTCTGCTAATCTACACCATGACTTCCATCCCCAGGAAAGGACTGACAAGCCTCAGCCACAGCCACCTGCTAGACAGCTTGGCTCGCAGGCTAACACAGTTATATTTTCACTTTCAAATTTCCATGTAACCCACTTAGAACTTTTCTTATTTTGAGCAAAGAACACACACACATACACAAATCTGTTTAAACTTTCTATAACCTAGATTTTCCACATCTATTTGAGGAAAGGGCCCATTTTTCTTAAAACATCTAGTAATAGTCTGAGGACCAGCACCCTCTGGGACACAAGCCAGAACACACTGCCTTAACCCTGCCATTGCTCTAGTGGGGACCTGACCTAAAGAATGATCGCCTCCCTCTCTAGCAGGACACTGAAACTGCGTCTCTAACAAATCTCCCACCTTCTGGGTGAACTTTAATCCACTAACCCATTCTGCAGGCTGCCCAGAGTCTGCAGCACCAACTCTGCCAGAACACGGTATGCTCAGAGTTGGGGACCGCTGCGTCTCTGGCCTGAAGCTGTCCTCATAAAACAAAACTATGGGCTGCCCTCCAATATGCCAGTGGTGGTGGTGGAGGTGGGGAACCCATCTCAGGGACTGCATGCACATAATCAGGCTGATGGGAGGCGGAGGGAGTGCTCACCTGGCCGTTCTTCAGGCCGACTAACAGGCCTTCCCTCCCTGGGGGGCCACCGATCACCTTGATGTAGCGGATGAGAGATTCCATCTGCCACTCTCGCTCCCTCACCCCACTGAAGGCCAGGCATTGCAGCCGCTTCTCCTGGAAAGCAAGCGCAGCTCTGAGTGATGGTCAACAGAATACGTGCTCCAGCCCTCCCTCGGAGGTCCACCTGCACCGACGGGATGAAAAATACCTACACGTTCAGCGTCTACTGACCCCTATCTAGACCCCGTGACAGGCATCGTTACTTCTTCACGCGAGTCTTCCCCGTGGGGCCTGGCTCGGCCTCACCGCGTCAGCCGACCCCCAGGCAGCCTCAGACATAGGCAATTCCAAAAGCACACCTTTCTGCCTGTAACCTGTGGCACCTCTAACCTGCCTGAAGTTTTAGATTTTTTGAGAGATTTTAATAGTATTCTTACGTACAGTGATTCCTAAAGGACTTCTTTCATTTTATTACTTCTAGTAGGCCTAGTTTTGTGGAACCAAATCCACCTCTACTTCCAAGAAAGATGCTGGGCTGGCCTTCCCTTAGTCTTTCTAAACTTCTCTTGGCATTGACCTAGACATTTTCTAGGAAGATCTAAACTGAGAACATTTTTTCTGTTTATAAAAAACTCTCAGGAAGTAAAACTTCCTTTACTATTTTGAGTTGATATCATAAGTTTTTTGGGTGTTAACTGAAAGATGATATAAATTTTTATGCGTATATGTTTACCAAAAAACCCCTAACCTTCATTTTGTGATATATCAATGTATGCTTTCAGTCATTAAAATATATGTAATCCCAGGTTAACAAAGTGCTTGGCAATAGAAAAAAGTGCTCTCCAGGCTATGGTCCGTGACCTTCTGGTAGAGTCTGACTCATTTAGATGGCAATACAATGAAAGCAACAAAGAGCCACTGAGCTTAATGGAAAAGGACTTGTTTCCTAGGGACCAACTGTGAAATGGCGAAAGGGGTGCCCCATCCTCGGTGGAGGCATGAAGCAGGTGCAGCCCACCTGGCAGAGGATGATGTGGTCAGCACACACCACCAGGAGGTTGCATTCAAACTTCCGGACAATCTTCTCCTTCACCCGGTAACGCATGTCTGATGAGTCATCTGAATACAATTCGTAGATGAGGATCTTCTCTGGAAGTTGGATAGCTAAGCGATTTTTGTAGATGGCAATCTTCTTGACAAGCTCTTTACATTTAATCCGAACTGTCAAAGAGAAGAATAAAATAAAATAAAACAGCTCTAGCAAGATGTTGTTTAGGTAGAAGACAGAGAAATTAAAAGCCATCATTCACTTAATGCTACTGGCAACTAAAGGAGACAGTCTCATCAAAAAACCCTTATAGAGTGTCTAATACGCACAATCAGCTCTGCTGAACGCTAAGACCCAAAGTGGCACACAATCTTTGTGGTCCAGAGCTTACGGAAAGTAAATCCCTGCGTGCTACCTGCCTCTCACCTTTCTGCTCGGTGATCAGGTGCTGCACAATGACATCGGTCATGCTGTCCCTGTAGGCGTACCGGTCCTTGTAGAGCCCGTGAACCGTGCTGAAAATAAGCTGGTAGAAGGAAATGGTACCATCCTGGCAGCCTGCCACCTGCAGGGAAAGAGAGAGTGTCAATTCCCAGCTCTCTGCGGAGAAGTCTCCCCTCCCGCTTGTCAAGGATGGACATCACGATCAGACTGGGTAAACACAGCTGACGGTCAGTGACTACTCAGGCAACGGCCCAGCAGAATGAACTTCCTCTTCTTACCACATAGTTGGAATCGGGTTTCACTTTACACGTCCACACCCAGGAGTTCTGCTCCCCAACAGTCCCGAGCCGCACTCCGTCCTTGGTGAAAAGGGACACTTGCTTGTCTGATCCCCCCAGCAAAATGTACTCCCCTTTAGTAAAGTAGCCGATGCAGCAGGGGTCAAAGCTCAGCAGCCGATCCTTCCCAATCTGAGGAAAGAGAACACACCAAGGGAAATTCACTTCTGAATCCATGATAATCTCAATACAATGAAGGGCCTTTCCCTCCAACTTTTACTGCGGCAGTTGGGAGGACAGGGGAGTTAGCTGGCATTCTCCCCTGTGCGACTGATTCCATCATGAACGCAGGCCAGTCTCCCCTGGGACATCGTGCCCCTCCGCACCACACAGCCAGGTCCCCCACCAGCAGTGTCACCCTCAGGCCCACCCCACCTGCCCTGGTGGGTGTCCCAGCTCCTCAGCCCATCCGGACCCAGGGACGCTCTTTCTCCCTCAGGCCCTCCTCCGCACAGAGCCCTTGAGGGATCATGGCTCCCCTTGGCTTCCTTTTTATCTTCTTTTCTTTTCTTTCTATTTTATATTTCACAAAGCTAAGTCTATTCAACTTTTAAAAACTGTCCTTCATTCTGAAACTACACCCATCCTGCTTATCTTTCTAATAACCTTGCTGAGGTATTTCACATACCATACAATTCACCCACTGAAAGTGTACAATTCATTGACTTTTAATATATTCAGAGTTGTGCAACCATCATCACTAATTCCAGAATATTTCCAACACCCCAGAAAGAAAACCTACCCCTGTTACAGTTGATTTCAAGTCCCCCGTTTTTCATCACTGGCAACGACTGCTCTGCCTAAGTTTACAGACCTACCTGTTCAGGACATTTCATATAAATGGAATCACACAATATGTGGTCTTTTGTGACCAGTTCACCTTTGTTGTAGCATGAATAGTACTTCGTCCATCTTCACTGCTGAATAATATTCCATTGTATGGATATTCCCCATTTTATTTGTCCAATCATCAGCTGATGGACATTTGGGTTCTTCCTATTTTAGGTGTACAATTTCATTTTCATACCAATAGTGTACAAAGGATCCAATTTCTCCACCCTCGTGGGTGGGTAGTAATGTCTCACTGTGGTTTTGATTTGCATTTCCCTGGAAGCTAATGATACTGAGCATATTTTCCTGTACCTATTGGCCACATGTCTATCTTGTCTGAAGAAATGTCTATTCAGATCCCTTCTCCATTTTTAAATTGGGTTGTCTTTTTATTATTGAGTTGTAAGAGTTCTTTACATATGCTAGATACAAGTCCTTATCAGATACATGATTTGTGAACACTTTCTCCCATTCTGTAAGTTATCTCTATCCTTATCATCACCAGACCCTTTGGCTGTCCCTAAGTGTACCTTCTGTGACTAAAAAAACTATTTTTGATTACTTTTATTAAACTAATAATCACTTTATTAAAGAAATAACTCTAAAAAACCTCATTTCTCCTTAAGTTTTTAACTTCAATTTACAAAGATTTTCCTATTTATAAGTCTAGTAGAAGTAAACAACCAATTGCAAAGAGGCCTTTGATGAATGTCTACTGAATTCAATTTTGAACAGACCATAAAACCCCTCACTCAGCCTCATTTACACCTTAGTTCATTCTCTTAATCTAATTTAAACTACAATTATTAATTTAATATATTTAACTTTCCTTTTTAGGAATTTCAAACACCTGATAATGAAAACTTTCCCTCATGTTTGCATAATGATAGTAACTCTAATAAGAAAACCAAAAAAGCTTATGAATCATGACATGGGAGGCTCGCGCTTCTGGTAATGCTCACTAGTTCCCACTGGACCAACTCTCCAGCAGGTCACAGCTATAAACTCTGGACCAATTGGAAATTACAACCACCTGGAGGCACTGGTGAGCAACCAGAAGCAGAGAGAAATTTCAAACACATATGCATTTGGAAGAAAGGAATGGCATTAGGTGAGTTTTTCATTTTTTTGATGGCTTTTGCCTGAGGGCAGGCCCCATCAGCACCCCGATGGACGAGAACAGGAGGTGGGAGATCCAGAAAAGAAAGAAGAGGAGGAGCCTAAATTCTGCACACACTGCTGAATATCTGGAGCCCCTTAAACTATACACGTTGGGACAGATGCCAAGCAGCCTAGCAAAGGCTGAAGAACTGAACAGAGACTCCAGCTGCTGCCCACACTAGAAAGACAGAATCTGAATGTTGAGTCCGGCAAAGTTAACTACTTAAGGGGAAAAAAAAACTATACACTAATCTTCACAGGAACATGACAGAAATGAGTCCCTATCATTCACAATGTTCAGAACATAATGCAAAATTCTAAAAAGCAGAAAAATGCGAACCATACTCAAGAGAAAAGACAATCAAGAGAGACTGACCCCAAGATGATTCAGATACTGGAAATAGCAGATGAGAACTTTAAAACAGCTATTATAACTATGGTCAAGAATATAAAGGAAAATATACTTGTAATGAATGAACAAGGAGGAAAGAAAAACTAAACGGAAATTCTAAAACTGAAAAAGGTAATAACTGAAACAAAAATTCACTGGATGAGCTTAACAGAAATATTAGAGATGACAGAAAAGTCAGTGAAGTTGAAGACTGAGCAACAGAAATCCTCCAATCTCAAGATAAGAGAGGAAAAATAAGATTTAAAAAATGAACAGGGCCTCAGTGACCTGGAGAACAACATCAAAAGGTCTAACATATGTAACTGGAGGACAGAATGGAGAAAAAATTATTTGAAGAAATAATAACCAAAAAATTTCCACATTTGGTGAAAGAATAAAGACATAAATATATTGATTCAAAAAGTTCACTGACTTCCTCCACAATCTCAAGCCAGAAAATATAAGAAATCTCTTCAACATTCCAATATTCCTTAGGTACTTAATAAAAATTTCTTATATCTTTCCATTTAAAATTGGAAGAATAAAACTAATTTCTCAACTACAACCTTTAAATGATCATCACAAGACAAATCTGATAGAGATTCTAATATCGAATCTAGCACAGGTTCTGCCTGGGTTCCAATCCAGGCTTGACTACTAGGTAAACTGTGTGTCTTTGGGCAGTTACTGAACCACTCTGTGTCTCAATTTTTTTTTATATCATTTTAAAAAAAATGTTTTCTTTTTTTTAAAGGAGGTACCGGGGGCTGAACCCAGGACCTTGTGTATGCTAAGCATGTGCTCTACCACTGAGCTGTACACTCGTCCTGTGCCTCATTTTTCTTACATGTAAAGTGGTGATAATAGTATCTACCTTGTAGAGTTGTTATAAGGATTAAAAGAGTTAACTTTAAAGTGTATATGATACCTGAAACTCAGTAAATGTTAGCTATTATTATTATTAAGCCAGATCCCCTTAAGCATTACAAACACAAAATGGCAAAAATATATACTATCCATAAGCCTAACACAAAAGCATAGCTTTGATTTACTTGTATTTAACTCTAAATCTTCCCAGACTTAGAAGACACTTGCCCACTGAGGGAATAATCTTACTGTCCCAAACAAGTTGAGCTATCTCAGCAGAGTGAGGCTGCTTACCATTCAAAACCTTGGGCCACAACATGAGCTGTGGGGCTGCCCACCACATTGAGCTCTTTTGTGTCGTCACTATAGCAACAAGACCCCACTCTTTCCCTCTGTGACGTGGTTTTTTTGTTCCCAGGAACTTCCATCGCCCACACCCACTGCCTGGTACACAGTAGACACGCCAGTAAACGCGCCTGTTGAATGATGATGCGCACACTAGCTGGAGGAGGAGACAGTACCAGGGCTGGGTGCAAGAGAATGAGAATGAGGGCTTGGGAAATCAGCCACGGGAAACAGAGAAAACACTTCACCATCTAGTACCTTTATTTTCTCTTTACTCAATCACAAATGAAATGACTGATAGTAAGATGACGTAGAAGAAATGGCCCCAGAGGCAGGCTACACATACCTGAAACCCGTCCCCTCCAGCATGACATTTTCTGAGGAAGAAGGGTGCTATTAAACAAAGGCGCCAGAGAACAGGTGGTACAACCGCCCCACAGCGCCTCAGCACCTACTAACAGGCTTTCCTCCTACAAGGCTCTATTTCAATCAACCATCCAGAGAAACAAGAAATTCTTCTGGAATAGGAATCTGCCCCGCTCACTCCCTAGCTAGACCTGCGGCTCCTGAACACTTACAGCATATGGTGCTCAAGCTCCTGACTCACACTATTCAGGTCCTTTAAAATCATGCCCCCGTCTCCCTCTCTGGCTCCATCTTTGTCCACAGTCTGGGGTCCTGTCACCCTGGACTGTCCCACATCTTCACCCTTCCCTGTCTCTGCAGGTGCTGTTTCCTCTTCCCGAAGCACCACTGCCAGTGTCCTCTGCCAGCAAACCCCTGCTCGTCCGGCTCAAAGGCCACCTCGACAAAACCTCCTGCCTCCACCAAGTGGCACTGTCACCTTTTTCTGTGTCCCTGGAGCTGTCTATCTGCACAGTAGTCCGCCACGCCACAGATCACACTGCACGGGCACTTCTGGCCATCCAGTATGTCCCCACCAGCCCGGGAGCTCTTGCGGAGCAGAGGCATTAACTTACACAGCTCCGTGTGTGCAGCTCCTAACAGGTGAAGGGCGGGCCCAAGTGGGTGCTTACAAATGTTTGCAGGATGAATAAAGCAATACAGGAAGGTAGGGTCATGACCAAGACCAAGGCTTTACAGACCAAGCTGTGTTTCAATCCCAAGTGCCACCACTGCCAGCGGTGTGGGACCCTGGGCATATTTACTTCACTGCTCTGAGTCTTGTCTACTCATTTCTGAAAAGCTGACAATCAAAGTACCTACTTCACAGGGTTTTGTAAGAATTAAATAAGATAAAGCATGCACAGCACTGAGCACAGAAGTTGGTATCATAGTAAATGCTCAATAAACAGGAGTATAAATTATACAATATAAAAATAATGTATAATTACTAATAAGACAATTTCCAAACATGAAAATAGACTAAAACAGGCATGACTGCAACCGCATCTCCCACTGGGGTCTGCACACAGCTACATACCTGTTTTCCACTCAGTTGGTAGAAGGAAAGTTTCTGGCCCCAATCAGCTACAGCCAGGATGTCATTATGTTCCTCTCTAATCAACAGAAGACAAAAAAGGTTATGTGGGGCCATGGTCTGCTGATGAGTGTAGCCCTAAGGGTTTAACAAACAACAGGAAAAAGAAAGCCCAGGCCAGGCTGTCAGATTGCCAAATGCACAGGAGCACAGAGGCTGAAAGTTGTAATGTGGGCCTGCCCACCAATCAGCCTGAGGGGATAAGGCGAGGTGAGGTTCAGTCGCTGCCACGATGAAGAGATGAAACCCCTCATTTCAAGCCTCCTGGGAACAAACCTAAGAGCAAGGCTGCAGACCCAGGAGTGCTCATCTCTTACGTACTAGAACGTGTGGGCAGGTGCTGGAGAAAACACGTCTTTTGCAGTGGGAAGGCATGGACTGTCTGATTTTATGGACAGAAGGGTATCTTGCTTGCTCTTCAAGGGGGAAATTAACACCTAAAGCTAGGTTCTCTCAGTCGGGGTTTTCGCCCAGGTGAAATGGCTTCTGACTGGATTTAATGAAAAAGAAGCGTGGCTCTCGAAGGCCAGCCACTGCCTCCGACACTGAGTGCTCAGCAGGACGCGTCTCGGAGTAGGGCTGCAGCGTCAGCTCCCAGGAGAGACCTCCTCAGCTGAGGCTGGGGATTAGGCACTCAGCAATCTAGTTCAAGAGAGACGCCCCCATTCCCCGAGTCCTGGTCTTCATCCACCTGTTGTTGCCTCCTCTTTGTTTAGTAACTCCAGCTTTTTGAGCCCAGGGCTTTGTGGTCACCTGGCAGGACCATCAGATATACAGGCAAAGCATGGGACAGCCCTACCTGCAGAACTCAGCCAAGAGTGGCAAAATGGCAAATCTCATAGACACTAGTTCATAACTAAAAGGAAAAGAACAAAAGTGGAGAGGGATGGAAGGGGCCCGCACGTGCACTGTGTGAGTGGCACTGAAGTCCAAGCACAATCCAGGGCCCAGGCTGCAGTGAGCCCTCTTGGGGTGGCCACAGATGGCTCTGGAATGGATTCAGCCCCCATGAGCTGGATGGGTGGTTTTCAACCCCTTTTTCCCTGGCAGTGGGACTCTTTACCAAAAGAAAAACTTGTGTCAACCACTTAAAGGGTCTGCTCTGGTTGAAGTGCAGATGGGGAAGTGGCGCCCACCCTTTCCTCCTTTCCTTCCCCCATCTTCCATCGCCTTCTTCCAGGGAACCCCAGGCACCACAGTTCAAAAAGTCCGAAGTTAGATCACCTCTGTCCAGTCGCAATATCCTGCCCCCCCCCCCCCACTTCAGCCTGCCCATGTTTTCCTACAAGAAATCGCGACTGAACAGCAGGAAGGATGGCTGGATGGCGAGGGCTGGCTTGAGGACTTCCTCAAGGGGCTTCCTCTTTACTATGTGTCTGGGCAAAAGGTGAGGTCCAGTGTGGGAACAGGTTGAGAAAGGTGTCCAGTGAGAGAGGGAGTGCTTGGTGAGCCAGGGAACTCTAGGCCGGCATTGAAAACGTTACTGGAAAGAACTTACAACGCTGAGGTGGGAAAAAGGAACCTGGGTACAATTCCGTTTACTACGTGAAGGCACTGACAGACCGAGGGGAGACACGCTAACATGCCAACAGCGGCTCCCTCAGGGTTTCACAGAAAAGTCAAATTTTCTCCTTTAGACTTCTCAGTATTTCATAAAGTTTCTCAAAGAAGAATTTTCTAACCCACACACGTTTTAAGGGTGTGTTCCCCCTGGTGGAGGACCGTTCACCAACAACACCCCCCAGCCTCTTCTAGAAAGAGGCTTCAGAGCAGCACCTGCCCGGCAGGCCTCCGCTGGGGGCCGGACCCTCTAAGGAAGGAGGGTTCTCGCTCCTCAGGACACACTCACGAGTCGTCGTCCCCGGGACTGTCGTCCTCTTCCTCTGGCTCTTCCTCCTCTGCCTCACTACCCTGACTACTGTACACTGCTGACTTCAGAGTGGAAGGGACTTCCTGAAAATATCTGTTGGCAATGACTTCCTCGGCATCCTCGTTCTCTCTGTTCATCCAGAAACTCTCCCACCGGCTGCAGACAGTAAGTGGTTGTTCACAGTCACGTTGCCTAGAACTACCCTAAAGCTATAATTTCAAAACCTGTCAAGGAGCCCCTGAACCCTGCCCGGAAGAGGACAGCAACCAGGTACACTGGGCATCCTGCTTCTCATGAATTAAAAATGGTACCCTGAAACCACAAAGTCATCTGTGGTCACAAAAATCAAACAGCAGGAACTCTGGGGTAGGCTAATGGCCTTTGAAGGCATTAGACACGCATAGTACAGCTCTGGGCTGGACAAAATTATACAGGAAGAAGCAAAATAATCTGATGTAAGAAAGGCAAGGAAATTAAACAACCTTCTAAATCAAGTAGGTACCACCTATATAATGACACTGGACTGGTAAACAATTAAATCCTTTAATTTACCTTCAGAGGACTGGGTGCGGGGGATATTGGTGGTTTGATAATATTATAGGATTATACAAAGAAGACCTAAAGCTATCAGTCCACTGTCAAAGTCACATATGCATAGGAAGAAAAGGTTTGAGAAGGCAGATGCCAACTGTTTGTGGAACTATAGGCTTTCGGGACATTCATACTTAATTTTGACTTTTTTGGCATGGGCAGCAAAAAAAAAAAAAAGGCTCATGAAAATGTTATTTATTATTGGGTGGGCAAATGTTCTACCCAGACTTGAAGGGAAGAACTGAAAAGGGGGAAAAACCAAAATAAAGCCAAAGCAGAGAGGTGAGCTAATGATTCATAAGGAAACAGCGCTCTTGTGTCACACGCACACTCTCTTTCTCCCTCTCACTCACACACACACACACACTCTGGGCTGGCCTAGATAGCTCATCTGCTTAGCTGAATTTCTGGGATTCATTCCAAAACTCAAGATGGGCTCTTAAAAAATTCCATTCAAATGGAATAGGTTCCAAAACAGATCAGTCAAATGGGATGAGGAGCCTGGGAGTCGTGGAGCCCTCAGGAAGAAGAGAGAAAGAACTCAGGCCGCTGAGGAAGGCCTTTGTCATGGAGTGTCTGCCCCAGGAGGACAGCTGTACAGTCACCTTGAAGGGTTCCAGCAGATGGACCATATCGGGGAGAGAGAGCCCCCAGGCCGCTCGATCTTCACTTTCTCCTCGCCGTTTTTGTTCCGTATGCTGATGACCCCATTGAACATCCCCAGAGCCAGGTACTGACCGTCATTTGTCCAGCTGTTCAAACAAGCAAGAGGGCCCGGGGAGGGGAGACGAACACAGAGAAGGTAAAACCAGTGAGGATGTTGCCTAGGCTGAAACAGTTTGATGAGGCAGCAGTGGCTGGGCTCACCCTGGTCCTGATGCAAAAACCAGAGAGCCAAACTCAGAGCCCCACTTCTCCCTGGAGTGGGCCCTGGAATGGACGGTCAGATGTGAAGGCGGGAGCACCTTCCCCTTGGCGCCCCTCTGTCTGCACCTCCACCACAGCCCTCAGCTTGGCCTGCATCTCGGGCAGCCTCCATTCCCACTAGCCATTTCTACCTCCTCCCACTTCAAGGGCACCTTAAGAAGAGAATCCACGTCTTGGTGTGCTCCCAGTCTCTAGAACAGGAGCTTAACAGAAGCTGAGTGAAAGAATGGCTACACTCAGAAGCTGCCCAGCAAGGACAGCTGCCATCTGAGCGTCTACCATACACAAGACGCCGTGCAGCTTGCTTCAAACTCAGCCATTTGTGTGCATTTTACAACAGCCCTATCAAGTCAGCATTTTAATCCCCATTTGTCAAATGAGGACCCTCCTGAGGTCACAGAGCCTGTCAGCCACTGAATCTAGACTCAAACTCAGGTCTGACTTCAAAGCCCATGCCTTCTCCAGCACACATGCTGCCTGGACAGGGACAGGCTTGCATCTCCAGGGAGCTCCCCTCTCCCCGAGCACAGCTTCAGGCTGGGGAGGCCTGTTGCTAGGTAATCGCACAAGGCAACCTGGAGTTCTCTTTTGCTTGATGATCAAAGGCACAGGCTCTTCCCATCAAGGAGACCATGAAAGAAGAAAAGAGGAGACACGGGGCCCAAACCAACTAGGTGACAAGAGACCTCCACTGCTGTGTGAACTACCTGGGCTTTGAGTCTGTCTGAAGAGCAGGGAACATAAAGTGACCTTCAGAGCTGCCCTTAACTCACCTGCAGCAGGTGATCTTGCTGCTGGCTTTGTGCTTGGAGACTGACTTCTGTTCAGGAGACCACAAGCCTTCAATGCAAAATAATACAAAAGAAGATAGATTGCTTGGAATATTACTTAGTAACAGAAAGGAACAGACTATTGATACACACTACAACTTAGACGGCTCTCCAGGGCTTTATGCTGAGTGAAAAAAAGCCAGTCTCAAAAGGTCATATACTGTATGATTCCATTTTATACAGAAATGGAGAACAATTAGTGGTTACCAGGTACCAGGCGTTACGGATAATAGGAGATGGGGGAGGTGATGATAAGGGAGTATCTTTGCGGTGATGCAATCACAGGTGACAAAGTGATAGAACTATATACACCCAGTGTGCCAGGAGCTGTTTCCTGGCTTGAAATTACACAACAGTTACATAAGATGCATCCACGGGGGAAACAGGATGCAGGGTACACCAGACCTCTCCTGTCTTTAAAACTTACTGTGAATCTATAATTATTTCAAGAGAAAAAAAGAGAAGAATATATTGGTGAATTTCTAGCCAACATTTCAGGGATTTAGCTCAAAGAAATGGCAACTTCACTGTTCATAACTATGACACTGCAACCAGAGTACAACTTAGCATTCCAAGTAACGGATGATGCTTTCTGAAAATCCTGCCTCCTCTCCCGAGCCTATCTGGGCTGTGCCTTGTCCACAGCACACTGGCCACCTTCGGCTCGCTCCCTCTGCCAGGGACTCAGTGCCCCAGGTGTAGGTGTGGGCAACGTAAGCAAATTCTCCTCTTTACCAGAGCCATGAAGTATGGCCAAGAAGGTAAATCTAGGGCAGAAACACATTTACATAGCAAAGCACAGCATCAAACTACTTGTTTCCCCTTCCCCTGCTCCAGAATGCTTGCCCCCAACATTTCCGCCTGTGCACACCTTCTCCCTGCTCCACTGCGTCTGCCCAGAGCCCAGGCTGGAGGCCTCTCCTCCAGGGTCCCCCTGACAGGGCTGACCAGAGCCGGCTCTAGATGCAACCAACCCGAGCTCCAAGCCCTGGCTCCACCCCTTACCCGCGGGTGACCTCAGGCGAGTCCCGGGACCACTCTAAGCCCCAGTCCTGTTTCACTAATGGAGTGGAAATGAGACCTGAGGGGCTGTCAGAGAGCTCAAGTTGAATTCATTTCTAACCCTTAACACAATGCCTAGCACATCACAAACATTCAACAAATATTATTACTTATTATTGTATTTTTATAAATTCTACCTCCCTACCTGCTCCCAACCACAAGCTCTTTGAGGGCAGGGATTCTATTTTTGTCTTTTTAACCCCAGAAGTAAGGGCCCAGACCAGTGCCTCACGTGGATAAAATACTAAATTTTTTAATGAATGACAGTCCCTTCCCCTTTAACTCATACAATGTACTTTCAATTACATCCTCTCTTTTGAGCCTCAGAGCTCTCAGTGGATGGACAGTGGGCAGGGTGGGAAACACTGAAAGGGATTAGGGCTCTCACTCCCTGACTCCGACTGGCTGTTCTGCTGTGGCCACTAGCTCTTAGCAAGGAAGACAGGACTCGTGAGTCAAAAATCAGAATGGACCTTGAACGGAGAAACTGCAAGCCTCTGCCTGCTTTCCTGCTGTGCCTGGGGGATGGCTCACGGCCTCTCCTCTGTGCCAGGACCACACCAGTGCTGTGGTGGGGGGTGCGGGGTGAATTCCTGGGGCACTCAGTACCTCGGGGATGACAGCTGCTGCCACCAAACAATTACAATGGTGACATGCCGCACAAGAAGCACAGCTGAAGCTTCTCACACGTACACGGTTCTGGGGGACATAGAGGTGGGGACACCTGAACGTCCCTGTCAGCGTGAGGCGGGAAGGCTTCCGAGAGGCGGCAACACCAAGTCAGGCCCGTGCTCTCCATCCCTGTTACCATCTCCCTCCCCGGGCCTCCTGGCCATCTCCCAGATTTCCCACCAGTCCCAAAGTCATCATTCTCTCTCTTGGTTCCTACACAATTTAAAGAATAGCTGTCAGCCTCCCCTCGGCCACTGAAGGGAGAGAAGTAGCATTAACTCTCTCAGAACACCGCCACATTCTGGATGGATTTCAGCATTCTTTGCCAATTTTCGTTTATTCCAGGACAAGACATTGGGAATCAGAACCTACCAAAGTCACTGGAGGAACAGGATGCCAGCTGGTGGGTAACAGGATTGTAGGAGACACACTGGATAGAATCATTGTGCCTGGGAAGTAAAGAACTGCAGATTACTTTGCAGCAAACCACAAATGTTTCAGTGCTACAGCTGAAGGTTTCAATCATGAGCCCACAGTCTTGCTGACTACACACCGTGAGCCCTGACACAAGTGACAAATGAAAAGCACGGGGATGCATTCCCTCCTGGGTTGCCCCTCACCCACCATTTTCACCTCTGACACATTACCCACCCATCAGACTGGCCTAACTTAAATGCCACCTACAAGACTAGCGTGCTGGACACTTCTGGTTTGTCAGCTGGTAAGATAATAATGTAAAGCACCCAGCCTGGCACCAGTGCATAGGAAGTGCTGTATTAATGGCCATTACTCTTGTGGCTTTGTGGAGGCCTGGAAATAAAGGATGGAGGTACAACGAAGATATCAGACCAAGATCTGGAAGCATCTGAGATAAGGATGAAAGCTGAGTGAGTCATATACCACACACGGCATCTCAGCCTCAGTTTTATTCCTTCACTTTTGGGTAATACTTTACTTACAACTCCATTCATTCATTCATCCATTCAAAAGTTGTTTGCTGATTTGTACACCCATGTTCATAGCAGCATTGTTCAAAATAGCCAAGAGGTGCAAGCAACCCAAATGTCCACTGACAGCAGATGAATGGATAAACAAAATGTGGTCTATACATACACTAGAGTATTATTCAGCCGTAACACATACGGGAATTCTGATGCATGCTACAACATGGATGAACCTTGAGGACACTATGCCCAGTGAAATACACCAGCCACAAGACGACAGATACTACAGGATTCCTCTTATACAAGGTACCCAGAGTAGTCAAATTCGTAGAGACAGAGAGTAGAATGCTGATGCCAAGGGCCGGGGGAGGAGGAGTGGAAGTGGTTGTTCACAGGTATGGGGTTTTAGTTTTGCAAGATGAGAAGAGATCTGGAGACAGATTGCCCAACAACATGAATGTACTTAGCACTACTGAACTATAAATGAACTTAAAAATGGTTAAGATGGTAAATTTTATGTTATGTGTAATTTATCAGTTAAAAAGAAAAAAATCATTTGCTGAGCACCAACTACAGGTTGGGCATTGCAGTAGGCATCAGCGACACAAGGGTGAGCCAGACAAACGGATGCAATGTCTGCCTGCGTGGAATGACCTGCACCAGGATAAAGGTGAGCCTGCAGCTGTGAGAAACACCACACAGGAGACCGCAGCGGGCCTCATGGAGCAGCAGCACCTGAAACCTGCGGAGCGAGCAGGAGCAAGCCAGGTGGAGGGTGTGGGGGGCAGCACGAGCAGAGCCTCTGCACCGCGAGAAGCTGGCGCGCACCGACCCCAAGGCTCAGGCTGTTGACAATGGGTGGATGCGAGGCCCTTCCCTGAGAGGGGAACACCGGAGGGGACAGGTCGGGGTGGGGGGAATCTGCAGTGTCAGATGAACTAAACTGAGCTACGTGGGAACACCCAGCCCAGGGCTGGCCTTCACTTACTCAAGCCCTAACCTCCCTGCACCCAGCCCGTACCCCCACAACCTAACTGTAAGTTCAGTTACAGAGAAAAAAGTCCTTCCCCACATCTCCAAGGCGCTTTTGCTACAGTCACTCAGTAAGAAACGAGTCAAACTAACAATGCGGTTCAGCTAGCCAGTTACTCACGTGTACTTCAGAATGCCTTCCAACTTGGACGTCCAGATAATAACGCTCTTGTCAGCTGATCCAGAAGCAAAGCGCTTGCCTACAAGTGTTTTTAAAAAGAAAATTCTCACATTTACTTGAAGTCAGCATTTTGCAGAGAGTATTTCTTAGAAAACTAGTTCACTGAAGAACCTAGTAAGTGTCATTGCTTCTCTACTCCATCCTCTTGCCAGCACTGGGTGAGCCTGGAGTCAGGAACTTTGGGTTCATATCCTGCTTTGTCTGGCACCAACAAAGATGTACTGAGGGTCCACCACTTGCCAGGCATCACGTTCTGTATTAGGATCAAGTAGTGATTAAAATATATATGATCCTTACCTTCATAGAGTTTCATCTGGTGGGACAAGTAGGCATTAAGTTAAATTGATCCAACTAATATATAATGTGGGGGAAAATAAAGCTCTATGAAAGAGAATGCCTGGGGACCCAATTTCGGTGATGGAAGTTTCTGAGGATGGGATCTTTCATTGAGACCTAAATGTTGAGCAAAGCTTAGCCAGGTGCAAAGAGAGAGATAGACCCATCCACAAGGCTCCAACAGATGTGCAAAGGCCCTGAGGCAGGCAATGCCTACACGTCCAAGGGGCTGAGAGGCAGCAGCATGGAACACCAAGAGCAAGGGGTGAGGTGGGTGAGGAAGGCTCTCTAGGGGCTTCCGAGCCACAGCAAGACCCTACTCTTTATCTCAGAGAAAGGCTATCAGCAAAAGAGTGCAGATGAGATCTTCATTTTCACACTCCTTGGGCTTTATGAAAGGACTGGGAAGAGGCAACATATATCAAGTAATTGCTTATTAAATATATTGTCACAAGTTTGCAAGTGCTTAGAAGTGGAGCAGGGTATCCCGGCAGCAGACGGCAGGGAGCCTTCACCTACTCCAGGTAGAGATGACAACTGAGAGGTGAGCACAGGCCAGCCCTTGTACACCTTGCGCAGGATTCATAGACTTTATTCTTGGGCAAAACTGTTCTCTGAGCCTCTATGTCTTCATCTGAAACAGAACGGGGTAATAACACCTTCCTCAGAGGCTCTCTGTCAAGGTCAACTAAGCACCTGTCATGAAGGCTGACACAGTAATTCCAAGGATGAGCCATGTGACGCTGCCGCAAATACTACACAAACGGAAGCTGCTTGTATCTGTTGTTATCTCTGCCTTCCCTCCCCAACACTGGCAGGGGCTGAAGAGTGTGGGTGCCGGGCTGGACCTGGGCTGGAATTCCCAGTGACGTCACTCACTGGCTGCAGGACCCAGAGTGAGCTCGTGACCATCTCTAGGCTTTCATTTCCTCATTTGACAAATGGAGGCAACAACAGTATTTACCTCGTGGATTTTTAGAAGATCAAATGAGAGTAAAGTACTTAGGACAGTGCCTGTAACGGATTCAATGCTTAAAAAAATTAGCTATTATTATTACTACAATTTCCTCAGCATCTAGTTTGCTTCTCTTGAGCAAAAAAACGTAGTCCTTACACACCTGTGTATCATGGTTACTCCTTAAATACTTAATAAACTTAAGGGAGGAATCAGAAACAAACAAAACCGTAATTGAGTGCATCCTCATTTCCAGACCCTAGAGGGGAAGACCAGTGCAGAGGAATCAAAAGACTTCATCACCACTACGTGTCAGGAAGGGGCAGCGTGATACACTAGAAAGAATGAGGGCTCTGTAGTCAGGGGACCTGGGTCAGGCCCAGCTCTGACACTGTCACCTGTAATTGCTCCAAGCTGCTGTGAGATCAAATGAGATGATGTGTGTGGCAGGACTCTGACAAATGCCACTGATGGCAGGTCTCACCGTGACTTCCTCAGGGGCCTTGATGGTGCTGCAGCCCAGAGGCCCTAGGCTTAGAAACTCCGAGGCCCCACAGTTCTCCCCACAATATTACTCCAAACTTGAACTCAAACGTGCACATAAAAAACATAACCGCTGTGGCAGAGCACACCTGACCACCATGCAAGAATTATTAGCATTGTCTTTGCCACCAACTTGCTGCATAACCTCAGCAAGTCACGTGACTTCTCTAGGCCTCTATGTAAGTCTAAAATGAAGCAACTGGGCTAGATCAGACTAAAACTGTGTGCACGAAATTGTGTGTATATGTAAAGTGTGTGCATTTTCCTAGAAAGGGGTCTATAGCTTTCATCAGATTCTCAAAGAGGTCCATCACCTAAAAGAAGTTAAAAACCTGGAGCCTGTATGATCTCCCAGGTTCACTCAAGCACTGCACCACCCTGATTCTGTGACTTCTCGGCTGCCGTCACGGGACACCATCTCTAACCCTACATCCATCTGACACGTGAGGAAATCGAGACTCAGAGAGTCAATCACCACCTCAAACTCACAGAGCTTTTGGGGTTGGAACTTGGAACTGTCTCATTGCAAAGCCCACATTCTTCCCCCTGATCCCACGCTGCAGGGAGCATGGATTCATTTTTACTCTCAGGGTCAGTTTCACGCACCTACTGTCTGACTACCACCTCTCCTCGTTCTCACCCCACCTGGTGTCCTAGCTCCAGTAACTCCTAATTCTCCGCCACTGCCCTTCACCCCTTATTACTCAGCTGACAGTTCAAGGTCAATGTATATCATCATTCTTTTGCATACGTCCTCTGCTCCTTGCCCTCTTACTTCATCTTCAGAGGTACTGGCAAACCCCCACTCTGCTTAAATCTAACTCTCCACCTCCTGCATCTGCGTAGCTCAAAGTGGTGGCAAAAAAGACACAATCACATCAACTGATCTCACTTTCAATTCATGATCATCAGCTTGGGGTGGGCTCTCCGTGTAGGTAGGGTCTCTGGGCACCTCCCAGGGTCATTCACTCAGCCACTCAACTAGGTGGTGATTTACATTTTTTCCTTTCTCCCCAGCTCTCAGACACCTCCTTCCCTATCCTCACTCTCAGATGTTCCGCTCCTCATTTCACTGAAAGAACGGAAGAGAACTCCCATTAGACTCCTGCTACCGCATGCCGGCCCCCGCAGCACCTGCAAGGATGCTCTCTGTCTTCCCACCATGCCCGTCTCTGCCCTGGATCCCACTTCCTCTCCCCACTCGGCAACTCTGTTCCTGCAGTTCCCTGCCCTCTCTCCTACAGCCTCGACCTTCCTCCAACTCAACATGTCCAAAACTGAGCTCCTAATCTGCCACTCTAAGTTTCTCTGCCTGCAGCCCTCCGTACCTCAGGGGAGGGCAACTCCATCCTTTCAGTCCCTTAAGTCAAAAGCTCTGGAGTCACCCCTGACTCCTTTCTTCACATCCAGTCTATCAGGCAATCCTACTGGCTCCACCTTCAGACTATATCTGGAATCTGACCACTACTCACCACTTCCTCTGTGCCTAAAGAGGTCTGAGCCACCATCACCAGTGTTATAAAATTTACCTGGATGACACTTTTTCACTTGTTTTTCTGCCCCAACTCAGGCTATTCCCAGTAGAGCAGCTGGAGGGATGCTTTTAAAATATAAATCATGTCAGATTTTTCCTCTGGGGAGGACGGGTATAGTTCAGTGGTAGAGTGTGTGCCTAGCAAGCACAAGGTCCTGGGTTCAATCCCCAGTACCTCCATTAAACAAATAAATAAAATCTAATTACCTCCCCCTCAAAAAATATTCAGTGTTGTATGTCAATTATATCTCAACAAAACTGGAAGGAAAAAAGAAAAGAAAGATTTTTCCTCTGCTCAACACTCTTTAGTGGTTCCCCACTTTCAGCGAGAATCAAAGTCACAGTCCTTACGACAGCCGACATCATCTGGCCCTCCCACACCTGCCACCCCTCTCCCTTCATCCCCTACTGCTCCCCTCATTCTCTCTATCCCAGACCCAGGAAGGCACACGCCCACCCGAGGGCCCCTGCAGTGGCTCTTCCCTCCATGCGCTCTCTTCTCCCAGATGCTCGCTGTCATTATTTCACTGCCTCCCCACCTTCAAGCAAACCCTATTCAATACCGGACCCCATCCCCGGCCCAGCCAGTGCTCTCAATCCGCCTCATCTGCCCTACTTTTTCTTCCTAACATGTATCACCTTCCAGCGTACTGTTTAGTTCACATACACTACCACGTTTATTGTATGTCTTCCCTCATACTCTATCTCCAGCTCCCCCGCCCCCGTACACATAGACATAAGCCCCACGAAGGCAGAGATCTTGTCTGGTTTGTTCTCTGAAGTACCTCAAGCATCTAGAACAATGCCTGGCACTCAGATGGCCTCAATAAATATTTGTTGGATTGAATGATTGAACTGACGCCTACGAGACTTTATCTTCTGAAATCCCAAGTTGTACTTCAGCTTACAAAAAATGATTAAGGTGTGACTAAGGAGAGAGAGGCCAACACAGAGCCTGTAAATCCAAAGGGGTCTCTTACCATCCTTCGCGTATGCCACACAGTACACAGTATCTTTGTGTCCCTTTAGCGGCTGAAGTAAGGTGCCATCAGAGGTGTCATAAACCTGGCAAAGAGACAAAAGTACAGATTACCCACATGGCCTCCATCCGCCAGGGTTCTTGCGGGCTGCGGCTGCTATTTTTGTTTTTATAACAAAACATCTGTCAATATGCTATATGTGTATCAAGTAAAAACTGCACTGAGAAACCAGAAAGAACGTGACTTAAAGTTGTGAAACCCAAGAAGTAGAGGTCCTGATCCTGTCCGTTCCATGGCCAGGAACATGCCATTAATGCTCAAGAAACAAAAGTTCACTCTGCAGAACTTCTCTACAAAGTTCACTCCCCTTATGTGAATTTGGATATACGACCAATCAAGCTAGGCCTCCCAGACAAAGCCGCACAGAGATCGCAGCTACACCACCATTAAATCTCAGTGCTAGCCCTGCTCCTAATACCAACATCACAGAGTGACGTTTTGTATTTGCTACCAAGAGTTTGAAAGCCACAGACCTGAACTCTGGGTTTGCATGCCGGAGGGGGTGTTGTGACACTCAGCTGCAGTGTGGATTTAGGATTTTATAGCTGTGCAAGATCTATAAATATGTGGAGATTCAAAAAACACACCATCTGAGAAATAAAGGCAAAACCCTCCTGAAGCGGTTCGTGTTGGAGAAGATAACCTATGGGGAAAACCTAAAAGGATCTGGATTGTTTACCCTGGAGAGAAGAAGTCTGCAGAACAATTTAACCACGGCTTTAAGATTACGCAGTTGCCATACAGAGAATGGAGGTCAGGCTGTCTGTGTATCTAGAGACAACAGAGCAGGAGGAAGCAGACTCACGCAGGAGGGAGGGGAGGTCATACAAAGGTTTTCAGGTCAAACATAAAGGGTTCCCTGAAAATTACTTTTATACACTAGGATAGGTTCCAGAGGGAGCTTATATTCTTCGAAAATATAAAAACTAGGAGAGCATCCATATGGTATTGTTTAGGCAGGCCAGTGCCTCAAAGTCGGGGTCAGGTTATCTGGCTTCTCGTGGAGGGAGCCCCTTCAGTTCCGACGCTTGAATTCTTCAGGGGGACAAAATGTGAACTGACAACAGCTCAGTTTCAAAGGCATTTTGATTAATTATTTTCAACTCTTTCATGTGTGTCTCTAAGTAAAGAGGGAAAGATTAATGACTCTAAAGGAGGTATGGTTCACAGGTTCCTATCTGACAGACAGTTTACTTACCTGTTTTAAATAGCCCATTTCCTTCCCTATTAAAAAGTAATGACTGCTTTTTCCGCCCTTGCCTTTTTCATCTTAAAAAAAAGGGGGGGTCAAATTTCAGAGCACTTACAAGAGGGAGAGGAAAAAAAAAGCACTTAAAAAGGAAACTCAGACAAAATCCTACCAGTAATCTGTTTCCTGCAGCCAAAATCAGTTGGGTTCCATCAGGCTTAAATGCGAGGTCATATATACTAAACAGGAGAAAAGACAAGACAAAAGGACAATTAGGAACCAAAGTGATGCGGTCTGCTAATGGCCAGGAAAGCAAACTTTATTTCCATTATGAAACACTGCTTGTGTATGAGGGAAAAAGATAACGGCTAAGAACTGCATCTGGTTGCAAATTCCACTCCATCCCCACACCTCCAATCACAATTTACCCGGCAGTGAGCGTTATGTCCCAGTTTCCACCTGTCCAGAAGCCAGACGCCAGAGAAGGCTCAAGGAGTCAACAGCCGAGGGCACTGACCCTTCTATTAATGCCATAAAGGCTACACAAGCTGAGAGAATGCGTGAAGGCTGGTAAATCCACACGTCTCTGAAAAATTGATCATTTACTAAAATATCGTTATTAATTCCAATTAATCCGATACTTTCTGAGTGCCACTTAGGTGCTAGGAACCAACAGATACAAGATGAGTAAGTCACAGTCCCTCCCTGTCCTCAAGGAAATTACCCTCCTGTGGGAAGGTAAGGCGCAGACACACTCACAAAGAACCATATGGCATCAACTCTAAAGCACACAGTTTTTCACATTTTAACATTTCTGATGTTGGGATGCGTCTTAGAAATGATGACAGTCAGTTTAACTGGCTGCATTTTTTGCTTTCTTAATTGCATGTAAATAATGATATTTTATAATCAGTGGCCTCTTAGATTAGATGAAATACAGAATAATACTGTAATAAAGGCTTTAGGAGATACATTAAAGCACATGCTGTAGGAGTCCAAGGAGGAAGGCATGGTGTTGATTCAGAGAGGATCAGAAAAAGCTTCAGGAAGACAACAATAAAGGAAGGAACAGGCAGGGCCTCGGAGACACGCAGGAGAGTGGGAAGGTGCAGCATTTCAGGCAGAGAAAACAACAAGCAAAGACATGAAGATGGGAATAGTGAATATCTAAATAATCTAATTTGACTGAAACATTCGACTGTGTGCAGGGAAGTAGGGAGAGAGAAAGCTAGAGAAAACAGGCTGGAGCCAGATTACAAAGACTCTCCAAGGCCCCAGGCAGAGGGTTTCATTAGCGCAGGTGACCCTGGTAAGAATGTGCTGGACAGCTCTGTCCAATGGCCTATCATAAACACTCACCATGGGATAAATTCACCTGACGCCTGTGTGTGATCTGAAAATACAAACCCCTGGTAACAGCATTTGGAGCATTTGTGACAGAGACAGCCCATGCTGAACTCTTCAAAGGCACTATTTTATTTCATTCTCACAATTCCTTGAGGTCAGAATTACTACTCAGTTTTGTGGTTGAGGATACCCTGGCTCGGAGACATCAAGCATCTTGCCCAACATCACACAGTCAGCACGTAAAAGGGCCAGAGTTCTAACTCAGGTCTGTCTTAAGTCTGTGCTAGTCTGCCTTCCACCCCCCTGAATTGTTGTCAAGTATAACAGATCTCTGCTACCCTAAGACTTTAAAAACAGTGTCCAGCATCTATTAAGCACTTTTATTTACTGTATGTGGTAAATACAGTTTAAATGCTTTACATGTGTTAACTCACTTAATCTTCACAACAACCATATACCTATTTTGCAGCTGAGAAAACTAAGGTACAGACAAGTTAAATAAGTTGCCTGAGAATGAACTGCTATTGAGCGGAGGTGAAACCAGAATTCAAACCCAGGCAGTGTGACTCTGAAGCCCAGGCTCTAACCATTATGCTTTGTGGCCTTCTTTACCATTATTATTAGCATATGCCACAGTTGACAAAATAACTTGTAAGAGTCTCCATGTTTTATCAGCAGGAAAAAAGGCATTATCATCTCCTCAAGACACTACATGTAGAATTCAGAGTTTTTTATACAGGCTCCGTTGATCTTAGACGCTTCCTTTAATAAAAATAATTCTTCACATACATTCAAGAGTTAAGAGTTGTTGAAGAGTGTAAACTTATATGATCTCAAGTGACCCTACACTAACGTAATGCCACAGACAGGCTGGCACTCCTAGCCCATTTTTATCGATGAGGAAATTCAAGTTCAGAGGCAAGCCATTTGTTTGCTGTCACAAGTTGGCTGATGGAGAAGCTGGAACAGAGAAACTGTTACCCCTCTCCAGTGGACAGCCCTCGTGAGACAAGCAAACACAGACCCTGAGTCCTTCAGCTTCCTTGCTGTTATGTGGTAATAGATCCGGGCCTTCCTGGCTCTGGGGCTCTCTTTCTCGGAGCCTGGGGCGAAATGTACCTGGTGCGTCCCACACTCTGAGCAGAAAAGCAGGGGGAGCTGGGGTCAGAAGAGCTGACCTGCTGGCTGAGCTCCGCTGAGCCCTGAGGCTTGGGAGGGGTCTTTTACAGTCATCTCCATCACGTGGCTCCCTTCCTGCCTTGTACATATCTGAGCTCATCAAAGTGATTCCTGTGTGGTTTCTTCTTCATAGGGATCATCTTGGGCTGAATTATTAGAAAACCATTTCTGAATGTTTCATTTGAACCAAGCCTTTAACTATCTACCTCTCAGATTCATTTTCTCTGAACTTGACCTTTGTCCTTCTAAAGTATAACACACGTCTAATTTACCTCAATCTAAACTCTCACTGTACTTACCATCTGCACAATTCATGAAATTTAGCTCTGAATTATATAATCTTCTGTGCTTTACACTGTTTCAGATACTGTCTTGTCCCCTTAATTACAGTCATATGCAATTTAAGGGTAATGGCCCCAATTTAGACATTTGTGGACCCACAGCACAGGGCACTGTCCTAGATACAAAATGAATATAGTTGACAAACTGACAAGATTTTATCTTGAACCACTTGGGCTTTAATTACATCACGAGACCATGGAAACTCAGAAATGGGAAAGACCCTAGACATTCTCATATAGTCCAACTCCCCCACCAGGGCAGGAATTCCCTACAGATGGCCACCCAGCCTCGGCTGGGACACTCCCAGGGCTGGGGAGCTCACCTGTCTGCAGACAGTCTATTGTGCCATAGGATGGCTCCCTCTCCCTATCTGCCACCTTTTATGAAAAAGACACATTGTCAGAGTCCACTGCAGAGATACAGATGGCAAGTCCTACAAACTGTCCTCTACCAACCAAGTGCCCACTCCACTGTAAACTGAAGTCCCAAGATGCCTCTCCAAACCTTGTGAAATCTGACCCAGCCTCCACTTAATTTGCTTTTAATCTTAGGCAAACTGTTACCTCATTGAGTCTCAGTTTCTTCTTCTGTAAATGGGGCAACAATTCCAACCTCACGGGGTATTGCAGGGATTAAACAAGATGACACAGCAAGCACTGAGTAAATGGCAGCTGGTGTGAATGGGGGGTACAGCAGATGCTGGCCTGACTGGAACGAGGCGGCCTAGATAAATAAGGTAGCACGGTAGGCATGAACCTGGAGCAGGGCTTTTAGGGGAGAAAAGAGGGAGTTCAGAGAAGAGTAAGAGAGCATCTGGGAGGGCCTTTGGATAGGAAAATGAAGTTTTGCAGCTGAACTGAAAAGCGTACGTTTAAATGTTAGCAAGCGGGGGCAGGGTGGGGGCGAGTGAAGGGGCAGAGTAAGCAGGACCACCTAGTTAGGTGCACAACGTCACGTGGAAGGTAACTGGGAGTCACTCTAGGCTGGTGAGAGGTAGAGTGACGGATCACAGCAACGGCCATGAAAAGGAGATTCCTGAAGGTTAGGCTGGAAGCAAAAGAGCAGACCAGGAGACGGAGGCTGGTTCAGGTGTGGAGGATTCCTCTTTGTCATCTGGACTTCGGCGTTCTACTCTGTATTTTTATAGTTTTTTGTTTTGTTTTGTTTTAATCTCATTCTGGGCTATCAGTTCACATATATAGCTGCCAGCAGGACTGCTTGTCTACAGATCCCCTACAGTCCCAATATTAGAATAGCTGTAATTGGCCAAAAACCAAATAACCAGTCTTTATTCATCATTCACCTCTTCATCCATCCACAAATACATCTGTCCAGCAAATAATCACAACCACCACTGATTTGCCGAGGCTCTGGAATGGGCCTTGGAAATGAATAAGACGCAGCCATTGCTTTTAAGGGGTTTATAGACTTCTGGGATACACAGATTCCCATAAACACTCACATTTGACAGACTCTAAGTACCACAAGAGAGGAATGAACAAAATCCTACCCCAGGGGTTGAAAACTGGGAGCAAATCCGGCTATATGTGGCCTGCAAACGTTTTGTTTGGCCCATATGATGCTTTGGTTTTCTTAGATTAGGTGCCAACATATAAAAATTAGGACATTTCAAAAAAAAAAAAACAAAAACCCAGATTCCTAGTTTCTGGTGGAAACAAAGATCTGAACCACACTGGGCCAAATTCCTGCAGGGTGGTAACTGGAGGGTGCTGAGCAGGAGCAGCCCCTTTCAGGCAGAGCATGAGCTCTCCAGTTCGCCATGCTCCCTGCCCTCCCTGTGCTCTCTGACATCAAAGCCAAATGCTCAGTTGTTGGTTCTCAGCAGCTTGTGCTATGAGGACTTTTACAAAGAGTTAAGAGAAAAGTAAAAAAAAAAAAAAAAAATTAATTCAAATCTCTACTAAAAGTAGAAGGGGGGGTGGGCAAGGCTCAGTGGTAGAGCACATGCTTAGCATGCACCAGGTCCTGGGTTCAATCCCCAGTACCGCCATTAAAAAAAACAGTAGAAGTGAAAGATACACTGGTAGGACTAGATGCTTTAAGAAAAGTGGAGTAGAACAGACAAATATTCCCAGGGTAAACAGATAATTCTTTCTGTTTAAGATGCAAATAAACATCTCCCAGTTATGTTGCCTGCCTGACTCCTGCAGGCATTTGAGTCTGCAGCCTCTGTAACACTAGGAATAATTAATGTAGTGGCCAAGAGTATTGGCTTTGGATTAAGGAAGAAAGCTAGCTCCACCAGTCACTCACTGGGTGACCTCGGCAAATTATTTACCCTCTCTGTGCTTCAGTCGCCTCATATGTCCAACACTGGTGAATATAGTTCCTACCTCAGAGGGCTGGTGGGAGGTGACAAAGAGATAAAAGATGCAGCTCTTAGCCACTGCCTGGCACAAAGTAAGCGTTAGCTATTAGTAGTGCAGAATACAAAAGACAGAGAGCAACCAGCTCCAAAGGGAACCTTGGGCATGTTCAGGATATCAGTGTGAGGAGATGAACACGAGCTTTCCTCACACAGAAGCGCTTAAGAAAAGACAGCGAGGGAATGACTGTTTCAGTAGCCAAAACAGAGGCATCACAATGAAGGTGAAAAGATCATGCAAGAAGATCTGAAAGTCAGGCTGAGGAGAACTACGGAAATAAGTCAGTATTCCTCCCAACATGTATCATTATATGGTAGATTTAGCTGATAAAAAACGGAACAGGATGGAGGTGGGGGAGTATAGCTCAGTGGTAGAGCACATGCTTAGCATGCACAAGGTCCTGGGTTCAACCCCTAGTATATCCATTTTTAAAAAATTAAAATAAATAAACCTAATTACCTCCCCCCCAAATAATAACTATTCTTAACAAAATAGAGCAGGACATTAAACAACACTGAATCATAAAGTGAGGAAGTCATTCTCTTTCAAATCTTCTAATGAAGCTGAGGAGACAGTCTCGGTTTGATGCTCTTCATCTCAAGCACCTCTCCGACCTCACTTGCCAATCTCCAGTTCTAGAGACAGCAAGCTCCCTGGCAAGAGGTCTAGCGACGGCTTGTTAGCACTGTTTTGTCTCTCCCTGCCTGAAGTTCTACAGCTGACATTTAGCGCAAGTGATACGAATTTTCATCAACGGAGTAATAAAGTTTCCGTGTAGAATGTAAAATCATATTTAAACGAAAATACGAGAAAATTTAGAGGAAAAAATTAAGCAAACAAGAGTATAGGTAACACTAGATGTGGCAAAAGCTGTGAAGGTGAAAAAAAACAAAAAACAAACAAAAAACCAATGAAACAGTTGTGAAGTTGGAGAAACGCAGCCGTGGGGGTGAGGAGCCCAGGACGGCTCCGGGTGAGGGAACCAGAGCGGACTGTGATTACCTGTGAAACCGCCTGACAGGCCAGCACCTCACGCGAGGCACATACACCCCCTGGTTCCCCCTCCAGGCCCCAGCTTCTCCACCGCACAGGGGTCGGGGGCGACCTTGCGGCCCACAGACCTGGGGCCCAGTGCCCTCAGTCCAGGCCGCAGGCCGCTGCCCTCGGTTACCCCGGGGATTCACGCCAACGCCCCCGCCACCCTGCTGGCGCTCGGCCTCCCGCTCCTCCGGGACCGCCCCGCTCCTCACCACTGCTCGACTTTATCTCTCCACGTCAGAACGGCCCTCATCTCGGCTTCCCTCACGCCTCGGGCCCCTCCTCCCCGCCTCAGCAACAGGCCTCCTCACTCCTCAAGCCACTTTGGCTACCTGCGCTGCCCCTGGCAACGCACATGCGCAGTGAGCTACGCGCGGGCCGAGAGTTCCAAGTGCGCACGTCTGAAAGGGAGGGCTAGAAAGATGGAGCGGGAGTCCGGAAGGCGTCCGCCCAACTAGGGTGCGCGCGATTGGTCGGAACAGGCGGGGGGGCGGTGCGTCTTCCTCGACCAAGGATTTGATTGGCTGAGCCGTGGAAATGGCGGCTGTGGTCGGGGGGCGGCCGAAAAGCTGATGAGGCATCTATCGCTGTTTCCAGCTGTTGGTTTGTACCCAGCGCTCTGAGCTAAGGAAATTTTCGCGTCTTACTCCACTCCACACGTAGGGCGTTGCACGCTTTTGGTCCGCTGCAGCAGGCGCAGCCCGCTGGAGGGGAACCGCTGGGATGGAGAGTCCGAGCCTGGACGACTGCGGAGCTGCCGCGTCGTTCACCGCCAGTGAGCGCCCAGTCCCAGACCGGCCGTGTGACCTCCGGCAAGTTATTGTCCCCTTTCGGGCCTCAGTTTCACCACCTGTAAATGGGAGCGGGGGAGTAGAAGGTGGGTGGGCCTTTCTCACCTAGGATCCACGGAGACATCGGGCCCCGCAGGGTTAGTTCTTGCGAGCAGGGGCTGGAGCTCAGGTACCCTTCCCGGTGGGGTCGGTCGTGGCTGCTCCTAACTTCGTTTCCCGAAATGACCAGGGAGCTGGGGAGAGCAGGGAGGTTTCCAGTGCAGGAGACGACTGCTTGGGTTGGAGAGTACTAGGAAGACCTTGGAGATGTCATGTTAAGCAGCCAGAGCTGCCCCAGAAATGAGTCCTCTGAGAACAAACGAGGCTGCAGTCATTTGTTGAGTACTTGTGTATGAGTGGTATGGGGCTAAGATGATTTACCTATTTTTTTTTTTTTACTCCCAAAATTTACTCAGAACTACCTTAAGAGATACTACCTCCTTTTTACAGATGGAGAAACAGACTTTGAGAGGTTAAGTAACTTGCTCTTGGACACAGCTAGTAAATGGCAGAGATGGGATTTGAACCCAGTCTGTTGATTTTAAAGTTTGTACTGTTTTCACCAGGATTCAGTTTCCTTGTCTCCAAAATTGTGAACCATGTAATTTCTTAAGATCCACCCAGCTCCCCAAAATTATTTAACCCCAATTACGAAAGAGATCCTTGATTCTAATTCTAGTTAATCACTAGCTCTTGCTTATTTTCCCTACTTGTAGGTAAGAAGTTGGTTAGACCCATCCAACTTTTAAAATGTGTGATTTAGTGATTAGGATACACTCTACTGAAGTTTTCAACAGTAGTACAGGGGAGAAGTATTAGACCAAGATTTAGTAGACCTAACTTCTGGTATCAGTTCTACAAGTAACTTAATCTCCCTGTCACGCAATTTTATCAATAAAATGAGAGTAAGCCTTATCCTACCTACCTCACAAGGTTATCAGATCAAGAATGAAAGAGAATTTGAAAATTCTGTGTTAGAAGTTATTTACCTTTTGGAGGATTACAACCTCTGATGAAAGTAGTAGACACTGTCCCCCTAGAAAAACACACATATATAAAAAAATTTTATGTCACTTGTTTGGGGAGGAAGAGGGTGTCTCACTGACTCCTTTAAGCCGTTCTGTTGATTCCCCGGTTAAGAGCTCAGCTGTTGGCTCATATTTTTAGACTTATGCCAGGTGTCACCAGAAATCGTTATACCAGCCCTATTCAGTGATTAACAACAACAACAACAAGTTTCTAACAAATAGTTTGAGCTTTTCACTGTGCAGAAATTTCCAACGCTTTTTAACCCATGTTGGAGGACAGGAATGTATTGGAGGGCAGGGAGATACTCTCATAGCAAGACTGGTCCACATTGAGTTTAATCTCTCCCATAGTCCAAATAGTCCATGTGGTTCTTCTCTGTCATGGACTGAAATTGAATAAGCAGAATCACATAAATTTTAAATGAGCTAATCACGCGTAATTTGTCTTTTCTTTTTTTCAGGGAGGAAGGTGTTGCTCTGGGATCAGGAAGAGCGAGAGAAGACGAGAAGCAAATGATGATAAAAAGCAGCAGTGAGTGTAACCCCCTGCCACAAGATCCAATTGCTCCTGCTCAGTTTGGTGGTACAGCGGTGACAGAGTGCCGTAAGTCCGTCCCATGCGGATGGGAAAGAGTGGTGAAGCAGCGGTTATCTGGGAAAACAGCAGGAAGATATGACGTTTATTTTATAAGGTGAGTATGCAAGGTGGTAAAGATAGTACAGCCAAATCATTTTGTCTAGACAGGTGACGGGAAAGCATAGCAGGAATCTTGGCTTTCTTCCATTTTTACCATAAAATCATAATGGATTCTGTTCCTCGAGTGTCACTGATTAGTTATACCAAGTGATTTGGGGGCAAATACACTTTCTCCTACTGTGAATAGTTAATGGTAAGGTTGCACTTAAGTTATATTTGTAAAATTATGTTACATTATCATAGAGGAAACAACTTAAAAGTATCATTTTATCACTGTTTTTTATTTTAAATGACAAATGCCCATGGGAGAGTTTGGGAATTATTAGTTAAAAAATCTGAAATTGTCGTCCAGTTCTTTTTAAAAGACACTTTTATTTACTAGCAATAAGTTTTCTTTAATATCATTTTCTAGCCCACAGGGACTGAAGTTCAGATCCAAAAGTTCACTTGCTAATTATCTTCACAAAAGTGGAGAGACTTCTCTTAAACCAGAAGATTTTGATTTTACTGTACTTCCTAAAAGGGGCACCAAGTCAGGATGTAAAGATCGAAGCACAGCAGCTCTGACATCCCGACTGCTAAAGGAAAGTAACAGTTCAAACCAGAACCTCAGGACACGAAGCAGGTGGAAAAAAGATGTGTTTCCTCTGCCAAGTGGTAGTTTGGAATTGCAAGATGGCAGAGGACTATCTGACTTTACTTCCATTCATTTGCTTTTGAAAGAAGATGAGGGTGTTAATGATGTTGACTCCAGAAAGGTTAGAAAGTCCAAAGGAAAGGAGACTATTTTGAAAGGAACCCAAAAGAAGAAAGCTAAAACCAGGTGCCAGAAGAGTCTTCCAGATCCTGTCCAAAGTAACAGAAAAAGAGAATCTGTGCATAATAAGGCAGTGGATGCTGAGAACGAACCTGTTGCACAAGAAAGTCAGCTTGATAGAGCTTGTTGCATTTCTGATGCCAAAGAGAGTGACAAGACCTTCAGTGTGACCTACGAGGAAGAGAGGCTTGGTAAAGAAAAATCACCAAGTTCAGGATCAAACTTTGAACAAATCACTTCTGGTATCACAAACAAATCATGTTCAACCAAAGAAGCAGAACGCAACAGGAAGTACAAGGACACCTTTTTAGACTCTGAGGAAGTAAGAACAAAAGTAGAAGTTGGGGAAAGGGAGGAACATTTGCATGTTGACGTTTCAAAATGTTGCTCTGAAATGGACAGCTGCTCACAAACGGAGAAAGACTCTACTTCTGTGGAACCGTCTCAAGGTATTCAGTGCACTGGAGCGCTGTTAAACATGTGATGAGGATGTTGCATTTCATGCCTGAACCTGATTAGGATGTGGGACTAGAACAAAGAAATAGGGCCACATGTCAGATACATACTACCAGTTGATCTAACTGGTTTTTAAGCCCTTTCTATGGCAGAGGAGGAATCTGCTGGCTACTGCCTCGGTGCCCCCAGCAGAGGACAGTTGTGCAATTAACAGCTGCTACCCTTGCTCCCTGGTGCAACACCCAGGACTGTCCTCAGCGGTGCTTTTCCTTTTTCCCAGCCAGTAATCTTACAACTTTAGGGGGAAGGAAAAGTCTTCACTTGTGAAAAGGTTTGGGGGAGACTCCTTTTATACATAAACTGGTCGAGAATAGTCTCTCTGCACCCCTCCTGCTATTTATTACATGATGTGTGGCTTCCAATTTAATTTTGTGTATATCCTAGTCATTTTTACCTTCTATTGTAATATAATGCTTCTCTAAAATGCTTCAGAGCTCTAAATAATTCAAAACGGTAATCACATAGTTCATCTATTATTTGTAATATGCTCTTAATACAGAGTTCAGAGCTTAGCAATTTTGCCTTTATAATACCTCAGTGAATAAGAAATAAAAAGGAGACCTTTTGAGCAGCCCTGTATTAGTTATTCATTGTGCCATAGTGGTATAATGAATAACTCCTTTAAAAAGAATAGTAATTTTACTTAAAGTCCTGTGGGGAGACAGCTGGACAAATTGGTGGAACAGGGGGTTAGGCTTGGTTCCTGCTCTTGGTGCCCCTCATGACTTTATATCTTTCCTGTGCCTGGAATTTCTCTAACTTGAACAGAACGGGACTGTATTGACCTAGGAACTGTATTAAAATTCTTCAAGCCTGTACTTTAAAGACTTTGAGCTCCTAAAGCCTTGAGATTTATTGCTAGTATAATGGGCATATAAAATATCAAAAACATCCTTTTGTGACTAAAATGGAAGTATCCTATTCATCCTATGCATAAAGAAGTCTAGTTCTCAACATAAGACGGTCCACTTACTGTAGTTAATAGACATCGAATGGAATGGTAGACTTCAGAATTTGCTGAGTAAACAGAGCTTAGTCTCCTAGCAATAAAGGAGGCTAGTCCGTAGTTATTTATAGGAACCCACAGAAGAAATTAACAGGTACCCAGTAAGGGCAGTTTCTTTTGTTCTACCCTTTTTTACCTTCTACAGGCTTTGTCTATTCAAACTAGAATAGCAGAAGACACTAGATTCATTATCTGGAGACCTGGATACTTACCCCAGTCTACTGTAATCCCACTGTTGTTTTGGGATGGTTGCTTAATTTCTAAGCCTTAGAGTCTTCATGTAAAATACAGGTAATAACCCTCACCAGTCCTGTTTTTCATATCATGAATATTGTAAAATGAGAAGTGAAAAAGTGGCTTCACGCTATACAAACGCAAAGTATTACTAACTGACATTCAAATTTAGAGGGTATGGCTATAGTGAGTATTAAATGTGATGATTTTAAAACCTTGAGAAGCCTAATAATGGTGGTCAAAGAGTCTGGTAAATTCACTTAACTTCCCAGGAGGTAGTGGCCTCAGATGTAAAAAGGTCCAGATCTTAGGTTTTTCTGCAGGTTCTGTTTTATCTATCCTTTTGTTTGTTTGTTTTTTGGGTTTTTTTTTGGTAAAAGTATTCACTGAAGAATATTTGGAAAATGTAGAAAAGTAAAGGAGAAAAGAAAAATTAGCAACAGCCATTATACCATTGTGGTTTATTTCATTCTAATCTTTGTATCATATTTTTTCTCTTTATTAAATTTAGATCATATGTTGAATATTGCTTTTTTCAGTTGAAAATTAATGACATGGGAAAAACATTCATGATATAGTCTCAAAATATTTCAATGACCACATTGTACAACTGGGTCGCAGTTTAAAATACTCTAGAGGGAGGGTATGGCTCAGTGGTACAGTGCTCCTTACCATGCACGAGGTCCTGGATTCAATCCCCGGTACCTCCGTTAAAATAAATAAATAAACCTAATTACCTCCCCTGCCAAAATAAAATATTCTGTATTATTTCCAATTTTTCATTACAGTGAACTCTGACATAAACCGTAGAGAACTGGTATAACAGAATGGTTTAAAGCATGACCTCAAGTCAGTCTGCCTGGATTAGAATTTCAACTCTGACACTTACTAGCTGTGACCTTGGGCAAGTTACCTAGCTTCTCTGTACCTCAGGTTCCTTATCTGTAAAGTGGAGGTAAAATGGTACCTACCGAGCTCATAGTCATCAGTAGGATTAAATTGGTTAATTTTTGTAAACTGCTTGGAAAGGTGCCTGACACCTACTGCATGCTTTACAGTAGTAGTGTGGTGGTGATGGTGTTATTATTATTTGCACCCCTGAATATTTCTTTAAGCTAAACCATAGATTCTATAAACAGTGTTCACTCTTCCTTTTCAGAAGACACCATCCCACGGACACAAATAGAAAAAAGGAAAACAAGCCTGTATTTTTCCAGCAAATACAACAAAGAAGGTATCCCTTTTCCAGTCAGAAAACCAGACTTTAAATTTAACTATTCCCGGTGTTCAGCTCTGACGCAGTGTGTTTGTTTAGCTCTTAGCCCCCCACGACGAAAGGCCTTTAAGAAGTGGACACCTCCTCGGTCACCTTTTAATCTCGTCCAAGAAACACTTTTTCACGATCCTTGGAAGCTGCTCATCGCGACTATATTTCTCAATCGGACCTCAGGTTTGTGGATTCTCTTCATCTTTGCCTTAGTAGAGACAGTGTGATGAGGAGAAGGAGCAGTGGCCGATTAGGAGGCCTGGGGCTCGAGTTTGATTTTGACCTCAGATAAGCCCTTCCTTCAGCCCTCAAACTCTTCACCTGTGAGAGGCTTCGACTAGATGACGTCCAACAGCCTTTTGAGCATTAAGGAGCAGATTTTCATTCATTTTCTACTTCCAAATTCATTTTGGTCATCAATGAAAATCAGTTACTTAACATTCCTCCTCTCTCTGTCACGTACAGAAGCATTGCTTTTTCACCAGATGTTTTCTTTAATGTCATTGGCACCTTGTGTTCCATATGCTTTTGGGTAACACCAGTTATCTGATGATCTGATTATTTAAAAACTGGTATCATGCAAGGCCGGGTTTCAGCTTAATTTGAACTGTTAACCAAATAGGTTAATGCTATTTTTTGACTCTGAGTGTGGTTGCTGATTGGGGTAATGTCTTCTCATCAGTGGTTTAGAAAGGAAGGAAGGAAGGGAGGGAAGGAAGGAAGACAGACAGACAGACAGACAGACAGACCCCTCTATATGAGATTTCTAGATAAGGCAGTACCTGAACCTAAAATCAGCCCATCTGGAGGCTTGTCCTCCATCACACGGTTGTTTTTACTTCGCAGGCAGGATGGCGATCCCTGTGCTTTGGCAGTTCCTGGAGAAGTACCCTTCAGCTGAGGTGGCAAGAGCGGCAGACTGGAGAGATGTTTCTGAACTTCTTAAGCCCCTCGGTCTCTATGATCTTCGAGCAAAAACCATTATCAAGTTCTCAGGTACCTTCCCACATATCTAAAGGGAAAAGCATAAACTGTGCCTGGGCAAGAGCGCCACACCTTGAACTTTAATGTCCTCAGACGCTACATGAGTAGAGGTCATTCAGCTCAAGCACCAAAGGCGTTTGGAAATAGCTCGCTTGCCCCAGACCATAGTCTCCCACTGACCCAGGCAATGAATCTTTGCCTAGCACTGGGTCATGCCCTGTGGGCAGGGTTCAAGGAAGAAGTCAGTGAAGCAGACAGCCCAGTTGACCTCAAGGACATTACCTCTGTCTCATCAGCTCAACACAAAACAGTAATAGTGAGCAGTCTATTCAGGGGTGGGCGCTGCAGGAACGCAGAGGAGAGCAGATTCTCTCCCCTCCCTTTCGCTGTTTCTCCGTTTCAGGGAAGTGTTTTTCTAGAGGCTGGCCTGATAGGTGGGTGTTGTGTTCTCAGATGAGTATCTGACGAAGCAGTGGAAGTATCCAATCGAGCTTCACGGGATTGGCAAGTACGGCAACGACTCTTACCGGATTTTTTGCGTCAATGAGTGGAAGCAGGTAAGGCCACTCCCAGCCATGATGCCCCAGCACGTTTTGTCCCCAAGACAGAGTAAGTCCACCATTAGGGCTAAAACTATTCCTTGGACACACACACCTTTACAGTCACAACCAGTTTTGTTCCAGGCTTGAGGGGCAGTGCTGAGTGGGGTTATTAACAGCAGGAGGGGATCCACAGATGCTCCCAAGTCTGCAGACGCTGACCAACCTCCATCAGTTGCCGCTTCTGGCCCGGTTCTTGTCATTCCCACTCATATGCCGTCTCTAGGCCTGGTGGCGTTTTCTCCTGTCCCGTCATGAGCACTGAAGGGAAGCAGGCAGGTTTGGGCATGGGGTGCACACTGGTTGGGTTTCTCCTAGTGGTCTCAGGCCACTTCTGTACTAAGTGGGTCCTACTTTGGCTGCCATTCTGTTGAGTGCGCTGTGCCCAGCCCACAGGCATCCGGGTGGCATCCTCGCAGCCGTGGGCATTGCCCACTTAGCCTGCTTACACTGCCCACTTAGTCTGTGACTTGCCCTGAAGCATTCAGCTGGTAGATCTGTCCAAGCCCATCCCTGCTTCACCATTTGTTGTGACCTGAGCAATCCATTTAACTCTCAGGGTCTATAACCTCCTTCTGGAAAACAGCATATTAACACTTGACGCACATTATCACCACCCCAAGCCCCGGGTCCTGGTGAAGACTAGCACCAAATTGGAAAACGCTTTGTCAGCTGTAAAGGAATACTTTAATGTAAGGTATAATTTTAAGGATTCATGAATCCCATTAGGTTAAAGGTTATAATTTTCAGGTATATTCTCATAAGGCACTGTTCCCCAACTGTATCTTTAAAAAGCCAATTTAAAAAGTGTATTTCTGACTAACTTACATAAAGGCCTCTGTCTCCTAATGGTTGTGTTTCTTCCAGGTACACCCTGAAGACCATAAGTTAAATAAATATCATGACTGGCTTTGGGAAAATCATGAAAAATTAAGTCTATCTTAAAACGCTTTGAAGTTTTCAAACTTGTTTTTTGTACATTGCTCTGTCCTCTGATTCTTAACAATTCCATTAAGCACAACCAACTACCTTTCCAGGTGTGTAGATTTTAATGAGCCCAACTAGAAACCTGATGTCTGTTTTCTCAATGTGTGCCACTGGTAGATCTTCGCTACTGCACGTGCTGGATCATGTTTTGAGTTTTTTTTTTTTAATAAATTGTTATTTGACAACAATCCTAAAAATGTATGACTTTTCCAATAATGAAATGTGATCTGAAGATGAAAAAACTTTTCTAAATTATCAATAATACAAAACAAATTTCTTTCAACCTTGTGTGAGGGAAAATTAGACTTTCTATTGTCTTTTTATGGAAAATGGTATCACACAATTGTTGTATGAAGAAGCAATCAAAGAGTTTTCAGTCACACATGTAAGAAAAGATAGTATAGGGTATATTAGGCAGTCAATTAATAAAAATATTTTTACTAAAAACTGCTAACCCACAAAGAAAAATAAGATTCTTTCATCATGTGTTCTTTTTGTTTAATTTTTAAATTTTATACAATTTTTAAAAGTTGCTTTTTATTTACAGTTATTACAAAATATTGGCTATATTCCCAGTGATGTACATACATCCTTAAGCCTGTCATACACCCAGTAGTTTATACCTCCCAGTCCTCCACCCATGTTGCCCCTTGCCCCGCTCCCCACCGGTACCCACTAGTCTGTTCTCTGTCTGTGAGTCTGCTACTTTCTTGTTATATTCACTAGTTTGTTTTAATTTTTAAATTCTACATATAAACAGTATCACACAGTATTTATCTTGTCATCATGTGTGCTTGATGACTCTGTGCTGGGTTTTAGGAATTGGAGGTTTAACCCTAGCATCCATTTCATAACCTAATATGAATATCCACCTGCAGTTCTGTTGCAGGGTGTTGGCTTTCAGCTCATGCATTTGCCTTGATCCCTCTGAAAAATCAAGTATTTACCCATCTCTCATCTTCCAGCTGGAGGACAGGACCTTTTAAGTGGTATGCCATTTTTTAATACAGGTACTATAATGGTATGGCTCAAATACTGAAATGTTTACCTTATCAAGAACTCACAGAACAAACCAAAAAAACCCTAAATTGTTAAGCCTCAATTATCAATGGCCATTTGAAAACTAAATTAATTTAATAAATTAAAAATAAATTTCTAGGAAGACTACCCTTGTTGTCGGGTGGAGTGTGAACAGAACCAGGATACAGTGTGCTGCAGAGCTAGTTGGTTGTTTCCACTTTAGTGGGTTTCATTTTTTAGAGAAGGATGGATTTTGAACAGAGAACAGGAAAACTGGCTACAACCACCCCCAAGGAAAACACCCACTTCATAACTTCCGATCACATTTTATTTAACAGACATCAAAGTAGCATTCACCAAGTGCAAAGCTCTGTGCTGGGGAGGAGCACAAAGAAGAAAAGGTTCTGTAGAGACCCTCACAGGAGAGAGAAACGTACACATGATAATGAAAGGGAACAAAAGGGTAAGGTGTGTGGACAGGGTGCCCAACACTGCAGCACAGAGTCTGGAGGAGCCCTGCAACCCTGCCATACCTGGGGCTGGAGGGTAGGGCCAGCACCAAGCTTGGGGCATCTGGTGTGGTGGGCGGCGGGGCCTGATGTCAGGTCCCCTCCCAGCTTCTCCAGGATTATGGGCCTGTGGACACAGCAGGGCAGCTCAGGCCATATGCACCCCTAGTCACCTCTCAAAAGTTGGTGGCTTCCAGGCTTACACTTGGGCTCCCATCTGTTTCCTCATCTCTTTAGAATGGGTCAGTGGTACCTACCTCACACAGTTGTTATGATTATTAAGTTAATGCATGAAATTGCTTAAATGGAGCCTGGCTTAACAAAAGTCCTACGTTAATGTGGCCCATCAGGATGGTCTGAGTGATGACCTTAGGTTGTTCAGAGAGTCACAGAAATAATGGATCCCAGTAAAGGTGGTACCTCAAGTGTTTGGGTTTTTTCTGACTTCTTTTATGGAGACAAAATTCACATAAAATTCATTTAACCGTTTTTAAAGTGTACAATACAGTGGGTTTTAGTACGTTCACAGTGTTGTGCAACCATCATCACTAACTCCAGGGTGTTTCTGTTACCCGGAGTAGAGCCCCCTTTCCTGTCAGCAAGCCCGATGTCCCTTCCCTCCCCCAGCCTCTGGAAACCTCTCGTCTGCTCTCTGCCTATATGGATTTGCCTGTCTGGGCATTTCTCCTAAATATATAACCCGTGGCCTTCCGTGCCTGGCTGCTTTCACTCAGCATGTTTTGAAGGTTCGTCCATGTCCAGCACGTGTCAATACTTAATTCCTTTTTTGTGACTAAATATTCCATTGTATGGATAAACCACCTTTTATTTATCCGGTCATCAGTTGATGGACATTTCAAATGTTTATTACTAATACTCCAGCTTTCTGGTTCTGTCATTCCAAACCACGGCACCCTGTGTTACGGGGCAGAGCATACCAAAAACCCCGTCTGTTTGGCCACGACTCAGAAGGGTTCCTGCAACCCCTCTGGACGAGGTAGGGCCTGTTCTTTGGATGAGAACCCTGAGACTTAAAGATTGGAGACCGGTGGAAGACCCTACAGATTACAGGAAAACCGGGGATTTATTATTCCAGATTCAGGGGCCACCGGGCCAGGCTAAGGAAGCCTGTCTTTTGTAGAGCCAGATGCTCCGCAGCTCCGCCGTTTCCTCCCAACCCCTCCCGAGACCCGCGTAGGGAGCGGGCCAGTCAGTCTGGGGCTTGGGCGGGGCAGGGGGACGGGTCCGCCCCCCGCCGGCCTCTCCCCGCCACGCCGCGTGGCGGCGTCCAGCCAATCAGCGCGGGGCGTCCGTAGTCCTGGCAACAGTGGCGTCCAAGCCTGGAAGCCGCACGTCTCTTGCAAACTTGGTGTCACTGTTTTTCTGGGACACCACCACCCCCCGCCTGCGCGCGCGCAAGCACGCACACACAGACACACACATCCACGCACGCCCCCAGCGCCGCGACCATGGACGACTCCTGTGAAGAGTACGAGGATCAGAACCAGTCGCTGCTCGGTAAGCTCCCGGGAATCAACGCCGCCCACAGGAAGCTCTCACCCCTGGGTGGACGCGTGCAAGTGGGGTGAGGGCTAGGACGGTACCTCATTGTGCCGTCCCTTCTCTGGGTGCGCGGTTGCCAGGGAGTCGGCGGCAGGTCTTGGGTGTTTCCCAGACTTCCGTGCCTCGGCTGGAGGAGCGGGCCGGAACCAGAGGCCCAACCCGTGTGCCCGGGAAAGGTGTCCAGGCCCTCCAGCTGGCCCTCATTCTCCGCTGGAAGTTAGTGTGTTCGGTATTGGAGAAGAAGCATGGAGAAGACCGTCAGTCTTCCTAAAACTTCTGGCGATAGCCTGCTGAGGAACACGTCCTTGCCAAACACTGCAGCTTCAGAGGTGAAGGACAGATAAACGGATAATTACAGAGGAAGAAGGGGTGAATCTTGGGTCCAAGAGTGACATCCAGGAGTAAGAGATCTGTTAAGTGCAGAGGATGGGGAGGAACAGTTCCAAGGTCCTGGACGAGATCTTTACACTGGGGCTTAAGTTAAGGATACAAGAAGTTCTCCAAGCAGAAAGGGGAGGAAAGGCATTCCAGGCCAAGGGAACAGCATGCATAGAGGCCCAGAGACATGGTATCTTCAGGAAACTGCTGGTAGTTTGAGTGTTGCTGGAGATGAGAGGCAAGAGGGATCAGAAGGGACAAGATCACGAGAGATCTTGTGAGCCAGGAGATGGAGAAGCCTTTGGGAATGACAGGAGTGGACTGGGAGTGTCAGCAATGCAGAGACTGAATTGGCAGATGCAGAATGCTGGGAGTGGGGAGATGAGATAGATCTGCAGCTGTCCCAAATGCCCACGCCAAAGATCTGGGAGGTGAGGGAAAGGCACCAGGCTAGAGGGGACTACATGGACTTGGGGGTTGATTGGATGGGGACCTCAGAAAGAGCAATCAAGGATGATGCCCAGGTTGGTATCCAGGGGGACCTGGGCCTTCCATAGAGATAAGGAACTGATCGGAAAGAACAGGATAGGTGGGACAGGGACACGGAGACAAGTTGAGACTTAGTTGGTTGTGTTTGAGATCCCTGCAGGCCATACAAGTGGAGATACTTTAGGAGCAACTGTATGTAGAAAGTTGGAGCTAATTCCAAGTCATAAATATCAGTATGGGTGTCCTCTGCATATAGACGGCCAAACATGAGAGTGGAGACTGGAAAAAATCAAGAGAGCCCAAGTGTAAGCCTGGAAGCCACCAACTTTTGAGGGGTGGGTAGGAAAATAGAGGCCCAAGAACAGGGGGCCAGAGAGGTAGGATGGAACTTACAGAGAGATTTGAATCAGAGCCAAGAGAAAATGAGGGAATTTCAAGAAAGAGTTGAATTGTCTCCAGGCACCTGAAGGGCTGTCCCAGAAAAGAGGCATCCGTTTTCTGGGGCATAAGTGGGGAGGACTTGGACCAGGGAGTAGAAATCTCAGAGAGACAAATTCTTGGTCAATATAAGGAAGTCTTTTCTAGCGGTCAGAATTAGACATCCACAGTGTTATGCATAGAGCACCCTGTCACCAGAGGTATACAAACAGAGGCGAAGTCTGCAGGGGCAGAGTAGGAACAGTTCCCTGCCCTGGGCGGGCAACGGGACTAGTTGGCCTCTGAGAGCTTTCCTCACCAATCCTGCAGGAACATTTTCACATGGTCTCCCCACAACCACGCAGTGACCTCTTTATTATAAGAGCCCACCCCGCTTTCCTATCAATGGACACAGCACCCCAAAGTCCACTAGGATGCAAGCTCCATGGTGTGGTGGGCACACAGCCTTTGAGAGGGTGGCCAGGGTGACTTTGCGGGGGTGACACCAGGCTGAGAACTGTATGATGAGGAGGGCTCAGCAGGGGGAAAACTTCGGGACTCCCATGCCTTTCCTAGGCACAGTAAATGCCAGAACCAATAACCAGGACGGAGCTAGGAGAGCTGGACACACAGGAGGGAGACTAGTGCAGCTGGAGCAAAGTGAGCAAAGGGAGGAGGGAGAGTGGGAGGAGGTTAGGGAGGGGAGAGGGGCTGGGCCTGGGGAGGGTGGCTTTGTAGGCCAATGTGAAAGAGGGTTGTTTATTCCAAGAGCACTGAGGAGCCATGTCAATGAAGCCATTGAAGGGCTTCAAATGGAGAAGTAACCCTCCGGCTAACAGCAGATCATGGATTTGGGGTTGAGGCAGGGCACAAGTGGAAGAGGCGAGACCAGTGAGGAACATGTTTTGAACGTTCCTGTGGTCTGCAGGGTAGTTTAAACCCCTTAACCTGGCATTTGAGATGACTCCAACTTTATTTCCCATTAATGTCTTCCGTCACATTTAACGTGCTTCCACTCTGTGGAGCTGTTTAGTAACCCTAAAGTCCCTAAACTCCACCCTGATCCTTCCCCATGCTGGCCCCTCTGTCCCTTGAAACATCACCCGCAATGTCCCTTTCTCTGTGATGACTTCCCAGACCCTTCCATCAGCATTTCTTCCCCAACTGAAAGCACCTGTAACCCCTCTGCTTACCCCGCCTTGTTCTGTGCCAGGGCACTGCCAGCGCCAAGCATTGGCTAATTCTCAGTAAATGCCGTTTGGATGAGTGACTAAATTCTCAGTGGTACCCAGCATCTTGTCTTCAGAGAAATGATAAATGGAGGGCTGAGAGGTGCTTACTACTGCCCACACTGATATATACATACTTTAATTATTTTTTGACTTTGAAAGGAGCACATGGGCATTGTAGAGACTTAACAAATGTTCTGAATGTTCACTTTGTGCCAGGCTGGGCACTGGGGAGACCCAGAAACTAAGACACAGTTCTTGCCATTGGGACAGTCACAGGATGTTGGGAAAGAGAACCATTTTCATCCAGTAAAATATGGTAAATGCTGGGGGGTGGGGTGAAGCCTGGGGCCTGTGGAGACCCGGACACACACAAGAGAGGGGTTGGGATGCTTCAGGGGACAGTGATGCCTGAGCTGAGCCTCAGAGACTAAATAGAGAATAATCAAGTGAGGCAGAGGAGAGAGAAGTGCATTCCGGAGAGGCAAGAGTATGGTTGGTGGGCGGCTGGGAGGAGGGACCAAGGAACCACAGTCAGCTTAGTTTGAGTACAAATACACGGTGAGGCAGAAGGGCCGAGGGGAGATGGAGAAATCAGAGGGCCTGGTGGGTGTGGGTGGGGCAAGTGGGCCAAGTTAAGGAGATTGAACTTTATTCTGGAGGCAGTTGGGAGCAGTAGAAGGGTTTTAAGGAGAGTTTTGGTTCTAGAAGGAAAATGATGGTGACAATATTTTTTAAAATAACATTATATCCCTTCTGAATTTTAGAATATTCCATACTTGTTGTTCATTTGACCTTCATAACGGCTTCAGGAGGTTGCTAGAGCAGAGTTCATAACATTTTAAACATAAAAGAATGGAAAGTCAGCAGGATTAGGTGACCCTCAGCCTTGGGTAATATCAAGTAATGGCTAAGAACTGAGTGCTGGGGCCAGGGAAACCAAAGTTCATGTCCAGTTCTGCTACTAATCAACAGTATGACCTTGGGCCTCTCTGAGCCTCAGTGTCCTTATCTGTAAAATGGGTGTAATCATAGTGCCAGCTTGTTGGGTCTGTCCACTTGTCATTCACTCACTCACCAAATATTTACTGAGATCCCACTCTATGATGGCACCGTGGAGGTTCTGGGACAGCAGGGAACAAGAGAGATAAGGTCCCGGTTCACAGTGTATTGGAAAAAATAAACATCAACCAAGTAATTTCACCAGGGGTTTCAAATGAAAATGTCTGCCTGAACCAAGCCCTTAATAAATGAAATGAGCTGCCTGTGAGACAATAGGGAATGGTGGGGCCTGTGGCAAGCTGCAGAGGGCATGCCCCAGCCTAAAAAAATGCAAATTGGAATTTTTTTTTTTCTGCAAATTGGAAATTTTTAAGCAAACAAATGTATTAAGCAAGACAGGACCCTAAGCTTTATTCAGCATGAGGGTTGCCAGTTTGCAGCCCTTGATTTACATATGTATGATAATTGGCCTGAAGGAAAAGTATCAGTTGTGATATGCAGAGGTAACAGGAGCCTGGAATTGGAGAGGCAACATTTGGTCTGAGACCCAGAGTATGAGGAGGAGGTGGGAGGGGATGGAAGGGGGAGGGAGCATTCCCGGCAGAAGGAGCCGCATGTGCAAAACCCTTAGACTGGACGGGGCTTGGATCACTCAGGGAACAGAGAGAAGGTCAAGGCGTCTGGACAGAGCAAGGAAAGACAGGCAAGTGATGAGGCAGGAAGGGCTGGTAGAGGAATGTCATAAGACTTTATTTTGAGGGCTATGAAAAGTCATGGAAGTATTTCAAAATGGGTAGAGGGTGAGAATTTTAAAAAATAATAACAGTGCACTGACTATGAACAAAGCAGCTCTAAACTGGACTGATTCTAAACATCTCCACCACTCAGTAAGATAGGTACCATCATTATCCCCATTTTACAGATGAAGATATTGAGGCCCAGAGAGCGTAAGTGATCGTGCCGCCAGTCAGCAGCAGGGCCGAGACTCAGACTGGAGCATTTTGGCTCCAAAGCCTCTGCTCTTGGGCTCAGCACTGGGCTGCCTCGGATGATCAGGCCTGACCAGAATGGCATTTTTAAAAGATCATTCTGATTGCCAAGGAGTATTGCGGGGTGGGAGTGGGGTGGAGTTAAGATTAGGATCTAAGAAGGTTAAATGAGAAAGCATATAAACCCGTTAGCAAGAGCCTGCCGTTGAGAGCGTCCAGTCACGGTAGATGTAATTATTTTCATCATTATAACAAGGCAAGGATCGAGCCAGGCCTGGAACCAGCTGCCCTGATGCCCAGCCTGGTGCTAGAGCATTTTTCCTTCCTGACTCCTTCAGTTGGCACTCATCCTGAAAGGGATTCCCCTTTGAACCCTCTTTCCCCAAGGGCCCTACCAGTCTAAGTCCTTGGCTGACGATGAAAATGGCAGCAAGGGCTCCATCTTCAACCCTGAACGGGTCATCGCCCACTGCTTCAAGCGGTTCAAGCAGAAGGACTTCCACCTGCCTCCAAGTCGCCGGCGGATCATCGTCTTGCCTCAGAAGGAGGCTCCGATGCCCATCAATGCCCCGCCCCAACCCCAGGCTCCTCCCCAGCCCACCCCCAGCTTCAAAACCCTGGAAGTCAGGGAGGTCCAAGAACAGCCAGAGGACCTGAAGGCCTGGCTGAGCCAGAGGCTGAAGCTCCGGCAGGACCTGGAGTCGTTCAGCAACACAGAGAGGTGGCTGCAGAGCAAGCCCAGGCTCACGCCTTCAGAGGCCAAGGTCCTACACAAGATCCACAAGGAGCACAAGGTCCAGCCAATGGCGCAGCAGGCTACTGCAAAAGCCACCAAGGTGAGCAGCACCCTCGGCCAAATGCAGACACTGAGGGTGTTAGGGGCGTGCTGTGGTTTCATCCGCTCCAGTGAGGCAGGATGGGGACTGCTTACTCCTACCCTACCCCCACCCCAGTCCCAAGGGAGCAAGCAGAAGTCCTGGAAGGGAGGTGCATTTGTTATCCATTGCCACATAACAAATACCCCAAGGTGACTTAAAGCAACAGCTGTCTGTTATCTCACTGTTTCCTAGACTCAGGAACCTGGGAGGAGCTTAGCTGGGTGGCTCTGGCTCGGGCTCTCATCTCAAGATGCTGACCTGGGCCACAGACATCTGAAAGCTTGTCAAGGCAGGAGGACCCCTTGCAAGCTGGCTGTTAGCAGGAGGCCTCAGCTTCTGGCCACATGGGCCTCTCCCAGGGCTGCTCGAGGTTCTCACCGCAGGGCAGGCGGGTTCCCCCGGAGCGACCAGTCCAGGGGAGCAAGGAGGGGGCTGCGGTGCTGTCTCTGACCTCGTCTCAGGAGGCCTCAGTTTCAGGAGTTTCACACCATCCCCTCCGCTGTGGTCTGTTTGTCAGAAGCAAGTCACTAAGCACTGCCCGTGCTCCAATGGAGGGGCGTTGGGCTCCACCTTAGAAGGGAGGACAGCTGAAGAATTTGTGGCTATATCTTAAAACCACCCTGGGAGGAATCAATCCTGGCATTCATCTGCAGGGCATTTTAAATACTCATTTTTCATTCATTTGTTCATTCGTTTGCTGAGGGTCTCTATGTACCAGCAGAGGCTCACAGGGCTACTATGAGGACTGCAGTTATGAGGTTGGAAGAAAACATTTTATAAATTTTTATGTATTTACATATATTATATATATATATATTTTTTCTTTTATAAATATGAAAACAGAAGTTCAGCAAGGCCAATAAACTGTCCAAGCCCATAGACATAGTAAATGGCAACTGCTTGCCTCTCTGTGACATTTCCTTGCAATTCGGCACTTGAGATTTCTCCCATTTCAGATAAAGTTGGCATAAGAGATAACTTAGGTTTAAACCCAGCTCTGCCACTTCCTAGTATGATCTGGGCCTCAGTTTCCTCATCTATTAAATGGGGGTGACCCACTGTACCTACTTCCTAGGGTTCTGTGACTTCTAAACAGATTAATTAGATGAGACAGTGCCTGAGACAGTGCTGCACACACAGTGAGCACTCAATAAATGCCATTTTTATTGCTATTGCAGTCTTTCTGGGGTCATTTGGGTTGGCCCCCATACTCCAGAGTCAGTCCTTGGTGTAATTATAGTCAAAACCCAGATTTCATGTGTCTAACACACTCTTTCCTGCCAGCAGTTCAGCATCTATGTGTAAACTGTCCTGCTTATCTGCTGTGTGACCCTGGGCAAGTCTCTTCACCTCTCTGACCCTTTTTCCTCATTTGTAAAAAGAGAAAGTAATACCCAATACCAAATTCATAGCAGTTTTTTTTCATTCAGCAAACAATTACTATCTACCTGCCAAGGGCCCGGGGATTTGTTCACTACAAGGGTGGGAGGCGGGGTATGCAGCTAAATAAGGCATGGTCTTGCTCTCAAGGCGTTCCCATGTTAGTGGGGGAGGCAGGCACAGCAGAGTAATGGCGCGACTCCAGGACACAGGGGGACCCTAACTAGGACACAGCAAGGCCCTTTGTAAACTGTCAAGTGCTGCACCAAAGTGAAGGAGCATTATTCCTGAGCAGTCTCCCTCGGTGTCTGAGGGGGCGGGCTCCAGGTGCCCTACAGGTACCAACATCCAAAGATGCTCAAGTCCCTTAAAGAAAGTGGCGGAGTATTTACTTATAACCCACACACATCCTCCCTTATACTGTACATCATCTCTAGGTTACTTAGGATACCTAATGCAATAGAAATGCCATGTAAGTTGTTATAAATACAATGTAAATGCTACATAAATAGTTGCCAGCCATGACAAATTTAAGTTTTGCTTTTTGGAACTTTCTGGAATTTTTTTGGGGGGTACTTTCCATCTACAACTGGTTAAATCTGTGGATATGGAGTCTGTGGACAAATAGTTGTAGTTCACTCATATAGTTAGTTCATATATATATTCACTCATACAGTTCACTCACATAGAGTGAGGCTGTATTCCCGTTCACCTGGCCTCGGAGGGCTTGGACAGGTAGGGAGAGAAGGAAAGGTATTCCAGGCAGGAGGCCCAGCAGGAACAAAGGCTGGGAGGTGGGGGGCATGGGAGCCCCCCTGGGCTCCAGGCAGGGGCATATATGTTGGTCTGCTGACAGCCCCGTGGGATTATATACTGTCTGATCTGACAGGAGAAATGTGGGTAAGAGTGAAATTTTAGTTCTCATATTGTCCAAGCCTCTGGTTGCTGATGGGAAATCGAGGCCCAGAGAAGGAAGTCTCCCAGGCGGACCACGGCCGGAGACACCTGCCCGCAGCCCAGCACTCTGCCCTCCTCCCTGCTGTCTGCGCAGAGCGGCTCAGCCTCTGTCTCCCCCAGTTCTCTCCAACTCTGGGGATCCCATTCCATCGGCCTGTCCCCCCTGAACTCTCCCTTCTGCCCCCCATCTTGCCTCTTTCAGAAGAAAAGCTTCCAGCCCTCCCGCCAAGTGCCCCAGCTCCGCCTGCCCACCCCCTCCGCCCTGTCGGCCTTGTACTCCCACCTGCGCAGCCGCAGGATCAGGATCCTGGAGCTCTTTAACAAGGCGGGCCGGGGCGAGAACCAGAGGATCTCCAGGGAGGAGTTCATCAGGGTTCTGAAGTCGGTAAGGGCCTCCCGGTCCCCCCAGGCTGGCCCCCAACTGCTGCCCGCCCCCTCCCCAGGTTCTGCTCCACCTCTCAGCCTTATTACTCGTATAGCCAGATTGAAACATGGCTTAACCTGAGGCCCCATCAGAGCCCTAAGGCCACCCCTGCACTGGTCTGACCTTGAAAGGCCCTACCTGAGTGGGAAGTCTGTGGAGCCAGCCCTGTAAGCGGCCAGCTGCTTGGGGAATCACTGTCTGGTCCGTGAGACCCCAGAACTGGGCACAGACAGAGCTGGGTCTTCAGTCCTGCCTCTAGAACCTTCTAGAGCTCCTCAAACTGTCACTGGCATGTGACTCACATAGGGTCTTGTTAAAATGCAGCTTCTGTCTCAGTGCTTCTGTGTAGGGCCCACGATGCTGCGTTCTAACAAGCTCCCAGTGATGCTCACGGAACTGGTCCCTGGACTACCACGCTTTCACTGGTTATTCAAAATTTCAAATTCATTATAGGTAAAATTAAAAATCCAGTTCCCTAGTCACATCAGCCACATTTCGTAGTCACATGTGGTGAGTGATTCCTCCAATGGATCCCACAGACAGAGAACATTCCCATCGTGATAGAAAGTTCTATTGGTCTGCTAACTACGGCCCAGGAGTCAAATCTAGCCTGTCTCCGGTTTTTGTAAATAAAGTTTTATTGGAACACAGCTACACTCATCTGTCTGTGTCTCGTCCTGCCTGCTTTCATGCTATGAGGGCAGAATTAAGTGGTGATGACAAAGACCACATGGCTCCCAGAGCCTAAAATATTTACTATCTGGCCCGTTTTAGAAAAAATTTGCTGACTCCTGGTCTGAATGAATTAAGATTTTGTATATTTTGAATACAAGATAAAAAAAAAAACTTTAGGAAGGTAAATGCAACATCTTTCATGGTCTTAAATCATCACCATTTTTCACACTATCTTTTTTTTTTTTTGACATGTAATTGTCTGAACAACAGTTCAAAGCATTTAAAACAGCAAAAAGATAAAGGGCCATTAATTAATATAACCAGAAAGATAAAACATTAAATCCTTTAGCACCAGGAGAGTTCTGATGTTCTTTAAGGAAAGCTCAGTGAACAACGTCTCCAGAAGCTGAAGCTGAAGCTGAAGAACAGAGTTTTCTTCCTTTTAAAATTCTTCTCAAATATTCGATACTGCTGGCAAGCAAGATACTTTCCCAGAGTTGCTCACTGTCCTCAAAAGGGTAACATGCATGAGATTTCTGATTCTATTTTGCTTCGGTTAAGGGAGGCTGTGACCCTCATTGGCAAGGATGATAGACATGAAATCCTTCCTCCAGTCCAGCATGAGAAAGCCGCTGTTGAGATTAGAACGGAGTGTGGAGGGAGCCCAGAGGAGGAAGTAACAGACTCACATGGTGACATGTCTGGACTGGGTTTTGAAGGAGGGGTAGGAGTTTTTCAGGCAGAAAGTGGAAAATGCCTGAGCAAAGTCAGAGGGTGAGAACGTGTAGGGTGTGTTCAGGGCCCGGGAAAGGGCTTTGAGCTCCTGTGGCAGAGACCTTGCACGTGCGTTGGGAGTGGTTGAGGAGGAAACTAGACTGAGAGGTGGGGCCAGGCTGGGAAGGCCTTAGCCGTCCTGGCAGGATGTTTGGGCTGGAGCCCACCCGTCTTAGGGCTTCTCTCCTCAGGTTGAGGTCCCTCTGAAAAGCCAGGAGGTGGAGGATATTGTGATCTATCTCAGCTCCCTTGGGAAGGACAACAGCATTGCCATGGGCAGCCTGGCCAACACCTACCAGCAGTGGTCTTTGGCTCAGCAGAAAAGCACCCTGGCAACCGCAGCAGAGTGTACGTATCCACCTCCGCCTGCATGCCGCCATGTCCCCATCCTGGGAGCCAGCCTGGCGGAGGCGCCGTGGCTCACCTCCGGAGTGTGCTCTCCAGCTCTGGCTTACTGTCGGTGGGCCAGGCCCAGAGGTCAACCACGGAGTGGATATTCTCCTGAGTGGCCAGCAACTGTGTCCATTCAGAGATGAATGAGGCCCAGCCTTTGCCCTCAAAGGAAGATTGTCAGGGTGGTCTTAGCCCACCAAAGCCCATCTGATAGGCTGAGAACTGGGCCAAATGGCAAGCCTTCCCATCTGTGTGTGGGTCCAAGGCCTTCCTACTACTAATCTACACAGTATTGATCAAAAGTTAACTAAAACTCAGAAGCCAGAATTAACACATGTTTCAAGTTTACAGGAAAACCTACTTTGGTATTCTGCTATCAGGGATATTAGCGGGGCTGCTGTGAACAGCTAGATAGGTTGTGCACGGCTTAAGGTCCACCTGGCAAGCTGTGTGCTTATGAAGCCACGTCTGTCCAGACAAAGCACAGAGGCACATTAGAAATTCACCAGCCATAGCTCCGTCTATGAATTTACAACCCAGGGTGCATGTCATTTCCTTATAGCTAGAGTCGTTGTAAAAATAAAAATTGAACTATAGGTATAATTAAAGCCCTCCCTTGACCGCCATCCACCATTCCGGAGCCCTCCCCACATATAACCACATCTTTCTCCTTCTAAATGAAACAAACCTTGCTTTGCCTCACCCACCAGGTTGGCAGGAATTTAATTTCAGACATGTTTGCGGGGGCGGGAGCGGGAGCCTCCTTGTCCTCCCTGAGGACGTGGTAGAGCCGGAGGAGGGCAGCAGAGGTGAAGATCTGGGTCGGGCCTCTGGAGTTCACAGTCACGTGGGGCTGGGTGCTCAGTGTCCTCACTGGTTGGTTCTTTTGGAGGTGGCTCCCTAGACCATCCCCTCCTTGGTCCCACAGTTCAGAGGGCAGATTTCCCACCTCCAGTCTCAACAAACCTCTGGGCCGAGGCCCCGTCCCCCTAGGCAGGGTCTGCATCCTCTCGGAATCCCAGGGAACCTGAGCGCCCCACAGTAGTGATCTCCACACCTTCTTGGCTCTTGCTTTGCCTAAAGGGGCAGCAGCAACAAGAATCTGGGCGCCCAGCTTACAAGGGAGAAGGCGACGGCATTTGGGGGTGCCCCTTGGGTTGCAAAGACCCACAGCATTAGCTCATTTTCTCCTGTAAGTCCCTGGAGGTCAGGGCTGCTACTCACACTTTGCAAGGAGGAGGCTGAAACTCAGAGAGGCTGACTACTTGTGGTCAGGTGGCAGGGCCAGGATTGCATTTCTGCCCCGGGACGGTGGAGGCCTGAACTAGGGCAAGGGTGATGGATGCCCCCATTCGTTTTGGTCTCTGTTGAACACCTACTACGTGTCAGGCACACTTCTGGGAACCAGGAACACAGTGCCCCCGCCTTGAACGAGCTTCTATGTGAAGGGTTAGCCAAGACGATGTCCAGGAGTGATGAATGCTCTAAAGACACAGGACAGAGTAGGGGGAGGTGGTCAGGGAAGGCCTCTCTGGAAGGGGTCAGCTGTCGGAGCTGACACCTGAGTGACCAATGGGGAGCCGGTCTGGGGAGGGGCATCCTCGGCAGATGGAGGCAGAGCCCTGAGGCAGGAAGTCTTCAGGGCACAGAAAGAAGTCAGGGAGGCTGGGAGGAGTGAGTGAGGGGCGAGGAGAGAAGGCGGGGCTGAGCCTGCGGGGCCTGGCAGACCAGGGAGAGGACCATGGGTCATAGTGTGAGTGCCGTGGGAAGCCAGGGTAGAGTTCTGGGCAGGGGACGAGGTGATCTGACTGATGTTTTTTAAGGATCCTGTTGGCTGTTTGGAAGGAGGATGATGGGGATGAGACTGGCAACAGGAAGGCTGGGGCTGTGCTGCAGGTGAGGGAGGAGGCGTCCTGCACGAGGAGGCCATAGTGGAGATGGAGGAAGGGACACCTTCAAGTCGCATGTCAGACAGTGGCACTGACCGGACACGTGGGCGCCTGCTTGGTGACACTGGTTAACTGCTTGTCTGACTCCCTGGCCGGGCGCCCTCTCAGTTCCTCCTTCCTTCGTCTCTTCCCTCCGACCCCAGATTATAGATCTAGCAAGCATGGCGTCTCACCGCAGAGTCCGTCCAAGAAGCAGAAAGTGAATTTAGCCCCAGGGCCTCCCAGGATGGACCTGCTGACTGTACCCATAGTCGACACCAAGGTGGAGGCACGACCCACGACCCTGGAGGAGATGGAGGAGGTCGGCAAGCGGTACCGCGAAAGGAAGCGGCAGAGCAAGGTACCCCCACCGACAGGGGAGGGACAGGCAGGAACGGGGCTTGGTGACTGGACAGGCTGGGGCTCAAACCGCTGCAGATGCACCACCTTATGGCCGAGAGAGCCCTTGGGGGTGGGCTTCCTTACCTCTCTGCCCACTGTTCTGTGTACAAGAACAATACCTGCCTCACAAGGTTTCTGGGGAGACGAAATGAGATGATGTCTCTGAAAGTGTCGAGTGCCCTTCCTCCTGTTCTTTGATTATGACTTGGCATCCTGAGACCTGGGCTGCATCTTTCCTCACAGCTGGAATCCAAGCACCTGGCCTAGGGCCTGGCACCGAGCAGACATTCCAGAAATACATGGTGGGTGAAAGAAGGGAAAACTGATGACATGAACGAATTCATCCAATCAGTATTTCTCAGACGCCTGTGATGTGCCAGGCACTGTTCTGCGTGCTGCCCAGAACAAAACAGTCCAGCCCTCAGGAAGCTGACAGTCTGGTCAGGGAGGCTGACAAGACTGACGTAATAGTATATATCAATAAATATTTTCTACTATATACTTTCAACAGTTTAAAATTATATATAATAAAATGTCAGATACTGGTAAGCAATATATTGGTTAAGATCTGATTCAGTTGCTTGATGAGAAAAGCCAAAATTTTAGAGCAAGGACCAGCAAACCTCCCTATAAAAGGCCAGACAGTAAATGTTTTCTGCTTTGCAGGCTGTGTGGTCTCATGAGTGTGGTTGTGTGCCAATAAAACTTTATTTATAAAATCAAGTGGTGGGCCAGGTTTGACCTATAAGCTGTACTTTGCTGCTTCTGGTGTTAGAAGCTTTTTTCTTCCTTACAAAGAGATAAGAAGGCCAGAAGTGGCTGCACTCCCCAGGCCTGTCCTACCTTGTCCTGCCGTTCTTAACATGTGGCCTCCACCCCAAAGTCACAGGAGGCGGCACCTAATTTAAACTCCCACGCAGCCAGACACGTGAATGGCACGTTTCAATAGGGCGCCTCTAGGGCCTACCTTTGCGTGATATAGTCACGTGTGCACGTCCGAGTAAGGGGCTGCGCATGCGCTGACCATTCGGCTAGGATGCCCGTCAGGGGGTCACCTTGACCACGTGTGATTTTGCTCCCAAGTCGCTGACTTCAGAACGTGCCACAGCCCCTCATGCGGGCCTCGGGGTGGCGGGGTGGGGAGAGGGGTGTGAGGAGCAGTGAGCGCCGGCCCCTGCTCTCCCCGCAGCTCGCCATCCCCTCCATCCAGTACTCCGAGTGCTGCCGCCTGGTGCGCAGCGGGAACAAGCACTTTGACGAGCACTGCCTGCCGTCCACCATCCACGGGGACATGACGGAGATCATCAACGCGACACGCAGGGACTGCTTTCTGGTCTACCTGCAGTGCTGGAAGCTCTGCAAGGCCTTCGGCCTCCCGCTGACGAAGGACATCCTCGTGAGAGGTAGGGGCCTTGGTGGCCGGTCCTCGGAAGGTGCCAAGGGGGCCCAGAGCGAGGGCAAGGGTGGCGTCCACCTGAGATGTGTCCTTTACACCCAGACAGACCACTGTGGCTGCAGGGGGGACACTGGGAAGAAGGAAGGGGTGGGGGGAGGAACAGCCCTGGTTCACGGTTGCGCTTTTACAGCCCTGCGGGGCCGCAGGCTTCACAGGCCTGGAGGCCCGGGTTCCCCAGCCCAGAGCAGGAAGCGCCAGGGCCGGGGTTCTGGGTGCGGGAGCCTGAGGTTGGGCCTAAAGGAATAATGCCAGTTTCAAAGAGGGAGACTGACTGGAGGCAGTAACCACTATGACGCATCACGTGTCCCCAAACCACGTCTCTAGGCCAGACCTGTTTCTTGGTTTTTCTGTGACACAGAGGGAAGAACGCACCAGGAGACAGGTTCTGCTAAGGCCCTTGGCTCTCTGCTCAGACTTGGAGTTCTGCTCAGTTGAGACAGGACTCAACCCCTGGCCCAGTGTTTGTTTTTGTTTTGTTTTTAATTATTTTTGGCTGGGGGGGTATTAGTAATTGGGTATTTGTTTATTTAAATGGAGGTGCTGGGGATTGAACCCAGGACCTAATGCATGCCAAGCACACTACCACTGAGCTATGCCCCCACCCCCACCCCCGCCCCAGTGCTTCGTAAGTTCTGCAAGAGCAGAAAACTGCTGTCGACTGGGTCTGACTTAATCTAATGGAGTCTCAGGTGACCCCCCCACCTTCCTCCTCTTGGGACTCCAGGCCAGGATGCCCCCTGCAGAGTGGGGTGTGGGGGCCGCACGCACTCCGTCCTAACTGCACCCAGGCCTCTGGGCCACAGCTGCCTGGTTCTGAATGGGCGCCCTCCTCTGCCTTTGGGTTAGCAGTTCCTGACAGTGCACTGCAGTCCCCACACCACCACTGGGGGATCCTAGGGGAAGGGTCTGAGGGACCCTCTGCACTATTTGTGCAACTTGCTGTGAATCTACAATCATTTAAAAGTAAAAAGTCAAAAACAGGTATATAAGAGAAAATCCTTTCAAACAAAAATGTGAATTAAAAAAAGAAAGTCCCCCTCTGCCCCAAAGACTTGGGGTGGGGAGGGGTCTTGAACTCACAGGCGTGTTTCTCTTGCTGCTCACAGCCCTGCTGTACCCAGGGGACAAGATCATTTTTCAGAAGGACCAGGTGCGCCCGATCCGGCAGCCAGGGGGCTACTACTCAGACCTGAAGATCCTCCATCAGAACCTGACCCTGCTCAGATCTCAGGGCGTCCCCGAGCCTGTGGCTAAGAAAACTGACAAGCTGAGTGTCACATCGCTCCCTCCCTGCCGTTTGCTCCTGCCCCGTTGCTGTCCCTTCACTGCTGGGACTTGGGTGTCACATTGTGCCAGTGTCTGTGCCCTAACCTGGCATGTCCAACCCAGATGGTCCACAGACTGGCCAGTCCTGGGTGTCACCCTTGGCACGGGTCTCCGCAGTCTCCCACCTCACTCCCATGCCGCTACCCTCCTGACCACACCCTACCTGATCCCAAGCTTTCTGGAAAGGGTTTAAAAGAGGGATTTCTTAGAGATACGCAGGAGGCCCCGTCACAAATTGTGGGCTGGGTGTCAGGGGCCTGGCAGAAGACAGTGGTGGCAGCCCTGTCTCTGCCCTGCCTTCTCCAGCAAGAGGTGGGCTTGCAGACCCCTACGAGGAGAGAAGAACTCTGCAATGGGGCCTGCCCCTGCCCCTGCCCCTGCCCCTCAGATCAACCCGAGTCCTCTCTAAGAAAACGTCCTCCTTTAGCAGGAGGAGACTCGTGGGCAGGCTATGAGCCAGCATCAGTGGTGACTGCAGACTGGAGGGCAGGAGGCATTTCTGCAGAGGGAGGAGGAGGCAGCTGACTAGACAGCATGATGGGGGAGGGCCCAGGACCTGCCCACACTGCAGATCACTGCCCACTCCCCAGTGATGGTGTGGCCGGAACAGCTTGGGTGGGATGCAGTGAAGCTGAGTGGAAATCAGACAGGCCACGGGTTACCTGGACAAGTTACTTCACTCCCCGAGCCTCAGCATCTCCATCTGTAAAATGGGCGTAACAGTCCCCCCAACACAATAGAAATGCATGTAAACTTCTTAGCAGACAGTTAGCACTCGAGCCATGAGTGTTGTTGTTGTACCCTCACTGTCAGGTTGTTTGCAAATGCAGGAGTGGGCTAGGTCTGCAGGGGGGCCTGTCCCCAACCCTGGTTGGGAAGAGCTGAGCACAAGCTGGGGTGGCTGCCCCCAGTTCCTGAGCCATGAACCTCTGGAACCTGAGAAAGTGGCTTTTATCCTGCTCAGGGGGTCACATTTGGAAAGGACAGAAGTCCCCCAGGGCAGGGATGAACTGATTTCCTTGGCTACTGTGTTGTGAAATATTCTGAGGCCAGATGCAGGCTTGCTGGGAAAGAGTGCTGTGCGCGATTAGTGGTGTCTGCCAGACCTGAGGCTGGGGCCTTAGCTTTCACCACCCTTGTCCTCAAGGCTAGATTCAGCTCCGGGGGCAAGTGGGAGTCAGGGGCCCCCAAAGGATTCAGACCAGTGGGCACATCTCACAACCTCCCAGGAGGTCTCTGTGCCTGGAAATGAGAACCCCGAGGCTCCACAAGGTGGGTGACTGGCCCCACGTCGCCCAGCCAGCCAGGTTATGAGCCCAAGGCTGCCATCCTGGGCTTTGACTCATGGACTGTCTGTCTGACCCATGGTGGGGGACTGAGAGATCCACAGGAGTGTGGGGGACAGAGTCAGGGCTCCACCAGGTAGAAGTTCTCCCTTCAGGGCTCTGGTCTGGACTTTGAGGTGGGACCCCTGTGGCCCGAGGCCCCATGGACCTGGATTTCCCCTTTCCTGACAAGATACCTCTCTCTCTCCTTCAGTGGGAAAATGCCAAAGAGAATCAAGAACATACCGTTTAAGGAGTTTGAGGAATTCACCAGGTCTGTAGCAATCACCCAACTCGGGAAGGGGCAGGGGGGAGGTGCTAGGACTCTGCACGCTGCACAGTACACGGGGTAGCACAGAATCTGGGACTCAGGGCCCAGGGGCTGAGAAGCAGTCAAACAACACTTAGAGTGCCAGGCAGGTTTTCCATGTGTTAACGCGTGAATCCTCTCAACAGCCCTGTGAAGGTACTCTTAGCATACCCATTTTACAGAAGAGAAAACTGAGGTACAAAAGGTTAAATATCTTGCTCAAAGCCACACATCTGTTAAGAGGTGGAGCAGGGATTTGGACCCAGCTGTGCTGGCTCCAGAGGCTGTTCTCTGAACAGCACATTAAAATGCCTTGGTGGAACAGATGGGGTACACTGAAGAGTCTGGGTTGAGAGGCAGCAGATGGGAAGTCAAGCCTGCGCCCTACCCCTTGCTGGCTGTGCGGCCTTGGGGAAATTACTTGGCCTCTCTAGGCCTCTGGGTCCTGGTTGGTGAGGCTGAGCAGACAACAGTGCCTACCACGTGGCACTGTGGGGAGGACTGTGGTACCAGAGTGCGGAGCACGGTGCAACCCCTCCACTCTGGTCATAGTGGGTGGGCCCTGCCAAGAAGGAGCCCTGGCCCCTACCCGTCAGCCGGGGTGATTGTCCCTGTGTCTTCTTGTTCTCCAGGAAGCTGAAAGCCAAGATGCCCAGTGGTCCGCAGCTAACCCATCCCAATTTCTTCTGGCCGGGTCACCTCCTGGACAAGCTGCAGCTCTTCCTGCCCACTGTGACCGTGGACCGGAGCCTGGCACTCTTCAGTTGTGTCCAACACCGACCCCAAGCCTACTCGGCCACCTACCGCCCCAACCACTGGTGGCCCATTAAGGACATGCACTACATGACCTACGGCTATTACGATGCCCCCAAGATCTACCACATCAACTAGAGTGGCCCAGGTGTCGCCAAACCTAGCCATCCTGGGCCTGAGGCCAGTGTAGCTAGCAGCCCGGAGCTACCAAAGAGCCGGACAAGAGAAGTCATTTCAGTGAGAGGGTCTGGGCCGGCTCTCTCCAGACCCAAAGCGTCCAGCGTCTCAGAGGGCGAAGTGTCAAGGGAAAGATGTGGTTCTCATTGTTTCCCTTTCCGGATCTCTGTCCTTTCTAAATAAACCAGTTGGAGTTTATGTCACCTGTGACCCAGCTGATGCCATTTCTTACTCAGGAACTGTGGCCAGAGGGGTGTTGGAAAGCGGAGGTCCTAGCCTGGGAAGATACAGCAGGCACTTTCCCTGGGGTGATGACAGAGATGCCAGCATGGCACCTCCAGCCTCTCATCCTGGGATCTCGGTGCCCACGGGGAAGCAGCAGGCAGTGTGGGACCCCTGTGCCCTCCCCCTGAAATAGTGGCAGCATGTCCCTCATCCCCCAAAGACTGAGCCATTTGGGTCACTACTTCCAAACTTCTTGGGCCTTTCACAACTGGAAGCACATTCTCTGGTTTGTGAGCCATTCACCCACCTGACCCCCTCAAGACCCCTCCTCATGACCCACACCGTGTGGGCTGCCGTTAGCCCAGAGTCTCGCATCAGCTGACTACCACAGCCTGCAGACGCACAGGACCCGCAGTCTCAGCCCTACTGCCTGTCACTGTGATCTTCGGCCGATTCACTTCACACAGCCCGCTTCACTTCTGAGTCTCCTCAAACTCCCCTTCACGGTCAGAATCTCATCAAGGAGTGCGTGGTCAGCACCCGCTGCCGTCCCTCCTCAGCCATCACTCAGTCCAGAACACCATCCACTTCAGCCCCTGGAACTGCTCTACCAAAGATCACTGGTGACATGACAACCGTACTGTGTTCGGATTGTGGAATCAAGGGGCGTTTTTTTTTTTTCTCTCCTGAAATTTGATTTTCACAATAATCTTAAAAACAAAAGCTTAAACAAAACAAACCAAGAATGACAAGGCAGTCTAGCCTTATGATAAGAAGTGTGGATTTTGGCGTCAGATCTCCAAACTTCACTCTCCACATATGTAAAATGGGGAAACTAATAGAACCTCTTGGTAGAAGTGTGCGAAGCCCATTGAATGATAGCTGTTATAGTCTCATTGCTTTTTGCTCTATAAATTCACGTGAGGAAATTATTAGGAAGTCGCTGTTTTGTTCCTCCTGGCCACTAAGAGGCGCACTTTGCAAAAAGAAAGGCGGGCGGAAGTCATCTAAAAACTGGATTATCCTGCGTAGCGGCGGCTTCAGTTCCTGGCGGAAGTGGATACCCCCCCCAACCGGGTCTTGGAAGCGCAAAAAGAATTCCAAATTTTCTACGTAGTCCCAACGACAAGCATGAAAATTTTCAGTGCTCCTAAATATCAAAGTCTAGGAAAACACAGATATCCGTCGACATTTTTCAATGTTATTTCTCTGAAGTGTCTTTAGTTTCTTCAAAGGACCAATTAGTTTCTTCGAAGGACCAATTGCCGAAAGTGCTCGCCTTTTCCCTGCCAGGACCCAAAGGTGAAGTCCCATCAGCCCCCGCGCACCACCCCCCCTCCCCTTCTCTTCCTCGGCGCTACCTACGGAGGTGGCAGCCATCTCCTAGTCGGTAAGTTTTAATCTTTGGCCATCCACGTCCCTGCAGTCTCCATCTGGCTCCATCGCTCCCTGCTGAGGAGGCCTGTCCTTCCGAGTGGTCTTCTCGGTGGGCATTGTCCTTGTCGGCTGGCTGGAGCGCGTACAGGGACGGAGCGGAGCGGCCCGCCGGGTGATGGGGGTTCGCTTCCCAGGGCCGCTTGCCTTCCTGTGGAGGCCTCCTGGGGTCGGTCAGAGCTGCGGACAACGTGTTTGAGCCCTGGGGCGCCGGCGCCGTTTGTGGCCGAACTAAGGGGGCTCCTGGGGGCCGTGGAGGACCTAGGGGTTCTGACCCTGGGCTCCAGCCCTGGGATCACCTCGCTCAGCGATGTCTGCCCACGTGTATTCTTTTTCTGCTGCTCGGTGCTCCCTCCCCTCCAGTTTCTGGCCCTGGAGTTGCTCCTGCGGCGAGACCGCCAGAAAAACAACACACACCCAAAGTCGAGCTGCAAGTCGGCTTGTTCAGTTAACCGAAATTCTGGGAGCGGGGCAGGCTCTCTGGTGACGTGAAGCAGCTTCCTGGTCTTGGAAGTCATTGAGGGTGGGGGTTGTTCGTTTATTGAACACATTCATTGGGTACCTACAGTGTGCTGAACAAAGAAATTGATGGCCGTGAAGAGAACAAAAAGGGTGCTGCAGTTGAAAAAAATAGGGCAGCCGGAAAGGCCACGTTGAGGAAGGTCACTTTTTAAAGTTGGTACTCGGATGATGGCGGAGTAGAACAGTGTCTTCCGAGGCCTGGAGACATTTTAGAAGCACAGCACGGTTTTGTGTATGTTTTGAGGGTTTTAACGGAGCGGCAGCACTCCGGGGGAATTACACGGTTCTCTTTACTGAACCTCTGCTTTGGTCCGGGCACTGCGGGTGGGCCATTTGCAGTCCCTCCATTTTACAGGGGAGAAAACAGATTCAGGTTCGTGTAGGTTGCCCCAAGGCCTGCAGCGCTAAAAGGGGATTGGGCCATCTCAGGGTTGGGACACTTTGTAGAATGGGATTTACCAGTCCTTGGTGTATTTGTCCTTTGGGGTTAATTTGTTTTAGGTCACCTGTTGACATTCTTTCTTGGTTTTGAGTGGGCGAGGTGACCCCTAACCTCCCAGGATCGCGTCTGGAGAATGGCTAGTGTTCTGCCAGCTTCGGAGTCGGGAGGGAGAGCAAGGCTGGCAGAGGTATACCCATTCCATTCCCAGTTTGCTCAGTAGCTGGTGATTGGAAGACACTCTGCAACAGTGTTCAGGTCCTGGGCGAGAGAGCCTGTTTCCAAGATTCGTCATTGACGTCCTCTGCCTTTTTCTTGAAGGCATCATGGCCGCCCTCAGACCCCTCGTGAAGCCCAAGATCGTCAAAAAGAGGACCAAGAAGTTCATCCGGCACCAGTCAGACCGATATGTCAAAATTAAGGTATATGGCCCGAGCTGGAACTGTGTGTTGGGGTAAAGAAAGGGATTCCTAAAAAGGCTCTTGGGCTTCTGAGATCACCAGCTCAGGTTACATTTGGCAGATGAACTGGTCTGGTTGGTGGAAGAGCTCTGTAGAAAACCAGGTGTCCCTGAGTTTCCCATACTGGCACTCGGTCTCTTGATGTGTAAATTGAAATTTAAATGACGGGACATTTGCCTGTCTTGAGATGTCTAGAGGCTTATATTTGTATTATATTTCTGGTGGCCTCATGAAGTATAAGAGATTATCCTCATTTTATAGAGGATTGAGTTTTACTGAGAAAACTTAGGTGTTGAGTGTGCTGTTGAAACCCATGCTCCTCATCTTACCACACAATCCTCTCTATGGAGTCTGCTTCTCCTGCTTTGCTTAGAAGGCTGGTGCTGGTCAAATGCAGGAGTCCCTATTCTTTTCCAGCAAAAAAAAAGGTAGCGAAATCCTGTTACCCAAAGACAGTTACCCATCTGGCATATTTCCTTTTCATCTGCTCCACTTCTTCTCCAACAGGAAGAGTTGGCAATCTCCACGGACACTAACCATGTGTTTTCTTTCAGCGGAACTGGCGGAAACCCAGAGGCATTGACAACAGAGTGCGCAGGAGGTTCAAGGGCCAGATCCTGATGCCCAGCATCGGCTACGGGAGCAACAAGAAAACAAAGCACATGCTGCCCAGCGGCTTCCGCAAGTTCCTGGTCCACAACGTCAAGGAGCTCGAAGTGCTGCTGATGTGCAACAAGTGAGTTGGGCCCCGCCTCTGGGTTCTGTGTCAGAAACCTGCGTGTGTGAGCAGTTTGGGCAGGACCCTAGACCTGTTAGAATGCACCTGGAGGAGCCGTGTATTCTCAGGAGCTTGGAGAATGCTTGTTGGGAACTTAAGAATGTTCTCTTTGCTGAAGAGATGGTGGCGGAGCTGGGGGTGGTTGTCCTGAAAAGTGTAGAGACTCAGGACCTGGAAGGAGGAGTAGTGACCTTGCCTACACTGCAGGCCCTGTGATGGTATCCTTTGGCCGTCATTTTCAGAACATTGTGTGGGGAGAAGGGGCGTGAAATTCAGCCTCAGACCTAAGGGGCACACAGGTGTCTAAAGAAGGTTACAGGAGAGGAGTTGCTGCCTGAGGCGGAGGGAGGTGGGAGGGTACACAGTTGTAGGGGTGCAAGAGGGCATGGAGGGGTCACAGCATTACTTCCAAGTGTTTTGAGAAAGTCTGACACTTGGTGAGCTCTGCGTGTAAGAGGCTTGGTCCGCTCAGGCCCAGTCTGTAGGGCAGTGGGATGAGAAAAGATTCCCCGTGGGAAGTGGTTCGACACAACTTCAGTCTGGGTTGGAGGCAATGCTGTCTGGTTAGGCAGGGGACAACTTTTCTTCCCTTCCTGTTAAACAGAAGCTAAAAACTTGGGTTTTCTAAGAAATTACGTGGAGAGAGGGTGATGAACTAGTGTGTATGTAGGTTCACAAAGATCTTTTACCTATACTAATTGTAGACACAAGTCATAAAAATAAACAAAACCATTATTCTCACTTTTGGTTGAGTTTCTCTGGGTCAGAAATTTAACCAGGTGTTGAAATGCTGGAAATATCCTTAAGATAAGGATGAGCATAGCAATTGATGGTGGATGCCCAGACCACAGTAAGAAGATTGATTCAGAATTGTGCTAGAAAGATGCAGGGAGACACCTTCTGTGTAGCAAGGGTGACTGCAGTGCGTGTGTTGCTGGTTGCCACACAGATAGTCTTTTTTAATAGTAGCCTGGCAGTTTGTATCAAGAACCATGGAAATACTTTGAATCTGTGGTCAAGTTTAATTCACAATTATCCATTTCTGGGCACTTACCCTTAAATAATTGAAAAGCAGGGGAAAGTATAAGCTGATCATTGCAGCAGTAACTCAGCAATTGGTCATATAATTGGGGAGTGGTGAGGGTTCAAGCACGGGGTGGGAAGTTGTGCATATATTAAAAACTGTTGTCATGGATGGAAAATGCCCGGGTAAAGAGGAAAGTATTTAAAATATGTACAGTGTGATTGCGATTATTGAATACACACATGGATGAAGACCTGGGGAGTTTTTGAAAAATGAAAAGATAAAAAGTGTGATACAACTTAAGTCTCCTTGAAAACAAAGATTAGGGGAACATTTCCAGATACTGAGCTTGAGTGGACTCCTTCTTATAAAACAGAAAAAGTTCTTTGGATTTGCTTGTCTTTTGCTGTGAAGCCATTTTCCTCTAGAGTTCTGAAAAGAACTGTGCTTGTTGCCTTAATGTAGTTACTCTTTAGAGTCTTCTCTCTCTGCTGAAATTTCTCTGGGTGGAGTGTCCTCTTAATCCACTGTTGATGGCGTCATAAATCACTTCCTTACTGAAATGTGCTCACTGGGCCAGTTGTCAGGCTGGGCTGTGGTGTGGCTGTGAAGGAACCAATGAGTTAGAACAGGACTTGGCACACGTGCTCAGGAGTGTTGGGTGTTGCCACTCCATGGGTGACTTCAGGCAGTGTTACTTTTCAACTTGAATTTTGTTTGCGGGAAACAAGTAAAATGTTTATGGTCTGGGCCAGGAAGCCCTTGGCTTACTCAGACTTAAATTTTGCTCTTGGTTACTTTACAGAAAGTTCCTAAACTTTTCTTGGGCAGGTCCAGGCTCCCTGAAGCTGCCTTGAGCTGGGCAGATTGGCCCAGGGAACTGAGGGAGAACCTTTGAGCCTGGAGTCTGGGGTTGAGCCATCCTGGCCTTGCGAGTGACTTGGGAATTTTCACTTCCACTTGGTGGGCCTTGGTTTCCTTGTCTGTAAAAGGAAGGTGATACCTGGATTGGAAGGCTGCTATGAGGGTTAAATGAGAGGGTCACTGCCCGGGAAACTTCAGAACCTTGCTGCTGGTACCATGGAGTTAGGGGAGTCGGGGTTTGGGGACATGCAGGTCTTGGTCAGCAGCCCCTTTGCCCAGTGCTGTGGCTCTGGAGAAGTGACCAGAGCCACTGCCTTCCTGGTGGAGCAAATGAGTGAGTACCCATGGACCAATTCTATTCCAGATCTTACTGTGCTGAGATTGCTCACAACGTCTCCTCCAAGAACCGCAAAGCCATCGTGGAGAGAGCAGCCCAGCTGGCCATCAGAGTCACCAACCCCAGCGCCCGGCTGCGCAGCGAAGAGAACGAGTAGCCGGCCTGTGCACGTTGTATTTGTGTTAATAAAACCGTGAAACTCGGCCATCTGGTATTTCCCTCCTTGGTTTTACTCTTCAGTTTCTTTGACAGCTTGTGACAAGAGATTGTTCTTTTGCCTGTTCATGCTCTGGAACTTTCTGTCTGGGAGACTTATAAAGGATTCTTGCCTCTTCATAGGGCACCGGCTTGAGGACCTGAGCAGCCCTGGTCAGCTACAGTTGGGACGAGGGGGAGATGTGATCCTCGGACCAAGGTGGGCTCCGAGATCCCTGATTGAAGGGCCTTGCACCTTGGAGCAGGTGGTGGGTTTTAGCCTCACTTTGTAAACTTAGAAGACAAGTTACGCCATGTGGTTCTTGTGACGATTGTGAAAGTGTGCATTCAAGGATCCAGATGAATCTTTTTCTCCCTTAAATTCTTACTTGATACTAAAAATACTACCCTATTGCTTCTGCCCAAGAACACACAACAGGATGACACAGATCTCTCCACTGCATGACTGGCCTTGGATGTGTGAGGACAGTTTTGTCTCCTTATGTGACCCTCCCCCAGCTTGCTGCTTCAGGCACAATTTAATGGTTTCTGAAGGTGTGGGGTCCTTACCTGGTGATAATGGGCCTCTGATAACTCAGAATTTAACAATTAAGTTCCCTTTTCAACTGTAGCCCTAGACCTCAGGCGACAATCGCTTCTAGAAGGCAGCAGTTTTAAAGGCTATGAGGCGTTTTTTCCAAGAAATGGTGTTGAGTGTCAGCACAGGTCACGTGGGACATGACGTGTGGTACTCTAGGGCCACACATGCTTAGAGGCTATTTCTGGTTTTTTTTGTTTTCTGCATCCCTGTCAACTGAGCAGAAACACTACACTGGTTGTAACTGTCTCGGTGTGCTAGCCGTGATTGGATTCAAGTTCCTTGGTTCTAGTAGGTAAATGTCTTGAGATTGACTGCCTTTTGTTGAAATCCTAGTCTGAAACATGGATTGAGTACACTGTTGGTCACTTCAAGATTTCTTTGAATTGACTTGGGAAGTATCTTGCTGGTCTTAACTATTGAGTAGAGGAACCACGCAGAGAAAAAGTAACAATTTAGGATGTCTTGTTTATTTACCTGGGATAGCACAGAAAATTCTTTGGCCTGTTGCAAGTTTCTGTGTCCTTGGTTCTCAAAACTAGGACATGTTCACAAACCACCTGGTTACGCCTAGGTTGGGGAACATGAAAAAGGTGGTCTGTACTTTTTCCCAGTTTGCTACCTAAGGGTTCTGGAATTAGAAAAAACTTAGGTCTAATTCCCTACCCCACCCAACTCCCTCTGCAAAAATACTACACATTTCTGATTTATTACTGCCAATTCTAAATTCTAAAATACCACTAAATTCTAAAATATTACTGCCAATTCTAAAATGTGAATAACTCAGAAGTATCTGAGTTTCTAAGATGCCCAGCCAAAGCACTGATTTGGCAGATCAAATCAAGTTGAAGAAATGAGTGTTGTGAGTGACAAATCTGGGACGCTGGTGGGGGAAGGCCAGCCCGCCACCTCCTGACCTTCCACAGCTGTGAGCACAAGGGTGTCTTAAGTCCTAAGTACTTTGTGAGGCAGGGACTCCCCAGTTTGAAGGAGCCAGGCTGCACAGTGTGAAGTCACATCCATTGGAGGCTCGGAACTCCCGCCCCTGTCTCTTTGAATGACTGTCCTGAGTTAAGGAGCCCAAAGGTTGGCAGCCTTGTGGCTCTGACTGGGGGGCTGTGTGCTGGGGTCCTTGGAGAAGGCACTGTAAGCCCCGGCCAGGTCCCCATGAGATGAATACAGGGCAGAAGTAGAGGCCTGCGGTGGGGGAGGGGGAGGCTCTGTGGGTCTCCTTGTGAGCAGGGGTCCCCAGGGAGTGGGCGGGGGAGGGGAGCACTAGCTGAGCTCCATTGAGTCTGTGCTGGGGGCCAAGGCAGAATCCTTCTGGATGCTTTCAAAGAGGGCGGCCAGCTCAGGGTTGGAGTGGATTTGGGACAAGAAGTCGGCCATGATGGGGCTCTTCCCCACTTCCGGGATGGTCAGCAGGGCGGCCACTGCCCTCATCGCTGAGCGCTTCAGTTCATCTTGCTTCTCAAACTCCTGCTTCACAGAACCAGCTTTGACCTACAGTGGGAAACAGTAAATGAGTCGTCCTCACTGAGCTGGCCTCGCCTTCACTGGTCACCCGTCATCTTCCCCAGCTTGTGCCCCATCTCCGTGCTCTCTCTGCTTCACAGTCTGCTCGGGTCCCAGCCTCCTGGTTCCCCACAGGTGGTTGTCGTTCAAATTGGTTTCGGTGTCACCTGAGGGGCCTCTGACCAGCCAATCTTTCTTTTTATTAATAAGTAATGGTGACAGTTGTTCACATAATTGTCTTCCCACCCCTGACAGGCAGGAATCACACACCTTTTATTTACTGTGCTTAAAACAGGCTCTTGGCAACCTTGGACTTAATGATCGGCAACCTTGGACTTAGTGAATGGATGGCTGTGACAGCCTTCTGGCCAGCCTCTCCCCTCTTCAAGTCCCTGCTTCTGCAGCCCATTCTGCAGGTGCAGCTGGGGACAGACGTCTGAAGCTGCCTCGCCTGCTTTGTTGCTTTTTATGCCCCACCTCTCCCACTTACGCAGAAATCAAGAATCTCCTCCCACCCCCACTGCTTATGGAGTAAAGTCTAGATTCCTGCTGCTCTCAGGACACTCCGCAACTCAGCCCAGACAACACTCAGGCTCTTCCCCTAAAGAGGCTAGTGTAAAGGTTAAGAGCTTGGCATTGTGGCTGGACAGTCCTGGGTGCAAACGACTACCCCGTGAGAGCTGTGACCCTGCTTCAAGCTCCCATCTAAGATACTCTGCTCTCTTTTTGGTTAATTCTGACCCTTCCAAAATGCAAATTAGTTCTTGTATTCAGTAGGTATTTACTGGGTACCCCTTGGGTGTGACAGGCTCTGTTCCGAGGACCTTGTGCCCCAGATCCTCCCTGGGACCTTGAGGCACGCCAGCTTAGCAGCAACTCCACCCTGTCAGTCAATTAAGCAATGATCTCTAGCTTTCTAAGAATCTGACTGAGTTTCCCAGTTAGGATGTGAGGTAGGGGAATCCACCACGTTCAATGTTGCATCCTAGTACCTTGGACGAGGCCCGGCACTCAGGAAATGTTAATCAGTGAAAGAGACAGCTAGGTTTAATCCCCACTCTGCAATTTACTAGCTGTGTAGCCTCAGTCAATAACTTAACCTCTCTGAGCCTCTGTTCCCCTGTGCATACAACAGTAAAAATAGGTACTTTATAGGGCAGCAATAATGATTAAACAAAGCACTTCAAACACCACCTGTATCACAGATTCTTAGTAAATGGTAACGATGGACAATCTGCAGAGGACCCGGCAGGTGCGTCCAGGGTGGGCAGGCGACTTACCTTGGCGGTACAGGTGGCCCTGAGGGGCTCAATGAGGCGGTCCACCCTCTGCAGGACAGGCATAGGACACAGGGTAGCCAGTCTCGCGAGCATGATGAAGGTCAGCATCTGTGCAAGAGGAAGGAGACAGTTCTTGGTGAAATGCCCCAGGGCCAAAAGGAGCAGGCTCTGGGGAAGACAGAGGCTCTGGGCCCAAGCTGCCCGGAGCTCAAATCCACCCTGCCTGTCACCTTGACCTCATGTGCCAGCACTCACCAAGTCCTGGTTGACTGAATTAAGGAATATTTCTGTGCATTGTCCCAAGAAACTCCCTGAGACTGACAACAGCGGTTCTCTAGATGGAGTGGAACTTTTAGGTGATCATTACTTGCTGCTTTATTCACTTTTCTATTGTCTAAATCTTTTAAGACAAGCACAGTTACTTTTGATTATTTTACATTGGTTTTTCATTATAAGAAGTGATTCATACTCACTGCATATATTTTAAAAGCTACAAGAAGGACAGAAGGTGAAACCTGCCTGTCACCCCTACAGGTAGTAAAATAGCCCAAGTTTCTGCAACTCGCTTTTCACCCGACAGTGGCTCCTGGCCCCCTTCCTGCCAGCACACAGAGACCCGGCTCAGTCTTGTTAGCGCTGCCAGGACTCCGTGACTAGGGTACCCAGTTTCCTGAGCCAGCTGCCCACAGGTGGATATTTAGTGGTAGCTGCCAGCTTTTCCCAATTCCCAGAAAGCTGTGGAGAACCATCTCTAAACGTAAATCTCTGAATGTACGTTTAGGAGTCAGTCCAGAGGCTCTGTTCATGGAGTGTCTTAAGAATTCTAAATTCAAAAAATTTCCTAAATTCTACATTTTTCTATTCCTTGCCACACCATCCTCCAAAGGGCTTGCCCGGTGTAGATGCCCGCGAGAGGTGTGAGGTAGGTAGGTACTTCTTATTGGAAAAGAACAAAAGCCGCCATTTTCATGGGGGTGCCGGGCGTGCGGGGCACATAAGCAGTGGGCCTGCGCCTGCTGGCTGTCGGGCCAGCAGGGGACCCATCCTACCCGGATGTCGTAGTGGTCCTTCAGGCCATCCTCCACGTGGTTCAGGAACTCGCAGATGTCCAGCTGGCCCAGGCAGCTCTCCAGCAGCGAGTACATACACTCGAAGGCCGCCTTCCGCACGTCCAGCCCATCGTCCACTGTGTGCTTAAAGGGCCCCATCTCCACCTGCAGGAGGCCAGGATGACAAAGCGTGGCGGCTGTGACCCCAGGGTATAAGGACCCCTCCCCTCTTGTTCAGTACTGCATCCTGTCCCCAAATCATGCCTTAGATTCTCAAGCCTCCGTGCCTTTGCTCAGCCTGCAATGCCCTTTGACAATAATCATAGTAACAATCATTATAATTACAGTTATTGTAATCTACTGGGCAGTTATGATGTACCAGGCACTATGCTGAGTGCTTGACAGATGGCATTTTACTCAATCATCACAACAGTTCCAAGAAGACAGTGTTAATATTCACTCCATTTAATATATGAGGAAACTAAGACTCAGAAAGTTTAACTAACTAGCCCAAGGACACTGGCCCAAGCTAGTAAATGGCTAAACCTGAATTAAAAACCCAGGTCTCTCTGAAGTTTTTAACCACAAGGATCTGCTCTTGATAAACTCCTCCTCACCCCTCAAAGCCCAGTTCAAATGTCCCCTCCTTTGGGAAAACTCTCCTAACCCCTCTGAACAGTCACGTCCTCCTCAGTGATGCCAGGTGGTTCAGACCTTCTCATTATATTGTGTGATGACTCGGCCATTACATCACTTGATCTCTGCCCCTTAAATCCTAACTTCACCAAGTGGGCTCCAAATAAGTGAGATCAACAGCAGGGAAGGTGTCCCTCTCCTTCAGGTGGCCATGAGCTCCCTGGTGGCTCATGTCTAGTCCACCTGAGTCATGGTGCCCAAATGCAGAGCTGGTGCTCCATGAACACCTGCTGAGTGAGGAGTGAGAATGAGACATTTGCTGAAATTTACTGTGCGCCAGCTGTGTGCCAGGAGCAGTTCTGAACACCCGCAGGATTTAATTGATCAAATCTCAACAACCCTATAATATGGACATGATTATTGCCCTCCCTTTGCCTGTGAGGAGAAACTGAGGCTCAGAGATGTCAGGTGGCCCGGCCAGGGTCACACAGCGGGACATGGAGAGGCAGACGTGACCACGTGGCTGGCACCTGCTCTGGCGAGCTTGTCCCTAATCCCTGCCCCACCCTGGCGGTCAGGCCCAAGGACTCCCAGCTCCACGCGCCCCCCAGCTTCACCTCTCGGATGAGGTCCCGGCGGATCTTCGTCTCCTGGTAGAGGAAGGGCAGGATGTCGTCCAGCAGGTCGCGGACCAGCGATGGCTTGTTGTGCACGGCGGAGTTGAAGAAAGCCAGGGTGGCCCGGCGCACGTTCAGGTCTGGGTCCTGCAGGCTCTCCATGAACTCTCCTGGCAGAAAGATCAGAGAGGGTGTGACCACAAACCACCCCACCCCACCTTGGTTATCTGGTTAATAGGAGCCCTGCAGACCTGGCTGGATGGGGACTGACATGTTCTAAGCATCTACTTTACACAACAAACCTCCAAGGTCCAGATAAGAATGTGGACTTGAGTCTTGCCTGGGTTCAAATCCAGCCTCAACCACTTCCTAACCATGGGCCCTCATCTGTAAAATGGGGGCAAGAGCAGGACCTACACTGCAGGCCTGGTTTGAGGATTAAGCATGTGGTAATGTCTATAAAGCACGTCACAGAGCCCCCAGCACAGGGCGAGGACCCCCCAAATGTCAACTCAGTACTATTACAAAGGTCAGGGAGGTGAAGGGACTTACACAAAGTCACACAGCACTTCTTTGAATATACCTTTTTGCATTAGTTAGATTCTTTAATAACTGTTACTGTTTTATATATTCAATAAATAAAATCAAGAATGAGAGGAATCCCTAAAAAAAAAATCTCACTGTATTTCAAATGGTTAGTAGAACCACCCAGGTTAAAGGAGAAAACAGCTCACCTGAGTCACTTTCAAAGCACTGTGGCGAGATGCCCTCGGACCAACGACAAAGGACTACAAACAAACACTGATTTTTCTCACATAAGGGCTGTCAATTCTCAGACTACCTGTGTGCATCCTGGGACTACTGCCTACGCACGGGGCTGTGAGGATGAACTGTGATCAGGAAGATTAGAAGGTCTAGCGTGGTACCCCATCTACAGAGAGAGCTCAGAAACGTACAACAAACCCAAACACCCAGGGGAGGCCTGGGGGGTGCCAGCCACGGGCAGCTCAGGCAAGAGGTGGGCAACCAGGGCTGCGGGCAGCGAGTGCCGGCTGGGTCAGGACGTGGAGGAAACTGCTGCTGAAGATACTGCTCCAGCATCTGGACACGTTCAATCCAGAGTGCTAACCCCTTGGTCACAAAAGACAGTGCCCCAGCAGGTGGGGATCAGCACCCCGTTTCCTAGCTGAGGACAAGATGGCCTGTCCAGGCTCACACAGCCAGAGCAACAGAGACAGGATTTGAACCCGAGGCTAGCAGATGCCAAAATCTCTCCACACTCAATTGGCCTGCTGGGGTGAGGAGGGCCAGACTCCGGTGTGGTCTGGGTGAATGCCTGGAGGCAAGGCTGTTTGGGCCTCTCAGGCAGGGCAGGAGCCGGGTAGCCAGTCTCCCCAGCCCCGGTGCAGCCCTTCCCAGCCTGGTGTCCGAAAAAGCCAGCGCAAGTCAGATCTGTGCTTTTCTGCTTCTAAGAGACTGTGTTCACGGAGTGCTCTCCCCCAGGCACCCATGGGGGTGAAAAGGGACATGCTGGGCTCACCCAGCAACTCAAGGGGAGTGCCGGGATTTGAACCCAGGCCCTGCGGCATGTCCCAGGGTGGGATAGTCTCCCAGGTCTCCAACTCCCCTCAGCTAAGGTGTAAGAGAAGTCAGCTCAAGCCAAAGAATGGGGCGGAGGGACTGAAGGGGGCGAGGGCTGGGGGGATGCTCACCGACGAAGCTCTTCAGGAGGGGGTCGATGGGGTGGGGCTGGTCCGAGACGAGGAGCTTGACCGCTGTGATGACCGTGCTCCGGGTGTGCGGCCGGCCTGCAGGACAAGAGGCCGCGCTCGGCCGCGGGCACGGCCAGTCCCATACACCCACAGGGCGGACGGCACCAGGCCTCTCTGCCTCCACGGGAGACAGAACCACATCCCCTACCCACCCGAAACCGCCCCCACCCATCTTTGATGAAGTCAATGCTCCTGTTCCCCTTGGCAGCCCAGAACCTCCCCTGAATCCTTCCTGCTGCAGCTGAGGGTAAAACTGCCCGCTCTCAGGTAACCACGCCGAGGACGCAAACGGAGAACAAGAACCCCAGACCGTGGCCAGCCAAAAGACAGACCCCTGCCCAGGCCCTGGGCTGCACGCTGTTTTCCAGACACGTTATCTCAATCCTCAGGATTAATCAATCCTATCCATTAACTGGTAATAATAGGGAATATAATATTAATCAAAATAATTAATAAAAGTTATTATTAATCTCCATTTTACAGATGAGGAAAGAGAGACCCAGGAAGGTTAAACTGATATCTAAGGTCACACAGCAGGGCCAAAATTCACTCGCTGCTCCTGGCCTTCTCGGGGCCCCTCAGGCCTGCCTTCCCCAAGCAGGGGCAGCAGTGCTTCACGCAGGCCGACCTCACTTAATGTTGCTCTTCTGCTTTCTGAGTAGGAAAGCTGCAGAAAGGGAGGGCAATACAGTTCCCATTAGGGTGAAGCAATATATCAGCTGCTCGCTCCTCCCCCGGCCACCCTGCGCCCTCGGCACACAGCAGTGAAGGGGTTAAGCCTGTTTCTAACCGCAGATTTAGTTCAAGACTCAGGAGAAGGTCTACAATCTGGTGCTCAAATGAATGAAAGAGTTACTGGCTTCACACGTGTAGTTTTTCCCTCTTTCCATCCTGACTGGCTCCTAAGAAGATTCGGGGTGGCTGATGGAGATAATACCCACAGAACAGGATTAAGTCAATTAAGAAAAATGAGGCCAAGGACAACAACAGGCAGGAAGTGAGATGGAGACCAGAGTGAGGGTGCGCAGGGAGAGGCGTCAGGCAGGCCCGTGAACTTGCTAGGACGCCACTGATTTGGCACTAAGCTTCCCAGCAGCCAGTGACCACTTGGCTGGTTCAACAGTGGCCATGAGGGAGGGAGGCCTAAACAAATCAGAGCCGAGAAAAGGCAGGGCTGCCTCTCATCCCGAGGCTCTCACCTCTCAAGGGTCCTCGTGAAGAGCCCTGTGCAGTCTAACGGGTGATGCCCTCAGTGTGGTCTCCCTGTCCACACAGCGGTGAGGGCCCAAAGAGGCTGCTCACGCACCGGTGGCCCAGGAAGGGCTGGCCCATGATCACTAACACAGCGGCGACAGGTTACTAGCTCAGCACCGACGCACCACACCAAGCACTCTGCCTGCACTGTACCAACTCACACACCCTGGGAACCAGCTGACCAGCTGCCCGCCCAGAGGCCTTCTGTTCTCAAGGGCCTTCATCTGCCCAAGACCTCAGCCCCACCTGCCCGCTTTCTTCCTCCCTGAGCTGCAGCACATTCCATCGGGCTCTGACCTGACAATGCTAAGACCTGCTCCGGCCCCGCTTGCCTGGCCCTCTCCAAACCCTGGGGTCAGGCAGCCAATCCTAGTCCACGATTACATCTGCTCCTGGCTCAAGTTGTCCGGCTGCAGTTTCTGGCCCCTCAGAGAACGGCCTTCACTAACCTTCCCCTGGGCCACAGGCTTCTTCTGTCCACAGCAAGGATGATTAAAGTGGCACTGTGCAAAGTTCATTTCTTGTCGGGACACACCAAGGATTTCGCCCCTGAGGGGACCATGGGAAGAGGCCTTGAAGTCTCAGGAAACACTGTTTTTAACGGCTCCTCTCCATTTACTCTCAGAAACACCGTGACTCCCAGACCCCATGACCTGAACAAGCTCCCCTTGTGTGGGCTCCTAGGATGCTAGGGCAAAGTGCCCACATCCAAGCTGGGCTGCCTCTGCCCATCCCCAAGCCCCTACCTGCAGCAAGTTGCTTCCGGAACCGGGGCAGAAGGAACGGAGGGTTCACAAGGACCAGCTTCCCGATGCACTCGGCCACCACCCCCCGGGTGCCCTCCTCGGCGCCCTCGCAGCGCTGGAACAGCAGGGCCCAGATGTCCTCAGTGTAGGGTTTCAGGCTGTCGGGCTGGGCGGCCCCCAGGGCCTCCCTGAGCGAATGCAGCAGCAGGTACTGCCGCCGGGGCTCGGCCTCCATCTGCCCCAGCAGGAAGGGCAGGAAGTCAGGCAGGTTCCCGGCGCCCACACGGCCCAGCGCATAGGAGGCAGCCGCCCTCACGTCCTCACTGGGTGACCCCAAGGCTTCCAGGAGCACCGCCTTCAGCTCCCGCTGGGAGCCCGGGCCGGCCACCTGGCCCACCTCGGCCAGCGACAGGAACGCCAGGATCTTGACCCCCGTGCTCGAGTTGGGTGACCTGGCATCGCAGACCAGGCGGTTGGCTGTGCCCGCCGCCTCCTGGGGACAGGCGGCTGTGAGGGCCGCCACGCACCGAGCCAGCGAGTGGAACACCTGCTTGTGCAGGCCGGGCCCGCCGTCCGCCGCCTGGTCGTAAACGGGCGCGGTGAGCAGGCCGATGAGCTTGGCGTAGTCCACGCACGGCGGGCGGGGCCCCACCAGCGCCTGCAGGAAGCCTTCGGCGGCGGCCAGCACCCCGGCCGGCAGCAGGGGCGACCGCAGCAACCGCAGCAGCTCTGAGAGCACGGGGCCACTGACCTCGGCCAAAGCAGCCGGCTGGGCATGGGCCATGGTGGCAAGGAAGTCCACAGCCAACTGGGCCACATGCATGTCGCTCTCGCTGACCAGGGCGGGCAGCTCAGCCAGGACGGCCCGCACGGCGGGGGGCGGGAGGCTGAGTCCCTGGCTCCGGGCCAGGGCGTCCAGGGCGGCCAGCGTGGCCAGCCGCAGCGCCCGTTGGTTCTTGCGCAGGAACGAGGCCAGGATGGGCAGTGCCTCTGCCAGGATGGGTCGCAGGTCAATCTGCAGTGGGGACATGGCCACCAGTGTCAGCGCCTTGACAGCAGAAAGTCGGGTGATCTCATTCCGCAGGCGGTCCAGGAGGAGCACGAGCGACGGCTCCAGGTCATCCCCAAGCCGGTCACCCAGGTGGCCCACGAGGTGACCCATGCAGGAGATGGCCCGTTCCTTCACCTCCTGGTCCAGGTCAGTGGCACGAAGCCGTGCTAGGGTGGCTGCAGACATCTCTCCAACATAGGGCTCAGGATCCAATGTCCGAGGCCGGTCCAGTGGCCACAGGGCCCTCACCAGCTCCTGTAGCACCAGCAGGGCCTCGGCCGCGATCTTGTAGAAAGGGTCAGCCACACAGGCCATCACAGGTGGCAGGAGAGTGGGCAGGTGTGGGTGGAAGGCCTCAGCCGGCTCTGTGCCCAGCAGCCCCTGCAGGAAGGCCAGGGCGTCCATCCGGATGGTAGAGGAGCTAGAGCGGTCAGCCAGTGAGAAGACGATGCCTGTGGGGTGGGCGCAGAAGTTAAGGGGCCACAGACCCTCACCCAACTCAGCCCTCCCTGGATGGGGCTGTGGAGCACCTCCAGAGGTCTGAGCTGGACCCAGGCACCCAGGCTCTTATGTAGCAAATTCTGAGAGGTCAGGGCTTGGTCAGGGCTTGGCCAGGGCCACTGCTGAGGACCCAGGACAGGAAACCCACTTGAAATCAGGAAGTACGGCCTGCACCCCAGCCGTGTTCTCATTGCTGGCAGTGGGGAGCCACCATAGGTTTCTGAACAGGGGTACCCTCGGGGATTGGGGGCTGGGTTCTGGAAGACACCCAGGACAGCAGACACCCAGTTCTGGTCCATCCTACCTGCTCCCAGCACCGGCATGTGCTCCGCCAGGCTGCCCGGGAGGACACCTGCCAGCTCCGTGAGGAGGCTGAAGCAGCCCTGGCGGGCCCTGACACTCCGATCTTTTAGCTGCCGCTGCAGGGCCTTGATCACAAGGGGCACCTGTGGGCAGGTGGGGGGCGATCAGTGACCACCCAGGAACCTCCACCTCCCACCCATCCTGGGGGGCTTTGCCCATGGAGGACTCCCATCGTGGATAGGATCGCTCCATCATGACTCTCCCGTCACTCACTCCGCACCCCGCACCTGATTCCACATTCCCCCTCCAAGGTAGGAACTACTTCTGTGTCTGCCTTACAAGTGGGAAACAGGCCCAGAGTTGAAGAGCCTTGCTCAAGGCCACGCAGGCTGTGTGGCTCCTCACTCCTATGCTCGGTGAGGGCGAACGCTGGGGCCCCTTCCCTTCCCTGGCCAGACGCTCTCCCCAGATGAGCTCATCCACTCCCCAGATTTCGGATTCAGGTGAAGCCGAGACTCCCAGATCTACATCCCCAACACCAGACCTCCTGTGCCAGCTGCCCGCTCAGCATCTCGGCTCGGGCACCCAGTGAGGACCTCGATGTAAACGTCCAGAGCAGAACTCCAGACACCTCCCCCACCAACCCCGCCATCTTGGGGGACTGAACCTCGTGTTTCAGCAGAGCCTGGAAGTCACAGAACAACTCCCTGACCCTCGCCCTCTACATCCATGAGCAAATCCCAAAGCTACCTGTCAAGTCTTATGCTCCTCTCCACCCCGGCGCCCAAGGCACCACCCCCATCCCTTTCCCCTGCACAGCTGCAACCGCCTCCTGTGTCTCCAAGCCATTACCACCCACTCCCCACAGGCAGCTAGAATGGGCATCTTCAAATGAGTGGGATCACATAATTCCCCTCCTGTGGTTTCCACCCTCTTAGAATAAAAGTGAACCCCCTTCCTGTGGCCTGGAACCCTACTTGTGTCATTGTCTATCTGCCCCAAGACTGTGGTCCAGGGACGCGGACTTCATCTGCTTTGCTCCTGGTTGTGCCCTGCACTTGGAACACAGGGCCGGGCAGGTAGCAAGCGCTCAACACGCTCCACCACACTTCGCTGGGTGGATGGACACATGGGCAGGTGGTCGGCTACGCGAGTGGGTGGATACATGCGCGGGCGGGTGGACAGATGCGGAGGTGGGTGGATGGGAGGGAAGTTGGACCACAGAAGAGAGGTGAGCAGGTGGGAGGGAGAGTGAAGGCTGTCACACCTGTCCTTGCAACATGTGGAGGTTGCTGTGGGTCTGGGTGGGCTCCTCCGCGGCCAACAGCCATCCCCTCGGGGGCCGCGTCTGCCGCAGCAGCACGATGTAAGCCCCGAAGACGTCGGCCTTGACATTCTCCTCACGTTCCTTGAAGCGGCAGATGAGCGCCGGCGCCAGGGTGCAGTGGAAGTCCGGCAGCAGGTCTGGGCGCGAGCTGATCAGGGCCGCCAGGCACTTGGCCGCCGCGCGGCGCACCTTCCAGCTCATGTCATCGTCGTCGCTGTACTCATCCTCGCTCTCTGCGCCAGGAACAGACACCCGTGGAGCCCTGCACACCTAGCACCTGCCCCTCCCAGGTCCTTAGCCAGGACAGAGCAGTGAGAGGGAGGGGGCGGCAAGGAGCGCGCTGCAGGCCCCTCTTTCCGTGTCACTGTAACTATTGGGAGGTGACCTACCATTTAATCGACACCTGCTGTGTGCTAAGACGGCACAAGTGCTTCAAATCCACAACCTCACTTTAGCCTCACACCTTACAAGCAGATTATTTCCCCCACGGAGATGAGGGAGCCGGCCAGTGCTCACTCCAGTCACTGAAGCAGGGAAACAGCCGGAGGTAAGCCAGGGTCCACCCTCTGCCTCCAGACCCTTTGTAGTTTTGACTACATCAGGGAAAAAACAGACTCCCAAGCCTCCAGTGAGGACTTAGGGAATCCATTTGGCACACAAGACCCATCCCATGGTTTCAGGACAGGCTGTGTGATGTTTCACTTACCGGGATCCCAGGGAGAAGAGGCCGTAGGGCCTCCCTTCCCCCACCCCCACCCCCAACCTCTCCTGATTCCGCCTTCCAAGCAGGGCTACTAATAAGGAAAAGGTACATTTGAGTGGCTCTCTACTCTCGAAGCTCCCCCGAGAGGCCAGAGCTCAAGTCTTGACCACACCTCAGGAACAAAGGGGCCTTGAGCCCCTTTTCTAGATGACAAGTATAAGGCTCAGAGAGGGTGAGAGACCCTCCTGAGGACACACAGCTAGAAATAGCAGAGCTGAGTCAGGCCCACCCACGCACCAAGGGGGACACACATGAGGCTCGGAGGGGGACAGGCCTCCCTAGGGACACTCTCAGGCACGGGCTCAGAGGCCAACATGTTCCTACCTACACTGCTCTGTGGATAACTCAGACTCTCCGGGCACTGTATCTGGACATGCCACGTGGATGGCGCCAGATGCATCTCGTCAGCTTGGCAGATGTCCCCTCTGATGGGCCTTTGTCATCTCCACCCTGTGTCACCCATGGAGAAACATCCAGAGCTCCCTGTTACTAACAGGAAAACGCCTCATCTCCTTGGCTGGCACTTGAGGCCCCAACATGCCTGTCCAAACACATCTCCTACTGCATCTCGCTCCAAGTACCCCGTCAGGACCTAAGTCCCTCGCCTCCATCAACGCCTCCCAGGTCCGGGGGCATCCACCTGAGTGAGACAGGACCACAGGCACAGACAGAAAGAAGCCGTTGAGTCCACTCCCCGTCCAGGTAACTTTCCCCTGTCAGCGCCAACCATTCCACCATTAGAGCTTCACTCTGCTGGGCTAAAGCCTTGGCTCTTGGAAGCCACAGCTAAAAGGTTACAGAGATGGAGGGGTCTGGGAGACATGGCCCCGAGTCCCAGCTATGCCACTTCTGAGCTGTGTTACCTCAGGCATATCTCTTCGCTAAGTCTCGGTTTCCTTGTCTGAAATATGGGGATGATGATAAATGTCTGGTTTTCTAGGGTTACTGTAAGGAACATGAAATAAGAGGACATCAGTAGATGCTGAATAAATAACAGCAATGACTGCTGTCACGAGATCTGTGAACCAGAGTGCAGGGACCACGGAGGCTCCAGGCTTCTGAGGGTGTGGCTGGAGCCTGTGGAAGAGCTGGGGTCAGGATGGGGCACCCAATGTGGCCCGTCTTTGGGGGACTCCCAGGAGGGCTGCACCCATTTCCACCCACAAGCCCAAGGACAAGCTGGCCACCCACCTTGCTCACTGAATTCACTGTCCTCTGTCTCCATCTGCTCCTCGTCCCCGTCACTGTCATAGTTATAGTTGGGGTCGTGTTTTATGTACTGGAGGCAGAGGCTGGTCACGTTGGGCACGTGAGGACCCATCTCCTTGGGGCACCTGTAGGGTAGGATGGGGAGGCTCTGCTGGACCCAGGCAGGACAGGATTGGGGGTGGGGCCCAGGGGTGGGTCCTGAGATCTGAGTGCTTTCAGGTCAGTATCACGCCCTGACCCCATCCCCACCAACCTCCCAAAGAAAGCCTGGGGCCCCCGGCTTCTGGCACCCCCACTGCACCTACTTCCTCAGGAAGGCCTCGAAGGCCTGGAGGCAGGACTCTCGAAGCTCATCGTCATCCAGGTTGCAGAACTCCTCCACCAGGGGCACCAGGCGGGCCAGGTGGGCCCCTGTAAGTGGGTCACTGAGGTGAGGCCAGTCCAGACCCTCTCCTGGGCTTCCCCAGCCCAAGGGACTTAGCCTGTGCCTGAACCTGCAGCCCTGACCACGGCAAACTCAGTCAAGCAGACAAAGGTGCTAGCCATGACTCGGACACCTGTAAGCTGCAGAGCCTCGGGCACACCACATTCCTTTAACTTCAGTCTACTCATCTTCACAGTCCATACATCTACTTCAGAGAGTCTTAACCCTGCCATCCCCAGGGATAACAAAGCCTGCCAGTCAAAGCTTTTGTCCAGATTAGTCGTAAGATGCAGATAAAGAGCTCCAACCCAGGTCCTGGCACAAACCAGGCACTCAAAAAGTAACATCTGTTGTTGAAACTATTACTCGTGTCCTTGCCTTATCTCCTGTGCTAGGTTGTAGCTCTGGACGAGGAAAGAGGGGAGGCAAGCACTGTCCTTATAGACCAGGCAAGGGGGGCCCCTGCCTGGTCCCCCTGGATGCCTCTTGAGCCTGCCTGGCCCCTTCCAGGTACTTCAGCCACTCCTCCTTACCTTGGCCCCGCCCCTCTCCCCAGCACCTCCCCACCTCAGCCACGCCCCCTAGCCAAGGAGGTGGCCTTCCCAGGCCCCGCCTCCTCAGCCCTGGTCACCCCTCTCCCCGCACCTCTCTGCTTCGGCCCCGCCCCCTTGCCGTGGGACCCCGCCCCCTTACCGAGCCGGTGGCCGGCCTGGCGGCCGACGCTGCCCAGACACTGGATCAAGGTGCGGATAGCAGCGGGGTTGGCGGGTGCACGCGGGCCGGGCAGCTGGTCCAGCAGGTGGTCGGCGAGCTCGACGAAGAGGTCGGTGCTGCAGGTGGCCGCCAGGTGGCCGAGCGCACCGACTGCCCGCTTGCGCACCGCCAGGCGCGGGCTGCTCAGCTGCGGCAGCAGACAGTGCAGGAGGCTGGCGTGGAAGGCGCCCAGTGGGGCGCCCAGCCTGGGGAGCCGGAGGGGGCGTCGGGCAAGGCCCTCGCGGCAGGCAGCCTGGGCCAGGCACCTCCCCCCTCCCCATCGTCTCCTGGCCTCCTCCCCGGAATTATGACAACCCAATGGCCCTTGGTAAACGGAAATGCTCCCCTCAACTGAGTGAAGTAATTATTCATTATTATTACACGAAAGGAAGCAGAGAGAGGCAGGGATTTCTCAAGCCTACCCAGCCAGAAGTGCAAGGCCAGGACTTGGACCTGGGTATCCAGGACCCCAGCCTGGGGAGAAGGCCAGATGGTACTGGGGTGTGGGGGACTCCAGTGAGCTGTCCTGATTTCCTGGGATCCTGGGCCTAACTTCAATGCCCATCCTCCCTCACTGAAGCCAGTGATCTAAAGGGTACCTCTGCCTAACTCCTTCAATGGCTCTCCAAGGCCCTTTGGATAAGCTGAGCTCTGGGCTCAAGGCAAGAGGTAACACCAGGGAACGCTTTCTGCTCAGGTAGAACACAGTCCCTGCCCACCTCAGCAGCTTCCATCTCACCTTCAGACCAGGCCTGTGCTTTGTCCGTTCCATACATGTCCCAAAACTTCCCTCACTCCACACAAACACATTGACCTCACCCTCCTGTGTCTCCCTGTCCAGCTCAGACCTCTTTCCTGGGTTTCATTGATTTATTTGTTCACCTACTATGTGACAGCACCGGGGCTGGAAGCTTGGGTGAGCAAGACAGGCTCTGGCCCTCAGGCCCACCCTATGGAGTTTTTGGTGAGGTGTCTCCCAGACACCTCAGATTCAACGTGCCCCACCTGGAATCCATCACCCTGTTCCCCACACACTGCTCCTGGAACGGATCCACACAGCCAATGGCCCTGTGTCCGTGTCCCCAGTAGGAAAGCCAGACCCCTGGGTATCACCCTTGTGTCTTAGCCTCTCACCCACTCCAGGCCCTGTGGAGTCTACCTCCTAAACACAACCTGAATTCACCTGCCTGCAGAGGCCTCCTAACCCATCTCCCGGCCTGGTCAACCCCTCCCATCTGCCACGCGCACTGCCGAAAGATCAGCGTAAAACACACAAATGTGCAGAGGTTCTCAGCCCCTGCTGAGAACCCCTCTGTGGGCTCCTCCCACTTTCAGTATAATCTTTAGTCCCTAACCCCATCCACTCTACCCTCGCCCAGTCCTTGGGCCTCATCTCTCCACACCGACCCCTCCTCATTACACCCCAGCCCCATGACCACCTTACACAACCCTCGGGATCCCGTGTCTTCTCCGGCCTCTAATTTCTGGGCTGGGGGCCGCCTCCCTGTCCAGTGTCCCCCTTGTGCCCGCCCACACCTGGCCAAATCCTGCCCATCCTTGCAGGCTCAGCTGGCTGGACCCCCTCTAGGAAGGTTCCCCACCCTACTGGCTGGGATGGGGCTCCTCCTCTGCGCTCCTACGGGCCCTGCTCTGATCCCTATTGTTCTGCCTCCATTCAGGGTCACATCTGTGAGTTCGTCCTCAGGAGCAGCCAAGACTGAGCCAACTCCATCTTCCCAGCACTAGTCCAGCACCTGGTTTTTTTTCTGGGAGGTGCTCACATCTTGGGAGGTAGAAGAAATGAAGCCTTTAAAAATGTGCAATGCAAAATTTAAAACAAAGGCCCATCCAGCTATATGAATCCAAGAGAAGATAAAAAGGAGGAAGAAGGGGTAAGGGAGAGGACCGACACACGTGGGCTTCAGCAATGGGGAGACCCAAGTTCAGTGTGAAGTTCTGCCACGGACTGACTGCGACTTCAGGCAGGCCACATCGCCTCTCAGAGCCCAAAAAACTGTGACAAACGAGCTGTTCTGGGACACTGCTGGGACTATTAAGGAGCCCTAGTGTGCAGTAAATGCTGGCTCTGTGAACCTGAGTCCCTCCCTGTCCCCCGGCCGCCACCCCATCCTCCTTGCCCTGGGTGGCCTCTTGCACCTGCTCAGCATGTCAGAGAGTATGTCCAGGGCCTCCAGCTGCACGGCCACGTCCTCCTGCTGGGCAATGGCACTGGTGAGCTGGCCTGTGATCTTCCGGCACACATTGGTGGCCAGGCTGGAGCCTGCGCAGAGCACAAGGTGGGCAAGGTGAGGCTCAGGGCTGACCTCCTCCTGTGGTCAGCCTTTGCTCTGGTTGTGTTTCTGACCCCACATCCCTGGAAAACTGATGACCAGGGAAGCTAGGGCTCGAGTGGTCCAAGGCTTGACCCAGAGTCCAACCAAACTAGAGACAGCTTGAGGAGCTGAAGAACCGAGGGCCGACCTGCTGGCTGGTCTGGTGCTCACCTGCACCCAACCCCTCTGCCTTCCGCCTTCCGCCTTCCACTGGGGAGGTGGGAAAAATCAAGCACGTCTTTCCTAGACTCCCTTGCTGCTAGGAGGGGCCAAGTGCCCCCATTCTGCCCAGTGAGACACAGGTCAAAGTCTTCTCGAGGCATCTGGGGAAACATGCTTTTCTTATAAAGGGCAAGAGACATGGCCAGAGACCTCAGCCCTGTCCTAACTGACCTTCTAAATGAATTGCTACAAGAATGGAGTGGCTGATCCCTCCAGAGTTATGTGAGAAAAGCAACCCTCTACTTCTTCAAGCTACCATTAGTTAGACTTTTGTTTCTTATAGCTAAAAGCATCCCTGAAACAGAGCCATGAACGTCAACAGATCTGGGTCTGAATTCTCTGCCACTTACTAGCTGGCCGACCTTGGGTAAGTCCCGTCACCAGTCTGAGCCTCAGCTTCTTGAATCATAAACTAGGACAAATCACAGAGCCCCTAGCCCCTGGGACCTGGGCACCTGTGGCCGCAGTGGGAAGCTCCGACAGGACGGTCTTGAGGCCGATGCCGGCGATGTCCCGGAGCTGCTCCTTGTCTGACCGCATGTTGGCACAGAGGGCGTCCACGATGGTCTCCACCTGGTACTCCTTCACTTTGCCCACAAGAGGACCCAGGCTGAGCAAGAAGGGAGGGAGGGGTCCAAAAACCTAGGCTCAGCCTGAGTTAGGTTGCCCTTATGCACCCCTACCACGCCCGTGGGGCCACATGTGCTGAGGGAAAGGCCCCAGATCAACAGGGGACTCCCTGTTTTGCCAGAAAGAGAGATACCAACATCACTCCTGGCACCTCCCAAACCTGCATCTCCTCCTGGGTTTTGCATCTCAGTATACAGCCAAACTGTCGAACCCAGAAACCTCAGCTGCAAATCAAGGAAGATCCAAGAGCAGGGTTCTCAAAATTGTATGTGTATCAGAATCCCCTCAAGGACCTGTTAAAACACAGATTGCTGGGCACCACCCCAGATTTTCAGACTGGAGGTGGGGGGGTCCAGGTGGAGCCTGAGAATTCACATTTCTAGCAAGTTCCCAGTAGAAGCTGATGCTGGTGGTCCAGGGACCACACTTTGAGAACCTCTGTCTTGGAGCCTTGCTCCTCCAGGTATGGTCACAGATCAGCATTGTCAGCACTACCTGGCACTTGTCAGAAATGCAGAAGCTCAGGTCCTCAACTAGCGCTATTGAACCAGAACCTACATTCCAACAAAATCCCTAGGTGATTCAAATGCATGTTAAAATTTAAAAACCACACCAGACATACTGGTTCTCAGCCTTAACTGTGCATTGCCACCACCTGGGGCCTTTTAAGAACTTGTTACCTGGGTGCCAGCCCCAGAGAGTCAGAGGTAATTGGTTTCAGGTGCGGCCTGGCCGCTGGGAGTGTTTTTTAATTCCCCAGGTCATTCTAACGTGCAGTCACAGCTGAGATCCTGACCTAAAAGAGTGGTTCTCAAGATGATGGTGTGCATTAGAATGCAGACTGCTGGGTGCTACATCCTCATCTGCCTGCCCCAGCTCCTCCTGAATGAGAAACCCTGGGTGGGGCGCACATAATTTAAACAAGAGTCCCAGGTGGCTGCAGCACACAGCAGTTTGCAAACTCTTGACTTCTTTCTTCATCTAAGTGATGACAGGTCTTCCCAGTCTACCTACAGCACTAGTTCCCCGTAGGATGATACTGCCCCCAGGGGCGTTCTGGAAATGTATTGGGGGAGCCTTTCATGGTCATCCTAACTAATGAGATGGCACTTCTGGCTTTTACTGAGGGGAGAGGAGGAAGCCGGGGCTGAGAGAAAGACGATATTGCAAAATAAACCATGTTCCATGTCCTGCTGGAGTTTCTAACATCCCACTGGGCATTCATATAGGTAAAAAGCCTTTCTATAATCACCTGAGTCCAAAACCTACTTTCATTTTACATATAAACACAAAATCTCTTTTTGCACTGTGCTAATATACTCTAAAGTTTCCGAAAATGTAGTTAGCAGGTAAATTGATGGAAGACTGTACTTTCTTTTTCTGGGAAACTTGACCAAGAGATGGTCACCATTTCAGAAAATCTCATAAAAGCAGTGCCATTTGTGGTATCAACATCCACGCCTGTCCCCACCTGCTCACTGCCGTGGTGCGCACAGGGGGCCCACGCTCAGGTGCACGCTTTCACATCGTCATCATCACGTCTCCCGTCCACGTGCCCGAGCATTTACACGCTGAAACATGAACTGTCTCACCTTCAACTACGCTCTCTGTGCTTCAGTTTAGGGCATTATATATACTGTTTTGTAATCACGTGTGGAGGCAGATTCTATTACGTATCAATTTCAAAACAGTATTTCAGACCATGTGTTATAAAAACAGGGTTGTTAGGTCTGTTACTAGGAAACCAGTCCACCTGATTCCACTGTCAGAGGGATGCTCCCAGACCACAAACCTGTGCACATCTTGTTCCTGCATGAAACTCTTTACTGAATTCCTCAGCTTTGGGATCAAGTTGAAATTCGCAAGCAGCCCAGAATGCCTGAATCCAGCTCAGAGTACTGTTTGAGAAGCAGTGCCTCAGTTCTCTGTTGACCTCTGCCATTCCTAGGTCCCCTGCCCACCCCACCACACACACACACGTGCCCTGCGCATACCCCATCTTGCTTTTTCAGCTCTGGAGGTGACTGGCAAAGGTTTCAGGACTACAACCTCATGATGCCTAGGGCAAAGGCTTTTGGGGGCCTCCTATGCCCTTTCAGCCCTCACTACTGTGCATGTCAAGCTGACCTTCCAGCTGCCAGTACCTGCATCTGTGCCCTACAGCTTTCTCTCGCTAGAGGTGCCGGGGGATGCATGCCCTCCGCCTACCCCAGGTGCAGCCCTCAATCAAGGAGTGACCGCACTAGCAGATGGAGACACTCTGAGGGGCATGTCCTACACTTTGTCCCACGGGTCCCCAGCAGGGTTAAGCCCCACTTGCCCATAGCAGTAACCTGTCTGATAACACAGGCTTCATTGCTTTTCTTCCTTCCCTGCCTCACTTCCCTATCCTGCTACCAGAGTCTTCTGGGATCACTGCCCTAATAAACTTACACTTGAACCCTTGCCACCAGGTGTACTTCTGGGGGAAGCCAGAGCAAGGCACTGCCCAGCTCCACAGGTGCTCCAAGAGCTGCTCAGTAATTCTTCTCTCCGAGGCTGTACCCCAAAGGGGCAGGGACCCCTGGGTACTCCCATGCTGGGCAGGCTCCCTCCCATTCCCGCCAAGGTCAACACTTACCACTTGACTGCCAGGTTCTGCACCTCCCCGTTCTTGTCCTCCAGGAGCCTAAGCAGCATTCTTACCACCTTGCGCTCGCTGTCCTCATCCAGCTGGATGGAGTCCTTCTGCAGCTCTGACATCAGGTCACTGGTGGCCATGAACCTGGGCAGGGAGGGCAGAGGAATGCTGAGCAGTTTCTGGGCCCCAGTGATTTGGCCAGTACCTCAGAGATCCCCCAGGAGCTTACCTTGATACAAAGAGTCAAGGACCATCTAGGGCAAGTAGATGATCCGGGCTGTGGGCACGGGCGGGCAACCACAAGGAGACCCGTGTGTGGGACACCGACTGCCCCAATGTGGCAGACTCAGAGTGGCAGAGCATCCCAGCTAAAGGCCTAGGGCTTCAAAGCAGGTGGCTCCTGCTTCTGCCGTTTAAGCAAATATGAACTCGGGGAAGTGACTTCACCTCTCTGAGTCTCAGTTTACCTGTCTGAAAAGTGGGGCTGTATGGAAGATAATGAGATAACACCTGTGCTGTGCGTAGCACACAGTGAGCGCTCGCCCACGCCCATCTCAAAGAATCACCCAGCCCTGCCCTCAGACCAGTGGTCCTCAAACTGCAGCCAGCATCAGAATCACCTGCCGGGCTTGTAAGTACTGCCGGGTCCCAGGGTTTCTGAATAAGAAAGTCTGAGCTGCAGCCCCCAATTTTTCATTTCTAACAAGTTCCTGGATGCGGCTGAGGGGCGGGGACCACACTCGGAGAACGAATGCCCCAGGCCAGGCTGATGGGCAATGGGCATATCTCAGGTACGGACAGCAACAGCTGCCTAGTCCCCAGCCACAGCTCCCTGAGCCGGGGTGGGCATCGGAGTCAAGGACCACCCCCCCACCGGCAGGCAGATCCGTGTGGCCTGGCGCCCTGGCCCAGGCATTTGAAACTGCAGTGGAGTCAGAGCTGGAAGGCCACGGAGCACCATTCCTGCCAAGATCAGGAGGGGAGTGCAGCTTTAAACTGGCAGCCCTTGGCTGTGTCCACCTGGCAAATCTTTTTTCGAAATTTTGAATTATTTATTGACCTTTAAAAATTGGAAGAATTGACATGAAAGTATTGATTTCCAGAATCTCTTGAGAACAGAATATTTGAACCCAACTGGGCCTGCAGTCATGACGACAACTGGCTGAGTGAGTCGGGCGAGGCTGCCCTCTGTAGGTGGACGCACACTGAGGTCTCCAGGTTCTCCCCAGGCCCAACGCACCATTTATTGGCTCCTGCCAGCCCTTGAGCGCAGCCAGGAGAGACGCCGTGAAGTCTAGATAGAGTGTGGTGGGCCCACAGAAAGCGTCCAAATCTGCTGACCCACCAGGCCACTCGGCCTCCTCACACCAGCCTTGCCTTCTAGCTTGAGCGAGGCAACCAAGAACCACCGCCACCCCTCCAAGCCTCCTATGGCAAAATCGGCCACAGTTGGGATTCCAGCCTCATCTCTGCAGGCTCAGACCTGCCGCTGGATGTCACAGCAGCCCCCAGGGCCCCTTAAGCAGGAAGGCACTTGTCGATGTTATAACTGTTTATTTTTAACAGCTGGGATAAGCCTCAAGCCGCCAAGAGGAGGAAGGAGGCTGGGCTGGAGGCAAGGAGGGGTTGGCAGGGCTGAGCATGCCCACCTCTGGGCCTGGCCACTGCAGGAGAAGCAGCCAAGGTAAGATGAAGGAGGAGGTTTGGATCAGAGCCAGGCCAAGGCCTGGGGTGGGCACACACACTCCTAAGTCTGTCCAACTGAGGGGATGTTCAGGGGAGGCAGGCGGGGTCTCTAACCTGCATTTCTGCTGCAGTCCATGGAGACCCAGCTCAGCCTGGCAACCCAGGGGATGTGCTCCAGATGGGCCTCCTGCTCCCATATTTCTTCTCCACATGTTGAACTCCTATCCATCCATCAAAGGCCCAGCTGAAATGTCCCTGTCTCAGGGATGACTCCTCTGACCACCCTGCCCTGTCCCCCACCCACACTCTGTAAGCACACTTGGTTCCCCTGGATAGGACCCTCTCAGGGTACTCAGCACCCCTCCATGATTTCTCACACTGCGCTGCAAGCTTGGTCACCAGTGTCTCCCCCATTAAACTGTGAACTCATAGGAGCCTGTCAGTTCATCTCTGGGACTCCAGGCCCAGCAAGGAACAGGTCCAAAGAGGACCGTGGCAGGGGAAGAGTGTGAGAGCAAGAGGGGAAAGTTGGTTAGAGCCAGCCCCTAACAGAGCTCAGAACCGAACAGCTGAGTGGAAATTCAAACTCAGAAACCAATCCTGGGGGGAGGGTATAGTTCAGTGGCAGAGTGCGTGACTAGCAATGCATGAAGTCCTGGGTTCAATCCCCAGTACCTCCATTAAAATAAATAAGTAAACCTAATTACCTCACCCCGCAAAAGAAAAAAAGAAAAAAGAAACCAGTCCTTCTGAAGTACACCTCAGCATTCCACACACCCAAGTTCCTGCCAATACTCAACTCTCAGAGATAAAGACGTGCCTATGTGTGTGGTGGTGGTGGTAGCAGGTAGACAGGAAAGGGTATGATTTGGTAAATAAGAGCTTGGGCACCAAACTTTGGCTCTAAATAAATATACTGGTCTTGCCACTTATCACCTGGGTGACCTTGAGCAAGTGACCCCTCTCCCAGCCTCAATTTTTCCATTTATAAAATGGGAATTTTCTTTGTCCCCCCACTTCATAACATCCTTGGGAGGCTTTAATAGGACAACGAGCTCTTAGGATGAGGTAGATGAGGAAACTGGGCTCAGAGAGGTTGCAAGAACCATCCAGGGTCACACAGCGAGTTAGAAAGCGAATCAGCCCACCAGTCAGGGCTCCTGGCTCCTCAAACAAAACTTCTATGTTTTCAAGAAATGATGTAGGAATTTCTGCAAGACCCCCATTTACTCATTTCACTGTTGAAGTCTGAGTGGAAACAGAGCAGCCCCCTGTCCACAGAGTGGGGGTCCAGGAACAACAGCGATCAAAGGCTTCCTCCCCAACCAGGGACCCCCACCTGTAGTCACCAGCCACCTCCAAGAGCCAGAGGACACGGTCTCAGTTTCACTCCAGAGAAACCCTAGAGGCGACTCAGCTGAAACACTCGGCCACACGGGTGCCTGGACAGCTGGTCAGCAGGACCCAGCCCCCCTGGTATTTGGACTTTAAAAATAGACACCATCCTCATATGCTTGGGGTGGTTTTAAGTGTTCTCAGGGCCGCTGGCAGAGCAGGCTGAAAGGGCTTCTCAGGCTCTAGTCAGCAGGACCAGTTCCCTCTCCTGGAGCCTGGACCTGAGGCCCCGGAGACAGTGGTGCCAGTCCCCTCAGCCACCGGCCGGCTGTGTGACTTTGGGCGAGTCGCTTCACCTCTCCAAGCCTCTGGAGAACAGGAAGAACAATCGCTCGCACCCAGGTGAACAAGAGGACTGAGTGAGATTACACCGGACAGCATGGCAGGGAGCCTGGGACACAGAAAACATTCACTGAGCACCTACTGTATACCCAAAACAGGCTCTGGGACACAAAAGGAGCGTGCACAGTCCAGTGGTCCAGGAGCTCTGGGTCGTCCAGGGGTAAGAAGCGATGCAGCAGAAGCACAGGGCCGGAGGGATGCCTAACCTCGCCCGGGTATAGGGAGGCATCCTGAAGAGGTGACAACTGAGTAGGAGCTAGGGAGGTGAAGGGGGGACACAAAGGGGCAGACAAAGAACTTCCAGGTAAACTTCCCCGGAGCTGGGAGAGGGATGGCAGATTTCTGATGTGCACAGAATCACAACAGTGTCCATCTGTTAAGCGCTTACCTAGCGTCAGCTACTAACCTAAGTATCCCACATGTATTAACCCATTTCGTCTTCACACCAACCATCGAGGTGGGTTCTGTTGTTAAATCCTTTTTACAGAAACAGAAGCTGAGGTTCAGAGGGGTTAAGCAGCTTGTCCAGTCACACAGCCAATAAGTGATTGAAGCCAGGATCTGAACCCAGGACTGTGACTCAGAGGTTCTACTATCAGGGGCTCTTGGGGGGTGTTGAGGAATGAGCTGAGAAGGCAGGGGTCAGGCCAGGAGAGCAGGGCCTGGGTCTTCTCACCTGTCAGGGGGCTGAAAAGGGACAGCCTGGCTAAGATCTCAGCCTCTATGTTAGAGTGACCTGAACATCGATATGGACCCCGATGCTCCACTTCCTAGCTTTGTGATTACACCTGGGTTCTTCCGGTCTCTGAGCCTCACTCTCCCTATCTGTAAAATGGGGATAATGTGATAGCATGCTCAATGAGTGGGCGTGGCTATGTCGGTCTCTTAGGGCTCCTCTCAGTTCAGAGGGTCTGGACGTGGCTGTGTGACCACCGACCAATCCTTTCCCTCCCTGGGCCTCGGTTTCCCCTGAGGAGGGGGTTGGACCAGAAAGGGAGTGGCCCACAAAACCTAGAAGCCCTCACCGAACCATCACCTACCTGTGCCAGAAAAGCCACTCAGCCCAGCCCCCTCCCTCAGGGGGAGTCCGAGCCAACGCAACCCTGGAGGGGAGGGTCTGGGAGAGGGTCCCCAGAAGAAGTGCGGGGAGGAGGCCCAGGGTGATTTTGAGAAGAGGGCGGAACCGAGGGCACAAGTGTAAAAGTCAGCCCTGGAAGGGAGTGGGTTTCGATGCGGAGAAGCAGCGGCAGGCGCTGGGATCCCCAAGGAGAGGCCGAGGGCTTCAGTGTGGGCTGAAGAGGAGGGCCTGGGACCATGAAATGCGGCGAGCGATGCGGGCTGGGCAGAATTAAGAGAGGCCGCGGAAGGGTGCAGAGGGGCGAGCTGCGGCTCTGATGCGGGACAAGAGGCGGGGGCTGAAGTTTGTACGGTGGGAGACGCAGCTGGGTTGGAGCCACGCGGAGGGCAGGGCAGCAATCTGCGGAGAAGGGGGCCGGGGGCTCCGCGGGGGCGCTGAGGCGGGGAGGGGGCGTCGAGGGCGAGGGGTGGAGCTCGGGGCGGCCGGTGGAGGCAGGGGCTGCACCGACGCAGGGGAGGGCCGGCGCTCCGGGAGGAAGGCTGGGGCTCTCAGCGCGCGGCGGACAGGCGGGGGGGCCGGGCAGCGGGGCGCACCTGAAGTCCTTGTCGCTGGACGTCATCTTCTCCAGGAGGCTGGAGATGTGGAAGGCGGCGGTGCACATGGTGGCTGCGCGCCGCGGGGCCGCCGGCGGGAGCGAATATGGCGGCGCGGGCGCCCCCTCCCCCGCCCCGCGGCGCGGGCTGCGCTCGGCGGACAGAAATAGCAGCCCCCGCCCCGCCCCCGCCGCGCCGCGCTCGCGCCTCGCGCCTCGCGCCTCGCGCCGCCGCTGCGGGAGGCGGAAGGGGCCCGCGCCTGCCCCTGCCCCGCGGCCGGCCCTCCGCCGGCCTGGGCGCTCCCACAGACGGACCGCTCACCACCTTTCACCGGCCGACGCAGACTTCAGATTCCCGCGGCCCTGCCTCTGCCTCCGGGCCCCTCGACCCTGCGCGCGGGACCAGGCATGGTAGAGGAGAGTCTCAAGTTCGAACCCCAGCTCTGTCAGCTGTGAAGCCTTGGCCAAGTTACTCGACCCCTCTGAGCCTCAGCTTTGTCATCTGTAAATTCAAGAAACAGGAGCTACTATTGTAGGTCAAACCGACCAAAGCACTTTGACCCCCATCGCGCTCCCCGTACTGGCCTACCCCGACGCCAAACAGGATGCTGAATGCATACCCTGTCGCACCAGGCCTCCTGCCTGCCACCTGCAACCCGCAGGTCACCACCGTCAGTTTCTTCATTTTATCTTCATGCAGCTCAGGCCCAGAGAGGCAAAGGGACTCGCTGCGGGTCACACAGCCAGTGAATCTGGGAAGGAATTAGGACGGACCCCACAATCCTTACATGAAGCTGCGTGCTGTCTCTCCGCAGGTAGGTACAAGCTCAGGGTGGGAGGATCTGTAGGAGGACAGGGAGACCCGCAGAACTTCTCTAAACAGCAGGAGGCTGCTGGCTCTTGGGAAAGGGAGTAGCGTTTGCAAAACAACCCTGGGTGCAAATCCCTGCGAGGCTGTTTCCTGGCTCTGTGATCTAAGGATAATTACACAACCTCTCTGAGCTATGTTCCTCTCACTCATAAGATGGGGATAAAGAAATCTTTATAACACACTTCTTGAGTACCTGTTATTATGGGTACCTGTATTCTAAAGCAGCACTGTCCAACAGAATTTTCTGCAGTGTTGCACTATCCATTATGGTAACCACTGGTCGCGTGTGGCTCTTGAGCACTTGAAATGTGACTACTGCGACTGAGGAACTGAATCCTTAATTCTGTTTACTTTTAATTAACCTTAAATGGCCACCTATGGGTAGTGGCTACCATAGTGGACAGTGCAGTTCTGGACAGTAGAGCCCCTGCCCCTTGGGGACCATACATTCTAGTGGAGGACTTGAGCATTAAGGAAGTAAGTGATTAGATAAGGAAAATCAGAGCTCTACAGAGTGGATCAAGGTAGACACAGGCGTGGCTTTTGTAAATATTGTCAAGCAATTTTCCAGTGTAGTTTCACCAATTTAAAGCTCCAACCAGCATGGTATAAGAACTCTGTTCCACATCCTCAGTAACACTTAATATTGTCCATCCTCGTACACTCCCATCACTTCTTTTTTTTTTTTGATTGCACTGACTTTACTTTGTTTACCTTTTTTTTTTTAATGGAGATACTGGATCCAATCTTATTCTGCTTATTCATTCAGATAAGCAATTCAGATAAGCATTTTCACTCTCGGGCATGTATCCAGGATATATGAATGCATATGTGTCCAACAAAAGAATGTTTAGAGCAGCTTTATTCAGAATAGACAAAATTTACAAACGACGCAAGTGTTCATCAACAGGTGGGTGGGTAAACAAACTATGGTATATTCATAAAATGCAATACTGCATAGCAATGCAAAGTAGTGAGCTAATGCTACACAAATAACGTGAATGAACCTCGGAGAAATGAGATTGCGTAAAAGCAGCCAGACTCAGGAATGCATACTGTGTATGAAGTTCAAAACTAGGCAAAACTAGTCTGAAGATGATAGAAGTCAGAAGAGTAATTACCATTGAGGGGTACTGATTGGGCAGGTCCCTTCTTCAAGGTAGCCTTCCTGGGATATTGTAAATATTCTCAGTCTTGATCTGGGGGATAATTATGTGTATATACATATATAAAAATTTACTGAGCTTTTCTTTGCTATATGCAAGTGTGCCTCAATAAAAAGTAAAAAGAAGGGAAATGAAGTAAATACAGAGTTTAACACTTTTTTTTTTCTCTTTTAACAGTATTTTTGGAATAATTTAAAAGTCAGTGAATATATTTTTACAAGTCAAAAAAAAGTGAATAATGACACAGCCACTTTGGAAAACAGTTTGGCAGTTTCTTCTAAAGCATGTTTATCACATGACCCAGCAATTACACTCATGGGTATTTATCCAAGAAAAATGAAAATGTATATTCACACTAATACTTGTCCGTAAATGTTCATAGCAGCTTTATTTGTAATTACCAAAAATAAGAACCAACTCAAATGTCCATCAACTGGTGAATGGAGAAACCAACTGTGGCACACCCACAGAGGAATTATACTTAGCAATAGAAAAGAATGAATCCCTAACACACACAGCAAGTGGGTAAATCTGAAGAACATTATGCTAAGTGAAAGGAGCCAGGTACAAAAGTTTACATAGTATTTTATTCCATTTCTGTGAGATGTCCAGAAAAGGCAAAACTATCAAGAGAGAAATCAGATCAGTGGTTGCCAGGGGAGACTGAGTGCAAAGGGGTCGGAGGGAACTGTTTGGCAGGATGGAAATATTTCGTATCTTTATTATGGTGGTGATTACACGACTATATACATTTGTCAAAATTCACCAAGCTGTACTGTTAAGAAAGGTGGACTTACTATATGTAAATTACTCCTCAATAAAGGATAGGAGTCAGTAAAGTGGGTACAGACACAAATAAAAAGATAACTGTTACACCCAATAGGCTGGCCACTATCAAAAAAGCATAAAATAACACATATCGGAAAGATGTAGAGAAATTGGAACCCTTGGGCATTGTTGGTGGGAATGTAAAATGATAGAGCCAATGTGGAGAATAGTAAGGAAGTACCTCAAAAAATTAAAAATAGAACTACCACGTGATCCAGCAAGTCCACTTCTAAGTATATACCCAAAGGAATTGAAGCAGTTATTTGTACAGCACTGTTCATAGCAACATTATTCACAATAACTAAAACGTGGAAGCAACCCAAGTGTCCACCAACAGACAAATGAATAAGCAAAGTATGGTCTGTACATACAATGGAATATTATGCAGCATTAAAAAGGAAGGAAGTTTTGACACATGCTACCATATGGATGAAACCTGAGGGCTTCATGCTAAGTGAAAGAAGCCAGTCACAAGAAGACAAATACTGCATGATTCCACTTATACAAGGTATTTAGAATAGACACAGTTATAGGGACAGAAGGTAGAATGATGGTTGCATGGGCTGGGGGGAGTGGGGAACAAAGAGTTACTGTTTAATGGACACAGAATTTCAGGTTTGTAAGATGAAGAGTTATGGAGGTGATAGATGGATTTAATGCCACTGAACTGTACACTTGAAAATAGTTAAGGTGGTCAATTTTATGTTAGATTTTACCACGATAAAACAAAGCATTTTCTGTAATTCCATTTAATCTCCTCTTTTCTCTTATCACCATGCTATAATCACTCAATGCATTGTTAGTGTTACTGCTTCAACCAATGATTATCTTTTGATCAATGAAGAATAAGAAAAATAAGAGATTTACTTTTACTTACTCCTTCTTTTCCTTATGTAGATCTCAGATTCTGATCTATATAATCTTCCTTTTCCCTGAGGAACTTCTTTAAATATTTCTTACAGGGCAGATCTAGCAGTGAATTCTATCAGGTGTTGTTTGTATGAGAAAAATCTCTTTCTCCTTCACTTTTGAAGGATAATTTCTCTGGATATAGAATTCTAGGTTGGCGTTTCTTTTCTTTCAACACATCAGATATTTCACTCCTCTCTTTTTGCTAACGTGGTTTCTGACAGAAGTCCCCTGCAACTTTCATCACTGCTTCTCTATAGGTAATGTAGGTAATGTTTTCTTTTTTCTCTGGATTCTTTCAAGATTTTCTTTGTCTTTGATTTTCTGCAGTTTGAATGTGATATGCATATGTGTAGATTTTTGGCATTTATCCTAATCAGTATTCTCTGAGCTTCTTGGCTCTGTAGTTTGGGGTTTGTCATTAATTTGAAAAATTCTTGACCATCATTCCTTCAAATAGTTCTTGTATTAACTATATTTCCTTATTTTCTGTGTTCTTGATGCTTGGCATCTGGGGCCTCTCTGACTGGGGTGAGACTGCCCTTCCTAGGGTTAGCTGATTCCTAGAGCTAGCAAACATTTCACCCAGGAGTGCATCTTTTATATGCAAACCAATCAGTTCAGAGCCCAGACCCGCCAACTACCTCCTCTATTGGGCTCTCACCTCAAGGCCACTCTTCTCCTGCCCTCATCACCCAGGGCCAGGTACAGAACAATTCAGGACAGTTCCTGTGTCCCCTGCAGTCATTCAAACTAGTGAATCCTAAACCTGCTTAACTTGCTTCACCAGTTTTTTCCCTTGAAAACCATAGTAAAGTCTCCTGCCCATGTCTTCCTCCTGCTCCCTCTGCTTCCTGACGGACCCTGGTTCTTCTCCACGTGGCCCTCTGTGGTGCATGGCCTCTTTCTCTTGGGAACTGTGAGTAATGAACTTTTTTTTTTTTTTTTAATGGCAGTCATCTCCTGACCTCTTAGCCTCATCAGACCTGAATAATAATAAAACCTACATTTCAAAACAGTTCTTATGTTCCATTCTTTCTCCTGACATTTTAATCACACATGTGTCACACATAAAAATTGTTCCACATTTCTTGGATAATCTGCCCTGTATTTTTCCTCTTTGCATTTAAATCAGGGTAGTTTCTGTTGACCTATCCTCCAGCTCACTGATTCTTTCCTCAGCCGTGTCCAGTCTACTAATGAGTCCATCAATGGCTTCTTCATTTCTCTTACAATGTTTTTGATTTCTGGCATTTGTTTTTGGTTCATTCTTAGCGTTTCCATCTCTGCGCTTACATTACTCCTCTGTTCTTGTATGTTGTCTATTTTTTCCATTAGTGCCCTTAACATATTAATCATAGTTATTTTATTTTATTTATTTTTTAATATATTTTTATTGAAGTATAGTCAGTTTACAATGTTGTGTCAATTTCTGGTGTACAACACAATGCTTCAGTCATATAGGAACACACATATATATTCATTTTCATATTCTTTTTCATCATAGTTTATTACAAGACATTGAATATAGTTCCCTGTGCTATACAGTAGAAACTTGTTGTTTATAATCATAGTTATTTTAAATACCCTGTCTGATCATTCCAACATCTGTGCCATATCTGAATCCAGTCCTGACGCTTGCTTTGTCTCAGAACTGTGTTTTTTCCCTTATCCTTTGCACGTGTTGTGATTTTTTTGTTGAAAGCTGAGCGTGTTGTTTTGGCTAATCAGAACTGAGCCTCTTGTGTGAGGATTTCTGTTGATCTGGCTGGGAGTTGGGCAGTGCTTAATGTTTCCTGTAGCTGTATGTGCCAGGGACCTCCTATTCTCCTGGAGTCCTTGTTTTTGTCTCCCCTGTTGACTTTTGGCTTCCCTATATTCTCCTCCTCACAGAGAATCTGTATCTTGCAACGCTTTCAACTGTAATCTACTATTATTACCCTGGACCCCTGTTGTTGTGTGGTAAGGTGTGAAAGAGGAGAAGCATTGTATAACCTTATGGTTAAATCTCAGTATTTGAGTGGGTCTGTATCCCTGGGCTGTGACACATGTATATTTCTTAGCTTTTTCCCCTACTTTAGGTGAGGCAGGAAGGCTGGAGGGAGCTGGAGGGGGAGAAATGCCCTTCCTCCAAGTGGAATAGAATTTGTAAAGACTTTTTCCCTAAAAGACAGGTTTTTGTTATGGAGAAAACTCTGGGTGTATTTTGCAGTGGTTACTCTTTGTGTCCCCTCCCACTAACTATGAGAACTTAGTGAGGTTCCTGGAGGTAAACCCCACACCTGCAAGGGGCAGGTGATTTCTCCATTTGACCTATGAAGAAGCTGAGACTCAAAGAGTTTAAGTGATTTGGCCGAGGCCACACAGCTAGAGCCAGGACTCAAACTGGGGTCTCCCAGCTCCCAGCTCAGGGCTGTTTATAAGGCTAAGCCACTTCTTTGTAGGATGGAGAAAGATGTCAGTGGCTTGGAGCAAACAAGGCTGAACTGTTGTTCTTCACATCATTTGGGAGTAACCGAGGCAGGCAGGTTGCTGGGAGAGGGCGGCAGACCCCTAGCCTGTCGGGGGAGCCACAGATCAAAGTGATGAGTATTCCTGTCAGCACTTATCAAAGAGCCAGGCTGTTTGCAAGGCTCACTGGGGTGGAGAGGCATGCAGATCAGAGATGCGGTTAAGGATGACTACTTTGTGAGAAGACAGAGCTGAATCTGAGTCACCGTCTGGCTGTGTGACTTTGGGCAAGTGACTGTCCCTATGAGCCTTAGTTTTCACATCTGTAAAATGGAAACAGTAGCTCCCACCTCATGAGGTAAAACTCTTGGCAGAATACCTGGCACGTGGCAAACCTACAGGGGGCAATCAATGTTAGTTGTTTTTATTATCATTACACCTTGCAGGGGAGACATGATGTACAAGGGTCAGGGGAAGGGCTGTGGGGACACAGAGGAGAGGGGTGGGCATGTGAGCCAGGCCGTGAGGAGCAGGTGTGTCCTCCTAGCAGAGAACCAGGCCGGCGTTCCAGACACACATGCTTGCATCCTCGCATCCTCCAGCTGCATCATCGGGTGCCCTGGGCCCGCCTGTCCCCACACCTACAGGACAGGTGTGTCCTATGACATCTGCCCCGGCTTGTGCTCAGTCCAGACGCCACTCACAGGGGAGTCACTTCCCAGAGCTCTTAGGAGAATTCCCAAGAACTCAACACTCACCAGTAAAAATACTGACAATTCAATTGGAAAATGAAAAACATGAGCAGACATTTCACCAGGGAGGGTGTATACTGACGGCAAATAAACACAAGAAAAGATGTCCAACGTCATTAGCCACTAGGGAAATGCATAATGAGACCTGTCAGGATGATTAAAATAAAAAACAGTGACAACACCAAATGCTGGTGAGGATATGGAGAAACTGGATTCTTCAGACGTTGCTGGTGGGAATGTAAAATGGCGCGGCCGCTCTGGGAAAGAGAGTGGCAAGTTTCTTAAGATACTAAACGTGCAGCAGCCCCGTACAACTTGGGACTTGTACTCACGGGCATTTATTCCCAGAGGAATAAAAATTTAATTCAAAAGCCTGCATATCAATGTTTATAGCAGCTTTGCTCATAATAATCAAGAACTGGAAACAAAAAGAAGCCCTCTGCTGGGTGAACCGTTAACCAACCGTGGCGTGCCGGCATCACTGAGTAGTGCTCAATAACAAAGCGGGAGCGGGGTGTGGCTCAGTGGTAAGCGCGCATGCGTAGTGTTCACAAGGTCCTGGGTTCAATCCCCAGTACTTCCATATTAAAAAAAAAATATATGAAAACCACAAAAGACAACTTGCACAGCATTGTAAACTAACTATACTTCAATTTAAAAAAAATTTTTTTTAAAGAAAGGAAAGGAACAGGCTACTGATACACACAGCCTGGATGAATCTACAGAGAATTGTGCTGAGTGAAAAAAGCTAATCCCCAAAGGTTACAGCCTGTATGGTTCCCTTTATATCACATTCTTGAAATGACAAAATTATAGAACTAGAGATTAGCTGTTGCCAGGGGTCAGGGAGGGGAGGAGTGAGAAGGAGAGTGGGCATGGCTCTAACAAGGCAACAGGAGGGGTCCATGTGGTGGTGGAAACCGTCTGTATTATATTTAAGTCTTCAGGCTATTCTGAGTTAGTTTTTGTGTATGGTGTGAGGGAGTGTTCTAACTTCATTGATTTATATGCTGCTGTCCATGATCTGGTAGAATGTCTTGAATTTTATTTGCCAAAGGGTTCTTTCTGCTTTAAAAAGAATAGGAAGTTTGAAAGCCACTTAAATGGAGTCTGAATCCCTCATTTTACATTTGTCAGAATGAGATAGGGTTGACTTTTTCTCCACTCCCTCTTTATTTTTATTTTTTTAATTTAACTTTAGTCCTTGTTCTTTAGAGGAGACATCGGGACACTGGCATCTTGAGAGTCAGAGGGCTCTCAGGATTGCTGAGTCAAACGTCTGCCTTCAGCCATACAGGTTTTCATTACTCCCATTTTACAGTTGAAACAACTGAGGCCTGGAGGCTCAGAGTGAGTCAGGCTTAATTTAGATTTGGGAATATTTTAAACTCTGTCTCAAATTGCATCAGATCCACCCACTGTTTCTCAAAGAACATGGAGTTGCAAAGATTCCAGTCTAAGCCAGAGGCTACCTCTTCAAACATGGATTTAAATGATACATACAGAGGCTTCTCAACCAAGTTGGACTGGAGTTTCTTCCTGGAGGAGTGAAAAAAGTCCTGCCTTTGAAGTCAGAGAAACCTGGTTTCAGGTCCTGACTGGGCCACTGCCCTGTTACGTGACCTTGAGCCAATCATTCAGCCCTCTAATTCTCACTTTTCTCATCCGTGAAATGGGGATGATAGTCCCTGATTTAGAGCATTCATTTAATAAATGTTTTAAGATGATTAAGACAGGCCCCGCCCTCACAGGCATGCATTTGGTGAGTAAGTAAAAACTCATGTCAACAGCCAGGCCCATAGTAGGTGCACAGTCTTTGCCCCTGCACGCACAGGGCGTCGTTCTCAGACCCAAGCAGTCACTGAGGATTTCCCACCAGCCTGAAGGATCCCAAGACCCTCATCACAAGATTGCCACCATGTAGTGAGGACTCACTGTGTCCAGACACTGCTCTGAGCACTTCATTCAAACAGTCTCTCCACAGATTGGGACAGCCGTCACCCCACTTTTATGGACGTGGAGACTGAGGCCAAGCTGCCAAACTTTTGTCTCCAGGGTTCACGTGCCTGCTGAGTCAGGCACCCCCCCCCCCCACAATCCCGTCTATTCTGGAATGCCGGGAAGCCGGATGCCACACTCAGCTGCTGAGCTGGGTCCCCCCGCCAGCCGGCTGTAGGCACGTGCCTACGGTATGGTGGGAAGTTGCCCCATGAATCACTCCCCCACCTACACACACACACACACACACACACGCACGCGCGCGCACACACACACACACACACACACACACACACACACACGGCAGTGAGGTCACCTCAGGATGGAGCTGAGCTGGGCCTCCCTTACGCCTCTGGCAGCTCTGTGATGGCCCTGCAGATCGGTCCTGCAGAGAAATGGGGGAAATGCCCTGAGGTTGTGCCTCCACCCTGTGCCAGGTTCACATACAACCAAGTGTTGTAGGAGGCAAGCTCTTACTTGCTCAGAGAGGGGAAGTACCCTAACCTGGGTCTAGAAGGTGGCAAACCCAAGGTAGTGCCTGGCCTGGTGAGCACCTACTATATGCCAGTCACTGAAACCTTTAAATAGTAAGAAGTATTATTTAGTCCAGTTATTCTTAAATGTTCTTAAATTATTTACTCAAAAAAGTAATAAGTAAACCTAATTACCTATCCTGCCCCCCAAAAAATTAAAATAAAAAGTAAGTAAAAAAATTTGTTTTTTAATTGAAAAAAAAATCACCAAGGGGTACCCGAGAATTTGCATTTCTAAAATGTTTCCAGGTGATGCTGATGCTGCCAGTCCAGGGACCACATTTTGGGAATAACTAATTAGTTCCACTTCCTTTCCCTTGCTTAATAGTGGCCCTCACGTTTCTTCTTACATACCTCCAGGGATGGAAGGCTCACTGCCTATTCTGCCAACATGTTTCATTTCTAGAGTTTTTTAAAAAATATTTTTAAAGAGTGATTTATTTATTTATTTATTCAGGGTTTTTTTTTTTGGTGGGGGGTAATTAGGTTTCTTTATTTTTAGAGGAGGTACTGGGCATTGAACGCAGGACCTCGTGCATACTAAGCATGCAGTGTACAACTTGAGCTATACCCTCCCCCAATTTCTAGTTAGTTTTTACCGTGAAGATGTAAATTCTTCACGTGTGCTTGTGTGAAGATGAAAACTGACTCTCTCAGCTCTCCTCTGTGGCTCATTCTTTCTGCTTCAGGATTCCATGATCTCATCAGAAAGGAGAAATTGGAGGGGAGAGGAAACTCACCTGCACAGGCCAGAGCCACCGAGCTCTATCCATTCCACCCTCTAAGTCAGCGATGTCCAATAGAAATATATTGTGAACTCTGTGGACAACATTTTTAACGTTTTCTGGTAGTTTCATTAAAAATAGCAAAAAGAAGCAGGCGAAACTAATTTGAACAATATACTTTAACCCAACGTATTCAAATATTATCTTTTTAACAGGTGATCAATACAAAAATTATTAATGAGCTATTGTATATTCTTTTTTTTGTACCAGGACCTGGAAATCCAGTGTGTATATCACACCAGCAGTACATCTCAGTTCTGACAGCCACATTTCAAGGGCTCCATAGCCACATGTGGCTGGTGGCCACCGTTTTGGACAGTGAAATGACTCTGTCCCTAGTCCTCAGTCCCCTGCCTTGGGTTGTGTCCACCAGGACGCCTGCCCCTCACATCCTGCCCACCAATCCACGATACAGCAGCCAAATCACTGTCTGAAACACAGATTTGACCGTGTCCCCACCACTCTCAGCATAACATCCAGCCTCCTTGGTCTGGCTTCTGAGGCCTCTCTGGCTTTCCCTTCTCCTCGCTCCAGCCCCCACGCCGCCCACTCCCCCACTGTGCTGAATTGTTCGTGGATCCTAAACACAGGAGTGCCTCTCACCTCTAAGCCTCTGCATACTTGGTTCCCTCTGCCTGGAAGGCCCTTGGGATGCTTCTTGGGCTACCCTTTCAGGTCACTCATTCACTCAACAAAGTTTATAGAACACCTACTATGTGTCAGACACTGTCCCAGATCCTAGAGCAAACAAGTATATAACAAGGAAATGTGCATAACAAGAAAATAAATAGTGTCAGATGACGAGCAATAAAGAGGGACGAGGAGAGGTGGTGCTGGCGGTTACTACTGTATGCACGGTGGTCAGGGAAGGCTGCTTAGAGAATGACATCTGAATGGAGAGATGTGAAGAAGTGAGGGAAGGAGCCAGGTGGCTGTCTGGGGAAAAGCATTCTAGGTAGAGGGAACAGCCAGTGCAAAGGCCCTGAGGAGGGAGCCTAACTGGAATGTTTGGGGCACATTCCAGGGTAGCTGGGGCAGTGAGAGAGGAAGTTGTAAGGATTAAGGTCAGAGAGAGCAAAGAGTGAGTGGCAGACCATGCAGGGCTGTGTAAGAACGTGGGTTTTATCCTGAATGAGATGGGAGCCCTGGGAGTGTGCTGGGCGGTGCAGGGACAGGAGCTGACTTGAGTTTTAACCAGATCCCTCTGGTTGCCATGATGAGAACAGACACTGGGTGGAGGGCAGGAACATAGAGACCAGGGTGGTGGCCAAGGAGATGGAGAGGAGGCTGGATTCAGAATATGTTGAAGCCATTCAGGGTCAACAGGCTTTTCCAGGTGGATCAGAAACAGAGTATGAGAGAGCAGAGTCAAGGATGACTCCGAGCATGAGTCCGAAGCTTGGCTGACTCCTCTTCCAGGAAGCCCTCCAGGGAACCCACAGCTCCCTGGGCCGTGCCCTTATGGGGGCTATCATTGCCTGTCACCCTCGGGGTGCTTCCCGGGGCAGTGTAGGACTTGCTTCCAGAGTGTTTGAGAGGTGAGTGAGAGACAGAGGCTGGCTGAGATGGGGTTACTCCTGGCCTCAGCTTTAAGAGGTCAGTCCCCATCCCCCACCCCTTGGGCTCCATGTTCCCCTTGGCACAAAGCAATGGATGTGCTAGCCCTTGCCCAGTTTCCTCCCCAGGAGAGGGCACTGCCAGTCCATCCCCAGGAGTCCCCCAGCCCACCCCAGCCCTGGGCCTCTTTTGCTGCCGGCCCAATCTCACTCCTCCAGGGAGCATCAGGTTGACCCACATGGCTGGGCCCTGAGTCAGCCTCACCCCTGGGGGCAGGGGGGACCAGGGACACCCCACCTCATCCCTGCCCAGAGCTGGGCACAGCGGGGGTGGTGCAGCCGCCCCCACACCACTGAAGTCAGAGGGCATGACTAGGGCCCAGGGGCGGGTCTCGGGGTGCAGCCGCCCCATCTGCCGCTCCTGGCACATGGAGGGGAAGAGTCAAGTCAGACAGGAAGGCCTGGGGCTGATAGCACCGGCAGGAAGGAATGCCACCGGCTGAGCCAGCGCGGGGCCCGGGCGACGTCACACCCCACCCCTGCCTGTCACAGGGGCGCGGCCTGGCCTCCCTCCCTCTTCCCCTGCCCAGCAAGCATCAGGCATCACACAGTCCACACACGGCTCACCTCCAGCCCACACAGGCCTCGGGACACAGGTAAGCGACAAGGAGTGTGTGCGGGGCGAGGTGGGGGTTAATTTTTAAGAAAACTGGGGAGAAGCAGGCTCTTCAACAGGCCTGATGTTTTGTGGTTCCCACTGATCCTGGATTTGAGTCGCAGCTCTTTGGTTTCCCAGGCCAGGGAGCACCTCCGTCTCAGTCTCTGTAAAATGGGGGGAGTGACATTCACCCCCCTGAGTTGTTGTGAGGCTCCAGCCACCCACACCTGGCCGCAGCAGGTGACCAGCTCTGGGTCTGTCGCTGACTTGCTGTGGGACCTTCAGAAAACGCTGTGACCTCAGCTTCCCCATTTGTGAAACGGAAGCTCCGACTGGATCTCCAAGACTTCTCCCACTCCGCCCTCGTGGGACTGACAGCTTCGGAGGGTGTTTCCCACAAACGTCCCGGCCTCTGTGCCTTGACCAGCGAGGGAAGGCAGCCGCCCTCTTGTCCCCAAGAAGCCACCCTGGTCCTCCAGCCGGCCTGGTAGATGCTGTTATCTCCTTGGCCTTGGGTTCAAAGGCATCTTTGGGGAAAAAGTGCTGAGCAGAGAGCTACGGGAGGGGGGAGCCCTGCTGCTGTTGAAGGCTTACTGGAAGGTGCCGCCCAGAGGGGCCCTCAGCCACCCCAATCCCCCAGGCAGTCATCCTGAGTCTGGAGGGGCCACTTCTGCTCAGAGCGTCCCTGCCTCTCCTCAGAGGCAGCCTTCAGGCGAGGAGCCTATCCATTTTCCTTTTGTGGGGGATGAGAAAGATTATGGTGATGTCCTATCATTTTGATCTGTTTTGTTTAGAAACGGACAAAATAGTCAAGTCAGGAGTGTGTGTTTGCCCTGTTTGAGGGCCAAACCAAGCAGATCTATAATAATGAGACCCCCTCCTTTCTCTGGAATTCCCAGAACTGGGGCTGGGGCGGTGCTCTGAAACACTAGGGTCCCTGTGCCTGGGAATCTGCACCAGGCCACCTTCTTAGAGAGACGTCTCCCACACGCTGGCCACACACCAGGGACCCCGCAGGGCATCGCCCCGACCGAGGCCTTATTTCACTTTCACAAAAGCCCTGTGGGGGAAGTCCTCTTTTAAAAAAAAAACTATACTGAGATACCATTCCCATGCCACAAAATTCACCCTTTTAAAGTTTACAAGCCAGTGGTTTTCAGTATATTCACCAACTTGTGCAACCATCACCACCATCTAACTTAGAACATTTTTATCCTCCCCAAATACACCCTGTTCCCTTCAGCAGTCACTCCCCATTCCCCTTCCCCCTGGCAATCGCTCGTCTACTTTCTGTCTCTTTGGATCTGCTTACTCTGGACATTTCCTGTAAATGGAGTCCCACAATAGGGGATCTCTTCTGACTGGCTTCTTTCACTTAGCATAATGTTTTCAAGGGTTATGCGTGTTTTAGCGTGTCAGCACTCCGTCCTCGTTACGGCTGAGTCACATTGCAGTGTATGATTCTGTCCCATTCAGCAGTTGGTGGACACTTGGGTAGTTTCCACTTTTGGGCTGTTGTGCATGATCCTGCTGTGAACACTGACGTCCAGGTCTGTGTGTGGGTGCAGGCCGTCGGTTCTCTTGGCTGTAATACCGAGGGCTTGCTGGGTCTTAGGGTGAATCTATGTCTCACAATTTGGGGAATCGTCAAACTTTTCTGAAGTGACCGTACCGTCTCATATTCCCACAGGCGGTATGTGAAGGCTCCACATTTTCCACATCCTCTCCAGAACTTGTTACTGTCTGTGTTCCTATTTTAGCCATCCTAGCGGGCGTGAAGTGGCATCTCGCGGTGGTTTTGATCTGCGTGTCCCTAGTGGCTGATGATGCTGAATCCTCTTCCATTGGCTATTGACCATTTGTAGATCTTCTTTAGAGAAATGTCTGTTGACACCCTTGACCATGTAGGAATTGGGTTACTCGTCATGCTATCGTTGAGTTGTTGGCGTGCCCATTCCAGGGGAGGATTCTGAGATGCCAAGAGTGGCCGGGATTTCAGTGATCTCACTGAAGTCAGTGATGGGAGAGGTGGGAACTGAACCCAGGTCTGTCTGACGTTCAAGAACCAACAAGCTCTTTCTCTTGCACTGGATGCCTAATTTCTGGTTTTTTTGGTTTTTTTTTTGTTTTTTTTGCTGTTGCCAGTTCTGTGCGTGAGAGAGAGAGAGAAAATGTGAGAGACTGAGGGAGAAAGATGGGAAAGAGAGAGGAGACAGACAGGGAGGCAGAGAAGCTGAGAGGCACTGGGATGAGAGGATGAGAAAGAGGAGGCAGGACCAGCTCTGGCTGTTTAACTAGACACCTACCTTGGGGGGGTCGGAGCCAAGGAAAACATTTTCAGAGTTTTTGGCTTCTTCCCATTAATCTTTAAACACGTTGGGGACCTCAAAAAAAGTTTATTGGGGAGCAAACTCCCCCCTAGTTTTAATTTGTCCCTAAATCTGAAACAAGTCTGATTAGACCCCAGAACCTAAACAGGGAAGAGCATCCCCTAGTGTCTAGCAGGGTCTGAGGATCCGGAGCAGGGATCCTCACACTTTTTATTTTTAATGTGGATCCTGGGACCTCATGCATGCTAAGCATGTGCTCCGCCACTGAGCTGTCCCCTCCCTCTGCTTGTCACGCTTCTTAATGGTGCACTCGTCAGAAAAATATTTAGGTATCCCCAACAGATTGATTGATCGATGGATTTAGAAATTACATACAGGCACTGTGACCGTCAGCTAATGTCTCAAGGCCCAATGTACACGTGAATTTCATCACTGACAATAGTGCATTGAAGTCCACCTTTCAGGGAGTCTCCTCTTTTTTCTGTTAGCCATAGTATGTGTGCGAGATCCCATTCATTACTGTTTTCAACGTGGTGACGGGGCTGACGCGGGCCTAGGAGCGGCGGCGGGCCTGCTCCGCACTTTTCCTGTCGCTGGCTTGTGCTTTCGTGATTAGCGTTATCTCCATCCGCCGTTTCTCAGCAGGGACTCTTTGAAGCCACTCGTCCACACCAGGGGCCGATTCAGTTAAAGTTATATTATTTGATCCTCAAATCCACCTAACACGCCACCGGGAAGCCGCAACATATGACGATAGGCTGAACTGTAGAGGAGCGGAAGATGTGGCTGTATCGTGGGCCCCCATTGACCTCTGGGGCCCCCACTTAGTGGCTACGGTGCTGGGGGTCTGACATATGCCCAACGGTGCACATCAGGGTTGAACTATATACTGTTAACTATTTTTAGCTCAAAGTTAAATAGAAATAGATGAACCAGTATTTTCCTTCTGTACTTTGGAGATTGTTATTTGAGAGACTAATAGATTCTGCGCTAAGGACTTCTAAGGTGCTCGTGACCACCCAAAGCAGCTGTCACTTTTAAAAAAATCCTATTGTATATTGAGCTGGCATCTGCCCTGGTGACTCCCCAAGGTCCTGACCCCTCCCTCTGAGCCCACAGCCCCACCTGGTCCCCCTGCCCTGGAGGAGCCCTGCAGAGACGTGGGGACGGTAACCAGGTCTGTTCATGCAGTGCTCATCCTAGGCTGAGCGCCCTGCTTCTCCAGCCACTTCTCTTGGGTGTGGTCTCTACCCTCACCACACACACATCCTCAGTTTGTCCAGATTCTGTTCTCTTCAGGACCCAGGATTGAGCCTAGAATAGGAGATGGTAAGATATAGGTCACCTTCCTCACTGTAGACTCTGTGCTCCTGTTAACGTGACCCAAGGCCGTGTTAGCTTTGCTTTGAGGCTTTATCACCTGTGGGCTCATAATGGACTTTAATAAACATTGGCTGTGCACCTCCTATCTGCTAGATGCCAAGTTAGGCGCTTGTGTTACCATTTACTTATCTTTCTGAGCATGTTTTAAAAATCCCAGATCTTTCTGTATAAACAGCCTCCAAGCTGGGCCCACCCATCCTCTTTCTGCACAGACTTGATTTTGGCTCTTTTACCTTCTCATTTCAGCCTAGGTGCCATCCCCACTCCTCAGGGGCAACCCCCGGCCCTGGCTGCATCCTTGGATGTGCTGTGGCCGCAGGGTTCATCCAGGTTCATCGTAAGTCCCTCTAGCTTGTGGGCAGCTGGCTGGGCAGGTTGAGTTGTTGTCCTACCATTAAACTGCCTGGTTGGACAAATGGCCAAGGAGGTGGAAACGTGGCATCTTCCTTCTTTCCCTCTGCAAGGTTTCCCTGGCGCTTGGCCTTCAGCTTTAGATCTGAGTCTGTATCCCTGCTGTGTGGCCTGTGGGCAGATCCCTTTCCCTTTCTGGGCCTCAGCTTTGATCTCCTGGCTGCCAAGCTTGGGGAAAGTGAGGGAGGGCCCAGCCTGGGGAGCTGGGAGGTGGGGGTGAGCCTGGGGTAGGAAGGGGGAGGGAGCTGAGGAAGAGAAGAGGTGTGAGCTATCAAAGGATCATAAAGGGAAGGGGGCGGGTGCCGAGATCTGGCTGGTCTAACTTTATTTTTCTAAGCTCTTAAATACAGCACTTTATGGCTCTGTGTGTGTGTGTGTGTGTGTGTGTGTGTGTGGTGATATGGAAGGTAATTAGGTTTGTTTGTTTGTTTGTTATTTTTTATTTTAATGGAGGTGCAGGGGACTGAACCCAGGGCCTGGTGCTTGCTAAGCACATGCTCTACTACTGAGCTAAACCCTCCGCCCCTGACAATGGCTTCTTTTTATGAAGCACTTTCTCTCAGCCAGAGGCTAGAACATAGCAGAGAGCAAGAAAAACATGATTCCTCTTCCCAGGGAGCTGAGAATCGAAATCCTTTTTATCTCAATCCTCACAGCGGCCCTGCAAGATGGTGACACTATCCCTGTTTCGCAGGCAGGGAAACTGAGGCTCAGAATGAGTGGTATAAAGGGCTTTGCCCAAAGTCATGGGTCTGGGAAGTCAAGTGATGCAGCACAACTGTCCAGAGTAGGCAGCGAGAGTGCTCAGGCCTGGGTTCCAGGGCGGAAAGGCTGACCCCGGGCACATCAGGGATTGAAGCAGATGGCATTTCTCAAAGTTGGGCCAAAAGACACTGAACCTCATTCTGGGGGAAGGAACTGTGCTCTTGTGTAGTTTTGGGAAGGATTGGATTAATTAGAGTGAAAGAACTTTCTCTCGTGCAGGCCTTCTCAGAGCCTTTAATATACGATTGCACCTTTTGCAGTTCCAGGAGGGGGACCTCTGGAAAGCAGTGCTGCCCAAACTTCCTTCAACACAAAATCCATTTTTTCTTGGAGCATTTCAAGGGCCCCACAAGATACTATGTGTATCTTACTGTTAGAACATGCTGTCCTGGGCCTTCTCGCCGGTCACATCAACCCTGAGTGCCTTTGCTGATTGAGTAGATGACCCCTGAAGGCTTTAATAGGAGTCGAGCATTAGTATCCTAGCACATCAGAGCTGGAAGAACCTTGTAGGGTGCAGCCCAGCTGCTGTGAATTGGGAAACTGAAACCCAGGGCAATCCAGGGTTTGGAGGAGGGAGGCAGAGGTAGACAAACCTGTTGGGAGTCTGTTGTAACACTCGGGGGAGAGGTTCTGGTGGTCTGAGTGGACCACACTCTGCTATGCATGTAGTGTCTTTCTCAACAATACAGATTTCCCTGAGCCACACCTGAACCCTAACATTGCTCCTTACATCAGATGCTCTGGGTTGTCCTGGGCACCTGCACTGCCAGCACTGCTCCCAGGGAAATCTGACCATTAGCCAAATTTGGGAGACACTGAGCGTGGGAAAGGGAGGGGAAACTCTCATTTATTAGGTGCCAGTATTCTAGGCTTGTCACGGGCATGATATCCTTTAATCTCCATGACACTCTAGGGGATAGATGTTAATACCCCATTTTATAGAAGCTGAGAGGAGCCAGGCAGCAAAGAGACAAGGACAAGAACACAGCGAGGACCAGCTCCAAAGCCCTCCCTCCCCTTACAGTCTTTTTTGGGAGGGAGGCAGTGGGAGTAGAGAAACCGGGTTCTCTTGAAGGGAAAATGGGACAGGCTTGGGCTTTGGCTGGCTGGGGACAGAGGAGCCGCGTCATCCTTCCTGCCTTTGGAGCTCGGAGACCAAGGAGCATGGTGGAGTCAGAGAGGGAACCTGATTTAGGAAGGAAGACATTCAGCATCTGCAGGGCTCCGGGCTGTGGCAGGCACTGGGGTTGAGAGACTGGTAGCAGAGAAATAGCCCCCCAGATGTCTGTGTCCTAATCCGGAAACTGTGACTGAGGTTAAATGGAGGAGGGGAGCGAAGCTTGAAGATGGAATTAAGGTTGCTCGTCCGCTGACCTTAACATAGGGGATGATCCCAGATGATCCCGATGATCTGGATGGGCTCAGTGTAATCACGAGGGTCCTTAAATGTGAGAGAGGGAAGCGGAAGAGGTTAGAACGGTGCAATGTGAGGACGTGACCTGACGTTGCTGGCTTTGAAAATGCTTCTTGAAGGGACTGCAAGCCAAGGAATGCGGGTGGCCTCTAGAAGCTGGACAAAGTAAGGAAATGAAGGAGTGGAGGAGGGGGTAGAGGGCAGGAGAAAAAGCAGCAGCAATGAACAGGGGTTCCCCTAGAGCCTCCAGAAAGGGAGGCAACCCTGCTGACATCTGGATTTTAGCCCGGTGAACTAGGGTTGGACTTCTAACCTACAGAACCCTGAGATACTAAATGTGTGTTGTTTTAAGCCACTATGTTAGTGGGAGTTTGTTCCAGAAGCAATAGAAAACCAGTGAGGAGCTGAACTAGCTCTGAGATGGTCTCTGTCCTCAGCAAGTGTACAGATGTCTAGGGTAAGATCGTCAGGACGGCTGGCTCGGGCGGTTACGGCGCTGGGGGAGGAAGGGCCGGCGGGCGCTGTGGAAACCCAGGAGGCCCCCAGCCCAGCCTGGAGTTGACACACAGCACCTCGTAGAGGCCGGGGGCCCGTCTCGCCCCGGGGCCTGGAGTGAAACCTGTGGACCCCGGCCTACCCGGCGAGCCCTGCTTTGCTCTGCCCAGACTCTCAGAGCCCTCCCCACACTTTCAGCTCGACTGAAATGCTTTGGTTGCAAGTAACAGAAACCACCACAGGCGACCAGGAGAGGATTTTCTAGGGAGCTTATGGGGGTCTCGCAGAACAGAGGGAACTTGTGAGGAAGCAGACTGCAGAGAAGGTGGTGGCCAGGAGCGGAAACAAGAGGACAGCCCCTTCGGGGCTCTGTCTCAGGGCAGACCGGCCCCAGCTGGTGGACGGCTCTGTCACTCACGTCACAGCCAGATTCCCGGAGGGAGAGGCTGGGTAGCGGCAGCCGCCCTACAGAATTCCCGTGTGCTTGTGCTGGAGCTGCACCTGCCTGGCCAGATACGCGCGAAATTAGGGTGCCTGCTTGTTTGGGGCGGCTTGAGAACCTGCAGCAGATTTTGGAGGGCTCTGACTTGCCCCCCCCCCCCCACTGCTGTAATCACCAGAAGAAGGGGCTTTGATGCCCGGTGGTCAAAACAGTAGGCGTCCACCCTTCTGTCACCTCTGCTCCCCTCCCAGCTGCTGCTTCTGCTCCCAGTGCCCCCCCTCCCATTTCCTGCCCTGGGTTTGTTTAGCTGAGCTGGCCCTGCCTTTGTGGCCCCCAGACACACTGTTACCCGTCCACCTATAGGAAAAGTTGGCCATGAGCCATGCACCCAAGGCCCAGGCTGATTCCCCAACGTCACGGGGTTCCTGCCCCTTCCCCTGCCTGCCGCCACCCACCCCCAGCTAAGCCTTCATCCAACTTTGGCCACCTGTTGAAATCCGCCGCAGTCTTAGCCAGCCCCCTCCTCCCAGGTAGGACACCCAGAAAGATACGCAGCCCCTGAAACAAGAGACAGGGTTCTGGAGCCAGCCTCGCCCCTGAATCACTGCATGACCTCGTGCAAGTTCCTCTCCATTTCTCAGTCGCCCTGTCTGTAAAATAGGGCACCGGTCCCCACCTGCTTCCTGCCTAGTTTGCTTGAGGATCAAGTGAGCTGGGCAGGGGAAGCGCTGTGAGGCTGTGATGGCTCCGTGTCCCCTAACATCCCTCCCACCCTGGGCCCAAGCCCTTGTAATGGCAGGAGCTTAGGAAATCTGGGTTGAACGGAAGTGGAAATCCAGTTTAGCAGAACCTGTGGGTACAGCGGCCCCAGCACCACCGGTGACTCAGCAGGGCTGGGCTTTTTGGAGAAAAGGGCCCGAAAGTCAGACATTGCATTTCCTGGTAGGATCAGCCTCAGATGTGGGGCCACCTGAAAGAGGGGGGCCTATGGGCCTATAACCAGGGCCAGGGAATGGGGGTTCTCTGTTGGGGCAGGGATTGGATTCAAGTCTGTCTGTAAGCTGGGAGACCTTGGACAAGTCCCTCGGTCTCTGTGAACCTCAGTTTCTTCCTGTGTAAAATAAAACTTGCATGCGTGAAATAAGATGGGGGGACGTGCCATGTTCTCTTTCCTCTTTCTTCTTTCTTCACTTCTCCTTGTCTCAACTCCTCGTGGTCCATCTTGGCTCAAAGGAGGTCACATGCTGTGAACTTAGACTTTCAGAAGCCCCTTGCAGCAATCCCTCTGCCGGTGCCTGATGTCCCACCACTCACGCTGTCCTCTTGTGTTCAGCATCACCCTGCACACTGATGTTAGAGTTTTTAATTTTTACACATCTATCCTTTCTCATTGTGGAAATACGGGTGGAGGAGCCATGGGGTGAGGACGCTAAGGGGAGAAACAGGGCTATCTCAGGTCTTCCCTCTGTGATAGTCCCATTCCCCCCTCCTGATGGATCAGTGTGCTGAAGAATTGCTCCAGGAAGTTCCCTTGGCTCTGAGGACACCGCTCAGGGCTCCCAGAGGCTAAATAGAAGCCAAGTCAGCATCATTTGCATAACACTCTGATGACTGTTAGTGGCTTCTTTCCGGGTACTAATGACAGAGGCTTGGGAAGAGATGCCAGCATCCACATGGAACGAGCAGCCACCCTTGCTCAACCACTTACTAGCTCCATGGACCTGGGCAAGTTTCTTAGCCTCTTTGTGCCTCAATGTTCTTACCTATAAAATGGGCACAATCACAGGGAGCCCCGATAGAGTTGTGATGAGGAACACACGAGATAACACGTGTAATGTGCTCGGATCCCTGCCTGGCAGATAGTATGCATTTATTTGTCATTGTCATCATCATCAGTGTCATCATTTTTGCTTTATGAATCAGCCCTAGGCCCTACACTGGATGGGTTCATGATCTGGTGGAGGAGACTTACGCTGGGTGTGTCAGACCCTCTGCCAGGCCCTGAGCAGAGATCTGAAGGTGAAGCGAAATGGTGGCCCTGGGAGCTGTGTAAGAAGGCACCTACCTGAGAAGGAAGAATCTGGAACAAGGCAGAGCTGACTAAGGCTCAGGAGAGCAATGTGCTGGGACAAGGCAGGGGCGTCCTCTGGGACTCCCCCAAATTCCATTCTTCTTACAGTTGCTTCCTACCAACTGTTTCCCACGTGGGCCAAGGCCCCTTGCCTCTCTGCCTTTGCACACTGTCCTGTCTGGCCCTTCTAAACTCACCCCCAGCATTCCCTCCTTCAGGAACTTCCCTGACTGACCCTGGTCTGATTTGGGCCCTGGGCTCCTACAGTCCCCCTTGTCTACCGTGAAATTCCTTGAGGAAAGGCTGCATCTTGTTCACTGCGGTGTCCTCAGTGCTAGCACACAGTAGGTGGCCAATTAACGTATGAACATAGGAGGAATGGTTCATCAGTCAGAACTGTGTTAAGCTACAAATGTGAAAATCCGACTATAGTGGCTTAAACAAAATGAGGTTTATGTTTTTCAAGGAACAGGAAAGCAGGCAGCTGCTGTCAAGAGCTCAGCAACTCAATGTCTTTGCCTTTGCTTTGGCTTTTCCTCATGGTCACAAGATGGCCACTGTAGCTCCTGACATCACATTCATGTTCAAGGAAGAAAGGAGAGGCAAGACAGCACCAGCACTGTTGGCCTCTTTTGTCAGGAGAAGCAAACCCTTGCCAGGACCATAGCCAACTTCTACTCACTTTTCTTTGGCCAAAACTGGGTTACATGGCCACCCTCAGCTACAAGAGAGGCTGGGAAAACAAGTATCTAATTGAGCTGGAAGAACAAAACTGCAGCTTTATTAGCAAGAAAGAAGCCAGGGGTGATGGGGGGGAAGGATTAAGGCATTCAGGGGAAGGAGGGCGGGTACTGGTTAGACAGCCAGCATAGGGCTTCATGACGGAGGTGGTGTTTGCGCTGTGCCTGGAAAGTCATGCAATTTTGACAACAGGGAAGAATGGCCTAGATCTGGAGGCCTGAAAATGCTGAGTGTGACCGGGGCTGCCATGTGACCAAGACGGCTAGAGCAGGAAAGAGGTAGGACCAGCTCGGCCAACTATTGATGTGTTTGGCAACAGCCTAGCGGCTCTTTATGCCTCATGGCTCTAGATCTCTTCCTCCGCTCCCTGAAATTTCGCCCTTAAAGATGATCTCAGTCAGTGAGCATGCCCTGGACACCTGCTACGTACAGAGTCTTTTTCAAAATACAGATATGCCCTGGAAGCTTGTGGTCGTCGGTCATTCATACCTGGATATCCGTCCATTTTATTGGCTAGTGACCTCCTAAAGCTTAGCTGAATTCTGCTCTGAAAAATGGGGATTTTTATTCTAGAAAGGCGTAATGGGGCCTGGAGCCTGGGGCCCAGGAGATGGGGGTGGAGACTGCGTGTCCAAGGGGAGTAGGTCTGTAGAAGAAGGAACTCTTGCCCACTGAGCCCTGCTACGGGCAGGCGCTGGCCATCTTTCTTTTCTAAAGTGCCACCATCACCAGTTCACAGCTGAGGTAGCTAAAGCCTAGAGAAGGGGACTGCCCTGCCTGAGGTCATCTCCTGCACAACTGATGGAACCAGGGTTGGACCCTGGTCAGTCTGACCCCAGACCACAAGCTGTCTTCTTCCCACCCCTATCATAATAATGAGCATCATCTCAGACGGTAGTTTATTCAACCCTTGCTCTATGCCAAGCACTGTTCTAAGTGCTTGATGGGTTTTAACTCATGCCATTTTCACAACAATATTATGAGGGAAGCACTATTATCGCCCCCATTTTACAGAAGAGGAACTTGAGGCACAGCAAGAGGGTAACTGACTTGCCCAAGCTCCCACAAGTGGAATTTAGGATTCACACCCAGGTGGTCCAGCTCTGAGGCACAGGGAAGGATGCTGCTTTACCAAGGTCTTGTGGTGGATTAAGAATAGATTATCTGCTAAAAACAAACAAGTTGCAGATACAGAGAATGGATTTGTGGTTGCCAGAATTTGAGGGTGGGCGAAATGAGTGAAAAGGTTCAAAAGATAACAAACTTTCAATTGTAAAACAAGTAAGTCCCGGGGAGGGAATGTGCAGCCTGGTATCCATCGTTAGTAACACTGTGCTGCATATTTGAAAGTTGCTAACAGAGTAGATCTTAAAAGTTCTCATCACAAGAAAAAAAATTTGTAACTATATATGGTAAACAGATGCTAACTAGACTCACTGTGGTGATCATTTTGCTATGTATATAAATATTGAGTCATCATATTGTACACCTGAAACTAATATGTTATATGACCATTATACTGCAATAAAATTTTTAAATTAAATCTTAAAACTTTTTAAAGTGTAGGTTCTCTAGACCAGGGGTTCTCAAGTAGGAGAGACTTTTGCCCCCAAGGGTTCATTTGGCAACGTCTGGAGACATTTTTGATTGTCACAATGCCTAGGGAGGGTTGCTGCCTGCATCTAGTGGGGAGGATGCTAAACACCTCACAGTGCAGCGTCTACGCCGGCAGAGCCGTAGGTCTCCAGCGCGAGTGCTGAGGTTGAGAACCCAGGTCTTAACTAGTTAGAGAGCAGGGAATCTACCTCCTCTCAGAGCTGAGGCTTTAGACTCAGAGCTGGGAGAAGAACTGGGGGCTTCAGAATGAAGCCTGCACAGCTTGGCTTTGGTGCTGTACCAGAGATCAAATCCCAGGGCTCACGTAAGAGAGAAGCTCATTTCCTGATCTTGTCACCCACTAGAGGCAGGTCCAGGTGAACAGGCTTGCGGTGCTGGGGTGGGGGTTTCCTTTGCCTCTTTGCTCAGGGATTCCCTAGGGTGTTGGCTTGGCTTGCCAGTGTCTGGGCTCCAGTGTACCAAAAGCAGGAAAGAGGAAGCAGGAGGCACAGAGTATATGCCCAGAGCTGGAACCAGGTTACCACGCAGGAGAGCTGATGGCTGAATCTTTAGGAATTTTGGGAGCCGGTCATTAAACACAGCCATTATTAAATTAAATTCTATAGGTATATAATTCACTAAATTATATCAAAAACAAGGTTCGTAAGTACTCGAAATGTGTCGCTTCCTAATTTATTTGACTACGTTCTGCTGTTACCTGGGCCCTGGGATTTTCACAGCTGTTTTATCTGCATTGTGGAAACACTGCCTCATGCTCTGTCCCACTGCCCGTCTCTTCCCGACTGCGCTCAGTGACCTCACATCGGTACCAGTCACGGTGGGAGTCTTTGTATCACAGAAATCCGTAAACTCTACAAATCAGAGCTCGATGGTCTGCTTTGATGAGTCTCTAAATTTAAGAAAGTGACCAAGCAAATGTTAATAATGCTGATTAAACTAAAACCTGTAGGCGGTACATTACACCTGTTGCCATTTCATTGTGAACAGCACGAGAAGCTGACAAAGTGTTCTTCCAGAATTGGTCAACTGTGACTCGATTCAGCCAAGAAGTTGCTCACGTGACTGACAAACTATGGCCACAGAGGCCTTTGTTGTTTCCCTTTCCTCTTACTCGTTAACGTGAAGGGAAACACCAGCCAACTTTCACTTGGGATGTACTCTTGTTCATCGGTGATGTGAGCGACTTCTTTGCTGAATTTGGTAATAATTGAGCATTTATTTGTAATTTGATTTCGTGACATCCTTGTTGGTGATAGATATATGAAAACTGACAGTAGACTTTGCAAGAAATTCCAAGTCACACTGAAGTTATAGGAGGATGAAATTCACAATAAAGAGCACTGTACTGGGGGGAGGGCACAGCTCAGCAGTAAAGCTACATGCCTAGCAGGCATGAGGTCCTGGGTTCAATCCCCAGGACCTCCATTAAATAAATAAACCTAGTTACCTCCCCCTCCAAAAAAAAAAAAGAGTACTGTATTTTGGTTATTTGTAAACTGTGTGCTATACATTCTTTGCATCAGTAAAATTAATAACAAAAATATGTATGTGCATATGTGTGTGTGTATATACTTTTCCCCCTAGAACCATAAAACATCCATTAAACAGAATATGGGTTCTGGGGTCCCAGCTCGTGCAAGTCACTTCATCTCTTTGAGCCTCAGTTTCCTCCTCTCTAAAATGGGGATAATAAAACTTACCTCACAAGGTTCTCGTGAGAGTCAAACGAGACAATCTTTTGTTGTCTCGTTTTGTTGCCTAGAAACTACAATTTGTTGGAAGTTTTGTTGCCTAGAAACTACAATTCAGATGTGAGGAGTAATTAATCCCAATTCCCACCAGACTGGTTTGTGATCAGGCTCAGGTGGAATTACAGACACAAAAGCACTTTGTAAAACTATTAAGTACTGTATTGGTACGAGGTGGCATGTTACATTTTTAAGTAATGAAAAATTATTGTTACTATAACAAAAGCAATACTATTAAAAATTTAGAAAACGCAAAGTAAAAATGAGAAACTAAAGATATCCACAATGCTACCACCCACAGATAACCACTATTTATATTTTAATACAGTTCCAACAATTATTAACTCGTGGACATATTTGTTCTGTTTGGACCCCTACCTATGCCCTCCAACTCCCTTATTCAAATAAAATTATTCTGAAGCATGTCCCAGACATCATATAATTTCATCATAAATATTTCAGTATTTAGCCCTAAATTTAAGGATACTTTAAATAAATATAATGTCAATATAAATATCACACCTAAAAAATTAATTCTCTAATGGAGGCTGTTGATAACAGGGGAGGCAATGCATATTTAGAAGCAGGGGGTATATGGTCAATCTTTGTACCTTGCACTCAATTTTGCTGTGAACCTAAAACTGCTCTAAAAACTAAAGTCTACTTTTTAAAAAGTTCTTAATAATATCAAAAGATGATCATTATTCACATTTCCCTACTTGTGTATTTCTTTTTTTGTAAATTGTTCTTATGTCTTTGAATATTGGGTGTTTTACTTATTTATTTGCCAAGCTCTTTATATATTAAGGACATCAACTAAGGTGATATTAATTACTTACTATTGTTATTCCTCCAGGGAAGGCTATGGAGACTTCAGAATCACTTCAAGACCACAGTCAAGTCCACGGAGAAGCAGAAGATCTAGACTGTATGTTTGCTCTTCTGACCCTCTGGGCAAAGCCACATGGGAGGTGGAGTCTGGCAGTGGGTGGAACAGAAGACCCTGCTCAGCACATGTGACACATTGGCCCAAGTCACAGTTGAAACCTCTAGAGAAGAAGTGATTTTACACACACACACACTTGCATGTGTGGTCTAGTCTGTCCCCCAGCCCTATCTAGCTGTAGGGACCCTCAGTTGCTCCCCAAATGTCAAAGAGGCTCTGGGGGCTTGGACTGGCAATAGGGAGAGTCCCCAGAAGGTAGGAAGGGTCCTGTATGGCCCCAGAATGTGCGTGGGAAGGTTTAGGGCTTGATCAGATCTCACCTGCCCTGTAATTTACAGAGAATGTTAGATTGGCAACTACTCTACACAGCCTAGCGGTCTGTTGAGAAGGGTGGGTTTAGAAAGCCCCTTCTGGGCTCCGTAAGCAGAGAAATGTCTGCCTTGGGCCCGGCTAGAGTCCCTGGGGCCTCTGAGAGCCCTGATCTCCTGCACCTGCCATTGGCCTTCGGCGTTTGGGAAGAGTATCCCAGGGAATCCTGCCACTCCTGGCTCCCAAGTCCAAGCAGACCCCTGGGAGGCCTCCGTGGTCTCTGGGTGGGCGGACAGGAAACACTCATCCTCGCCTATATGTGCCTCCCAGATGGAGAGCAAGACCGGGAGGCCGGACTCTTTTCTCAAGAACAACATGAGAGAGACAAGTCTTCCTCCTCGTCCTCGTCCTCCTCCTCGTCCTCGTCCTCCTCCTCCTCAGGTACAGCAATGACTTAATTAAATACATAGCTATCAACACATTCAAGAGAAGGATTTACATGGAAGAAAGCAATCCCCTGTGACCTGCCTCCTCGATACTTCAGTTCCGTTTCTCTGCTTTCCCTCCTGGGCCCGCCCGTCTGTACACATAACTTGTACACAGTTCTAACTGAGCATATAGTCACTTTGGTCCTCAGTTTACAACTTTTTTGCCGTCTCATCCTAAGCATTTTGCCATGTTATTCCGTAAAAGCTTTGCAGCCATTTTTCATGCTTCCCGAATAGCGACTGCATCTCGTGTGAAGGAACATGTAAGTTTCCTAGGGACGCTCTGCGGCCAGAGGCACTGCATCTGCCTGGGTCCATGTCCCTTCTTTGCCGCTAACCAGCTCTGTGCCCTTGGGTAGGTCGCTTCAACCCTGTGTGCCTTGGGTCCTCGCGCGTAGTTATTACCTCATAACATTCCCGTGAGGACTTCACTCTACGCATGCCCAGGCTTAGCACCCAGCACACAGGAAAAGCTCTGAAAATAACTGGTCCTGCTAAGAGCAGCGACCCCCCCACCCAGTTTGTCATCCTCATGAGCATCCTGGCACAAAAGCTTTTGCTTTTTGTATGTTTCATACAAATCAGGTCCCAAGTACTGACTCCCCACAAGCACTGTGATGGGTTTAGAGGGATAAGCACCTCTCACTGAGTCTTGATTACAAAGTGCCACATTGGTCTCTGATAAAAAGCAGAATGTTCTTCCACTTTTATCCTTTTAACTCAAAATGTGAGGCTGAATTGACAGCTGCAGCAGCGACATCAGAGAGAGCATTTATTGAGCACTCACTATGTGCCAGGCACCGTTCCAAGCACTTGACATGAAGTAACTCAGTTAATTCTCATAGCAACTCATGAAGAAGGTACCATAATTAATTTTACAGGTGAGGAACCTGAGGCCAGTGAGGCTAACTGACCTGTTGTAAGAGGGCTCAATAACCCACCTGGGATTCCCTGGAGGTCTTTCTGGGACCAGGGAGGCTAAGGGGTGGGCTCTGGTCTCCTCCTCCTCCACCAGAGCTCCTGCACTGTGATCTGTTTTACACAGTGGGCCTGCGCCTGAGATTTCATCTGGGGAAAGAGTTCTTGGGCTGAACAGCAACAAAAAAAATGCTTGCAAAGCCCTGGCCTCATGTCCTTGTGTCAGAAATGATAAGACTGAGGCTCAAGGTCAAGAAATCCATGCTAATTTCAGCAGAGAGAGAAGGGAAAGTGGTTAGTGGTCCTGGGGTTTGTAGCCAGTCTCCTCTCGGGACTTCAAAGAAAGCCACTGTCCTCTTTAAAAAGTGTACAAACCCACCCTTATGAGGTCTAGCTCTGGAAGAAGGGATTCCAGAGGTGGGGGGCCCTGGCAGGGGGACTCTGTCCCTTCGTTTCTCCTCCCCAGGGGGGAGCGGACGCTCTATCTTCTGGTTGATCCTCAGGAGGTGCTGCTCCCCCACAAACGTTCTGCCCCATGCGTGGCCATAAGCCCCTTCCCCACCGGTCTCCACAGCACACAGGGGACTGGCTGTAGTTAGCAAAACTGAACATTGAAGAAAGCAGCAGGGAAGTAACCACAGAGTCCAGGGAGCATTGAGACAGACTGACATTCAGGATCCTGGTCTCTGATCCTGCCGTGGCCAGCCTGCTGCGGGAACTCAGACCCCACCCGTCTTCAGGCTCAGATGGTGACCGTGACCGTTAGTCCTCAGCCCAGCCGTCCTCCACACGTAGGACCCTAACTCCTCATCTGTCATTCAGCACCGCTCTCCCTCCATATATTTTTTATCTTAATGTATCTTGTTTTTTTTAATTAAAACTCTTTTATTGTAAAAGATTACACCTGGGCACGTTGCTCTGTTAGCCGCCAAACATGTATTAGTGCATTTCCTTACGTTTATTCAGTAAATATTTATTGAATGCCAATTATGTGCCAGGCTCCGTGATGGACACTGGGGTCACCAGCAACAGACTGTGATACTTCGGCCAGGATCGATTTTTTAAATAGTTGAATTAGAGAGCACATACAGAAATTAGCCTCACTTTAGACAGCATATAATTCTATAACATATTTATTTAAAAAGATACGTTGCGAATATATCACAGAGAAAGCTAAAATAACATTCATTTGCATGTTGTTGGAGGTCATCCCTGACTGATAGAATTTGGAGTCATTTTTGCTTCCTTTATTTTCTGTACTGTTTGATATTTTGCAAAATGTGATGAAAAAGCCTTTTGGGGGCATTGATTAATATTTGCAAAATACAGAAAAGAAGAAAATAGAAGCCACCCCCAATCCTAGCTCCTGAGATAAATACCAGCGTTGCCATGTTGACACACCTCCTGATTCCTTTCCCTGTAACTAGCTGAGATCACGTAGGCACTCATTTTTAAGCACAGCTAACTTGGTTTCCTGGCATTTTAAAATCTATCCAGGATAGACCAGGAGGTCCCCAAGCACACTTGAGGGACATGAGGACTACAGGGGCTGTCTTGGTCATCCTGAGGAAAATGGAGTCCTCCAGACCTGAAGCCAAAAAACTCCTAGGTCTGAATCCCTGGGACGCTGACTGATTCAAGAGTGCAAACAATGCAATCATTCTTTTTTTTTTTTTTTAATGGAGGTACCGGGGATTAAACCCAGGACCTCGTGCATGCTAGGCACGTGCTCTACCACTGAGCTATGCCCTCTCCCACAATGCAGTCATTCTTCAAGGCTTCATCAAGCTCCTGCTCCAGGCTGGGGGCCTTAGCACAATGATGACCAGGACTTGTCCCTCAGGAGCTCAAGGTGGTTGGAGGGGCCAGCTGTGTCAAGCACAGACAGATGATGCTATAGCAACCCCAGAGGAGGGTAGGCAAGATGTATGTGAGCTGGGGCAGCCGGAAAGCCCTTCTGCAGGAGGTGTGACATCACCTTAACCTTCAGGATGAGGGAGCAGGCGGGAAGAGCGCTCCAGGTGGGAGACACAGCATGAAAAGGGTCAGCGCGGCGTTAGGGGGTTTACGGAGATGACACAGCCCCTGCACAGGGTGGGAGGGAAATCACCTCAGTAACTCAAAAAGCCTCATAGGACCTTGTCTGATCTTCATGAAAGCAGTGTCAGAAAGAGTAAGTGATTGTCTGAGGTCACACGGAAAGTTCATGGCAGATCTCTTGTCCCCCAACCCTCAAAGCAGAGCTCTTTCTCCCAGACCACACTCCTCACATAAATAGTTCTGAGAACGAACACCAGAACGAGGTGTTCCAGGCTCATTCCGGGAGGGGGCTCTCCTACAGCTGTGTTTGTTCCCTGCAAAGAGCAGTGATGAGGACCAGCATCCCCAAGTAACCGGAAAACGTCAGCAGAGCCAGGGGGCTGGACACCCCCACAGGGACGGCTCATCCAGTAGGCAGAAGGCCTCACCATTTCTTCTTTGGCCACTTGATTGACAGTTGTTTCTCAGTGGGACTGAGTACGTCCGGGTGAAGATGTCCCTTGCAGCATTGTTTATAGTAGGGCAATGAGAACCCAACGTCCAACAACAGCAACATAGATCAGTGAAGCTGCCAGCTGTCCGGGTTAGAGCTCTGGTCTTCATACACCTCTGAAGTGAAAAAGAGAGAGTCAAATCTAGAATTTGCTTGATCTCATCTACACCTTATAAAAATTCACATATACTTGCTTATAAACAAGACAGGAAGGAAATCTGGTTATCTCTGGATGGTTAAATTATGGTTGATTTTTATTTTCACTTCTTTAAGCTCTCCTCTAAAGTACCTATCTTTATATTTTATACTAGGCATGCTTTATTTTTATAACCAGGAGAATATAATTTTGTTTTTTGAAAAAACAACTTTGATAAATATCAACCTAAATTGATTGTGGGAAGAAAAGAGCTTGGGGGGAAAGAGCCTGGATTAATGCCTAGTACAGATCCCAGTACACATGAGGTGCTTAATAAATGTTCCCATGACACTGGAGCTGCCCTCTGGGTTCTATTTCTGGAGATAAATAATTAGGAATACAGGCTTTGGTGACAGACCTGGGTTTGAACCCTACAATTGCTACTTCCTGGCTATGTGACCTTCAGGGAATAACTTTTATAAGCCTCAGTTTCCTTATCTGTAAAATGGGGAAGGAGGAGATACTAATACCGGCTTCACAACATTTCCATGAGGACCAAATGAAACATTAACTATAAATTACCTAGTTCAGTGTTGGTATATAGTAGGTGCTTAATAGATGGCGAGTCTTATTACTGACTTCTTATGAGGCCCAGGTCCACTCAGGCCCCCAATTCTTTCTTAGTCAACTGAACACAGTTACCTGGGGGTATTGTCGGGGTGTCAGACAGAGTAGAGGGAGAGCTCTTGTAAGGCTGCCTTGCCTCTGGAAGACCACCATCTCACCCCCAGCACAAGGGCTGTGCCGCTCTTTAGGATTTCAAGCCTTCTGGGAGAAGGAAACCACCCTGAGGTGTGGTGACTGGGGAGAGCTGACTAATGGGGTGTGTCTCCACCCAGGTGCAGAGCTCGGGGAGTCTGACGTTTTGAAGGATGAGCTTCAACTCTATGGAGGTAATTGACTTTCCAGTGGCCTTGGGAGAAACAGAATTAGACAAAGGATGTGAAGGCTTAGGGCTTTGTTGAGGGGACACAATGTGATGAGGGTGCTTCCTGAGCTGAAGGTCCTGGGCAGATCCAGGAGATGTTGCAAGGTGAGTGGTTATGACACTGGCAGGTGGAGGTGGGGCAGGCATTTTCTCCCCCACTGAGACTGTCCTGGGATCTCTCCGGAACTGTAACCCCAACCTTTCTAGGTCTCAGCTTCCCAACTAGCAAAGTGGGACGTGATCCCTCGCTCTTGGAATACTGGGTTGTTGACACGTGCAAGGGAAAATTAAAGATCTGATCTCTACAGAATTCATCTTATGGAATAATTGCCTCCAGGCATCGTCATTTTTACAGCAAAGAGATGGGGATAGTATGGCCCTTTGCTTGGGAGCACTTTGTTGGGCTGGGGGAATTTGTAGGAATGAACCAGTTTGCCAGAAAGCCTCACAAATGCACACTGCCAGAAAGAACACCTGTTTCACTTTGTTTAACCCCACTTTTCCAACTCTGCTTAATCTCCCAACGCCTGATAATAACCCAAGAGAAACAATGGGAAACAAGTATGCGTTCAAAGAAATGTAAATGAAATATTTTAATATTCTGCATCCAGCTGTTACCAGTGGCTGCCACTGGGTGGCACCATTGTGAGTAGTCATTATACTGTTTGTTGATCTGAATTTTCTTATTTTCTTTCTTTTAATTTTTTTAACCTAAAACATTTCCTGATTTAGAAAAATGCTTTTAATTATTCAAGTAGTATAAGGAAGGTTTAAAGGTGTAAAATAAGGAATAAATAAGGAAGGTTTTGGGTGTAAAATGAGAAAGAAACTGTTACATATACTTTTTTTAACCTTTTTCTAGTTGACGTATAGTCAGTTTACAATGTTGTGTCAATTTCTGGTGTACAGCATAATGTTTCAGTCATACACACATAATATTTTTAAATGTTTTTTTCTCATCAAAAAGTAAGTCATAGTCACTGTAGAAAGCGTAGGTATCCTCATGTATTTGTGAATTACTTCCCCCAGGTAATGAATTACCCCCAAGACGTTGGAGGTACTTGGTAATGGCACTGCTGGAGTCTCATTTCATACCACTTTCTGTACCCTCGGTGCTGGGCTCTCTTGGGTCACCTGCAGAGGGTGGTTCCCATCTGCACGTTAGCCCTAAAGACAGTTCATCTTACTGAGTGTTTACTGCCATGAGCCAAGTGTCCCCTTCTGAGTGGGCGCTCCTGCCTGCCCTCGAGGGCAGGAAGATGACAGGCTAGGAGAGAGGTCGCTAGGAAGAGAACAGGCCCAGGAACCAGGAGGTGAATGAGGCGTGAGGGTCCCCCCTCCAGGCCAGATTAAAGGGGAGGCTGCAGCTCAGGGCGGGTATACAGGGTTCAGCTTGCCCTTGGCAGCCCAGACAAGAGCTCGACACTCGGGAGGGTGGGGGTTGAGGCCCCGAGTGTACAGCCCAGCGTGGCTCCCACAAGCTACAGGCCTGGTGGGGCTAGGGCCACGTGGCCCCTGCATCTGGATAGGAGTAAGCAGGCCGGCCCAGGTTGCAAACTGGCGGCCTGTGCGTGCCGATGTGTTTTCTCTGGCTCACAGAGTGTCTTCATTATTATTACTGATACATTTCATCAGTTCTACGACTAACAGTTTTTCACGTCTGGACATCTGTGATCTCAGGATGCATCTTAAAATCACCGGCCACTTAAATAATGGGCAGTAGTTTTTCTTGCATCAAATAATGTCATTCTCACAAACCATGACGTCTTTGATTCAGTGGAACATGAGTTGCCAACTTTTTAATAATCAAGTTTATATGAGGGGGAGGGTATATCTCAGTGGTAGAGCACATGCTTAGCATGCACGAGGTCCTGGGTTCAATCCCCAGTACCTCTGTTAAAAAAACAATACACTAATTACCTCCCCCCCCAAATTTAAATAAAATAAATAAAAATAAGTAAGTTTTTTCAAAAAGAAGTTTATATAAAAACCAGCATTTCTGGCTTCTGGTGGGAAATTAGAAGACCTGTAACATGGGGCAGCATTCCGACGGCAGCTTTCAGGGATGCTCGGTGGCACCTGCCCCTGTAGGTAGGAAAGGAGCCCTTCAGTTTGCCCCAGTCCCCACTGCAGATCAATGGAAAGTCTCTGAGTGAGAGAGGCTTACCCTCCCTGGGGTGTAACTTCCCCCCACCCAGAGGATAATGCGTACGTGGTCACTGGTTTCCCTTCTGCACAGGTGCCCCTGGGGAGGTGGTGCCCTCCGGAGAATCAGGTGAGCGTCTGTTAGGGGAGCGGGGGTGATGGTGCTGGTGTAGAACAAGGTCTGGGCATCATCCCTTTCTCAGAGAGCCAGCTGCTGCCAGGTGCACAGCTGTGAGAGACACGACTCGGGGGCCAGGGGCTCCGCCCTGGGCTCAGCCAACAGGCAGGGCTGGCTGTGGCATAAGGCCGGGGGCCTGTGGAGGTTAGAAGGGGAGTCCAGGCAAGAGCAAAGAGATGGTAAATAGCAAGCTATATATAGGTCCCCTGGGGGCTGGAGATTCGGCACGGGCATTTTCAGAGGCCACCTGTGGCTTCCCTCTGTGGGGTGGAGGCACCTGTAAGGACCCAAGCTGGCCTGGGCACTGATGCTGACTTTCTAATTTCCAGGACTCATACTCCGAAGGAGAGGCTCTGACCCGGCGAGCGGTAAATACACAATCTCTGAGGGGAGAGCGGGAGGCGGCCTGGATTCCGGGGGCTCGGACGGGACCACAGGCAGTCTAAGGCGGGGGACAGTCCCAGCAGCGGTGCCATCACCAGCCAGACTGTCACTGTAATTCAGGAAAGGCACCTCTGGACTCGGGGGAAATGGAACGGAGCAGACTCGGGTCTGTGCAGGAGGGAGTCACCGGGGTCCAAGGACAGCCACCCCACCTTCCAGCTCTGCCCTGACCCGTCCTGCAGTGGGCGCCCTCTGACCCAGGAAGCTAAACCCAGGAGAGCCATTCTCAGTGAGGCGGGGGAGAGAGAACCCCACCTGCTGTCCCACATCAAAGGTAAATGCCTGTCTCTCTCTTGTTCCTAAGGAGAAGTGGAGGCCTCTCAGTTAAGAAGACTGAATATAAAGAAGGATGGTAAGGAAACTGGTGCTCCAGAGCCACTTGCACGGTCTGCTCCAGGTTCCTCTGGGCGGAAAGTCTGCTGGTGGCCTGGACCAACAGTAACCATCCCCCCTTTCCCGTGTGCCCTGCAGTTTGCAAACGCCTCCGCTTAGAACCACCTTGAGAAGCGGTCCAGTGATTCCCGTTTTGCAGATACGGAAGCTGAGGCTCCAGGGTGGGGAGTGGTCTCCCAGTTACTGAGCGGCAGGACTGGGCCCTGGCCCCTGGCCCTGTGCTCTCCGTGTTGTGCGCGGAGTCCCTAGTGTGATAAGACCCTGCAGGCCTCACGGCCACGATAGGGAGCTGGGAGTGGGCCGGGCTGAGGAAGCCATGAGGTTAGACCGACTGGACCCCAGGGAAGGAGCCATGAGAACCAGAGGGACCCCGTCTGCTTCAGGCCTGGAATCGTGGGGGCTTCAGTTGGGGGGGGGGGGGGGAGAAGACCATGGTTTTTGATTAAACAAATGGCAGTTGTTCTAGAAACATCTTGAGTTGTTGCAAAAGCCCACCTTTAGGGAGGGGGCGACCTGGGCCTGTGTCAAGCTGGATAGCGCTGCCTCTGTCCAGCTAGACACAGCCCGGGCACGTGTCAACCATCCCGGGCTGAGAAGTGAGCCTCGTCAGACTGAAACCGAGATTCCCAAAGCGCGGGCCGTGTCCATGTTGTTTCAGGATGTGGTGTCACACCCCCAGTGGAGAAGGTGACTGCCTTTCCCAGTCTCTGTCTCTGCTTGGAGCCCCCGTGCCTTTAATGCCTCCCTGACCCTTGCTCACTGCCCTTCGGACACAGGGCAGGCCTGTCCTGTGCGCAGAGCCTTCCGCGGGCGGTGGGCGGCGAGGCCTTCCCCGTCTGGCTTTGTGCGCCTTGTGTTTGCTTTTAAGACATGGGATCCTAGTTTTCCACTGACTGTTGTGACATAAAGTTTCCTTTCCAAGGTAAATCTATTTAAGGAAAAAAGGAATCTGCTTAAAGAAACACGTTAAGTAAATATTAGTACAGATGGTCCTTGGACAGCACGAAGCTGTGAAGGCTGTGAGCAGTGCTGCGTAGAAAGGGCAGAACCCAGAACCCACAAAGGTGGTGTGTGGATGGCTGAGAGCTGAGAAAACAGACGAGAGTGACCCCCTAGGTCCCTCCTGGTTTGAATACACCTCGGAGTCCTTATCCTGGCCTGATCTCTTCAGCCCCCAAAACTTCTAGTTCCCAATAGCCCCTCCACTCACCTGGTTGAACCCTTTGCTGTCCTGGGTCTGTGCTTTGGTCTCACTTCTAACTTTGTCTCATACTGTGCCTCCCTGCCTCCCACGTGACATGGCAGGTGAGCACACACACACTCTCTCCCCCCCATCCAACTCCTGCTACCTTGACAGTCTTTAAGGCTTCGTGCAAACTCTCATTCTTCCAGGAAGCCCTCCTGGACTGCCCCAGATATGGTGACTCCTGAATATCTAGGACATTTACAACTGCATCCAGTTCACAGTATAGGTGCCTTATGATGCACTTCCCATCCCCCACTTGACAGACTTCTAGGTTATTTCTAATTCTTTCACTGTTTCAAACTAAGCTGTCCTACCCATCCAGTCCTCTGATCTTGCGTTTTGTTGCTGTCTCTCGGTCTTTAAAAACGCTTGTATTTTCTAAATATTTATTCATAAGGAAATGGGGAAAAGACTCAGGGAGAAATTCTGTTAGAGATTCATTTTGCACTTCTGAAAATTTGGGTGAGGAAAGAGTTCTGCAGTCCACCTCACCCCTAGGCTGTCACAACTCTGAAGAGACCTAAGCCTGCTACGAAATACTCTGTTGATTTTTTCTTCCCTAGGGGGAAAACAACAACAACAAAATCAAAACCAGAAATAGCCTCCTCACATCTGTTCACTTGCCTTCCAAATGTCCTTGACAGCAGTGACATGTAATACCACTCTGCCTTTTACTATTTACAAAGCACTTCCCCATCCGAGACCCCCGTCCGTCTGTCAGCGGTGGAGAGGGTGCTCTCCTCACTTTATCAATGAAAACGCTGAGGCTCAGGGAGGCCAGGACACTTGTCCAAAGCTTCACAGCACATCAGTGGCCAAACTGGCCTAAACTTGGACACATTCCCAGCAGCCTCGGCTCCCCACTCAGAGAGCCAGCCTCATTCCAGGAAACCTTCTCTGAATTGTCCTCACTTTTTCCCTTTTTCTTTGTTTCCTTTAGAAATCTTTTTTGCATCTCCCCTAATCGCAGCCCTTTGTCTGGGTCAAGTCCCCTTTGTTCTCTCCCCTGATGCCTGACAAAGGGCGGGGGGAGGGGCGTCCTCAAACCACCCCTAAATTCCTGCCCAAGGCACGGGCCCTGCCCTCCAACTGCATTCTCTACCTCCGTTAACTACGAGGAAGAGCCTGCAGTCCCACAAAAACACACACACAAGGGCCAGACACATTCATGTGTCATGATGTTTAGTGCACTGTCTGCAGTAAGAGCAAAAAATCAGACACTTCTAGCCTCATCAATAGGGGACTGATTAAATAAATTAGGATAAGCTTATACCATGGAATACTATGCAGCCATCAAAAATCACAGAGCAGATATATATGCTCTGAGATGGGAAGATGGCCCCAATCTATCACTGAGAAGAAAAAAGCAAATGACAGAGCAGCAGGTTTACAAATTGATCCAGCTTTTGTTTTTTAAATAAGTGCATCTATATGCCTGGAAACATTTTGCCAATCACTGGTTGCTTTTAAGGAGTTCGATTAGGAAGGGAGAATGGAGCAATGTGAAACTTTTAAACTAGACACATTTGCACCTTTTACAATTGTATTTAACATTATTCACCAAAGAAAGCATCAGGCACCTCCCGCAAGCCTGGGCCAAGTCCCTGAGCGTCCAACCAAGGGGTCAGAGAAGAAACAGAAATGAAAATCTAACAAGTTGAGTGGTGATCAGTGTTAGGAAAAAATAATGAGAGATAAGGGCTGAAAGGGGTGGGGCTTGGGGTCAGGAGCAGTTTCTCTGAACAAAGTTCCATTTGAGCAGAGGCAGCAATACTTTTAGTAGTTAAAAAGGGGGAGGATAGAGCTCAGTGGTAGAGCCCGTGCTTAGCATGCACAAGGTCCTGGGTTCAATTCTCAGTACCTCTGTCAAACAAATAAATAAATAAACCTAATTCCCCCAGCACCCGCCCCAAACAGGGATACAGAAATAAATAAAAGAAAAAAATAATAACATATCGTGCAACCATTAAAAATTATTTTAAAAGAAAAAGAGAGGGAGGGAAGCAGACAGTAACCCCCCTCTCTGCCTTTACAGACGAGTTTTTCCATTTCATCCTCCTCTGCTTTGCCATCGGGGCCTTGCTGGTGTGTTATCACTATTACACAGGTGAGCGGGGGGCCGCGTGGGCACGCGGGGCGGGGGCCAGACCGTCCGGCTGACCGCTCTGTCCTTGCCACCTGCGCAGACTGGTTCATGTCCCTCGGGGTCGGCCTGCTCACCTTCGCCTCGCTGGAGACCGTCGGCATCTACTTTGGCCTGGGTGAGGCCCCCGCACAGGGACTCTGGGAGGGCGGTGGTTGGACTGGCTACAGGGGGCCCAGCAGGGACCAGAAGGCCACGGCTAAACATTTTGTAAAGATTTCTTTATGCTCGTGTTTTCTTCCTGACCGCTTTCAAGGTCAGTGTGAGGTCGTTGGCAAAACCCCCGGGGGGAAAAATGGGCTGCTCCATAAAAATACAACCCAAACAGTGTGACGTGGCAAACCGACAGACTTAGTCAGATGCTGAAAACAAGTCAGTTGGTGGAGGTGGGTCCTGAATTTGCCGAGCTTCCTGGCATTGTTACTGCTGTTCGTGGTTGTTTTTAATAATAATAAGCCTAGTACTATGATCTAAGCTGAAGAGCTTTGTTTGCGTGGACTGGGCCCCTGTCCAGGGGTGGGCGGCGGGAGGGCTGACCCCGGCTCCCCCCACGGGTACAAAGCTCAACCACCTTTCTCTTTTCTGAGCAGTGTACCGGATCCACAGCATCCTGCATGGCTTCATCCCTCTTTTGCAGAAGTTTAGACTGATAGGTAACTCTACGTTTTCCCTGTGTTCACTTTTCCCCTCCCTGCCGGAGTCTTCTGTTGCAGAAGAGGCTTAGCGTATAGAAAAGAGCACGGGGCCTGCGGTCGGAGCCTGGGTTCCAGTCCTTCCTCCTCCAGTTTTCCATTTCTGGGGCCCTGGGGCCTCTTTTAGCCTCAGTTTCCTCACATGGAAGATGGGTGTAATAATACTTCCAGCACAAAGGTGTTGTGAAAATCAAGTGAGGAGTGGACGTAGAAGTCCTTAAGTCTGGACCACTGTAGAGAAGTAGAGGGAATCTGGATATTCCTCCGTCTCTCATGGAACGTTGCACTTCTCCAAACAATATCCTGTCTGTGATTTTCTTTCCCTAATAACAGCTGGGGGTGGGAGTGGGTTTTAGTTATCTTACACTTGGCTGAGGAGCAAACGGAGGCTCAGAGAGGTAGAGCGACTTGCCCAGGATCACACAGCCAGAGTGGCTGGGCGGGGCTAAAGGAGATCCTCTTTTTTGACCAGCAGCTCTGTGCCTGAGAAGCCAGGGGCTGTGTGTCTCTGCTGGGGACTTCTGTCTCCTTTCATCCGTCTCATTCATCAAGGGGTGATTAGTTGCCATAGCTGTGGGCCATGGAGGCCTGTGGCCTCTGGAGTGACTACCTTATCCCAGCTATGAGGGGTATTTGGGCATCTGGGGTAAGGGTGGGGAGGAGTCCTGGCTGCCTTCAGAATCCCATGCCATCCTGCGGGGTTTGCCTTCCAGGGTTCAGGAGGACCAACTGAAGCCAGTGCCGGGTGGGCATCCAGGCCAGGCCTCGGCGTGACCACCCCTACCTTCTCTCAGCACATGAGGATGGCGCAACATTCCAGGAGACACGTGGGCGGGACAAGATACAGCAATAAAGACAGCGCTTTTTCTTCCATGTGGTCTGAACGTTGGCACCAGCCGGGCCAAGGTGCCCTTCAGGCAGCATTGGCCCCAACCCAGCTGCAGGATGGAAGGACGGGAGGGGTGCGGGCCTGCGCCCTTCATGGGACCTGGATCAGCAGGACGACCCTGTGACGTCACTCCTCTCAGGAGACGGGAGGAGACCCCTGGTCCCTGCAAGCTGTAATCTGTCTGGGCTTGTGATTTCTCTTAAGTCCCCAGGCCATCCCGGGACAGACAGACAATCCACTGCCCAGAGGCAGAGAACCACCACATTGGGCCCCTGGGGTGAACCTGATACAGGTGAGATATTGAGGACTAAAGCCACAGTATCCAGGCATCTTCCCTCAGCCCTGTCACCTGGTGCCAGCCCTGCTACCCTTGGACTCTATCAAGATTCAAATAAACATTCTCTTCCCTGGACTAAAAAGAGTCAGCTAAGTATTTCTTTAGGTTTTTTGAGTGCAAGGATACATTTGGGGTCTTCTTTGACCCTATCTTGTCAGATAGAATACCTTGTCCTACTGGATAAAGTATAAAAGGGAATAAATGTAAAAAAGCCCCTCATTTTAGGTCCACGACTTCAACTGCATAGGTTTGGAATGTGAGACAGGGTTTCACAAACATTCTTGTGAAAAAGATCGGGGGTTGTTAGGTACTACTCGAAGCTCAACAAATACCAAAGAAATGAGATAAGGGCACAGAACAAAATCCATTGCAAACTTGGGTTGCATTAATTGAGGTATAGAGTCTAGACTGAAGGAGGTGATAGTAGGTTCCCTTGTTCAGTTCTAGAGTCACATATCAAGAGTGACAGTGACAAACTAGAGAATACACAGAAGAAACCAGAGTGAGGATATAAAGAATAATTGAAGAAGTGGGAACTTTCCTCAAAAGGGAGCCTGGAGTGCACAGATAAGATTTTTATCAAATGTACAAATAGAATGCAAGGTTTCACAATAGAAACATAAACTTGCTGACTGGAGGGCAGTGAGGGTAGCTTTCCCTGTCCAGCCTCGGTTTCCTCATCTGGACAATAGGCTCACAGTAGCGCCCACCTCACAGTGCATGGTGAGGGTTCTGGGAGATAATTGCCTTTCTGGCACATAGTAGAGGCTCAGTAGGTGGGAGGCACTTGATTTGGGCAGAGGCCACATCCAAGCCTTTAGGGTCAGTCAGGCAAAGTCAGCCCAATGTAGAAAATGGGGAGCAGGAGAGAGAGGGAGCAGGGGAGCAGGGGAGAGAGGGAGCAGGAGAGCTGATCCCTGACCAGAGGGATTTCCAGCCAGGGCTAGCCAGGAAAACAGAACTTGGCAGGTGTTCTAACAGAGAGATCTATTTATAGTGGGTATGTTAAGTGGGTGCAGGATCTTCGAAAAGGCAAAAAGGGACCACCGAGGTATCACAGAGCATGACAGGGAGGCAGCCACCAGTTGGGGCTGGGGGAACAAAGGAAAGAGAACTATGAAGCTGGGGAGAGGGCCCCACAGAGCTAGGACCCTGACCTCTGAGGAGGGGTCCTGCCTGAGGAATGTCTCTAAGAGGAGCCTGATGAGGCTGGTTCTAGAAATGCAGGACCAGTGATGTCAGACCTCCAATTTCTCAGCAGAAGCAGGAAACCAGATTTTTTTTTTTTAATGTTGGCAACTAATTTTCTTAAACAATAAATTTTTTAAAATTTTATTATTTTTGTTTGTTTTGTTTTTGTTTGGGGGGTAGGTAATTAGGTTTATTTATTTAATTTATTTAATGGGGGTACCAGGTATTGAACCCAGGACCTCATGTATGCTAAGCATGTACTCTACCACTGAGCAATACCCAACCCCTGCTACTAATCTTTTAAAATTCCAAATTCTGCTATGGAAAACAGTATAGTGGTTCCTCAAAAAATTTAAAAATAGAATTACATTATGATCCAAAAAATCTACTTCTGGATACATACACAAAAGAATTGAAAGAGATCGAAAGAAATATTTGCACACCCATGTTCATAATTCATGATTCACAGTTGCCAACAGATGGAAACAACCCAAGTGTCTATTGATGAATGAAAGGATAAACAAAATATGGTCTATGCACACAATGGAATATTACTCAGCCTTTAAAATGAATAAAATTCCAACATATGCGACAACATGGATGAACCTTGAAGACATTATACTAAGTGAAATAAGCCAGTCATAAAAGGACAAATGTGGATGATTCCACTTATATGAAGTCCCTAAAGAGTCAAACCCATAGAGACAGGAAGCAGGAAGGTGGGTGCAGGGGCTGGGAGATGGGGAATGAGGAGTTAGTGTTTAATGGGGACAGAGTTTCCGCTGGGGAAGATGAAAAAGTCCAGGAGATGAACAGTGGTGATGGTTGCACAACAGTGTGAATGTTCTTAATGCCCCTGAATGGTACAGTTAAACACAATTAAGATGGTGAATTTTATGTTACGTGTATGTTACCACAATTTAAAAAAACATTTCAAATCATTGGTGGTCAGATAAAACCGTGCCCTGGGGAGCTCTCCATACTGTTAAGCTGGAGACAGCAGCCGAAGGAGGTGCACGCAATGGAAGAGAAAGCCAGGGCAAGATGAAGGCCACCGTCATTTCTGTTCGACCTTCCAATTTTGGGCAGCCCGACTGCCTCGTGGGGATATGCTGCTGGTAACCTTGCCTTTCTGGGCCCAGTTATTAAAGGAGGGGCTCAGGTGGATTAGGTTGTAAGAGCCTCTCAGGCCCTGGGAGAGAAAGCCCCCCATCCAGGATCACAGCGGCGGGTCTCCCTGCTTGAGTGCGCTGCCACCCTGGGGCCCCAGCCCCCAGCGCTGCCCTTGGACCCCCTCACTGCCTCTCTGCCCAGCCACAGCTCAAGGCCAGTGCCAGCGGGGTCTGGTTACACCTCAGGCGTCAAACAGATTCTGGCAGCCCCAGTCCAACAAGCAGTCTAAAAATAAAGCGCTGAATCCTGAGTCCAGGCAGGCAGGGTTGCGAAGCGCGGGGGGAGGGGCGGAGGGCTTGGGTGGAGTAGGCGGCTGTCTCTGGTTGCACTGGTTTCTGCTGTGACCACAGCGGAGGGAGGACACGGGTGTGGGAGTATTTCGAGGCCATCCAAGCCCTCGCGCTGAGAGGAGAAAGGAGAGAAGGTCAGGAGGGCTGGGGCAGTTGCTGTCTGCTTCTCCTGCCGTGGCCCGGGAGCCCTCTGTCTACTCCAGGGGACCTGGGCGGGCGGGACCAGAGATGGAGCCAGAAATGCTGCTAGCTGGGCAAAGTGCTTGACGTGGGGGCTGGGCTCTGCCAGGTGGACGTAAGGAAGGGCTTTGCAGGCAGAGGACGCAGGCAGGGAGGACTGAAAGGCTAGCACGTCTGGGGGCAACAGGTATGAGTGCAGCGTGGCTGAGGAGGAGCGAGGATCAGCGGGCCAGGGCACACCCAGGGGAAATGGCCCCCTTCCCCTGGCAGGACCTTGAGAGCTGGGATGAGGAGCTGAGACTTTAGCCTGAGGACACTGGGGAGCCAGGGAAGGTGTCCGAGCAGAGGAGTGGCACCGTGAGGTTGCATTTTAGAAAAATCCCTCTGGTGGCCCTGTGGGGCCATGAGGATGAGCATGACCTCCAGCTACAGGAATGGTAATTGACCAAGGGCTGCCTGGATCTGTGTTTGCACCGAGGCCCTGCTCCCAGCCACAGACCTAGCGAGATGGGAGGGACGCTAAGCAGACCCCTTCCTGGGAGGGACGGCATGCCTCTGACAGCACACTTTGGCTTGTGGGCTCCCCGACACCTGCCAAACCATCTGTAGACTCCCCGGCCGGCCTACTAAGCCCTTCCCCCAGCCCTCCTTCCCTCTCTCCTTAACCTGGGGCCAGATCTGCCTGAGGCCCTCCCAGCCTGCCACTCCTGTGGCGTTTTCTCTGCTACAGGTGCTTTCCCTGATGACATCCTTCCCTATGTCGTCTCATCCTGGTGCTGGCTTCTCAGCAGGCGCACCTAGCGGGATAAGACGAGAGGCAGGGCCCCGAGAGCAGCGCTGGAGGGTAGATTCGGAGACACTGAAGCCTAGCCCACAGTCTGACTGGAAGTGTGCACCACCCACACCACGGCTTTTTCCCCGTCGTCAGAGTTTTTAATATGCAGTAGGGCAACCCCCTCTGTCCATATTGGTCTCCCCAGCCAGCCTCTGAGTCTGTTCGATAAATAAATGAGTGAGTGAATGAAAGAAGTGAAGGGAAAAAGAGGGGTCGAGGATGATCCCAGAGCTCCATTTTGGACCAATTGGTGGATGGTTATAGTCAATATTTGCTATTTGCCCCGGTGTTTTTCCCGCACAATTTTCCCTTGAAGAATAAACCTGTACTGTTTGGTGCATCAAAGGAGACTATCAAGAGTGAAAAGACAACCTGTAGAATGACAGAAAGTATTTGCAAATCAGACATCCGATAAGGGTTTAACATCCAGAATATATTAAAAAAAAAAAAAAAGCTTGTACAACTCAACAGTAACAAAACAAACCACCTAATTCAAAAATGAGAGATAAAAAAGGCAACAGAATTGAATAGGCATTCCTCCAAAGAAGTTATTTTTTTAATGGCCAATGAGCACAAGAGAGCAGGTTTACAATGGATTGGATGAGGCTCACTCACACTGGGGACGGCAGTCGGCTTTACTCAACATTGTTAGTCATTAGAGAAATGAAAATCAAAACTACAACGAGGTGCCACTTCACACCCATTAGAATGGCTTTTATTTTCTAAAAAAGGGAAAATAACAAGTATTGGTGAGGATGTGGAGAAATTGAAACCTTTGTGCATTGCCGGTGGGAATGTAAAAAAAATGCTTCAACCACTATGAAAAACAGTTTTGGCAGTTTCTCAAAGTTAAACAGAGAACCCAACAATTCCACTCCTAGATATAGACTCAAAATAATTGAAAACAGGGACTTAAACAGGTATTTGCACACCCATGTTCACAGCAGCATTATTCACAGCAGCTGAACTGTAAAAGCAGCCCACCTGTCCATCAATGACGGATGAGTGAATGCATAAAAAAGATGTGCTCAACACACACAATGGACTATTATTCAGCCATAAAAAGGAATGAATTCTGACACCTGCTACAGCATGGATGAACCTGAAGGACATTATGCCAAGTGAAATAAACCAGTCATAAAATAATGACTATCGTATGATTCCATTTACATGAGATACTAGAATAGGCAGATTCATAGAGACAAAAAGTATCATAGAAATTACCAGGTGCTGGGGGAGGGGGGAGGGCGGTTATTGCTTAATGGGCACAGAGTTTCCATTTAGAGTGATGAGAAAGCTCTGGAAATGGATAATGGTGATGGTTAGAAGACATTGTGAATTTACAAATGACAAGTATACATTAAAAAATGGTTAAATGGTAAAGTTTATGTGATGTATGTTTTAACACACACACACACACACACACACACACACACACACACACACACACACACACACACACACACACACACCACAAAAACCTGAACCTAACGGATTTTGGAAGGTTGATGCCACCACCATCTCCCCGGTGGTTTCCGATGAACTTCAGCCCATTTGCACGTTCCAGTCACTGATTGAGGTGCTATTACGGGGTACGGACACCAGGGGGGCTCTAACCAGTGAGCCTCCGTAAGGCGAGGTTTCCTAGCAACGGAGAAAACATTGAGGAGGACGCTCCCTGAGGTAACTCGGGCGTTCGGGCTCCTGCACCTGACGGGTGTGCCCGAGCCCTGCTTCTGGCACCCGGAGCGTCTCTGCTGGGTCTCAGAGCATCCTTGACCTTTCCTGATGAGGGGCTCTTCCTCCAAACGCAAGGTGAGGTCTCACATCGCCAAGCTCTTTTCCTGCTCATGTCAGATAAGGACTGAGGGCTCTTCTCTGGAAAACTCCAAACATGTTGTAGGGTTTCCCTCAAAAAACGGAGGAAATTAACAAGGGGCTTTGTCCAGAGCCTTCGAAGTTACCAGGTAGCAAAAAAGAAAGCTTTCAAGATTTGTGCTGTAGTGGAAGTTTTCTGGATTGTAGACAAAACAGAACGTTTTAAAATAAATTGGTAAATAGGAACACTTGAAGCTAGGTTGGGTGGGTAATAGTAAGGAATACATTAAGAAGAGCTCTCCCATACTTTGTTTCACTTGGTTTCATAGCTACTCTGGAATCAGTCCGTTTCATAAATGAAAAAACTGAGGCCCGAATATGTTAAGTGGTGAGACGTCCAGAGCTTTCCTCCTAATCCAGTTCACAAAAGAATAAATATTTACTAGTTTATTTTTAAAGAGGGGAAGCTGTTGTTTCTAATAAAGGAATGAAAATTAAAACAACAGGAAGATAACTTATTTTCTCCATTAAATTAGCAAAGCTATTTAAAATCATAACCCCTCACACTAGGGAGGCAGTTTGGAGTCTGGCAGTCTTTACAATACTTAGCGGCAGTGGAAACCAGCAGCCGGTTTTTGGAAGTGAAGTCAGGCAACACCTAGCAGGAGTCGTAAAAATGTTTCTACCCTTTGTTCCAGCAACTCCGCTTCTGAGAACCTATTTGAATATCAATTTGAAATTTGGGGAAAGTGTATATGCAAATATTGATTGCAGCATTATTTGTGAGCAAAAAATTGAAAATACAGCAGAACACTCAGGTGGCCAAGGGAACAGTCATAATTAACATTAATGCCTCCACTTTATAATGATAATTCTGAAGCCTAGGAAATGCTGCTCATATTAAATGAAAATAAAAAAGCAGCTACAAAACAGCCTGGACACTAATTAAGCTTGTAAATACATAACATCCCATTGGTGTGAGGGTAGAAGGAAGATGGGGGAAAGGAAAAAAACAAGGGAGGTGGGAATGTTTTTTGGTTAATTTTGTTTTTTCCATAACTTTTCTCCCCTTTCTTTTCCACTCAAAGTTTCCTTTTTCTTCTTTTCCTTTTTTTTTTTTTTCTATTGTGGAGTATTTTTCTCATGTCAGTTGGCAATGTAATGCTTACTTACTCCAGGAAACTTAGAAAATATAAGAACGCTGAAATGCTCCCACTCACAAAGAAACCGTCTCTAGTAACACTTTAGAGCAGTGGTTCTTAAACTGGAAGGTGCATCACCTGGAGGGCTTGTCAAAAACCAGTTTGCTGAGCCCCACCTGAGAATTTCTGATTCTCATCTTTTAACAAGTTTCCAGGTGATGCTGATGCCGCTGGTCCCCAGACCACACCTTGAGGACCACTGCCTTAGTGTGTAGCCTTATGAAGTCTTTCTTTGTGTCACACGTCTAGATGCCTCACTGAAAAATGATGAACATTTAGGTTGTTTTTCCAAGAGCATTCTTGTAGTTAAATCTTTGGTGCGTCCTTAATTATTCATTATATGAATAATTAAGTTTGTCATCATTATTAATTCATTATCTTAATTATTAAAATTGTTAGGGTTAAGTTTCCAAATCCAGAAGTGGAATTGTTGAGTCAAAAGACCTGTGTGTTTTTCAAGCTTTTAATATCTGTTGTCAAATTGCCACTGTAGATTTTAATGTTTGCCATGTGCTGGGCAAATGTCTCATTTCATTTCATCTTCAAAATTCATTCATTCATTCAGCATACATTCACTGAACTCTACTTTGTACTAGGTATGTTTGTTACTGAGGGCAAGTTCATGTGCCAGCCACACCATGAGGCCAAACAAACTGAAATATCAGAGTTTGGGGCCTAGAAAGACTTATTGCACGGCCCAGCAAGGAGGACTGGGTGGCTCATGCCGAAGAAAACCCTGAACTCCTCAAAGGGTTTCATCAAAGCATATTTAAAGTCCAGGTGAGGGAGGGGGTCGCAGGATATGTGATCAGCCTGCGCACAATGCTCTGCTTGGTTGATGCTGAGGGAACAGAGCAGTCAACACCATCAACCCTTAGGCGCCAGAAGGCCTGGGGGCCACATGCTCTCGATCATCAAGCAGTTACATTCTTCCTTTTGGTGGTGGTTTTTAGCATCTGAAAAACTCAGGAAATATGCATGAGATACTATTATCTGGGTACTTCAGAGGAAAGGTATAGCAGGGGATATGGGGGAGGGGTCTGACCCTGGAAGGGTCAGTAACTGAGTTAACCCTGCTCAGTTACATGTTAGGGGCTCAGAGGTGAACAAGACATAGCAGTCCTATGAGGTAGATTCGCTCATTATGTCCATTGTACAGATGAGGAAACTGAGACCCATCCGGTGACTTGCCTGTGACGACACAGAGAGTCATGATACCTCAGGGCTGCTTTATCATTTACATCATCTGTTGGCTCTAGACAGCCTCATACTGCATTGTTCCCATTGGAAGGGAATATTTTAATTTGGGGTGGCAACTCTTTCCTCTTTTTTTATTTTTTCATCGCACTCCTGGAAAAATCAAATGAGGAAACATCCTGGCGTACAGCTTTGGAAATAAAGCTCATCCCAAAGCTGCCAGGCATAAAAGCTAACAAAACTTTCTTGACTGAGTTTGATTTCCCACTCTTAAGAATTAGGTAAAATGGGCCCCCTTTGATCCGAAACTTTTAACAAAAATCATGCTTGGTGTGTGTGGATGTGAGGATTCAGTGAGATCTTGTTTTTCACTCTCCTAAATGCACTCTAATTACAACTCTTGGCTGGGTAGCTTAGTGGTTAAGTGCAAATGCTTTGATTTGACTAAGCAGAATGTTTTATAAAAAATAAAATATTTTTATAACTCTCAAGAGTTTAAAGATTTATCTTCCTTCAAAGCTTTCATTTAAAGCTTCAATTTCCTCATCTGCCAAATGGGTCTAAGAATACCTTCTTCAGAGATCTCTAGGTAAGGTCTAAAGGGTTCAGGGATAGTGGTCACCATCTGACCATCTGTCCCCTCTTTAATTCACGAATCTGACCCAGGCAAAAACCAGGCCAAAAAAAAAAAAACAAAAAAACAACAGCTGAACCTGGTGGATCCTAGAGGCTGACACTGAACTACTGCAAACCCAACCACATAGTAGCTCCAATTGCCGTTGCTGGGTTGGATGTGGTACCTCTGCTGGTCAGATTAACATAGCTTCAAGTTCACGGTACCCAACCATTGACCTGGCTTATACATTCTTTTCCATCCCTGACAGGAAAAAGGACCAGAAACAGCTCATTTTTATGTGGAGCAGACAGCGATACACATCTACGATCTATCTCTCCTGTCCTCTGTCATCATGCACTCTAAAGGGACTTGTCCTTCCGGGCAGTCTGCAAAACATCACATTGTTCCACTCTATTGGTGAAATAGCATTCGCAGGACTGGATGAACAAGACATGGTTCCAGAGGGTAGGAGATAAACCCTACAAGAACTCAAGGATGCCAAATTAAAAAAAAAAAATTAACCAAAAAGAATTCAAGGTCGATGGTCGATGAACTCTCTTAAGTTCCAGTGGCTCACCACATCAGTAGTTTTGAGGGCTTCGGTGGTCTGGGGCGTGCTGGGACAAGCCCCTCAAAGTAAAGGACATCTGATTGTATCTTGTACCTCCCACCATTCAGAAGGAAGACAGCACCTGGCAGACCTCTGCAGGCTGGAGTTAGCATCTTGGATACTTGAGAATTCTGTTCAGCCTATCTTCTGAGTGACATGGAAGGCTGCCAGCTTTGAGCAGGTCCTGGGCAGAAAAGAGCTCTGTAGAAGATCCAGGCTGTACTCCAAGCAGTTCTGCCTCTTGGGACCTAAGACCTGGAAGAACCTATGGTATTAGAGGGAAACGACGCCACATTTTGATGGCAAGCCCCTGTGAGATAATCACAATCTAGATCCCAGAGTTCTGGAGCGAGGCCGTTCAGTCTGCAGCAGGGAATTCTCACTTCTGAGAAAGCCCTCCTGGGGTAGGCCCTGGTAGACATGGAGCATCTGACCATGGAACGTTAGTGATCCTGCAGCCCAAACAGCCCCTCCCAAGCAGGGATCAGACTCGCCATGTCATAAGGTCAGGCGGCACACGAGGGATCAGGCACAAGCAGGGCAGAGGGCACAAGTAAGCTGCACAAGCAGGTGGCCAAGACCCCATCCCGTGTCAACAACCAGCGCTGTGCCAACACGCTTCCATCTCATGTCCCTAGGGCCACCTGACAAGGAGGGAAAAGGCCAAGTTTGACCCATAGATGGATCTGTTTGGTATATGGGGATGAGCTGGAAATGGAGGGTGGCCACACTACAGCCTCATTCCACAGTGACCCTTAAAGACAATGATGAGGCGGAATCTTCCCAATAGGCAGGGCTTTGGGCAGTGCACGTGGGCGTCCACTCTGCAGGCCAGAGAAGTGGTCAGAGGTGAGAATAAATACAGATTTACAGGCAGTGGCGAAAAAAGGAAGGATCAATGTTGGAAGATCAGGGACAAGGAGGTCTGGGAAAGAAGGATGTGTGTGGACCCACAGGAATGGATACAAAATGTGAAGATCTTTGCACCACGTATTGGTGTCCACCAGAAAGCATTCATCACAGAAAAGGGACTAAGCAACCAAACAAAGAGTGACTCAGCTAGGCCAGCAGTCAGCTTCCGTTATCCGCCACCCCAGTTTTGGCACAACAGGCTCATGAATGGAGAAGTTAGGGAGGGAGGGATAGAAGCCTGCGTTCACTAAGAATGATCGGCTACTGCCACTGCTGAGTGCTCAGTTTTCCAGCAGCAAAGACTGACATGGAGCTGTCAGCATGGCGCCATCCTGCAAGGACCCCCCACCCCAGTCACTTGGGGGCAAGTCAGTTACACTGGCCATCTTCTACCAGGAAGCAACCTGTCCTGACTGGGGCTGACACGTACTTTGGGTATGGGCTTACCTTGCCTGGTTACAAGGTCCCAGTCCCTCTAAAGGTTCACAGTGTTTGACCCACTGCCATCTGGACTCAGAAAACATCACATTAGATCAAAGGACTCACTTTACAGCAAAGAAGGTGCAGCAGAGGCATATGACCGTGGGGTCCACTGACTTATCACACACCACATTGCCCAGAAACTGCTGGTTTTGAGGGAACTTTGGATTTATGAGGACTTTGGGGCTAACACCTACATCTGAGCCAGTCAAACTGGGCCCCTAAAAGAGAACAGGTCTGGAGTCTCCCCCCCACCCAGAAGGATCAGCTTATTTCCACCCCCGCAGACCTGTAAGAAGCAGGTAATTTAGTTCTTGATTCTTTCTGACTTTTATCTTTTCTCTCTTCCACACACGCAATAAATTCTGCCTGAAAGCTCTTGTACCACCAGGCTCCCTGGAGAACAATTGGCTAAAAGCTGCTTCCCACTAAAACCTCCCCAGCCTGCCTGCAGGCTTTCTCGGTCACTACCCGTCAAGGCTCCAGCCCTGCTGGGCCAAAGGCTCTGTCATTCCTTCGCTTCTCAGACATCTGAGCAGATCCACGACTCCGGCTTTCTAGAGTCCCAGGCAAGGAGTCCTGGTAGCAGGTAGGCTCACATTTCATTTCTGTTCTTCTCCCAGGTGGGTTTTAGCTTTTTATCAGGCGAACAGTCTCCAGAAAACTCTGTTCTGTGCCCAGAAGGCATGATCGGCAGAATACTGAGGGACAATAAGGTTCCTCTCGGGAGCAATGATTTTCCTATTGTCTCCTAATTGAATCTGGCTTTCCCAGAGGTGGCAATGACGTCGTGTTGGAGGGGCTGACTGCACCCGGGCCACCTTCGAGTAGGCTGTGTGGCCCCGAGCCTCTGGCTGAACTGCCTTGTCCTCTGCTAAGACCATGTTCTCTTGGGCAACAAGGGTGATCGCGGGTGAGGGAAGCGGTCAGGGACCCAAAAACCCGCTGCCCTCCCTCCCCTGTTCTGTGGATGCGGTTGTGATTGAAGTTTGTATGTTAAATAACCATTATATTAAAAATGTTCAATAGGCCTAAAAATAAAAAACTTTAGCTAGAAAAAGAGATCCAACTGAGGCACCAACTTGGGGAATGGTACTCTGCGTGGACAGAGCATCATCTTCCAGAATTCACCTTAAGCCAAAAGCCACGGATGGGCACTGCCTGCAATAATGGAATACGCACATCTGGGCATCGGAGTAGAAGTGAGAGTGACCCTCTTCACCGCACTGAGTGAGCCACTGGGAGAAGCTGGGCTTCCCATCCTCACAACTCCAGGCTCTATAGGTCTCAGGGCCTGGGTTCTCAGCAGGCAGATGCTTCCACCAGGAAGCACAAGAGTCGCATGAAACTTTAAGCTTAGCTGCTACTGGATTGCTTCAGGCTGCTTGTGCCAAGGGACCAGCAAGCAAGAAGAGGAGTCACCCTCCTAGCAGGTGAGTTGACTGTGACATCAGGAGGAGACGGGGGTCGTTACACAACAGGAGGGGGAAGAATACATTTGACACTCCAGGTGACCCTCTTGAGTGTTTCTTGGTTCTTCTCTGACCAATTTTGATGCCAAATAGACAGGTGCAGCAGCCATAACTAAGAAGGGCATGGTGACCAGGGCATCAGACCTCTCAAGGATGGGGGTCTGGGTCATGTGGCTAGGTGAGCCACTGAGACCAGCAGAAGAGCCAGCTGATGGCTAGGGGTCTAGAATGAGTAGTAGAGGAGGGAGCTGATGAGCTTGCCAGCTGTAGCTAATTCCACTAACCGTAGGTTTCCCCAGAAAAAGGTGAATCAGAATCCTGGCGGAGACATTCTCAAGTGGTGTTAACTTACTTTATGAAGCAGGAGGTGCAGATGGCATGGAACTGTAGTGACGCTGTGGTATGTGCATCTAGGTCTCCTGCAGGACCGAGGCACCACTCCCCAGCTGCCAGTAGTCCTGCCCCTAATGGATGGGGCTGCCTTGTCCAAGGGGAGGACCCTTCCTTGGGGGCAGCCCCAGCCAATGACTAGCCAAAGCAGGGGTACAAGGGCTCAACCCTCTGCCATCAAGTCAGGACAACTGTGAAGCTCCGGTCCAGCCTATTTTCAGAGCCCCCGGTGACTGAGGTCTCTGTGACAACTCCACCACAGTTCATCTTCTCCCCGTATGGAGTCTGCTGTCCTCATTCCCTTGCCGGTGTTGTTCCTGAGAGCACCTCCCCTCCCCTTCTCCCGGGAAAGCTCCTGCATGCAAACCTCCTTCTCAGAATTTGTTTCCCAGGGAACGTAGCCCAATACATTGTGCACATCCCCAACCACGCTGGTTAATATCAAACCGTTACCAAGATGGTTGTACCAACTTACATTCCTACCAACAGCACATCAGAGTTCCATTCGCTCAACATCCTTGCCAAATCCTGGTATTGTTAGACTTTTTATTTATAGCCAGTCTAGTGGGTGTGAAATGGAATTTCATTGTGGTTTGAATTTACATTTCCCTGATGACTAATGAGGCTCAGCACCTTTTCATGGGTTTACTGGCCATGTGGGTTTTCACTCTTTGGGAACAGCCCCAGCTCCTTTTTCAGTTCTGGTTTCACAGACCCCCTCATTGAATGCCGTCTACCAAGGAAGGAGTGGAGGATTAAGCCCAAGGAGAGCTTAAATGGCTTTTCTGAAGTCCAGCAATCTCAATGACGCCTTTGAGCTCCTCTGACTTGGCATCTGAGCAGGGCGAGATTTGGTGGGCCACTCCCTCCCTCCATCACCTTCTTTTCCTGGCTTCTTTGACAGTGCACGTACCTAGTAGTTTCCGCCTCTCTGGCTGCACCTTCTCTGTCTTCTCTGCAGGCTCGACCTCCTGCAAAGGCTTAACTGTAAAATGTTGGGGTTCTTCATGGCATAGTCCTTGGCCCTCTTTTCATCTTATCCTGATCTTCTCTGTCTTCTCTGCAGGCTCGACCTCCTGCAAAGGCTTAACTGTAAAATGTTGGGGTTCTTCATGGCATAGTCCTTGGCCCTCTTTTCATCTTATCCTGATCTTCTCTGTCTTCCAGATCCACTCTCCACCCTTCACCATCCTGCTGTCTGCCTCAGAAAGCCGATTATATGGACACCTTGAGTGGGCTTGCTTGTTCTTTAATTTCTGGCTGGGTTGGGCCAATGGTGTTTTAGTTCTTTACTGCATAACAGGCTACCTCATAATTGAGAGGTTGAAAAAATGCCACCATTTTATTATCTCTCATGATTCTTTGGGTTGACTGGGATCACCTGGGGTCAGTTCTGCTCCGCCTGACGTCAGTGCAGTGGTAGGTAGTTCACTGGAGACCCAACCAGAACATCCACGATGGCGCGCTCATGTCTGCAGCTTGGTGGGGATTGCTAGAAGTCTGGTCTCAGCAGGACTGGGAAGGCTGAAACTCTGTCTCTTTCCAAGGCTTTTCAGGGCCTCTCCCTCTCCCTCAGGCCTTTCCCTCCCACAGTCCTTCTGGTCCAAGGGAGCCAGACTGCTTACATGGCAGCTCAGGTTTCCTCAAACTGCAAAAGCTGAAACTGCCAGGCCCCCTTAATTCCTGGGCCCTGAGCTGGTGTGGCATCGCTTCTGCTGCCTTCTGCTGGTTAAAGTAGGTCACAGGACCCACCCAGATACAACGTGGGAGGGGACTGCACAAAGGCAGGAACGCTGGGAGGCATGATTCCTTCGGGGCCATCTTTGGAGACTAGCCACAGTCTCATCCCCAAGCTGCCTCTCTCGTGCAGGATGAATCTTTCCCCCATGTCCCACACCCTCCAAACTCTCATCCCATTTCGGCCTCAGGGGCAGGCTGGAAATCCAGTTTCTGATCCAATTGCTGATGAGGCACTTGGGCAGGGCTCCTCTTGATCTGAAGACCTGTGGACTAAGAAGTTATCTGCCCCCTTGTACACAACACGTAAAGATGAGACAGGAACTGCACCACCACAATATACACTCCTGTTCAAAAAGGGGAGACGCAGAGAAGTCACAGGTCCGTCACAATTCTGAACTTCTGCCAGGTACAATTCTCTCTGCCCCAGTGGTAGGGAATGCCTGTTGATGGGGGCCCAGGTCTACTCTCCGGGACTGGTTCTGTTTAGCTCTGGGCCCCACCCTCTGAGTCATCCTTTTTTTCCTTAAGAAATGGTTCATGTTTGCCTGATTCCTGCCCTTAAGCAGTTGGGGGTCACAAAGGCCACTTTTTGTTTTATAATGTCTCTATTCTCTTTTTTATTTTAAGTTTGGGGTTTTTTTTTTAACCTTTTGACCCCCTTTACCCATAAAAAATACATGTGTATATACATATACATGTGGATGTATAGATACACACATACAGTTAGCCTTCCATATCCACATTTTCCACGTCTGTAGATTCAACCAATCACGGATCCAAAATATTCGGAAAAAAAATTCCAAAAAGTTCCAAAAATCAAGACTTGAATTTGCTGCACTCCAATAACTTTTTTTTTTTCCTGCAAAAAGCTTTATTGTTTCCATTTGATCCACAGCTTGGGAGAGGATTCCAAGGGTGGTTAAAAAGCTGCCTAGTGGCTGCAGGCAGAAGCCCTGACACCAGGGGGGTTGCCAGAGGGTCTGGTCAAAGTCCACTGGGCTCCTGAGGCTCCGAGCTGTTCCCCAGGGTGATCCTTTCAGAAAGATTCTCGCCCAGCCCAGCCTGCAGAGGTGAGTCAGGTGGACACCATCTTCTTGATGAATTTCACCTCCTCATCCAGGAAGTGGCTCTCCAGGAGGTCACAGAGACTGGGGCCTGCGCGGGCAGAACTCAGGGCATGCAGATCCAAAAGCGCCTGGTTCTGGTCCTCCTCCAGAGCCATGGTGGCTTCTGTAGCTTTTGCATGTCCTGGAAGAGTGCTTGGGAGCCACACATCTGCAGGAGACACTCTGAGCCCTCCCGCTTCTCTTCTGCTAACTCATGCAGGAAGTGGCCCATGCCCTCCAGAGCCACATGGCTGCGGTGGAAATAGAAGCCCAGAGAGAGGCGGGTGTTGGAGGCCTGTAGATGCATGTTGACCTGCAGTTGACGGCAGCCTCCACCGCGGTGGAATAATTCTGATGGATTTGGGAGCTCATGGCTGATCTGCAATTAGCAGCTAAGCTCAGAAGAAGGTGTTGGCTGGTCCCGGAGCCAGAGGATAGCTGAGAGGTTGGTGCCAAAGGTGGTGATGGGAAAAGAGGTTGGAGGGTGGTCAAGGCTGGAGCAAGGGATGTCCCTGGTTCTGTTTGGTGCAAACATAGTAGAAGCTAGAGACATCCGGGGGACTGCCAGTGCACTGCCCCTCCAACAATTATTTGCATAGTGTTACACTGTATTTACAGCTTTTTACATAGCATTTACATTATGTTAGGTATTATAAGTAATGCAGAGATAATTTAAAGTATACAGGAGGATGTGTGTAGGTTATGTGCAAATACTGAGCCATCGTGTATAAGGAACTTGAGCATGCATAGATTTTGGTATCTGTGGGGGTCCTAGAACAAATCCCCTATAGACACCAACAGACAACTGTATACAAACTGTATATAATGTCTCTTCCTCTCAGTCCAAATTAGTAAAATGAAAACTTTTGTGTGTTTCCTATGTGTTTAATTGTCTACTACATAAGACGAAAGCCACATTTCTTCCCAAAACAGACCCCCTGGGCCACATACAGGCTGCTAAGGGACACGTCTTCAGAGATTCTTAGAAGCCTTTTGTCTAGCTGAGAGGGTCTACCTGACACACCCTGAAACGCATCGTAGGTCTCCAGAAAAGGTCTTACAACTGCATTCTTGATCTGATCTTGACCCGAAGGCCACATTCATGGGGAGCACCCTGGATTTGATGCTAACCAGGTTCTCTCCCTCCATCAGGTTCTTATTTTCTTTGAGAATTTTGATTGGGCTTTAGAGGTTGGGAATGAGAAACAGTTTCATTTTTCAACCCAACACACTTGAAGTGCGAAGCGTTTCCTTTAGATCTCTCGGCAGTAAGGAGCGCTTCTTTCTTTAGCTCATCCTTCTCCAGCCGTAAATCAGCTGAAATGAACCAGGTGCCTCTTTCAACATACTGCCTTGAAATCTCCTCAGCCAGAGCAACAAGTTCATGAACTGTATCTTCTGTTTTCTGTGTTATTACAGGGAACAGCTATACTAAATTGTTCTGTCAATACATAAGTGGAGTGCCCTGGACTCAGGTTCCCGGAACAGTTTCCTCACAGTCTTCTAGGTCCCAGTAACAATCTCTTCAAGGGCCCTGCTCCTGAGCCAGCGTCCCGTGTTTTCAGTGCTGGTTATTGGAATCCCCTTTAGACAGCAATTCTTGTATTGGTGGTCTCTGGCTGAACAGCAATCGCCCCAAAGTTTAAAACAGCAACGATTTATGACCTCCCAGTTCTGTGGATTGACTGTGGCTCAGTCTTGCATGATGGTGGCTGGGGTGGCAGTCCTCTGGGGTCTCGGTGGGGCTGGACAGTCCAGGATGGCTCACTCACATGGCGGCCTTGGTGGGGACAGCTCAGAGGCGGGGCTTAGCTGGGGGCCCTGGGACACTGGGCCTCTCTTCTCTCTCTCCTTGGCTTCTTCATGTGATGTCTCCTGGTGGTCCCTTCAACAGGGCAGACAACCCGGCCGAATTTCATAAACCCTGTCCCTGGCTGGCCCCATTCCCCAGCTGCCCCTGTTCCCACACAAAGGCTCAACTCTGCCTCCTCCTGGCAGAGCAGACGTCTTGTTTGAGCCACCATTTCCTGACACTTGGAATTCGTCTGTCCTGTCTTGGGCTGAGCCCTGTGCTCCGGACATGACGTATTTTTTTCTCTTAATCCTCAAGGCAATCCCTGTTAGGTAGGCATTGCTTCCTTATTTCATAAAACTGAGAAATGTTAAGTGACTTGCCCCAGGTCACAGGATGAGATGGGGCAGAGCTGGACTGAAATCCACGTCCATCTGACTCCAGTCTCAGCTTCCTCAATTCACTGTCGAGATGTCCAGGGTCAGTCAGGGAGCCCCAGGACAAAGTCACTGTCGGCTGAGGAGCTTATGGAATATTTTTGGTATAACATGCACGTGGTGAAGTGCACGGAACACACTCGTCTTCACTGTTCAGCTCAGTGATCCTTCCATACGTGCACCCAGTGCAACAGCCCCAGTGCAGATGGAGATGTAGAGCACCTCCAGCTCCCTAACAAGCTCCCTCGGGCCTCTTCCCAGCCGATACTCCTCTGCTCTATTGTCATCAATTCATTTTGCATATTCTTGAACTTCATGGAAGTGAAATCAGAGGATGGACTCCTTGGTCTGGCTTCCTTTGCTCAACATCGTATCAGCAAGATTCATTCTAGTTAGGCAAGTAGTAGTAAGTGGCTCCTTTTTATTGCCATTTGTTGTTCCAGCGTGTGAATGCAGCACAATTTATTTATCTGTTCTGGGGGTGGATATTTGGGTGGAGCCCAGTTTGGGGCTATTATGAACAAAGCTGCTACGAACGTTCTCGTTTGTGTTTCTGGACGGACTTAAGCACCCGTTTGTCTTGGGAGTAGGTGCAGGAGTAGATCTGCTGTCTGATAGGGTAGGTATAAATTTAACCTGACTAGAAACCTCAGTTTTCTAAAGTCTGTTGCTCCATTTTACATTCCCACCAGCCACCAATGAGAGCTCCTGCTAGCAGACTGAGATAATTCATGTACCCTAAAATCCACCCTTTTAAAGTGTACAATTCAGCCATTTTAGTATCCTCCCAGTTGTACAGCCATCACCACTGATCCCAGAACATTTCATCACCCCAAAAAGAAGCCCCATATTTATTAGCAATCACGTCCATTCCTCTCTTCTTCCCTCCCCATCCCAGTCCCTGGCAACCACTAATCTACTGTTTGTCTCTGTTTGCGTGTTCTGGATGTTTGCCTTTTCTGGACATTTTAAGTAAATAGAGCCCTTTTACAAAGTTCATCCATGTTGTGGAATGTATCAGTACTTCATCTTTTTATTGCCAAATAATATTCCATTATATGGCGATACCACATTTTGTTTATCCAATCACCAGGTAATGGATATTTGAGTTGTTTCCACCTTTTGGCTATTATAAATAATGCTGCTATGAACATCCGTGTGCAGGTTTCTATGTGGACAGTTCTCTTGGGGTGGGCACTTAGGAGTGGAATTGCTGGGTCTCCCTGGGTCTTAGAGGGTCCAGGGGAAAGGCTCCCTGGTGGAGGGATTTCCAGCATGAAGACAGTCCACCTGTACACCTCGGCCTCAACTTCTCTGCAGAAGATCGTTCACAGCCAGGAGGCACCCAGAATTTCATCATGATCAGTGGCAAAGTTAAAGCCCAGATATCTTGGAGATAGGACGTAGAACACCCTCCCTGGGCTATAAAAGAAGACAGACCTGAAGTCACAGTTCACCATTTCCTAGTTGTGTGAACTTGGGCGAGTTAACTTCTCTCAGGCTCAGTGTTCTTATCTGCATAATGGACACAAATAACTCCTATTGCACGGGTAGCTTGGCTTCTGGCATTTGGGTGCTGACCAGGCAGGAGAGGCACGGACCCGGTGAGGGCTAGTTCCTTCCTTCAGCCAATTCTTTATGTTCCTGAAAAAATGTGCTACTCAGAGCAAAAAATAACTTTTGGCAGGAACAGTGGCTTTCAACCCTTGGCTGTGCATTCAAATCACGTGAGAAATTTTTTTTTTTTAACATACCAGTGGCCACACCTACCCCCAGAGGTTCTGATTCCGTTCATCTGGGTTAGTGAGCAGGCATTCATTTTTCTCCAAACTTCCCTGGTAATTCTAAGGTGCATCCAGGGCTGAGAACTACTCCACTAAATGAATTACCTGTGTTGGAGGGTCTGGGAGAAGGGTGTGGTGACCAACCATCCCAGTTTGCCTAGAACTGCCCCAGTTTTAGCGCTGAAAGTCCTGCATCCCAAGACACCCTTCACAGCGGGGCAAACTGGCCCACCCACCGAGGAAATGATACGCAAGTGTTGATTTATAGTGCCTCTCCTCAGAATTTTCCCTCAAGTGTCAGCTGTGAAGCCAAAGTACTTTTGAACTTAGGGAATAAAGAGCATAATGCTGCTGACTGTACCCCAGCTGGCTTGGGGCATCTCAGCAGAGTTTGAAATGCACAGTGAAGCCACCTCCCCCCCCCCCGGCCCCCCGCAAGGAGCAGAAAGGAGCCAGAGGTCAGGAGGGGTTGGTTAGGGCAGCACCTCTCACACTCCCTGTGCATGAGAACCATCAGAGGGTCCTAGAAAACGCCACTTCTGACCAGCAGATCTGGGGTGCACCTGAGGCTGCATTTCTATCAAGCTCTCAGGTGAGTGATTCCGATGCTGCTGGTCCAGGGACCACGCTTGGAACAGGGAGAACCCAGAGAGAGATAACTTCTCTTTAACAATGCACATAACCCTGGGGAAATTTCTTCTTCTTTCAGACCTTTTGATTTATCAGTGATAAAATGGGGCTAGTAATACCCACATCACAGGTAACACCCAGTAAGTTACACAGCAGTTTCAAAGTGGGTTGTGGCGAAGATGCACTGTGCCTGGCGTATAGTAGGGGCTGACTGAAGGTTAGTTCTCTTTCTTTCCCCATCTCATCCAGTCTCATCTGGCTGCAGCCTCCCCTCTTTGCAGGGCTCTGATTGGTTTCTTACCAGTTAGCAGGGTCCTTCACAGAGAGTGGGCAACTCAAGAGGTTGCTGACTTGTCTAGAGAGATGCTGAGTGGAGGCAAATGACTGCAGACCAGTGCCAGGGCATGGGGCCAGCTGCCCCTTTAATCCAACCATCTGTGTGCTCTGAGGAGAAAAACCTCATTTCATTTAAAGATGATGTTGGGAGTTGACAGTTTTTATTTCAAGGCAAAAACTTTTTTTAAAAGAGAAAGAAATGCTACAGGGAGAAAAATGTTTTTCTTAATGACTGCTGTCAGAACGCTGAAGTTGGAGGAACTGTTAGAGAAGGAAATTGCTAGACTCATAAATAGTCCTAGAAGCACAGGCTTTGGAATCAGAAATGCCTGGCCTTGAATCCTGGCTCCATCAGACACCACGCTGTATGCCCTTCGGCAAATCGCTACCCCTCTCTGAGCCTCTGTTACCTCATCTGTAAAATGGAGGTGACGATCTCTTCCTAGGTGCCACCTCCCTCCAAACGTGGGTGTCTGTGACTCATTCAGCCTCTCACTGTCCACTGCTGGGTGTCAGGGTTCCCCTGGGAGCCAGAACCTTTGAAGCAGGAGGCCCATGAGAGCAAGGCTGCAGGCTAGCAGCCTGGGACCCAAGGGCCTGCAGACCCTCCTTGTCGTTGTTCAATATGAGCCAACATTAAACTTTAAGGGACTTCTAATAAAATCCTGGAGTTACAGCTCTTTCAGAAAATGCATTGGATCTTAAAACATTGCTGCCCCTTCCATCCACAATTTTGCACTCTCCTGATGGCCATAGGCCTTACCCCTTGGAAGCCTGCTCTACTGACCCCTCTCCCCCACGCCTGCTGGGCTCCTGGGGGCCTTTGCATCTCCTTGTCTTTTCTCTACAGTTTGAGATGTCTAATGACGGCAGGCTCTCCTGAAGTCCTTCCCGTGTGCCTGAGCACGGCCTGAAGCACTTTAAACACATTTCTCCTCCTGCCCGTCCTTCATAAGGTTGATGCTATTATAAGCTTCCATTCCATGAGTGAGGAAACAGAGGCACAGAGATGCTAGGTGACTTACCCAAGGCCACACAGCCAGGTAGTGGAAGTGCCAGGGCGGTCTGGCTGCTGAGCCTGCGCGCTGTTAACCACTACACACTGCCTCTGCCAGAGACGTTGAGCGCTTGCTCGTGTTTATTTTTCTCAAATTAGCGTTTGTATTTCTGACAATAAACAAAATAGATGAGCATAAAAAATAGATACAGGAAAGTTTAGAGAAGCAAGTAAACAATGGCTCCAACTTCTGCTCCGCGCCTGTCTCCAGCAGTAGCACCTGGGGGTCCTTTCAGCGGATGTGCACAAATACACGTTATACAAAATGGAACAACGTCACACAAACGTGATAAGAACCTCCAACGGGGAGAGAATGCTCTAGAGCTCACACTGGGGGCCATTCAGCTGGGCTCACATCTCCAGCCTGTCCTCTGCCTGGGTGACCCCGGGCAGGGCAGCTCAGCTTCAGTGTTCCCTGAAGGGAACCCCGGAGAACAGGCCTAAAATTTCAGCCAGATGATACGGGAGACGTGCTTCGGAGACTTCCTGGCAGCCAGTGAGCACTCCCTACAAATTTAGTTGTGATGATGACCCTTGGTGACTGATGTTTGCTCCTTAGGTGGTGAGTCTTGGGCCAAGGATGGTCCACACTGCGGCCACGGACAGACGTGAAGGGTGAAGGGTGAAGGCTGCGGAGGGGAGGCACCCAGCAGTGAAGGCAAGGCCTGTGGTCAGGACCTGGAGATCTAGGCGCTGTTCAGAAGGTGCCCAGAGACGGACTATGTCCTGGGGTCTGGTGGAGGCTGGGGGCGCCGCTGGGGTAAAGACCTAGCAGTCAGCCCTGTGATGGGGAGGACTCTGTCTAACTGAGTGCACTCAGTCTCTGGGCCTGGAGAGTCACCCGGGCGCTGAAACTCGCCTGGCAGCCTCCTCCCTCCAAGTAAATAGGTGTTGCTATTCTAAGCAGGCCTGTGATAAAAATACTTGCTTTGCTTTGGAAGGATTTTTTTTTTAAGCCTTGAAAATAACAGGGCAGTAGGCTGACTATTTTAGGTTGGGGCCTTTGGCTCGCTTTCAAAGTCACGGCCCAAATGAGATCTATTTAGAAACAGGTCGCCCTGCACACTTTGCACGCGTTGATCGTCCGGTAGAACGAGCCTGGATGGAGGCGTCTGAGAGACGCTGGGGCCTGTAGCCGGTGAGCGGAGCTGGAGAGGATTGCGGGGCCGTTGTTTACGCCTGGCGTCTCCCGCCACCCGCCCCACCCCGCGGGTTCTCAGGGGGCGGAGCCAGCAGTCTGCCTCTCTCCCCGCCTTAGGAATCCCGGGTCAGGGTGGGATTGGAATATAGGGAATGCTCCCCACCTTCTCTATAAATCAGCAGAGCCAGGGAGGAGCCTGCCATCGACTGAACCTGCCCGGAGGAACTAGGCTGAAATTTTCCATCTTCAGTGAACCAAAGTGTGCCCGGGGACTGAGAAAGGCACTCCGGGGGGGATGGGCTGAGGGGGAGTGGAAATAACCTAAGCAGACTTAAGTCTGAATCTTGGCCCTGGCTCTTACTAGCTTTGTAACACTGGGGCGGCAACTTCACCTCTCTGATCCCTGGTTTTCCTATTAGTGAAATAGAGATAATTAAGCAAACCTTACAGTCCTCTAGGGAAGATGAAAGAAGATAATGCATTTAGAAGCATCTAGCACATATACAGTGGCCACCAAATCTGGAAGCACAGGAATTTTCAGAATAAGTGGTGTTTTTCAGATAACATAATAAAATGATCAATTTCCAGACTTTAGGGTCACCCTGTGGTGATAATAATTGCTAGCACTTATGTGGTTCTTACCACGTGCCAGGCGCTGTTCTAAATGCTTCCCGTATATCAGCTCATTAGTTCTTCATCACAACACTATAAAGTAGGCACTACGTTATCCCCACTTTATAGATGGGGAAACCGAGGCTCAAGTTGAACCACTTACCCAGGGTCATACAGCTAGCAAATGGGAGAACCAAGGAGCAAACCCAGGCGGTTAACCGTTACACTTTTTAGCTAACCATTTGGCTATAGTTTCCTTTTCAAATACAACTGATGTCTTAGCCCTCAGATAATGCTAACAGGTGAAAACAATGACAAGGACAATTATGATGGCCTTAGGGCCCCACCCCTGTAAAGGACCTTAAGACGTCAGCCAGCGACTGCGGTCTTGACTTTCTGCCTTTCTCAGTCAACAGCACATTGAAGACACTGGGGAGGTCACTTTGACTTTGCCCGGCCTGGTAGGTGAGAAGTGGTCTCTCAGCATAGTTTCTCATACCGTGACGGTGGCGGTATTTCCATTTGTTTGCTTTACTTGCGTGTTCCCTCCTGTAAACCCTCTGTTCGTATCTTTTGACTATTCTTCTGTTGGGTGCTTGGTCTTTTCTTCCTGATTTTTGGAGCTCTATTAAAGAGACCAGTCCTTTGTCTGTGAATTGAGTTGCAAATATTGTTTCCCAGGGTGCCATTTGACCTTTGATTTTGCTGAAGGTATTTATTACCACCCAGAAAGTTGACTTTTATGTGGTTCATTGTATCAGTTTTTTCTTTTACAGCTTCTGGTGTTTGTATGATACTTCAAAATGCCTTCTCTGCATTGAAAAACAGTTTTTTTTCCCCACATGCTTTCCTCTAGTATGCCTGTGGTTTCATGTGTTACATTTAAATCTCTCACTCATTTGGGTTTGATGTCTGTGGAATTTGCAAGGTAGAGCTCAAACTGCCGCCCTTTTTTCTAGACGGTAGGAAAACAGCACTTTTCTTCTCCGTGCCTGGCACTTCCACCTTTAGCATGGCCTAGTTTCTGTCCAGTTCTCCTTGGGTCCAATTTAAATAGGGAAATATGGCCCTAATTTGGTGTATTAGTCTTCAGGGCTGCCATAATAGCGTGCCACAAACTGGGTGGCTTACAACAGAAATTTATTCAGTTCTGGAGGCCAGAAGTGTGAAATCTAGGTGTCAGCAGGGCCGAGTGCCCTCTGAGACTCTGGGTAGAATGCCTCCTCGCCTTTCCCTTAGCTTCTGGTGGTTTCCATCAATCCTTGGTGCTCCTTGTCTTGTGGCTGCGTGCCTCCAGTTTATGGCCTTCTGCGTGTCTCTGTCTTCTCTGCTTCTTCTAAGGCTACCAGTTATATCGGGCTAGCACCCACCCTCCTCCAGGGTAACCTCATCTCAACTTGATTGCACCCGCAAACTCCACTGCCAAGTGAAGCCACACATGCAGGTTCTGGGGGGTCAGGGCTTCAGCGTCCCTTTTGGAGGGACACAATTCAAGCCATAACATTTGGCTCCTCAGAAGTTTCTAATCCCTAGACAGGACAGCTTAGAAGTTAAAGAATATATTGCAAAGAAAAACATCAAAATACAAATGGAAGACTTCTGTGGCTTAAAAACCTCCCAAACCACCACCACCACAACCACCATAACAACAGAAATCTCTAAAAACTAAATGAAATGCTTCAAAATAAAAGGCAAACAAAAGACTTGGAACAAACATTTGCACTCACTATAAAAGAAGTTAATTTTGTTATTATAAAAAATAATTCACACATATTGATTAAGAAAAAAAACACGCCAGTGCCACAAATGGTCAAAGGTTCTGATCAAATCAGTCAGAAAACAGGGAAGACAGATATGCAGAAATATTCACCTGCCGGTTAATTGAAGATATACAACTTAACACAGCGATACAGCGCTTTTCTTTTTCTAATATTCAAAAGGGAAAAAAAAAATCTTACATTGGCAAAGAAATGGTGAAAACTGGCAAGGCCACATGTCACCAGGGGCAGCATCCTTTTGTAAAACAAGTTGGGAATAGAGACCCAGGGTCATAAAAATGTTTCTTCCAGCTGAGGCAATAATCCTACCTCTGGGACTCTATTCTAATTTCTATTTATTTTTTATTTTTAAGGGGAGGTAATTAGGCTTATTTATTGATTCTTTAATGGCAGTACCAGGGATTGAACCCAAAAACTCACATGCTAAGCATGAACTCTACCATTGAGTTATGCTTTCCCCTGGGACTCTAGTCTAGGGAAATCATCTGAAGAATGGTAAAAGCTATTTGCAAAGGTAGAGAAAAGAAACAATCATTGGATCCTTGCTAAATGCGGAGATCTTTGCATTGAATATCTCATTGAATTCTCTCTGAAACGTCCTGAGGTCTGCATTCTTAGCTCCATTTACCGGCAAGAAAACCAAGGTTCTGTGAGGTTAGGCCCTTGTCCGAGGTCACACAGCCTGTAAGTGACAGAGCCGGGCCTCCATCTGGGCTCTCAGTTCCCCAAGGGGGCTTGGCAGGCAGAGCACCCCAGCCCCACTGTCAAGCCAGAGCACCCATCTGCTGAATGTGGGAGGTGAGGAGGTTTACACTGAGGGTCTCTAAGATTTCTCTAAGTGCTGAGCTTTTGTGAATCTATTTATTGCTGCAAGTAAGCCTCAGGAAGGATAAAACCAGAAATGAGTAAGAATTGTACAGAAAATATTAGACACCCTTCATTTCCCCCTTCTAGCTTTGGGGCTTTCAGCCAAGATTAATCTTTGTTTTGGATTTTCATTTTGGGTATACTGGTGTTTTCTTAATTAAGATTAGCTACTTGCTATGTTTGAGTACCTATTTGTTCAGTGAACAAATATATTCTAATGGTTATAAGTGCAGATTCTAGGTATGGACGTTTCTTGTAGTATTATTGTGAATTTTGTCTTGGAAATGATGTCAAAATAAGTAATTATTTTCTTAAAAATAAAGGGGGAGGTGTGGTAGGAGGAGGCATAAATTAGGAGTTTGGGATTAACATGTATACACTACCATAACACAGATAAACAACAAGGACCGGGAACACAGGGAACTATATTCAATATTTTGTAATAACCCTGCTGTTAGTGGTGGGTCCTTGCCTCAGGCCCCTCACCTGTGATGCAGAATGATGCTGGCAGCCCTCTAGCAGGGTTGTTACAGGATCCACTCATATGATTTACTCCCATACGCCTGTGGCATTGTGCCTGATAGATAGTTAGTGCTCTGTCACTGTTAGCTATTGCTGTCAGTATTCATTTCCTTTCTGCGTTTACCAACCTGCTTCAGAGTTGGTTTGCCTTCTGAAATTGTTTCTAAAGAAAAGCATTGACTTTCCTGATAGAGCAGATGTGGACAGGACTCCAACATTACGAGGAGGAGCCCGAGGAGGAAGATAAAGCCAAAGTTGCCCAGAACCATAATGAAGAAATGAACTAAGAGAAAACCATCTCTAAAATTTTAAATGTGCACAGTGTTTTGGAGGCTGAGAAAAGGGCCGCACAGGTAGTCCTGATTGCTCTCAATCTGGTGTTGGAAGCTTCTAGCTAAGGTTGACCTCTTGTATCATCTCTAGGTCTTTCCCTTCTGGAGAGGTAGGGGGTGGGGTACAGGTACCGGAGGGTCCCATCCCACCTACTGAACACAGCCCCTCGGTTCCAACCTACTCAAGGTTATGAGGCCAATGTCTACTTGTAAAGGATGCAGATATTGATGATAATGATAATAATACCCCAGTTCTCACAACGTGCTGGACCCAGTCTGGTGAAGATGGCCAGTTGGCCTCTCCAGTACCAAACCATGAATCCGCAAGAGCCTCAGAGGCCGGCGGGGGTGAAGCAGGCCATCCGAAGGCACAGAGCATCAGAGGGCTGAAGGACGCTGGGTGACCTCTCCCTCGGTCGTACTTCAGTTCACAGACACTCCCTCTGAAAGTGTGTGCACCAGCCCCCAGTGATTTCCATGTTCTAGGAGATCTCTCTGCGGAAGAAGGAAGAGAAATGACTTTAACTGCATGTCGGTATTGCCAGAGAGGAAGTCCACAGGTAATCACCCGAGCATCTATTAGGACTCTGGTACAAGTGATAGGAAAACTAACTCAATGTTTTTTTTTTTTAATTGAAGTACAGTTGATTGACAATGTTATGTTCGTTTCTGGTGCACAGCATGTTCAGTTATGCATCCATATGTTATTTTTCATATTCTGTATCATTATAGGTTATTATAAGATACTGGATATAGTTTCCTGTGCTGTACAGTAGGGCCTTGTTATCTTTGATACAGTTAGTATCTGCAAATCCCAAACTCCTAATTTATCCCCCGGAACAACTCAGTGGTTTTAAGTTCAAAAAAAGGAATGTCATGCTACAAGGAACTGAAAAGCGCAGGTCTGGTTGGTTTCAGTGCTCAGCAGAGGTCAGCAGGGCCCTCATGGATCCAGGCCCAGCTCTCATGGTGTGAGGGAAGCAGGGGCAGCCCCAGCCTTCCCTCACCTCAGGGTTCAAGTCTAGGGGGACACTCAGAAGACTTATTTGGGAGAATCTCCCAAAATCCTGAGATTCACTTTGATTGGCTCCAGCTGGGTCATGTGTTCATCCCTGAACCAATCTCAGTGACCAGGGCCATATACCACTCTGGCCAGGCCTGACTCCCATGCTCCAGGAAGGGCTGAGCCCTGTTCAGACTGTCCTGTTTGAGTTCCTTGCACATGGCTGTACTTCCTTTGTTCCTGCTCAGTGAGCCCCTTGAGGGTGGGGACCATGCTGGCATCTCTATATCTCCACTGGCCAGCTCAGTTCGAGGCCCCCATCAGCCCCTGTAGGTGGGGCTGACCAGTCAGGGTTTTTTTTTTATCTTTGGGCCCTGTAGCTGGGCCGCTAGAGTAGAAAGAAATGTGGTCCTGGGAAGTATGGAGAAGCTGGCCAGGTACCCAGGGGCCTAGGCAACCCAGAGGGCATTGCTTGAGGCCTAGCCCTTGGAGTCCTGGGTGGTTAGTGTCCTGGTGGGGGTCACACTGAGTTTGTGGGTAGGGGGGTGAACCATGGACAAGGTGCTACCAGAGGGACTATTGACCCTGCCCCATCTCTTATTCCCTCATCCCTAACCTCCTTGTCCAGTGTGGACCATTTCATTTGACCTCCAGGCCTGTTTTGTTTTTTGTTTTTTGTTTATTAAATTTGTGAGTGGCTAACACGCTCATGTGGTTCAAGAATTTAAAATGACAAAAGTTTTCCAACTTAAAAAAGTTATAAAAGTTCAAGAAACAAACAAGAAAACTAAATGAATACAAATTAGATCTAAAAAAGAAAAAAATTAAATTCAAAAGAAAATACAAAAAAACCCCACTCCAACATGAAAATAAGTAAATAAAAATCGTAAAAACTTAGGCAGTGAAAATTATTTTTTCCACTCTTTATCTACTTGGTTCCCACCCTCCCCTTAGCCTGTGATCAACATTAAGTAGCGTTTTGTGTGTCCTTCAGAGTTAATTTAAGCCTGAGCAGCAAATGTTTTCCTTCCTTTCCACAGAAAGTGGTGTATAGTTCAGACTGTTTTGTCCCTTGGTTCTTTTTGTTTTCCTTCATTCTACAGTGTTTCCTGGACATCTTTCCACATTCACATCATTTTACATGTCTATCTGCAGGATAAATCCTCAGAAAGAGAATTTCTGGGGCAAAAGGTTTATAATTTATAATTTATAATTTTGATATTGCCAAATTGACTCCCATAGACACTGTTCCAGGTTATAAGCCCCAAGTAATTTATGAGAGTGCCCAGGTCTGAATTTGTAACTGGTTTCCAACATGACTGCCCTGGGCTTCCCTGCATGTGATACCACAGCATGCACTGTTGTTGGCACCCCGAGAGCTAGCCCCTCACCCCCCCATTATGGCTGGAGGGAGGTTGGTCCTGGCCAGACATCCCCTGCAGGCCTCCCCTTCACCATTCTCTCTGGGCTCCCTGCCCCAGGGAGGTCATCTCCAACCTGGAGGATTGCTTGCTGTTTCCCATTATTCCTACCTCCTGCCCTGCCCTCCCTCCCTTCGCAGTCTGGAAAATTCTGACTCCTCCTTGAAGACTCAGCTTAAACGCTGCCTCTGCAGAGGCCTCCCTAACCCTCCCTGGCAGAACTGGTCGTTCCCTCCCTCCCCCTAGTGCCCTCCCCCATTAGAGCACCTTGGGACCAGCCTGTGGGGTAATTGTTTGTTTACATGGCTCTGTCTCTCCAGCACCCAGCCCAGGCTGGGCCCACACTTCAGACTCATCTGTGACTAAGATTAAACACGCCGGAGAGGCAGGATGGCATGGAAAGGGCAGGGGTGTGGGAGTCAGACCCAGTCTGACTCCATCCTCTGTCCTCTTCCCACCGCGCCGGCTGCAGCTCCCCGCCCCGCCTGCGCTGCGGCCACGCTGGCCTGCGCTCCTTCCCCACTCCACGGCCCTTCACGTGCTGTTCCAGCTGCTCAGAACGTTCTTCCTCGGGCTCCTCACTTCAGTGCCCAGCTTAACGATCACCTCCTGAGAGAGGCCTTCCTTGGCTGCTGGGTCTAAAGGCACAGCCCCTCCCATTTCTTCTCAGATTTTCCATAGTTCTGAGTCTCACGTCCATCTCTTGGATTACTTGTGAGCTGCCTGTAACCTCTGCTAGACCCTGCATTCCTTAAGGACAGAGACTGTGGCTTGTTCGCTGCTGTGGGCTGTGGGCTAGCACAGGGCCTGGCACATATTAGGCACAACAGAAATCTTCACTCCTTCATCCTGGATAAGGAATGAATGGACCAGCTGAACCAGACCCCTGCTCCCACTTCCCAGCTTTGTCCTGGGATTAATTACCCTCTCTGAAGGGCTCCTCATGTGAAGATCAGGCCTTTCAAGTTGTGATGTGTATTGAAGATGATGTGAAATGCCTGATGACATGAAGAAGCTCCCAAAGTGCTAGGTCTTATTTGTGCAGTTTTTCTTTCCTTCATCTGCCAAATGCATCCCTTTTGGCAGGCTTAAAGGCCTTATTGCCATCTTTCAAAAGAATTTTTTTACTGAGATGTAACAAATGTTAAAAAACTGCACACATCGATTTCTACATATATGTATGTGTATATATACTCATATATATATGTGTATGCACATACCCATGTAACCACTTCCCAAATTAAGAAGCAGAACAGTCCAACAGTCCGACACACAGGAGAATTTCCACATTAGCCCCACCTTGTGCCCTCCCCCCACCAACAGACCCTTCCCATTCTTTCCCTCTTCTGTTTGACCTGAGATCAGGGCACATCTGTTCTTCCTTCAAGCCTTCTCTGACTCATTCCTTTCCTCTGTTCCTCTTTGGAGACCTTTCCGAATAACTCTAGCTCTCCTGACCTCCTACCACCAAACCAGAGATGTCCACAGCAGGGGACATGCAACCCAGTGGTGTTGGTCCAGCTGGTATGATGGTCCGGCAATTCCACTCCTAGGGATATGCCTGAAAAAGCTGAAAACAAGTACTCAAACAAAACACGTACTTCCATGCTCACAGCGACACCAGGCACAACAGCCCAGAGATGGAAACAACCTGCATGTCCATCGATGGACAAAGTGTGGTATATACTTACATGCTCAGCCATAAAAAGAAATGAAGTACTGCTACGTGCAACCACCTGGATGAACTGGAAAACATTATGCTAAGTGGAAGAAGCCAGAACAAAAGGTCACACATTATATGATTCCATTATATGAAATATCTAGAACAGAAAAACCCATTGTGATAGAACACCTATTGGCGGTTGTCAGGGGCTGGGTGGGGATTAGAGGGGGCCGGGGGGACAATGCTTAATGGGTAAGGGGCTTTACTTTGGAACTAGAGGTGGTGGCTGCATAACATTGTGAATGCACTACATGCCAGAGTTGTTCACTTTAAAATGGCTAATTTCATCTTATGTGTACTTCACCCTGATAAATTATTTTTGAAAAAATGAAGTAGCTACTCTTACTGGAGGTCTGAATGAGGCACAGGCTCCTTAAGCTGCCTAAGCTGTGAAGTGCAGGGCAAACACCAGCTGGGGGCGGCTGAGGGAAGGAATGCCCTAGGGGGCAGCAAGGGTGGCTTTGCAGCTCTGCCCTGAGCAGTGATGATGCGATAAGAGGTAATCATAGTAATTGCAGCTGACACCTCTGTCGTGTTTAATGCGAGCCAGGCACTGTTCCAAGCACTTTACACCTTAAACTCACTAAATCCTTGTAACTCTAAGAGGTGGGTGCCATCACTTTCTCATCACAGATGAGGAAATTGAGGAACCGAGGTTTAAATGATTTGTCCAAGTCACAGATGAGGAAGTGGCAGAGTCCAAATTTGAGCCTCGCAGTCAGCCTCAACTCCCAGGCTCTATGCTAAGGGCTTTCCCTGTCTTATCTCATTTAATCCTGTGAGGTAGGTATTATTGTTATTACTCCTAATTAAAACAAACAAACAAAAATCTCCTCGTGGTCCCTCCATATTCAATGCCTTCCAGTTTTTCCCCTGCTTTTCTTTTTTTTTTTTAAATTAAAAAAAAGTGTTTTTTGGTGGGCAGAGACAATTAAGTCTACTTTATTTTTGGAGGTGCTGGGGATTAAACCCAGGACCTCCTGCATGCTAAGCATGCGCTCTACCACTTGAGCTGTACCCGCCTCACTTCCTGCTTTTATTTTCATGTTGGTTCACATACTCCTGTCATTATCTATTCTGACTTCATCTTCATTTTCCTTCATTCTGTCCATATTACTACCTAAATTTATTATTTATATTTTCTTTTGGTCTCTTATCACTAGAAGACAGAGCTTTTGATTATTGCTGACTTCCCAATACCCAGAACAATGTGTGGTATGTAATAGGCTTACCGTGAAAATTTAAATGAATGTTGTACACAGTATTGGGTAGTTTTGTGTACCTGTGTTTGAATAAGTAAAATTATTCTGTACCTGTTTTACTTTTTAAAGTTTAATGTCTTGGATTAAAAAAAATTCATACATATATTTAGCTCATTTTTTAAAGCTTTTTTTTTTTTTTTTTTTGCTGGGTCTAAGTAACTAGGTTATTTATTTATTTAAAGTGGTGGTACTGGGGATTGAGCTATACCCTCCCCCCAGCTCATTCTTTTCAATAGATGGATATCCTGCCTCGTGGAGGTAGCACCCTTTATTTAACCAGTTTCCTATTTAATTAATCCACATTTCCCTCCAGCGTTATCTCTAACGCAAACAACATGGCAATAAACATCTTAGCACATGCCTTTTTGTCCCTATGAGTACTTATTTCTCTAGAATTACTGTCTAGAAGTGGACTTGCTGGAACGGTACACACATTAAAATGTCAGGAGATAACGCCAAATTGCCCTCCCCATCCTCCCGATATCCATTCCTTCCAGCGCTGAATGAAGGTACACAGCAGGTTTTCACGCATCTTGGACCAGACTGCATATTACCAGTGGTGACCTTTTACCAATCTGATGGGGGAAAAGGAATTCCCAATGTACAGATGAGAAAACTGAGACTCAGAGAAGTTTAGGGACTTTCCCACATGACGGGTAAGCAGCGGAGCCGCGATGTGACATCTGATGTGTCCGACTCCGGGAAGGACGCGCCACAGCTGGACACTGTCCTCTAAGCTGTGAGTTCTCGGCATATCTGGTTATCTCTGGGCCTTGTGATGCCGGCAGGCCGGCCTTCCGCCCCCTTCTAGGCCTCAGACCCCTTCGGGGCGGCCAACCGCCTGCCCCGTTCCATCTCCTCTCCAGGTGCCGATCAGAACCCGCCCCACAGCCTTCCCGAATCCAAAATGGCGACCAGCGCCATCTCCAGGCCACGCCCCTGGGAGGCGGGGCCTGAGTTCAGGCCAGAGCGATGGATGCCCGAGCCAAGTTTGAAGTCGGCGGCGAAACGGGCTCGCGAAGCATAGAGCTGGTGGAGCCGCAGGTCGGGGGGAGGAGCACCGAGCGGAGGGCTCGCTTGCCGGGGCCGCCCGAGACTCTTCATCACGGGCGCTGGGGCCGCCATCTTAGATGGCGGGAGTAAGACGAGAACGAGTGTGAGACGCGAAGGCTTCCCTGCCGCTCTTCTTGGGCCCCGAAGAGGGCCAGCTGGCCGGGCTTTGGGGCGTGTGCCCTGAGGCGCGGAGCGCGAGTGTGACGATGCAGGGGCTGCCCGGGGCCCCGTCCCCTGGGCTGGGGACGCGCCGAATGTGACCGCCTCCCGCTCCCTCACCCGCCGCGGGGAGGAGGAGCGGACCAGACGCCGCCGCCGGACGACTGGACACGGAGGCGGCCCCTCTCCCTCAGGTAGGCGGCAGGGCCGAGCCCCGGATGCCGGAGGAGCCGGGCGGCGGGGCTGAGGGGGCCGGGTTCCCCGGCGGTCCGGCTTGGGCGGCGCTGACGGAGTGGCCCCGCGAGTGCGGGGCGGAGGGCCCGGGCCAGGCCGCTGTCACTCCGGGTGGCGCTGGGCGGGCGAGGGCCCTGGGGCCCGGTGTCATGGCCGGCGAGCCGAGTTCCCACATCCCCGCTCAGATTTCCTTGTGTTTCGGGGAAACGAGCCAGCGCCACCTCTGTACCCGGTGCACATTCCTTATACTTGGGCAATGGGAAGATCCGCCCAGAGCTGCCTCGGATCTGTGTTGTCACTCAGCTGGGCTAATTTCTTTTCTTTCTCGCGGCAGAGTGGGGGACCTGGGCTTGCAGCTTTTCCCAGGGTCCGTCACACAAGTGATACCCTTTTCGGGAAGATGAGAGCAGTCGGGAACGCGAGGAGGAAATGGGTCAGTGCTCCACCAGCAAGGCACTGGGGCCTCCCCTTGGGTTTCAGGACTCTGTGGGTTACTAATGAAAGGTTTGGGATGCTTATACTGACGATTGGCCCCGGGATGCTTTGGAATGAAGATCGAGGGCTGCCTTTTGTGTGAAGTGAGAGCCGCCAGAACGCTTCAGTTCTGCAGCTGCAGAGGCTCTGCAGAGCTAGTCGATGCCCAGAGAGCGGAGTTTGGACATCACGGGAGGCGAGGCGGCTGTGTTCATTCATTGTTCTCTTTCACGGGTTCTGGGTGTGCCCTCTGGTATTCATTCTCGGGTGGGAAGAATGGGTAGGCTCTCCCATATCACCTTGAGATGGGACCGGGTTCTAGAGGATCACTCAGTCTAAGTCGCGAATGGATTCAGCTCACGTTCATTGAGTATTTCTGCCTGTCTTGTCCTCTCTGGGCTGAGTGGAGGGAGCCTGCCCTCCGTTCGCTCCCAAGGCGTGAGAACAATGCGCTGTGATAAGAATGGACTTAGCAAGTGTCTTGAGAATTTGGAACAAGCAGTTTCGCCTGGGGGAGCTGAAGAAGCTTGTACACTGGAGGGGACTTTCGTGCTGAGTTCTGGACTGATGAGTAAGTGCTCATCAGGTAAGGAGAAGGAGACAGCATGCTATGCTGAGGAACACTGGTCCGTAGGCACGGAGACACTCAGTTGGGATGAGTTGGGGGAGCAGCAAGCAATCTGGGGTGCAGGAAGGAAGTGGTGAGAGATGAGGGTCTAAAACAAAAGTTGGCTAGATTGTGTAGAGTCTTTGTTGAAGGTAGTGAGCTGGTTGATTTAATTTGGATTATTTTAAATGAGGGTTGCTGATTGTTTTTTCTTGCTGATGACTGAGTTTCCTCTTCTTGATGATGTTAAAGCTGACAGTAATTGAAAAGATTGACTTTGTTAAACCCAGCTAAGAACGTTTTGACAAGTGCTTTATGTCAGTTGTTTTGCATTGACACTGGCGAATGAACTGAACTCACATTCCGAGGGTTCTCGCGAAAGATTCTTCTAAAGTTACACTTGCTCACAAAAATGTTTTTATAAATTTAGTACACTCTACCAGTACGACATTTTAAATGGCTGTTGAGAATATAAACCAATGTTCCTCAGTCATATAGAAATTGGCAGAATATGTGAAACATCTGAAAAAGTGTAAAATGTGAGTATTTTTAGTTTACTAAATGTTTTACATGGTAAATTGTTTGTTTAGATTGATTCCGTGGATTCCACTTCTGTTATAAAGTCTTTAGCTCTATGAACATAATTTTCCCCAGAGAGCTGTATTGTTGTGACTAATGCTTGTGCTAAAGTGATTATTATAAATTAACAGACTTCAGCTAGCATTTCCCAAATCTTTCTTGGGTTGTGATGATTATATACCACTGAAGAACACTAGAATTCTTTTGGCTTGTTTTCACCCTTATCACTTCAAGGGCTAAGCTGTTTAAAATGCAACAGAACCATTTGACCCAGTTGAACACTGGATACTTGGGAAAATTAACCTGTTACTATTTCTGTTGTAAAATTTATCTTTTAGGTATGTGGTGTTTGTGATACAAGTTGTAATGGAGTTGCTTAGTCTTGTTAAATTCCTGTCAGTAGTTTAAAAGATATGTATGCCTTCAAAGTAGAAGGCTTGACTGAAATTCATTATAACGTGTTTTATGAGATTTGGTTTAGCAGAAGAAAACAGCGAGAAGCAGGTTAAGCTGGTCATTTATGATGAAAAGTATCTACAAGATGAAATGGAGAATGGTTAAACATTAAGTATTATGTTACAACTCTGAACCTAGTTGCTTTTAGTTTAAAACATGCCTTTGTGAAATCCAAAGTAGGTAGTTTGCTCTGAAGATTAAACAACAACTTCTTGGAAGTTAAATTGGACTTTCTCAGAAGCACTAGATTACTTATTAAATGGAAAATATAATTAATAACTTGTAGTTACTATTTCAAGTTGTCTGTTAGTAGTAGATGTATGATTCTATCACATTTTAATTTCAGGTAAAACTTTGTTAATGACCTGCTGCCTAAAAATAGAAAAATGTTACGTGGGGGAGTGCTTGGGTTTGCATGTTAGGAACATCATAGACCATACATAATAAGCCTGGTCTTGGGAGCAGTTTGTTAGTCAAACAGCATGCCTTAATAATTGACTTGCAGAAGAGAATTTTAAATATTGCCTTTGAAAGGCAGTGGACTGATATGACAGTGGGGGATTTATGAAACCACAAAATCGAGCTCTGACTTGAAAAGGTTTTTTTTTTTTAATCTTGGAAGTCACTTCAAAACCAATGACTAGTTGGAAAATTGCTCACCTTGACTTAAATTAAGTGGAAAATCAAGGAACACTGTGTTCATTTAGGATGAGATTGTTTACAGGATTTAGGTTGTCGTGTGTGTATATATTTTTGTGTATGGGTGTATAAGAATTCTTATTTCCTAAACTGACTAGATTCAGAATGTAATACTAGGTGTTTGTGTTGTAATTCAGTTAGTATTTCTGGAATAGGGCTCAACTCCCTTGCCTATAATCCTCATGATAGTAATGGTTGTGTATTCTATTCTTGCCTTTAAGTTGTGAGTAAGAATTTCTTAGTTACATGTCAAAGTTTTCATCTTGAATTTTACAGTGGTTGAGTCATTCTGTTCCTCCATTTCTCTCAGAATATTTGTGTAGCTCTCAGTGATTTTACTAGTTAACTTCTGATCTGTTAGCTTTTCTTCTAAAATTACTCCTAGAATCTCAGTTTAATCAAGGAAAATGTCAAGTGGGTGTTGTTTCTTTGTTACTCGTTTTGGCCCTGGCTATCTCAAGTCTCTTTGGCAAATCACTCAAGAAGTGTGTTAATTGCTTCACATTCCAATCAGTGTACATAGTTTTTTTTTGAGGAACACTTGACACACAGTTTTATTTTTAGACCAGATTCTAAGAGATTTTCCTGGGTGAGGATTAACAATCCTAAAACTAGTTTGGAATTAAAACCTTTGTGATGTACAGATTGCTTACATTTTTGGTTAATGAATGGGAAGCTGCAGGCAATGACAGCCAGTGTTTTAAGGGAACTAAATATGTCTGATTTTTTTCTGAGGGCCCTTGTAAACTATACTGGTGACATCTTTTTCCTCTTTCTACCTGTTGGATTTCATTTGCTATCGTTCAGTAGCAAGAGTAAGTACCTCTTTACTGTTTTAGTCAAGATGTTCTCTCCTGTTAATTGTCTTCCAGCCTCCTAAGGAAGGCAGAAGTGGTCTGACTTCTCTGAAGTTACTTAATACTGAGTATCACAGTTGGACAAAGCATTTATCTTTCTCCATGTACATTTGTTAATGTTTAACTATAGTAATTAATATGTCTTTAAAATTATGAGTTTTCATTTTTAATCTGGGAATTACGGTGGCATCCTTTTCAATCTTAGATAACTTTTAACATCTGACCTTTACCTAGATTTGGAACAGGTGAAATCCTGAGTTTTCCCTAGAAGAACTTGACTCTTGTTCTCTGTGGCAAATCTCATTGGGAAGCTCAGAGGTTCTGGGAGAGGCATTTCCCTGCATCCAAATAGATCATTCAGAAAGGAGCTCCCGTTTGCATTTGCAGTTAAGAAATTTTGTTTATCATAGAAAAAACTGGAAAAAGTTCAAAAGTCTGACAATAATAAAACGATTAAACTGTGGTATAGCTGCTTGATGGGGCACTGTGCTTTTCATTAACTATGGCATATATGAAGCATTTATGACATGGGAAATGCTATATCTGAATAATTACAGTTGTGTTAAAAAAACCACAGAACTTAATACAATGAAATATTATTCAGTAATAAAAAGAAATGATGTACTGATACGATAACATTCTCCAACACGTATAAGCCTTGCAAGCATTATGTTAAATGAAAGAAGCCAGTTAGAAAAGACTGCATATTGTATGATTCTGTTTATGCGTAATGTCCCGAATAGGCAAATCTGCAGAGACAGAAAGTAGATTAGTGGTTGCTAGTGGCTGGAGGGAGTGGGGAATGGGCAGTGACTGTGATGGAGAGGTTTCTTTTTGGGGTGATGAAAATGTTCTAAAATAGATTGTGAAATAAAGTAAAAATAAAATTGATTGTGGAGGTGAATGCACATAACTCTGTGAACATAATAAAAGCCGTTGAATTGTACACTTTAAATGGGTGAGTTATATAGTATGTGAACTATATCTCAAGCTGTTTAAAAAACTCAGAACCTACACATAGGAGAAAACGCACGTAGATGTTAACAGTGGTTGTTAAACAGTAGAAGTAAGGTCATGTTTCTCTTTATACTTTACGTATTCTCTGAATATATTGCTTTTATAATAGAAAATACATAACAATAAAGTCAAGTTAATTCTGTTCATGGTATGGGCCCTTGTGTCACTGTCAGATTATACTGACAACTATATTTTTGAGCTTCTTTCAGCTGTTTTCTGCTTCCTCCAGATTACTTCAGGCTTTTATTGCTGTTTTTGCCTTGACTGTTATTAGAGCCTTTGAACTGAACTCCTTTTTCTGATTTCTTCCCATGCAAGTGCATTTTCCACAGTACTGCCAGATTATCTTTTTTAATGTGTAGAATCTTAAAAATTAAGTCTCATTAATGTCTTGTTTAGATAATACTGTGACATGCCACAAAATTCAAAGGTTACAGGTAAACTGTGCAGAGTAATTCAGCTTTCACCTTTGTTTCCCGGATACCCAGCTTTCTTACACGCAGGGAGATATGTTATGGGGTTTTTACATAGCTTCTTTTATGACGATGCAAGAATATTCAGGTGTAGATATGCTGGCCTTACTTCCTTTGGCATATTGTCCAGGAGTCTCCATTGGTTTTCAGACTAAGCGTACAGTTCTTGCTTTATGTCTTGCTAACATGGTTTTATCTTACTGTCTTCAGTGGAATTCAGAAGTATTTTTTTTTTTAGCACCTAAGTAGGTGCAGGCTGGTGTGGAGAGTGAATAAGGCAAGTTCCTGCTGTCAGTGACCTTATGAGGAGAGATTGACTCGATTGCCTCACTTTTATGTTCCTCTTTTAAGTGCCTTTTTGAACACCATCTTCTACATATTATTTCCTGATCTTTTTCTCTCTTTCTCGCTCGTCATTGTTGTGTTTCCTTCCTTGAGTCCCACCTTAAAATCCTTTGTATTTTTCTTACGGTCTTTATTGTTTGGTCATTTGTGAGCTTATCATCTCATTAGATTATAAACTCAAATTAATGCTTCCTACTCAATGTGCAATTCCTTATTTATTGATATTTGTGAAAAAATTTGGGTAGCTCAGGAACCAGGCCTCTGTGCTTTGGTGAAAATATTGAATCTAAATTACAACACTTAATACTGCATTTTATAATATAAACCTAAATGCTTTGTGTAAGTACTTTTTTGGTAGTGTGCGCTATAGACTTTATATATATTTATTGTGACATGCATTTTATTAAAGTATTTATTGCTTTAGTATGCTTCTAAAATAAACAGGACTTGATCACATGCACACAGTAAAAGTATTTGATTACTTCTCTCATCTTTTCTTGGAGGACTATATCTTAATCACCTTTGAATACCCAGAGTTTAGCACAGTGGCTGGTCCCCCTGATTGCAGTTCAATTTATTGAATTTAAGGTGCTAAATGATGTTTATTGAATTGAATTTTTTGTATAGATGTCTTACATTTCTGGCTAGACTTAAGCTTCTTAGAGGTGAGGCGTGTCTTGTTTATAAATCTCTACTTCTTTTTTTAATTGTTTTTCTGCTGTATGAACAGTCATTTCACATTTTTTAACTTAATTTATTTTGGGGAGAAGGTAATTAGGTTTATTTACATATTTATTTTAATGAAAGTACTGGAGATTGAACCCAGGACCGTCGTAATTGCTAAGTACGAGCTTTACCACGAGCTATATCCTCCCCCACTAAATCTCTACTTCTTAAAACTGTCTTGATTATATAACAAATGTTAATTGAATGAGTAGAGATTCACAGGTTAATCACCTGTGGGTTTAGTGCCTTCCTGTTGCTCATCACCCACACACAGATGTTTACAATTAAGAGGATACACTATTTACTAAGCTCACGCTCCGAACTTTGTAATTCAGGACATCTTTTGAAGGAATTACCTTGCTTAGCTTCCCCCTCTATTGGGCATTATCTGTAGAGTGCTCTAGGTTCTCACTGCTGGCTCCTTGAGGACATTTGCCTGCGTTAGCAGCTCACTGGCTCGTTGGTTCCAGCTGCTCTTGCCATGCTGGCTCTTTTCTTCTGCATTCATAGACTTTATACATGGAGGAAGTTTTCAGCCAGAGAGAATGAGAGGATAGATGATCCTCTTCTACCTTCCTTGATCTTAGCCTGGACTGGAATCAGAGAGGTGTCAGTTGTGAGAATGGAGGTCATGTCCTTCAGAGTGACTAGTATTTATCTAGCTATCTGACAATGCAGAATGGGCCCCTTAGTCTTGCTTTTGGGGGTGGTGGTAAACTATATATAACATAAAGTTTACCATTTTAACCATGTTCAAGTGTGCTATTCAGTGGCATTAAGTATATTCCCAGTGTTGTGCATCCATGACCACTAATCTATTTCCAGAATTTTTTCGTCATCCCAAACAGAACCCTGACCAATTATACAATAACTCCTCATTCCTCCCTGCCTTCAGCCTCTGGGAAACCCTCTTCTGCTTTCTCTCTATAAATTTGCCTATTCCAACATCTCACATAAGGGGACTCATACAATATTTATAGTTTTGTATCTGGCGTATTTCACTTACTGTGTTTTCACGGTTTATCCATATTATACTGTGTATCAGACTTTATTCCTTTTATGGCCAAATAATACTCCATTACATATATATTTTGTGTGTATGCACATGTGCATGGGCACACATAAAATACTTTGTTTATCCATTCAACAGTTGATGAACTCTTGGGTTCTACATTTTGGCTGTTGTTGATAATGATGCTGTGAACATTGTGTTTACAGGTATCTGTTTGAGTCTCTGCTTTCATTTCTTTTTAGTATATACCTAGGAATGGAATTATTGGATGGTATGGTAATTCTGTTCAACTTTTGAGGAACTGCAAAATTATTTTCCACAGCAGCTGCACCATTTACATTCCCACCAGCAGTGCATGAGGGTTCCAGTTTCTCTGCATTCTTGCCTACATTTGTTGTTTTCTGTTTTCTGGTAACTGTCCTAATGAATATGAAGTGGCCCTAGACGTTTTTCTTACTGCTAATTAGATTGAATGGGCAAACAGGAAGCTTAGAAAGTTGGCTCTATTTGCATCTGATGGACTTTTTTCTCCCTTATAAATATATTTGTATATAATGTTCTTCAAAGAGTTGAATTAATTATACAACTAGTCATCTTTTTTGAAAAAAAGATTTTCGATAAGCTGGTACACATAGTTGTTGTAGTTACCTTCTTTATACCTTCATACCCTTTTAATCTAAAATACATTGTCCCCTGTGAATGACGATTTCAGTTAACCCTGGGTGATAATGATAATAAAAAAAAGGGCACTAAAATATGTACAATAATGTCCCATTTTTATAAAGAAAATCGTTTACATGCATGTATTAAAATGCTACCTACCTCTTCAAGTTTAGATACTAGTGAAACATCCTTTATTGCCTACCTCTTCCTCCAGTCAGTCTTGGAGTGACCTTTCCACCCTTCTAATTCTTACAGTTTTCTTAAGAAGTTACCCCTCCCCCATCACAACAGAAAAAGGTGCCACATTTTGTTGTAGGCCTACCTGTCATCCTGAAAGCTCTCAGTACATAGTCAGTCTTCAGTAAATGGTGATTTTTTTTTCTTTACTTTAAAACCTCCTGGAAGAGTTGTCTTTCTGAACTTTACATTCTTCAAAGCAGCTAGCAGTTGAAATAGATTTTTAGAAAATGATAGAGCTCCTTACTCTTTTCTACTCAGTTCTTTGCCAGGTTGCAGTATATAAAGAGGCATTCTGGTTCTCTGGATTACATATACACATCAGTACTGTTATGTGGTAGATAGTGATTCAAACTCCATGAGAAAGGGTTAGGATAAATATTGTAATTATATCTTTTCTCCATTAATATTTTATTCAGATATTTGTGCATCTAATTTTGTGCAAGGTGCTATGCTGGATGGTGGGGTGTAACAAGATGTAGGAACTACATATAGTTGTTTTCCTTAAGGCATTCATACTTTAGTGTATAATTACATAGTGTATAATTTTCATATTCTGTTTTTTAATCCTGTGGCCAAGTAGCTGAGTATAATTTAGAACTTTAATGAACTAATGGCTAATTTACAGAGAAAACTTCTGCACCTGTCTTTTCAATTATTCTTGAGAAGTTGATTTAAAATACTGTATGGAAAACAAATCATACTATCAATTTTATAGGTACCTTATGGTAATTCTTACGAGTTCTTTAAGAAAGCCAAGGTACTAACCTTTGAGGGTACCATTAAAGACTAGGGGATCTTTCTATATGAAAGCCATTGACTTCAGAAAGAATAATAGGAGAACTGGCCAAATTGGACGGTTACTTCTTGAAATAGTGTCAGCAAGTTGGAAACATGACAGAGTACCTCTGTATCCTGAGGATAAATCTATCTGCTCAAGTGAGAGATGATGCCAGTGTACAGAGTAGTGAATTCACTTATTTTATATTTCGTGTCTTTATTTTTGAGGAATGCTAATGCTATTTTTAAAATTATTTGTTGGTTATACAGGATTTATCACTGAAACTCATGCCTTTTATGTGGAACAGAAATTAGTGGTACAAGGTTGTCAGTGTTTCCAGGCATTAATTTAGGGTGAGATATCTAGGTGATTTTTATTCCCCCTCCTTTTTCTTTTAGTATGTAGCCATTTTTCACTCCATCATTACCTGGCCTTCAGAGTGATACCTAAACCATATTTTCTTTGTGCATGGTGTGTTTTGGCACTTGTGTTAATGGTATACTTTGTAAATGGCTGTTTGTTTTAAAATGAGCAGTCACTGCCTAAATGAAGAAACAGTGACTGATTTGGAGATGAAAAGTAAAAACTGGGATAAAAAAGGTTCAGACAAAGTAACTTAAGATGAAAATAATGAAAAACTAAGAGTTAAAAACAAAATTGGCTCCAGAGGTTTTTCATTGTGGAACTGATTGCTTTAACATAATTGTTTTGAACTGATTTTTTAATTTATATTATAAAATTAATGATCTTTTGAAAAAGTTAGAATCTTTTTTAAACTTGGGCAGCCCTGCTTGCTAACTCTTAGAAGGGTAGAGTATCACATTTCTTTATGTGCGTTTATGCTGGCCAGTCATCTGATGAAGTTACCAGTTTGTGGTCAGAAATTGAGAAAGAGGAGTGAGGAAACTCAAAATATTGACACACATACCACCTTGCAGTGCATCAGAGTGCCCTTTTGGACTGGTTGGGAAACTGAAGCCTAAGCCATTTCCAAACTAGACATGTTATTGTTGCCTAGTTTGGATGAGATGACGTTTTATTTTTAAGTGTTTGAGCATGTCTGTTCAGCAGAAACTTTATGTGTGAGGGTGGGTTTTTTTCCAGTGTGGTGTGACCAACTGAATTTAAAAAAAAAAAAAAAAGAACAAAACACTTAATCCTTAAAGGAAGCGTGGTATAATTTTAAAAAATTGATCACCCAGTTCCTCAGATGGACCAAGACTGGACTGAAGAAAGGAATGAACTTAAAGGAGAAATGAAGTGTCAAGTTGCATTATACGTACATTAAAATAATGAGTATTTAACTATTTTTTTTGATCTGCCAAAAAAATATTTTTTAATAGCGCAGGAAATTTTAGCCACCATTCCTCATACTGAGTATGTGTTCTTTTGAGTTTTTTATTGCAATTGAAGAAAGTGAATCTATTCTTTTGTCATTCTCAGTTCTCCCTAGCCTTATAGTTTGACCATCTTAAAATTGAGTGTAATTCTTTTGTTTAAAGATGCATTAAAAAAAGGTCCCTAAAGATAATAGCTTACCTTTATCAACTGACTACTACCTGCTCAGTTCTTTTAAGAGTTTAGTTTAATTCTTAACCCTTCCATCAGCTTGACATAGTAGGTACATTATGATCCTTATTTTAAAAAGGAAGAAGTAGAGAGATGGAGTAAAAAACCTAAACATGGGCCATCTGCTTAACAAGAGACTAAGGGATTTTCTGGGTTAGTTTTAGCTTCATCCTACATCCTATCTGCACCTTAGAATTTAACCCCCAAGTGTGGTGCAAACTTCCTGTTTCTGTTCGGGTTCTGGGAAGGCCCTCTGCTTCATACATTTCTTTATAACTTAGGGTAGTTCCGTTTCCTTCTTGTAGGCTTTATGCTATTAACTCCACCTCATCTCTGTCTTACTTCTTCAACTAAATTATAAAATTATTGAGGGCAAGGATCAAGTCTTAACCTAATTTGCCTCTACAAGAACTTCTTTTTCATAAGGCCCTCAGAGACATCCCTTTTGAAGGGTTATCTTTCCTAAACTTTTGTTGACCTGAATAGAAATAATTATTTCCATTACTTTTTTTCTGTAAGGTGATAAGGAATCATTTTGTTGTGACTTTGTGTGTGAAAACTTTTCTTTAAATAATACATATTTAGTTTAGGGATCGAGTTTAAAATAGCATTTTAGAAATATTCATTTTAAAAAATACTTCTCTTCACCACTAATCAAAATTTCATAAACTTCTAGGACCTATTTGTTACTTACATTTATATAAAACAATTGTGGGCTCACACTAAAGCCTTTAATCTAAAGTTTGAGATGATTAGGGATACCCACCTAATGTTTTGTCTTAAACATTTACCATTTAATGGAGAGACTTCCTCTTTGGAAAGTTCTGTGCGAATTTTACCAATTCTTGTGAGAGTGTTTAAGATGCTTGGAATTTTATATGACAGGTTAATACTCTGAAAAGTGAGCTTAGTGGAAAGATTTCTAAAATGATTTATTGGCTTTTATCATTTTAATAGTTCAGTATACAATTAAGTAATCAAAACTGAGTAGACACAAGTCATGGAAATAGTGTTAGTGTTCTGTTCAGAATGGCTGTTGGACTCATGACAAATTATGTACTTTGTTTCATTGCTACCATTTCTCCATACACCCAGCCTACTTTCTAATTTTCTGACTTAGAAAGATACAGTGTTAAAATATTTTAGTTAACTGATTAAAATATGAACTGACATATACTTTAAATAAAATTGTAAGCCATATGTAGTTAATAGAGCTACTTTTAACTGTATTTTACTTAAAGAACAGTGAAATGGTATATTTTACACTTCTTTTAAGCATTGTCACTATGAATTGTACATGACACTTGGTTTATTTTGCTTATCTTTGACAGTAAATCTTGTATTAAAATTTCTCCTGTGCTGGAGAAATAAAAATAAGAAGCTTTTTGAGGAAATGCTAAATCCAAGCAGAGAGGGGTATTTTCCGAAAAATTGCATTGATTAATTGTAGGTAATTTTGGAGTGTGTTGTTGTTTTCGGGTTCCGGGTTATAGACTAATGGGTAAAGCCCCTGGGAGGACTACTCCATGCAGGCCCTGCACAGGCTCTCTGGGAGCACGGAGACAACCTGCAAGAGCAAGTGAACGAGATCGCATTTGGCCTGTGTTACTCCCCCACGTAGTGTGACAGGTAAACAGTTGATATTACTTTGGAACCTGGGACTTAATTTTGGAACACAGTAACGTGGTTGTTAAGAGGTTTAGGCTTTTTAATTTTTAAAAGTAAGTTTGGTTTATTTATTTATTTAACGGAGGTGCTGGAGACTGAACCCAGGACGGCGTGCATGCTCTGCCGCTGAGCTATACCTTCCCCTCCCAAGAGCTTTAGGCTTTGAACTCAGAAAAACGCAGGTTGGCGCTTTAAGGGCTATCTAGAAGAGTCCCTGATTGTTGTATGTCATGATAATAGGTCACATTTACTATCTCAGGTCAACACTGTGCACTTCATATGTTACTTAATTCTCACATCTTATAAAACATGCCAAGTGGAGGAGAATGAAATACAAGTAAATCATAAATTGAGATGTCAGTAAGCAAAAGGCTATTTAAAAGTATATGCACCTTAATATATTCAGGTCATTTTTGCCAGTCATAGACTTTTAAAACTCTTGCTACCAGTTCCTCTTCCTCCTTTCTCTGCTCTCAAACCAAGGAGAAACTCATAGCAGCTAGATAATAAATATTACAACAGAATTTTAACTCTAGAGCAGTGCCCAGGTTATTTTGATGTATAGGAATTCTTTTGTATTGACTAACATTCAGAATTAGTGAGTCATGGTTTGTAGTTCGGCAGCCTTCTAATTACGTGGAGATTTTATTTTATCTAACCTATATTTATTACCAACTCTTGGGAGAAAATTTTTACAGTGAAGATAAAAAAGAATGACCTAGAAGTAGTTTATAGACTTCATTATATTTGTCTTACATCTTTATCCATTTGCTGCAGATTATAAGTTAGCTTTCTGAATAAAAGATTATATTTTTGAAAAACCTTAATAAAACATTAATGGACCCTTGGGAAAAAAAGATTATACTTTTGATACACTCTATTCTGTATCATTTAATGGATAAGAAGCAACAAAGTCCACGTGAGAGAAAGTATGAGTTGTATTCATCTGCAACTACTCTAAGGTAATAGACTTAAAGTAAATCATTATTTAGAAATGAAGTAAAAATCTCAAATAAGAAGAAAATTTAAATTGCTTATGATACCTAAGACATGTATTTTCCTTTGTTCCACTTACAGGTCTGATACATTATTTATAAATAACATTTATTTCAAAATAGTGTAACGGTAGCAATGTTAAATGATTCTGTTTTGTTTTTTAGGTCAGTGTGTTAAAATAGAGCTGTAATTTAGGATCTGAAGACCTGAATTTTTTGTTTGTTTTGCTTCTCTTTCATCACTAAACCTTTGAGCTTCATGCTTTCTTCATCTATAGAAGAGCTGGGAGTAATACCTGCTTTAGTCTGCTTAATTCTCACCGTCCTGTGAGATAGTGGAAAGGAGAGCTGAATAAAGTTCTGTAAAATTTTAAGTTCTCCCAACTGAAATAAACTTTCCGTAATCAATCCCAGTCACAGAACACATTACTACATTCTCAGAAACTAGGTTTTAGGTAGATTGTTTAAGAATCTCTTGAAAACTTCGTTTAACACCAAAGTGCTGGCTACCTTCGGTATTTTGCTCTACCACTCTTAATATTTTTAAGTGAAATGAAAGTGAAAAATAGTGTTTGAAGAAAAACTCAGAAGTCAGATCTTTTAGACTGATTTTTAAATTTAAATACTGATTTGCTGAGCCATTTTGAAGAAAATGCTCAGTGTCTCTGTGTGGAATATTTACACTGGTGTGTGTGTGTATGAGTTTCCCTCCGTAGAAAGGGATGGTAAAGTTTATTTGACTGCTTGGCTCGGCTGAGGTAGAGAGAGGGTAAAACAATGTCAACCTTAACCCCAGTTTTGTCCAGATGCTTCTTGACTCTTTTAGGCAGAAGTTTTAGGACTTTTTGGTTCTTGTACACTGAACTCCTGAAAAGCTTCCTGGATTAATCAGCGTTGTTATAATTGTTTTTCCTTACCATGGTCCAGACGATTCTGGCCCTATAGCAGAGGAGCTGTGACCAGACCATCAATGAAAAGTGTTGAGTGAGTGCTGTACTGAGGTCTGTATGTCCAGAAGTAGATAGAATAGCATTTCCAGTCAAATATTTATGTCTCAGATTAGGCTTTAAGGTGCAGGATGAGCCGTAAGCATAGGACTCAAATAACTTAAAATTATATCCTAAGTACTGTAGTTACATTTTCATAATTGTAGCCCTCTCAGATTTGGCTTATCCTGGGGCTATTTAATAGTACTTTGTGTGCTGCTCCCTAATAATCTTGCTCCTGAAACAGTCTTGCTTTCAAAACACTTTTTATAGTATCTGGTAAACTTAAAAAGCAAAAACAACAAGACCCTCCCAGGGTAATTAATTTCTTATTAATTACTGTTTTTACTAAGCTGGCTGTATTTATTCATTTTTAGAAATGCCTCTGAATGCAGCCATTCACTCAGATTACTGCTAGCGCTGGGTCCCAGGGTGAGAAGGCTGAAATGAATGTGTTGAGTTTAACATGCCTTTATCACTACCCGGTATTCTGGATTATGAGCTTCAGAATAAATTATATAAGTATCCTTTGTGAGATCACGTCTCAACAGCATGCTAGGAATTGTATTAAGAAATAACTTGGTTCCTCTAAAATTTTTAAACAAGTCAGTTTTCACAAACATAGTATGGCTCCTATATTTACCCACTTTGTTCCATCCTTAACATGTTTGCCTGCCCGAAGTATTCCTACCTGCTAGAACCGGTTTCTCAGTCACATGGTGCTTTGTGTACATTGGGGCATGAGGATTGTGGGAAGGGTGTTAAGAGCTCTGCAGACTCTGGAAATACAGTACAGCTTTTTGCCTTAGCCAACAGGGTGTTTGCGACTTCTCTGCTAATGCCTGGGGATTGAGTGGTAGGTACTGGCCTCTTACTGGCCATTTCATTTGTTGCCTGAGGACAGAGGTGCAATATTATGGGGAGGGCTTGTACCTTGCTTTACCAGTGTTTAGACTTTTAAGAAGATGATCTTATTTCTTAAAAGTGTGAGATAAAAATCATTGGCCTTCTGCTTCTGTTCTCTTTTTTCTGAGCTTTCTGCTTGGCATGTAGCAGAAAGCTCATTGACTGTCCTGGTGCATGTTACTCATGGAAACCCTCAGGAATGTGTTCGTGATTTGAAAAAAAATACATATTTGCTGTAGAAGTTGAGTTTTCTTAACATTCCTGTATTTGAATTCTTCAAAAAAGAGTTTGAGAAATTTATCATTTAAATTATCTAATTAGCTGTGCCCTGTAAAACTTGTTGACATTCAGCAGTCCCTTGTTTTTATTAATTGAGAAATGGACTTCATCCATTTACTAAATGAAGACTGATTCTTAGGACTACAGCATGTTGGCTTATGGTATTTGACCCATAGCACATACAGAGAAATTAGTGACTACTATCTAATTCTAGAGTCATTTGCAAACCTGATGTGAAAATGTAGCAGTTTCTCACATTTTATCATTTGCATGTTCTGAAATTGCTGGAAACAGTAACAAAATTTTGTTTTTCTCTTTAACTTTGCTGACTGGTTTCATAGTTGACAATTTATGTATATGAAGAATATTTTAGATAAACATCAAAGAATCTCAACTACAACTAGCCTTACTTGGTTAGGATTAAGAAAGCATTCTTGTTTTGGGACAGTTACCCCAGGTATTTGTTAATTATTGTATTTCCTTTAAGGTGAACAGCCCCCTCCACTCCATCTGAGATCCTTCTCTTTAGAGTGACACATTCCCTTGCATACTTAAAACCACATTTGTTCATTTCTTTAGTAGGGGCCCTGTGGTTTAAAACCACTTTTTATTTTCAGCAGTGTGTATTTAGCACAAATTGGACGTGCCTGTAGGTGGAAAATGTTTACAGTTTAGTGTGACAGAGCAGGTGAACAAGAATGGCACTTGGTTTTATTTTTAAAATAAAACAGCTATGAAGGGAAATGCCAAACAGTACTAGTAAATCAAATTTTGGAAATAACTCTAGCATAGTAGAATTTCATGATGGCTTCAACTGGGTATGATCGTCTGGTTTTTGTCTGTTTGGCATCAGTCTGATGGAACTGTTAGGGGTGACTTTATCCAACAGGCAGTCCGTAGTTGTACTGTGCTGATTCTGCAGTTGCAGAATTCCAGTTGTCAGTGTTCTAGGCCTAGAACGTAGCCCCTCAGTGTAGTGTGGTTCATAAATGACTGCACTGATGATTTCTGTTAGAACTCCATGCTCATTGGATCCAGATGCCAGCATTTGTTATTCATTCAGAAAGTGTTTTAAGGGCCTGTTGTATACTAGGCACTGTTAAAGGTGTTGGGATTGTGAGGGTGAACTGAAGTTAGCCTCTTGGAGCATGCTGTCTAGTAGGGTGGGCAGACAGTAGTCATTGGGGAGGCAGATACCTAATATAATTTTAAAGTGTTATTCTGGATGATGTAAAGTATTATGAAAAGAATAAAGCTGAGTAAAGAGAGAAGAATGTTGGAGACAGACAGGATACACTTAGGATGGTCAAGGAGGTCCCCTTTGAGGAGTGACATTTGAGTGGAAACATGATTGACAAGAAGTGAGCTAGCAGCAAGAAGGTCAGTATAACAGAAGTAAAGTGAACAAGAGAGAGAAGGGCGGGAGAAGGGAGACAGAGACCAGGTCATCATGTAAGGCCCTGTGGGTCGTAGTTAAAGAATTTGAGTTTTGCTTTGAGTATGATAAGGAACCAATGGAGGACTAGGGTTAATCTGACCACACTTGTGTTTTAAGGTCACTTGGTAGAGAATAGGTTTAGTGGGATTGGGAGTAGACATAGTGACACCTGGAGTAACCCAGGTATGAGATGATGGTGCTTTAGGTTAGACTGGTCAGGGTTATGTTAAAATGGTTGGATTTTGGAGGATCTGACAGGACATGATGGATGATGAAATGTGGGTGAGGAAAGTAAAGTAAAGGAATCAAGGATAAGATCAAGGTTCCTTTGTTCTGCAGGTAAGCACTGTTATATTATTGCCGGTAACAGTAATATAGCTATCATGTAGTAATAGCTGTCATGGATTAAGTGCCCACAGTGTACCAGACATTGAGTTTTGCATCCTTTGTAGTTTATTTACTTATCACAGACACCTCTTAAAATATAGTTGTGCTTATTTTACAGATACAGAAATTAAGGTTTAGATGTGTTTTGCCCAGGTCCACAGAGCCAGGGTTATTCATCAACAGGTCTCTTTGACTTCAAAGCGCATGCTCAGTTTCTTTAGTCGTTCAACAGCTCCTTGCCAAGTGTTCTTCTGGGAGTTAAGAGTATAGAGGTTAACAAAGCTGAGTCACTGCTCTTACGGAGTTTTAAGAATTTATAATTTGGGTGTTAAAAAAACATTTTACTGTAACAGTCTGTACAGTTTTGTCGTCCAGGTGTGTAGGAGGACGGACCTTGCTTACCTGAATGTTGGATTTTTGGTAGCCTCATCTTCTGGAATGTAGCTTTGACCTTGCAAATAAGCCTACACTAAAGCCTTTTCATTACACAGTGAGCTCGGCCCTATGGCTCTTTCTCTTCTTGTTGTGCTCCTTAATACACAGGCTTGATTGTCTCTTTTTCTCAAGTCAGGTTGTCAACAGCAAATGCTGAGGAGTAGGGGAGTTAATAGAAGTAAATATGGTGATAGGCAACCAGAGTGCAAGAAGTGTCGAAGAATACTTAAGAAGACACAGAACTCTGTTGTCTGTTACATTCATTATTATTGTTTTTGAAACTTTCCATCAAACTACCACCAATATTTGATTAAATTCCTACTCTTTAAACTTGAAAATTCTTTGAGGTCATGTTTCATCTTAAATGTTTTTAATTTTACTTCATTATAGGTATGTTATAGAAATATTTAAAAATATTAGTTACCATATTAACCTCCCTCACTCAAGTCTGAGCAAAATTGTTGTTTTAGGAAAATCTACAATATTTATATTCTGTCAATAACCAGAGGTTACTAATCATAGTAATTTACAAATCATTAAAAGAAGGTTGTGATATAGTCTATTTGGAAAGCTAGGGAAGGATATTCTGCACCAGAAAATTTTAATGTATGTTAGATTTTCATGACATTAGAATTATAATAAGGTGTTAGAGCTAGAAGGATCATTGTAGGTCATCTCTTTGAACTCCAGGTTTTGCAGAGGAGGTAGATCCAAAAAAGTAGTGCCTTATTTATGGTCACATTTGTAGTTGGTTGCAGAGCCTAGATTTAAACTCAGATAAGCAAATTATGTAACTTTTTTGAGCCTTATCCTTAAATGAGATTAAGAATGTCTGCCTTGGAGTGAGTTATGTGGATTAAATGAAATAGCACATAAACTCCTATATGCTCAGCGCCCAGCTCATCATGGATACCTGAAATACGCTAGTTTTTGTTTTTCTTTATGTATGTCAGGTCTGTTCCTTTTGTATTATTTTCTTGTATTTCACTTTCTGGAAATTTTATTGTCCTGGTCCTAGTGATAGATGTGTTCCAGAAAAGCAACTAAAGAAGAAAACTTCTGGTATCATGCCCCTTGCCTGCTCCCTGCTCAAGGATCTTTCCCTGAGATTTGCTGAGGGACAGAGTTTACGAGGGCTTAATAAGACCTATGTTGCTTGCTTGATTTGTCGTGTGTGTGTTTTATAAACAGTGGCAATGTCTGAGAAGCTTGAAATTAAATGTGTCACCTGAGTTTTGATCATACCTTTAAGAGTATGCACAGTAGGTCAATTTAAGGATATTTCTCTGTGCTCTCTCCTTTAATCCCTTGATCTTGGTGATTGTCACCTGTAAACCAGTCAGGTGGACACCTGTTTGTTTCTGTTCTCTCTTTCATTGTAACTGTAGCCCCTGTTTTCCTCTGAGGAACTGTCAGCCCTTATTCCCTATCACATAGCCGTTCAGTTTTAATGAGCTCGACCCCATCTTCAGCTCTAGTGCAGAGCCTCATTAGCCTAAATCAATCAGCAGAGTCCAGCCACTTGGACCATGATTTGTTTAGTGACTCACTGGAGGCTAGTGAGATATGAAGTCATGTTTGGGGCGCCTTACTCTGAAGAGCTTCCCTGAGAAATGCTGCTTACCTGAAAGCATCACCACAGAGCTCCAAGAAACTTGTGTTTGCCACACTCTTTACACTATTTACATAGCATTTACATTGTATTAAGTATTGTAAGTAATCTAGAGATAATTTAAAGTATATGGAAGGATGTAGGTTATATTCAAATTCTGTGCCATTTTATAAAAGAAATTTGACATCCTTGGACTTTGTCATCTGCAGCGGGTCTTGGAACCAATCTCTCAGGACAGCTGTACTACATTTTATTTATCCATTCATCAGTTGATGAGCATTTGGGCTGTTTCTACGTTTTGACTATTAGGAGTAATGCTGCTATGACCATTCTGATGCTCTAAGATTCTAATAACTTGCAGGTCTACCCTGTGGTCCTGTAGTTCCACCCTGCGGGAAAGAGAAGCCTGATGATTTTTATTGCTCTGGGCAGGTTTTTGGAAGGTACAAGAATGATTTATTAGGTTTTATTTGGAGATATTGGAAGTAACCAGAGATGATGATGATGATGATGATGATGATGATGATGATGATGATATAACATTTGGAGTTCACATTTGAGACTCCAAGCTAGGAGTAGGTCTGATTTAGTTCTTTGCACCTGATTTTTGAGATGAAGCCACAAAGTCCAGCCAGGGATGTACATGGGCCTCCCCATTGCCTCTAAATTTTGTATCAATTACTTTAATATTGTTTTGACCTGTAATGATCAACATGTTTTTTTTTCTTTTAATGACATGGTAGGTTTAGGCAATTACAAACGTTGTTTTTAAAAAATTTATTGTGGTAAAGTAGACATTATATAAATTTACCACCATATATCAGATACATAAGTTACCACACAGCTCAGTGGTGTTAAGTACATTCACATTGTTGGAACCATCACCATCATCCATTTCCAGAAATTTTTCAGTATCCCAGACTGAAATCCTGTACTCTTAAACTCCTCACCCTACTCCCCCTTCCAGCCCCTGCCAACTACCGTTCTACTTTATTTCTCTATGAATTGGACTACTCTAGGGACATCATGTAAGTGGAATCACACAATATGTGCCTTTATGACCGGCTTAGTTCACTTAGCATGATGCCCTCAAGGTTCATCCATGTTGTAGCATGTATCAGAATCTTCTTGCTGTTCAGGGCTGAATGTTATTTCCTTGTATATGTATACAGCACGTTTTGTTACCAGTTCACTGGTCAGTGGACACTTGGGTTGCTTCTACCTTTTGGCTATTGTGAATAATGCTATGAACATGATTGTGAAAATATTTTGAGTTCCTGCTTTCAATTCTTTGGGGTCTATATCCGATATGGACTTGCTGGATCATATAGTAATTCCAATTTTAATTTTTTTAGGAACTGGCGTATTGTTTTCTGTAGCAGCTACATCATTTTACATTCCCACCAGAAATGCACAAGAATTGTAGTTTCTTCACATCCTTGCCAACACTTATTTCCTCCCTCCCTCCCTCTCTCTCTCTCTTTTGGATAATAGCCACGTGAAGTGCTATCCTGTTGTGGTTTTGACTTTCATTTTCCTAATGATTAGTAAGGTTGAACACCTTTTCATATTCTTTTCATGTTCTGCTGTTTCTGTATCTTTTTTGGAAAAATGTCTATTCAGATCCTTTGCCTATTTTTAAATTCAGTTGTCTTTTTTAGACAAGATCGGGCGTGTTCAGGGTGGTATGGTCATAGACTTGTGTTGTCTTTTTTATTATTGAGTTGTAAGAATTACTTATTCTGTAGAATATATTCTAGATGCAAGTCTCTTATCAGGTATATGATTTGCAGATATTTTCTCCCATTCTTTGGGTTGTCTTTTTACTTTCTTGATAGTGTCCTTTGAAGCACAAAAGGTTTTAATTTTGCTGAAGCCCAATTTACCTGTTTTTTGTTTTGTTGTTGTTGCTTGTGCTTTTAGTGTCATGTCTTGAGAAGCCACTGCCAAATCCAAGGTCATCAAGATTTACTCTTTTGTTTTCTTTTAAGTGGCTTATAGTTTTATAGTTTAGCTCTTAACAGTATTTAGGTCTTCATCCATTGGGTCAATTTTTGTATATGCTCTGAAGTAGGGGTCCAACTTCATTCTTTTGCATATGGATATCCAGTTGTCCCAGCATCGTTTGTACTGGGACTGTTGAGTTGTTTGGCACCATTCTCAGTTCTGTTCCATTGATCTATATGTCTATCTTTATGCCAGTACCACACCATCTTGTTACTGTAGCTTTGTGTGAGAAGTTTTGAAATTGGGAAGTGTGACTCCTACAACTTTGTTCTTTTTCAAGATTATTTTGTCTGTTCTAGGTTCCTTGAATTTTCATATGAATTTTAGGGTCAGCATGTCAGTTTCTACAAAGAAGCCAGCAAAGAAGCCTGTTCTGATAGGGATTGTATTGAATTTGTAGGTCAGTTTGGAGAATATTGCCAGTCTAAACAGCAAACTTGCTTTTACTGCTTTGGACATACTTGGACCAATATTCTCATCTTACAGCTCCTGAGTTTACTTGTTACCAGTTCAAAGGACTATTCTGTCTAGTCTCTTAATTTCAAATCAAGTTCCCAGCTTGGATCCTTGCTCCATTCAGCTGTAGTGGGGCCTAGAGGGACAGGATTGTGTATATAAATAAACATGTAAACATTGCTGCTCAGGGCTTATTCCTATGGGTGAAAGAAGGAAGTTCTCAGAAGAGGGGTGTGAGTTTGAGAGACAAAACAGAGTTGTCAATCACACTTTTCATTGATGGAGGCAATGTATATAGTCCAGGATAGAAAGGCTCTGGAACACTTGCAAAGTATAGTGACATAGAAACCTTGAGGTACATCCATGGTTGGAGCAGGAGGAAGAATAGAAGCCAGCAAGCAGGTAGAGGAGATACAGTTGGAGACAGAAGAAACCCCTGGAAATGCAGAATAATGAAAGTCTCTTTATGAGGAAGAGAGAAGAAGCATTAGGCTGAGAAACTCTACATTTGATTACTAGGATTTTATTGATCAGACTTGCTTAAAAGCCTGACAGATAAGTAATGGCAAAGTACTAAGTCATTTATTTAAAGACTGGATTGCCCCTGCTAGACTAGTGTTTCACCAATTTGATTTATTCAGGTACTACCTCCCTGACATTTACTAGAACAGAGAACTACATATAGTATCATTTACTTAATATTTTCTCTTAAGTAGTTCACTTTTAAAAATTAAATGCATTTATTTTTCAAAGGACGCTTTAAAATACCACCATACATAGAAAACCAATATAGGCATTTCTGCCATAATGTGATAAATGCTTCTGAAAATCCATATATATTTTTCCAAGTCACACACCAAAAATAACAGTGCTCACGGGCAAAATGAGGACAGATCACTTAGCATCTACAGAACTTAAGACTTCTAATATAAATATAAGTATTAGCATACTTTAAAAGACACTTCAAATTCTTAACAAATACATACTTAGTAAATATGGAACTTTAAAAAATGAAGTAGTTTGAGGCTGTTGAGTTACAGAGATGAGAGCTGAGTGGTAGCATCACCCTAAATTGCAGGAGCAAAGCAGGTGCGAGCATCTTTGCTAGAAACAGTGCTGTAGCGAGGGTGGCAGTGACTCACTGTCTTGTGTTGATTTCTTTTGCACAGAAAGGGAGGGAACGATGTTGTAAGCACTTTGAAAATACAGTCAAAATGAACCCAGGAGAAGCTGCCAGGAGAAGAGGATCATGTATATTACTAGTTTCCTTTGCTGCTGTTTTAATAAAAACAACAATATTGATTTTTACTTAGATATTATGGTCGGTCAGTGATTTTGAGTTTAAAACTTTTTTTTTTTTAATTAAAAAGGGAGATTAATAAGTGTTAAAGAGGTACGCTGATACTTGTTCCTTATCTGAATCTTCGTCTGATTGATTCAGCATTATTTTATGTCATGTCCACAGATTCCCTAAAATCATTTTGTAAACCGTGAATAATATATGGTGCATGCTTTGGGAAACCCTGGGCTACTAGACTGTTTTATTCATATTGATCAACCACCTGCAATATCTCAAGACCCAGTACAGGTCTCATTGACTCCTCTACAAGGAAAAGTGTACTTAAAGGGGTATAGGATCATGTAAAACCTAAAAAAGTGTGAGCTGTTTCCTTCCACCCTTTCCCTCTTTCCCTCTCCCTCTCTTCGTGTCTGAAGAAAAGAAAAAGCCATCATGTAGGTGAGTGTTGTTGGTGGTAGTTTGAGGTTTCTAGAAAGGGTCCCAGAGTTACAGATTCTAGTCCCTGATGCACAGTTGTTATCCGGCGACTTCCCCCACTGGACTCCTGGGGATTTTGTTTTCTTTCCCATGTTGCATGCCCGTTTCCCCTATATCCCATCACTCTTGATTTACTCCTATTCATGTAACAGACCCCTTGAGAAAGGGATCATATAGGGTACAGTATTTTTGATAATAAATGTCATAAAATGTCTTTTATAGTAGCTTTGCTGATTATTCTAAGTTGGAAATAATTTTCCTTCAGAATTCAGAAGACTTTGCTCCATTATGTCTTCTAGCTTCCAGTGTTGAGAAATTTGAAGCCATTCTGATTCGTGATCCCTTATATTTTTTTCTCTAGAAGTTTATAGAATCTTTTGTTACCCTGTTACTTTAAAATTTAATTTGATAGGCATTTTGATGGACTCTGTTCTGATAACTCCAGTTAATCTGATAGCTCAAGTCATTCAGTTGTGTGTTTTTTTTCCTATGTGTTTTGGTCTTTATCATCCATGTCAGTGGCTTTCCTCAACTGTCTGGTAATCCTTGGCAGTCTGTTCTTTTTTATTTTTTATTTTTGTTTTTTTAACATTTTTTATTGATTTATAATAGTCTGTTCATTTTTAAAAGGATAGAGTCAAACATCTGATTGGAATCTTTGAATGCTTAGGTTAGGCTTGTTGTCTTTGAGCTTCATGAGAAGGTATGGGGAATTCATGTCAGTTTCTTTGAGCCTGGTTGCCCAGCTATGGAGAGTTGGTTTCTGCCTTCAGGCATACAGTTAGCGTATTTTCAGAATAGTATCCATGTTCTCAGCTACACCTGAAATCCTGCTGTCTAGATATCCTCCATTTTACCTTTTGTAGGAATAAAGACCTGCGCCTTCTTATTAGAAGGGTTTCAGGGAACTCTTTGGGAACACTGAGTTCTACTTTTCTTCGAAGGAGTGTAAAAAACACAAAATAATCTCACTTATCACTTAATTTACTGATAGAAAGCTGACCTAATGTGAAATTCTTATGAAAGTTACACCCACTGGTGTTGCCTTTATCAGTCTGTATCTTTACCCTTTCTAAACTTTTAGAAGCCTTTGTCACTTCTAAGAAAATGAAATAGCACAACCCTCCTTTTCCGGGTTAAGCCTACCCTCCTCTCCCCCAACCAAAAAAAAAAAAAAAAAAAGATCAGAAAAAATTGATAGCAACCAGTTGCTTCAGAAAATAAGCTTATCTTAAAAACAAAAATTCACCCAAGACTAGTTTTAAAATATTAAAAACATGAAGTAGCAGCACTTACACACGATCCTTAACCTTTTGCTTCAGTAATCTCACACCTCGGGTGTTAAGCGAAGTACCGATAGCCCTGATGATGTTCATTTCAGGTTCTCTGTTAGGACAACTAAGGCACACCTTTGTTTTTAAGATGTGTTCTGATTTCAGAGATTTACAATCTGAAAAACTTTGCAACTTAAAAATAGGTTAAGGATGAATTAGAAATTGGTGTGGGGGAAGTTAAGCAATTTGGCAGAAGGCCACACACAGCTGATAAAAGGTGGAGGTAGATTTTGAACAGATATCCATGTATTGTGCTTCTAATATTAGAAGGTGACACCCAAAAAATGTTTTGTTAGGATGGATAAGATTATGGGTAACTTTTCCCCTTTATCCCCCTCCCCAATTTTAACTATATCATATTTTAAATAGAAGTGTAATAAAAACAAGTTACCAGAGTGGAAGGAAAGAGCCAGTATCAGGAAGCTAGTCCCGGCAGCCACAAGGTTAAAATCTGGCACTTCATGTGAGCAACTGCCTGCCCCACAAAGCACTGATCTTATCTGCTGTACGAATAAAGAATGATGATGTGATAAAGCCCTGGTAAAACTTGTGAGTGCTTGTGGCGTTAAATATTCTGTTGATAATCTTGGCTCTCTTACTGTGTAATCTTGGACAGTTTTATTTAACTTTGAGCCTCAGTTTCCTCATCTTCAAAATCAAGATAATAGTATCTCTCAGAGTTCTTGGGAGGATTAAATGACATAATTTTTATAAGAAACTGATACTTACTACATATAATGAAATGTGACAGTCTCTATTATTATGCATACTGTAGTATGTGCTCAAAAGTATTACAGATACTGAAATGTAAAGAACTCAGCTGTTAGCTGATATGATCATTTTTGCTGTTTACTTGTAACAGAATTTTAAGGAATTCATTTTTTGGTGACTATATCTTGTTGCCTAGTGAGTTTTAGCGGGTGTCAAAATAGAGAAACTAATATTGCTATTGTTCACATAGCCAGTCTGTCAGATATTTGTATTTTTTATGACACTTATGGTTATAATTTTATGTTACATATTAAAGTAGCCGTTTCCCTGGATAATTGACATCAATTTTAATATTTAATGTGTTGTGGATTCTACAATTACCGTCACATTGGTTTTGAAGTCTAGATTGAAGAACTCCTTTGAGTCAGGTGTCATGCTAAGTTCTGGGAGAACAAAGAGGCATGTATTTATTCTGTCCTCAAGGAACTTACAGTCAGGCCGGGAGGCAGACATATAAATAAATTATTACAGTACAGGGCAGGAAGTGCAGTTAATAACATATATGTGTATAATATAAATATGAGAAACAGGAGGGAGCAATTTTTATGAATTTTTATATTTTTTATGAATAGGGAGCAAAGAAGGGAAGCTTTATGAGGGAGAATTTTAAGTGTGTTGTCTGAAGAACATCACAGAGGACCCAAAGCCTCAATAGAGGCGTACAGAATTCTACTGAGGGGCTGCCTCAGAGAAAGACTTGCAGAAACCTACTTCGTACATTTTAAGGTTCTCATACTATATAGAGATTGAATCTCTGAAGCCATCCAGAGAGATGGTTAAAAAAACAAGTTAAATACTATGAATGAGTATAATCTTTGATGTGTACACTTTGGAGAAGGATTTAAATTGAGGGTGGAATCTACATTTTAAGTTTAGTGAAATAGAGTTAACACCACACTCTTATTTGATATTTTCTTTAAAAGCAGAAAAGAACAGGAACACAGAAGACCTCACAGCAACAGAGATCATTGTAAGAAGCGATAAATGAGAAGATAAAGAGAAGGGACTATTTTGAGAGAGAAAGAAATAATAGAACTTCAACATAGGGTAAAACAATTTAGTAAAAGAGACTTCATAGTGTAAGAACCATAAGTCTATAAGTTCTGTGCCTTAAAAATGTCACATTATTTAAAAGTTAGTGAACCATGTAACCTAATCTGTGTTGGAGAATTGTCTTGGGTTGTTGCCAGTGAATCCATTAAAGTAGATCTCTTCACAATAAATTTGAATAAGGTCTCAAAATAACTAATGGTGCCTGAGAAAAGAATGAAAACTTAGTGTACTGAGTTTTTTGGTTCTACATAGTAATGAAATACATGAAAACGAGAAGAATCACGTGAAGTAGGAGAAATGTAACATAAGGTGGAATTGGCACACACACGGAGAGAGTTCACTGGTGGAACTAAGGATGACACTTTGACTAGATGGATCCTGAAAATAGATCATTCAAGTGCAAGAATACGTATTTTGTGTGGATAAATGCATTTGGGAAATCAGTGAAGCTCCCATAGGGATTCTGGGCTTTAAAATTAAACCAGTAGCTTTCAGACTTAGTAGTGTTCCATACTAAATTTCTCACTTTATAAGGTGTGTGTACCCGAATCAAAGATTTCTCAAGATAGTACTTACCTGTACTATGTGTGATACATTCTGCTCTGCATTACTTTTTAAGAAAGCTGGTCATGACTCACCGAAATGATTTTCTAAACACTAATGGGTCATACCTCACAGTTTGAAAAGGTGCTGAGTTAGTCTAGGAAAGAAAGAGACTTACATTTTTGAAGTCTTCCCTGAAAAAGCTGGCAATTAATTAGGAAGGTACCTATTCTGTCCTTGTTTGGAACCCTATTGGGTGCTATTTTAGTTACACTGTAGTCCCCCTTTATCCTTGGGGGATCCTCCAAGTCCCCCAGTGGATGTCGGAAACTGCAGATAGTACTGAACCCTATACTGTTTTTTTCGTATCCATATATACCTATGATAAAGTTTAATTTATAAATTAGGCACAGTAAGAGAATAGCCAAGTTGCCAACATCACTGGGCCTTTTGTTAAGTAAAATAAGGGTTACTTAAACACATGTACTGCCGTACCGAGACAGCTGATCTGATAACCCGGAAGGCTGCCAGGTGACTGAGGCACAGGTAGAGTAAGTGTGCAGCGTGGATGTGCTGGACAAGGGGATGATTCACATCCCAGGCAGCAGGAGGGGGCCGGGGCAGCGTGAGATTTCACCACAATACTCAGAAGTCAAAAAGCTTACAAAGGCATGAAGTTTAAAACTTAGGAACTGTTAATTCTAGAATTTTCCACTTAATATTTTTGGACCGTGGTTGATCTCAGGTAACTGAAACTGCAGAAAGCAGAACTTTCTAGGTAGCAGGACTACTGTACCAACCAAAAGGGCCCAAAGAAGGCAGCTGAAGTGGATCTTAAGATAGAGCCTATCAGATTGTTCAGAGGTTTGGCCTTTGACTCTTCCTTGCTGCATAGTTCAGAGCTTTGGGTCTTTCTGCTGTGGTTATTTTGTTTACTCCTAAACTCTGTACTATTTAGATTTTATAAATCATCTTTTAACTTGGATATAGGAAAGGTATCTTTGTCTAACTTTCTGAAAAGGAATATTCATGTAGAGAATAAGTGAGTTTGAGTGATAATGACAAGTGAAGTATGATAATGAAAATGGACATTTTGGTATACAGAGATACCTTCAAACTCCAGTATGACAGAATGAAGCATGAAGTCAATAAAAGGCAAACTTCTTGGTGAACCTCTGGAACCTGCCACCCTCAGATATTAGGCTAGAAATAGTAGATTCAGAGAAATTTTGATAAACTCATGATTGACGGATAGAGTAGGCAACTACAGAAAGCTAAGATGTCTAGCACTTAATGAGTTGTCCCTTTTTCTGTCATAAAATACCTACCCCCTGGTGTCTTTCAGAGACTGACTTTGGGGTTAGGCCCGTTACGGCACATTTTTAATGGAAGAGTAGTCAAAGTGGAGGAAGCAGAGGAGGGTAGGTCTAGGCCTTTTGGTTTCTGAGGTGCTCTGTAATGGGGGTGGGTGGAGGAGAGGGGGTCTGGAATGCAGAAGGAAGCATATTAACTTAATTGTACAATTCCTAAATTTATAGAATTTAGCTATTATAATAAATGATGAATATGTTGCATCCTTTCTGGTAAACGTTAAGTCTTTGTAGATTACAAATTCTCAGGCTGTCTCATCATATAGATGTTTAAGGTCAGGAAACTTTTGTGATAATAAAGCTACTGTTTTGTATATGTGAAGAGAGTTATCTAAAAAAAGATTTTTTAATCATTGGACAGAAATGAGCTTTTAAAAATAGATTCCATATAAACTTTTTGTTACCAAAGGTATCTTCAAATGGCATACTGAACAATCCTGTTTCAAACAAAACACTTTCATTAAGAGTTGAAAAGGTTGGATAAATACCAAGTAATACTTCATGAACATTTTAAATTTCTTTTTTTATGTTTGGTTTGCTTTTGATAAAATACATATAGTACTTAAGTGTATTTTTAAAATGTGTTGGTGACACATGGTGGCATTGGCCCCATCTTACATTATGGAGAATAACCTATAGTTTTAGCAGTGAAGTCCAAAAGTTTTTCTCCTTAAATATGTAAGTATGAAATACTTATTTAAAGCTTAAAAGTTTTCTTATTAATTTTCATGAGTTTTTGTATGTTAGGGATAGTAATCCTGTTATTATTATATCCTGTCCTATTATAGGGAGATATTTAAATGATTGATTTCTCCCAACATAGTGAATTTCTCCACCCATAAGAGAATGCATTTGTTCTGAAACCATTCTTGGGCACTGTGAAAGACCTTTCTCTACCAGAAGCAAAGTTCTACTTTGGACTATCTAGTTTCATTATGTCTTTAGGTGTGTACGTGTGGGTGTGTGTATGTTATGTCTGTGTTTCATTCGAGAGTAGTATCCATGGGATTTCTGAATGTCTCCATTTAAGACTGAAGTGTATTGCTGCTGTATGGTTTTTAGAAAATGCTTTTTTTGGGGGGGGAGTAGAAAAACTGGGTTTATTTATTCATTTTAATGGAGGTACTGGGGATTGAACCCAGGACCTCGTGCATGCAAAACATGTGCACTACCACTGAGCCATATACCCTTCTCCCCCAGAAGATGCTTCTTGTTTTCAGATGTGTACCGTTTTTTTGTAAATTTATTAAGGAATACCTTGGCATAGAGCTTCCTATGATGAACAGGTTAAAAGTGTACCCATTAGCCCTGCGGCAACTTGTAGGACCATTGGCCTTCCTGGGCTTGTCTGCTTATCTAGGCATACCTTACAAATATGCTCCATCATTTTCTATGAGTGACATGTTAAGACACTGTCTTAGCATGCTTCTCAGCCTGTAAGTAGTCCTGATATGGACATGGAAAAATAAAAATTATGAATGATAATCTAAAACTTGAGAATTAAAGTGGATTTACTTTTATTTTGTCAGTTTTTATTAAACTGACAGTTATTGTAGTATGCTTTCTACTAAGCACCAGCACTGTTATTTTCTAAGTGCCTATAAGACTTAGAATTCATCTTAAAATAACTATGTTCTTAGACTTAGGCTACAGTTAAGCCTTGTACGTAGGTTCTTTAGCCAATAGATTATAACAGTCTTCTCCCACAATTAAATATAGAATGCAATTTATTGCAGTTTATCTTTTGCTGAGTAGTAGATATCTTTTTAAAGGTGCACTACCAAATGCAGATTTCATGCACAGTTACTAGTTCTTGACAGGTCTTTTCTATTAAAAAAAATTATTATTTTTTTGCAGCATTATTCTGGTTCCTAACGATTCATTTAACAAATGTTTGAGTGCATTTATGTTCCAGGTACTTAGTCCTGAATTAAGGACTAAGAATACAGCAATGAACAAGATAGGCAGGGTCCGGCCCTCATGGAGCAGAAAGAGGGTGGGAGGTACTGACCAAAACCTGTAAACAGTTAACATAGTGGTAAGTGGCATGAGGAAAACAAGACAGAGTCATTTTTTGTTTTGTTTTTTTGAGGGGGGAGGGGAAGGGGAGGTAACTAGGTTTGTTTGTTTGTTTGTTTGTTTATAAATGGAGGTACTGGGGATTGAACCCAGGACCTTGTGCATGCTGAGCACGCACTCTACCACTGAGCTATACTCTCCCCACCTAAGCAGGGTCATTTGATGGGAGTATGGAAGTGAGGTCTTCTGACTAGAGTGGAGAGAGAAAGTTTCTCCAAAGAGATCTTTTATGTGAAGACCTTAGTGATGTGAAAATGCCAGCTTGCTTGTCTCTGTAGGTTTCGGCCTTCCAGGGGAAGGGAACAAGAAGTGCTGAGGTGTGAAGCTTGGCATGTTCAGAAAGAAGGAGTTTAGCTTTTTTTTATTCTGAGTCTTAAATGGGAGAGAAAGATGAGTTGCATTTTTAAGATTGCTCTGGCTGCTCTGTATCTGTAGATCATGGGAGCCACATCATTTCAGGCTAGTGAGATGCTCAGATGAGTCTTCCTCTTTAGTTGGGAAAAAAGATCTAGGGAAAAGAGAAGCTGTAGATGCCCCTAAAATGACCTCTATCAAAGGATAGAGTTAGGAGTTTGTTGGGGCTCCGGTATCCGTGCTTAAAGTGGGAGGCAGTGTGTTGTGGCCCTGCCACTTGTGAAGGCTGTGGGATCTTGTCCTGACCCTCCCCTTACAGAAACAAAACAGGCTTATAGAAGTTTATAGTGTAACAGTAAAATGTAAAAAACAAAAAGTAAGTAGATGATATATAAAAAGTAAAAATTCCTCACAACCCTGCTGAAATAATCGCTATTATACTTGTTTTATTATTCTAGATTTTAGGTTTTCCTCATTTTAGATTAGTATAGAAGAGGTTCAAGCTGTATTTTTCATTTTTTTGTTTTGTCTCAGGTAGCTTTTCCCATCTTTGCACATACAGGTCTACTTCATTTATCACATGAGTATTAACATGATTTAATTCTCTTGTTAAGTATTTTGTCTGATCCCCAGTTTTGTTAGGGTATGAATAAGGCTGTAATGAAGATGCTTGTATGTGTATCTTTATACACTTGTCTTATTCGTCTGTAGGATAAATTCCTAGAGTGATAACTGAATTCCTAGATAAGTCTTACATTTCAAATTTTTAATAGTTTTTACCATATTCTCCTCCAAAAAGGTTGTGCCAAGACTGTGTGAAAGTAATGCCACATAGTGATCTTAAGTCTCTAAACTTCTCTAGTTTCCTCAGCCGTCAGCTAAGAGTAGTTACTATCTATCATCCCCTCTTCATTCAGGTGTGCAATGTGAGAAAGAGCTTAGCACATTGCAAATATTCAGACAGAAACTTCTGGTTAAGAACAAGACATTTGGATTAAATGATCTTTAACTCTAGGCCATTTTAGCTTGACTAAATGATTTCAAGTGTCAGTGTTTTGTTTGAGAACCTAAGGGCTCTGGAGTCAGAGCTGCCCAATTCTGAATCCCACCTCTGCCAGCGAAAGCTCAGCTGTAAAATGGGAGTGTAATTCCTACGGAGAGTATCCTCTCAGGGTCAGGTTGGATACCGTGAGAGGGATGTATGCAGTATATGCTGCCTCATAATAGCAGGCACCTAGTGAATGGTAACTATTGCTAGTAATAAAACAAGTTTCTGAAGGAGGAAAGGTTGAGGAGGATGGGACTCCCTGTCAACATCACTGTTTTCTAAAGGAGGATGTGCCTCTCGCTTCTGCGTGGCTGCTGACTCCGTCACTGCAGGGCTTTGCACGTCCTCACCGCAGGACACCTAACTTCTGTTGTGTGACTGTCTGTGGACTTCGATTGCAGTTTTCTTGTGGCCCAATTAAAACATTTGGTTATTTTTGATTAGGTAACTCTTTCTGCTTGCTTCTGTTCATGAGCTTTGTTTCTGCACCAAAACCAAACTCTGAATGTTATGGTGGAAAGTTCATGTACTTTAAATGTAAACAGATATAGAGTCTGGTTATTTTACCTATCACCTGGGTGTTCTTGGGCAAGTAGCATGGTTTTTCTGTGCTTTATTTGTTTAAAAAATAGCAGGTGGTTGGAGGAAGGGATTTAAAATCATTTGGGATCCTTAACACAAATTAAATGAGATCATTGATAGGTAAAGTATCTAACACACATCCTAGAAATACTAATTTCTTTTCTTTCCTCAAAGGCAGAAAATTATGGCTTACACTTTTTTTCTCATACTACTAACGTGTAACTCATACTCAAAGGTAGTTGCTCTTGCTTAATATACAATAACCAAAGAGGAAGACAAATTAAAAAAGGAATTGAAAAGGACTAAACTAGAAGTCAAAAGTCCTGGGCTCATGTTCCAGGTTGGCTTTTAACTGGAGGTATAACTTCTGGTGAATTTTTTTTCCTGGATATATATATATATATACATTTTATTGAAGTATAGTCAGTTTACAGTGTTGTGTCAATTTCTGGTGTACAGCACAGTGCTCCAGTCATACGTGAACATGCATATATTTGTTTTCAGATTCTTTTTCACCACAAGTTACTACAAGATATTGAATATAGTTTCCTGTGCTACAGTGTGAACTTGTTTGTGTTTTATATATAGTAGTTAGTGTCTGCAAATCTCGAACACTCAATTTATCCCTACCCCCCACCCCATAACCATAAATGTGTTTTCTGTGTCTGTGAGTCTGTTTCTGTTTTGTAAATAAGTTTGTTTCTTTTTTTTTAGATTCCACATATAAGTCATATTGTATGGTATTTTTTTTTCTCTTTCTGGCTGGCTTCACTTAGAATGATGATCTCCAGGTCCATCCATGTTGCTGCAACCTTTGAATTTTTTGATCTCTAGTCCTCATTTTGCTCATTTTCGAGTTGTCTATGAAGTATTTTATGGAAATACACTAAAATCAAAGTTTTCTGAATAATTAAGCAGAAGATTTCACCTACAAGGAAGTCCACATGCTGTGCTGTTTGCACAGTTACTCTATATAATATATTGTTGTTCAGTTAATTACTTTTGTTTAAGAATTATAATTCTTTTCTTTTTTTTTTAAACCAGGTTTAAGTATTTTGTAAGCTGCATCAATGGAGCACATACAAGGGGCCTGGAAGACGATCAGCAATGGTTTTGGATTCAAAGATGCGGTGTTTGATGGCTCCAGCTGCATCTCCCCTACAATAGTTCAGCAGTTTGGCTATCAGCGTCGGGCATCAGATGATGGCAAACTCACGGATTCTTCTAAGACAAGCAACACTATCCGTGTTTTTTTGCCAAACAAGCAAAGAACAGTGGTACGTGAACATTCCTCTCAAAAAATTTAGCTGTTCGAGGCCTGTAGAAAACAGTATGGATCACGTTGCCTGTCTTACAGACAGGCAGAATCTTCACTGTCACTTAGGACCTTTATTGATTAATTTTTAAACTTTATTTTATTTTTTATAGTTTTTTTTAATTTATATAGTTGGTTTTTTTAATTGGTATAGTTGATTCACAATATTGTGTTCCTGGTTTATATGTAATGGAATCGCTTCAGCAAAGTAATTCAGTCATAAGTATATTTTCAGATTATTTTCCATTATAGGTTATTGTAAGATATTGAATGTAGTTCCCTATGTTATACAGTAAGTCTTTGTTGCTTATCTATTTTATGTGTAGTAGTTTATATCTGTTAATCCCTGGTTTGTCCCCCACCCCCTTCCCCTTTGGTAACCATAAGTTTGTTTTGCATGTCTGTGATTCTCTTTTTGTTTTGTATATAGATTCATTTGTTTTCATTTGTATTACTTTTCAGATTCTACATGTAAGTGATATATAATATTTGTTTTTCTCTGTCTGATACACTTAGTACGATATTCTCTAGGTCAGTCTATGCTGTTGCAAATGGCAGTATTTCATTATTTTTGTGGCTGATTGTACATAGGCACATAGAGACCCCATATAGGTACCCCCTCTTCTTGTACATTGTAGGTAGGTATGTATACGTACCCCACCTTCTTAAACCAGTCATTTGTTGATGAGCACTTGGGTTGCTTCCATGTCTTGCTGTGCTGCTGTGAACGTTGGGTTGCATGTATCTTTTTGAATTAGGATTTTTGTCTTTTCTGGGTATAGGCCCAGGCATGGGATTGCTGGATCATATGGTAGCTCTGTTTTTAGTTTTTTAAGGAACCTCCATACTGTTCTCCATAGTGGCTGCTCCACTTCACTTTCCCACTAACAGTGTAAGAGGTTTCCACGTAGGGTCTTTGTTAATTGGCTTTCCACTTACAGACTTGATTGCTTTGTGTTGCTGTGTTCCTTCTACACGCCCCACTTTTTCCCACCCCTTGGCCTGCCTTCTCTTGTTAGTCTTGCCTGGAATGTCTTCGTTTCTGCCACTTCATCTAAACACACAGTGCATTTTTTTTTCGTAGTACATTCTTATGGGGATATATTTCAGAGTTCTTCGAAAAGCTCCTTTAGACATTCCCAGTTAATTAGAAGAAATATTTTGTGCTGATATTAAAGCAAAATGTTCACTTAATTATTTTCGATATCACAATCAAGTATATAGAGGAAAGTAAATTACCTAGAAAAAGTTATTTTGGTAAATTTCATAGGCCCTGGGGCAAAGCTAGAGGTAGCTTAGAAATCTCAGTGTTTTTTTCTTTTCAGGGCAGTGGTCTAGCCAGTTATTTGTGCATCGTTTCTGACACAGAATCCCAAGTTTTTCCAAGAAATTATTGGTCAGAAAGTTTCCTGCTATCCTGGGGGCGGGAGGAAAAACCAACTTGTTGAAAAAGAAAAGTGAAGTTGTACTAATTTTGCTTGGTGGGACATATGAGAAAACTTTAGTTCAAAATGTCCACATCTTCTCCTTTCCCACCCTCTATTCTTTGTGTAAGATCAGTGCATTGTGTTTATTCTGTGTACCTAGGCAAGGCAGGGTTCCAGAGTTGGGAAGTACAGCCCAGAGTTTTGTCAGTTTGTTACTAATAGTTCCACTCTCCCCAGTTTACTAAATTCCTTTACACTTCTTCTGTGAACCTAAAGAGCCCCCTAGTTACAGTGTTGTACATTTAGGGACGTTTTGAACTGAAGACAAAACTCAAAGGCATTTAAAGTTTGAGTAAATTTAGTTTTGTTCCCCTTCTTAAAAGTGAAAGTTTAATGGCTGGCAAAATAAATAATAATCCTCTTACATTTCAGCAGTACTCTTTCACTTGCAAGTGATTTTAACCACACTATTTTCTCATTAATTTTGTTTGTGACCCTAAGTGGAGAGGTCAGTTGGGAAGTGTGACTGTGATGGGACACTGAAGACCATCTGCTTCTGCGTCTGTCTTCTCCACCTCCCAATCCCAGTCTGCCTGGAAGACCGGCAAATTTAGTTCGGCATAATAATGAAGTGTATGGGCCTGTAAGCCATCCAGGCCCAAATTTAAATCCCTGTATTGTCTTTTATAGGCCGTATCATCTAAGTAAGTTGCATAATATTTTGAGTCTGTTCCTGACATTTATGAAACGAGGCTCATGCTGAATACAGTGGCTAGTTCATGAGTAAAAAGGTAGCTGTTACTATTTGAGTTTTTTCTGCATTGGTGTATCCTTGACAGCCTTCAGTTGAGCACAACTGGTGGTCAGGGACCAGTGATTTGGAAGCTTGAGTTCTGTTTTTGAGACGGTTCTAGCAGAGAAAGTTAGTTTCTCCTATTTTTTTGACCAGAGATGAACTGTGTTTCTCTGGAAGAACCACCTTCTTTCACCAGGCACCCAGCTTCAGGGCAGCAGGGAAGGGGAGGGGCTCACTTGCTGGCCAGACCAGCAGTCAGCTGTTTCTCATCATCCCCAGGTTGCTTCACTGCTGGAACCCAGAATGACTGTCATAATCACTTAGTGGAAATTAGTCAGATTTAACTAATTACACCATGTATCCGTGAGGAGTTGTAGAGAGGAGAGTGAGAGAGAGCATGCATGTCTGATATAAATAATTTTAGAAGTAGTAATTAGAATTGCTTGTTTTTCGAATTTTTCCTGCAGTTGTTTTGTAAACATGTGTCTCTGACTGACTGATACTGCTTATAATTACTGGATGAGTATATGGATCATGGCTGAGGACCATTAATTACTACTGGAATTACTTGAGAAGAATTTAAAATATGGATTCCTGAGCTTTATTTAAGATGAACTGAATCAGAATCCTTGGATGTATTAGAGGGAGCAGGCTGGGAAAATGTATTTTCACAAGCTTCTTGGATGATTCTAATACCAGACCCATTTGGGAACTCTGCTGGGTTGGAGGATATTTAAAGAACTGTCTAGCTCTTGGGGCTTTGACTTTTAATGAAGATTAATGATATAACACATATCACTTTACAGTTTTCCAAGTACTACTGCACAGTATTTGATGCAGGTCATGACTGTTAGTGTGTGAGTGTCTGTTAGTCTTCACTGTCCTCATGCTTGGTGTCTTCTAGTTCAGATCAGTCTCTCTCCCTTTACTTGTTTTATTTCTGAAAAGCTGGAAGTTAGATCTTTCTAAGGGTATCACTGCTTCAAGACACCTTTAAGATAAACTTGTTGTGGAACATTTAAAATATTAATTAAAATATTAATTCAATATTAAATATAAATGTGGAAAATTTAAAAATATTTTAAACCTTTAAATTAAATAAAAACACCACTCACCTCCCTCTGGGAAGGGGCTGGGCTGGCCAGTGTGGGCTCACGCAAGTTCCCCCGGCAGGAGGCCTTCAGTTTGCAGGCCCTGCTGAGCTGCATTCTGCCCTCCCTGCTGGCCGTACTGAGTCTAACTGCCTTACTTTCGATTAACTTTAAAAACAAAATGTAGAAGGCTTTTATCAAAATGCTTCAAGATCTTAGTTGAAATTTTTATGTAGCTGCCGTTATCAGCACCCTGGACACTCACACTCCCCACTAGGCGTCTGAGTGCGTGCCCAGCTTTTGACGACTGGGTGCGAGGGGTGTGGAGGAGGGCGTCCTGCTGAGCTGCCTGGAATGGATGTGCGCATTCATTAAAGCCCGTGGTCATGTCTGTCCTTACAGTGGGGCAGAGCCTCCACTGCCTGCTTGTCAGAGAGTGAAGTGCACGTGAGATGGAATGTTTGTTAGGAAGATCAAATGTTTTGTTTAAATTGGTTGAAATATACATTTTTGATCAGAAAAACTCATGTTTATTTGTAGATTGGACTGGCTTATTTTCCTTTCTGGTGGATGTTTATGCTTGGGGGAACATTTCATTGAGTCAAACTAGAGCTGTAGAAAGGGGCAGTTGATCTTTTCTCTCTCCTAACTGCTTCTGATGCCGACAGCTGAGTCTATCTTTTCACCCTCATGCAACATATATAAGCAAATGTAAGCTTCCCGCCCTTTAAATAATATTACTCTTGGTGGTGTTCTGAAAACTATTTCCTCTTAATTAACATACCACACTTGTGCCAGGTCATTGTAAGTAATGTAGTAGCGGCGCCGCGTGACACATGCGGGTGTCCCGTACTGGATTCGGGCTCTCACCTGTTGCTGGACATTCAGGTTGTTCACTCTGTTACCGTTACAGCTGGCCCTTGAACAACGCAGGGGTTAGGGGTGCCAGCCCTCTGCTCAGCTGAAAACCCCAGTATAGCTTACAGTCAGCCTTGCTGTATGTGGTTCCCCCGCATGGCTGTTCCGTGTCCCGGATTGCACCAGCCACGGAGGGTATATTACTGTAGTATTTGCTTTTGAAAAAAATCTGGGTACGAGTGGATCCATGCTGTTCAAACCTCTGTTGTTGGAGGGTCACAAGCAACGCTGTCTTCAGTCTTCTCCATACCCCCTTACAGACTGGTGCATTTACTTGCAAGGGATGTGTGGCCTGTGCTGGTTCTAAAGGTTGTCCTTTGTTTGTAGGTCAATGTGCGGAACGGAATGAGCCTGCACGATTGCCTTATGAAAGCTCTCAAGGTGCGGGGCCTGCAACCAGAGTGCTGTGCAGTGTTCAGACTTCTCCACGAACACAAGGGGTAAGAACTCACAAGTCAGCCAGGTCTTCCTTCAAACTAGTAAGGGTTGCCTAGCTTCAAATAATAACTGTGTCCATATTTTAAAAATTGCACTAGCTTCCTATGGAATAGTGAGTATTTGAATACTCTTGTTTGTAAAGAGATAATTCAGAAAAATTAAATACTAAGAACTTGAAATTTTCACTTGAACATTGTACTGAAAAATAAAGTACATGTTAGGAGTTGGATAGTGTTTCCTTCTGGAAACAGTCACATCAGATGATATGTTTCTTGAGATCAGTGATTTTTGTGTTTGCTTTAACGCAGTGTACAGAGTGCATACTCTGAAAGTGTTTGCGTTACTATTTACAGTTAAAGAATGCTGTCTTTAAGAAACTGACTTTTGAAATTCATGCATTCATTTTTATTCAGTTAATGTTTACTGAATCCTAGCAGTTTGACAGACACAGGGCTAAGAAGAGAATTTCTGCTTCAAGGAAGATCCGTAGTTCATCCTGTCACTGATGGTGGTGGCAAGATAGAGGCGCCCCCACCTGGTCCTGGAGTCATATCCCAGAGCATCAGAGCCATCTGTGACTCGCTGCTATCTGTTACTGTCCCCCACGATCTGGGGTGGTAACCTTAACTCTGCCTTCTCCTTGGGAAGTGCTGGTTCTGTTACTGATTGTTAGCTACATCTTCTGTATCTCAGGGGCTCCCCAGTTGTGAGGTGTTACCCTAGGGCATGAGTCCACTCAAAAGGGCAAGTGTGAATTCATCTGCTTGTCAGTCCTCTCAGCTCCGGAGGCATTTTGCTGAAGTGCGGCTCTGCAGCAGATGCCAGCTTTATCTGGGAATAGTCCCCATGCACTGGGCACTGGCTTGGGGACCAATCTTACAGACTAGAAAGACTCTGAGACAGTGAGGGGCTTGATCAGCTTTTGTCCAAGGCTGCACTGTTTGGAGCTACCCTGGGTTCTTTCTTGGATGGACAGCACCTGAAGACTGATCAGAACACAGGACTGCCCCCTCTGTCTGCATTAGGGCAAAGCAGGACTTGGGAGTAGTGTGGGGTTTCCCAGACCTTGTGTAAGGAATTGTATCCAGGGATGGATTATTCACTGTTAGATAATCAGCAGGATGGCTGTAATAGGCTTCTGGGAGGTGCAGGGAGAGTTTTGAATCTTGTCCAAGAATGTGCTTCCTTTAGGAGATGGGCCAGATACACTAGACAAAACATGAGAAAGGAACTGGGCATTGATTTTTACTTAAATGTATCTATTTTTCTGTCTTGTTTACTCTAGGCAGAGAAAGAGTGGTCTCTAAATTTTAAGATGGTTAAGTCTTTCATCGATTTATGTTTATAGACCTTGCAAACAACTCTACAGATTGAGCCTATCATTAATAGAAAAGTGAATTTTGTTTGTGATTCTTTTCTGTTTGTTTATCTTCTAGATTGAAGTAAGCTAGTGAAGACTTAACTTTGCGACTGTAGCAATATTTATAACCTATTTTAGAGGGTTTTAGGATTTTTATAGGATTTTGATGTTCTAGAGTCCAGTTTATTGCACATTTCCTTTATTGTGAGATTGTTTTATTTCATTGTTTAAAGAAAACTTTATTCTAAGAGCGTAAGCTTTGGAGTCTGACCTACCTGGATCCAAATAGGCCCTTACACTCACTGTGTGCCCTTGAGCAGGTTACCCTCTTAGAGCCCCAGTTCTTTCATTTTTAAGATGGGGGATAAGAATGCCCACTTCATACGTTTGTTGTATGAGTTGAGTTAGTGTTGTGTGGGATTAAGTTTTATGTTTGTGGAACATTATTGGTATTGAACTCTCACCTAAATAGTTCCCTGTTGTATTATGTTTTTTAAAATCCTGTTTAGTAAAAAAGCACGTTTAGATTGGAATACTGATGCTGCCTCGCTGATTGGAGAGGAACTTCAAGTAGATTTCCTGGATCATGTTCCCCTCACAACACACAACTTTGTAAGTTGGCGATCTCTTCTCTCTTTGTGGTCTGTTAAGCGCGTTGGCTGACATAATAGGAATTTCTCAGAGATAATAAGCTTACGTGTTGTTGGGTTGTTTAAAGCTCTAGTGATGCCATTGTTTTCAGTAAGGCAATTTAGGTTATGAGATCACAGACGTACCTTAGTTTCTATGTATGAATTTTAAAATGATTGGAAGTATGATTCTTCATTCTGATAAACCTCTTTGGGGGCAAGAAGGAAATTATTTTGTCTTCTATCGTCTTTCATTTATTCAGTGTAATTTACACCTGTGTTCTTGTTCGAGGCTCGGAAGACCTTCCTGAAGCTTGCCTTCTGTGATATCTGTCAGAAGTTCCTGCTCAATGGATTTCGATGTCAGACTTGTGGCTACAAATTTCATGAGCACTGTAGCACCAAAGTACCTACTATGTGTGTGGACTGGAGTAACATCAGGCAACTCTTGTAAGGCGTCATTCTTTTTTCAAAGAATATAAGGGGGCAGGGAGGTATAAACTCTTATTGAGGGTGTTTGTTGTATATTTCACTGACAGGTCTGGGTTTTAGACTTAGTAAGTGAATTATAATGATCCAGAAACGGTTTGCTTTAGAAACATGACAATTCTTAAACTAGTAAGTTTAGTGTGGCATATAATTCTCTAAAATGAGCTGGTGGGACTGTTACTTGTCAGATGGAGATTGATATACTGTGATTCATTAAGACAAAGAGCAAAGTGATACGAAAACCCAAAAGATTTTTTTCCCCAGTTGCTGGTAGACAGTACCCTGTATTTTCATAAATACAATGAACAGACCCTTGACGCTGAGAAGGAGCAGAAAGTGTGGTCGGTGCTGTTTTCTTCAGACGAGGGAAAATATTAGTCTTAAAATGATTTTACAGTAAAACTTAAAAGCACATGTATCCCTCTGGAGACAAACTGGCAACTAAATTATATTCTATATAGACAAACTTTTTAAAGTAAGATTTATTAAAAGTACATATTCCAAAGTGCCTTTTAAAAACTGTTAACAGGGATATGAAAAGTCAAAGCTGAACTTTTATCCCTTTTTGTGGGTACTAGAAAAACTGAGGGAGCGTTATCATTAAACCACGACAGAAACTTCTTTGCTTTCATAGTAGTAACACGTTGCTTTTGCAAAGAGAGCTCGGGTAGCATAAATAGCACAGACTGTGGAGTCCAGCAGATGCTGGTCAACATCTAAATGCTGTCACTAACTCACCGTAGTCACCTCTGAGCCTCAGTTCACTCAGCTGAGAAAAGGGGGCCTTGCCATCATTTCAGTGCTCTTAGCAGGGTTAACTGAGCTGGCACGTGAACTCGCTGAGCGCCAGGTGCTCGTCTCATGGAGGGAAGATGCCAGATTAATGTTAATGTCATTTTCCCTCTTGTCTGTCACTTTTGGTGCTGAAGGTGGTTTATTCTTCACATTTCCGTCTTTCCATCTCTGCGTTTCCAAGACAGAATGTTTCCAGAAAAGCCTTATGTGATGTAGGTTATAAAGCGCTTTACTTTAAAAAGGCTTTAAAAAACCCCATTATTTTGACACAGCTGGACACTGGACCAGTGTTTCCTAGAAGCGCACACTGGAGCCTCCGTGTTCATTGGCAGGCCAGGACTGGCCACGTTCTGTAGTCATTCAGACCCAGTCACCTGGGTTGGTGGTCCCTTTACCCTGGGTAGCCTGAGTGTTCTCGGACATAAGAGTAGGAAAAATTCAGTTTGAGCAGCTGTGAGTTTGCAGGGTCAGGCAGGCTGGCTGTAAAATTACTACCGCGAGTCTAAAAACCAGGCTTTCTCTGCTTTCATTTAGATTGTTTCCAAATTCAACTCTCGGTGACAGTGGGGTCCCAGCACTGCCCTCCTTGACGATGCGTCGGATGCGAGAGTCTGTTTCCCGGATGCCTGTTAGGTATTTTTTACCTGTTGCTGTTCTCTTGGAAAGCTGCATTGGGGCGGGTGGGACTGAAAGCATAAATACAGAAGGTGTGTTCCCTTGCCTTCCCTCTTCTCTCTCTCTAAACCCTTTGCTGCTTCTGTGGAACTCACTGTTGCTGTTAGAGCAAAATGTAGAACTTCTCTTTGTGGTCCTGTTTCTTACATTCTTACATTCTGGACCCTTACTGCAGTTTATTCTGTTCTCCTGGCATGTCCCTTATATCTCACTGCATTTTAAAGAGCTTGAGATTTTGCCTTCCTCAGTATGCAGTGAGTGGAGCCTCAGGGAGGGGGTCCCAAAACGGTACACAGTGATTCAATAAAAATAAAACCCTCAACTTTGAAATGCTTATTATGGCCTTGCATATGCTAAAACTGTGGTATTTAATAAACTGCTATTTTGAAAAGAAGCGAATTAGATTTTAAATACAAATATCCTTTTTAAATGTGCCTGTGAGTTCGCACATAACTTGTCTGTACTGTTTTCCAGCTTTTGAGTTCAGATGTCTCACTCAGTGCGACACATGAATTTGGAACCTAAAATAAAATCTACATTTTTGTTCAAAATCTCTGACTTTATATTATATGATCATATAATACTTAATGGCCTTTATAAAACTACCATGGAAATTGTTGAAGGAAATGGTATCTGGATAAATTCTTGTGTGTAACTTTCATTTTTCTTGATAATTTGAAAAGCAACTCTGGCCAAAAAATTGTACTTGCTTCTGCAGATTTAGGTAGGTTTAGATAGAAGAAACCAGGGCTCTGAAGGCATTAATGTTGAACTGCCTGGAAAGGCAGTTTTTCAAGGCAGTAGAGCAATTTCTCTTAGAAAAACCAGCCTTTTGTCCCTTGAATTCATGCATGGTGCTATTTGAGTCTGAACAAAACTCAAAGTAATTTTCAGAGCAAGTAATGAAAACGTTAATGTGTCCCAGTCTGGCTGGCTGGGGAGCGGCGCTGGGTAAAAGGCGCCGGTGGTGAGTTTCACGGTTAGATACAGAACCCTGAAAACTGAATGCACATCAGTTGGCTTTGTGAGCTTTTTGTTGGGGAGAGGATGCACGGAGGATAAAACGCTGGTGTGTCTGCACACGTGTCCACCAGATCTAACCGTCTGTTAAAAAAATTTTCCTTAAAGTTTTCTGATTTATTCTCTAAATTAACCTGCGCATGTTTAGCAGATGCTAGTTTGTTCTTTCCCAGAGATGGTCTAAAAATCTGGAGTATTCTGTAGAGGTGATTTATTAAATAGAAGAAAACTTGTATTATTCTTTCCACATGAATTCCAAGTACATCTATTATTTCCTTTTTAAAAAATCTGCATGCTGAGGTTGGGGGTATAGCTCAGAGCATGTGCTTAGCATGCACGAGGTCCTGGGCTCAATTCCGTAGGACCTCTATTCATAAAAAATGCATGCAAAAGCAAGTAGACAGAAGAAAAATTTTAAATGGTGCATATTAAAAGAAAGGAACATTTTTGTCAAAGGTTGTAGTAAAGTCGGGTTTGCCCCTGAGTATCTTAATGAAGTAGGCAGTGTGGAGGCCTGAGTGTCAGTCATGCAATTTTCTTTCTCCTCCTCACCTAGTTCCCAGCACAGATATTCCACACCCCACGCTTTCACATTCACCACCTCCAGCCCCTCTTCTGAAGGTTCCCTCTCCCAGAGGCAGAGGTCGACGTCTACGCCTAACGTCCACATGGTCAGCACCGCCCTGCCTGTGGACAGCAGGGCGATCGAGGTAGGCGGCCCGCGCGGCAGTGCGGGGTCCCAGCTGTTTGGGTGGGGGCGGCTGCTGTGTTAAGAGGTTTGGGTTTCAAGTGGGATGAGGAGTGCTGCAGCATTTTCTCGGGTCCCTGGGCTTTTTGAATTTCTTTCTTATTCACTGCATCTTGAGACTGGCTTGATAATCTGGTTGGTATACCTACCACTCAAGGGGAAAAGTAAAATCTCCTGAAGAAATGTTAACATTGGAACTCACTCTTCCCATGTCAGATTTGAATAAGGCCTCAGTAAGCTCGTGAGTGAGAGACAGAGCGGTTTCATTTTGGTGTGGGAGAGAATAACAGTGGTGGAGGACTGCAGACTCTCCCGGAGTCCTGAAGGGATTTTGTTTAGAAATAAAAGGGTGGAGTCATAGGATTTTAATAAGCAGATATTCAGGGAGATGTAAAAGCGCCTAAAGCTAGTGTTTTCAAACTGCTTTTTCTTTTCTTGGCGTTTCGGTATGTTCTGTTTGTTTGGTTTGCTTTCTAGTTCATCTTTATAACAACTGAATACACTTAAAATACTTCCTTTGTTCTTTATTCTTCTTTATTTCTCGTTGCTTTGGACCAGAGCAACAGCCTGAGCGCTTCTCCCAGGGCGTGGTCCAGACGGTTTTGTTTGAGGGGAAGAGTAGGTATTCTTCTTCATGCCTTTGCTTTCTTGTAAATTAACAGGTTTGCTAAGACTGTCAGACAGAAAGACTGTCAAAAATGAAACAATCACTAAATTTTATATTTCTTGTCAGACTTGTTTTCATGTTTTCGGTTTTGGCAATAGCATAGAAAGGAGTGAAAAAAAATAACCTGTGGTGAGATTTTGAGGCCAAGAATATAAAAAAAAATTTTTTTCAATTCCTACCAAAGACTAATGCTGGATTTATTTAGTTGGTGCTGAAACAGCATCATTGTTCTGTTTACATTTCCTTTAGAAACCAGTTGTGTCAGTTTGGTTGCTCTGCCCTGAAAATCCTTTGATAAGCTTTTATCAGAGACAGCTGTGCTCTGTCTGCATCATGAGTTGTTCCTTGAAAAACCTCAGGGCCACCTGCCACCTCAGGCACAGCTTACCTCACTCAGACCTCAGGTCCCTTCAGCATACTTGTCCTGCCAAGCAGGAGTGGCAGGGACTCAACCAGTGAGCTGGCTTCTGAATGTGGGGCCTAAACTTGTCATTTGGGGGCACTTTGAGTATCACAAGATTATTTTGAGGAGGTCATGTGTATGCAAGCTATGAATTTTATTTGTTCTATTGTGATTAGCCCTGATTATGATACAATAATATACCAGTTACTTTTCTTTTAATATATGATTTATTCCTCTAAACATTCCAGTGTTCTAGAGGGAGCGTTGAAAGTGAAAATTCTTGAATTTTTATTATGAAAGCACCTCTGTGTGCTTAATCCTCTTTACTTTAGAAGCAGAGCGTATTTTGATTCCTCTTTTTTTTTAAATCATGATTTAGCATTTTAAAATTACACATTCTTGCTTTGTTTAAGCCATTTTAGTTCTCTTTAACTAATATTTAGATTTCAAGATGATGAAAAGTTCCTTCTAGGATAAACCAATCCAACTGCAGAAATGAGCACAGAGTAAAACATGAGGCATATAGTGGGTACAGGGAAGAAAACTGCTGTGGCATTAAGAAAAACTCCCAGTGCATGGGAATGTACTTCTGGTCATTAAAAATACATTATGCCATGCTTTGACTAAAAACAAAGAAGAGATTAGTTGGATAATAAAGCTATAGCTGCTGAAAATTCTACTGAAATTCAAATTATTTTTGGACAAAGTTTTGTCCACCTGGCTGCCATCCTGTTGTAATTAAAAACTCAGATTCCTGGGCTTCCCACCTTCCCTCCCAGACGTATCAGCCCTCGTTGGGTGGAGGGGCTTGGGGACCTGTATTCGTGAACACCTCTCCAGGTGATTCTGAAGACCGGCCAGGTGTGGGAACCCCAGAGCTAGGCTTTACTGGTAAACGCTGAAGACGCTCAGGTGGGGCTGCCGCGGGGTTGCGGGGCAGCGTGGTCTGTGCCTTTTCCCATCTTGTAACCATGTCATGGAGTGGGAGCATTCTGGTAACAGTTGTGTGAAATAAAGTATCTTGTCTTCACTGTGGTTGCAGAAAGAAAACAAAGAGGGTAGAACTGAGAAAAAATATCCTTTTTGAGCATATGGAGACCAAATGGTTTTATATTACTGTTATTCATGTCCTCCAAGTGAAGTTTTATAAAATGAAGATTTAGGTTTCACGGAGGGCCCTGTGTCTTAAACTGTTCGACCCAAACAGTTTCTAATAAATTCTAAAAGTAGCCTTTGACCTCTCTCCTCAGTAGAATGTAACTAATTTCAGAGCTCACCCGTAAGGTCTGAAGAGCAGGTCTGAGACCCGTGGGCGGTGGTTTCTGGCTCTGTTTCTGCCACCAGCTGGTTGTGTGACCCTGGCCATGTCTCTACCTGTTCAGGTGTTTTCTTACATATAAGTTGCAGGTCTGGGACTGGGGGATTTATGGTCCTTCCAGCTTTCCATGATTTTAGGCTCAAATACAGTATATAGTCTTGGTGCTTACCCTTATCAAATCCAACTCCTAGAGGAGTAAGAGTGAACTTGCCACCGAATCCCTTATTAAAAATAGTTTAAATTTTTAGTTATCATTTTTTGAGCTTCAGTGGGGCAAGATCCCCAACCACTGAAAAGATCTCAGCTGATTGTAACTTTGCTAGCCTTCCTTAAAGATGATCTGTTTGCTGTGTGCATTGCCTTCTTCTGAGAGAAAGGATGATGTTCCCGTTGTATGTGAGGGATTCACATAAGTCCTCCTAATGCTTGACGACGGCAGCTCTGGAGGTAGTGGCCACAGATACTGATGAATTTAATCAAAGAAAAGTTAGGGTATGTAATTAGACCTTTTGTGTTTTGGAGGTTTTATAATCTACATTGCTCCTGAAAATCCTCCTCCCCTTGCCCTCCCCGGCAAACACCTTTTCTGGTGCAGACACTGACCGGCTTTCCTTTTCTGTTTCAGGATGCAATTCGAAGCCACAGTGAATCAGGTACTTGTCCAGGTCATTCAGCAGTAGTGGTGGGCTTTTTCTCTTTATGCTGTTTATCTTCTGTTGGCTTATCCACGTGTGGATTCTGTTTGTCTTGTCTGTTAAGCCTCACCTTCAGCCTTGTCCAGCAGCCCCAACAATCTGAGCCCAACAGGCTGGTCACAGCCCAAAACCCCTGTGCCGGCACAGAGAGAGCGGGCACCAGGATCCGGGACCCAGGAGAAAAACAAAATTGTGAGTATTGCCAACAGTACCTCCTGCAGGTTAGGGGTCAGTAAGAAATGCCGTCAGAAATGAGAATGTTTTTAACTTTAGGGGTGGGGGAACTCTAATTAAGTGAATATATTATAAATGTCAGTGCTATTTTTGGCATGCTTGTATTGGAAAACTGGTTTATTGCAAGACAGGGCACAACTAAAATGGTATTTTCTCAAAAGAGAAAAATTGGAATTATAGTTAATATGTCTGTCTGTAAAACATACAGGGATGGATGGAGTTGGGTTGAGGTTTTCTTTGACACGGTTGTTAAACAGACCTGTGCCATTCCGTGGAGTATACTGATGTTCTCTGTTTGCTTCAGAGGCCTCGTGGACAGAGAGATTCAAGCTATTACTGGGAAATAGAAGCCAGTGAAGTGATGCTCTCCACTCGGATTGGGTCAGGCTCCTTTGGAACTGTTTATAAGGGCAAGTGGCATGGTAAGTTTGGGGCCTTCCGTTACTCCCGGGTGAAGTCAGGGGTTAGTCCAGAGAGGGCCGGGCAGGGGCCAGGACTCACTGTGCCCCTGGGTCACAGCAGCTCTCTCCCGGGGTGCTTGGTTGCATCTGAAGATTGAACTTAACAGTATCTGGATGAAGTTTCGTACTGTTCTTTTTTAAGACTCAACAATGCTAGTAGGAAAGTTTTCAGGATAATCAGAATTTGGTGAACAGGAGTTGAGCAGTAGAGTCAAGTGTCAGAGTCTCTTCTTATAAATGGATTAAATACACTGTGCACGTGGGAGTGACATGCTTGGACGCTCCTAAATGAGTAAGAGTCTGCTGCTGTTAGGGGAGCATGGGTTCTGGAAACTTAAAGCCGGAAAGCACCTTGGAGACTTTACTTGCAAGAAAACGAAGGTCCCAAGAGGGGGAACTGCCGTGCCCGTGGTCAGACAGCTGGGCATGGGAAAGCCAGGAGCCTCCTGAAACAGCTTCTCTTTGCTCTGCCCTGGGACTGGTCTTGGGAATTCCTATCAGGGGATGCACAGACTTAATTCTTGAATCTCTGTGGAGCATTAATGTTTATTTTAATGTAAACACTTTGTCACTTGGAAGAAACTTACTATTTTAATGTATGTAGCCACAGTTTTTGTGTATTTTGACAACATACTTAACATATCTGTCAGGTTTTTAATGCCTCTGGCTTTAGGATGTCAGCAAATATAGAGTATTTTTTTTTTTTTTGAGAATGCTACATGTTTCCCGAAAGACAGGTCTTCTAAATTCAGATTTTAGTACCCACCCCCCCCCATCCTAATGAGCCTTGGTGCCTGTATTTCTATTTTGGATGCCACCATGTATATCTTTATACATAACTGGGCACAAAGATTGAGAGAAGATAAGAGCATAAAATAAATGGAATATTAAAATTCAGGGTGTTGAAAGCTGAGAAGCACCTCCTTTATTCTGTGTAGCTTATGCTCATTAATATATGGGTTTTCCACTTGTAACTAATCATCTGACAAATTTCTAGTTCTTTGAGGGGACTGGCAAAGGACTGAACATTGATAAATGACATGTAGGGTCACTCCTTTTCCTTTGCAAAGTTGCATCTAATATACTACTGGCCTGCCTCCTGGGTCACTGAGGAATTACACTGTTGAAAATATGTTCCAAATATATATCATAAATGTCTCAGTGATCCCTTAGAAAAGAAAAACACAGTTTGTGAGCTGGAGTGCCTGCGCCTGAGAATGCAGGGCTGCAAGGAGTGCAGGCGGTGGCGCAGTCAGAACTGCTTTCAGTGCTTCCATTAGGAGCAGTTTACCATTTGCATGCGTTTTAGCCTCAGCTAAAAGCCAACAGATGCAGCTGAAGTTGTGCCCAAATTTAAGCGTCCTTTCACTGAGCACCTTTATGGCCGGGGGGAGGGGTTCATAATTTTTCAAAGCACTGGTTACATTTGCCACAGTCCTGCTTATGAGCTGTGTTCTCTCTGTCATGAGCTTTCAGACTGTGCTGAGGAGATGCGTTTGCTACAGTCTGCTTGGAATGCAGACAGCATCTAATGCTTCTAAGATTCTAGTTTTTCTAAGTCTCAAATCAGAGGAGCGAGGAGCAGTGGGCTTTTATGTCCGCCTCTCTGAAAGCAAGCTACGCCCTGTGAATGAAGAAGAATGAGAGTTGTGGAAACCATGATTTCTAGATCGCTTCATGCTATACTTTCTTCCTCCTTTTCCCCATTGCTTTTCTGATTCCTGTATATAATATTTTATTCCATTTCTTAAAAATTACAGCTGTTTTGATTTTTTTTTTCCCTCAGACATGCATGTGGCCATTAATAGGTGGGCTGCTGTTGTTTGTGTAGATGAGGATCTGTTAACATACTGCAGAACAGAACCAGGAAAGAGGTACTGCAGGCTGCTGGGCACACGGCCTCACTGCACGCCAGTCACTCAGTGCGGGCTCGGCGGGAAGCCCCCTTCAGGGTGGCTCCTGTGAGGGCGTGGTGGGCACAGGTTTTGGTGATTTTTTAAATGTTTGATTCTGCCTAGTAGCTGTGAAGGTAAATAGAAAAGTTCTCAAAGCAGCCAAGATGGACGCCTCAGATCCATGAACTAAGCTTATTTTATGTACAGAAGAGGCCCATGGTCCCAACTGCAGACTTCCTTTTGGGCATGAATTTGGGGGGTCTGACTTACCAGCCTCTGCTAATTGTAAACCACACTTAGGGAAGCAGACAGCGTTCGAGGCTGTCAGGCGGAGAGCAGCAGGCAGAGGCGGCAGCAGACCTCTCAGGAGCAGGGCCCCCACCGGACAGCACGCTTGGGCCACAGTGAAGCCAGAAGCCTGACGCACGCTGTCTGGGGTCCCCGTCCCAGCCTCAGGCTGAGCTGTATCATTTTGACTGAGTCAGTAAGAAGAGGACTGGTGTTCATTCTCTTCTGGTCTAAAAAGCAGTGGCGTGTATAATAGGTTTTAGACTAACCCAAATGGTTGAAACAGGGAAACGAATTTGTATTTAAAAAGGTAAAAACATTCCAGATTCACCAAGTGATGATAGCTCTTTCTTCAGTAGTTGATGAATATTATCAGCCTGTCTTACTGAAAACATGATAACCAACAGGAATGTGTCTTGTTTGTGCTGCATTTGCCTCTGACAGTACTGTTAAGGGACAGTAAGACATTCTGGTTTTATGGATAATAACTACTTCATGTAGTTGTTAAGCAGCGTTACTGAACGCCTGTTGCGCCGGAGAGGTGGACTTGGCCATGATGCACTTGGTCCCAAGGTTGGCCGAGGGAAGGCTGGAGAGCAGCCTTTGTGTTAGGCCCAGACCTAACTCTGCAGACCTGGGGGCAAGGTCTGGGGGCCTCAGGCTGGCACTTAAGTCTTGGCTTTCCTGCCAGAAGCTGATTGTTGACCTGTGCTGCAGGCAGCCAAGCTCCCGGTATTCCCTGCCAGGGGCTGTGCCTCACACAGGCAGCTTTTTAGCCTTGCTGACACTGTTGCTTCTTAGAATTCATTTCTTCAGCCAGTGTTCCCTGAGCATTCTTCTAATACCAAGCATTCTTCTAGGGGCTAGGGATGAAACCGTGAACAAAACAGATAAAAATTCTTTCTCTTAATGGAGCTGATATTCTGGTTGGGATAATAACCAAGAAAAGCACGGTGTTTGGTGTGTTGTAAGCGCTAAGGAGAAAATGGAGGAAAGCAGGTACAGAGCGGCAGGCCTGGTTCGCAGGTTTTTTTAGTGGGTTGGGGAGGAGTCTGCTGAGAAAGTGGCATTTGGGAAGGAGCGGGAGCAGAGCAGGCCACTCACCTGGCCTCTCTGAGGAACTCGGGAGGTCTGAGTGGCTTCAGTAGGGTGAGCAAGGGAGAGGCTGACAGGAGTGAGGTCCGGGGGTGGGGGTCATTGGGTCCCATAAGGACTTTGGATGTCACTAGGGTGTAATGGGGTCTCAGATTTTGCAAGGCCATCCGTCATGAGATTTGGCCTGAAAACCAGAGTGACGGGGAGCTTGTTACCTGAAAACTCTAGCGCTGGGCATTAGGAAAGTGTTCTCTGTGTGAGTTGAAACCGGGTTTTCCTATAATGTTGCCTAGTGTTCTTAGCAGACTGAATCCCGATCATGGCAGTCCTGGAGGGCGTACATACAAATGAGGGAATGCTGTCGTGCAGTCCAGTCTCTGGGGTTCGGTAAGAAAGTGCGTATCATGTTACCGTCTGTTAGTCGTGAGCTGAATGGCATGTGGGTCCCTGTGGCCCACAGGGCTCTGTTTCGCTTTGCCCCTGCTCCGTCTTCCCATCAGTGACGCGCGTGACTCATGGCCTACACAGCGGTGCGGTGCAGACTGGGTACTGGATTTAGAAAGACGAGAGGATTTGAAGTGGCTCTGAGGATGGAACAAAGATGAACTTTTAACAGGGATAAGTCTTGTTCACTGTTCCAAAAAGTAGAGGCTAGAAGTGGAGGATGTTTGACTGACTACAGGTCAGAGCTGTGAACAGGCTTTGGCAGCTCTGAGGCTGCATTACTGATCAGGTTCAGAATGGGTGGCCCTGAGGGTGAGTTCAGTGGTGACTGGAGCATGCCCAGAGAAGAGCTGTGGGAAAGGGAAGGGACTGCAAAGCAGGCTCATGAACTCGGAAGGAGCCCCTCTGGAGGGCCCACCTAGCATCTCCCCAGGTCTTCCTCCTGCATCCCTTTAAAGCCCCACACACTGCCTGGCCACCCCCTGGTCCCATCTATCAGTTGACTGCCACATTGTGTCAGTTCATCTTCATAGGGTTCCTTGCCTCCATCCCCTCCTTTCTGTCACCACTGTGCCTGCACTGCACCTGGGCTCTTGCAGCAGACTCCTCCCTGGCCTCCCTCCTGTCCTGCGGATGTCAGATCACACGCTGCACTTTCCCCAGCACACCTCACATTTTCCTCATCCCCCTAACCTCACCTTTGTTCCTTGGTGGATCTAGTCTGGAACAGCCTCCTCCCTTGCCTTATGTCCCATTTCCTTCAGGAAACTTTTCTACATCCCCTCTGCAGAGATCCTTGCTCCCCTCCTCTGCCACCCCCTGCTCCTCGCCATCTTGGCTCACACTGCAAGACTCCTCCTGTCCCTCTGCTCAGTCATAAGGGACTCGAGGTTGGGGTGTGGTTTATCAGCTCCCTCTTCCTGGGCAGAAGGCAGCTCTGCCATCCAGAGTCAGCAGCACCTTCACAGGCAGCCCTGGGTCCTGAGTAAATTCATGTGCCAGTGAACTGGAGAACCAGTTTGGAAGTTGCTGTTAAGTGGAGATTTTAGCTTTAGATGATAAAAACAGATCACAGGGCAAGAATTTGGGACCTCTCATAAGAAACATCTCTACCAGTTGGTGCCCCCCAAAAGTGAAACGAATGCTCCAACAGAGGCTGTGAGGGTGAGCTGCCAAGGGGGTGTGCTTGGTTTAGGGAGGAACCAAGTCACCTCCAAGGTGCCACTGAACTTAACTCCTACTTTGTTTGATCATTAGAAGGCTGTGTTTTAATAAATTCATTTGTCATGAAAATCTGACGTCCTAATAGGACTTGAAGTAATTTATTATAATTACCATTATACTAAGTATGACACAGTGCTTCTGAAAGTGGCTTCTCAGTCAGTAGCCCCTGTAAAGTAGAACTGATCTCTGGATGTTCCTAAAGTTATGTGAAAAGGCTGGCTTTCTTCTCAGTGATCAGCAGTTATTTGAGTTAGAAGTTCAGCTACTGGAGTCAGACCGGAGTTCTCATTCTGGCTCCAGCACCTTGGTTTTTTTTGCCAGGTGATGCTAGGCAAGTGACTGAACTTCCGTTGCTGCCTGTGAAATGAGGGTAACAGCGCTGCCGTCCTAGGGCAGCTCTGAGGGTTAAAGGAGGTGATGCCCGTGAAAGCATATTCAGCGCAGGGTGTAGCAGGCAGTCAGCATTAATCATCAGGGTTACTTCTACTGGTATTGAAGGCGGAGCAGCTTCATTTCAGTCCGTATCTTTGAGTCTGTACAAGGGAGCATCTCAGATCCATTGAAATGTAGCTGCTGTGTTTAGCATCAACTGCTCACTGACTGGCCTGCTCTGGGCACCAGCCTTCTGGCCCTGAAGATTCAGTGTCTGCCAGGCCATTCTAATGTGCTAGCTGACGTCATCCCCACTGGCCCAGGTTGTGACCCGTCACCCACAACCTTACCACTGGGGATTGTAGGCTTGATAGTTTAAAGCAGGCCTTTTCAAGGCCCATGGGCAGCGTTTTAAGGATAGTAGCATAACCTATTTAACTTTTCCAGCCACCTGAATAATTTAGAAATTTTCAGTGTTTGTTCCATCTGTATAGGTATATGATTTTTGAGTGGTTCACCATATATTCCTAAAAACTAGTGTATATGAAAAATGACAAAGATCATTCACCTGCACTGACTATAAACTAACTTGCAGGAGATGTTGCAGTAAAGATCCTCAAGGTTGTGGACCCCACCCCAGAGCAGTTCCAGGCCTTCAGGAATGAGGTGGCTGTCCTTCGGTGAGTAGAAAGTGTGGCGTGGGAGGGTGGGCGCGGGTGGTGGCGTAAGAACCACAGAGGGGGCAGGCTGCGTGGCCTGACCTGTGTCTGAGGGCCTGTGGCAGGGCTGGCGGTGAGTGTGCGTTCACTGTATAGTCCTGTGGCGGAAGCAACTCCCTTAAAAGTGAAGGAAGTTGGTTTCTTTCCAGCTTAAGTGGCGCCAGGTGTTTAGAAGAGCCCCCGTTGTGGGGGAGGGTGTAGCTCAAGTGGAAGAGCGCCTGCTCAGCACGCACCAGGTCCTGGGTTCCATGCCCAGTACCCCCTCTAAAAATCAGTCAAATTACCCACCCCCCTCCAAAAAAAAGAGACGAGCCCCCACCGATGAGCACACTGTCTCAGGTCTCTGGACTCACTCCCCTCAGGTAGCGCAGGTTCTTTCTCTGGGTTTTGGTTTGACACAGGGAGAAATAGGTTCTGTTTTCACATGTATTTCCAAGAACTCTTTATAGCCAAGTTGCCTTATTTTGGACTTCAAAACTAAGTCACCATTTAAATGTGTAGGAGTAAATTGAATAATGATGGATTCCACAGACGAGGGATCCTCGTGACCCCTGTGGGGAGACGGGTGAGTGTACACAGATGAAAGAGAACATCCTCTCTGCGATCAGGGCTGGCACTGGGGGAGTAACAGTGGGCCCTTTGCCCACTCGGAACATCAGCTGAGTCGTCAGCAGTCCCCTGGGCCTGGGTCGGCGGCACGCGAGGTGTCCGCACACGGAGGACCTGGGTGCCGGGCTGAGAGCGGAGTAGATCTCCCTGTTCTGCAGCAGCAGGTTCAGAGCCTTTTCTTGTGTCCTCTTTCCAGCAAAACACGGCACGTGAACATCCTGCTCTTCATGGGCTACATGACAAAGGACAACCTGGCCATTGTGACCCAGTGGTGCGAGGGCAGCAGCCTCTACAAACACCTGCATGTGCAGGAGACCAAGTTCCAGATGTTCCAGTTGATTGACATCGCCCGGCAGACGGCTCAGGGAATGGAGTGAGTGGACGGCCTGACAAATAGGGACAGGTTGATGCTTGGACCCCAGACTTTCTAAGTTCGAACTAAGATTAGGAAAAGCCAGTTCTCTTAAGCGGTTTCTGTGCTGTTTTTGCACACTGGCTATGAGCCCGGGGGTGGGCTGAAGGAGTGAGAAATGCTTCTTCCCAAGCTGAGGCACCTCCCTGGGGGCTCAGATTCAGGTCCCAGCTGCCGTCCTCCTGGTGCAGCTGGACACCCAAGAACACGGTGGAGGCCATCGGGTGTGCTTGCTCCATGTGAGCCACCGCCACCGTCTGGTTTTAGGACGTCCTCAGGGTGTACTAGGTGAAGTCTTGAGTCTAGCTGCTGCTTTCACCTGGCACGTTTTTGCGAGGTTTCTCCACGTTGTAGTGTGAATCAGGACTCCCTTTCTGTGGCTGAATAATACTCCACTGTGTAGATGTACTGCATTTTATTTGTTCATCAGCTGATGAACATCTGGGTTGTTGGCATTACTTTTGGAGTAAAATCGATGCTTAAGAAGACTTGCCCTGTTTGTGCTGTAGCTTCATCTTCAGGTGAGGCGTGTGTGGACCATGCGAACCAGTGCAGGGCCCGTATCCAAAGTAACCCTCCCTGGGAGTCAGGCCTTCAGGTGGTTTTCCTCTTAGATGTGTTTTGAAGCTGCTTTATACCAGCGTCCCTCAGACTGGTTTTAATAGGTGTATTTCCCTTCACAGCTATTTGCATGCAAAGAACATCATCCACAGAGACATGAAATCCAACAGTATCCTTTGCTGGTGGTTTTACCTGACTGCTCAGTGCTAAATTTAGGGGACTTTTTAGCAAAAGTGACTTTGGAAAGAGCTCCACAAAGGCTGCGCTGTGTGTTCGGGTGATGCTTGAAACAGGCTTAGTTTTTCTTCTGATGGTTTTTATTACTAAATATAACTTGAGGGAGTGGGGCTTTTACGTTTTATGTCTGTCTAGTTTGTGGACTGTATATCTGGTCAGAAAGTAGCTGAAAGCCAGTGTTGCAAGATTTTTCAAAATATTACTACTTAAAATTGTCTTTCTTGAATGTACAGAAATGGTTTCCTAAGTTTCACACCTGCCAGCCTTTCTGAAAGGAGAGTGGTGCACAGCAGGCTGCCGCTTGGCCACGAGAGGCACGGCAGCTGTGCTGAGCTGCATGAAGGGACGTGGCCTAGTTTGGGCACATGTCTAAGATGTGCACTAGGCGGGTGGGGTTTTGGGGACCAATACTGACGCCATGAAAGCAGATTTAAGGAGGTAGGAATTACACACAAGTTTGCCTTGAAGTGCCTGACTTCTTTACTCAGCCTCTCTCTCCAGTCACCCAGGCGTCCTCAATGCTTCTCGACGCAGCGCTCGACTGGAAACGTCTTAGGACAGACAACATTCAGGATTCAGGGTGATTCTGTTAGTCGTCTGAGGGCAGGATGCAGGCAGGCATGAATGTGAGCTGTCAGCAGACTGCTCAGTCTTGGGGTTTAAGGCACCTACATTATGCAGGAAGGTCGCAAGGCCAGAGAACCCGTCTCTGGGTGTGTAAACGGATGAAGCAGCAGCAGGCAGAAAACTAGCTTGTTTGTGGCTGCAGCCAAATCATCTGGTGCCCTGAGCACGCCTCCTGGCAGAAGGAGCAACTTAAAAACACGTTTTGAAACTTCAGAAACTTTAGCAAATCCAGTGCTGAGAAGGCTGGGCAGATGGGAGGCAGAGATGCAGTACAAATGAGAACTTTGGGAAGGTTTTCAAAAGTAACTTGACCATTCTTTTAAAACTAGAGTTCTTAACAAGCATTGAGATATATTTCTCCATGAAGGCCTGACGGTGAAAATTGGAGATTTCGGTTTGGCAACAGTCAAGTCACGCTGGAGTGGTTCTCAGCAGGTTGAACAACCCACTGGCTCCATCCTGTGGATGGTGAGGCGGCCAGGCCCCCACTAGCAGGGTACAGGGCAGAAGGGGTTCCTAGAGGTCTGTCTGCAACTTTCAATTATTTCTCTACATTTCCCCAAAGTCCAGACCACCTCAGTGACACCTTCAGTGTCGTCAGCCTGGGGCAGAGTTGGGTTTCCTGGAGGAAGCTGGCGGTGAGGACCACCCTGAGGCGTAGCTGGGAGGACTTACCTGATAACCTGATAGGAAGTGCTGGATCCCAGAGGCTAGAATTCCTGAGCTCGTTTGAGCCTGAGCCTGAGCGTGGGGCCCTCTGGGGAAGAGTGGCAGCGGGACTCAGGAAGGGCCAGCCTGGCTCCCGCGTGTCAGTGGGGCCCAGAGGGTGACAGTTGCATTCTGTCCCCGTAGGCCCCAGAGGTGATCCGAATGCAGGATAATAACCCGTTCAGCTTCCAGTCTGACGTCTACTCCTACGGCATCGTGCTGTACGAGCTCATGACCGGCGAGCTCCCTTACTCCCACATCAACAACCGCGACCAGGTGCGTGCGCTGCGCGGGCCAGCTCACCGTGGGAGCCCGCGCCTCTGCCCGCCCACCCCTCCCCTCACTGCTCTCCTTCCCCGCAGATCATCTTCATGGTGGGCCGAGGGTACGCCTCCCCCGACCTCAGCAAGCTGTACAAGAACTGCCCCAAAGCGATGAAGAGGCTGGTGGCCGACTGTGTGAAGAAAGTCAAGGAGGAGAGGCCTCTGTTTCCCCAGGTAAGGCCTAACGCAGGGTGCCGGCGCTGGCGAAGGCAGGAGTGCTTCATGGCAGAAATGGGAGGAAAGCTGCTTTTCCTTTTCTCGGGGGGGACTTGTGTTCTGCACGAGATGCTGGAGCTTGGCGAGCAGCAGAGCCCATGTCTCTGGGCTCCCCTGGAAGCTGCTGCGGTGGAGACTCGCAGCCCCCTGAGGAGACCACCTTGTGGCCTGTTGCAGATCCTGTCTTCCATCGAACTGCTGCAGCACTCTCTGCCGAAAATCAACCGGAGCGCTTCTGAGCCATCCCTGCACCGGGCGGCCCACACCGAGGACATCAACGCCTGCACGCTGACCACGTCCTCTAGGCTGCCCGTCTTCTAGCCGCGTCCGCACCCGCGCTCGGGCGCCAGGCGGGAGGGAGGCCTGCAGGCCCCACCTCTCTGCTCCTCCCTTTCCGTGGGATAGAGCTTGTCTTCCGAGAAGCTGCTGCTAAGGACCATCTGACCACTCACAGGGCCTTAACTTCACGTTGCCTTTTCTACCCCTCCCGGCCCTGGGAGAAGCCATTTGCAATGCTGGTTTGTCCTGCTCCCGCCCCGCCCCCGCTCCGTGTCCCCCGTGCTCATGAGCTGAGCCCGCCCAGATGCACCAGTGGCGGCTGATGGCAGTACAGGACCTGGGGCCCCAGCTGTCGGCTAAATGAGTTTTTTTAGGGCAAGAAGCAGCACTCAGAGGGGAGATGAAGGCAGCAGGCAGACCAGCCCTGACGTGAGGACACGTGGACTTTGGAACTCGGCTCCTAGGAGGAATGCTTATCACAGAAGGACTTCTCTTCAGAGACACGTGGTGTGGCGCCAGACAGGTAGTTTTGCACATAATGCACCAAACAGCCCAGGACTGTCGGGAGTGCGGCCGCCTGACCAGCCTGCTTTGGTACTACGGACTTGACTGTGGGGACACGTCCCTTGAAGGTCTCCAGTGCTCTGGGGTGGTTTCCACAAGAGGCACTCGGCCGCCCCCCCCCCCCCCCGCCCTCTCAGGGAGCAGTCGTCCATCATGCTGAGTTAGTCTTCCAGGAGCTGCCCCTATGGGGCGGGGCCGCCGGGCCAGCCTTGCCTCCACATCACATCATGTGTATGCAAGGAAGCCAGGGACACAGGTTTTCTTGATGATTTGGGTTTTAATTTTGTTTTTATTGCGCCTGACAAAATACAGTTATCCAATGGTTCCTCAATTATGTTATTTTAATAAAATAAATTAAATGTAGGTTTAATGGCTGTTTCCTCCTTTTAAAGTTAACCCTGAGCTCAGAGGTTGAACTCCAATTGTTCATCCCATCTGGAGCAGAACTCAAGAGCCCAGGATCTCTGCTAGGAATGATTTTAATTCTGCCTTTGTCACCGTTCACTAAAGAGTTAACTATGAAAATTACGCAAAAAGCACTTGAAACTCAGGTAAGAGTAGACCTTTCTAACCACACTTTAAAGTAATGCATTTTATAAAATATTTGGTATCTGCAGCCGTTTATAAAAATAGGTAATTCAGGCTTGGAGTGAGTTCTGATTGATTGACAAGGTGATGCTCCTTCAATTAAAACCACAACTGATGACAGAGTTCTCTGCAGGACCATCGTTGGGGCAGAATCAGAAACTTTTCTTGGGTGCTGTTAAATTTTTTATAAAATTCCAAATCAAAGCCTGGTTTTACGGAGGAGAACACGTGTCACTTGTGTGCAGTGAGCCCTCAATATGATGACCCCTGGGCACAAGCCAGCAGGTGAGGGCCAGGGACACATTTCCCTGAAGGCACATGTGCAAGGTTCCTCCGGTCACGACCCCAACACCAACCACAGACAAGGGACTGGACCTCTGCCCTGGCCCCCTTACAAGGAAGGGGGTCTATGCTTCAGCTTGTTTACTGGTATCCAGCAACATGACTGCTGCTCTGACTGGGGACACTGAAGGCAACAAGTGCCCTAAATAAAGTTTGGTGCTAAGGTGTGCAGCGCCCACTTTGTTTTTTGAAAAGCAATGCACAAGTCACGTTTTTTGGCCACACTATCAGTACACTAGGGAATCCTTACACCATATGGAATCCTTTCAAGGGCTGAAGAATCCTTTGGTAAGAAAAATGAGCCTGCTGCTGTAGGGCCAGCTGCACGCTGACTGTTTTAGGAGCGAGAGCTCACGGAGGGCAGAAGCCCAGTTAGTTTGAAGCAATCAACTCTGGCCGGTTAGCGGGGCCCCTGAGGAGCTTGCGGTGCAACTAAGACAGCAACTATGAAAGTAGCGATTCCACATACTTGTTAGGTTACTTTATATCCTTCACTCTTCCCGTGGATGAGACCAGGGTTAAGTACAACCTCACTCAAATCCAAGTGACACACACCTTGGGCTGCCACGGAGGAGGTGCTGCACACCCTGGCCCGGAGAAGGCTCAGCCGGCAGAGCCAAGATGCAAGGCGACTGTCCGGTCTTCAGGATTCTGACGACTCCACCCCGGACAGGTGCATGAAGAGGTCCCCCAGCTCCGTCACGTCGACGTCTTCAGTGCTGGGGGCGTGCCGGCTCTCTCGGCTCTCGATGAAGTCCCAGAGTCGCACTGAGTTGAAGAACTGCAAGAAGAGCCAGCAGACACATCTGGTTACCGCTGCGGGAGGGGCCCAGAGCGGCCCCACGCGGAGCTGTTCCCGACCAGACACGGCAGAGCCCTCACCCTCACGGTGCCTTCAGAGCTGAGCTGTTTCCGAGGTTTCTCCGGCTCTGCTAGCCGCCCATCAGGATACGCGTGGCGGTAAAGGCATTTGCTTCCAAACGGGCAGGTCCCTTTGCCTTGCTCAAAGTATTTACAAGCTTTTTTTCTGAAAAGCAGAAAGAAAAAAAGAGGATGGCGGAAAAATCAGCCTCACGTTACAGGTGGGGAAACGAGCTGAGAGGTCGGGGTGCTGATTTCCAGGCTGGATAAAAACCACACGACTTTCACGTGCATGGGGACCCCACTGTGTCGGAGCCTGTGTGCTCTCCAAAGGCCTTCAGGGGAAGGTAGGTCTGACCAACCCTCTGGGCCAGCTGTCTGGGCTCCAAGGTTCTGAAGCTGGGCTACTTGCTTCAGCTCAGTCCATAAAGGAGCTCCACCCAGGAAAGTTTTCCCTGCCTCCTGGCCAGCAGTGATGTCAAGGTGACCACAGGAAGCCCTGACAGGGAGTCACAGGGAAAGGTGCGCATCTTAGCAGCTGCCTAAAATTACAGGTCTCAGTCCAATTTTCCTTGGTCCCCACCCTCCAAAGCAGGGCTTCCTAACTCTGTGCTACAGATCCTCTGTCTGAATAGTGTTTTTAAATGCATAAAATAAGACACACAGGTCTACAAAACAGTTACTAAGAAGTTAAAAAAAAAAAAAACAAAAAACTTCCCTCTTACCTTGAAATTCCAGCTCCAGAGCCCTGTGCTAAGAACCCCTGCCCCTGAGGAAACTCGGAGCCAGAGACCTCCCCTTCCTTCTTGCCGGAAGGAAACCTGGCCGACGCAGTTAAAAAGGGTCCCAAGCCGAAGACGGGGAGATGCCCAAGCAGCAGCCCTTCCTCTCTGTCTGAGGCGGGAAGGGGCAGAAAGGGCGGCTGCGGCCGGAGCTGCTGGGGTCCTGATGGCGGCAGACAAGGAAGCAGCCTCCTTGACGTTTTTTTTCCCAGACAAGGGAACGGCAAAGACGGGGGTGGAAGTGTGAGACAGGCCTCGGGGCAGCACCGAGGGCTCCCTAACAGCTGTCGGTGGTGGGAAGGAGCCGCCCCGCTGGGCGGGGGGTCTGCTCTCCCAGCTCGGCTGGGAGGTCTGAGGACCCGACACCTGCCATGGCCGCTGCCCACGAGGTTCGGGCAGAGCTTCACTGACCGCTCAAGCGGGGAGTTCTCACCAGAGTCTGCGAGACACCGAGAACTCATCTGGTTCAAAAATTATTCTCTAGTGCCCACTCCCCAAGTAATTCTCCTCTCAGCCTTACCTGGTCACAAAGGACAAAAGCCTCCGTTCACTCCGACTCCCTCTTTGCTCTCAGCTCTCACGTCCGGTGGTGACTTCTGCTTACAGAGCACCTCCCCTGTCCTTTCAGTTCCTACCTGGCTGAAGCCCTGGGGCACCTTTCTCCGTTCCTGCCTCCCTCCCACCTCCCTCGCACTGGGCTGGACCCTCTTCACATCATCACAGAGGAGTGTCCCCAAACGGCCTGTCCTTGTCATCCTGTTCTTAAAGACACAGTCAGGCTGAGACTCGAAGCCCCTTCAGACTTGACTCTGGTCTGGGTCCCTGCAGGACCCCCCACAGCCTTCTGCACACCTCTTTCAACCCAGGGCCCCCTCCCACTGCCCCCCAAAAACAACCATTCTGCACCCGTGTCATTCCACCCGTCCCCCAGCCCCCCAGATAAGCTACTGGTGCTTCAAGGCTCGAGGTCTCGTCCTGCTTCCCTGACACTCCCAGGTGGGTCCCAGGGCTTTCTCTGTTGTGACATCTGGCTCAGGCCTCTCATGATGAATTTGTCACCAGAAAACCTGGGTCATAATTGCCCTTTTGCAATTTCCCATGAAATTTCTTACTAGTTTACTTTATATTCTCTTACTAGTGCTTAGCTTGAAGGAGTCTGGCCTGTAGCTCAGTAAATGTCTGTGGAATGCAAAAAAAAAAAAAGAAAAAAACACCCTCATCAACAGAAAACAAACAAAAGCCAACCCAAAACAGAAACCAAGGCCAAGAAGACCCGAGTAACAACAACATGAGACTTTCTGGACAACTCCAACAGCGCATCTTTCTACAGGCTGGACCCCTCTGCCTTGCCACTCCTGCCCTCTGGTGGACACACAGTAGCACCACATGAGAGAAAAATGGTAAAAAAAAAAAAAAAAAAAAGAAGAAAATATCAAGCCTTTAGTAATCAATATGCAACTTATAGGAAACATTTAAAAAGGTAACAGAGTTCTGATTTTAGCACCCTTCCTGCAGATTAACTGGAAACACAGATATTATTTAAAAACCTAAAGGCACTGGAGGATGAACAAAAACAGGATTCCTCAAGCGATTAGACACCCTGGAAGGATGGAATGGCAAGAAGTACCTTTTCCAGAAAAAACAAGTTTTTAGCTTAGAGCAGGCCCAAGTCAAGTATCCATGCAGGGCAGCTAAAACTCCAGTGGAAAATCCAGCCTGAAGAACAAAAAGAGTTGGAAGAAATGAGCCACTGAGAAGTGAGGGAGCAGCCCTACAGTGAAAAGGGCCCGAGAGGGACCCATCCAAACACTGTTACTAACTCCGCCCAGATCCTGGACCAGCCTCCGACCCACACCCCCGCGCAGCAGGCTCCACGTGCCTTAGCTAAGGATGACACCTGAACAGAGATCTCAACTGCTGCCCAGGGTCTGAGTTCAAACAAAACCGTCAACACCTTACAGATGAACCTAACAGAATCCAAGGTCCCCACAGGGTAACACTGACTGTCCAGGCTACAATCCAGAATACTCAACATGATGAAGAATCAGCAAAATGTGGCCCACTTGTAAGAGAAAAGACAATCAACAGAGACCAGCTTCAAGATGACAAGGATGCCAGAGCAGCCACTATGAACGTGTTCCAGAAGATAGAGGGGGAAACAAAACCAGACCACCAGAGCCAGAAACCCGTGGGACAGCATACAAAAGTCTATCACCTGTAAATTCAAGTCCCAGAAGAGAAAAGGTAGAAAAAATATGTGATGAAACAAGGGCCAGAACTGCCCTAGATCTGGTGACCAATGTAAACTTACAAATTCAGAGAGAACCAAGCAGTAAAATATGAAGCAAGACCCTCCTGGGCAAAATACCGAACTGCTGAAAACCACGCAGAGCAGAGGCCCAGAGGAGTGACACCACAGTCTGAATGATCAGTGACTTCTTAGACACTGCAGAGGCCAGGTTACAGAGGAACAACATCTGCAAAGTGCTGAAAGAAAACAGGGGTGACCCCAAACTGTTATCTCAGAATTCTAGTCATTGAAAGAGGAGGCAAAAATGGAAATAAGATCAAGCAGACCAATATAGTCAATGAAAAATCCTTCAAGTATGAAGGGGAAAAAGTTATTTCTAATAAAAAGAAAACTAAGAACTCATCAACAGATCAACAAAATGTGAAAGGCAGTTCTTGACGCCGAAAGGAAATTGTATCAATTGGAAGGAATTATACATCAAATGAAACAGCAGTGGAAATATTAAGTATCTAAGTAAGTATTTCTTCCTCTTAAAACTATACAACTTTTTTAAGGCAAAAATTACATTATCTTGTGGGGTTCTAATGAAGGTAAACATTACATCCATAGGTTAAAGTTGCAGGATACAAAGTCAATACACAAAAATCCATTGTTTTCCATATACTGACAATGAGCTATTGTCAGAAACAGAAATTAAGAGAACAGTCCCATTTACAATTGCATCAAAAAGAATAAAATACCTAGAAATACCAAGGAGGTGAAAGATCTGCACACTTAAAATTATGTAAGACACTGAGGGAAGGAATCAAAGGCAACGAGGTTCCCATCACCACCACACTCGGCTATGAGTGAAGCAGCCACTGTCAGCGCTTCAGTCCCAACCCTGCACGAGTGACGTGTGTGCCACAGTGGGCGGCCCATCGTGTCCCACTGTCTTCTGAGGCCTGGCAGTGACTAGTCCTGGCGCGCCTGCTGCTCTGTGTGCTGTGCCGCCTCCCTGCTCCCCAGTGAGAAACCTAAATGGCACTTTATAAAATTGATCACTGAAAGAGGAAACTGGCCAGAAAAAAAAGAAGTGAAATGAAAAGTGGAGTCACTAGAAGGCTGAATCCTCAACCCTTCCACCAAGTCACCGCATCAGCAAGTCCATCCCTGCTCTGAACAGATCCAGAATCTGACCACTTCCCACCACCTCTGCCTCCTACCCTGGTCCAAGCCACTACCACCTCTCGCCTGGGCTGTTTAACACCCGAAGTGGCCTCCCCGTTTCCACTTTTGCCTCCTCTTTCTATATATTCTCCATAGTTCAGCCAGTGATCCTTCCAAAATATCCATCAGATCACGTCACTCTGCAGGTCAAAATCCTACGACGGCTATCCCTCTCATCCAGAATAAAAGCCCAGTTTGTCGGATGGCCTACAGAGCCCTACGCAAGTCACCCTGCTCCCCTGCCCTTGTCTCCAGCAGTCCCCCCTCCAACCCCACTCCTCCCTCACCAAGGCAGACACCCTCCAGCCTGAATTCTGCAGTGGCCACTCCCTCCACCTTGAGTGTTCTTACCAACCACGCAGACAGGGCTTGCTGCCTCACCTCCTCGTGCTCACCTCACTGAGGCATCTCCAGTCCCCGCACTGACACTGCACCCCCTCGCTTCCTCTCCCCACTCTCAGGATTATTTTGCACTTTTAGCTCCATCTAACATGTATTTTCCTATTTATTTTGTTTATTCTTCATTTTCCTTCAGTAGAATGTCTACTGTGTGGCAGCTGGGATTTGACTGACTGTTACTGCTGTGTTCCCAGCAACAGGAAAAGGCCTGAGTCATCTAGATCTTTCACCACTATCTGTTGACTGATCAGAGATGACAAGAGCCTCAGAACTAGGGGCAGGACTTCTGGGGGACACTGCTTAGCTGAGGAACCAGTAAGCAAGTGCACTTCACCACGGCCTTGCTCACCTCTGCGTCCCGACCCCCACTTGATGCCAAGAAAAAGAAGACGCCAAGGGCCTTAGGCCCCCCCAGGGAGGCCCTGCACGACGCAGAGGCTGGACCGAGCCAGGCTGGCACCGGGATCACACCTGAGTGCAGAGCACTTACCCCATTCCCTGTTTGAAAGCTTCAATCAACTCGTTCTTTTTATTCTGATCTTCTACCCAATACACACTTGGAATTACGAACTCTGATATCACACGGCATTCTGGACAAGACCTGAAATGAGAATTGGGTTAGTAAGGGAGAGATTCAGTTGCAAGTCCCTTGCTCAAACGCACGACCACTTCAGAGGTTTCCTACCCCCAAACTACAAAAAGTGACAATCACGATCCTCTGAACCTAATTTACCACTAAAATATGTTCTTCTCAACAAAAGACAACCCAATTTTAAAATGGGGAAAGGATATGAGTAGGCATTTCTTCAAAACGGAAAAAGATGTTCAGTTCCATTAGTTATCAGGGAAACGCAAATCAAAACCACAGTAAGGTACCACTGCGCACCGACTAGGACGGCTAACATCAGAAATGAAAGTATTGGCGAGGATAGGGAGGAACTGGAACCCTCGCGTTGCTGAGGGGAATGGAAAATGGAAAGTATTACAGAGTTTCCATTTGCCTGGCAACTCCACTCCTGGGCGTACCCTCGAAAGTACTGAAGAAGGTATTCAAACAAACACACAGATGTGTCCAGGAGCTAGCCACAAGAGCCAAAAGACAGAGACAACCCAAATGTCCATCAACTGATGAGTCTATAAACAGAATGTGGTCTAGCCACACAAGGGATTATCATTTAGTCGTAAGGCGGAACCAAGGGAGCTCTGAACACACGATGCTCCGTGAAAGAAGCCCGACACCTTGTATGGCTCCACTGATAGGAAATGTCCAGAACAGGCAGATCCACAGAGAGAGAGCAGTGGTGGCCAGGGGCTGGAAGGAGGGATGAACAGGCAGGGACTGCAAGTAGAGATTTCTTTTTAAGATGTTGAAAACATTCTAAAGTTAGATTGTGGTAACGGTTGCACAACCCTATGAATATATTAAAAAATATTAAATTGTACATTTTTATCTCAATAAAGCTATGATTTTACCACACAAATGTGGGTCTCCAGGCAAGTTACTTGACCTCGCTAGGCCTGATCTGTAACGTGAGGATGGTGAGCACAGGGTCTCCGAGAGAACAAGGGCTGAATGTGTAAGCACACTTCCCGAAGGCACGCTGATGTGCCAGCTTCCCCAGTGAGGTGGCTCCTCTCCTACCCCCCTGCAGACCTAAGAATCCTGTGTTGTTCTGTGTCAATTGTATCTCGGTAAAGCTAGGGAAAAAAGAACCCTGTGTCAGCTCACTGAGCACATCCCAGTATCAGACATTCTGTGAAATGTGTTACATGCACTATTCCATTTAATCCTCAACCCTTTTTTAATAGATGGAAGAAAGAAATGAAGTTATTAAAAAGGTCAACAGCCAATCGGCCTCAGGGCAGACCACCAGTCACTAAGCACCAGAGCCAAGGGGGCCACCTCACACAGAGGCTCCCTGCCCCGTGTCCCCAAGACCCTAAAGGCCTGGCAGGCACCGTCACCCACATTCTAAAGGAGAAGGTGCTTGGGCTCAGGGAGGGGCTGTGACTTGCTCAACTCCCTGCAGCCGGTGGCGGGAGCGCAAATCGAACTCTCCCCCTGGTTCCCCAGCTGCGCCCTGCCACACTTACTTGATGATGGGGTTCTCAAACTGCTTGGCACACCTCCACTGCCGGATGCAGGGCAGGCAGTACGTGTGGTTGCAGTTGGAGAGGATCCCGAACCTGCGCTCGGAGGCCGACGCCTTCTCCAGGATCACCTCCATGCAGATGCTGCACACTTTGTCCTGACTGGCCTGGAAGGCAAAGGCCTTCTCCATCTCGTGTTCGAATGTCGCCATGCAGAGCTGAAGCACAGAGAGGGAGGAGGGAAACCTCAGGTTCTGGGCTGGGAGCTGCCAGAGCACAACCAGGTCAGGCAGCCCCACGGGCCCTGCCCTTGGGACACAAAGCGCCCTTGGGCCATCACCGGCTCAGCCCCAAGCTTTCCAGCACTGATAGAGTCACCTCCAATTTAAAGCCAAGACCAGAGGCCCACAGAGGTTAGAGGACTACGGTGGGGTCGTGGAGGTCACAAAGACTGGGACCCTGGTCTCCTGGGCCCCGCCTTCCCCCACCACATCAGAACTGCTCAGTAACCCACAATCTGAAACAGCAGGCTGGCGGTCCAGTCAGAGGTGAGCAGCATCACTCCTTCCCAGGAGAACAAGTTATTTAGTAAGTCCCCTCATTCCGGAAGCAGGTAGTGAACGCCTCCCAAGTGCAGCACTGAGTATCAGGTGCCAGAGTCAGCACAAAGGATACGCAGGCTGAGGCACAGGGGACAGACGCGAGCCAAGCCCGCACGCATGGCACCAGGACAACATCACACCCGGGGAGGAGGGGAGCTCCAATCTCTGCTCACCCCAACACGCCCTGGGAGACAGCGGAGGGTGAAGAAAACCTCCACATGCCGCACTCCTCCCTGCCTCCCACCCGTCTGCACAGCCTCCCCCACACTGCAGCTTAATGACCTGAAAGGTCCCTTCTGACACCAGGCTCCTCCAGCTCCTCCGAACTCGGCCTGGCTGGCCGGGTCCAGGATGTAGGCATTATCAGCGGAAAGGTGCTAACACAAATACCAACGACTCTGCCCCTTGGTGAACCTCTTATTTCTTAAAACGAGTTCACGTGAAGGCTTGTGCAGTACCTTCTCATGAGCTTTCCTTTGCTCTGGGTCAAAGGGGTGTAGGACTCGTAACCTGCAGATCTCACACACTTCCCCGTGCAGGTAGACGCAAGTGTCCCCGAATCGGCACTCCCCCGCCGCCGCGTAGGGGCACAGCTGCTGCTCGCTGCCATAGGAGCTGCTGGCTTCCAGGTCGTCCAGACCGCTCCTGATGGCATCCAGGTAGGAATGCGGCTTCATCTCCAGGCTGCTGTGCGGGTCACTGCAGCCCCCTGGACTGCTCACCGCACTTGGGCAAGTCTTTTCTTCAGCCAGGCCGGAGAGATCTTAGGACAAAGCACACGGCACACACACAGGTGAAAACTGGCCCAAACTTTCTGGTAAGCAATCAGTCAAAAGCTGACAAAGTACTCTGACATTGGGAACTTTACTCTTGGGAATGTACAGAAAAACAGGCCAAGAGGAAAAAGTGAAAAAGTGTTCACAGTCACACTACTTAAAATCGTAATAAAAACACCCATAACTGGCAACACAGGGAAAGCCAAAGTGGCCGTGGTAAATAATTTAAAAAGCAACTTCAGTGTTCTTTTGTATAAAAGTGGCAAGTACGTAAGTGTCAATACATGGATCAGCTATATTTAATAAAAAAATTAGAAAGAAAACAAAATATAAGTCAAAGGGAATGTAGAATGAGGTCAAAAGAACACAGCCTTTTGGTTTCCTTTCTACCGGTGAAGCTACTGACCATTTGAAAGATAACGAGAATGAAAATCTGGAGCAAGTCCTGGGGCCTGAGGCCAGTGTCGAACTGCCCTTCAGGCACGTGCCTCTCACAGCAGAAGCCCCTGCCTTCCCACCACACACCGCTCACCTTTAGAGGGACATGGTGACAGGGTGGGTTACTTGTTTGCTTAGGACAGAAGCTGCCTATCTTACACTGCACAATTCCCAGAACTAGAAACCCCTTTCCCTAGTGAGGACGAGTCAATGAAAACGGCTGCTACAATGTGCAGCCTTCTACCCACGCAAACCCAGCTCCGGACACAGACCACTCCCCAGACCCCGACATGCTATTCTATTTCCAAAGGTACAACTGGTCAGCACAAGAACTATGACTAAGACTATGAACTGACCAAAAGGTCAAACAGGGAAACATGCCCTTTATTAAAATACGGAGCTTTGAAACGAACAGTGTGGTACTTCCTGGAAATGGGCAACCACCCCATGCAGATGGCTGTTCCACAGTGACAAAAAGGTCACATTTCTGTTTTCCCAGGCCAGCTTGGGGCTCTGCCCCCACTGTGGGCACAAGGTCAATGCATCATCTGAATGCTCCGCAGCAAGGACAGGCCTGGGGAGGAGGGGAGGAGCCCTCTTGACAAGAGAGTCCACACAGGAGCATCAGGAAAAGCGAGAACTGCTCTCCAAAAAGGCAACAGAAGGACTCTGCCCACTCACTTCGGTCTCTAAGCACCAATGTTCGCTTTTCACGTTTCCCAGGCTCGTGTAAGTTAGTTTTCACGATTGATGCAGTGATGTCGGAGGGAGGGTGAGAACTGTGGAACCCCGGGGAGGGCACACCATGGGGCATGGTGCCCACAGCACCACCAGCTGCAGCAGAGGGCCTCGTGTGATCGTATCTAAACAGGACACACAGCAGATGTGTTATGGACACACCATACACACGTGTCCCGTGCTCCCCAGACCTGGAACGTCCCTCCTCCTGCTCCACTGGTAGATGTGGAGAATTAGACGATCTTTTCCCATGTTTTAATGGATAAAAGGCTTACCAATTAGTAAGAACTGCCTGGCAATTCAGAGTGAGTGGCACATTGCTGTCTATCTCCTACACTTAAGTGTCCTTGTGGGACTGGAGTGGGACAGACCTATTGCCCCAGACCACACAAAGAGCGCCTGGCAGCTCCCGGGATGTTGACTGAGCGGCCTCCCCTGGACTGTGTCTCTGGGGCCCCCACGGGCGGAGCAGGTGGGGGCAGAGTGGGCCAACTTCCAGCATCCCAGGAAAGCAGATCAGCTTTTCTCTACAAAAGCACAGGAGGTTTTGAATGTTTTCCCGTCTAGAAGTTATAAAACTTGCCTACAGATGTCAGGGGAAAAAAAAGAAGATTCTATACGCACATATGTGTTCCCTGCAGGGGTACTCACAGCAAAAAACTGGAAGCCACTCAAGCATCTAATACAGGAATAGTTAATAAAATGATGGCATGTTAACATCATGAAATACTATAAGATTACAGGTAGGAGATAAAGGAGCAGCACTGGAAGGAGCTTATGACATGTTAAATGGGGAAAGCAAGACATAAACTCTTACGCATGCTGTGAGTGCAATTTTAAACTGCAGATTCATTAACAACAGGCCTGAGAAGTGACTGAAAAAAATAAAATTATTTTTAGGGTACTGAAATTGAGGTTGCAAACTATTTCTGTAATGTCACATTACTTTTAAATTAAAGTTCTCCCCTCATCAAAACCCATGCTCCAAATGACGGATTTAAATCCCCGACAGTCACTCAGCGTGACGCCGCGGATGCAGCGGGGCTCTTGCCTGCAGCGAGTTCCGTAGGCGCAGCAGCCCTTCTGGTAGTATTTGCAGATGGTGGATGGCTTGCTGTTGGCCAAGTCATGCGAGAACAGGCACTGGTTTCCTTCCCGACACACACCGTGCATAAAATACCTGAAGGGACAAGCAGAGGCATAAAACTTTTATAGACACACTTTGCTTTATAGCATCACCACATTCTAGCTTGCACCAAACGTACATCGTGTGTATATTATGTCTCAAGACCCTGCTGGGCACTGGAGATACACGTGTGTCCTTGACTCCAAGACAGAGTGATTTCACATGCACCATAACTACTTCAATGACAGCTCTTCTGGAAGAAAAACGATCCTCCAAATTTTCGTCTTAAGATATATCCTCTTAAAACAGTATGGAGATTCCTCAAAAGGTTAAAAATAGACTTAACACATGATCCAGCAGCAATCCCACTCCTGGGCATATATCCAGAGGGAACCTTAATTCAAAAAGACACCTGCAGCCCAGTGCTCACAGCAGCGCTATTTACAACAGCCAAGACGTGGAAACAGCCTGAATGTCCGCTGACACTGGACAAAGAGGTTGTAGTATATTTATACAATAGAATACTACTCAGCCGTAAAAAATAATAAAATAATGCCATTTGCAGCAACATGGATGGACCTAGAGATCGTCATTCTAAGTGAAATAAACCAGAAAAAGAAAGGTACCATATGACTTCAATAAAAAATATATATATACCAAAAAAAGATATATCCTCTTGAGATATGTCACATATGTAAAATGTGAGCCTTGTAGTTGAGAACATACACTGCAAAACTGCTCTGCTCTCATGGCTGCAATGGAGTTAAAGACCAGGGCTCAAGGTCCAGTCTTGCCACCTATAAGCAGGTCACAAAACTAACTTCCCTGGGCTTTGCTACCTTTACCTATAAAATGAAAATTACACTTCCTACTTTACTGAGCTGTGAGGATCAAGTTAAGATAGTGTAGCACCAAAAGATTTCTCCACAGGGATGTGGCACTGAGACGTCCAACTGTGGCCCTGAAGGAGTAACTGGGAGCCATTCTGGTTCTGTCCAGCCAGCACAGACAGATCCGCCTGAATCCTCAGAGGAGAGCTCAGAGACACCCCAGAGGAACATGCCTTGGCATTAAGGGTAAACAAGCCCTACAGGAAAGAGATTTCAGACCTGCTCTAATAGTTTAGAACACAAAACAGAACAAGCTTCAAAAGGATGTAGCTGATAGCAAATAATTTACTGTCAGCTGAAACAAACTTGAATACTCTTTGAAGGAAGACAAATCCAAATACTCAAAATTAGTCACAATGTTTGGCATCCAATCAAAAATTCCCAGGTACACCAAAAAGCAGGGAAAAGTGGCCCACAGCCAGGAGAAAACTTGGTCAAAAACAGGAATGACAGATGATGGACTCAGCAGACAAGGACTTTAAAAACAGCTATTTTCTCAATATGTTCAAAATACTTAATAATTTAAAGGAAAACCTAAAAATAATACAGGGAGAAATGGAAGATATAAAAAAGAACCGAATGAACTTCTGGAAATTAGAACTACAATATATGAAATGAAAATTACACTGTAACGGTAAGCACACTAGAGAAGAAAATCTCAGAACACTTGAAGACACAGCAACAGAAACTATCCAAACTGAAGCACAGAGAGGAAGAAAGAGAAAGGACAGATTTTGGCTTCTAGCTACGAAGGAGTATGGAACTTGCCCTCCCACTGTGAAACTAGAAAGCAGAACAAAATATATGAGACGACTGCTTTCAGACTGGGACAAGAGGTGACACAAGACTGGCCCCAGAGAGAAGGGAAACAAGGGCCCAGCGCACGCATTTCTGGCTGGAGGCGTATCTTGGACCTTGGTGCAGGGAGGGGAACCCCAAGCAGAGCACTGCTGTCGTGCTGAGCTGAAGAGACAGAGACTGGAGTTCAAGGAGGCTCTTTACAAAGCCTATAAATAGACTCACACATGCACAATCAACTGACTTCTGATAAAGGTGTCAAGGAAATTCAGCAAATGACGCTGGACCCAGTACCTGCATGGAAAAACCAGGACTCAAACATCACGTGTCTATTGCTGCTACCTGATAGGAGTGATGTACACAGCACACCCTGCGATGCATCCCAGCCAAAAAGTTTAATGTGAGTCCAGCAAAACTGCAGCTCTAACCCCTAGTTTACAGGAGACACAGGGGACTGGGACAAGCTAAAAGGCCCCATGAGGAAGCAGCCAATTAAACAGAGAAGAGAGGCGGTGTGTGGGCCAGCTCTCTCCAAAGAGGGGCCATGGGAAAAAGAGGAGGGGCTGGGTTTGGAAAACAGTTTAGTGGTTTCTTAAAACCTTAATCATAAACTTACATGACTCAACAATTCCACTCCTAGGTGTTTACCCAAGAGAAACGAACACACGTGTTCACACAAGTACTTGGACACGAATGTTCACAGCAGCAGTATTCATTACAGTCAGAAAGTGGAAACTTTTACAATCCCACTAACAAGTGAATGGATAAACAAAATATAACACATCCATGCAGTGGGCTATTATTTGGCAATGAATAATGACACACACCACAACAGGGGTGAACTGCAGACACATTACGTGTGGGCTCAACAGACCGCATGCTGCGGGAGTCCATTCACCCGGGGGACAGAGCAGTCCCCGCACAGACCACTGTACGGCCCGACAGTCCACATCTAGAATGGGCCCTACACACGGTATATAAGTTCCATTTCAATAAAGCTTTTAAAAAAGAAAATTTAAAAAGGAGGGAACTGCACCAGGTTAGTAGGCAAAATACAAGGTACACAATAACCAGATACAGTATTTAGTCCTGGACTGTATTCAGTTTGGATAAACCAGTTATAAAAAACATTTCTGGGACAAATGGGGAAATCTGAGTACAGACTACATAACAGATCACTTACTGACATGGCAAGTTGAAGATTAACTGAAAAAAAGCAGGTTATAAAACAGAATATACAGTAAAATGGTGTAGGCGCTATGTAAAATAGTACAGTGGAGCCTCAAAACAGTAAAAACAGAATACCACGACTCAGCAGTTCCACTGCTGGGTACACAGACAAAAGACCCGAAAGCAAGAATTCCAGCATCTGCACACCCCTGTTCACAGCAGCATTATTCACAGTAGCCAAAAGGTGGAAACCATCCAACTGTCCATCAGTGGATGGTGCGTAAACAAAATGTGGTCTATACACACAATGGCATATTGCTCAGCCTTAAAAAGGAAGGAAGCGCGGACCCATGCTACATTGATGAACCTCGAGGGAACTGTGCCAAGAGAAATAAGCCAGACACAAAGACAAGCACTGTATGACTCCACTCACACGGGTACTTAGAAGAGTCAAGTTCACGGAGCGAGGATGCAGCGTGGTTGTTGCCAGGGGCTGGGGGAGGCAGAATGAGGAGTTAGTGTTTAAAGGGGACAGAGATTCAGTCTGGGAAGATGAAAACAGTTCTGGAGACGGTGGTGGTGACGGCCCCACATAAATGTGAATGTACTTGATACTAATGACCTGTACACTTCACAAGGGTTAAGATCGGGGTTGGGGGTAGAGCTCAGTGGTAGAGCACATGCTTGGCGTGAGGTCCTGGGTTCAATCCCCAGCACCTCCATTAAAAAAATGGTTAAGATGGTAAATTTCTATTTTGCCACATTAAAAAATTTTGAAACAGCACATACAGTATGCTCTTATTTTGGTAGATTTTATATATATATATATGTATACACACAAACATACATACAAAAACATCCCTACATTTAAAAAATCTAGGAAGACATACGATAATGTGTTAAGAGTGGCAGTCCTTGAAGGTAAGGCATATGATATTTTTATTTTCTTATTTTTGCCAATCTGTACTTTCTAACATTTCTACCATGAACATAACTGCTCTTGTAATAGCGAATGCTTGTTTTAGTTTTAAAAAATTATAAAAACTATTGAATACTGGCGAAGGTATGGTTAAAAAAAAAACATAAAATGCTCAGTACAGTGCCTGTCTAAGTTCAGCTCTTACGAGAGTCTAGTGGAAAACACTGACAATTATGCTGACAGTTACAAGAGCGATGTGTGCCCATGACAACGTCTGCACAGTTCTGTGCTGAGGACTGAGGGAGGGGGACCGGGGCGGTGTCAAGAGAATGCCAGGCCAAGAGACTGCAGAGTGGACAGGTGCCAGTAGGCGGGGGAAGTATGTGCCAGAAAGAGGCAGAAAGGCAGGAAGGGAGGCCCCAGAGGGTGAGGCAGGCCTGCCGAGAGACAGACAGATGGGAGGATCACGACCCCAACTTCCCAACAAGGGACGAGGGGCCCAAGGGCAAGTCCGCTCCCTCAGTCTCACAGCAGACGGCGGCAGAGGAAAGGCCACTGGGGCTGCAGAGCGGAGACAGGCTAGAGAGGCTGGAAGTGGGGGAGAGGAGCCCGCCAGGAGGCTGCTGAGTAAAGCGGCTTTATCAGTGAACTCCTGTTCTAACTTACTTAAAAATCACGCTCTGGCAACTCTCAAGCACATACACAAGTAGACAGGAGGACGAACTCCCAAGAGGCCCCAGCACCAACCTTCACCCCATCAGCTCCCGAGCAGTCTGGTTGTACCATTTCTCCCCTCTCCTACAAGGTTTTGACAGTTTATCTTTTTTAAAGAGGGATAACACATACCTCTTGAATGAAGACTTCTGGGCAAGGAGGGCCCTCGCTCCCTCTGAACAAGTACATTATGAGAAATATATGAAATGAGAGAAAGCACAAAAGCTCCGCTGAGCAGCACTCCCGACTGTCCAGCACGTTCACTTCTTGCCTCACTGACCCCTGGCCCTGCTCTGAGGAGGGCCAGCCCAACACTCATGATGCAGACAGGAAAGCTGAGGCTCAGAGAGGGGCGATGACTTGGAGATCTAACTGCTGGGCAGGAGACCCCAAGTCTGGCCCTTCCCAGAGAGACCTGATCTTCTCCCACCAAAACTGACTTCCTGTCACTCTGCCTTCGTCCACACCATGGCCCCCGTCTAAAAGCTGTACCCATCTTTCACTGCACTAAACTGTGATAACCCACCTTCCTTCCTGGACCAGCATGAGTCCTGGCTGGACCAAGAACCTTCTTGCCCCTCCAGCCCAGTGTGCTTTCTTTCCTCCAGCCCTGCAGACTCACCGGTGGCAGTTACACAGCACAGTGCTTCCTAATCTGGGGCCCCGACCCAAGGGAGCTGTTGCTCTTGAACAGTTGGGGAACACCTGGTTAACACCATTTATAAAAACAAACTCAAAATGGATTGAACACCTAAATTAAGACTGGAAACCATGATACTCATAGAGGAAACCATAGGCAGAACACTCTTTGATGTAAGTTAAAGCAATATATTTTTTTGGCTCTGTCTCCTAAAGCAAAGGAAATTTAAGCAAAAATAAACAAATAGGACCTAATTAAACTTAAAAACTTTTGCACAGTAAAGGAAACCATCAAAAAAATTGAAAAGACAACCTGCTGAATGTGAAAAAAAAATGCAAATGGTATGACCAATAAGGGGTTAATATCTAAAATACGTAAACAGCTCATACAACTCAACATCAAAAAACAACCTGCTTAAAAAAAAAGGCAGAAGACCTGAAGACACATTTTTTCAAAGAGGACATGCAGATGGCCAAAGGCACATGAAAAGATGCTCAACATCACTAATCATCAAGGAAATGCAAATCAAAACCACAATGAGAGACCAGCTCACATCAGTCAGAACAGCTACCATCAAAAAGAACACAAATAACAAATGTTGGTGAGGATGTGGAAAAAAGGGGACCCTTGTACACTGTTGGTAGGAGTTTAAGTTGGTGCAGCCACTGTGGAAAACAGCATGGAGGTTTCTCAAAAAACTAAAAACAGAACTGCCATATGATCCAGCAATCCCACCCCTGGGTATCTACCAAAAAATCCCTAAGAACATTAATTTGAAAAGATACATGCACCTTAGTATGTTCATAGAAGCATTATTTATAATTGCTAAGATACAGAAACAATCTTAAGCGTCCATTGATGGATGAATAAATAAAGAAAACGTGATATATATACACATAATGGAATACTATTCAGCCACAAAAAAGAATGAAACATTGCCATTTGCAGCAACATGGATGACTTGGAGAATATTATGCTAAGTGAAATAAGTCAGTGAAAGACAAATGTTGTATGTTATCACTTATATGCAGAATCTAAAAAATACAACAAACTAGTGAATATAACAAAAAAGCACATATAGAGAACAAAACAGTGGTTACCAGTAGGGGGGAAGGGCAATGTAGGGGTAGGAGATTAAGACATACAAACTATTATGTGTGAACTAAGCTGCAAGGACACACTACTGTAAAACACGGGGCATATAGCTAGTATTTTATAAATGGAGTATACACCTTTACAACTGTGAATCACTGTATTGTGTATCTGTAACTAATATAATATTGTACCTCAACTATACTTCACTAAAAAATAAAAACGCCTGGGGACTCCAGGAAGATACAAGCTGCGACCGAACACAGAAAGCTGAAACCTAAGCAAGTATGTGGTTCAGCCCGGAACTGGACAAAGGCTGACAACAGGGGGAAGGGGGCAGTCTCTAAGGAAGGTCTCCCCAGACAGAGCAAGGGTACCAGAGAACAGTGGTGCCCATCCACGCTGCACCTGGCTCCCACAAGGGGCCTGGGAGGCTGCCTCAGCTGGAGGCCACAAGATCTGAAGACCTCCCCCACCCCTTGCTCCCCAAGCTTACTTCTGTCTCCACTTGTCCGTCTCCCCAAAAGCAGAAGTGCTGACCAGCCCACCCGACAGTTTCTTTTCTCCCAGGAAAATGACCAGAGGGTATTCTAGTTTATATGTCAGTGTCTATTAAGTTTGGCTAGCATGAGTCACCTCTAAGCGTACCAAAAGAATCAAATTTCTGAGCCTGCAAAGATGACTGGACCCTGTGACATAAGGGACTATACTGAGGTGCCATCCTATTGGGTCCTTCCTGATGGTCAGCTAGGCTCTTCCCAGGCAACACCCCCAGAGGGCCTTCACTAGATCAGAGACTGTACAGTAACTTGCTGTAAGGCTGCTGTAGGTTTACTTAAAAAAAAAAAAAAAAAAAAAAAAGACTCAGAGCCTAACAAACTAAGGGTATTCTTGTTAGAAACTTGAAAGGAACTTAAAAAAAAAAAGGGGGGCCTCTATGAAAGGGATCTCGTTATTCACAATACTGACTTTAAAAGTGTGCAAAAGAGTAAACAGAGCAGGTCTGAGCCTGCTCTCCTTAGAAACATCTGCTTACAAGGCAGGCCCCTGCCTATGGTACCTGGGACTTGGCTGGTAAACAGTCCCCTACACTGATGTAAAATGTCCCTAAGTGACGAGAGTGGCTCACCCTGCCTACACTGTCTGTACAAACAACATGGTTTACACTGAACATCTGCTCTCCTCCTGGGCAGAGGGTGACCAGCCTGGGAACTGAATCTCTAATGGGCTTCCTGGGCACACGTTGCTGCATGTCTGCTGCTGGAGGAAGAGTGTGCTGTGACCCTTTATGGGAGGGAATGAAGATAGGAAGCCTGCACCTGGGTTCCTCAGATGCCGCTTGAGCCTTTCCCCTTACGATCCAGCTGCGACTCCTCACTACATCACTGTGATCGATCTTACTAGCCTTGAGAACCACGATATGCTGAGTCCCGTGGGTCCCTCTAGCCAATCACTGGTGGCAGCGGTGGTCTTGGGATCCCAGACACAAAAGTATATCACACTTCTATACAGTCTGATAATTCTTCTTGAAAAACGATACTCAAGACTGGGACATTATTCCAAATGTCCTCAAAAATGGTAATTTCCAGTCTGAAGGTACAGAAATAAAAAAAATTCAGTGCCAAGAGCCAAGTCCGATTATCAGGATTAGCAAACCCATAGAGTGGAAGAGAACAGGTTCAAACTGGCCATATAAACAGTTCACAAAAGTGAGCTCTAACAAACACCTCATTAACAGTTCTTCTGGAGAGACTAGGCAAGATTTTCTGAAAGAACCAGGGGAGGAGCCTACCAGATGCCCTGTACCGGGCACACAGAGCAAAGATGTTCAGCACTGGCCCTGCACGATGCCTTTTATAATTCTACCAACAACTCCCATAAGTCCTATTCAGAAAATCTGCCTTCCAAACTGCACTCACTTATTAGCTTTCCCATCAAAAAACCAAAATACTTAACCACCACCCCAAATCATCTAGTTTTGTCACTTATAAGCTGGTGGCTTCATGCAACCCATTTCCCTTCTGTAAGTGACTGAGCTAAAATTTAAACAGGTTCAAAAATAACTCCTAGACCACCATCACTGCCTTCAGGAAAGGCAAGTGTGAAACAAGTGTTATATAAGAAGTGAAGCAAGCCCAGTCCTATTTCTGTAGCGTATGTCACCATTTCCACTCCCCCGAGACAAACATAAAACTACCCTGGGCGCACTCTGCTGTCCTCTGGGGCATCTCTGCTGTCAGCTTACAGCGATTCTCCACCAGCTGTGTTATACTAAGCTTAACCCAGGGCTCTTCCATATTACACCTTATAATCAAAATCCAAATGTTCGGCCTTCCTGATGGCCAAACCATCCCTCATGCCCTCCTAGAGTGAGGACTGAGACGTGAACTGTGGAGAGGTGTGGGGTGTTGGTAGTATGAGAGGGGAGGTGCATAGCTGGAGACTCAGAGTAGGGAGACTCTTTCTGGGGGACACTCCAAGGGGGTCTGTTATCCTGGGTGACCTCCAAGTATGGTGTGGCTCTTGCATGCTGCAAAGGATATCAGGTTCACTACCAGCCACTGAACGTCCAGCAGCTCTAGCTGTGGCTGAGGGCCGAGTCCAACAGATTCAATCTGGTTTCTTGCAGGTCTTTCAATGGTGCCTGCCTCTAGCAAAACACTTCTGCAAATCATTTCCAAGTGTGCAGGTAATTTGTGTTCTCAGTGTCACCCTACTTCACATTTTCCCACATAGTTTCACAGACTTAAATTTTGACTGTACTGCTTGTGACAACAGACCCATCAAGGGGAAATGCAGCTAACGCCAGGCACGGTGGTAGGCTTGAAATAACTGATCGGCGGTGGGGAGGAAATAAACTACAGTGCAGGGGTTAAAGGAAGACTGAAGTCAGACAGGGTCCTATGTGACTGCGAGCAAGTTATTTAAATCTCAAGCCTGTTTCCCCATCTGTAAGAGGATTACAAGTGTACTTCACATGGACTGCTGTGGTACACTTCTGTGAGGTTTCACTGAGACTGCATGCTAATGCTTAGCTTAATAGATCATGAATGCTCTTAGGATGGTTTGTTATTATCTAACCTCTTAACCAACCCTGCTGGTTAGGCATTACCATCCCCACTTTACAGATAAGGAGACTGTGGCACAGGTGATACCACAATCAGAATCCAGAACTGCTCAAGCTCTTCCTACTCCTCACTGGCCACAAGAGCCCCTGTATTTTGTGATTTTCAATAAATCAAAGCCCTAGGCCTGGCTCTCAGCAATTCTGGGTCTTCTACTAGAGATTATACAACAAAGGGACCTCTATCACATGAGGAGGACAAAGAAACTGGTTACCAAGCTATAATAAAGGCTTGCACCAGGGCTCTGAAAACAGATATGGGAGACACAGGGAGATGATCTGGAAAAAGAATCAGCAAAAAAATGAACCCCAGACTGAGATTCTGGATAGAGTGGCATATCAAGGAATCAGGGGAGCAGCCATTCTTGCATTCCAGGAAATAAACATATGGAAATGTCTCAGTCATTAACTCTGAAAATCCTAGCATTTCACATCTATCTCTTTGAGAGAAATAACTCGTATTAGACTAACACTGTCCTGTGGCTATTCAGAATAAGCACATATATCACATACCACAGTCAGGAAAACAAACCAAAAAAGTTTGTACCTTGACATAAACCAAAAATAGCCGACCACCCTGTTCAGGTCTGGTGCTCCAAATAAATCACACCTTGAACATTTCCTGTAAGCTACCAACGTCTAGGGATAAGACTCCAGTGAATAAGATAATTAAGTGAGGAAAGCTTTTCCATCACGAGCACACTCATGTAAACTTAGTTCTCTTGGTAAGAACAGTGGATTTTTTTCACTTAAACATGTGTTCTGTTTTCTCGTTTTCCTTGTGAGGCCCAACTCCCTGACATCTCTTTGCAAGTAACCTCTTTTGCTTTCTATATGTTTTTGGACGAGTTTTTCTTTCATATGAGCATATTAAAAGCTTTGAAAACTCCTGTAGTAAAGAAGCTTTAATTTAGCATTTCCCAAACTTGGGGCCATACAGTCTCCAAGAGCACAAACTCAGATGCCACACCTCTGTCAACCTGGATGCTGAATAACCTTGGGCAAGGCACTTCAATGCTGAGGCCTAGTTTCAAGATCTGTGGAAGGGTGCATGCTGCTGGATTACCCGACACACGGCATGTGAAGAACCTCAAAGAGCACCCAGCACACTGTAAGCTCCCCGAAGAACATCAGTTAATACTCAAACAGAACCAAACCCCTCTCATCATTCCAACCCACTCTAGTTACTGTGCACCAGCTCCGTTCCTGCAGGACACCGCTGTATGAGAAACACAGAATTAAAGCTTTCAGGTCAGGCCACCTCCCAGCATAGAAGGAAAAAAATCAAGATGATCCTGATTTAAGTTTTTGTTCCTGCACTTAGGTATGACTTACAGGCAAGTTTCAAGTCTGAGCATAAGATTTCCTTATCTGAAAAATTAGATACCACACAGAGTTTAGATTCAATTACAAAGCATTATATAAATGTGCACTGTTCTGGGGACACATCTTAGAAGCAGCAGCCAGAATGTGCTATACAGTCCACAATGACTAAGAATATTGCTCCAACAGGAGGACCTTCATGCAAATAAAAATAAACACACACAGGGTCTTCACAAAAGACCTTCTAGTACAAATACCCTAGTAAACAAACTCTTTTATACAGACACTAAGTGCAAATTTCTGCTAACTGCTTAATATAAACCACCTGGGCCTTAGATAAACTAGTTTAACAGTTAACACAGACGATTACTAACAGGGAACTTTATACATAGTCCTTTCTCAATTATTCATACTAATGAGAAGTAACAACAGAGATAATACTTAAACTGTTCATTACATAATCAAATCATACTACTGTGGGCTTTTTCTCCCCCTAACCAATGAGTCCCGCACAGATTTAACTGAAACCAATTATTAAAATAAAAATTGTACTTTTTACAAGTTCAATAAGCCTAGGATCCCAAAATTGTCAGGCCACACGCTACCAAGGAATGAGAATACACAACCAAGCTATTTCTATTTCACAGGAGCAGTATAACCACCCGGTTTTGAATTTTCTACAACCACCCAACCATTATTGTATTTCTCCTCGGAAATAGGTCTCTTAGAAAGATGAGAGTATCACTTAACCTCATTCCGTCTGAGTTTCCTGCACCATAAAACAGGAATGTCTGCCTGGGAGTGTTACCGTGAAGGCTAGTGACAACGCATATAAAGGACTTGGAAATAAGCCGAACAATGAACAAACTTCCAGTAAATGCGACCTGCCGTTAGTATTTTCCACACCAGTCTTACTTGCTGACTAACTGCAAGTTTAGGCTGCATCGGAGTTCTCCAAACTCTCAGGAAAAGAAGGCCGCTTTGGGGACCCCGCCTCTTTGTTATCACTCTTGCGTGGTAGCTCCATTTATATACTACCTCTTGGTGCCCCTTTACCCAACCCAAGTCACCTTTCCCTGCTAAACCCTAAGTCCCAGGGCCCCCGCCCCGCCGCCCCGCCCGGGCCCAGAACCCTGCACGGCCCCCGCCGGCACATCCCTCCTTCCAGCCACAGACGCCACTCTTCAAATGCGCAGCACAGCCCCCCGCGCCGGCCTCGGCCACGCAGCGCCGGCTCCGCCTGAAGAAGCCGGACCCCGACCCGCTGAGCCACTTTCCACGAACACGCTCCAACCTCCGTGTCCCTGGCGCGGTAACGGGGCGCACCCGCGGAGGGGCCCGAAGTGGCCAGGCGCCCTAGGACCCCCGCGCCGCCGCACACTGACCTGCAAGTGACCTGCTTGGTGCTCATGGCGGTCGGGTTGGAGCGCCGTCGTCGCGCCGCCGCCTCTCACTTTCGCCGCCGCCGCCGCCTCAGCCTAGGCCCCGCCCACTCCGCGCAGCCGCGTCACGCCGGCGCAAGCCGCCACGCAGGTGCGGCGCCTTTGTAGCGCCGGCGGGAAACCTCGCCGCCGTCACAATTAGTTCCGCCCCGGGGGTGAGGGCGGGAGGACCCTCAACCTCCGCACTCCTGGTCCCGCGTTTCCAAGCCCCCTGGGCGGGGCCTGGAGTGGCGCCCTAGTCCTGCCGCTTCCATCCCAGGAGCCAACTGTTAGTCCTACGGGTCTGCTCCCATCTCCGACTGCATTCCTTAGCGACTTCCGGCGTCCCTAGAATCCTCACCCCTCCGAGGCCAAGCTCCCGCCTCTCCTCCCCGCCCACGTTTGCACGCCCGAGGGCCTTTTCTCAGACCCTGCCTCCGTTGTTCCCGCCAGACCTCGCCTCCTACAGGACTGCCTTGGCCTCTCCCAGTGCTCTTTTTCAAAATCTGTACTCCCACCCCAAGTTTTAGACCTCATTTTCTCTCCTGGCAGTCCTCGGTTATCTTCCCTTTCCTGTGGTGAAAACCCAAGATTATTCGTGACACTTTGCTCTAGTTCTCTGTATCCTGCAGACCCTGCTTACACACCTCTCTTCGTCTCCACCGTCATGGTTCCTGTCTATGCAACCGTCACTCCTTGCCTGAGCCACGAAGTGGCCCCTTAACTGGTCTTCCGGCTTCTGCTCCCGCCCTGTTCTACCCTGGTCACACAAAACCTATTTTTAATACATAAGTCGGATCATGTCATTCACCTCCTTCAACCCTTTCAATGATTTTCCATTGCTTTTTTAAACATTTTTTTAAATTGTAAAAAACAGACATAAACTATAGTGAAGTGCACAAATACACATATGCCTCGGAGTCTCTCTGAATATATACGCTCATAAAACCACCACCCAAGATCAAAATAGCTTAACACCCCAGAAGGGCTCAATAGCGCTAATTATTAGAGAAATATACAAGTCAAAACTATAATGAGGTATCACCTCACACCAGTCAGAATGGCCATCATTAAAAAGTCCACAAACGATAAGTGCTGGAGAGGGTGTGAAGAAAAGGGAACTCTCCTATGTTGTTGGTGGCAATGTAGTTTGGTGCAGCCATTATGTGAAACAGTATGGAGATTCCTCAAAAGACTAAAAGTGGACTTACCATATGATCTAGCAATCCCACTCTTGGGCATACATCTGGAGGGAACTCTAATTTGAAAAGATACATGCACCCCAATGTTCACAACAGCACTGTTTACAATAGCCAAGACACGGAAACAACCTAACTGTCCAAAAGACAATGAGATAAAGAAGCTGTGGTATATTTATACAATGGACTACTACTCAGCCATAAAAAGAATAATGCCATTTGCAGCAACACGGATGAACCTAGAGATTATCATACTGAGAGAAGTCAGACAGCAAAAGACAAAGATCATATGATATCACTTATATGTGGAATCTAAAAAATAATACAAATGAGCTTATTTACAAAACAGAAATAGTCTCACAGACATAGAAAACAAACTTACGGTTACCAGAGGGAAGGAGGGGCATAAATTAAAGAGTTTGGGATTTGCAGATACACACTACTATATACAAAACAGATAAACAGTAAGGCTTTACTGTACAGCACAGGGAACTATATTCAAAATCTTGTAATAACCTATGGTGGAAAAGAATTTGTAAAAGAATACACACACACACACACACATATATATCTGAATCATTTTGCTGTACACCTGAAACTAACACAAATTGTAAATCAACTATAGTTTAAAAAAATCAAAGCAAAAAGAAAAGCCCTTTGGGTATACTGGCAAAAAAGAATACATGACTTACAGGAGAAAGAAAATCAGTCTGTCTTCAGACATCTAACAGCAGTGCTTTATACCAGAAGAAAATGGAATAACATGTTAGAGAAAATGTGAGCCAAGGATTTTACATCCAGCAAAATCGACCTTCATGTATGAAGAACAGAGATAAAGTATCAACATACAAGAACTCAGGGAGTAGTCTTCCTATGTGCCCTTCCTAAGGAATCTTCTAGAGGATGAACTTCAGACAATCATAATTAGTTGGGAGTGATGAAAGGACTAACAGCATTAAAACACACTTGGGGGGGAGGGAGGATATAGCTCAAGTGGTAGGGCACATGCTTAGCATGCAAGAGGTCCTAGGTTCAATCCCCAGTACCTCCTCCAAAAATAAAGAAACCTAATTACCCCCCAAACCTCCAAGAAACAAACAAAAAACCACATTTGTGGGTAAAAACTTAGTGAGGGTAAAAGGGGAGACTGTTGTTTGTAATAGCAGATGCTCTGAAATGAAGATCTAGGACAAACATTTAAATAAATGAGAGGAAAATGGAGAGCGTACGTGCAAAATTTAAAAAAACTAATTGTAATTGGAGGTGATGGTATTACTGTTGTCACTCTGGGATTGTGTAAAGTGGGGTACAGCATCCCCTGTTACCTTGAGAACCAAGATTTTCAGTGTGGAAGAAAAGAGATACAAATGTAACACAGAGGAGATTAAATAAAAACATGATAGTCCTAAAACTGAAGTGGAAATAGCATTTTATCTTTATGTGTGTGCAAGTTGAGTGTGTACTTTTTTTTTTTATCCTGCTTTGTTCACTGAAAAGGTCAAGAAACGATTTTTTTAAAAGAATGCCAGTGTATTGAAAGTGTTTACTAAGGCATGGTTCCTTCCATCCTTTCCATAGAATTAAAAATACCTCTTGGTATCTGTGTCACGCTGATGTATATTCTCAGTTGAAAGCAACTTGGGTCAAACAATAGTGGTGCTTTATATTAATAATGAACAATCTCAGATCCTTGTCACCTGAGCTGGTGTCTAGCTATAACCCCTCTGCCTTCCCTGTAACAAGAGAAGTTTAGCTGAAATGATTTCTAAGGTCTTCTTCAGTCCTGTGAGTCTGATGATCAATTTCACATTGTAACACCGAGTATGCGCTTTTCTACTTCTCGGCATACTGTAATTTAAATCACATTACGAAACACCTTTTTGAAGCACTTTTACCTGCCACGACACCTTCTCTGTGGGTCTTCCCTCTCCAGTTGCTCTTATCTGGAACGACAGGCATCAACAGAGGGTTGGCTAAATAAAGTGATGCAGCCAAACTCTGGATTCCTCTGCAGGCATCTGAAAAGCTGAGCTGGACCTATAGTACTGATACTGCGGGAAAGCTTCCGAGATGAGAGAGAAAAACAAGAATTTGAAAACAGTATACAGTATAACAACACTGGGGTTTGAGAAAAATATGTGGAAATATTCAGTTACTTTACCCTTTTCTCCTGGGAATGTAATACAGTGGGTGAAAAAATTTTATGGAGAAACAGAGGGTATTACCTTTCCTTCCCATGTATTTTTGTGCAGCTGCTTAAAATTATTTTAAAATTGAAGAATAATAAAGCGCATGTAGTAAAATGGACAGCTTGCATTTTCACAAACTGATTATACTCTTGTATAATCAACACCTAGATCATGAATCAGCACAAACTCAGGCCCCAGTGCCCACTTACGCCCTCTTTCAGTCAGTACCCCCCACCTAGGGTAACCACTACCCCTATTTCTCACGGTCCTGTTAATTTTTTATGAGCAAGATTACTTCTACAATATAAAATACCAAAAGAAAAATAGCTTCAAAGTGAAGATTCCATTTATTTATTCAAAACCCAGACAATATAACCTATTCTAGAAATCCAATAGTAAATGTTGGCCCCCAACTCCAAGAAGCTCACAGACAAATCAATGGCTCATTAATTAGTAACAGCTCTGGTAGAAACGAATTCAGCACTGCCAGTGCAAAGGAAGGCTGGGGGAAGCTGAGGAATGTTTCACAGAAAAGTAGGGCTTTAGAGGATGAGTAGAAGCTGGCTACTGACCGTTGCAAAATATACGAAGGCTGGAAAGAAACGCTGGCAGCACAAATGGAACTAGCTCTTTAAGACACCAGTTTGTGGGGAGGCCTGGTTACAGGTTAACCCTAGCCGGCTTGGCTTGTGGAGCTGCCAGGCAGGATGACATCACTGTTGATCGGGTTCCCCAGGGGGAGGGCACTTGCTAGCTGTGTGATGAGGAAAAGGAAGTCCCAGGAAACATTGCTGGGTGCCGAGGAAGGAAGCCATGCAGCGCACAGAGGCCGGACAGCCCATCATCAAGTTCAACCACTGTCAGAAGCCCATCTACAGCTTCAGCGTGCCGCGGTGCTGCCCTCTCTGCCAGCGGGACATGGGCGCCAGGAAGCTGGGGGAAGCACCTGTGAGCATCGCTAACCCATTCACCAACGGGCATCGAGAAAAGTGCTCATTCCTCCTCAGGCCAACCCAAGGGACGTTTCTCAGGTGCAGTGTTTTGAGTGTTGCATTGGATAATACAAACTATTCCCTCTGGGGTTTAGTCACTCAAATGTTCTTTTTCTAGTATGTGCCATGCAGTGTGAGATTTGGTGGATGACTGTTTCAGTGTCTGGGTGTTAAATCCTAAAACTTAGGCCTGCTGGTTTCAGAAGCAGAGATGAGGTGCGCAATCTGGAGTGAATCTGCTTACACGATTTTAAGAGAGAGAAATTGACAGGCTGGGTGTTTTTTTATCCATAGATTCTGTGCTAAAAGGCTAACTGGGAAAATGACCCAGCAGCTAATCTTATCAAAATAATACCTTTGAGTTAGTCTGTAACTTCTGTGACAAACAGGTACCATGCCCAGAGCCTGAGGAATGACCATCACTGACAGTATCTGTCACACAACTGATAAGTAACTGGGGGGAAGGAGGGAGTGAATATGCAGGATTTAGGCAGCAAAGAGTGAGGCTGTGCACGCAGGGAGGGACCTGGGGACAGTACACACGAAGGCCCAGCGCCGTGATCAGCCACCGAAAACCATTTTCCCAGCTTCATTCTCACCTCTGAACCCACAGGGTCTCAAAAAACTCATGGTGGCTGCAACAAGCTGAGCTGGGGGTTGCGCTGAAGAAGGTGGTGTCCTTGGCCATCTTAAAGCGTGGGACTGCTTGCTTTAATGAGTAACCCGACATCCAGACCTGTGGTCTAACAAAGGAGCTTCGTCATCTAAAAACCCTCTGATTCACTTGATGCCTCTGCGGCAACACTCAGTGGGCACTTAATATTCTTCCAGCCAGTTTGCCAGGAGGCCGTGGCATTCCCATTTTACCAGTGAGGAAACAGATCAGAGAGGGTCTCAGGGCGAGGAAGTGATGGTCTGGGGTCACACATGGAGGTTAAATTACGTGGAATTACACATCTACTGCGCAGCCTCGGGTAGAGAATAATTTCAGGAAATAAGGGCTGTCCAGGAAAAGCAGGTACAAGTCACAAGACCAAAGGCTGCAAGACCAAACCGGGCGGTGTCGATTTCACGTAGAAGCCCACTGAGACGCGCCCAGGACCCTCTCACCCCCGTCTGAGGAGTCTGAGGAGCAGGCTGCCACCTCCTCTGGAAGGAGGGGAGAACGAGGAGCTTCTCTGGCAGCTGACTGCCTTTGCCGGCTGGGCCCCTCGGCCATGGAGCCAGGCGTCAGGCAGACTCCACGCTCCAGCAGGGCTGGCCTTCCAGCACACCCACCTTTAGAACTGGGGGGGGGGCCCCAAGAAAACCCCGAGGGGTCGCAGGGCAGTGTTTTCTACCTCAGATGGACTCCTGGCTCCACCAGCTTGGAGACAGGGCTGCCACGAGCCTGCCCCTGGTGCTGAGCTCCGGCACCAGCCAAGAGGGGAGGCCCATCGCTCTCCTCCTTTAAATGCCAACGCTTCACGCCAAATACATGCAAATGAGAGGGAAAAACCCCCACTTGTTTCTTCCAGGGAATATGACGGAAGGTCTGATCTCCACGTTGGAATAACCAACACAAACGGTAAGTGCAGTTTCACTAAAAAGGCCTCACAGTACCCGCTCAGAGGAGGGCGGTATTTCTGGAGAAGAGGCAATCGCGGCAGCACCTAGTGGTGTCTTGGTGCCGGGGTTCTGCTGCGCCAGGAGGCGGGCCGTGCTGCCCTCCCAGAGGGTGACGCCTGGCTCTGCAGCAAGGCCCCCCTGCCAACAACACGCAACACGTGGAAGTGCTTTCATTCTCACTCAGTCAAGAGCACGCACGCCTGTATCTAAAAAAAATTTTTTTTTTTTTTTTAGTTTTTAACATGTTGATCGCCACATCACCCAAATCTGGGTGACAGTAGTTTCCTCAGGGGCACCTGATCCACGGTAGGCGATCAACGTGTTAAGAGAGGAAGAAACAGATGCCCAGAGAGGCTGAGTTGTCCAAGACCTCACCTTGTGTTAGACCCAGAACCTCAACTCCCTGATCCTTCACAGCCCACTGCACAGGGTCCCGGGTCTCCAGGGCCTGGCAGGGAGCCCAGGGATAGACGGGGAGGGATAAGCCCCGAGCACGTGGTGGGGCCTGCGGTGGTTTGCTTTAAAAAGTAAGAAAAGCAGGACTTTAAACAAAACGGTTCCTTTGGCTGGATTTCGCGTGGAGGGGACAGCCTGCAGGGAAAAACCCGGGCAATGCACCCGCAGGAGGTGCCGGCTGGCGAACGGCGAGCGAGGCCAGGCAGGCGCGGCTGTGACCAGGCCCCGCAGGTAAAGTCTGATGAGAGCCCTTCCTACTCCCTTGAGGCAGGAGAAATTGACACTGTAAACAGAAACCTGGGGCTGGTTTTGAACTCAGGGAATGGCACAAACGGTCGGATTTGTGCCCATCTCTGTCAGCAGAAATTTGTTGCTGATTTAAGGACACAAGACAGACCCCTCTGTAAAAAGAGAACTTCAGCAAGCACACGTGGCGATGATTGTCCCAGCGCCTGCTGTGGCCTCTGTCCCCTGAGGCGACCTTGACCTCATGGTGCAGAGAGCAGGGGGCAGCAGCCCCCTGGTGGAGGGAGGTCCTAGGGCCTCCCCCGGTGGGTGCTATCTGGCCATCAGGAAGTGCGACCTGGGTTTCTGTTGTGTGAAGTTACCGGGGTGCGTGTCCCCTTACACTTCTCCGTGACTCTGGCTTTGGCGGCAGGAGCTGTGTATAACTACACGGTGCGCGGGGTCCAGCGAGACGAAGCGGGCTGGGAGCAGAGTGTAAGCATCCCACTCCTGCAGCCCGGCATGTTTGGACTGATGGACCAGTGGGACAAGTACCTGGAAGACTTCTCCTGTGCGGGGGCCTGGCTGCCTCACAGGTAGGACGGGGCCGCAAAGACCATCCGCTCCCTGGCCCTCATTAACCACCAGGTGGGATCCCGGCTCACTGAGAACTCTAAGCTGCATTTAGCTTCATGCTGAGCCTGTACTGAGATAGCAGCGTCTGTAACAGGATTTAAGCAGGGGTTGAATGACTTGGGGTTTTCCGCAGAGGTGAGCCAGCTTACATTTACACAATAGCATCATAGCATTCTAAAAGCTGAAAGGACCAGAACTCACCTCTCTGAATTATTTTACTTATATAATTACCATTTAATAATAATGTACAGCAGGATGCATAGTATTCTATTTTCATAAAGCAAAAAAATTTTAAGTGATGTTCAAAATGTCAACCTATCTACAGCTTCCCTTTTAAGTTTTAGAAATTCTGAAATCAGTCTCTGAATTCCTTGCTCGCTCATCGCTGTAGACGATGAAGAGCGTACCTGCAGACCTGTTTTGATGCTTCCTTTGAAATAAATATAGACACTGTGGGATATCATGAAACTCAGACATGGAATTCCACTTTTAGAATCTAGAATTTCAGTGAAATAAAGCTCCCCCTGCACAAATGGGGACTTATGCAGTCTAGGTCACCACTGTGAAGGTCTGGGTGAGGCCCATCTGTACTTAAGTTGCAAGTAGCAACAGCCCAAGACGCCAGGTGTCCCTCAGAGCTGCACTGCGGACACTCTGCCATCAAGGGTGCTGGTACGTGCTGGGCCCCGCTGGCGGAGTGAGCCCGACTCCAACCACAGAAGGCCATGGGCAGCTCTGGGGCTGAGCCTGTCCTCCCCCGCCCTGTCCTGCAAGGTACGAAGAGGACCAGCACAACTGCTACAGCTACGCCCTCACGTTCATCAACTATGTGCTGGCCGTGGAAGGCCAGGAGCCGCTGGACAAGGACCAGTTCACGGAGATGTTCGTGGTCCCCAGGACAAGGAAGGCTTCCAAGTACATCACACTGCACCGGGCGATCGAAGAGCGGGGCTTCTATGTGCCCGACTGCCCTGATCCCGAGACAAGCCCGCCCCCAGGGAGCGGCTCTGCTGAGCACTGAGCACCACAGCAGACCGGACAGGACGTCAGGGGTGACCCCCTGTAACAGCTACTGGGCCTCTCGGTGCGTCAAGCTGTGGTTAATTTAAAAAGTGTTTTGGATTTCCTTTAAGCATATTTCAGCTCACTGCAGTTTAAGAATTAGTGAGATTAATAAAAATTGCCCTGGGTTTTCAAAACTGTATGCATTACAACTGAATTCTTTCCCTTGTGGTTTGGGGTCCATGTTACAGCGTAAAGTGGTGGCACTTTTTAATCACAGAGCAGTGAAAATTCTCCCTACAAATCAACCAGTGCTGAACAAATTCAGTGTGCGTCTAGGACATGGGCATCTGTAGGAAGGTGAGCGAGACCCTGACGATCTATGAAGTAATGAGTGCCTTCACTGCCCTGTTTTTCTGTAAAAAGCACATGGAAACCTTCTGACAATCAGTAACAGTGAAAATAAAAGGAAAAAAGTTCTTAGAATCTGAGTTGGGAGCCGGGCTCCCCTCCTGAATCAGCCTTTCCAGGGCGATGCGCATAAACAGGACGGCAGCTCCTCTGTCGCAGGAGGACAGTCCCTCCTTCCATCTGACCTGGCGTGAGCAGCTGCGGCATCCGGGCCACCACGGCAAAGCACCTGCTCTGCTCACGGTCAGTGCAAAATTCAGGAAGGACACCATGAAAGTCTGCCTTCTTTATCCAACGCCTTTGGGGGAGGAAGGGGACGACTGGGATGAGGAACCATGAGGCACATTAGAACTTTTACACCCAAATCATCACCAGACTCCACACAGCCAATGGGCAAAACGGTTCAGAATTCCTCTTTGGGAACTGCTTCCAGAACTCTTTATTTTTGACCAAATGTCAAAACTTTCCACCGAATCTTATTCCCCAGGGTGGTAACCGAATGATGTCTAATTCCCCAAAACCAAACCCACTTTCAAGGAGCCGACAATCAGTCAGCAATAAAGATATTCAGAGAACTTGCTACAGACCCTTAAAGCTTGTTTTCAGAGAGACATCAGGTCAGTTCCTCTGCACTGGCCACGTCAGTGGGAAAAAATGCACGCAGACCGACACATGCATTTGTAAGTTTCAGGGCTGCTCTGAGAAACACCAACTTGCCACCTAGAAAGTGATACCACTTTAAACAGAGCCCTGTCTGCTATTCCGTGGAGTACAGAGAATCATCAAGACCTCAGCAGGTAAAGGTGAAAAAGCGCTGAGTTTGGGGAACACTCCCGTGTGCCCCATTCTCTTCACACTCCATCTGAGGACTCTGCTGCTCTGGTCCAGTTCTTTACCCGATGATTAGTCATTACAGCTGCATTTAACAAGTATCACGGAAGACTCCACCCAGGGTAAACACTTCTCACTCCTCCCTTTTCGTCCCCAAGCCACCCTGTGGGGTGGGTACCAACATTATGCCCATTTTATAGACGAGAAGGGAAACTCACCTGCCCAAAGTCACACAGTGGCAAAACCAGGGTTCAGACCAGGGCTGAGTGCCAAGCCTGTGCACATAACCCCAGCACTCTGAAAGCGACCAGGGGTACGCAGGACGCACGGCACAGGGGTCAGCAATTTGCCAGAGAAGATCCAGGAGAAGGCTGCTTTCATCAACATCCAAATATCAACAGAAGGTAAGCGACGTGTCACAAAACAATTAAAATGAGAACTGTTAGTATCAAAAATGCCACTTTTATGCTACTTTCTTAGTGCCACACGACCTGGTTTTCAAATAAACCTTTAAAGGCCCCCACTCCCTACTGTCGGGGCTGCTCTGCACCCTGGAGGTGACACTGGCCGCATATTTCCCTTTGTGTAGTGTGTTATCACCTCATTTCCCCACTTCACTAGATGAAAATGTCCCCTAAGTAAGTGGAGAAGTCCCTGGAGAAAGTAGGCGAGTTTCAAATGCCAAAGAAGTTCCCTGTCGGGAAAAGACGGCGGGAATGACAGTGAGAAAGGTGATCAAACAGATGACACAACCCTGGCTGAGCCTGCGCTCTCCCTCTCCCCACGTATGGCTTTTTGCACAATGGGTGACAGAATAAAACTAGTGAAAAGTGTTGCTTCCACAAAGCTTCTCGGCCTTCTTGAGCAGGGCGAGCCATTGTCTTCAAGCTCGCGAGACTCCTGTAAGGATGCGCAGCCCATCAGCGAGATGCCACTGAGCACATGCTGCTACAGAGGGAGAGGAGAGAGGATGTGGAGGTGGGTTTCAGTTTTAAAGCAAGCCTGGAAGGTTCTCTAGGTTTAAGAACCACGTGGGCCTAATGCTTTGAAGGGCATGGGCGAGGCGGCAGCAGCTCCCCAACCGAACCACAGAAACTCCTGAAGGGGGGTTCTGTCGCAGAGCAGATTTCCCATCTTGGTGAACCTGAGCTTTTTTCCTTTTTTGAAAACAAATGCCAACTTATACATTTATTTCAAAAGGTATGAAAGAAGTGTTAGGTCACAGAGCTTCCAAGATAAGCTAATGCTGCTTTTAGCTGGAAACCAGTAGGGTGACGGAAACCAAGACCTCAGCTGGTGTATCACCCCTGCGCCCAGCCTTGTGTGGTGCTCAGACTGCACACATGACAGAGGAGGACCCTTCACATGGGGCCTCTCTGACCCAACACGATGCTTCCAGGCAACCTTCTAGAGCTTTCAGTTACCAGTAATCACCAGGGTCTTTCCACTTTTCTACATCTTCAGTGTAGCCTTTATTCCAAGGAGTCACCATAACCTTCAAGGCATGCTGGCTGACAATTAGGTAACTGGAGAGCTGACGCGGTGACAGCACTTCGGGGAAGCATCCATAGAGGAGCTTTCCTCATAAAGGCACTCGATGCACGGATGAGGCTTGGGAAGAAGTGTCATCACAAATGATGACCGAAATAGGGAAGAAACGGCTCTTGAGATTTCTGGCTGACATTCAAGGTTCTGGACAGTGGTGATTCAAAGCCGTGTCCTTTACTTTGTCTAAGGAGCCTGGAGGAAGCAAGGCAGACGGTAAAAATCCTGACCAACCACTCCCATCACTGATGAAGAGCAAAGAGCTCACCACCAAGAAGCTCTTTCAAACTGATGGTCACCTCTGGTCACAAGCAGGGGAGGGGGAGGAGCCCCGTCAAACGGCCGCCACATCTTTAAGATGCAGGTTGCGCAAGCCTGATGATTTGACAGCAAGGATCACGGATAGAACAGCAGCAGTGAGTTAAACTCACGACCACAGACAGCATCTCAGGTTGTCAGGAGTGCTAAGCCCGGGGTCAAGGAAATGGAAACAGAGGTCCATTTTGGTCTTTTTCATCTCACAGCTTCCACAGATGGTTTTCAGCCATCCGCTTCTGGAGTATCCTGTGCCGAGGAAAAGCCTGCCTGCCAGTGACCTGAATCTGGACGCTGGATGGATCTCAGACCCTGTCTCCTTCCCCGGGTCCCTCTCCCTCACTCCCCACTGTGCCCTCCCTCCCCTCGCCCCCCAGACAACTCTTTACTGACATTTAACTGATTTAAGAAGGGCTGTTTATTGTGCTTTACCAAGTGCTAACTGCATTCACGACGCATCTTCATACATCATTTCACCACATCGTTTTGTAACAAGTTCAGTGAAGCGAGATACAATTCTTATCTAATACTGAACAATAAATACTGTGTGCACTCCACACAACGTGCCCACCAATGAGTTCACTGGGAATTAAATAATTAGGTAATTGTGGTTTTTATATGTTTCCTGTGATACAGAAATCCTTGGTAGACAGTAAACAGATTTTTCCGTGTCTGAGTAGCTGGTTGAAGTCCCTGGACAATCTGAGACACACTATCACTTTTTCTGTTGAAAATAATGGAACACAGGGCCCTGCAATGTCCAGACCTGGCTGGCCCTCTTCCAGGACAGGCTGGACGTGGGGAACAGGAGAGGCCTGTGCCCAGAGGCGCACTGGAAACTGCAGAGGGCAGAGTAAAGGTGAATGACGATCATGCTCAGGTCAAGTCAGAGAGGAACAGGAGCTCCCTGGTGCTGGGAGAGCCCTCCTGGGACGCACCTGGTCCAGCACCCCCACGGAGGGGACGAGGCCCAGCGGCGAGAAGCTCAGGGCCAGCGCGTCAGGAACCGATGCGAGGGCAGGACCAGGAGTCCCGGCACAGGGCTCTTCCCCCGACTCCCGTGTAATTTTACCTTTTAAAGCACATTTTCCAGTGCTGGGAGCGCCAGGCCCTTTAAAACTTCTAAATCAATGGCGATTACAAAGGACGCTTTACCTCGCCCTGCACTGGGCCTATCGGAGGAGACTAAGCATTTGGTGGGGAAATCGGACACTGAGGTGCAGCTGTCAGAGTTCGTCTTGGTCGCTCCTCTCCCGTGAAGAAACCCAGCGGCTTAGAATCACTTCCTGTGATCAATCAGAACACAAAGGTGAGTTTCAAAACCAGAAATGAACAGACATGCTGAGCGCGTGTTCGCAGGGGCGGGCTGTCTGTACGAGCGCGACGCCTGCTCCCTTCCTAGTAACTAACCATCCGGAGAGCGCGGGAACGGCACCCACTGTCCTCTCCTGAGGGTTCCGGGCCACCCTCGCCCCAACTGTGGTTTCCTCCTGCAAGTTTCAGGAGTGGGGCGCCAGTGCAAACCCCAGTGTTTAACACAGGGCCAGGTCCATGACGGCACGGGTGTGTCTGGGTCAGCCTGGGGAGGGAGGTGTGGACCTGAACTGGCAGTTTACGGAAAGCTAACCCAGTGGCCACGAGCAGGACAAACGGGGGAATGGGCCTGGAGACTGACCGGCAGATCTGCAGTGGGGAGGGGGTGCAAATAAGGAGGAAGGACAGAAACAGGAACAAACACTGGGGGACTGGACCATGGACTCGGCAGCCCCGCAGGAAAACCCCACCAGGAGGACAGGGTGGGGGCCTCATCTCAACAGAGAACCCCAGAAACCAGACAAGGAGTTCAAGGAGGCAGCAAGCCCACAGAGACCCAGGAGAGGCCTGGGGCTGGCCCCAGACTACGAGCACTTGCAGCTGAGTGGTGGGGACAGAAAGCAGGTGACATCACTGGACAAAGGGCAGCAGGGTGTCAGGGGAAGCGAGGCCGGTTTGAGCGGGGAAAGGGCCTGAGCGGCTCTCTGTGGCCAAGGCGAGGTGGTCTTCCTATTCTGTCCAGGGACTGCGCGTTCCAGAGGGCACAACACGATGGACAGGACCTTTGAGAGGACACGAGTTTGTCTCTGAGTTCACCTACCTGAACTTTAATTTGTTTCATACATTCTGGTGACTCCATTTCTTTCTCAGTCATGGTGGAGGGTTTAATCAAATAGCACAGCATGAGCTCCTACGGAGACATGAAAAACCACCTCTGTATCCCACAGAAGAGAAACACAAATCTGGCTGTGACTGCGGGAAACACGGGGCATCTCCATTCCCCCTGGCTGTGTGCTCCCCAAACTCACAAAGTTTCCTCCTGGGAACACACCTGGGCCCTGGATCTAGACTAAAGACCTGCCGTTTAGTCTTCGTTGACATGGCAAGAGGACGCAAACAGAGCAAAAAGCTGATTATAAACCCGCACCTAGGACAGTAAACATGCTAACGACACGGCACGACACTGGGGCCAGTGCAGACCCCACTTCTCCAGGACAGAGCTCCTTTTACAGGGGGAGGCCTCTGTGACTTCGCCTGTTCCCAGGCAGGTGTCACCTGGGCCTGCTGGCCCTTCTGCTTCCCTGCCCACCAGGCCTCCAGCAGCAGCGGGGCAGAGAACCCAGAGACTCCCAGTGTAACGGAGAAAAGCGTCAAGGTTCTGACTCCTCCGTGAGTATGTGATTCTGAGCACGTGCTGGCTGGGCTGCCCCCAGGAGGAGGCAGCGCCCACCTACACCCGTCACCATGGGAGACCGTGAAGCTCAGGCCCCGGCTGCCGGTGGCGGGGGACGTGACGGGGGACCATCCTCCAGAGCCTCCTTGGCAGGAACGCTCTGAGGTTCCTACAGATGACTTTCATGCTCCTACCATATTTAAGACGAAAAACCCAAACATTTAAGAGAATGGCTAAGCTGATGCTGTGTTACCTTGGAGACGTTAACGGAAACTCTGCTCAAGGCGGCCAGTGACTTCCAACTGAAAGGCCTGCGAGGACAGCCCTCGAAACGGTGGTCGACTAGCTCGACGATGACGGAGTAACTGGAAAAACGCCAAGAGCATTTTAAAAACAAAAAGCACCAAGTCGACCCGTTTAAAAAGAACACTGTTTGCCCCACTAAGAACGAAATTATAGGAAATAAAACTTACATGGCTGGATCCTAAATCCCCCTGGGCTACTACTGAGAAAGATATTAATGAAAAACTCAACTCAACAAACTTTCAGTCTGATTTCAACACTGATAGAAAAGGAACAAAAATATTTCTCCCAACATGAAAGCTGCGAATTCACTCAGCTGTTTAGACACTAATCCTCTCTGATATTAAGATGAACAATTAGTGTATAGTAATAACTGCACAGATTAACTCGATGTTTAATACTAAAACGTACATTACCTTAGCCTACCTCTCATTGTGTAGCCAGTGCAATGATACTACCGTGTAAGGCACAGACACACAGCATCTACTCCTGTCAGGCCAGGAGGAACTTGACTCTACTTGTTTGTGTACCACTGAAAATTAAACTGAAGCGCAGAAATTTCCTCCTGTCCCTTTACGTCATTAATTTATTTAAAAAATCACTCCAAACCTGGCATGGTAAAACGGAGGGCCTTTTCGATACAACACTGCAAAGAAAAAGAAAGAAAATGTGTAACCACTCAAAATCAAATTCTTAGGGACACAGACCCCCAGAGCTCTGTGTGCAGGTAATGTGCAATACGCTCTGTGGTCTATTTTTAAAACCCAAATTGTTCTTGCCCCTGAAACAAAAAGCAGTTAGCATAACAAATATGTTGTCAGGACCCTAACACCCTTGTCCCACCCTCCACCAGACAGATGAACTCCAAACTCAAGTACAAGCTGCTTCTGTCTCACACTCTCTGGAGAGGGTGACATCGTGTCAGGCTTGGGAAGTTGGTATAACGTGGACCAACATCTAGTTACTCATTTCAAATCTTTCCAGTCAATGGAATTCAGTGTCTGAACTCCTCTGGCCGGTACTGAGCAGGGTGCTGGTGCTAGAGATGAATGAGCCACGTGAAGACCGTGGGGTCACGAGGAAGAAGCCAGGCTCCCGCAGCACCGTTAGGATGGGAATTGGTCCACCCGTCACGCACACACCGGCTTTGGATTTCACGTGAACAGAAATTAACTTCGAGGGTGAAGTCCCTGAAATCTGGGGTTTATATGTAACAGCAGCTACAGGAATTACCTTAACTAACACACACTTACTCCGTAAGCTCTTGGCTGTGCCCTGTGCAAAAATCAAGGCAGAAAAGCTTTGTTTCCTTTGAGAAACTGATAGAATTCTCCTTCTGGGCACGTCAGTTGGTAGTTAATCCGGTTTCCCTCTGGCTCAGGCACCACGAGGTCAGTAAGAGTGTCGGATCCCATGGACCATACAGTAACCTTTCACCTCTATTTTCCACAGTCACGTTTCCTTTCTGTTAATCTACTTCCTACTTAAATTGCATTTAAAGTATTAGGCAAGTCAGCTCAAACTCACTGTGTAAAGGCACAAATTTAAGTAAACAAAGACATAATTCTCAATTCTGGGGCTGTGGTGCAGCAGAGGGAAACCAGGCACTGGAATGAGACTGTGCTCAGAGGTTCTGCTTCAGCCCGATCTCTGCCACTCTCAGCTGTGTGACTTCACCCAAGTGACTAACTTCTCTGAGCCTCAGTGTCCAAGATTATCAAATGAAGACACGAGGGGAAGTGAAGATCTTTTCCAGCCCTCACGTCATCTGTGATCAATACACCTACGGTGCATCTGGAACAAGACACAGCTGGAAAGCAGCTCCGCCCCCCATTCGGGCCATCAGAGGACCAACCGCGATGCTGGTGGCTCAGGCGCTGAAAGCATGAACGTAGGCATCCGAGAGACCCCCGTTCAGGGCTCGGCAGTGCCAAGACCACACAATCACACCTGTGCTGCAATCTCTTTATGGAAAACGGGGTAATCACGCAGGTGGAGGTGCTCAGTTACCTACAGTAATAGTGACTATGAGGATGACAGTGTATCCAGAGGGAAAAACAAAACAATTTTACAAAAATGCCTCACCAGGAGACAGATGAAAGCTTCAGAAGTCAAGAAATAGTGGGCATTAAAAAATAAAGCCTGCAAGAACACGGAGGAGAGGAAAAGCGCTTTCTTACATGAAAGGCGGACATGACGTGTGGAAGCAACGATGGAGAATGGTGACCAGTGCAGCAATCAATTTGGGGAACCACTGTAATTACTGGGGAACCCAGTATTCAGTCTCACCCTGCAAACTACCTGCGAGCTACGAAAGGGAAGGTGCAGTTTTACGACAGACACTCAACAATGGCCGCCCGAGCCAAAGGGTCCAATGGCATCACCAGCACCTGGACCACCTGACGTCATGTGTCTCCAGGTGTGGCCCTGGAGGTACGCACATCACCTCTGTGCAACGAAAAACGCTGAGCCCGAGCCTAACCACGGAGCAGCAGCCAGACGTTCCTAGATTGCAGGGCATCCTACAGGGCTCTTCAAAAAAGGTCCATGTCACAAAAAAAGAGGGAATCTTAGATTAAAAGAGGCCAAACAGACTGCAGTGGTTGAATGGTGGCCCTCCAGACACACGTCCGCGTCCTAATCCCTGGAACCTGTGAATGTGACCTTATTTGGAAAAAAGATCTTCACAGGAGCTGGAGCCATGCAGCCACAGCCGGGAGGGCCCAGCACCGCGAGAAGCTGGGGGAGGCGAGGACCTGGGGGCAGAGGGGCCGCCTTGCTGACACCTTGCTTTCAGACTTCTGGCCTCTGCACCTGTGACAGAAGCAACTTCTGCTGCTTTATGTCCCCTAGTGTGTGCTCTTCCTCCTGGCAGCCCAGGGAAGCTGCAAGAGTGATAAATGCGCTAAATGAACCTTGACTGGGGCCTGTCAGAAAAATCAAATCAAAAAGAACACAGCCACAGAACACACTGTGGGGACAAGTGGGCAAATTTAAATATGGACTGGACATTCAGATGCTATTAATGAATTATTCTAATTTCTCTTAGGTATTACATGGTATTATAACCACGGAGGGGAATGTTCTTGGGAGCTGCGTGTGAAAATACTCATGAGTTAGTACGGACTGTGTGTGCCAACATGGGAAATGTTAATTAACCACTGTACGTTTAAAGTCGGATTAGAAAAATGAGCCAGGAGGGTGGCTTAGGAAAGACGTGAAGATGGGGTGGGATGAAGGCGCACCCCCTGCTCTGTGCAGGGCCGCTCCGGGGGGCAGAGCCAGCTGCCGGCTCCGGGCTGGAGGCAGTGACCAGCGAGCCGCCTTACGGCTCTGCACGTCCTGTAACTGCAGCCTTCCCGTGGCTCCGTCCTTCTGCCTGTTTTGCAACTCCTGATTTGCAGGGAGCTGAGAAATCCCATGACCACACTTACTCAAAATGAACCCCAAATTGGAGTGGGTAGGAAGGAGGCTCTGAAGTAACTAGAACTTCAGGTCAAACTGAGTTAAATCAACTAGTAACTGTGTGCGCAAGACAAAAGCATAAACCTGGAATTGGTTTTTAGCTGTCTGGCAAGATTAGTTAGGTGTGGTGGGAAGTCCACGGGGTGGGGGCTCAGACAGCCCTAATCTCTGTACTTACCAGCTTTGGGACCCCTGGCAACTTCCCTGACCCTTTAAACCTCTATTTCCTCAGCTATAGGAGGTGAGTCCCGCACGCCTCACGGGAGCACGAAGATCAAATCAGACGGGAGAGGAAAAACACTGAGGCAAGGTGCCCATCATCCTAGGAGCCAGCGGCCTTGGGAGCTTTTGGGGGTGAAGAGGAAAGGCTCCCACGTGGTTTCTGGCCTGGGTTTCACCAGTGGGCAGTCAAGGTCCACTGGCCCTGATGGTGCCCCTGATTTGAGATCCTTATCACCTGTTCCAAGTACTGCTCTGGAATGAAACCTGACCTCCAAGACCTAGTCAAGGGAAGACGCCCCTGGTAAGATGTGAGTTTCCTAACGGCCCTTCGTCGTGAGCCATTACTTCTCCGCGGAGGAACCCCTGTTAAGGGAGAATAACCTGCGGCGGCGGCAGTGCGAGGGTGTGTGTGATTACGTCACCGGCCTTCACGGCTCAAACGACACTGTTAGAAACCAGCAGGCACCACTCGCTGTGCCTGGAGACAAGGTCAAGTTTAGGAAGCCGCTCCCCTCACCCCAGGCGAGCACGGCTCCTGAACTCCTGCCAAAGCCGGAAACGTGAGGGCAGCCTCACGCTGCTGCTGGGCGGGAGACCTGGTCTCACACCAGACGTGCGAGAGGCTGGAAGTGCGTGACCCGCCCCTCCTGGGGCAGAGGGTCTGGGCAGGTGGGAAGCAGCAGCTGACGGATTTCTTTTCTTTTTAAAGAGTCTGTCCATCTGTCCATCCTTTCATCCACCCTTATAAGGCAGTTTATTTTTAAATTAGGGAAGTTCTCGCTACTCAGCATCCACAAACATGGCGTGAGAACTGAAAACACGTGAGTTCAGGTACGCTCAAGGCACCCGACAACAGTCCCTTCCCTGCAACTTCTTTTTTTTTTTTTATAAAGAAGATGTTTTTATTAAGATGCTGTTATCCATGTTACACGATGAGGGAATGGACGCTCAGAGATGAGGTGACCTCCCCGAGGCCACACAGCCTTCATAAGAGGGAGAGCCGGCAGTGACCCTCAGGAGCTCTGTTACCCCCATTACCCCTCAGTGTGTCACTGCAGCCGCGTCGACTGGAAGATTCTGCTCAAGTTTCACCCACATAAGGCACACACTGGCGAAGGCCTGCCGGGCATTGCACCAAGCCGCTCTTCTTACAAGAGCATGAGGAGGAGAACGGGGCGGGGAGCCAGCGAAGGAAATGAAACAGGCACATTACTTATCTCAACGTGACCCGCGGCCAATGCAGCGACCTGGAAACCTAGCAAACCAGCCTCCAGCTGATTCTGATCATTCGTGGGGTGACCCTGCATTAGGATACTGTACCTGAAATCCAGGCATGGAAGGAACAAAAGGAACCCCTTACCTTAGAGGGATGGGCACATCTTAATCTTCATGACTGCTGACCCCACTGAGAATTTAATGAAATCTACCAACTCCTGACCCAGAAAAACACACCAATCTACAAACACAATATTCTGAATAAAATTTCAGGGGGTCCTGGGGGCTCCGGAAGACCATCCTATGATTCTAGGTTAAGCACACTCAATTCTACAGCATTTACAGATTTAAAAGACAGAAATGGCTTTCTTTGGAAATCAAAAACACATGGGACAAGGGGTGACTTCAAGACCTCGAGGGCTGTAACTTCTTAGAAGGCCACTCAAGTGCTTTGAAACTTTTGTTTGAACCTCACGAACAATTTTGAAGAGTACCCAGGGAGCACTGTTGCTGGGAGGATGTGGAGATTGTCAGGGACTTAGTGGAGGAGCGGCCCTGGTGCTGAAAGGTGCCAAGGACCGAGGCTCACTCACCCAGGCCGGCGGCCTGAGGCGCCCCGCACACAACGACCCCTCCAGGCTCTCCTGTGCTCCAAAGTCATGCCATCACAGTATCTCCACTGAACTTACCTGCATCCCAAATACCTAGGCGTTATCCTGAACTCCTCTCTTCCCTGCCAATCTTGCATGCATTCTGTCTGCAGGGCTCAGCTTCCCTAGCTCATCTCTCTGATTCCATCTTTGCCCCCCACTGTCTATTAGTAAGAAAGCAGACAAAGGTCCTACTAATGTAAGTCATTAAATCTAAATCACTGTTTTCCAATAACCAGTATAACATCCCAAGTCTTGGCCAGGCCAGACGAGATCTTCCCCAGCCTGACTCTTGGACATCACCTCACACCACTCTCCCCAGGGATCTCTAAGTTCCGGAGGCACTGGCTTCGTGCTGCCTCAGGGCCTTTGCACTGGCTATTCCTTTGTACCTCCCGTGTTCTTCACCAGATTGTCAAGTGACCTGTTCCCTCACAGTAACCACATTTCTGTTGTTGTTTGGGGCACAGGTGTCCTTTCCTAGCCACCCTAACTTCCTTTTCAGTCTCTGCCCCTTCACTCCGCCCTATTTTTCTCAGACCCCAAACCTGCAGAACGTATTTGTGTGTTTGCTTGTTGCCACCCGCTCCAGCATGGGAGCAGCTCCCTCAGGGCAGCCGTGTTTGTCTTGTTCACTTTTGCGTCTTTGGCAGCTGAGAAGACCTGGCTCCCAAGAGACCCTCACAATTGTCTGTTGAACGAAGTGCTCGCCAGGTCCAGACTCCTTGCTTTAAGTAAAGATCCTAGAGGCAGGACTGTGTAGACGCTTCTAAGAGCCTGGGCTCCAGGATTCAAAGCCCAGCCCTAAGAGTTACTAGCCCTAGAAACTATTAGGGGCAAATGACCCTTTCTCTCAAAACAAATCTATCAGATACATGAGGATCAAAGAGCACCGATCTCACGGAACTGCCGTAGGACTAAGTGAGATGATGAACGCCGGACACTTAGCACGACGCCTGGCAGAGTTAGGGCTCAGTAAACGACAGCTGTGACTATTACCACAGTTATGCGGGGTAACTGCACACAATTAGCCAGATGAGATTATCCCAGAGGACAAGGGACTGCCCTACATCACATGATCACACACTAATGAGGGGTGGGGCAGGGGCACCAGGCTCTTCCTAAGATCACAGAGGGGAAGAGAAGACCAGCCTGCCTGGGGGCCTCGGGCCCTCCTCCCAGGCTTTATCCTTAGAATGCCTTGTCGCTGGCTCACTCCAGACACACCCTCCATCCCAATCCAAACCTCATCTAAGCCAGAAGGAGGACCTCACCTTAGTGGAAAAAACAGCAATAGCACGTGCGCCGGATCAGACCTTCACCCCAGGATCCCACACAAACCCTGGCTCTCACGCCTGCCGAGCCGAGAATGACTTACGTAAATCTGTCCCGTACTTAAGTCCCACTTTGGGCACCCAGCCCTTGCTTCGGAAGTAATGGTAGGCCATGTACGTAGTCCTGAACGCGGGCTGAACTGCGGTGAAGGCTTTCCAGAGTTTCGCAATCGTTAAAGGCTCCTACAGTTGTCGGGGGAAGAACAGGCATCGTCATGTCTGTGTCCACCCATCGCCCAGCCACCGAATCAAGCCCTGTACCAAGTGTGGGCTGAAGATACAACAAACACAGCGGCCACGACGAAGGGTTTAACCGTGAGACCCAGACCTGCACTGTCCAGGGTGGCAGCCGCCAGCCATGCACCTAAACTGAGATGTGCTGTCAGCATAAACCACACTGAATTTCAAAGACTTGGTATGAAAAAAGGAACGTAAGCTATCTCAGTGATGTTGAGTATGTTGGGTTAAATAAACTATGTAAATAATATAAATCAATTTCAGCTGATTTTTTTTAAACGGTTTTAATGTGGCTACCAGAAAATTAAAAAATATGCAGCTGGCTCCTGTCTGAGACTCCTGTCACATTTCTGCTGCACAGCACCACCCGAGAGGACTCGGGAAAGGACCCCCTGGAGATGGGAAGCAGCCAAGTGACGGTGGGGGGACAGGAGCGGTGGCTGCAAGGACAATCCGGGCAGAGGAACGGGGGGGGGGGGGGGTCTGGAGTCCACACGTCCCAACATGCACAGACGCCAGCGGGTAGCTACGGTTCGTCTGGCCACATTCAGAAAAGCCAAGAATAGTTCTGTAAAAGCTTTGGGGAAAAAAGAAAAGATGCTCCACTGAGTCTTTGAAGCTAGAGAATTTATATCATGGCACAAATTAATAATCTAATTGCATAGAAGCCAATGTTGTTTATAAGGTTGGACCTGAAGAGACTGAGAACAGTTCGGGTCAGAGGATGTTCTTATGTGTGAACACAAAAACACAACAGGAAAACTAGGTCAGTCTGGGAGGTTTTCCGCTTCATTTCGGTGCTGAGTAAAATGATCATTTCTTCAGTTGGTTTACGGTTCAGTCACTCAGTGAGATTTCCTCTGCTTGTCTCAGCCTGAGATTTTAATACCATAAATGTGAGCTAGAGTTGGGTTTCTTTCTGTTTTGTTTTTTTTCTTTTCATTTTTTTGCAGCTGTTTTTTGCAGGTGGAAACCTCGTATGTGTATGGTCTTCAAGTCCATACCCTCCAACACAAGCAGCAGTCTTGGAGAGAAGGCTGAGCCTCCAGTCTGGACAAGCCCCCGGTTTCAGGGGCTGAGGGGTTCTATGAGGCAGCTGGAATGTTCTGACAAATGTCAGCTGAGGCCCGGGGAGGAGGCAGGGTGGGTGGAGAATGAACACCGCCCAGACAAAGGAGTCACCCATCACCCAGACACCCGTTTCCACGCCGCTGGAATACTCGTGGAAAAGTCTCATATAGTCAGACTTTGGTGAATGACAAAATTTATGTGCTCCCGAGAACAGGATAAAATACACTTGCTCTGTTCTAATGCCCTGCTTACCTTTCTCTTCTTAATCTTAATTTCATTTGAATAATTTTGAATAGGCCTTACATTTACATGCTCCAAAACTTACAACATCCACAAGTGTACGGTGACATCTCCCCTTCCGCCTCCCAATTCCTCTACCAGAAGTCAAGCAATGGTATTAACTCCTCGTGGCACTAATGTTCTTTTTTTTTCTTTGTGTGTGTGTATGTGTATATTTTTTTTTAATTGAAGTATAGTCAGTTTACAATGTTGTATCAATTTCTGGTGTACAGCATAACGTTTCAGTCATACATGAATGTTTTCATGTTCTTCTTCATCATAGGTTACTACAAGATGTTGAACACAATTCCCTGTGCTATATAGTATGAACTTGTTGTTTGTCTATTTTATATATATTAGTTAGTATCTGCAAATCTCAAACTCCCAATTTATCCCTCCCCACCCCCTGCCCTCCTGGTAGCCATAAGTTTGTTTTCTACATCTGTGAGTCTGTTTCTGTTTTGTGAGGCACTAACGTTCTTCTACGAGCAGCAGACTACAGCACAAGCTCCTGGCTTCGGAGCTGCCCTGACATGGGTTCACATCCTAATTACAACCAGACCAGCTGTGTGGCCGTGGGTGAGTTACTTGTTTCTGAGCTGTGACTACCTCATCTACAAAAGCCTCTCCACGCAGAGGAAAGGATCAGAATGTTGCGAGTCGAGCACCTGACTCACAGCCTTTACTGAAGGAGGCGCTGAACATCGCTGGGCTCTATTTCTGCTAGTTCTTAGTACTGTTCTGACGCAGATTTCCTGATCATTCTAGAAGATACTGCTCTCCTCCCAGTCTCTGGGAATGAAATTCACTCTAAAACAGTCAAAGCTGGTTTTTGCCTACACAGTCCCAGCTGAGGGCTCAAGGCCTAAAATTAGGGAAAAAAATTCAATTCCAATTCTACTCAGTGAAAATAGACACATTTGTATTAAAGGAATATGGAAATGACAACAACCCGCTTTTAATATCAGGAAAATGTTAAGTGGATTGTATCTGAATAAAACCTCTTACCTTCTCATAGTAAACACTCAGACACCCAAGAGCGTAGACCAGGAAGAAAGCCTGAAAACGGAGCAAGCAGAAAACGCTCATCAGAAGCCGTTCCACGTTCTTGAGAAATTATTTTACACACTGATTTCTCTTTGCCATAAACACAAATTAACATCCTTATCACTATCAAATTGGTCACTTATTTTTAAACATAAATGGTTCATTCAAATTTCAAGGATTAAAATATAAATGCCACAAAATGGTTTAAAATCAGTAAAAACACATTTATATGAACTTTTCCAAGTATTTTTTCTTTAAAAAAAAAAAACCACACAGCTAAACTGAAAAGTGATATAAATAGGTATAAGAGCAGTAGGAATCGTTGCTCATTGGATTTTCCTCTGTAAAATAACCACACTAAACTGGGGAAAAATGTACAGAAAGAAACATGGAGAAATCTGTGGAAACAGGGCAAAGCTAGTGTAACCAGATGAGTCTCCTGCTCACGCTTGCTGCAGTGATTTCCCATCAAGTAAATCCCATCTTTCCATGAACTTCATGATAAAGCACCACGTTTTACTCATCTGGGGAGGCGGGAGGAACCACAAAGAAAGTTTGCCGTAATTGAGTAAAATTACACTTATGTGGAAATAAAAGCAACTTTCTGATAAAAACAAGATGATGCCAAGCACTGACACCAGCCAACAGGCCCTGCTGTCGGCTCTGCTGGCAGAAGGGGACTAGGATCCACATTTACACCTGAACAGGCTCAGGTGAGACTGGTCCGCAGTGGTGACCAAATGATGGGTCTCCATAAGACTGGGTTGCTTTCCTTTTAAACATGAGGATGGAAGAAGAGATTCATCACCAGATTTCCTAGAGGGCCCTGTGGCAGAAGGAAGGCGGTCCCTGCCCTGAGCCCCCAGGCCTCTGGTCCACTCACTCCATGTTTCCTCCCCACCTGGTGCTCAGGGCAGGGGACCACAGACTGTGAAGGGGTGGGGGGCTTCAAGCAGCAACAGGTCTTTCTAAGGAAACACCTTCCTGATCCTCGGGAATTGCCCGCACCCACCCCCTGGTCATCTTCTGGCCACCTGACATCTCTCTTTACCACAGTGGTTCTTGAAGCCTAGACTGGGGGTCCCAGGGTCCCCAAGACCCTTGCAGGAGGTCTCAAGGTCAAAATCATTTCATGACCTTAAGGCATTACTGGACGCCCTGTTCATAGTCATTCTCCCCAGAGGCTCCAAGACATGTGATATCACAACAGACTGAAGGTAGCATCGGATGTGAGAACTCAGCAGACTTCTATAAAACTGGACCTTAGAGTCTTTGCAAAATGAAAAACAATGACATTTTTCTCACTGGATTTGTTTTGTTTTAAAAGAATATAGATATTTTTCATAAGATTATTTTTGTTAATGTACAGTGGGTATATTATCATTATTTTAAAATGAGTTAATAAACATTTAAATTTTTGTTTTAATTTACAATTTGGTAAGCATTGACAGATACAATCCATACAAAAATGCTCTCTGGGGTCCCTCAATGATTTTTAAGAGAATAAAGTGGTTTGAGAACTACTACCTCAGTTTTACCCAGATCCCAACCTACAGCTCCCCTGAAGATGCAGGCGTCACCTGCCGGGCTGCTTCTTGGTGTCCCGGCCACTCCCTCCTGCCTGGGCTTCTGCAGAGGCCCCTGAGCTCTGGCCTGGGCAGCCCGCTCTGCAGGGCAGCCAGAGTCACCTCACCCTGTGGCGACACTGTGGCTCCCAGGGCCCCAGCCCCCGCATGTCTACCCACCCCTCTTCCTGGCCGGCCAGCCTCACCTCTGTCCCCAGACACACAAAGCTCATTCCTGCCTTCACCTCTGTCACTGCTATTCCCACACCTGACGTGCTCTGCCCCAGAGTCAAAGGTCACTTCTCAGGGAAGTCTTCCCTGACCACTGGGTTTAACCCCCATCCCGATCAACTTCTTCGGAGCATTTATTTTTGTCTGAAAGTATCTTTCTTCTGTGTGTCTCTCCAACTAGAATGTAAGCTCTGTGAGAGCAGAAACCCTGCATGGTTCCCTTGGCCTAGAAGGGGCTCAAGGCTTGTGCAGAGAGAACAAAGAAATAGGTCTGGATCCCGCCCAGGGCGGGGGGGGGGGGGTCACACTGCCAGGCCACCCAGGCAGGTCTCTGCAGGCCCGGCTCTCAGCACCGTCCTCCTCAGGGTGGACACCGTGTCCTGCTTCTCCTGCAGCTATGGTGACAGCCTTCCCAGCTTATTCTGACTTCTGCTCTCCCACAGTCCACTGCTTATTAATACATAACACTGCGGTTTTTCAGATGGACGCAGAATGGTGGCCAAAAGGCACAATGGAAAAGACAAGTTGGTTCTTCAAAAAGCCAAGTCCTTCTTTCTCTTTCCTTTTCCCTCAATTTTCCCTTCTTGGTCCACAGGGTGTAACAGGAAGAATGACCTTTGAGATACGCAGCCCTGGGCTGAGATTGTCATTAATCCCCAGGCCCTGGAGGCATCACATAGACTCGTCACCTACTCATCTCTCAGAGGGGCACGATCAAGCCTCCTTAAAGATTTAGTGAGATTAACTCCTGCTGAGGTTTAAAAAAGCAACTGCCAAGCACCGAACTGCTCAGTTCACTCGAGCTTCCCTCCCTTTCTAGAACCTTTCAACACTGCAGCTGGGGAAGGTTCAGCCCAGTCCTTGCCTAGCAAGAGGTGACTTCCAGGTCTGTCAGAACGTAAGTTCTTCAGAAACTTTCTGTTATCAGCAAACAAACTTTTCCCTAAGAATTGATGAAACCAATGGCTTGTTCTTATTGGCCTAAATGGCTTTTATGAACCTATGCAAACTGCTTTTAGGCACCAATTACAGGTGGGGAGGGTCTTAATCCAAATGAGTTGGTTTTTTTTAGACTTAAATCATCAGTACACTACAGAGGTTTGTGGAGGCTGAAATCCTCAAATTTCATGTCCCTTGAAACCTCCTCAGTAAGTTTCTCCTTTGATAGTACTAATAAGATGAGTTTAATGATGGCTTTAATGTCTCATGACTAACTTTGGTTAGGGGCCAAAACATCGTAACAACAAACAGCTCCCAGTGACAGATCCCCAAGTGAGCGTGGTGTGACCGCTCTCACAACCTGCAAACTGCTTTGAGTCATCACAGCAGGGCAGCCCGTGTTCCTGACGGACGTTTATGGGAACACAGTAAACTGTACAGGTGGTGCGCCAAACGTGGGCGATGCATCCAAGGACATCCGCCAAGGCAGAGCTGGGAAGCAGAGCTGGGTTTAACTGCGTGCTCCTTGGAAACGCCTGCAGCACAGCTCTGCAATGATCTCAGAAACCAAGCAGCTTCCAAGAATGAGAGCACCCTCACCTCTGACCTCCCAATACACCAGCACTTCTTCGGCGGGTGTTTGGGAAGAGGCAGCGAGACAGCAAAGCTTTTTCACTTGTCAGTAAAAAGCATCAACTGGTCTCGCATCTGGAGGGGTGAGGTGAACCCCCAGCTCGTGACACTGGCACTCTCTTGGCCTACTGCTGCCGCCCCCTGGAGCTGAGAGGCTGCAGGCTCCCAACGGCCTCAGCCCGCCAGCCCGGCCTTGTACTGACGCCAGCTCTGGTCCCTGCCACTTCCCGAAGTGGCTGCCTATGGTGCCCCGGTGCCACCAGGACCAGGTCAGACCACCACTCGCAGACACGCCTGCCACGATCTCGCCTCTGGGCTGCCGCTTCCAGGACCAAGCCACATGAAAGGGCCTGCCCCGTCCACTGTGACCGTCTGGCAACCCCCCAGCCATCCTGTATCCTGCAGACATCACCAACTCTGTGAAGTCTCTCCGGACAGCTCATGCCCCTCCAGACCTCACTGTTTCTGTGCAAATTTGTCACCTCATACACATCCACCTAACAAATAATTATTAAGCACCTGTCAGGCGTTGGGTCCAAGGAGAGAGGAGGAAGCCTGGCACGACCCGCACACCATGCTGTGCAAATCACTCTAAACTAACTCCGGGCAGCTTCGGGCCCAGAACCATGTTCTATTTATTTCTGTACGGTCAGTACTCAGCCTGGTGCCAGGCAAGTAGTAAGTACCTGGAGAGTATTTTTACTGAATACTGACTGCATGTTAGTAGTACTGAGCTCCAACCAGCCACTAAATAGCTTTTACAGGTAGCACAAATGACGGTGACAGGAGAGCAGGCAGAGACACTCACTGGGCACCTACCAGACACCAGGCGTTGTGCTGAACCATCAGTGCATCATTTAATCCCAGAACATCCTACGAACAAGGTGTCATGCAGCCCCCCTTCAGGGGAGAAACCTGAGGCTCAGAGAGGTCAAGGACTGGAGAGTGGGCGCCCCGGTGCTGTCCCCCAGAGCAGACATTGGCCACACCTACCTGCTGAGCGTCTGAAATGTACCTGGCACAGCTGAGAGGAGAATTTCACATTTTTGTTCCATGTCAATTAGTTTAAATAGTCACAGGCAGCAAGCGGCTACTGTTATTTGACAGTAAACTAAGCTGTTCCGTTTGGAAGATGAGTGGATGAAGTAAGTAATCCCACATACCCATCCCTGCTCTGAAAGCCTGCTCTTTTCTTCGCTGGCCTCACTGTAAGGAAGAACGCACAGACCCGAAGATCAGGAGACTAGGAGACACAGCGACCTGCCTGTGAACGCGTCTATGAAGTTCCCGCTGTGGACGCAGTCAACACGCTCTTCCTGAGACCTGCAGGTAGGCTGAGAGCCGTGTTAGCCGCTGCGGGAGCCGTGCAAACAGGCACGCGCACCGCTGGGGAAGAGGCGCAGCCTCGGACAGAGGGGCGCTGTCTTCACATCTGTCCCGTGTAAACATCAGCAAGGAGGGAGGAGCCGAGCCCCCGTGAACACAGCACAGAGGAACCCCAAATCAGAGGGAAAATACGACGCAGGTTTAGAAAGCCACTTTCAGCCAGGCTGTGAGAACGCAGGTAAGGCGTTAAGTAAAGCAAACACTTGGCAGTAACCCTGCAGAGGGAAGCACTCAGGACCCATAATTAGCATCATCATTACCCGTCTGCAGGCAGGCATCTCGGCTTATGAAAAGCTGGTCAAACTCTACGAATATAGCACTATTTTATAGGAACAAAAACCACTGAAATGCACAGCTTTAATGAGTGAATGGTACGTGCACTGTACCTCTGTAAGCCTGTATTTCTTTTTAAGAAGCTGGTACATTTGGACAATACGAAACCTTGATGTGAAAAGAGTGCTCAAACCTCTTGAAGCCTCTGTGGAATGAATATGGGGAAAACTCCCAAGTGGAAACCTTGGAACTGATGACACGTGGGAGCTGCCGGTGGTGACGACACTGAATTGTGATCTTCACTTACTGAACTGTGTTCAGAACTGCACTTCGAGGTGGACTCATCTGTGTGGTGGCGGCCCGGGCTGGGGGGGCCAACAGCAGAGAAGATAACACGCTGGCAACATACCTCTTCCAGGCTGAGCTGCAAGTACTCAGAGATCCTATACGGATTTCTTCTGCATATCAGCCTCCTTTTTTGCGACAACTGGAGAGAAAAAGAAAATACATGCACAACAGCTGCGAGCACCACAGGTGACACAGAGGCTGCATTTTAAAAGTTTAAAGAGATTAAAAATTTAATCTCCTTCTAAATTTTCCAGATTCACATCTGCTACATTCTTTAAAAAAAAACAAAAAACTTTTCTATTACTCATGTGGAAAAAAATTACTTTATTTATTTATTTATTTATTTATTTATTTATTTATTTATTTATTTTTAAACTACAGTTGACCCTTGAACAACGTGGGGCTTGGGGCGCCGACACTCCAGGCAGTGGAAAATCTGCGCATGACTCGCAGCCGGCCCTCTGTACCCGCAGATCCAGCCACCACGAATCCTGCAGAGCTGGTGTGTTCACTGCTGGAAAAAACCCTCCGATAGGTGGACCCGCACAGTTCAAGCCCACGTGTTCAAGGGTCAGCCGCACTAACACTGCGTTAACCCCGTGAACCCCTCCGCAGCTGTGAACATCTCGCCGGTCAGCTCTACGTGCTGCCTTTTCTCACCCAACTGCGCCTCATGAGCATAAGCCTAGGTTACCCTGTTCTTCTTTTTTAAATGGAGGCCCTGGGGATTGAACCCAGGACCCCGTGCTTGCTATGCATGTGCTCTACCACTGAGCTATACCCTCTGTCCTGTAAGCCTAGGTTTTTTTTTTCTTTTTTACTTTTTTTTTATTGCGTTATAGTTATTTTACAAAAGCCTAGGTTCTTAATGAGACTTCACAAACTTCATTCTGAAGGCCAGCTAACATTCCTTCAAATGGGTGCTTCACACAGTAACTGTCAGACTGCTTCTCGTTTTGAGCTCCGACAGGTGATTCTGGGGCAACTGCCTGGCACGCCCCTCAATGAAGTGGCTCCCATTCTGCTCCCCTGCTTCTCCCATGAAGGCTGACCGCCCACCCAACCCTGCAGGGCCACTCAACGCAGGGGGATCACCACTGCGCTCCTTCTCAAGGGAGAGAATGTTACTGACCTGCTTTACTTTATATATATATGTACAATTTAAAGTTAAGTCATTCACAGACTTTGAGGTTTCAGTCGAAACAGGCCTCACAACTCCCGAGCCAGGGCTGGCTGGTTTCCTGGGGGTCTGCAGGTGGTTGTCCTGCATCCCACCTCCGACGCCACGGATGCTTAACATGTGCCCGCTACCGGCGCCGAGTAAGGGACCCCTGGGCTGGCCAGCATCTCCTCTGGGCCAGAACCAGACAGCACTGGAGGAATTCATCTACTTCCTCTACTTACATCCCCGTCCAGGGCATCTTCCCCGTCACTCACGACTTCCTCCACCAGCACGTACTCGTGGTCAGGCCCTCCCTCTTGGGCACAGATGAGACCCGATCCTTGGCTGCTGTCCTCAGGCTGAGTGTCACACTGTGGGAGGGGAGCATCCTGTCTGCCGCAGTGGATGGGGGGCAGAGGGGCAGCGACCTCCACCGTGGGTTCAGCCGGGCCACCTGCGGTCAGCGGGTTGTGCCTGGAAGCCCTCAGCGGGTGGTCAGGTGGCATGCTGGGATCCTCTAGGTCCTCTGACTTTCCCACAACCCCATTCATCTCAGAAAGTCTCTCTCTATCGGCTGTGCCTTGCATGTTGGAAACCATTTCAGAGTTCAGCTCATTATACAACTGGACCTCTTCACTTTGTTTTGTACAAGGATGTTCCAGGGGCTTCGTGTAATCCTCGAGGATTCCACGCACTGTGCTCTGATACCGACCTTGTCTCTGCAGGAGCTTTGTGGCCCATTCCACACTACGCTGGTACCTGCGAAACAGAAATGTCAGTATTTACAAGGCAGCGGAACATGTGGAAAAGATGGGCGGGCAGCACGTTCACAGCATCTTTCCTCAATGATGGGCTAGGGTAAATGTTTTCTTTATACTTCTCTGCATTTTCTAACTGCTCTGCAATAACTATGTTACTTTTTGGTTGCTTTTATTATAGAACTTCATTTAATTTGCTTGCTTTGAAAACAAAAACCCAGTTTAACCAAGGGTGAAAATTTATGCAACTTAAAACCAGTGGACTAAATGATTTAAGTAAATATAAAGAGAATTTTGTCAGGGTTTGTTATTATTTTCAATTCTGGCTATTACGACATTTCCAGACCTATATTCCACTCACAACAAAGAGTCTTTGTTCAGTACTGGAAAGCCAAATGAGAATTTCAGTACTCTTGTTCACAGTGTTTACTCATGTCTCCACTACACATGGAAAGAAACGATTACAGTTACATACACTCAAACATCCTAACAGAAATGGCCCTTTTTCCCATAATGAGTTTCAAAGTATATCTTAATGAGAAAATACATGCTTAGCTCATTAAACTTGAAGGCAACCCCTGGACACTTCCCATGTTACAGGTAAGACGCCAGGGTTCTATCCAGTGAAGCAGGTCAGCACCTGACAATGCCGCTGGGGGCGTCAAGGGACCTGATGCCACACAGGTGGGGAATCTGATCAGCGAAGGCCAAAGACACGGCGAAACTCAGGCACTTTCTGCCTCTACCGACAGCAATCGGTCTGAAAAGCATCTGGGAAGACACATGGCTTGGGGGAAGACAGATGTCTTTTTCCTTTTCACCCTAAATTCTCTGCCTGCGTGTGGATGGTGGAATATGTCACAGTTGGTAAACTGCTACTCACATACAATGAAGCAAGGACGCTGGCTTCTGCTGAGTTTAAGAAAGAGATATGTGGCTGCTTAACCTTGATTCCTCGAAGAATCTCCAGGCTGACCACACCCTACTTATGGTACACGGGGAAGAGCACACATCCCTGTATGTTGGGAACTGTGTCGCAGATTTAAAGCGGAAGACCTGGAAGGGCTACTCCACACCCACAAGGCAGGAGGATGCGGTGATTACACGCGTGGACCCTGGGGTGCACATTTCATGTCCCGCCCTGACTCTGTCTCTCATAACTGGGTGACAAAGCCAATTACTTAACTGCTCTGTCCCTCAGTTTCCCCACCCATAGGATGTGCCATGTGCTCTTTTTCATAATCAGGGTAAAATGTGTCTCTTCTCCTGTCCAACCACTCTCGAGTGCCGTCAGAACAGCGTTCACATGGGAGACCTAAGATCCGTGCCTGCTACGTCACCTGTAATGCTGGCTAAAGGCTTCACGGGTCTGTGAGCCTGCTTCGAGCACAAATTTTTGTGTCACGTGTATTTTTCTGGGGAAGGGATCCACAACTTTTATCAAATTCCTTGATTTAAAATACGTAAAAGAACCACTGAATTCAAGGTTCAGTGGTTCCCCCTTTGAGTAAAAGATCTGGAACAGAGAGAGAGAGACAGACAGAGACAAAGGGGCCCTGCTCTGCCCTCTGCAGCAGGCGGGTCAGGGCAGAAGAGCTCCAATCCTCACTCCACGAGGTTCTTGTACGAGCTACGTGCCCTCCCCTGAGGCTCGGGGACACTTGTGCCCACCTCAGGGGCTGTGCAGGATTAAAGCAGACAAGACATGTGAAGCCTCAGCACATAGTAAGTGCTCTTTAAATACTTGTTACTTTATGATTGTGAGATTTTTTAGGGGAGCCTTGAAAAACAGAACCATTTTGACTCAATACACTTTACATTAAAAAAATCAAATGACATTTTAATGGATGGAAGCCCCTTAATGAAGTGCTCTTCGGGAGCGGGGCTGCCGTGGGGGGCCGAGCGCTGCCCCAGATCTGGTTCTGAAGCTGTACAACCATGTTACTCATCTCACTACGTGTCAGTCCTCCCAGGCTCCAGAGCTGGGCTGCTGGCTTCGAGCACACGCATTCCAGATCAACTGTTGGTTCCCTGCGTGTGAGATGGAAACAACTATCCCGACCTCCGAGCTTTCTTGAGAAGATGAACTGAGAGGACCTGGGTAAAGCACGTGGACCGGTAACCGGCACAGCTGGAGCAGTGAGTACCGGGCAATCGTGACGATCAAGGCAGGATGAAGACACCCGTCGGGATATTCATCACAGGAGAGCGCGGCCCCCTCCCCCACCGCATTGGACCATCACCCCCAAGAAGAGGACTGAGGTCTTCCCTCCTCTTGCTTCTCCGGCACCCACTCAGTGCCTCACGCTGACACACAGGCGCCCGCCACAGGTGCTGGCTGGGGAAGGACCACGAGTGAGGAGGGGACCGGCACCACCCAGGACTGGTCCTTCCAGGACACACCCCACATACATCAGCCCCCGAGGGCATCACCTGAGGGCCTGGATGCATGCCTCCAGAAAGGGTCACATGGAAGGTTCTCCTCGCCCAAGGACAACTAATGTTGGAAAAAGGCCAATTAGGGTGAATCCACTTGAAAGATCCGAATTTCAGAGGAAACAGTAAAGAAACAATTACAAGTACTTAAGTTGGAAAATTAGCCTAAAGATACAAAAAGGAGTCCTTTTTTCTAACATTTAACACAATTTTGACTGTGATGGCAAGTATATGAACAGATGATGAACCGTGTATGACAGGGGGCGGGGAGGGCGTGACTTCCTGACAGACCTGTCAGGTGTGTTGGAGCCCTAACTCTCGGCACCTGCGAATGTGACCGTGTCTGGAAACAGGGTCTTTGCAGATATGATCCAGTTAAGATGACGTCACACTGACTGGCGTCCTTTAAGAAGAGGGAGATCTGGAGACACCCAAAGGAGATGATGGTGTGACGGCGGAGGAACAGACAGGAGTGATGCATCTATGAGCCCAGGAAGGCCCAGGCCGGCCACACCAGAGCTAAGACAGGGCAGGCAGGGCCCTCCCCGGAGCCTTCGGAGGGAGCACAGCCCCGCCAGCACCTGGATTCTGTGCTTCTGGCCTCCAGAACTGTGACATCTGCTCAGTCTGTACTGTCACGGCACCCGTGGTAACACTCAAGGACTGATGAAGCCCTCGCTGTGGTGCTGGCCGAGGGACAGCCCGTGGGTGGAGGGCAGCCTCCCTGACGCAGAGCCTCACACTCAGCCAGCCTGGCCTCACGCTGTCCCTCCGGCCAGCCATCAGGGTGTGGCTCTGCAGGGGGCCTTCTGCTCTCTGCTGCAGCCTGGCCTGGGGCAGGGGGTTGGCCAGGGCCTTTCAGGCCCCCACCTCCGACCAGAGCCCCGCCCACCCCCAGTCGGTGGCTACACAGCCTCTGAGATCTCCCAGGATCCCCCTGGCCATGGGCTAACGCGCACGAAACCAAAGGGAGCTGTTAGATTCGGCCAGTGGTGCCAGGAGCAAGATGCAGAATGATTGTGGCGTGAGCTGTTCTGAAGGCTTCCTGGAAGAAATGCAGCTCCAGCTGTGCCTCAGGGGTGATGAGGATTTAGATGGAGGAATGGGTCCTACCAAGGGACCATGGGGTGTGGGGCTGCAAAGAGGAACCGGGTGTGGTCCACGACCCCCAGCAGCCCACAGTCTGATCCCCGTGTAGGCGCCAGGGAAGGCTCCGTGGATCCAGAGGGACAGTCCCAGCGCTGAGGGCGGGCGGAGAGGAGAGAGACACGCCTGCTGGGCCATGGGCCGTGCAGCCACAGCCAGGCAGGGAGATGAGCTCCGGGAAATGGGAACAGCATAAACAAAAGCCCAGAGGAAGGAGTCTCGGCTGTATGAGTGGCGGGGGAGCCTGTGGGAAAGCCTCCTTCCCTAACCCCACACGTGCAGAGCAAGGAAGAAGCACGGGGCCACTTCTGCCCACACATGGCAGGAGGCCAGTGCTACCTCTGAGGATCTCAGTGCTTACAGACAACGTACATTACAGGAGAAGGTTCACATTCTGGAAGGGATTTAACTGGCAAATGATTCAGCTTAGGATTATTTTTTAAAATAAACTTAGTGCATTTCAAATACGATTTGATCTACATTAATTTCAGACGTAAGTTTCAAAGACATACATACTACCAAAAAAAAAAAAAGGTGAGGACAACCACATCACAAGAGTCTACCTAACAACAGATCTGACTTAAACCATAATTCTGACCAAGGCCGAGACTCACCTCTGTGACGTGATTATAGGCATGTCTGTCTTCACACCTGTAACGACAAAGTTTTATTAGTTCAGACACATTTTCCTTAAGGAGAAAAACACACTGACAACCTGGAAAAGACAACAAGTATTTCAAGATTCACAAAATCTCACATCTAGAAGGCCGACTGATCCTGTCTGCGCAGCCGTGGTAAACATGTGCCTCCCATGCCATCAGGCCCCACGCCCACGGCCCGGCCAGTGCTGCTGACTTGTTGGCACGCTTGCTGGGCTCAGTGTGACCTCGGAATCCTTGTCAACGTGCCGGCTAAGCAGCAGCGGCAATGTGGGAGGGGAAAACCTGCCACCCCCGAATGCCTGTGCCCTCAACTTCCAGATGAGGGCACTGAGGCCCCGAAGTTCCACATGTTACCCCATTCTCCATGTTCCACGAAGCATCTTCAGCGACAGCTCCTCACAGGCGCCCGAGGGAAGGGGTGGTGTTAGGTCTGGGTGTGGGTGTGGGAGTCCTGGTCTCCAGCTCTAGCTCTGGGCCTCTGGCCAGAAGAGTCTTTCTGCCTCAAATGTTTCTCACGTCACCTGGTGTGTTTTAGTCCTGGGCCTCCCGGACTCTGCCTTTGGGCAAGTCCTCTCTCCTCTTCCAAACTCAGCCCCCTCTCCAGGGCTCTAAATGATGTTCAGCTTGAAAATCCTACAGAAGTGAGTTCTCAGACTCCTAACTCCTTAGGAACTTGACAGTCTTCTCGATGTCATGATCTCCGTCCTCTGGTAGTTCAATAGCAAACAACAATTTAGCAAGTTTTACTGATAGCCTTCCATATGGCAAGCACAAGAAATACAGAAGTAATGAATTCCCTCTCCTTGAGACACTCACAATCTAGTTGGGGAGATAGACCAGCAATGACTGTAACCCAAGCTGATATGTGAGCAAGTAACGTACTAACTTTACTTGGAAGGGTTAAGAAAAACACAGAGGAGGAGTAACTGAGTGGGGCTCTGAAGAATGAGTAGGAGTTCGCCAGGTGGACCGGGGAAAAGGCAGAGGAAACCATGCACAGGGGCTGGGAAACTGCAAGGCACGGCAGGGTCACAGAATGACAAGCAGCCCAGGGTGGCCTGGTGCCAACAAGTAGAAGAGGGTGGAGAGAGAGGAGGGTGGAAGGTGAGGGTTAAGCCTGATTTTGAAGAACCCCCTGAAACGGACATCTGAGATCTACTTCCTCAGGGCAGCCCACAGCCTTAATTTCTGTTTTCGTGGCATAAATTCAATTCCTTCAAACTTCTCACTGTTTAAAACTTAGTACTACACAGATCAGGACAAGATTCTCAACTCTTAAGATCATTACGTGATATGAAAATTTTTTTTTGGCCAAATAGTAACTGCCAGGGCTGGGGGAGGGGCAGGCAGAGTTATTACCCTACTTGCTCTGCTTTTTCTCTCCCTTTTTAAAACTCTATGAAGATATTTAAAACACACTCCTGCTTCCTGGTGTAAGATGTTTCACGTTAAAAAATCCAGGCTCTCAACCACGCCGACATAATTATTCATTTGCTTTATCGCACAATATCCACGAAACCGTCTCAAGATAACAGAACCAACACCACCACCTATGAGATGACTGCTGAGAACAATGTCAAGATCATTCTGCAGCTCTTTCTTTCCTTAGAGTACACGGCAGGCTGACTGCACTGGTGGCCCCAGTTTCTCAGGTCTTCCATCGGCCAAACCTCTCGACTCTGGACCAGTGGAATATTGAAAACATGTGCAAGCAGAGGCCTGAAGAGCACTGGCCCGCAGAGGACCGCTACTGACCCTCCACCATAACCGTGAGAACATGCCGGGGCTGGCCTGAGGAGGATGACACGCACAGGGCCCTCCACCCCTCATCCCAGCTGAGGCCAGTCTAGATCAGCAGGCAGTCAACCAACAGACAACCAGACATTGGTGAGTCCAGCTGGAACCATTACTGGACTGGTCCACGAGTGCAGCCAGCACGTAACTAACCAGATGCATGTGCACGTAGCCACGAGCAGCGGACCTCCCCAGCAAACCTGTAGACTCAAACTGAGCAATCTGGCTGCTGTTGAAAACCACTGAATTTTGGGATGGTTTGTTAAACAACGTTGTGGCAGGAGATACAGAGTCTATCCCATTAGGACTGAACAGTCAAATGACCATGTTTTAAAGTTGCACAAAATAGCTTCCCCTTGTGGCTACACCACCAACTTGATATACAGATTCCTTGTTTTTTTTTTTTCTTCAGAGGAATTACTTTTTAAAATTTAGCTTTGTTTTGTAATCATGTAATAATACATTTACAAGGTTCCAAGTTCAAATCTACAAAGTCTCACCTCTCTCTCCATCTTGTTCCATCCTCCCCCCGACAGGTATTAAAAAAAATTATGGTTTATCCCTCCATATATTTCAAAGATACCTTTATATTCCCTTCCCCCCAACTATGCCACAGCACACATGCAGACTTTCCATTCCTTTGCTTTCTTCACTTAGAAAAGTACACCAAGATAAAAGATATATAAATGAAATAAGAACAGCAAATGAGAACCACACACATTGGTATGCTTTAACAAATGCATCAGTGTCACGGTTATTGTTATAAATTCTAATTCTATAAACAAAACATAAAACTCTTTTTGCATCCAGGTGAGCAGGCACTTAATTACCAACACTTTCCACACACACCGTACTCTGCTAGGAAATGCTTCACAACAGAAAAGCCAGCATAACACTTCTGATAATGCCAGAAATCAGATGAGATACATTTTCTCCAGTCACAGGAGCCCTTTCACCTTGATTAGAACTATTCTAGTTGCTATTGTTAGCAATAAAATTGCCAGTGGCTTGTTATGTCTCCCCTAGAATTTTACCATATAACTTGCTGTAAGACCGAAAAATGAAAGGAAAAGATAATTTGCCAAAAGAACTGAACATTGCACAGGCTTACCTTTCCACTTAGCGACCAGCTTAGGATCTGAAATTGTGAAGTTTGGACGGCTTCTAGACAGGATACCTTTTCCGAAATAGCCCTTCCAGGAAGAGAAAAGACTGAGTTAGTGCTTTCCGAGTTACCAGCTTTTTTTGGCTAAGGGAGACTATTTGAGTTAACGAGAGATTCCTTCAATTTCAGCTTCAGTTCTTCCCTCTGAGTGTCCCAGGACTACAAGTGAAGATCTTGGCGCCTTCCCTCTCCGATCCTCAGGAGGGAGCTAGTCAGTCTCTGGTGCACTCCGGCCGATCCGTAGGTAGCGGTCTCGGGCCAGGCCCGTGGGCTGGGGCAGGGCTTCCTCACACGTGGTGGTGGCGGGGGAGCTGGAGCCTGAGCGCAGGGGCCGAGCCTCCTGGGCCCAGAGGCTCCTGGGATTCTCATGTACCTGGGACTGAAGTACTCGGCTCTTCCTCCCTGCCGAGTCCAAAAACATCGATTACCCCCCTCCCCATTTCTTAAAGTTAGAAAAATTTAAACCCGTAGAAAATTGAAAGAATAAGAGGAACACCCTCTACTCTCCGCCGGGGGTTAACGATCAGAATGAGCCACGTGGACAGCGCCTCACAAAGCCTCTTGCTTAATGTCTCGTATTGCGAGTGTGGAGGGGGCTGCCCTCAGCCTAGACCCCGTCCCCCTGGGGTCAGTGCCAACCACTGTATCCTACTTGGGGAAGGTGGCCATAACATGTATTTTTTATAAAACGTCTAGAGAAGGCACATTTACAGACAGAAAATGGGTTAGGAGCATCAGGCCGGGGGTGGCGGCAGGGTTGGAGCAGAGCGGGCCCAGGGCAACTTTCTGTGGCGATGGGGATGTCTGGAACTCAGCTGCGCTGGTGGCTGCACTACTGAGTTTATTACAGTCACTGAACTCAGCACTTAGAATGGGTGAATTATATGGCTCCATATTATACCTCAATAAAGCTGTTTTAAAAATGCCCCCAGTGTTGAATCGGCTATGGGGGCAAAATAAGCAAGCTTCCAGTCTCAACCCGAACCTATCACTGATGGAAAAAAAGCAAAAACTGGAACTTGTCCTCATCTAAGCAGAGGTCCTCAACCAGGAGGGAGGGTAGGTAAGGAGCCAGAGGACACGCTGGATCTGTCCCGGGGCCAGAGCGACTCCCCGTGACCTCTGCGGGTGGAACAGGGGTTAGCAGGGAATTTCTACTATTCACCCATTACACTTCCATAGGTTGCTTGTAACAATGAAGATGCATAGCTTTTATAACCAAAAGACAAGAGAGGCCAATGCATTGACCTGACTTCATTGCTGAAATGTGGGTTTGTGGGTGGTGGTTATCCTCAGAACAAATGGCTTTGGGGCATTGCTGCCCCACTGAACCCCACTGCAGGGAAAGCACCTAAGCCGTTTCGTTTACGGGCGGTTTCTGGGGGCATGGGGAGAGAGCGGCCGGAAGCACGTACTCTCCCGTACAGCTGCTCCGCGTCTTCCGCACTCCTCACAATCACACTGCTGTTCCTCATCTCGGCCCGGAACATCCTGCAGTCCTTCCGAGGCCCGCGGTCCTGGCCGAAGGGGATGGGCAGCGAGGACTCATAGCTCTCGTACACCCTCCTCTTCCTCTTTGGGGGGCGGAAAACGGCCTCCGCCATCGTCCAAGGGTGACTGTCCTTTAGGGACTGTAATAGGGAGGCAGAAACAGAGAGTCAAAAGCTACGCTGGTCAAAAATGCGAGTGCATTTACACCCAGGCTCAGAAAACTGTGGGAAAAATACATTTATAAAGAAGCAAACTAAATGACAGAGTAACATTTTGTACGAGCAGTACAAATCCCACCCGCCTAGAGATCTCAATTAATTCCCACAACAATGTCCGAGTCCACAGTATTATTATTTTTTCAAATTTAACTTTTAAAGAATTGAATGTAGTTGATTTACAATGTTAGTTTTAGGTGTACAGCAAAGCAATTCAGTTATTCATATACACACAGATATATCTATTTTCAAATTCTTTTCCATTATGGTTCATTACAAGGTATTGAATATAGTTCCCTGTGCTGTACAGCAGGTCCTTGTTTATCTACTTTATATATAAGCAATGTGTATCTGTTAATCCCAGACTCCTAATCTATCCTTCCCCGCCTTTCCCCTTTGGTAACCATAGTTTGTTTTCTATGTCTGTGAGTCTATTTCTGGTTAGTAAATAAAATCTGTATCTTTTTTTAGATTCTACATGTAAGTGTTATCATATGATTTTTGTATTTCTCTGTCTGACTTACTTCACTTAGTAGGATAATCTCTAGGTCCACCCATGTTGCTGCAAATGGCACTATTTCATTTTTTTATGGCCAAGTAATATTCCCTTGCAGTGGTATTATTTCTGATTACAGGTGATGAGACAGGCCTAGTGACCCACCCACGGTCACAATGCTTCGGGAAGGTCTCCTGACAGCAGGCACAAGAGCATTTCTGTCTGAGAATTTCTCCCACTGTCTCACTTGGCCAACAGACATTTACCGAGCCCCTACCAGGGGCTCCTAATCAGATGTGCTGGGGATTTAAAGAGAAAACCAAAAGAGATCCTGCCTTCAAGGAAGTAAATCTAGCAAACACTTCATTTTCAAAAAAAGATCTTAAAATACACTCCAAACATGAGGTCAACCAGCTCCCAATTTTTAAGGCACATTAACAACAACACCAACAGCAGCAGCCCTCTCTCTGGGGTCTCTCCCTGACCACCCAGTGCCAGCGGCCAAGAGCAGGGACTGGAAAGCCAGGGAGTCGTGTGATCCGGGGCAAAAGTTACTGGACCCCTCTGTGCTCTGGCTCCCTCAGCTGCAAGAGGAGGATAAAAACAGACTATCTGACAGTTATGATCCACGAAGTGCTTAGAACAGCGCCCGCACGCACTTAGCACAGCACTGAGCCTCACTATGACCGCTGTGAGCAGCACCAACACCGTTTTACAGACGCAGAGACAGTTGGGTCAGAGAGATGTCGTCAGAGGCTCTGGACAGTGGTGGCCCTGGGTGGCCCCACGCCTTCTCTCTGGGTCCTGCTGGGGGCAGAGGAAGCACCTGCCTCTGCTGTGTGAAGGCTCCCTGTTTCTCACAGTTAGGAGCTGAAGGGCTCCGGGGAATAAAGGAATTAGTGCGCCCAGCACAACGAGGGAGGAGAGGAGGGCGAAGGCAGTACTTCTCCCTTCCAGGCCTTTCACTCCCCCTGAGGAGACAAAATGAGGACAAAACACACACAAAGCCAAGTTGGAGGTAACACAACAGGCCACCATTCAATAATGGCTAACGGAAGGAAGTTGGGTGCGGCGTGTGGTAAAGACTGGGGCAGATGCATGTGACTTAGGAAAACTCACCCCTGTGCAAGAGGGAGAAACGCAGGCAGTGCACGGGGCTGATCAGCCCCTCCACTCACTGAGCAGGAGGAGCCTGGGAATGAGACGGGGACCTGAATCTGCTGCTTCCTCAGTTCCACGTCTGGGTCGGATTTAAGCTGACCGTGCATCTGCTGCTTGAACACACAGTGGAGCTGGATCACACGCGTGTTTAACCTCCACGGCTCCAAACCCTCACCGGGGAAAAATAAGACTGATTACTTAGGTGTCCCTGCACTCAACACCAGCATCCCACTGGGCAAAGGATGCCATCCAGCCTCAAACAGCCAAGGAAGGTGGCCAAAGATGAGGCAGGAAGGTGAGTGGCTTTAAGGGTTTATGACCATTAAAAAGAAATGAAAAGCCTTGCCCAGTATGTAATGGTACTTCCATCCACCCTCCCAAAGACGCTGAGGAATTAAAGACAAAGAAAATCACAGACCAAGCAAGTTAGAGAAATTGATAAATTACAACAGTGAGTATAAAAAATAAGAATCAGCAAGTTGGAACCTTCATAGAATTGCCAAAGTACTCCAAGCAGCAAAATGCTAAAATAATTTCTAAATAAAATTCCCTCAATGAAATTAAATATTGAACGTAACTGTATATGTTTTATATATATATATCTGGACACACCTTGCTGTATAGCGTTCATAACAAAACTATGTATACCTCATGTTAATGGGCAATTAAGATATTTTCTGGGGAGGGTGTAGCTCAGTGGTAGAGTGCGTGATTAGCATGCACGAGGTCCTGGGTTCAACCCCCAGTGTCTCCATGGAAAAATAACAAATAAATTTAAAAAGTTTTTTTTAAAAAAGAGATTCTCTTCCAAGGTCATTTTAACTAGATTTCAGTTGCCAATTCATCACTCAACCCAAGCAACTGCAGCTGACCCTTGAACAACAAGGGACTGAATTGCAAAGGTCCACTTACACCCAGATGCATTTCAATAGTAAACACTACAGTACACCATCCACGGTTAATTGGATATGCAGATGCGGAACCTCGGATATGAAAACACCAGGGATACAGAAGGCCAATTATAAATTATACTCAGATTTTCGTCTGCACAGAAGATCAGCATCCGTGACCCCCTGCGTTGTTTAAGGGTCATCTGTACTGCATTTAGTGTTCAATTGAAGAAAAGGCAGTTTATCCTAAAACTAAAACTAATGCTGTGTTGGCTTTTTCGAGGCAAGATGTTGGTCTCTAGTGAGGAACTCTCTAGGGATTTCCAGGAACAATTTGGGTGTTTATAAACATTTCCCTTTTCTATGTTGGTCTCTAGTGAGGAACTCTCTAGGGATTTCCAGGAACAATTTGGGTGTCTATAAACATTTCCCTTTTCTAAACTAACCTCTGGTTAGTATTTGATTTGTATATATTACAATTCAAATTTTTAAAAGAGAAAATGTTTCATGGCTCACTTCAAGAGCTTCCAATTAAGTTCTCTTAAACAAGTGAAAAAGGAAAGTTCTGTATTAATTTGCCTGGTTTAGGAGTTTCCCCTCCAGATTGCTGTTACACTTTTAGAAAGGGCAAGAATGAGCTATGACACTGGATGGCAAGAACTCTGGACTCTAACACAAGTGTGTGACAGGAGGTTCCTGCCACAAAAGACTCCTTGTTTTTCACAAAACCTCAAAATCCGGCACCTAGTGTTACCTCTGCACACGTGACAGCACTAACATCAAGCTGGCTCTATTAACATGCAATGTTCAGGACACGCAAATCTATAGACAGAGAGTAGATTAGTGATTTCCAGGTGCTGGGGGACGGGAGATATGGGAGTGACTGCCCATAGGTATGGGGTTTATTTTGAGGATGATGAAAAAGCTTTAAAATTAGATTGCAGCGATGGTGATGACTGCATCACTGAACATAGTAAACTTGCTCAACTGTGCATTTTAGAAGGGTGAATTTTATGGTATATGATCTCTCATTAAAGCTGAAAAAATTCAGTAGGACAAACCAGAGGCTCTCTAGCTTCCTAGTTTTGTAGAAGAGTTGCCTTGTGCTGAACTTGTAAGGCAAAGCAGGGAAGAAAGGAGAGTTTGCTTTCTCCATTACCTGCACTAAGCCTTTAAGAAATGTTTCCTTAGTGCCATGATGGGAGGCATGGGATGTGGGTACAATCACAAGAGCTAACCATCACCGGGAGGTACAACGTGCCAGGAACTGAATGAGCCATACGCTATGCACTAGGGCACCACTACCTTCATTTTGCAGACAAGGAAACAGAGGCTTGGAGAGGGCAGGGCATCTGCCCACAGCCCCTCCTAGAGAGGATGAGAGGCTAGTAAGGCAGGGAGACAGGGCGTGGTAAGAAGACTGGCCTAAAAGACGACCCATGTCTGAAGCAAACACAGATGTACAGGAAGGACTGGCCAGTGGTCAGGGGGGTTGGGATGTGAAGGCTTAGAGCCTGTGCAGGGTCTTAGGCAGGGAGTGACGACTGAAAAGATTAAGGAAATTAACCTGGCCTCACATATAACAAGGGCTCTCAAGCTTGGCTGCCCTTAGAATCACCTGGGGAAATTTTGCAACTCCCAATGCCCAGGCCTTACCTGCAATTACCTCAGAAATTTCGGAGTGGGACCCAGGTGATTTCAACATGTAGCCAAGGTTGCCGACCGCTGGTGATAGGATGGCCTATTCAAACTCAATCCCAATAGCCATTCCTACAGTACAGATGAGGAAGGGACTCAGAGAGGCTGCCTGCTATGCACCTGTAAGGGGCTACTTTCCCCTTCCCAAACCCAGGCATACTGACTCCTGGTGCCCAAAGCGTTAAGTATATTTACTTTTCTATCAAAAGCAGGGCTTCCTAATTCTTCCTTTGAGCAGACAAGCTAACACCTTTTAGGTGTTCAGTAAATGTTTATTGTAAACAAAACAAAGTAAAACAAAAAAGGGGGAAGGTAGCTTCATTTAATTTTCCAACCCCCTGGGCTCACCTTGCCCAACCAGCTTGGTTAAAACCGCCCACCCACCAAAGCTCACATTCTCCCAATTAAAAAGCGTTTGAAGCTCCAAATGTGTACCTCCTGGGCTAGGGGAGGCGAGGATGAAAGGGACGAGGCCAACAATCCTGCCTCTGGGGAGCTTTCAAGTTAGAACCCGAGACTAAGACCTGGAAACAAACGATAAACATGTGAAGGCTGTGGTGAGGATTAGATGGGAAACTGAGAAGCAGCCGGGTACTGGGCCTAGCATGTGGGAAGCGCTAGCCAGACGGCTGTTGCAACTGCAAAGTCAAAAAGTGCTCAGGGCCCAACAAACCCGTGATTCCCTGTCACCACGGACCCCTTGCTGGCTTCCTGGAGTGGCGCCCCCAGCAACCCTACCAGCGGCTAAGGCTCCCCTCGGGCAGAGCCAGTGTCAGATGCACCTCGACGTCCTCTGCCCCCAGCACCGGACGTGGCGTCAACGTTTCCAGACAGAACACAAAATAGAGGGCTAAGCTGCACGGAGACGCGGAAAGGGGTTAGTTCCCGCAGAACTAGGAAGTCTGGCCCCTCGGCCTGGCCGTCTGGTGCGGCTGTGCGACCCGGGCAACGTCTCTGGGCCGTTTCCGCTCTCGCCCCCGAGGAAAGGGCGACGCATCCTCCCTCGGGGCGCCCCTCGCGTACCCCGGCCTCAGGGCCTCAGCGCCCGGGACGCCTCCCGCTCCCGCCCCGGCCCCTTACCTTCCTCGGCCCCGCGCGCTCGCCGTTACCCCAGCAACGCCGGCTGACGGGCGGACACCGCTGCCGTCAAGCAGTGCGGCCGCAAAGCCGGACGACTGCGCAGCCGCAGAGCCCGCGGGAAGGCCCGCCGGGTCTTTACGGAGCGCGCCTGCGCACGGCCTGCAGGCGGGTCTTCTGTGCGCGCCGCTTGCCTTGTGCCGGGCCGAGGCGGCACGTTCTTTCCATGTGTTGTTCTTGTTTTATCCCCACAGCAGTCCCGCAAGATCCACCTGACAGATGAGATCGAAGCTACTTATCCAATGTCACATAGCTGAGAGGGATTGGGGTTACAGTAATAGGAGACTTGAACCCAGGTCTGAAGACTTGGGGTCCTCGCCCCTGGGGAGCTGGGACACTTGAAGCGACCGGACCTTACATGACCCCAGCTTTTAGGAAGCCGGTCCGCTAAGCTCATCCTGCAGACCTCGGCTTCCTCAGTGCTTCTGTTTAAGTGCAGCCTGCAGGGAACCTGTAAGAAAGTGCCCTCTTGCAGGCACCTGACCAAAAGCCGTGGTGGGCACTGGCTGCCCTCTGCAGCAGCAAGGACACCAGGCCAGGAGTCAGACCTGCATTTGCATCCCCACCTCCCTCCTCACTGGCTGTGTGGTCTAGAGTGAGTGACTTAACCTTTCTGAGCCACAGAGGGATGAGCGAAACAAAAGTGCCTTGGGAAGTGTAAAAGTTTCTCCTGACCTGGTCATTTTAAAGGAGGCTCAGTCGGGAGTCCAATATACACCTCCCCAAATAGGAATCCCAGGGTCTCCAGCACGCATACCTCACATGCCGGGCAGTGAGAGAACGGTGGCAAATAATGCCAGAGAGATTTATGGGGCTAGGTGTGATGGGCTTTGAAATCTGGACCTTTCCCAACTTTGTCTTGTCTCCAGGCCTTTGCACACACTGTTGCCTCACCTGGAACATCCTTTCCCCCTGTCTGTGGCAGTGATCCCTGGTCACCCTTCAGGTCTCAGCTCAGCTATCTCTTCCTCCAGAAGACTTCCTCTTGCCTCCCCACACTGGCTTGAGTGACTTCCCTCTGTGTTCCCACAATAATCTGGTGGTGCACCCTGTGATATCCCTGTTTCCTGGTTTAACTGAACTGTGAGCTCTTGGTAGATAGAGCTCAAGATGTGGCATTCAGTGGATGGTCTGCTTGCAGGGGCCTTAATGGCTCAGCTAAGGAGTTCAGACTTTTATAGAGAAATCAGCCTTTAGAGAAATCAGAATAGCTTCCTGGTTAGAGTGTTGCAAAAAAGGGAACTTCAGCAAGGTTCACAGAATAGTGGTTTCGGGATGGATTGAGTAGGGACGACAGAGCTGGAGAGAGGCTGGAATATTGTACTAGAACATGCCAACTTAGGAAATACTGGATTTAGAATTAGAGGGTTTTAGAAATGAAAGGGAACCCTGAGGTTGTCCAGGTCAGCTTCCTTATTTAACTGATAAGAAAAAAGGCTTGGAGGCACTGTGAGTTGCCAGAGGTAGCAAGTCTGAAGTGGGGCTGAGACCAGAGCCAGGTCTCTGGAACCTCAGTGGGTGCTCTGCACTCAAAGGTTTGGGATTTGCCCATAATGGGATCTCTGGGGCCATCATCTGAAACCCTGTCCCTGCAGAGGGTCAGAGTGAGAACTAACGAATAAGATATTCTTCCCCCAAGATTTTCTCCCCAGTGTGTATTTTAAACCTTTTGTTATGGTAACAAACATTTTCAAACATAACACAGAAGTAGAGAGAACAGCCTAGTAACTCCTCACTTCCAGAATCTTCTAGCTTTGCTATGTTGTTTCTTTTACACTCTCCATATACACATCTGGATCCCACTGCTGGGGTATTTTAAAGTAATTCCAGACATCATATAATTTCACTCATAACAGTTCAGGGTCAGGGTCCTGCTGGCTTCTGGTCATAACATTTTCATCAACCAATCACTACATACCCTTGTTTTATGCGTGCTTCTGTTTAAAGGCATTTTATCTAATGTCTATTGTTGATTCATTCACATTGAATGCCCGGCCAACAGCATTATAACTCACGCCTGAACAAAGCTCATCTCACACATGATTTTCTCCATAAGGAACATCATGGCCTTGGCTTAGGAACACTGGACAGTCCTTTGACACTTGGCTTGGGGGGCGATTAAGTCACCAACACGAAACACAAAAAAGCGACAAAGGCAGCACTAAAGAGATGGCAAAAAGCACACTTGTTTATGATGTGAGAGCTGTAACAAGACAGAGTATCACCTGTTGCCTTCGGCATACTGGGAACCTCAGATTTTTCTCCCCTTGACGCATGTGCGTGTCTGTAAATGACCAAGAGCTATGAATTTTGATTTCAGCATTACAAATAAATTTTAGCCAGTAGGTGAATTTGCAAATGCATAATCTGCCAATAATGAGGACTGACTGTATATGTACATACATTCTGAATATCACTAGCACATCTAACAAAATGATCAATAATCCTTAATATCACCTGTCTGTGAAATGTAACGCAGACCCTCCCTGTACTATTTGGGATATACTTATACTAAAAAAATTTTTTGTTTATCTGCAATTCAAATTCAGTTGGGTATCCTGTATTTTATCTGACCACGCTAACAATTCATTGGGCCTTTGTAAGTGCCAGCCACTTTGCATTCTGTCTTAACTTGCATCTGTGAGACAGGTGTTCTCACCGAGATTGCACAGTTGAGGTTCCCTCCCTGCCCAGGTTCTCAGAGCTGGGAAGCATGGAGGCCAGGTGAGGATGGAGGATGGCGGTCCAGGGACTGCGGGCTGGCATTCACTTGACTCCATCATGTTGGATACTGGAGGGCAGTGCACTGACAAAGCACAGCTTTAAATATGGAAATAACAACATGACCCACAGCGAGCCTTGGTGGGAGGTCAGGAAAGACCCAGAAACGTTGAAGGCCTGGGAGGCTTCTGGGAAGAGGTGGCCTTTGAGCTGAGCCTGCGAGATGGGTGAGCCTTAGGAGAGTGTGGAGGAGGAGGGATATGGCCGTCGGGGACACAGGGCAGGTCCACGTGCCAGGAGGTGTGGGCTTGGAGGTTCTGGAGCCAGAGGAGCTGGGCCTGGCAGGGCAGGAGGTCGAAGCCAGCGATAAGGTCTGATAGGCAGGGTGGAGCCCGAGCGTGCAGGCGCTTGAATTCCAGGCTTGGCGTTTGGACTTTACCCCGTAGACAATGGGGAGCCACCAGCGATTCTGAGCTGGGCAGGGCGGCCGCAGCTGTCGCCCCATTGTTTTTCCCAGATGGGGGCCGAACGAAAACTGCAGTGTTTCAGTGAGTCCACTAGATGGCGATATTTTAGCAAATTTAAACCACCCAGCCTCCAATTCCCAGCAAGGAAAACAAATGGAGGGACCCAGCAAAACCCTCAGCAGCATCTGCAACAGAAAATCAAACCAGGGACATAGTCCAGCTTCCCCAGCCAGTGAGACGAAACCTCGGATAAATTCTCATCTTTGAAGGAGAATATGTCCTGGGTGTGCAGAAAAGGGCATTCAGTTTTAACAAATGCCCGGCAGACATTCTCTGGCATTCAAGCTTCCTAGTAGACCTTTGAAGAAGGTGTTATTATGCCATTTTACAGGCGAGGAAGCTGAGTCACTGAGGGGTACGATGCTCAGTTATCTACCAACCTGATACCAGGTTGGGCAGGGAGATAGTGTTGGCAGCAGGTGAGAAGGGGTGGGCTGGGTAAGCCCCCAAGGCAGTGCTTTGCTGGGCCCAGGGTCCCTAGTGCAAAGGATGGGCACTGCCCTGAGCTCCTACTTTGGCTGCTAGAAAACCCTGTAGCATGGAGAATGGGAGCTGCTGGACTCTACTATTTGCTGCTTTTTAGAGAAAGTCTCACTTAATTCTCTGACAACCACCCAGAGAGTCAGGGATTATCACACACCCATTTTACAGGTAAGAAGACAGATTCTGAGAGGTGAAATGACTAGTCCAAGGTCACACAGTGGGTGAGCACAGGAAGGGAGGTGGATCCCAGGTACATTTGAGTCCTGGGTAACTTTCTTGGAGAAACTCAAGCATCAATGCTCAGAGAGACACATATAAAGATTTTTTTTTTTAAATCAAAGCACTGTGGTTTGTAATAAAAAAAAAAAAGGAAACAACCTAAATGTCCATTGCTGGAAGATGGACACACAAAATGTGGTACAACGGATTCATATCGTAGAATACTATTCAGCAATTAAAAAGAAGGAACTAGCTCTTTCACACTTATCAACATGGACAGATTTCAAACACATGTTTGGTGATAAACGCAAGAAGTAGAATAGTAGGAATCCTATGGGACCTTATCTGTAAATGAAAACACTGCCAAGGACTGAGTGTCTGTATAGGTATGCTAAACTATTTTAAAATAATAGGAAAGATATGCACCAAATGATTAGTTCTCTGTGGGACTTGGGTAGTAGATAAAGGGTTTTTAGCTTTACTTTTAATTTCTTAAAAATAAACAAACTAGAAGCAGCTATGGGGGTGGCAATATAGGTGACTGCTAAATTACGTGTTTCTCTATATTAATTTTTGCACAAAAAGATGCTTCAGGCAAACAAATAAATACAAAGATAAACTATAAAACTAAAGTAAATTTCCTATTTAGGGTCAATGATTTGAAGCCCTCTATCCCTTTCCTTTGGTCATTTTCTCTGAACTCCTGGTCACATGGACCACTGAATGTGTGTCCTTGAGGGGTCACGCCCACTTTCTGGCAGCAGGTCCTGCAACTAGAAACTGAGGGCAGTTCTCACCCTGCCCGTCTCCTGGGGCCGGAATGACCAGCCTGTGAAGTTCTGAGTGCGAATGATCTCTGCAAGCTATCGGTCGCAACAGAGAAATAATAAGAGATAAAGTCTTCTCACTTTTCCTCTTTTTCCTCGCCCTTTACATCTGTCCTAGTACACAAAATCATAACAGACACAGGTAGCCTAGCATCTTCCTTGTATTGGCTCAATTTCCCCCTTATTTATTCTTCCTCACAGCTCTATTAGTGAATACTTTTATTCTCCCCGTTTTGAAGATGAGGAAATGGAGTCAGAGAAGTTATGTCATTTACCCGAGGAAACCCAGCTCAGAAATGCCAGAGGTAGGATTTCAACCCCAGTTCACTTGATTGCAGGGCCACTGTGCTGTATTTTTTTTAAAAAATTGAAGTATAGTCAGTTACTATGTGTCAGTTTCTGGTGCACAGTGTAATGTCCCAGTAGTGCATATATATACATATGTTTGTTTTCATATTCTTTTTCATTAAAGGTTATTACAAGATATTGAATACAGTTCCCCGTGCTCTACAGAAGAAATCTGTTTTTTATCTATTTTCATATACAATGGTTATCATTTGCAAATCTACTATGCTGTATTGATATAGTACATTTTACGGTCTCTTACCCTAAAAAAGAGGGAAACAGACCATCTTGTGTTTTGTTTTGTCTTCTTTCTCATAAAATTTTTCTTTGTTCCAAGTTGCTTTCATCTTGTGTGTGACCCCCTGCAGGTCCCACCTCTGCGCTCAGGATTGTAATTTCCTGGGTGGTTGAGGAACTCCCTGGTCTGCTCACAGGAGAGGGGAGAAGGGGCCCACCATGGCCCAAACCTGGCTTCCCTGCTCTCCTGGGTGGGTCCGCCTCAGATGTCAAAAGGCCTGAATTCCAGGCAAACCAGGAACAATGCCCCTGTCATCAAATTTGAAACCAAAATTCAGCAAAGACATGTATTTGCTGCCAGAAAGCAAATAGCCTTTTCTTTTCTTTCTCTCTTTTTTTTTTTTTGCCCAAACAAAACATCCTCTTATGAAATATGTCCAATTTGCAATATTTACTTTCCCTTTATTTAATAACAGGAAAGGGTTTGCTGGACTTTTGTTGATTTTTGCATTTCTTATTAAAATTCTTAAGGGGGTTTTGGGGGAACTTAATCAGCAAAAAAAGAGGAGGAAAAAAAAAATCTCATCTGCATTCCACAGGCCTTATTAATGGAGGAAACTTGCTGTTTTGTTTAAGAGCATTTTCTGATGGGAGAAGGCAATCATCACGTGTTCCAGAGCCTTCCTCTGACTCTTATTCTTGACTGTGCTTCCTTCTCAGCTGTCTCTGGAGCTCTGAGTCCCTTGTTCCAAGCTTTCTGCCTGAGAAGAGGGAGCTGGGGTTGATGCCTCACTGCCAGGCTGTTCCTCCAACATCCCAGCACAGTGCTCTGTACTACAATGTCACTTCACCTCCAGCCAGCCCTCCTGACAGCCCTCATTGGGCCGATGAAGAAACTGAGGCTTAGAAGGATGAAGTCCCTTGTCCAAATTCCCTTTGCTTGGTTGCTTACATTCCTTGGGATTAAAAGGCACAAAGTAGTCACAGAGCCCTCCATCCAACTGAGTTGCACAACTCTGAGATAGCTAGACAATCGCCAGTCTTTAAGGCCCAGAGAGGTACAGGGACTTGCTAAAGGGCACAGCAGGAGGGTGGCTGATCTGGGATTTGAGCTGTGCTCTGACTCTCACATCCACCTTTATTTCGCTTCACCACACTTGCCTGTTTGGGGCCAAGAGCGGCATCATGTTTCTTATAATGAAGTCCGTCGCTCCCCTCAAGTTAACACTCTCTCCGCCTAAGAGGTCTTGGTCCTGCCGTCCTTGGTTCCAGAACTGGACCGCAAAGAACTTCAAGGCCTTGGTTTTGAATATTTCCATTCTACCAGAAATATTTATGTAAATTGTTATTATTATACACATTATGTAATTATTAGAATATGCTGACTTGTAGAATAGTGCCTCACATGGGGTAAGTCCTGATAAACGGCACTGCGGACAGCTGAGTCCCCGAGCTCTCCTTCTGCAGAGAAGGGAACTGAGGTGTAGCGAGGACGGTGGGTCTGCCTGAGCACCAGGGGCCAGAAGCGGGTCCGGACCTCCCTGTTCTCTCGGGCTGTGCTTCCCACGAGCATGTCTCCAACAGCCACTTTCTTGTTCATTCAGCCGCTACCATGGGCGGTGCCGTGTGGACGGTTAGGACACTTAGATAAACCAAACACGATAGATGTCTGATGGCAGGGTCCTCAAGGGCCGGTGGGAGAGGATGCTTGGACAATTACTCTCTCAAATGTGGTGAATGCCACAACTAAGGGGGAGGGGGCTCAGGAAAGACTTCGGGGAGGAGTGGATGTTGGAGCTGGGTCTTAAAAAATGAGGATGAATTGGCCAAGTCGGGAAGGGCATCTGAGGCAGAAGGCCCCTCCTGAGCAAAGGCTGGAGGTATGAGCAGGGGGATGAGAAGCCAGCCTGGAAAGTTGAAGCCAGGCTGTGAAAAGCCTTGAATGCCATCCCTAGGAATTTGGATTTTACCCAACAAGTGTTGGGGACACAGGAAGGATGGAAGGAGGGGAGTGACTCGGTCAGGTTTGGTTTAGGAAGGTTACTCTGGAGGCCAGGGAAAGAGGAGGATAAAGAGAGTGGGCAGGCAGCTGCATACTCCAGACCGGAGACGCCCAGGCCTTGCCCGCCTAAAACCCTCTTTTTCCTTCCACCCTCGAATGGACTCTTTCCCACCCTTCCTGCTCCAGGCACCCTCCCAGCCCACATGCCTATCTGGAGCCCCTCTCCCTGGCTCCTGGAGTTCTTATTCTTTAGGCTGCTCCTTTGTACTCGCAAGGTCCTCCAGAGCCATTGGCTCTAACCCTGCGGAGGTCAAAGACCTCTGGGAGAGTCCAAGGCCTGAAAAATGCATGCATAAGTATGCCACCGTTCCAAAAGTGACACTTGTGTGTGGCGTCTCAGACCTGCTGAAGCTGCTTTCACTTGTGGGAAGGGGCAATTCCAAGACGAGGCAGAGGAAAGAGAAAAAAGGAGGGTGTTCTGGCCAAGGATGCAGTGGATCCTGGCGGTAGGTCTAGCTTGCTCTGATGCCGCAAAAGCCTCGCTCTGATGCACAACCGACTCCTCCCTTTTCTCATTCTGTGCTCCCCAAGCATCGTTCTGATTAGAACTTGGCTTCCCGGTGCAGTGTGCCTACAGGGAGCTGGGGTGTTGGCTGGAGGACACGTGTATCCGGTCCCTTTGGCAGTTATATTTCTCGTTGTAAATTAGTAAATTGGGAACAGACAATTCATAGAGGAAGCAATACCAATGACTAAGAAAGAAGCACATGAAAAAAATGCTCATCCTCACCAGTATTCAAAGAAATGTAAATTCAAACCAAAACCAAGATTATTTTCTATCTATTACATTAGAAAGGATTTCTTTTTTTAAGTAAATACGGATTGCTGGGAAAGGGGCAATGCAAGAGGCCCCCCCGTGTGCTGCTGATGGGAGTGGAATGCTACCTGCTGGGCTGGGCGGGTCAGCGTCAGAGGACCCTGCAGTCCCTCACGGAAGGCTGGGCGGGACGGGCCTCTGCATGAATCCAGGCACCAAATGTTTACTGAGCACCTACTATGTGCCAGGCTGAAAGAAACACTGTGTGGAGGCAGGGCCACATGGAAGGCTTATCCCAGATGTCAAATGGTCCCAGGCCAAGAGGGAGGCTAGAGGCCAGCTCCCGGCGGGCTGAGGAGGAGGACATGGAAGGGAAGGGGAGGGGAGAAGAGGCAGTCACTCTCCGTCTCTCCCCGTCCCACAGTTCAGCTCTCCCCTTGTCCCAGGTCGGGCTGAGGCTCTCAGTGGAAGGAACACTGAGGATTTCTAGACCCAAAGTCTTCAACCTGGTCCACTCCCAGAGACTGATTTAACTGGTCTGGGATGGGCCTGGCCTTACCTAGTATTTTAAAAAAGTATTCCAGGCATTTCAAATGTGCAGCCTGGGCTGAGAAGTACGGAGGAAAGGGGAGATGAGACGCCCACGCAAGCCGCGCTGAAGCACTCCTGCTTTACGGCCCCCAGGCCCGGTTCACGGGCCGGCCGCTCGCTGCCCGGGTCGCCTGTGGCGGGACGTGTCCCCTCTCTGAGCCACGGTTCTCTTCTCTGTCAGCCAGAGACCAAATGTGTTGTCGTGGTGAGGATTAAACGCGTGTGGCGTGTTTGCCAGGTGGGGTGGCGTGCACGGCCCAAGTGACTGGCCAGCCAGATGCCATCACACGCTGTGGTCTGGCAGCAGCAGGGCTACCAAGGCATCTGGAATCCGCACAGAAGACTTTCAACTGACAGCTCTGACCGACCACTTGACTTTTTCCTGTGAAGTAGGAGTCAATCCCCATGGTTTCACTCAGGCTCCAAGAATTCTGCTTCCAGCTGACTGTGCAGATCGGGAAATAATATTTTTCCTAATGCAAGAAGGGACGGAGCTGAGCTGACTTTCCAGCGCCCAGATCTACTGGCCTCACTTCTGTGAAGACAGCAACCAAGAGCACTGCCTCAGACCTGACTTTGCCAGAGTCTACCTCTTCCTAGCTGTGTGACCTTGGGCGGGTGACTTCACCTCTCTGAGCCTCAGATTCCTCTCTAACATGGGTCCCTGCTCCAACTGGCTTTGGGGGAGGATTAATCGGGCTGATGCTGGTACAGCTCTGAGCCCCGGATCTGGTGCACATTAAAGCCTGTGTGGATGGTGGCCACGTGGGCCCCTCCCCAGCAGGAACAGCCCTTCCCACAGCAGTGTGATTCCCTAGTGGCGCTCTCCCGACACATGGGGCCTGGGCTGTAACTGCTTATGTGTGTGTCTTACTGAGGGCCGGGCCTGGTTCGCACGATTCCCTCGGTTGCATGATTCGCCATCACATTCAGCTGCTGCTCAGGGGACACGCGGGAACTGACTTGACCCTTCTTCCTTCCCAGAGAAGACTGAGGCTCACAGAGGGGCGACGCGGGGTGGGGGAGGTCACATGCCGGACGCCTGGCTCGCCGGGTGGGGAAGGCTTCTCTAAGGGGGCCCCCACCTGGGCAGGGGGCGTGGGGGTCTTCCACTGCCTCCCTGGGCAGTGAACTTCGGTGGGGAAGGGGTGATGGAGGGAAAGGCAACGTGGACACCCGCGGGGATACCAGTCAGAGGTGGTGAGGCCTGGCAGGTGGCCTGAGGACCAGGGTGAGCAGGGGGTGGGGGGATGAGGGGAGGCAGCAAGCAAGTAAAATTCACGCTGTTACGGGTAGAGTGACTCATCTGTGCCAAGAGGCTGGTGAGACATAGAGAAACTCGGGGACAGGAAGATCGGATGGGATAAGGTGTTTGAAAGTTCTCTGAAAATGGTACAGAGACCTGCGAGCAAGAGCTCTGGCTTCAAACACAGTGGGACTCCCAGCCTTCGCCTGCAAGTCCTCGGGACCCGGCCAGGGGCTCAACCTCTCGGGCCCCAGTCTGTGCATGTGAAAGGAGGGGGCAGTAGGAGTACTGGCCCCAGTGGGTTGCTCTGGGGATTAAATGACACATGTGGACTGTGTGCACTGCACGGGGTCCAGCCTGGGGACCCAGGGCAGCCACGGTCCCGGTGAGAAGGAAGTGGGGCCCTCGGCTGGGGTGTCCCCCTTCGCCGCGTCTCCTTATCCAGTTCCTCCCCATCCTTCAGCCTGGCCCGATTCCCCCAGACAGGAAGGTCCTCTCCCTCCTCTACACTCTCACGACATTTTATCTAAGCCAATCCCACAGCCCTTATCAGACGAGGCCTGGCACCCGGTGCTGTTTACTGAGCATGCCTTATCTCCCCCCGTGGCCTGGGTCTTACTCATCTCTGCCCACTGGGCCCAGCACACAGCCTCCAGCCTCTGCAGAGAGGCATCGGCGAATGCTCGTGGACGGTCAGGCGGCAGAAACAGCAGTGAGTGGTAACTACCCGTGCCTGGATACCAGAAAAGAGGAGAAAGGAATCTGTAAAAGCGTTTTCAAAAATTCTACAGACTTCTTTTGATTGGCGCACTTGAATTCAGTATCAAAGTGAATGCAGTTTCCTGTTTCTTTTGTTTCCAGGCTGTGATATAAATTAAATGAATGAGGACTTCCCATATAACCCACAGGGTGGTAAGTCCACCTGGAAGGTCCGATAAAGAGCCAGGCAGAGAAAGCTGGCCCACGCGCAGAAAAGCCCTGTCGCCAGCCGTCAGCAGAGGCCAAAGCAGATAAGAAGGAAAAGCATGCACTTGCAAAGTCTGGAGAGCTCCAGGGCTCGCGCCTGTGTGCCCTTGAGCGCTGCGGCCCCCTAAGCCACAGGCTGCTCACCTGTCAAATGGGGGGGGGGGGGGCGGCAGAGCTGACCCCAAGAGGATGTCAAGGGCCTGGATGGTAACATGCTTGGAGCCGCATGCGGCACCTGGCAGGTAATGGGCGCTCAAAGATGCCCACTACGCTTACCTTCATCGCTCGGCAAGACACATGAACTTATTTCTTAGACTTATTCCACGAAGTTCAGAATGACTTGTACACAGGACAACGGCCTGAATCTAACTCTAAGAGTGAGCCCAGCCCAATCTCTCTGAAATGGATAAAACTCTCAAAATCACGATCTTGAGTCTCTACTAAACGGGAGGTAGAGCAAAGACACCGCTGGCGGGCGGTGGGTGGTTCAACCAAGAATCGGGCAGGGCAGGATCTCGGGGAGCTGTGTGTCTGGCCGCTGGGGTTTCCCTCAGTACGAAAGTTCAGGACTTACTTCGAGCAGGCAACTGAAGCTCTGCTTGCAGCACTGCTGATGCCTCCAAAAAACAACCAAGCCACCAGGAAATAAAACCACTCACCTACCAAATACTGGCTGAGCTGAGAAGACTTTCCTCCCTCTCCCCTCTCCTCCCTCCCTCCGTCCTCCCAGCCGCATCCCCTCCAACCGCTTCTGCATGGTCATTTTCTAAACCTAACTCTTCAGGTTGGAAACGCCCGTGGTCTTTCTTTCCCCTTCTTCCCTCCTGTTGTGGGGTGGATGTGCTGCTCCTCTGAGTTCCTGACCTGCAGCCAGTACAACTGGCCTGAGGGTCACGGGGCCAACAGCTCAGTTCTGGCTGGCTGACCCTCGGGCAAGCCCTGTGTCCACCCCACCTCTGCTTTCTCCCGGTGCAGGTGTCGTAGGAGCAGGTGCCTCTGGCCCGTCCGGCTCTGCCATTTTGACCCCAGTGAGGCCACCTGTGGGTCTGGAGCCCAACCGACTGGGGTCCCTTCCCTGCTCTACACTTCTGGCTGGGTGGCCTTAAGCAAGGGACACAACCACCAGTGGGGACACTGGGGCCATCCTGGAACATCCCCATTAGGGTTGTGGTCGGGATCAGGCGAGATGCTCCAGACTAAGGTTTATGCTGGTGTCGGCACATGGTAAGTGCCCCAGAAATGGTCTCCACTATTGCTGTTATGCAAAAGAGGGCACACCGGCACCTCACACCCATCTCACGCCAAGGGTGGGGGCCGTCCCAGGGTCCACTCTCTGCCAGTTCATCAGCACGGTGGCCCTACTTGCCAGCCTTGTGGCATCTTATGATAGGACACCAGTGAAAGCATGAGGTGCTGCGGCTCCAGGAGGCGCTCAGTCCGGTCAGGGCGGTGCCCCTCTAACCCTGGGCGCCCAGGGGTCCGTCAGGCCTGGCGGAGGGTGGACACATCAAGCTGAGCAGGTTGTGTAAACAAGTCCATCCCGAGTGCCTAACGGGGCTGCAGAGCACACGCCCAGCCTACAGGCAAAGAGATCAAATAAGGTTTCCCCACGCCGCCAGCCAAACAAGATTCCACAGTCCGATTTGATCTGCAGACCTAACTATGGGGCGCCCCGCACTGCGTGAACGCTTGCGTCGGGCTGGAGTCATGGTCCTCCTGACCACTGTGGACATCTGTATGATTGAGATACAATTCACATTCCGTGCAATTCACCCTTTCAAAGCATACAAACTATTTTTTTTTTAATATATTCACAGTTGTGCAGCCATCACCACCATCCACTTTGAGAACATTTCCAGCACCTTCCAAAGAAACTTTTCTCATTAGTAAAATCATTCCTTAAGTTCTCCCTCCCACTGCTGGCGACCACTACTTTGCCTTCTGTCTTTAGAGATTTGCCTATTCTGGACATTTCACATAAATGGAATCCCACAAAATATGTGGTCTGTTTTCACTCCCTTCTTTAACTTGGGATAACGTTTTCAAGGTTCACCCATATTATGTAACATTTATCAGCACTCCAGGCCAAGTAATATTCCATTGCATGGACAGACCACATTTTGCTGATCCATTCATCTGTTGATGGACCTTTCGGTTGTTTCTACCTTTTGGCTACTGTGAATAATGCTGCTCTGAACACCCATGTGCATGTCTTTGTAAAATAGACATATGTTTTCACATCCTTTTTGGAAGTACCTAGGAGTGGATGGCTGGGTCATCTGGTAAAGCGTATGTGGCGCTTCATGGTAACTGTCAAGGGGTTACCAATGCGTGGTACCATTTTGCGTTCCCATCAGGAGGGCATGAACATTCTAGTTGCTCCCTGTCCTCATCAGCACTTGCTATGGTCAGTCTTGTGGTCACTCCCATGGAGGACAAGAGGTGGCTGTAGTTTTAACTTGCATCTCCTTGTCCCCACTCTGAACCATGGGCCAGAGGCCCGGCCCTGCCCGGGATCCAGGAAGAGGCAGAGGCAGCACCAGCCCTGAGGCGTCCACAGCTGACATCAAGGCCTTGGTTACTGCATCCGCCTCTGCTTCAAAAGCTGTCTCTGTTGATCCCTTGGGGGTAAACAGAGGCAAACAGGTCTTGGTGGTAGAAAATCAGGCAAAGAAAAGAGCGTTTGGGTGGGTGGCGGGGTGGGGGAGCCAGACGGGGCGAGGCAGAGAGCTGACTCGGCATTTCCAGGTTGGCTGCCTTTGTTTTTTCAGCACATTGGAATCTCCTGGCTACTAGTCTTTTATTTCCTTTAATTAGCCTTCCCCACTGACAGCGACAGGTCAAGATTTCTAGGAAGTGCTCCAGACGACTCTGCCTGACCGACACCCATCCCAAACAGCTCATTTCTTAGGGCTGAGATGCATCCTCCCATCCTTGGGGTGGACTTGGGCACTGGCAAAACCATGGTGCCTTGGTGCTCCGATTTTTCATTCCAACTCTACCTCCAACACAAAAGAAGTGTATTCTTTACAAAATATCTCTATCACCTAGAAAATACCTCCCTGGGAAGAATTAAACAGTTATGCATTAAAACCTCTTAAAAATGCAGGCAGGCACCAGCTGCTATGTGCCCTGGCTGCTACAGACCCGTCTGGCGACTATTTGGTAGAAAAACAAGCTTCTGAAGCTTGAAGGCAAAGTTGGCTGCCTTGAAGAACACTTGGTTGTAAGTCCAGGCACCCTCAGAGATTCCTTAAACAGCAACAAGTCACACAGTGATCATTTTGGGGAAGGAAATCTCCTAAATGTGATGAGGAAATTTTAAGAGTCTGGAGCAAAATATTCAGAAATCAATTCTTAACCGATTAAGCTTATACTCCCACACAGGAGACAGATCTCTAAAGAAGTAAGTGATAAGACAATGTGATAGCTGTTATAACAGAGAGGACAGGGCACCGTGGAAGCACAGAGGAGAGAGCAACTGTTTAGAGGAGGTTTAGGGCTGTCAGACAGAAAAGGGTTCATTGAAGTTGGGCTTTGAAGGATGAATAGAAGTTTGCAGGAAGATACAGAAGGAACAACCTACTAGTTAGAAAAGCATACATAAGGCACCAAGATGTGAAACCATGGCCAGGGCTCGGTTGAGATTAAAACAACCCCAACGCTCCAGGCACCATCTCTTTGGTACTTGAACCTCTCATGACCCTGTGTCCTAAGCCTGGTTGACAACCCATCTTCCCTAACAGCTACATCACACCCAGGGAGGCAGCAGGGTCAGGGTTGGTTAGACCCTTTGCTTTTCCAGAGGAAGAAATCAAGATATAGAAAGGGGCCGGGGCTTGCCCACGCTCCCAGGATTAAGAAAGTGTACAGTCAGGACTCAGATGAAGGTCTGCAGATTCCCAAGTCACTCTTCCAGGCTGCTTCTCACAAAACGTCAGGAAAACAAACACGCATGTGCATTAAACCTACATTTTCTTACTTTAAGTCTCATGACTCTTCCTATTTTGCACATGAGGAAACTGAGACTCCAAACAAGGAGATGACACGTGGCCAGAGGTCTGTCCACCTGAGGCCTCGCCGATGCGCCAAGCTGCCTTCCCAACTCTGAAAACAGATTGGATCAAAATATCTTTCCACACTGGAGACAGTCAGGCCTGCTCTGCTGAGCAAGGGCTGATGAAGACACACAGGCCTCTGGAGACGGCAATATTTTCCGCGTTGACACGGCAAATCACTTGCAAAATACCACAGCATTGAGAGGGGTTTTTGCAACAGAGCTCTTGTGACAGGGCAAAGAGGCCATGATGCTCTGGGACTTGTGATTCTTTTGAAAAATAATCATTTTTTCTCCTTTTGACAAATAAGTCAGATCCCGGGCCAGCGGCAGAGCAGCCAGGGGAAGCTGCCCTTCCCCCTGGCGGCACCCACTTCCTCCCGGGCCCAGGACAGAGCAGGCCCGGCCACTGTCTCCCGGGCCGGCCACTGCGCTCTGAGCCGGCCCCAGGTACCCGGAGTTTGTTTTATGGATGGGTCTGTCGTGAGTCAATATGATAGTGTTTCCTGTGAGAACTTTATTTCCCTGCATTGTTTGCAAAGTCTGTGTGTGTCTGAGCACGTACTCCTAATTGCCACAGAGTCTGTGCGTCTGTGCCCGGGTTACAGGACACCTCTGGGGTGGGAGGCAGGGGCCCAGGGAGACCAGACGTGGTTGTCCCTGTCGCATCTGGTGGCGGGGAGAGGGGGGGTGACTCACATGCTCAGGTCTCACCTCCAGCCTGTGGTGGGCTGGCCCTCCTCTGGCTGAAAGCCACTTAAATCAGTCACCTGCAGGGCGGACAGCCTCAGCGTGGGCCCAGGCCATACCGGCTGCACCTGCCCTTGGCCGTCCAGGGCCGTCTGGGGCACTTCTGAAGAGTCTTGCTAAGGCTGGAGACGACCCTCTCTTTTAGCTTTTAGCTCCTTGATGTGCAGATGGGGAAACCCAGGGAAGGGGCATGACTTGTTTAAGCCGAAGCCACCCATGGGGAGGCACAGGGCGCAGCAGGAGAGCAGGGTCTCTGGAGCGAGCTGGTCCTGGGTTCAAATCCTGGCTTTGCTGCTTGTCACCGGGCAAGTCACTGTGTCACTCTCAGTCGCTGAGACTGCCAAGTAGGGTTAACGGTCCTCACCCCGTGGACCAGCGGCGAGCATTAAATCAGAAAAGAGGCACACAGCAGGGGCCACAGAAGGAGACTGGAGGGCATGCATCCTTTCCCCTTTTTTCTCTGAAATACGAGGGGAGCTGGAGCTGCAGGCCAGGGCCGTGCAGCAGGTGCCGAGGCGAAGGCTGAGGAACAGAGGCATCAGCGCACCTGACTCAGAAGGGTCCTCCTTGGACCACTGAATCAAAGGCAGTGGACTCCCGAGGTTTCCAGAACAGAGACGAAATGGCACGAGCACTCAGAGACAACTATCAGGACTAGTCAGCAGCTTAGCCAGGAGGTTTAAAAAAGAAGAAACGACAAGCCGCCCCAGTTCTCCTTAACTTCTTAGTCCACTGCCCACCTCCTCCTCTGCCCCCTGCCCCGCGGTGGCACCCAGGGCTGGCCCCACACTCGCGGTTCTGAGCTTACCTGCCTTGGTGGCCGCTCTGTTCATTCTTCCAACTCTCATTTCCACCTTTTGTAGTTTGGGAACTTTCCAGGGGACATTGGTTGTTCTGATCAGCCCAGCGTTTATCTCCCCTTCTTTTAGAATCAGAACCCATTTAAAAAAATATTTATTTACTTATTTATTTATTTATCATTAATTTTTAATGGAGGTGCTGGGGATTGAACCCAGGACCTCGTGCCTACTAAGCATGCACTCTACCTCTGAGCTATACTGAGGCCCCAAGTTTGGGTTTGAGCCCCTCCCCCCTTCACTAAATGCAGTCTTTACAAATGGTCAATAGAAGAACCCAACTATTTTTGGCCAAGGGAGGGCATCTGACCTCAGCCAAGCCAATCAGGTGCCCTTCAACTGAGATCTGAATCTCAAGGGACTCAAGCCCAGAGAGACTTCCTAAAGAGACAAGCCGGGTCTGCTTCTAACGCCTCCTTCCATGGCATGAGCTACGAGCCCTCCCGCCATACCTTCCCAGTAGATTTCATTTGCTCAAAAGTTATATCCTAATACACAGTGTGCATATATACATTGACATCTTGCCTCCCCAACGTGTCCCATGAGCAGGGACTGAGCCATTTATTCATTCACTCATTTATTGATTCAACAAACGGTTACCAGGTACCCACACTGGGAGTTGTGCTGGGAGTCGAGGATTCAGAAATGAAAACACAGTGCCTGCCTCCAAGTAGCCTCAGGTCCAATGAACGCTTGTGAGGATGTCATGCACCCACTCATCTAACGATGCCCAGGGGGCACCTACTACGGGCTGGGCTGACGGCAGGGAAGATGGCATTCCTGTCTGCACAGAATCCACAGCAAGCTGCACAAAGTGAGCTCAAATGACCCTAGAATTCCAGAAGATCAGAGTCTGCAAGGCCATCCAGAATCCACACAGCCCATTGGTTTTCAAACAACCCTGTGGGGTCCTGGGGGTTGAAAGTCGCCGTTTCATAAAACATTCTAGTTCTTTACAGCTTTACTGAGGTATAATTTACAGACCATAAAATTCACCCATTGTAAGTGTGCAATTCAAGGCTTGTTAAAAAAATACATCACCACGATCCGTTTTCAGAATGCCTCTCTCATCCTACCAAGTTCCCTCCTGCCTGTCTACAGTCATACCTGCTTGAAGCATCTAGTCTTTAAGAAAAAGCTAAAGCAACATTTGAGAACCGGTGATCAGTTCCAACCCGCTGATTCCACCTATGGGGAAACTGAGGCTCAGAGAGGAGAAAGGGCCTGCTGAGGACACAGGGCCAGGCAGGAGCACTGCTGAGTCTCACAGGTTCCCTGCACTCGTGGGCGGCCGCACCAAGCCGTGGTGAAGCGTCCTGGAATCGCACAGCCTCAGCACGAATCCTGGCTCCACCGTTTATGAGCTGTGGGACCCTGGGCAAGGTGCTAAACCCTCTGAGCCTCAGTTTCTCCCCTGGCAAGTGAGAAGGACAGCCCCTACCGTGAGGGCTGGTGTGCAGATTCCGCACCATCACACACACCCAACCCCACCCCGCCCCGCCCGCCCTCCCACCACCAGCCGCATCGTGCCAGGCGCAGGGCAAGGACTCAGGGAAGGTTGGCTAATAACGATCATTTCACCACATCGCTGTCTCCCAAGCTGCCCTCAGAAATTTGGAAGTGAAAAAGACAGTGATTAAACAAAACTAGCCCAGGCCCCAGATGGAAATGCGTGTACACAGACAGCTTTCTAAGAACGTGGTGCAACACCTACCCTGGGGCATCGTCACCGTGTTTGCAGATGGAGCAACGGCCAGGGGTGGGGACGGGGGATGTGGGGTGGGGTGGGGTTGCTCAAGCAGCCTTGACCGGCGGCCGGGAGACGCAGCGGCTGCCCTGCCTTCCTCTCCAGTCTCAGCGTTTCCCAACAGGCTCACAACAGACATTTCCTCAGCCTGGCTTCCCTCCCACCCCTCCACCCCCACCCAGAGGTCCCGGATATGTGATTCCGGGGGACCCTCAGGAAGGACCGGGCCCGCCCCCCGCCCCGCCCCGCCCCGCCCCGCCCCGCCATCGTGGAGGCATCCGCGCTGCGCTGCGTGGAGACAGGGCGACGGGGCAGGGCACCCAGGAAGGAAGAGGACTTATCACAAGGCCCCACGCTGTGTGTGTGTTATCTCTGTCAGCCCAAGAAGGAAGCTATTAATATCACGCCCCTTAACAGTAGAGGAAATTGAAATTCAGAGAAGGGGGGTGGTGTTTGCCCAAGTAGGGAGTTACAAAAAAAAAAAAAAAGCCCAAAACAAAACAAGTGGTCCCGTGAGAGGTCGTATTAGCTCCAGGTAATGCCGCTGGTGTGAAGCGTAGTGACCTGTTCTTTGAGCACACGCAGGAAAGAGTCCTGCCTTGGAAGCCAGGCGGATGCGACTTTGGGTGAATCACTTAACCTGAGCCTTCGTGTGGGGGGATGCACTGCCCAGGTTGTGCGGTTGCCATGGAGATGAGAGCGCATCCGGCGTGGTGACTGGGCTCCTCCTGAGTGCAGGGCGTGGAGCCAAGACAACACCCCGAGCCCCAGGAAGCTCCAGCCTCTGTGACTGGAAGAACAAAACCCTAAGGTAATCTAAGTTCCCTTTTGATGAGGATTACAATAAAAGTGCTATGGGAGAGCTAATGAGGTAGCCAGGGAGGGTTCTGGTCGTGAATGCTGAACGGACCGTGGGGCTGGAAAGGCTGGTTGACATCACACTGGGAGGGTGCTGAATGATGGTTAAGACTTTTAACCTTATCATGGAGGTCACAGGGAGCCACTGAAGGTGTCTGAGCAAGAGAGTGACATGACCAGAGGGGTCTTGGTCTGCTGGCCTCTACATGGGAGTCGACAGGCAAAGTGGGTCTCCTTTAGGCACCTTCCCTGGGCTCCCCGCCTGAACGAAAGAGCAAACGCCAGCTGAGAACCTGCCACGTGCTGGGCACCTTCTGAATTCAGAAATGACTTAACTACATGTAGCAAGGTGATGAAGCAGTTACCGGAGAGTGGATGGTAACTCGGGGAGCGGAGAGCATCGCTGAAACCCAACACTCGTGAGAGTCGCAACCCCCAGCAAAGACAGAGGCCCACCACAGGACAGTCGGGAACGGGAGGTTCACCGGTCGGGGCCATTTCATTCAGGGACAGACGGCTCTCCAGCAGCCACTCTGCTGACTTCATCACGGTGACACTGGCAGTGAAAAAAGTCACTGATGGTTTGGACACCGTGTTTGCCAAGCCAGGAAATCACTCATTTTATTACTACTGTGAATAAATACGCAACGAGCGCATGAAAAGAAAGGTGACAGGCATTCCTTCCTCTGGGTCCTCCCTCTGGACCACCATAGCCTGAATTACACACGAGCTAAACCAGGTCAGCTGGGTGAAGCCACAGGTGGGGCTGCGGTGCTGAGAAGGCCATTCTTCTGCCCCTGGGGTCACTGGGTCCACCCATCGTCCACCTTGACTCCCTCCGGACGCTCCGAGACCTCCCGCCTCGGTACCTCCCGGTCTTGGGCCGCCTTGCACAGACAATGTGCCCGACCCAGGACACTTGCCAGCCTTGGGCTTGCCTGCACTCCGGCCAATGCTGAGGTGTCTCCCAGGCTTCACCCCCCCTTCACTGCAGCCACAAACACCAGGTTACCCTTCAGCTCAGGCTGACACTTGCTGCTCTGGTCCCATGGACACATCCTGGAAGGAGCCTCTAAGTTGCACCAGTGGAATAAGGTATGGGGACAGAGGTCCTCTGTCCAACTTCATAACTCTCAGTCAAGGGTGGCTCCTGCTCAGCTCCCAGCCGCTTCTTCCCGGATCCACTGAGGGAGACACAGGCCCTGAGCCCGAGGTACTTGAAGACCAGCCAAACCCAGTGTGCACAGGGCAATGGCCCACGTCACCCCATCTGGGGCCCTCAGGTCCATGATCCCATATCCGTAGGTGTTCAAAAGAGGGAAAGGCCACCAAAGGCTGGAGTGACCAGGAAAGGGAATTGAGAAGGAGAAGAGCTTGAGTGGGAGAGAAAATACTAAGAGAAGAGGGAAAGGAAAGAGGTTCCCCAGCGTGCCATCACGAGCCTGGTGTGGGTGTTGGCTTTGGGCAGGACGCCGTATCGGTGCATTGACTCCTGACTTGTCTGTGCTGATGTAAGAGGCTCAAGGAAGGAAGGGGGCCGCACCTCCATCCCTCCACATCAGCTTTCTTCCAGAGAAGAATGTACCCGCCTTTTCTCCCCTGGGACCTGTGCTCCCAGAGGTGACAGTGCTGGACGGTTCTGGATGAAGAGGGGGCAGAAGTGGGAAGGAAAGGGCTGGGTCCCCGGCGACTGGGGAGGTGGCCTGGGAGGTGGCTGAGCCACTGATGGGCCTGTGGCATGCAGGCCGGGGAGGAGGGGCTGATGGGGGAGATGCTGGAACTGTGACCCCTCCCACCCCAGCTGGGCCTGTGGGGTTGGAGGCACCTGCCTCTGAGAGTCAGTGAGTCCTTCAGAGATGGCCATGAGACAGTGAAGGCCAGGGGCCCTACTTCAGCTTCCCAGAGGCTCCCACCCTGAAAATATCCTCATCTGATTTAGAAAGAAGACACATTTACCCTTATACTCCAGTGCTGAGGCACACTTTGAGGCACAATGAAATTTTCTATTGACTGTGTATTTTTTCTAAAATAAAATGAATTGCATAGTAAAGAAAAATGAAAGATTTTCACCTCCAGCCCCTCCTGGACAAATGAGAAGAGGGACACGGGGGTAGGGGTGGTCTAAGCGAGGGTCCGGAGGTGATGGGGAGCCCAGCTGGGGCTCAGGCAAGGACAGTCCCCACAGAAGCCTGTGTTGAGCAACACGGTGGGGCTGGGCAAGGAGGGACCGGATTCCAGAGGCTGTCCGGCAAACCCCCATCCACCCCGGCATGAGCGTTTGCATCCAACTTGGGAGAAACTGCCCTTATCTGTCCCTGCAAAGCCCACAGCCCTGAGGCCTAAGCACACCCCCTCCTAGCCAGGCGGGAGGCCCTCCTGCGTCACAGCCTGAGCCTGGATGGTCAGCATTCGTCAGCAGGCATCTCTCGGGTCCCTGCTGTGCGGGGCCCTGGGATGCGGAGATGGAGGCGATAGGTCTGGTGGAGGGAGCTGAGCTCAGAGGACCGGTTCCACCTCTCTGTGGTTGTGCAGCCTTCGGCAAGTTACTTAACCTCTCTGGGCTTCAGTGCAATCCTCTGTAAGAATGAGGAGAATGCCACCTCCCCCGAAGGGGGCTGCTGGCAGGGTTTTTAAACAGAATCGTGTCATATGAGAAGCCCCCAGCGTGGAGATCAGCCCAGAACAGATGGTCAGTAGAGGTCAGGCTCCTCTGTCCTTCTCTTGAGTCTCCTGAGACTTCCCTACCCAGAGCCAGAGGGGAGGGCCGGGAGGACCAGGAACACCTGCACCGCAGTGACGGTGATGCGACAATGACGCTGATGGTAAAATTCTTACTCATTTGTTTTGTGCTGGTCCCAGTACTGAGAGCGTGAACAGCATCCCGTTCTCAAAATGACCCTGAGAGGACAAGGTGACCTCTCCTATTTTGAGAAAAGGATGTTAAGGGTCAAAGAGGTGGCGTCGTTTCTCCAGGGCCACACAGCTACCAAGTGGCAGGGATGGTCTGGATTTCAGACCTTCACCGTGAAGCTATATTCTTCCCCAATCTGATACATGCCCAACACAGAGGTCTGTCCAGGGTGTTAGAGGAACTCAGAAGTAAGAACCTGGTGAAGGGGGCCGGCTGAATCAAGGGTGGCTTCTCAGAGGCGGTGACGTTCACGCGGGGGCCTTTAGCCATCCGTTGGACTGAACCCAGCTCCGTGTTTGGCTGATGCAGAGGTTAAGAAGATGGTGATTGTCCCACTAAGGGGTTCCTAGGCTCACGTGGAACTCGAGATCCTGGCTACGGAGTTGCTGGTCCCCCACCCGCCTCTTAGGGCAGCGGCCTAGATTGATTTAAAAAAGCCCGTCAAGCTGACAAGTATTTATCAAGTGCTTGGACGCCAGGCCTCGAGAGGTGTCAGCTCCTCTGTGAGTTCTCATAGCACCTGCAGCACCGAGATTCCTACTCTTTCTAAGTGCGAGGAAACTGAGCCTCCCACAGGCCAAGAGGTTCACGCAAAGCCACAAAGCTTGCCAGTGGCAGATCAGGACTTGAATGCCCGTCTATCAGGCACATGATGCCCCAGGGTTAGCCCCTGGGCCAAACTGCAAATCTGGGCAGCAGCTGCGCAGGAGGGGTCCTGTCTGAACACAGAGAAAGGGCCTCCTTCTGGCCACACTTCCTCGGTGGAGAGCCCCATCCTTAGAATGGAGCTGGCGGTCTGGGGTGGGGGGGTCTGAGAGTCATGTGGCCCTCACTTCCTATTCTGACCCAGGCTCTAAGTAAGTAACTGTGACTCTGGATGCGTTTCCTCCTCTCTCAGCCTCAGTTTCCTCATTTATAAGAGAGAATGATGACACAGCTTCCATCCCGGGGATGCTGTGAAAATATGAAATAACGTGTATCCTCTGCCTTGGCCTGTGGCTGCCCCGCCGTGGATATCCAGTAACAGCTTGTTGTGTTTGTATCTAAGGAGCCCGGCACAGTTTATCGGGGCCTCTGACTGGCAAACCCTTGACCCAAACCCTTGCACAACATCGGTCCTGATCATATGAGCCTTTGCACCAGAGCGCAGGTCCCCGGAGTCCCCATGGCCTTCTCCTAAGATGCTGAGCCCCATGCATGTGGCAATCAGTGTCTCCGCCGGCGGCCGCCCCTCTTGCAACGGGGTGTGTAGGGGCAGCCAAGAACCCCGTGGTGTCACCACCGCGTGCCCCATCCCAGAGCGGGCCTGCCCTATCGGGGATTGCTAAACATGTGTCCCTGGCACCATTCTGACAGCTCATGCCAGGGCTGGAGGGGGCGGGGGTAGACGCGGTTCCCAGAGCCCACCGTCGGAAGGGGCACAGACTCCCAACTCTGCCACGTCCGCCATTTGTCTCCCTTCTCCCCTGCAAGGCCTTAAGGGTCAGAGAGACCAGGATTTAAATCTGGGCCCCACCACATCTTGACTATGTGACCCTGGACAGCTCATTTCTCTTCTGAAAAACGGGATTTACCATTCTTACAGTTCAGGGTCGCTGTAAATATTCAACGGCTTGACAGGTGTGAAGGTCCCAGCACAGGGCCCGACTTGAAGTGGGTGCTGAGTATGTGTTTGCTTCCCAGTGACCTTAGATAGCCCTGTTTTCTCTCTGGACTTAACTTTCTTCACATTGGACATGAGACCTGCCAGCCTCTCGGGGCTTTCCAGCTCTCAGTCTCCAGGCTTGTCCCAAACTGGACCAACAGTCTTGGGTGGTGTCAGCCACTGGGCAGGAAACAGAAGGCAGAATCAGCTCAGTGTCACTCGGCCACTCCGCTGGAGGTTCGGGGAGAGGCCAGGGGCTCCCCGAGCCCAAATTCCAAGCAGTAAGGAACGTCCCCTTGCAGGGTCAGAGCAGCGGCTGACCTGCCATGAAGGTGTCTGGACCCTCTCCTGGGCAGCTGTTAGCTCCCTGAGCCTATGCGTTTACGGTTTTCCTGAGCTCTAGCTTGTACTGGCCTCTCCTTAGTCAACCTCTGCTTTAAATTTCCAATAATAATATGAACTCTTGGGGATCGGAGCTGTGTCAAGCCCTGCACGATGCGGGGTGCAGTAAACTCTCGCCAGATGCTAACTGCATAGCTATATATGCCAGGCTCTGTGCAAACGCTGGGGTGGTAGCCAGCTTCCAACAGGACCCCCGGTGAGCCCAGCCTCCTGGCAGAGATCCTGCCTTGTAGTCCTTTCCCACAGTGAACAGGGCTGGCCTGTGCGGCCACTGGATCTGGAAATGACAGAATGTGACTTCCAAGGCTAGGGGATAGAAAGCATTGTGGAGTCTGCCTTGCTCTTTGGGGTCACTCACTCTGGGAGAGAAGCCAGCTGCCATGCTGTGAGGACATTCAAGCAGGGAGGTATGTGGCAAGGAGCTGAGGCCGCCTGCCAACAGCCAGTGAGTGCACCATCTTGGACGCAGATCCCCCAGCCACAATCAAGCCTTCAGATGATGCAGCCCTATCCAAATCTGAATGCAACCTCATGAGGCACTCCAAGTCAAAACCTTGGCCACCTCTGAATTGGACCCACAGATACCGTGTGAGATAATAAATGATTATTATTGTTTTAGGCCACCAGATTTTGGGGTAATTTGTTACGCAGCAGTAGATAACTGAGACATTCAAGGTACAAAATAATGTGTCAGCACAATCAACCACTCACTGCCTCTTCTGAGGGACTCTGGCTCACTCCCACACCCAGTGCCTAAAACACAGTATTTTATCCTGCCTGGAAGTTTTCTCAGTTGTGGTTTACTGACCACCTCTTTCAGGAGCACCTGGAATGTGGACCTGCAGGGCAGATTCTGGGCTCCACACAAGACACATCTGGCAGACGCACATGGACCTGGTGCCCACATCACATCCCAGGCCCACTTCTGATCAGCCACAGCTGTGGGGATGGTTCTGTGCAGGCTCAGACTCACCTTGAGCAGTCACACCCAGCAGGTACAGCACATCTTTTCACACTCTGCCCCAGGATTTTCTCCCAGGCGGTGGGAGCCTTGGAGACCCATATACAAACACTGTCAGGACACCCCAAGGGTCAATCCTCAACCAGTGGAGGATGGGAATTGTCCTTCTGGTGAACAATCTTGGGAGTATCTATCTACTGAGAGACCACCACACACTTACACTGACTATTCCTCCTTCCCTGTCTGCTGGTCCTCACACTGCTGCTTCTTGCAATCACCTCCCTCAGGTACCACTCCTTCCCCAAGGCCCAGGTGAACCCATTCTAAGACATACTGAATCAGAGTCTGGGAAGTGAGTCAAGGAAAATGCATTTGTGTAAGTTCCCTGAACAATGAGAATGCTCCTTGGAGTGGAGTTTCCCAACATGAGGACCAATGGCCCTGCTTTCCAGAGTTGCTGAGCCGTGAGATGCACTGGACACCTTCCATCTGCCTCCCCAGGTCCATGCCCCCCTTTCTCCATGCTGGAGACTGACCTGCATGGTTTGCATCAATAAGCATCCTCGCCCTGTGGTTTCTGGCCAGCCCTGGTCAATGGGACACGGCCAATGGGACATACACCGGAGACAAAGGGAGAAAGAGTGGGGCTTATTCCTCTGGTCCCTTCCCTGTGGGGGCCCCACGAGCTGCCTACCCCCCTGGACTGAAGTTACTCGCCTGCCAGGTGCCTTCTCCCCACAGCTTGCTCTCTCCAGGTTCTGGTGACTGCTGTCTGTCACTTGACCGTGCCCTGAGTTCTGCACTATCCCTTGGGGTTTCTCATATGCTGCCCACTTCTCTGTAAATAACCCCTTTATTAAGCTCTCTTCAAACTACCCAGTCTGAGTGTGCCTGCTGTTTCCCAGTGGGATCTTGACATAATTCTCCATGAGCTCCACACCTTGCTGTGGATGGAATATACGTTTCTCCGACAGAACTGCGGCGGTCTGCCCCTCCAGAACCCACTTCCTTTTCCTTTAGCAACAACCTCGGGTTTTTGTTAGGAGATGTTCTCATGCGGGCTTCAGGGGGTGGGCATGTGACACAGGGACAAGCCCACTGGCTTTTTGTATCCCTCTGGATGCAGCTATTGGTTAGGTGGTGCATCATGTGACTCTGGTGGACCAATCAGGTTGAAGTTCTAGGTGTCGACAGGTGTTACAGGAAAAGACCTGCTGTTCCTGGTCTGGGGGCTCCCTGATTGTGCTGGACTTTTTAGGGGGGTGTCAGAGCTCCACCTGAGGCTGAGGTGCAGTGTGGGACATTGGCTCACTCGCTTCTCTGTCAACTTAAAAATGTGCCCTTGGGCTAATTACTTAGCAATTCTGAGCTTCACTTACCTCTTCTTAAAAAGGGGCATGGGAATTTTACAAGAGCCTCACTGGATTCTTGTAAGACCAAACCAGAGAACTCATGAAAAGAACTGGGCATGGAGATTGATTATAGAAGCTCTTTTAGGCTTTACCCAGAGCCGTCTTCTTTCCCAGGGCCCAGTTATAAGTCAATAGAGCTGGGCCAGGGAGGGATTTAAGTGACAGTCCCCTGAGGAGCTGGGACTTGCTCCTCCCCCTACTGAAGGCTTTGTTACCCAGTCAGGCTCACTTCCACTCACAGGCTTCTCTGTTGCTCAGGTACTGGCTTTCTGTGGCTCTAGTCCACAGGCTCACCTGACGTACCCAGGAATGTCTGAATCTCCCCTCCCCCATACCCATCAATTATCATCAAAACCTGATTTTCCCCTATTTCCAGGACACAGGGATCTCTGAGAAGCGTGGGCACTGGGCCTGTGAGGGAGGGGCTTTCTGGCTGCGGCTGACTGGAGAGGGGAGCCCAGCGTTGCCCTGCCTACTCCCTTCTGGTCTCATCTGTCCTCCAAAGCCTGAGTCCCTCTGCAAACAGCCATCCGGTCACAGCCAGGCCTGGAACAGCAATGGAGCAGGACAAGGAGGAGTGGAGGACCTGCTGTGCCAGCTGCTTCTCTGGTGTCTAAAACACACACATTAGAGCTTCATTTCCTGGGTTTAAACGTCGCCCTGTTCAGGTTCCCCTTAAAAAATGCAAACATTGGAAAAACTAAGGGGCCTCTTCGAATCTGGATTTGGCCTCAGTTCCCCCTGTTCTTCCCCATGAGCTGTGTCCCCTCCCCAGTGGACTACTTACTGCTTCCAGAACCAGGCCGGGCTGGACTGTGCCTTCACCTGAACTGCCCTTGACCTGGAACACCCTTCCCCACTTTCTACACTTGGTCGGCTCCTCCTGGACTTTAAAGATTCAGCTTAGTTGCTGCCTCTTTCACCCCCTAGGCTGAGTCAGGGGCTCCCCTGTGTTCTCACAGCAGCCTGGACCACAGTCCGGCGCTGGCCACATCACTGGCCTGCTTGTCTGCCTCCCTTGCTAGACAGTGTGTCTCTGGAAGGCAGGGCCGATGACTGGCTCACTCCCGTGGCCCCCGCACCCAGAGCCCAGTGCGCCAGGGGTGTTCTCACGGACGGCCTGTGCAGGTGGGAGACGCCACGGTTCTCACTCTGGCCGCCGCTACTGCTACCCGGTGTCTTAGTGTGGGTGCCCCCATGAGCAGAGCCAGAGCACCGCCCCGAGTGTACGTGGCTTATGGGGAGGTGAAGAGAGCCCTACAGGTGACGAGCACGTGGGGCCTGGAAGAGAATTACCCCTGAAAGCTGTGGGTCAAGTCTGCTGCCACGGTGGGAGCCTGGGTCTTAATCTCACTGGGAAACTGGGAGTCAGCATGGACTGCATCCTGCCGGAGGGGTGAGGGAGCTGGGTGCTGGGGACTCCCATCAGGCCCTGACTAGGGCTGCTCCTGGGGAGCCTGAAGACCTCGCAAATCCCAGCAGGCAAAGCAATGCAGGGGCTGGCGAGGTGCAGGCCGGTGGTGAGGGTGAGGAATGGGGGGGGGCGGGGGGGAGGATTCATCCCAGGTGGTCTTCCCTCCTGCCCCTTCCAATCCAGAGCACGCGCTCCCTGAGGGCAGCAACAGGCTCCTTCCCCTCTGTCCCTGGTTCAGCAACAGGGCCTGGCTCAGGGAGGATGCTTGCCCAGTCCTGAATGGATGAATGAGTGGGCCACTGGATGAGTGACGGGCTGGAGAGGGTATCAGGTTAGCAACTTTCCCTCCCTGCTGGCAGGAGAGACGAGGGGTCTGGAGATCCTTGGAGAGAGAACGTCGTCGGTGGGGGCGGGGCGGGGGGGATGGAGGTGGCTGGTACTTGGGAGGGGAACCCTGCCTGTGGCTTTGAGGCTGGCTGGCCAGATGGCCATGAAGAAAGGCTCGTTTCATGTACTTTACGGGGTGGGGAGGCTCCCCCGGCTGGGGCCTTGCTGCTGTGGGAGTCAGTTTCCGCCCTGGGCCTGTGGGGTTGCGTGACTCCGGAATGCTGGGCCCAGGGCGTGGAGGCGAGCAAACGCCATTAGCCGTATCAGAGATCTCCCGGCGCAGATATGGAAGTTTGAGGAGGCCCGGCCGGCTCTGCCCGACTGTAAAGAGACGTGATTGAGGCGGGTCATGGGGAGGTGGCGGTGATTAAGGGGGGCCGAGTCCCGCGGACTTCCTGCCCAGCAGGTAGTGGCAACCCAGGGAGTGAGATGGGGTTATTAGTCATAGTGTAAACCCTCTCGAAGCTCATAAAACCTGGGCAGAGGCTGGGCTCCAGTGGCTCCAGGGAGAAAGCTGATTCCCTGGGGGGGAACTGTAGCCCCTGGGCTTTGCTTCCTCCCCTCAGACTGAAGCAACTGGCCTGAGTCTAGGGAGCACCTGCCCTGGGGCCGGACTCAGGGAGGCAGGTGGGGGCCAGGGCTCTAAGAGTAACAGTAACTCGGTGGCCCCACGATTTCAAGTTTACAGTGTTTGCAAAGCACTTTCTCCTCCCATGATCTCATCGGATCCTCCAAATGGCCTTGCCCTGTCTGTAAAATGACAATCACCTCCATTTTACTGATGAGAAAACTGAGGCCCCAAGGTTTCAGGCCTGGAAAAAACGGGATGGAAAAAATACCCGGGGACTCAGTCCAGGGGCTGGATTTCAACCCTGCAAGTCTAGTTCTCGGCTCCAGCTGAGGTCCAGGGACACAGGGTGGGGGGAGGCTCAAGGCTGGGGGGTCTCCTCTCCTAGGCTGGGAACTGGAGGCAGAGGACTCTAAGAGTGAAAGGACTCTGGGACTGGGCCCTGCCATCTGGGCCACCTGATAATAAATCTCTCTAAAAGGAGTGATAGGAGCTCAAGAGAGTTTTCTGCTGAGTTATGGGAGAGAACTGAGCCCTATGATGGAGCTGGAGCAATGCACCTACTAACTGGTGTGTCCGTGTGCACAGATAGTACTGGACACCCTCGGGAACCCATGCACACAGGGGTCTAACCCTGCTCCTGGAGCTGAGAGAGAAATGGAGAGAATACTGTTCGTCCTGATGGTTAGTGTTAGGAGAAATGAGATGGTGTGTGGCTTTGCCCATGGGAGGCTCTTAAGAACCGGCAGTTGAATGGAATCCTATTTCTCCAGCAGCCCCTAGCACGAGAAGGCGCTCAGTAAATATTTAGGGAACCAGCGGATGAAAAGAAAACAGAAAAAGTCAAAGCTCCTATTGACCTTGCTGGGAAAACAGGCCTTAAGGAATCACATGGATTTTTGGAATATTTCTTGGTCTCCTTTACTGTCCTGTGAATGTCCTCACCCTCCTCCATTGCTCCCGTGTTGTCCCTCCAGCCCCACTCAGCTCTCAGCTACAGACACTCGTCCATCCAACAGCTAACTAGGCCTCCCCACCCCGATGTCTACCAGGTCCCCACCCTCAGTATTTCTAAAACAGCACTCATGATGCTTCTCAATAAAGAATATGTCCCACCTCCAACCCTGTGGCCCCAGTCAAACTCTGAGAACCATTCTTTCTCACCCATGTTAAGCAGAGCCCAGACAGTTCCCCAAACCTGTCCTCTCCTCTGTCCTCATTGCTAATGTCCTCCCCTTGCTCAGGCCACCATCACCTCTTGTCGCATGACTGTCACCACCTCTAGGGGTCCTCCCACGTTCCCATCAGCTCTCACCTCCTCGCTGGCTGACAAAGCGATCACTAGAGTGAAGACATCACCTGCCACCTCCCTGCTTAAAGCCTCCCATGGCTCGGTGTGCCCCCTGGGGTAAAGTCCAAACCCCTTCCTCTGTTATTAGAGGCCCCGCCCCAATTTGATTCCAGCCATTTCTTCTTCCCCAAGCACACTTCTGTTCCAGCCACACCAGAACACTGATCCTTCCCAAGATGCCACGTGCCTCTGCCGGGACAACCCTCCCCCCAGCCTGCCTGCCGACCCTCATAAATCCTCTCAGTGCATCTCAAACATCACCTCCTTTGTGAAGCCTTCCCTGCCCCTACCCTGGGCAGAGTTAAACCTCTCCCACAGTTCCAGGGCAACAGAAACCACAGAGTTCAGGTCATCTGGGAGATTTAAGATAACCTCTTTTGATATCGTTGGATCACAAGTGCAGCTCTTGCTTGGGAGAGCATGGCTGTCCACTCAGCCATGGCACGCACAGCCCCACATCCCTGAGTTTATTATCATAAGAGGGCGACGACCAATTCACTTGTGCTGTCGGGGCAAGTGCTGCTTGCATCACCTCATGCTTCCTCCCAGTAGCTTTACGAGGCAGGTCAGAGCTTGCCCAGTTGTAAAAGAGGGAGCAGAAACCTAGGAAGGTTATCTGACTCGCCCAAGGTCACACGGCCAAGAGAGGGCAGGGCTGGGCTGTGAACCCACCTGCCTTCCTCCAAGCCCTTCTGCTCCCTCCCCCTTGCCGGGTGGGGACCCACTTCTAGGCCTGTCTCCTCCTGTGAGCTCCCTGAGGACACAAGTGTCCCCAGAGCCGGGGACAGAGAACCCAGTGAACATCTGACAATACTGAACTCAAATCTCCTCTCCCTCCCCCATCTCAGGCTGACCACCACCCCTTCCCCTTTTGAGACTCTCTCCTGGGCTCCATTCTGGCCTGATTTCCTTTGTCTCAGCCCCGCAGGGAACAGCGACTCTAAGTCTGATCATCAGCTGTGTGATGCTGGGCAGTAAGTTCTTTCCCTAAAGGACACCTGGTCCTGTGCTTCGCAGAGTGGGGTACACAGCCCCGTCTTGGGGCACCCGAGGCTGTAGAAAAAGTGGGGCACCTCCTCTTGGAGGGCCTTTTTTTCCTTGAAGTTCTGGGGTAGATACAAATAAATTAAGTAACTTTAAAGTGATATTTTAAACAACTCAAAATTCAAAAAATATATACTTCGGGGAGCAAACTGCAAAGCTCACGTTAACCTTCAGGGTAAAACGTGTGCAGGCTACGCTGGGCTGCACTGAGGTCTCCAGGAATCAGATGGAAGCAAGTGGAAAGCTGGTTCAATACAGTGGAAGGGACCAGGGCTTTGGAGCTGGACCTGAGTTAGATCCCAGAATGGACCATTACCGTTCTGCCACCTCAGGTGTAAGTTCCCTGTTTCTCTCTCAAGTACCAGGGGCTTACGGTCACCTCCGACCTGCTGGACTCCGCTTGCCCTGCAGACTCCCCTCCCTCCCTTCTCTACCTGCCTGTGCCTGGGAGGCTGAAGTGAAGGAGCATGAGTCCTGTCAACTGGCTCTTTGGTTCTCTGGCTTCCAGTAGAATTTGGCCAAAGGGAGACAGAGACCCGAGGACGGGAGGAGAAAGCGGGTGGGATTTATCCCCAGCAGCTCTCTGCCACCTGGAGGCTCAGTGGTGGGCTCCCTCAGCTCCTTGGTCTCTGGCTCCCGCAACAAGCCCTCCCCCATGGCTGCACCCCCTGGGTTCCAGTCTCCTTCCCTCCCGCCCCCTCGGCGTGTGGGGCTGGTAAAGGCTTTCTGCCGTGGCTGGCCTCGAGGGCTCTCACCATCCTTCACTGCTTTCCCTCGGTCCCCGCCCCGCCCCCACATGTAAACAGCCCCGCACTAACCTCTCCCCAGCGGTTCCTTCTGAGAGAGCTATTTGTTTCCCGTGGGGCCCTGCCTCATAAACTACCTCACTGGGGTTTTGGAAGGATTAAATGGCTGCAAAGCAGTTTATAAGTAAAGCTTGTTTTACTTTGTGTGAGAGGAGTAATGAGCATCATTAGGGGACGGGTCCGGAGACGGGAAGGGCAGAGGCAGCCCTGGCGAGGACCTGGCCCGAAGGAGGCCGCTCCTGAAATCTTCCCCACCCGGAGCCCCGGGAGGCCTGGCCGGGAACAGGCTTGCTCGGGCACGGTTCCCGCCGCTGTGGCAGCAGCGGCCGCGTCATCGATAACAGTGGGGCTCCCGGGGGCCCTCCTGGCCGCGTGTCATCTGGCGGGCCCGGAGGCCAGGGAGCCCCAGCAGCAGGGCCGCCAGCCGCTGACTCAGCACAACGCCCCTCTCTCTGCAGCTCGGCCGGTGGGAACCAGCGCGCCCTGGGATCCTCCCCGCCGCTCCCCTCCGCGGTGCCCCCCTCCGGCTGGAGCAGCCCCAGCCTCCGAGGAGCGCTGGCTGCGGACCGGTCCAGGCTGGCCGAGGGGAGAGCAAGTGCGCCCCGCAGCAGGAACACAGGCTCTGATGATCAGCCAGGGATGGCCTCCCCTTCGGCCTCCCCTCCGGCTCCCAAGGTCCTAGGGTGTCAGATCCAGAAGCAGGGGCAGAACGGAGTCTCTGACTGTGTAGACAGGGAAACTGAGGCTCAGGGAGAGCGAACTGACTTCCCAAGGGCCTGGGCAAATCGCCGTCACTGAGCAGGCCTCACGGGCTGGAGTCAGGCTTTCTTCTCCGGTTGAGAAGAAACCATCTGGTCACCAACGTGCCCCATCAGGGAGAGCACCCAGCAGGTTGTGTGACGCTGGAGGTACTTGTCTTCAGAAGATTCCAATTGTTTAGGAACTCTAGGCCCATCACCTAAACGTGACCTCCAGTCCTCACAACAACCTATAAGTATTTGGACCTTCAAAAATTAGATGTTGAGCTGAGGCCGAGACAGGAAGCAACCTGCCTGAGGTTGCAGAGTTAGCAAATGGCGGAGCCAACACTCAGACTTTAGTCTTTCAGGCTGTGCACTTGTGCTCTGCCAACTAGGCAGCACTGCCTTTGGTTCCTCCAGAGATGGCAGAATGCTGTATAAATGCAGCCTAGATGGGGTGGGCCTCAGAAGGCGGAGGGTGAGCCCCAGCTCTGCCTCTCCCTTTCTTTAGTGTAACCTTGGCCACCTCCTTCACCTGGCTTTCTTATCTGTGAAAAATGGTGATCAGGCCTGCCCTGCTTCCTCCCTGTGATGTTCTGTAAGACATACAGCCTAGATACTATTATTCCCATTTTACAGATAGGGCAAGTGAGACCTGTTCCTTGATTCATGATAAATGGATTAGATGTAATTTGCTGAGGGGCTTCTACAGGCCAGGTACCATGTTCCCGAAGACAGAAGCGGTTTGCCCAAGTCTACACACCTAGAACATGGCAGAGCTGAGCCTCAAATGGACAGTGGACACTCTAATACGCACTCATTGGCCTCCTGGGTTGTGGACAAGTAGCCAGAGGACTACAGTTTTCCAAATCTTGAGAAAGCCACTTGGATCCTCCTTGAGCCCAGCCCATGGCACTGAACTGATCCCAGGAATGACCCTCTCCTGGGAACTTTTGGCCTGGAACATATTTACAAAACTCTGGAGGGGATGGAAATATCCCAACCCACTCCCTACAGACCCAAATTAGCAATTTTCTTATTCTTTATGACCCCTCTGGAAATGCAAACTATGTAATATTGGTCTAAAATTAGGAGCATAAGTCACAAGAGAGAAGTCCCACTACTTCTGGAGAGAATGTTTTCCTAGCCTCATCCCGGCATTTGTTCTAAATCAGAACACAGCAGTCGTCTTTCAAAAAATTATTTCTCTCCACGTACTTATGGACTCGGGGCAGAATGCTTCTGAGAGAACATATTTTCACTGTACTGCCAGCTGCTGAAATCCAATCTCCTTACCTGGCCTCGAATTGATAGGATATTCAGGGAGGCCCAGAACACTTCTGTGGACCCAGGATGCCTTCTTAAATGAAGGACACTTTAATAATAACAAAGGCAATAATGTTATCTGTAGCCAACACAGAATGACCGGTTGAGATGTGCCAAGAAACGATGTGAAGTGTTTTACCACCACTATTGCATGTAATCCTCACAATAACCCTATCAGATGGGTATTATTGTCCCATTTTACATATGAGGGTAATTAAGGCCTAGAGGTTAGTTAAGAGATTGGCCAAAAGCCATCTGGTTATAGAGCCAGTAAGCAGTGGAGTTAAGAGTTTTAACCCAAATCAGCCTAACTCTAAAGTCCACACTGGGATATTGTCTCTCCTAACAGCTGTACTTGTCATGTGTCAGACACAGTCCTAAGTGACTTCTATGATACTCTGTAGATGGTCACAATATTTTCTCCCAGGACTTTGCTCCATCCTTTTCACTCGCTCCCCAACACAGATATTCATACTAGCCTCACGTCTGTGCCTTTGCGATTCTCTGGTTAAACTGCCAACCCCCGGTGGTGGTGTCAGCATTTGTAAGAGTATGCGTGTAACCCAACACCTTTGAGGAAATTAATCCTAGAGTCCGAGGACCTTGGGCATGTTGCTTTTAACTTCTCTGATCCTCAGGGTTCCCTGTGTAGTTTGAGTTGGTTGGGTCCTTTGAGCTCCAATTTTCTAGAATTCTGTGACAAATGCAGAGCCTGTCTGGAAATTGGTGTGGGATGTGCAGATTTCAATACGTGGGGTAGATATGACCTCACCATCGACGCAGGGGAAGCTTGTGGTGAGGGGGATGTGAAGTCCTGACTCCTAGGACCCTCGGGGAATGGGCTGTGAGGGGGAGGGCGGCAGGGCTCTTCAGCCGTGGCCGAAAGATTGTAACCTGACCCAAGAGAAGGTGGTGAGTCAGAACCTCTAGGGTGCAGGAAGAAGCCTGTGGTATGTGTGACCCCAGGGACAGAGCTGGGCCTACGAGATGGAAATCACCAAGGCCTTGGGGAGGGAGAGCCTGTCCCAGCCAGACTGCCATCGGAAGGACTGCAGAGAAGATTTGACTTTGACAGAGATTTTCCAAATTTGCAAATTCCTTCATGTTCCTCTTCTGCCTGGCAGCATCCGCTGGGTCCCTACTGCCTACGAATACCGTCCAAGGAAGCGTCTCAGGAGCATGAGGCTGTCCCAGCCCGACACTGACTTGGCCACACTCACCCCCCACGCTCGGGCCGCCCTTCCTAACTTCTGGCTGTTTTCTGAGCGCGTTCCGTACCGTCACACTTCTTTGCCCCCCTGCATCCTCTGTGGGCCCCTTTCCACACCTCTGGGCAGCTCATCACTGGGGCGGAGTCGTGAGGAGGCACTGACTTCACCAGCACACGGTGGCCCCCCGCGAGGGCAGGGCCTGGTCACACCCATCTTCACCTGCTGGCAGACCTGACGAGTCTGAGCCGGGCACCTATCTGATGAATGAGGTGGGAGCAGAGGGCACTGGAAGGTCTTTTAAACTCCTAAGATCCTGCTATTTCACTTCATCCTAATAAGCATGGAACGGAAGGCCGACTGTGTACAAACAACCACAGGGTGAGGGCCGGGGGAGTACAGACAGCAGCAGTGACGATTACATAAACAGAGACTACTGGGGACCGAGAACCAGGACAGGGTGAGGGAAGAGAGAGGTAGGGGGTGGCTGCCTAATGATGGTCCCTTGGCCTCATAACCCCAAACTCTTCCAGCAAGCCTGTGGGAAGAGAGGAGGAAAGAGAAAACAATGGGATGACTTTGCTGGGAATGAACTCTGGTTCCTTCTTGCAGGATTTAGAACTGAAAAGAGCTCTCTTCGGGAGCACCCCCTGCCCCCTGGGTCCCCAGTAGGTTGATGTGGTTGTGTCTGTGGTTCTCAGGAGCTGTCCCTCCTAAGGGGTTAGGAATCCTACATGTTTAGGGCCAGGGTCAGGACTCACTTCTGTAACCTGACTCTTTCCAAGGGAACCGGTACCCGGGGGCCAACTTCCAACCCCGCTCACCCCATCCTGCTTTATCAGCACCGCTCCGCTCCTCAGTAGATAGCAAGCAAGCCGGGGCCTGCCCACAAGAGGGATTCACCTGGTAGCCTCGAGGGAGCAGAGAACAAGTCCCCGGAATCCAGGAGCAACCACGTAAGCCGACAATGAAGTCTGACCCGCTACCCCTGAGGCCCTCAGTGGAGTGGACGTGGCCCCCGGCATCCGCCCCTGAGCTCACGACGGAGCATCTGCAGGGGGACCCACTTTGCTTCCATCTCAAGCTCTTCCTCAAGAGCCCCAGTCCTCCTGCTCCTCACCCACAATTTAAAAAAGAAGGCTGAAACCCAGGTCACGCTTGTTTCTGACCGTGTCTGGAGGAACAGGGTGTGCAGAGACGGCTTCTCCCAGGTGTGCCCTGCTGCCCCTGCGCTTCACAGACAGCTGGGAGGTGGGAGAGGAGCCAGGTCACGTTCAAGGGAGGTGCGGGGACAGGGCCCTCGTGGGAGCCTCGAAATCCCCCCTCCCTTTTTTTTTTTTTTTTTTGGGGGCTCCTGACCACAGTTACTTTTCTTCCTATTTTTGTTAACACAAATCCCTAAGTGTGCTTGTGTCCGGAGAAAGTGCTATGAATAACTGATGATACATTTGTTGATTAACTTGTGAATCATCCTGGGGGAAAGGGAATCCAGGGGACGGACAGAGCAGGAGCTCGGAGGCTGCATACGATGTGTCATAAAATATGTAGCAAACGGTCGTCCAAACCACAGGGAAAAAGTCAGAGGGATGGGAATGTGAAAGCTGCCAGGATTTAAAAGCTGTTTAATGCTAACCATCAGTGCCAAAGAGCTGAGAGCAGTTCCCTTCCTCCATGCACTGGCAGTGACAGCTCAGACAACGTGGAGAGGGTTTGGACCGGCCAAGCCGGTGTGCTGAAAGGCTCTTTGTTCGAGAAGTCTTGTAAACAAGGATCTCCCAGAGGTGGAATCCTCACCTTGTCTACTGCTCGAACACTCTCTCCTCAACATCCCAAGTGGAACAGCAGTGAAGCCGCCAGCAGCTCCAAATCTCCTGCTGTTTGGCATCAAGGAAAAGAAAAAACAGCCCCATCGATGGACTGATTTTATCACTTTCCTTCCCAACGTTCTGATGTCCCTAAGACAATGACCTCGGTCCGCTGGCCCCAAAATGACGTGGTTGTGTCTGTGGTTCTAAAGGTCTGAGCCCAGACGTCTCCCCTAAAGGGTTAGGGATTCTGCACGGTTAGGGCTGGGTCAGGACTCACTTCTGCAAACTGACTCTTTGGAGATCTGTTTACATCACAGCAGAGGACGAAAAGGTCTTTCCTGCTATTCTGGCTTGAAAGCCTCAAATGTAAAGTTATGTGCTTCTCAGTATCAATAGCACAAGGAAAGAGAAACTAAGGGAGAAGCAGCAGGCGGGTAATTTAGATTGGTGAAAACGATCATCCTGGAGCAGACAGACCTCGGCATCCTTCGAGGTCGTCATATGATGTGTTCCTGGGTAGACGATGCTACCGAGCTTGGTGGGGCCCAACAGCGGATCCACTAATTGTGCCAAGAAGGCCCCTGCTTTTAGGGAACATGTCATCTACTTGCGACGGAGGCAGCCCGCGTGCCCTAAATGATACAGATAATTAGCCTCTGAGATCAGAAAAAGTCAGAGCTCTCTGGACAAGGTGGTCCCAAGCGGGGCGGCAGGAATGCCTGTAGCAACATTGTTCTGCATTGGAACCAGGAAGTGGCCCTTCTCTCTCACGTGTGTTTTGTTTCAGTTTGGTTTCCTTTTGCTGTTGTTTTTGCTGCAATTTTGCTTTCTTCTCTCCCACTCTCTACCTATCTCAAGTCCAGCACATCCTCTGAGGCCAACATGAATGAATTTATAGTCACTCACGAATTTTCTAATCTTCATTAATCTTTACTTTGAACTCTTACAGTAATTGGAGTCTGAACCATTTATTTGGTACATGATGATACTGTGTATTTTTATCAGCTTTTAAGAAAGATAAATCTTTTCTCAATTCAACAGCAAGTTCTTCTTGGCAGGTGATGAGTCTCAAAACACCTCTGTGTCACCCACAGTGTCCACACTTAATACCTGCCACCAGGTATTTGCATATATGCCCTGGTGTCCTGCTAGAGGTGCTGCTGGTGAGTGAAAATCTTGGTCGGGATTGGGGAAGAAGACTGAATTCTTGGTAGGAATAGGGAGACGCCCCAAATGAGTTCATCCAGCTTCAGAAACATATGCTCTGAGCAGTTTTTTGCTCCTGAAATTCCCTTCTTGGTTGTGATTTTTAAAGCAGATAGAAGGTTCAGAAAAGTTGTAAACTGAGTAAAAAATTAACTGGTTGAGAATGAAAATTGATCAGTAGTTCCGTTCACAATCTGATACGTATAAGAATGAAAAGGAAGGAAGGAAGGAATGGGAAGGAAATAAAGGGAAAAAAAGCCTGGGGGGCTCCGATGAGGGACACAACAGACTCAGTCTTCAAACATGACCAGCAATTTCACGATGTGGTAATTTTTAATATTAAAAGTAAATTGTAAATGTATCTTTATAAACAATATGCATAAAATAGATCTATTATTCTAAAACCTTTTCTTTTTTCAAATGCTTTTTCACAGTAAATTTTTTAGGTGTCAGATTTTCCCTCAAAATAATAGTGCAATTGGAAGAAGGGAAGCGTCAGTGAACTCGGACTTCTTGGCTAATACAAGTCCTTGTATATTTCCTGTAGGAGCGGGTGAAGACTCATGTCCGTCTCTGTTTTCTTTATGACTTGCAACAGCTGCACGTGCTCTGTCACAATCTGCCTGAGGTCTGTCATTTTCTGCAGCAGCTTGGCAAAGAGCTGAGAGGACTCGGGGTGGTTCAGCTTGAGCTGCAGCTCTAAGGCTTGCAGCAAGTTGTCCTGGATGTCCTCAATGGGCTTCACATTCAGCAAACCGGGGCGGTCTGGGGGAGCAGACATGGAAGACAGAACAGGAGGTTCAGTTACAAGATTCTCTGGCCCCACCTCTGAGGCATATGCAGCCCAACTACCCACTGGTTGGTCTTTTTGGTGGTTTTGCTTTGGTTCTAAAGTAGGGTGGGGCAGGAGGGTAAGCAGATAGTAGGCAAGAACTGCAGACAAGGAGGATGGAATGAAAACCCAGAGTATCAGAGCTCTTTCCAGGGCCATTCTTTTCCTGGCCAGGATGCCATCTGTGTGACCAGCTGACAGAACATGGCGGCAAAGCAGCTCTCTCCCCAGACTGGGGACTCTTCTGCTGGCACGTTCCTACTCACTCAGAAATCTCCGCTCAACTTCTGCTCCTTCTTGATGAGTCTATGTTTTATAACTTCTACTTACTTTCTTACCACAGCTTTAAATACACTTTTAAACTTTGTTGTCTTTTTGCTTAAGATAGCATATGCATTTTCAAAGAGATAAGACATAGTTTTCTAATTCTGTTACACTTTGTAAGGACAGACCAAATTTTAACAGAGGCTTCTTCTGACTGGCGAGGCTGCAGGTCATTTTCACTGTCTTCTTTATACTTTCCTTATTTGAAATTCTAAGTGATGAGCTTAAATTACTTTTTAAACAAGTTTTTATGTATTTTTATTCATGTAGATCTTTTTAGATTCATCCTTAAGTACTTTCTAGTATTCTTCTTTACTTTCTAGTATTCTCCACTTCTTTGTCATTACAGTTTCTAATGTATCCCTGCTGATGTTTAGAAAAAATTATTGGTTTTATTATATTGAATCGATTCCAATTTCCTAAACTCTTGCCAATTCAAATAGTTTTTATCATGGATTAAAAAAAAACTTTTGGATAGACAATTGCATCTGCAAATAATCAGTTTTATTTATTTCTTCTTTTCCAATATTTATAGTTCTCATTTCTTTTTCTTGCCATACTGCGTTGGCTAATACCACTAATATGCTATTAAATAATAGTATTGTTAGGAGACATTCTTGTTTTATTCCTAACCTTGAAGGAAATGCTTCTAATGGTTTACCCACAAGTATGATGTTTACTAGGTATGTTTTTCTCCTGGCTCTCCAAGAGTTTTAAAGTTTTTTATTTATTTTATTCAGGAACGTTGTTGCATTTCATCAAATGCTTTTAAGTTTTTCTAACTAGAGTGATGACCATATGTTTTACCTTAATCTAGTGTGGTGAATTACATTAATAGATTTTCTTACACCCTTGCATTTATTTGCTAATATTTTATTTAGGGTTTCTAAATGTGTGAGATTGGTCCAGAGTCTTCTTTTTCTGTGCTATCCTTTGCCTATTTTGGTAATAAATGTTAACTAGCCTTACAGACTGAGTTGAGAAGTTTTCCTTCTGTTTCTATGTAGTGATGACCTGTTCCTTGATGGTTTCTTGGAATTCATTTGCAGAACCATCTGAGCCTGGTGGTAAACTTTTGACTATTTTTAATTTTTGCTCTATGGCTTTTAACCTCTTCAGGCTTTTTACTACTCGTAAAGGAAAATTTTAGTAATCTACATTGGAATAAAGTTGTGCATGATATTCACTTAAAATCTGAATCTCTTTTAATTATTTTTATTTATAACTCCTTTAACTGAATGCTTTTATTTGTGTATTTTCTCACTTAAAGAATCTGATTTGCCAAAGGCTTATCTATTTTTGCTTTTTCTAAAAAGCAGAACTTTTGGTTTTACAGATCAACTCTGTTTTTAAAAGTTGCATTTTGTTTTCAGTTTAGCTAATTCCTTTAACTTTCTTTAGGGTTTTTTCCCCCTCCTTTTTCTTACTTCTTGAGTTGAACGCTTAATTCATTTAGTTTCAGTATCTCTTATTTTCTGACAGATGAGTCTAAAATTTCCTCTGCGTGTCACTTCTGTTTCTCCCCACAGGCTTTGGTAAATCATACTCTTATTATTCTTTTCTAAATAGTCATATTATTTTGATTTCACTTTTAATCTAAGAGTTATAGAGACATGTTTTTAGAGTTCCAAGTGGAAAGTCTGAGTTTTTGTTTTTCCTAATTTCTAAGTTTGTCGCAATGTGGTTAGAATACAAGGTTTTCTCATTAAGGCTCAGGAGAGGGGTGCAGAGTACACACAGCATTCAGGACACTCACTCGATACCCTGCACTGGATTCCAAATTTCAGCTCTTAAAGGCTGTTCACCCCCGCCTTCTCGTTTTAAGCCCTCTCCCCTTCACTGTTAACCAGAGTACTGTGTAAGAGTTTCTACTTCCCTTTCCTCTAGCCTCCACTTACCGTTATCCCTTTGCTCCAGCCACACTAAGCTACTTCCAGACCAAGTCCCTCAAACGCCCCACGTTCTGTCATAAGTCAGTGCGTAGGCAGATTCCGCTCCTCCTGCCACAAGCCGTCTTACCTTCCCTTTAACCATCTTACTGACTGCAAGCTATTCTTGAAAATCTAGCCCGTGTCATTACGCCCTGGAGCCTTCCTGGAGGTCATCCCTTCCTCCCCTCTGCTCTTCCAATCCCTTTGCTCTGGACTCCACAGGACCTGCAAACACCTCAATAGCTACTACACTAGTAGGTCACATTTATTGAGTGGTTATCATTTCCCAAAAATTATGCTAAGGGCTTTATACAAAATACATCATTTAATCTTCAGGATAACTCCATAAGCTCAGTGTTTTAAGGAGGGAAAAAAGGAAGATTGGAAAGAGGAGTTGGATCTTACCCAAGATCTGCCACTTGCTAGTAAAGGGCAGAGCTAAAATTTGAATCTGACTCTAAATGCTACACACAACTCTTATTACCTTGTATTTGAGGTACTGATTTTCTTGTATAGCTCCCCTACTTGGCCACAAGGGACCAGAGGGCAGAGACTATGTCTTGATTATCTCTGAGGCTCCAGTGGAAACACAGGAAGCACTCAGTTGGCTGAGTTAATGAGTGAGAAGGGTGTTTTGGCTAAGACTCCTGGATTGAAAATTACAATTCTTCTGGTTGGTGAGCAAGGATGAAGCCTCCTGGAAACAGCATCTTCCTGTATCTAATAAACTCTAGTAACCTGTGTCTGTTGAGGTGAGACACAGGAGAGCAACATGAGAATGGCCTTGGGTGGGATTTTTCAGAACTCTAAACATGCTCTTAAATTCTCTTTTCTTTTAATTACAGAAAGTTTGGTTTGATTTTTTTCCTTCTAACTTCTCTAACATATCTCATTATCTGGAATACATATACTTTAAAAAATTTTTTTCAGAACTTAGTTTTGGAACCATCAGCAAAAATCTCAGATTATGAGAATGAAACAAATGGTTTAGTCCCGGCCTAGGGAATCAAGCCCCTGGAGGAGCTGTCCGTTCTCACAGTTGCTATGCAATCATGAAAACCCCTGACACTTCAAGAAAAACCAGATCCTGGATTGGTGCCTTTGGGTTAATGATTGCTGATCCTCCCCTAACAGATGCGCCAAATTTCAAAGGCCCGGGCAGCAAATGCATGTGCATCTGAAGTGGTGGCACTTCTCTTGAGGTGTGGATGTGGCTCGTCTGTGGGCTGGGATCCCAAACCCTCAGGCAGAACCCTCTGCTCCCTGGGGCCCTGGCTCCTTAGAGCTTTTCCTCCTTCCTCCTTCCTCCAGAACAGCATCCGTGGGGTCAAAACTTCTGCAGAAGAGATGATGTGAATCTACCAGATTTCATTTATCATGACAGTTCAGACAAGCAAACCCTAACACGCAGCTGATCAGGCTTGCTGGAAACACTTGGCTCCAGTGCATGGAAATGGAACTGTTCCCTCTAGGAGTGGAGAAGGATCTGGTTTGGATTTTCAAACCTCTCTTTGGCAAGTTATTTTTTATGATGTGACAGATGAAGTTTGGCTGAAGGGCTGAAATTTTGTGGCCACTGATTTATATTTTACTCCAGTGACAAGTTAGATCATTAACAGATCTGTCCCACTGTCGCCCTTACGGAGCCTCAGTCAGAGAGTGGGAAAAAGAGTCTGTTCTCCCTCCAGGTCTCTCACTAACCGGCTCTGTGACCTTGGGCAAGCTGATTAAGCTCACTGGGCCTCAATTCTCTCCTCTGTAAATGGAAAGGATTGGACCACAGGGATGATCTCTAAGACCCTTTTTCAAACGTTCTAAGCTTTACTCTTCTTTGTGATTTTCTTTCCATAATTTACATAATTAAACTGCGGAAAGAAACTCAAAATCTGATTAGGAAAGTGCATTAACAGGCTTACCCAGAAAACCTAGAACATGTGGCTTATTTAAAGAGCAAAAGAGCTTCCTTGGTCTCCAGCACTCCCTAGGGGCAAGGGTAAAAGGGATGATGTGTCAGGGTTGCCCCACCCTCTACCCTTGCCTGTCTTTCTCCCTCCAGGCACATGCAAACCCTTACTGAACTAAGCTGGGTACCAGAAATGTGCCACAGAAATCTGTCTTAAGACCCAGACATCAGGGTCCTACCTCTTCCCTCTCCCTTCCCATCAGCCCAGTGCCTGCTAAGATATTGTTCTTAGAAGCCCGTCTGAGGTCTCCTCCCTACACCTTGCTGAAGGTTAGAGCTGAGGTCTGGAATAGGATCAGGGCCAAAGGACCTCCTTCAATGGCCCTAGGCTGCCTAGGAAGCCTCTTTGGGAAAGTGCGTGTTGACTCATTCTCCAGGACACAACACTCGAGGAAGCTGGAGTCAATTACTGGTTCCTTACACCCCAGGCTGCAAAGAATTGGGAAAGAAATCTTTCCGGTCCGCGACGCACAGTGCTGGAATTGATTAGAGAACGCTGTTGATGGTGGGCAAATCTACAAAGCGCCCATCTTATCCAGATCTGGTTCTGTTCAGTGGAGCGCTTATCTGAAGCAGATCCACATTCCCTGGACCCTCCCGGGATCTGCCCACCTGGGCCAGTCATTTCCCTAGCCCAGATTTCCTCAGGAGGTGTCTTAGTCAGGGAACCAGATGGCCACGGTGGCATCTCCTGAAGGAGGGGCAGAAAGACCAAGGTGGACTATTCTGTCTCTCTTCTTGGAGCTGCTGTGCTGGCGTTCCCAGTCTTTTCCTATTGGCTTTCTGATGGAGACTAATCTGAAAACGACTGTACCCGGGATGTTCAAAAAAAGGCTGATAGCCAGGCAGCTGTAAACTGATGCACAGACAATGCAAGCCCTGAGCCTGGTGTGAGCTGAAACTGAAGGGAGGTGGGGCTACTTAGGGAGCTCACACTTTGTCTTTTTACTTCCTTTATTCCGATGCTTCCTGAGTTCACAGATGTGTTAAAAAGAGCAGTGGATTTGGAAACTGAAGACTTGCTCCCAACCAAGTCTCCACTTAGCTTCTCTGTGACTTTGGACAAGTCATCTTACCTTCCCGGGTTTTGGCTTTTTAAGACACCCACGGTAATTCCTTTCACAAGGTCATGAGGAGGAGGATCAGGTAGAAGAGCTTTACGAGACATCACTATCCTCGGTGTTTGTTCAGAGAGAGGCAGTTGGGAACGGGGAGGTTTCAGAGCTGTCACTGGTTAAGTGCATACATTCAGGAGCCCAAGAAAATGATTCGTGATACAGACCCATGTTTGGGGATTCGGGTAAGTTCTCATTCTTGTAGTTGAAGGCACGCAAGCAAGAGAGTTTAAGAACAGTAACAAAGCCAAGAAGCCCCGGTCCCCAAAGTCTCTTCTTCCTTGGAGGTGGTGGTAGGGGTTCTGCGGTGCTCTTCTGATCAAACCAATCAGCGAGCGTTAGGCAACTCTGAATTCAGCCAAGGTTATCTCAGCCACAGCGACGGCCTGCAGCGACTCCCTCCCACCACCCTCCCTTCAGGAGAAAAGGAGAAAGTTTCACATGTGTTCTTTTCATATTTAAATCTGACCTGGAGCTTGAGCCAGTGCAGTGATTCTCAGCTCTGGCTCCACGTTGAAATCATCTGGGGAAACTGAAAACACGCAAACTAACACCTGGGTCCCATCTTGAGCGATTCCGATGGACTTGGCCTGGGGTACGACCGTCAATGTTCCTAAAAGCTCCCAGGTGATTCTGGTGAAGCTGCGCGCAAACACTCCTGCTGTAGGGAGAGGCGGTCGGAATCCCAACCTGAAAGCTTACTTGCTGGGCAACCTTGGGCAAGTTCCTTAACCTGCCCGTGCCTCAGTTTCCTCACTGAGAAGCTGGAGATGTGAGTCACCCAGCTCGCAGTGCTGCTGGGAGGGGGAGGGGAGTCACGAGCTGGACAGTGCTCGAGCCGCGTGTGCCACAGGGGAGGCAGCTGCGGCTACTCTGAGAGCATAACGGGACAGGACACCGCGTCTCTTTCCCTTCTTAGCCCTCTCCTCTCATTTCTCCGCCTTTCCCGGGTCTTCTCTACATCTTACTACCCTTTCCCCCTTCACTGCTAAGTGGCCTCCACCCTGCCTTCTCGATGTCTTTCCTTTCCACTCCTGGGACTGCACCCTGCTGGGGACTTGGAGTTAGGAATCCCAGTAAGGCCAGCCTAAATGAATCAGACATCTGAGCAGCAGGTGATCCGGGGAGAAATGGGGTTGGCTGCTGCCATCAGGGAGGGGGAACAACGTAACAGAGGGCGCATACCGAGCAGATAAAGATGGTCTGTGACCAGCGCGTTCCACCGCCAACGCACACGTTCCTTCACTCTGCAGTGGTTCACACCCTTACACACCCCTGTTAAACAAACGCCTTCTCCGTGTCCAAATGACAACCGCTCTTTACAGTAATAACACCTACGGTCCGGCTAAGACGACAGGGGGGTGACCACCACGATGAAACATGGCCCAGGCCATACCTCCTTTTATCTGCCCCCCAGGAGTCACTGCCACACCAACTCCCCTCACCTCAAATGCCCAACACCACCTCTGAAAGCCACCTACACAACCACAACACAGAGCTCGAGGACCTCTAGCATCAAGATGGGGACCTTCCCTCCGAGCCGCGTTCAAAGCGCTTCTCTCTCGATGGTACCAGCAGGGCATGGAGGGCAGGCTCTGTTTTATTTCCGGCTCTTTCCGAGTGGACACGGGCCTGAGACTTCTGTCCTGCCCTTGGGAAGCTGCGTCTTCCCGGTCCCCCTTCCCCGGGGGCTCGGGTCCCCTAGTTCTGGACATCCAAGGTCACTCAAGTGACGCTCAGCCCCACGGCTTGCTCCCTTTCTCTGTGTCAGGACCAGGGGAGCAGCAGGCTTCCCTCAGACTGAGGGATGCAGATGAATCTCTGCTCCTTCTAGGTCCGACCCCAGCTAGCCCAGCACAGGGTGGTGGGGAAGGGGCGGGAGGTGGAGGAACCAGGCTGCAGTGGAAAGATGGAGAAGGACTTCTGCTTCCCCATCGGGCCTGACACCCTCATGCTTCAAATCCAAGGACTCTTTCCTGCTTCCTCAACCTCTAGAAATGCCAACAGCAAACCCACAATACAAAGTGGCTGAGAATTAGTTCTCTCCCCTCCCCCATGCCTTCCTTTCCAACGTCTTTGAGAAGAACCTGTGATCTCAAATGCAGATGTGATCTTTAATCTCTAAATACGACCTCTCAACAGGTAATGCAGCCCCAGAGTTGACAGAATGCTGCAGAGTGGAACCTCCCCCCTACCCCACTGCTCCTGACTCCTTCAGGGGCACTGGGGCTGGGAGCCCCCACCACCCCTGCCTCTTCCTCCAGTATCTCTCCCCCTTGGGGTTTTGTTCTCAATCCACAATTAATCCCCTTAAAGTGATAGCTGATAAAGGACTAGCTGATATCTCCCTAGGGGTTATTTATATTGTGCTAAGGGATTTTAAGTACAACTACTGGTGAAATTTCAAGCAATCTGGCTGGTAGAATGGCATGGAGCTACTTCAAATCATATCATACGGGGAAGAAGGGAAAACTAGCATTTATTGTGTGCTTAATATGTCCCAGGCATCGTGCCAGAGGCTTCACATAATGCTACTTCATTTACTAAGGGTACTGATAAGGAGGTTAAGGCTCGGGGAGGCACACAGTTGCCTGAAATCACACATCTGGTAAGAGGTAGGATGGGGGCTTTTTGCTCTCGGGGCTGTCCCGGATTCCACAGCCTCCCACCGCCCCATCCTGGGTCTTCTGGCCCCCTGACTGGTGACGCTGGCGAGACCCTCGGAAGGCGCTTTCCCCAGGGGTGCATGGTTCCTCGCCACCGCTGCTGGCCTCTCCGGCAGCCAGCGCCAGGTTTCATTCTTCCTCACCTGCAGATCATCTGTCTGAACGTCGCGGCCAACTGTGCCAGTCTGGAAGGCTGCCGGGGGTCACCCGGAGTTTAAACACACATTGTGAGAACCCAGAATGATAAAGTGCTCCCCAAGGCGGCCCACTGACTGGCTGACTGAACCTCTTCCAAGACTGCCGTGCAGGGACAGGAATGACTCAGCAGTTCGGCTTTCAGTCCCTCGTCTGTCCCTGAGGTCAAGCACAACCGTCTGCTCCCTCACTAAGATGCTCCCAGCCTACCTGGGGGCTGGGCTGCAGAGGGGATGTCGTCTCTGAAGCAGCCACAGATAAAGATGCGTCTGTGTCCTACAAACAACAGAAGCCCCGTGTGTGTGTATTTTTAATTTCTCAGATGATTCTAGTCTGTTTCTCTCCTCCCTACCCGCCCCCGCCCCCACCCTCAGCTCTCTGGTTTTTAGAACTTGGGTGCCAGTCGAGAACTCATCAACATACCTCCCTCTGTCTCAGCCAAGAACACGAGGTTATGAGAAGAGTGAACTGATGGGACATTTCTAGATAACTCGCACTGAGTCATCATTCAAAGGCCTGTGGCCACCTGACAGGGTTTGCCCGCCGGTCACGGTGGGAAGAGGAGAACAGGCGGGAAGAAAGGTCACTCACTGTGTAGACACCGTGGAGGTGCCCATGCGATACTTTTCAATCAATAAATGCAGGCAATTACTCTCTGACATGATCAAGGCCCAGGTGCGGACATGAGCCATGTAACCGACACTCTTCCACTATCCGGCTCAAGGCTCAGTCACATGAGAAATCAGATGTCTGTGTTCATTCTCCTGAAAACAGTCAGAAAACAGCTTTTACCCCTTGGGCCACCCAGCCTTTCCTGTCCAGAAAAGCTGTACGGACAAGGGAGCTGAGCACTTCACTGGCTCAGGCGAGTGGAAGAAAGCCGGCCTGCTGTTGTGCACGGTGTTTTTAATACCTTAAGTTTTAAACTATTTTCGGTTTTGCCTCCTCCCGGTTAACTAGTAAGGATGCTGCTGACAGACAGAGACGACATAGGGGCCACTGGGCTGTGCAGAAGCAGGGGCCCCCTGAGCTGGAGCGCAGGCCGACTCAGGCACGTGCCCTCTGTCTGGTTTCAGAGGAGAGCTGTGCTCTGCATTCTCACAGGCAGAGAGAGCAGGCAGATGGAAGGATTACACGGGGCTGGCCACACCCTCCAGGTTCTGGAGGACAGTGAGGGGTGAGGAGGAGGCACGGAGCACTCACAAACCCCGAGCCCTCAAACTCTGTGCCTGGCGCTGAGTGGTTCTCCACTGCGCTGAATGGAAGGGGTGTCGTCTGGACAGTCTCCGACAGGCAAGAAATGTGGCTACTGGAGGGCATTTTAACAATTTTAAATTCCTCTCATAAATTTTCCTGCAATCACTCGTCTCCATGACAACCTGATCTGATTAAGTATCAGTGTATTTACTTAGGTCCTTAAAGCTTATCGCCAATTTTTGTGGGGAGCGCTTCAAAGGGGTGGGGATGCACTTCCTGAACAAATTTAAGAACACAGCGCCAGTCTCTGTTGTCACTGGGCCCCACTCTTCCCCAGAGCAGTCTTCACACCTGGGGTGTAATTCTGTTAGGTATCTTGGGAAGGGCATCGGTTTTAAGGTCAGACTGGGTCTAACCTTGGCCACACCGATTAGAAGCTCTGGGCAAACTGCTCAACCTCTCTAAGCTTCTGTTTCCTCCATCTGGAGAATGGGGATAATGAGAGACTTTCTAGAGCTAAAGGAAAAGCTAAACCACAATTCTGAACGTACGCAAAGTGCTTAGCATATCTTCTGGAAATGGTGAAGCATCTGGTAAACGGAAGTGATTATTCCTAATATGTGATTACTATTCACTCAACACGCATTTACCAAGTACTTACTCTGGGTCAGGTGCTGCGCTTTGATTCTATTCTAATTCCGACAAATTAAAACATACACATCTACACACACATAGATGTCATTATGACCAAGGGTAAGAAACAGAGCTCCAGCATATTGAGCTGAGAGGTCTAGCAGTCATTCAATTGGCGTGGAATATCAACTCTTCCTGGATCTGCAAATGGACAGCTAGGAACAACTCTTCCTCCTTGCACCCTATTCTCGCTGCCCACTTGACAGCAAAAAAGCACATGATCGCTCCGAGAGCAGCTGTCCAAACTTGCTTCACAGAGAAAGGACACAGCTGGGCTTGCTGGGAACAGGAGGAGCCGCTCCATAGGTGGTTTGCATCACCCAGCCAGACCCAAGGGGCTAAATGAGGAGGCTGGGTGGCTTGCCATGTGTGGCCACTGCACCAATATTTACAGCTTCTCTGTCATTAGGGTGGTGATGACAATCTGTCTCGAGAAATGCATTGTAGAATCCAGTGAATTTCCTCCCCGATATCTTGGAAGTTTGGGAAGAACTGTAATGGATTCCAAACTGTTTTGAATTAACAAAAAGAGCTTTTTCCTGTTGCAGAGTTCCAGCTGGAACCCTCTATGCTCCTCTCCACCAAACAGCAAACGCCCAAGTGGGCAAAGCTTCGGGGGGAGTGTCCGGGGGCCTGTGAGCTTTACCGAGCTTTCCCCTTGGCCTCGGTTGCCGGTAGGTCTGGGGAGTTTGCTGGCGTGGCTGGTGTGGCTGGCGTGGCGCTGCGGCGCCAGTTGCAAACATGCCCTTGCTGGAGGCAGTTTTATTACTCTTGACGCCACCCATCCAGGCGGTGAGACTACAGGGAGCGAGGGAAGCCCTTCCCTTATCAAGACTACAGAGGAAGCGGCGCCTCTGGACTCTGGGCCCAGACCTGAGGGAGGACAGTGAAGGGAGCATAGGCTGCGGCCACCGACACAGAGGAATCGACCACATCCCCCAGCCAGGGGGCAGAGGGCAACGCCTGTGGCCAACAGGACACTCGGAGGTGACCGTTAGGGCACCTGGGTTTCCCTCCGAGTTTCACTGCTCACCACTTGTTAGACCTCAGACAAATCGCTGACTTCTGCAACCCTCTCCTCTCTTTCTCTGGAGTGAGAATAAAAATACAGGAGAACTGTCAGGAGCTAAAGAGAGAATGGGGAGGGCCGAGGGCTGCCCTTTGTCTGGTTCTGGATCTGTTACTCTTTTTCGTCTCATTCATCCAGCCTCCAGCTCAGAGGTGCCAGAGTGAGAGAGGAGAAAACCTAGAGAAGAACTAGGCCATCTCCCTCGGCAAGCGCGGTCTGAAAGCTGAACAGACAGGGCAGACGCTGAACAGCAGGCCAATCTAGGCACCACATCTGATGGTATCAGCAGTTTCCAGGGTTGAAGCTGAGTGACAGTGATCTTACTATGACAACGCCAGTTTCCTAAGCAAATACTCGGCTGGGTCAAGGCAGGTATTTTCATCCAAAAAATCCCCTCTGGGTCTTCTGGGGACCCCCTGCCCTTAATCTCCCCAGTTCCTTACTATTCAACTCTTACATAACCCCCACCTCCCCATTTTCCCCTCAGTCTCGGGTCACAGAGCTGTGACCAGGATGGAGCCCTTCTGTGATTCTAAGGCCCACTTAGAAGGAGGTCAGCGGGACCCCTGCCCCAAGGGCTTCTTTCCCAAATCACTAAAGAGACCTGTAGACTTCAGAATAAACCGCAGGGGAGAAAATCAGCCCTCTTGTTAAGATCAGGTAGGATTGGACATTTGTTTACCGGATCAAAGCTTCCTGCTTACAGGAATTTCTGCTTTCTGAAAAACCCAGGGTTGGAGAAAAATTAAAAGGAACAGAGAAACTGTATGTTGTACTCTAACAAGTCACAGCCTGGGACGTTGGCTTCACCATCTACAGATGCCTGGGATTCTGATCCCACTGGAATCCAGTCTATGGATCGGGAATGATCGGAGCAGCTCTTTCTCTGGCCTTTCCCCAGCCAGCTTCTCTGAGTAAAGAAAGGAATCAAATTCCTGGGTGTTGAACAAACACCGGGTCCAGTTCATTCATTCTTATCTACTGCCCATAGGTTGACTTCATCTGCAAAAGCAAACTTTCATCAAGGAAGGATTTGCCTTTTGTGATATGGGAACTAGTCCATGGTAAATTTTTTTTTTTTTAAGGAAGTCTAAAATTATTCACAGGGTTTTCTTCTCATGATAACCACAGATAAAAGATTTTAAGAAGGTATGGCTGGCAGCTACCTTCAGATTTCTTTCACTGTGAGGCTCCAATGAGCTCTGGATATTGGCTACAATGAAGTCACTCTGTGTAAGGGTAAAAGGAACTCATTTACACAGCATCTACCTTCAGACGGTGCCATTTCTAATTTTCTTAATTGAAAGCCAAAGCCTACAATATCTATTAAATTGAATCAAGCTGTTCACAGAGCTATTTTTGACCAATTAAATAACCTATGTCTTGTTTCCTCTTTGCACCATAGTCATGAAAGGGCAGCATTAACACAGACTCCGGAGCCAGCCTGCCTCAGGGCGTAACCCCGGCCCCATCTTCCGCCTGCTGGGTCACCCTGGGCAAGAGACCGAACCTTGCAGTGCTTTGGTTTCCTCGTTGGCAAAATGGTATTAACCTCACTGGGGTTGTGAGAACTAAATGAATGTGTATGCAGTGGGTAGGACGCTTCCTGGCACGCGGTAAGGAATTAATCTGGGTTTGCTACTGTTATCATTACGAACACAATGAGCACCTGATTTCAGAAGCCTTCTGCTCTCAAGTATTTGGACGACAAAGGACTACAGAGCGGGTCATGCTCTTTATCACATGCTGCCTAGTTAAACTCGGCTCACGTGCACAGGACCACTGTCCCCCACGGACAAGATGTCACCAACAGGAGCTATTCCCTCAAGTACACACAGAAAGCTCACCCCAAATCTGCTTCAGTAATGAAAACTGGTCGCTTGAAAACAATTTTTATAGAGAGAGATGACAGTAAAACTTTCTTCTACTCAAGTTGGAACCATGTGAGAAGCCAATGAAAGTCGCATTTAGTATAAAACCTGGCTTTAGGAGCTGGTTAGTTAGATCATGTACTTGCAAGGCCAAAAGTACAATGAATGCTAAATAACTCAGTTTATTTCTCTGCTGGGTGCTATTTGGTTCAGACTGCATTCTTAACCACAGCCAACTACCTCACAAAGCTACTTTAAGGGAGGCCATCAGAGGACGACACGAGAGAGAGGGCAGCAGTCAGCAGATGTGTGTGCCTTGACTCCTGATACCGGGAAAGCAATTCAAAGTAGCGTCTCACTGACAGGGGGGCCCGAGCGTACTCGGACCTCACACGCACAGCGGTGCCTGCTCTATAGCAGGCGAGAACCCCTGCTCAGAGTTACGTGTGCCACTACTCAAACAAAACGAAGAACAGGCTGGGCTTCTGGAAAGGAAAGGAAAAGGACAAGGAGAAAGAAAGAAAAAGGAGAAGAGGGCATTTGTCTTCCATGTTTGGATTTGATTAGGAGAAATATTATGACGGATAAAAGGAAAGAGCCTGAGTTACCCGCAGTCTATGGTACTCTCTGTCTCATATCTCACATGCGTGGTGACACGCCCATGGTACCACACCACTGGCATGTTCTGTATGAAAAGTGCAGTTAAGCACAGAGGGAAAAGGAACACAGACTAGCACGAAGGAAAGTCAAAATTCTTCCAGCCGTCCCACCACCACCGCCGCCGCCCCCCACCCCCTTTCATGGAAGATCCAAAGAGGCAGCTTACCTCCACTGAGAATAATGACAGCTATAAATATCGCCAGGTCGCTGTCATCCAGTTCCAGTGCGTTGAACTTCACAGCAAACTCAAACTTGGGCTCCATAAAGTCACCAAAGGGCTTTCTCAGGCTCTTTAGAAACTCCCTGGTCATGAATCCTTGGCCTTCGGAAATGAGAACCCCATCTTTATTCATCAAGGAGGCCAGCATCGTGTAAATGATCTCGTGGACGCCGTATTTTAGGAGAGTTACTTGGTCATTCAAGTCAAGGTTTACAAACCCAGGAATACTCTTGGCGTACTCTGTGATCTCTTGCACGGCTTCCACGGAGCGAAACTGACACCCCTGAAAGATGCGGATGGCCACCTCTTTGCTCTGCTCCTGCAGGGGGGTGATGTGTTTGAACTTGATTTTATCTTCTCCCATCATTAAGGAATTCATGTCATAGATGACAAATGGCTGCAAATAAAAAAGGGAGAAGGCGGCTGAGGTGGCGATTTCTAATCCATGGTCAACACCGTCCGGTTTCTTTATATACCTTTGCTTTGCTAACTAAAATCTTTAAGGTCGAAAACACTAAATAAGGAGAAAGTACCCTTATCTCTTGGTTCATCCTCCAAAGTGTCTTCTGGGACCAAATTTCACCAATTTTGGTCTTCCTTCCACTTTTACTGCTACACTTTACCTATGACTGGCTAATAGTTCCAATTTCTGCCTTTCAGAGGGTCTTTGTTGTCAATTTTTAAACGGATACAAAATATCCTGTTTATTTTGGCTTTCAACAGGGTATGTTTTTAACCTCCTTTCAATAAAAAAAATTATTTCAGCAGCTCAGGGTTGAACAGGGTGAAAAGACCCACTTGGACATAAAGTAATCTTGCAGTTTGAGATTAAATCTACTCAGATCTTAACTGAAACACAGTGGGCAAGTAAAATATACTAGACTACAAAAAAAAAAAATCAGTCTGAAAGCAGATTAAAGATGAGCCAAGAAAATGTGTTTCTTTTTTTTTAATGCTCTGGAAGCAATCTGTTTCAGAAACAGCAGCTCTATGAGGCCTGGTGATAAATGCTGCAAAAAAAAAAAAAGGCAAATTAAAAAAGGGTTTGAGCCTATTTTTCAAAATATCTGTCCTTAAGGGTCAAGAATCCATAAAACACCTCTATCAGTTACTCAGGTTTGCAATAGAGACTGCTTTCAAAAGCATGTTGTGTTAGTCACGAAATGATCTCTTTCATTTCTTTGTGTGGAATTAACCAAAGGTTTGTGGTCCTTGTGAAATTCTCAAGGCTACTCTGATATATATATATATATATATATCATATATATATATATATATATATATATAAAATACAGTGGACATATTGAACTCTGTAAGGAGTTAAACTCCTAACCCTAGTCCCATCGGCGTTCACTTGGAAGCACTGGAGTAAGAATGGAAGATTTTTGGGTTCTAGCTTTGGTCCTGCGGCTAACTGTGTGAATTTAGAAAAATCATCTATCTTTCCTAGGCTTCAAGTTTCTCAGCTGCGGGGAGTGGACTGAATGGGAGGCTTCCATCTCTTCTCTTGAGGATTTGCTAGCTGCATTTCTCAGCAGTGTCTGTGATGTCTGCGATGCGTGTGTGTGTGTGGTCCACATGTGGGTCTGTGTGATGGTGCATGCAAACACACACGTACACTGACGTCTCTGCTGTACTAAAAACGAAGTTTCCCCTGAGCAGAGATGCTGAGAACTCTCTCCTAATCGGCAGGAGAAGGTGGATGCAACGAGTGCAGCAGTAACCAGCTCCAAGACCCACTGGTTTGGAGAGTCTCAGTATTAATCTCCATATGAGTCTGCGACTGTCACCAACTAGAAAGTCTGTTCTACCCTGAAGGAAACAACACTAATGCTAAGAGGGTTTAGATGTTGAGATTCACAAACTTGCATACTGTTTCAACACCATCCACGGGTGTTATTTTTTAAACCAAAGAATTCACTTCATTTGTATCGTTCAGCCAACTGCAAGGCAGTACAGATGGCAGGACTCATGAGCAACTTCGCCTGGTGGCTCTAAGTAATTCTTTAAGTAAACCAGGAGCAAACAGTGCTGACTATGTTTTGGGGCATTCCCCCCCCCCAACTTTAGATTGATATTATTAATGGGAGAGTGGAAAAAAGGACAGAGGAGAAAAAAGGACAGCCACATTAGTTAACATGTACTGAGTTTTCCTAGAAAGCCAGACTCGAATCACGAAAAAGACTAGCTTGTACAGAACCAAAGGTGGTTTCTGTCCTCCAGTTGTTTTGGAGTGTATTATAACTTATGCTAACGAGAGCCTGGCTTTCTTTACTGGCCACGAGAAGCTGAGAACCTGATGGGACGGATGCCTCAAGAGTCCACGTGCACACATATGAGTACTAGTAACGCGGATATAAAATCATCACCTCTTCACATACGGAAAGACGGTGCCTCGATCTGCCCACTTCAACTTCTGGTTGAGTCTCTGCTCAACCATTTGGCTTCTTGGCACAGAACGTACGCATAACATTCTTCCACCTCCATGTAAGCAATTTATCTGGAACTATGCCCTGATAAATCACCCTGTGACTCTTCCTCTCCACTTCCCCTGTCCCCTCATATAAAGCCCCAGGTTCCTGTTTTTGAAACTCTGTGATAGTTGAATAGAGGGCACAAAATCCTGCTAATTTTCTCTCCCGATTTAACAACAATGTGACTTTAACCCCTTGGCAATCGACGTTGGTCAGGATTTCCTGGCAGTAAACACTCAAGGACAGAGAAAGGAATGGGCAGCCCCCACCGTCATGCCAGACCGTTCCAGTTTTTTTGTGTGTTTTTTTTAAGAAAAAAAAAAATCCCTTCAGCATTTTGAAAAAGTGAACTGGCAGAGAATTCTGGGTACTGACATGCAAATGAATCCCAGGTGGACTTTTTTGGTTTGTTTTCCCCAGTCCTATCTGGTGATGCTGTTTTCACAGCATTTTCAAGTCTGCGTAGTAGACTCTATCAGCCCCCACGTGGATCTGCCGAACTGCAAGAGTGATCACCAGACACAGTCGGCCTGGGGATCTGCCTTTCTTTGCCTCCAATTCACCAAGTCTTAGACTGCAAACAGCTGACTTGCACATTTCACACCGGGACCGCCTTATCCTGAAACAGTGATGACAGTGGCCCGCCCGATTTGCTGAGGGCTGACCTCTCAAAACCACGGGTGGAATTCTGTCTGTGGAATTCACCTTGAATCATCAACTTAACATTACACTTCTGGTAAAATACTCCACGCGAAGCGTACTTCACTTCCATGTTTCTGTATTTTCTACAAAGGGAAGCCCTGGATGTTCTATCAGCTTTCACATCATCATTGGATGATCTTCTATTTTAAGGGAACCGTGTCATCTTCAAATTTAGCCTTAATGACTTCACATCTCTAGTTTGAGGCTAACCATGTATTTATCTTCGGACTATCAAATGGCTAGATAAGCATCTCTTCTTGAAAGGAACGAAGGCTTAATTACACCTAGGGTGTTATCAGGGGAAGATCCAGGCTTTGCAGGGCTTGACAGAGACACAATGGTTGGGTACACTGACAATTGCTGGGTTCAATAATACAAATTTTAAGAACAAAATCGCTCAGGCCCTTCCCAGGGCACTTGAAGGGGCTCTGCAAGAGAGAGGCCCTGAAGCTTTGTTAGCTTCGCAGCGAACCGGCTTCTGGCCGTTATAAATGCTTGTATTTCCATCTTGGACAGACCAGAAAAAGGTGAGAACAGAATGAAGAAACTTGCACTCACACACAATGTTTCTCCAGGGAAACAAAATGGTTTCTGCAAGGGGAAATTAGTTTTCTTTGGAGAGATACATCAAGTGTGATTTATTCTGATATATTTTGATTTTCAAAAATAGCTCTGTATATCAAAGCCAGGATGGGACTAAGGGTTTTTATAGATAATCAAAATTAGTTATAGATCTACTGCACACGTGCTGTGAAGAACCCAGAGGTCACGGGGGAAGCTGGCTTAATAATAGAAGCAAAGCAGAGTAGTAACAGTTTACTTTTCCAGGTGGACAAATCGAATTACATTGTTACGTAGAAGTCCCATAACACCAGCATCTTAATAGAAGAGTTGTGAAGGATCATATGCGAATGCTCTAGGTTTACAGCTCCTCTCGAATCATAAAATGGCAAGCTAAAGAAGATAAATGAGAAAAGCGACTAACAAAGCACAGATAAGTCTGGTGATTTCTGCAATGTGGGAGACTGAAACCAGTGCAGCAGACAACTCCAGCCTCTCACAGACCATCACCTGGTGGCCATGCCAGAGTCAAGACTGGCCTGGAAAGAGGTGAGCCCCAACTCATGGGCCCTCTTGATGGTCTTGGTTTTCTTGACAGAGTAAAGCAAAGGCTCAAATATGAAAACTGAATTCTTTAGGCCTGTCTCCTCCTCCCTCTGATTTTCTTCTTCCTTTCTATACTCTGGACTGACTTTCATCCCCTGAGACACACACGCCTCTTCTTGATTTGCTCCAGGGGCTGAAAGTTCGTCCAAGACTCACTGGTTGGGTTTCCTCCACTTCCTGCTGGTTTCTCCCCTGTGGTTTCCATTCCCCTCTTGTTGAAAACCATGGGGCCGATAGAACCAGAGGAGTCTTCAGACGTAACCCAAGTCATCTCTCTGACTGGGTATGAAAAAACTGAAGCCAAGAGAATTTCCAAAGTCAAACAGCTGTTTATAGCAAACCCTGAACGAGACCTGTCTCCTCCACTCATGACTCAGTCCTTTCTCTTTCTGCTGTTTTCTACATGACTTCCCCACTTCTGCCTCTTTAAATACACTGACTATTCTGGGAGGAACTGGGGCTTTTTAACTGGAAGCTCTTACGTGCTGGGGTCTGAACTGTTATTTCCCAGAGGTGCCGTATGCGATTGAAGTTCAGTCGGAAAGCCTCTCAAATGCAATCCTGATTACCTGCACAGTTTAGAAATTTAAGACAAATAAAAACTTAATAGGAAGAATTATTCACACTCGGATGAACCAACACACCAGCCACAGCTGTTTAAAGAAATAAACAACATCTACTGCTGGCCAAATTGTTAGTTAGCTGGCAAACAAGGGTACTGGCCAACTGAATCTAATCATTAAAGAAAAGAAAATTCAAATGCTTTTCTTCTTAACTATATAGAACATGATCTTTTAAATTTATTGTCTGAAAGAACACCATTGGTTCAGATATGTTATATCTTCAGCTCTCCCTGACAGTCTTGGTAATAAAGGAATTTCTTTTTTCAATATGAATTATGGGTTATTGATTCCAGCCCAATATCTTCAGCAGCATCGAAAGGAATCAGCACCAGCGTCCTGCTCTTTACTTGCGCTGCGGAGCCTAAGGCTCTTTCCTGTGAGGGTTTCTCTGGTATCTTTCTTCTTAGGGGAGCAAATTCCAGCTCAGTCAGGCTTTCCCAGAGAACAAGGGGGAAGGAGACTGCACTTTGTTTAGCTGCGAGAGCAGGATTTAAAGGACAGACATCCTTCCAACAGTCTGAGTTACTAGATTTGACGGCCACAGTAAATTTTAGGATGCAAAAATTTAAATGGGTACAGAGCTGTTTTTCCAAAAGCTTACACTTCCATACCAGGTTTATTATTCGGTGGTTTTGTGTTTCACACACTATGGAAGGCACCAGCGTGCCCCTGTAATGGAAAAAACAGTGAATCCACAGAGACCCATCCTAGGCAGTGGGATGCTTTGCGACCCAAAGTCCGATACAGTACAAATAACACGTTTTATTCCTTACTTGCAGACAGAGTGCAGCCAGGAGGGCCTCCCCATCTCTCAGATACAGAGGGAAAAGTTGGCCGACACACCAAGGGTTTTTCTATTTATTGTTTTATGGCAAACCAAGGCACTGAAAGTGGTTTTTGAAAACCACTCTCTGTTCATTTTCATCAACAAACATGGGATCATGTGACGGTGACACACACCCAGTGTGATCATCGCATCAGGGCCATAGTCAAACGCTGGGAACTTCCAAAGTCCACTGAGTTCTCAGGTGGCCTTCCTGAGATAGTGCGCCCTAGTTCTAGTATTTTCACAGTTTCCAGAGTTCAGTGGGATGTCTCAAAGGAGAGGTCTGGGCTGGAACAAGCCACGGAAAGGTTCAACAGACTGTGGGGAGAATCAGTTCCATTTTGGCTTGAGGGTGGCCAACAGGCCAATGGTTCCTAAAATTTCTTCTCTGGGGACCCACAGCTGGTGACTCCACTTCCCACCGTTCCCTAGCCCTGAGCCTAAAATTCCCAAGCATTTTTCTTTTAGGCAAGCCAATGCGAGTAGGGGCACCCTATCCCAAAGAGACAACACTAGGAAATAACAGACAGAAGGGAGTTCGGGGCAGGGTTGGGGGGAGGGCCCGGCTGGCGCTGGGCCTGAGGAAAGATTAGCAGGCACTTTATAAATGAGAGAGGACACGCAGTGGTTAAGTGGAGCAGGAAGATAAATTTTAAGAATGGCCTCTTCAAAAAAGTCATTTTCTTTTCCAAAGATTCTGGGTAACTGGTCATTCACCAGGCTGAGTAGCCTTCCCCAGGCTTGGCCTAACCAACTCTAATGACATCAGCTCAAGTGGGGCATAGAGCGAGACCCGGATTGCTTGACTACGCCAACCACGGCCCCTTTTCCACATCCCCCACCCTCTCAAGAGTCTGCATTTCGGCAAAACTTTTCCTATCTATGCAAATCTTAACTTTCAAAAGCCCTGGCCAAGAGATGCTATCAAATGAATAACATGACCACGTAAGATAAAGAACAAATCTCTAGTCTCATCGGAAATCACATTTTGATTTTTTTCCCCCTTTCCCATATTCCTCTCCGAACTGTTTCTTTCCACTAGAGCTTAATTTGATTTTGCAAGATAAGGAGAAAAAAGGGAGCCAAACAATTCTATTTCAGTTTTGTGTAATCAGGGATTGGGTTATTTTAATTTGGCCCAGTCTCTCTCTCCTTTCCAGATGCTAACAAGAGGCAACTCTGCCTCCATCCAGGTCATTAATGATGTCCAGGTTGGTGAGCAAACATTGGGCGAGAGGCCCTCTGTTGAAAGTCCAGAATTTCAAAGGGCATAGGCAGCAGCTTTTAATTCAATTAAGCAAATACATTCTGCATAACTATTATGAGCAGTATAGTCCGAGTTACTACTGGGGGGAAAAGGGCAAACTCGAGAAGCCAATAATCAAGCATTTTGCAGCCCTTTCCCTTAAAATAGCTTAATACCTATTTATCCTACAATTACCCTAGTTTTAACTCAAAGATTTAGAGCCAAGGAGTCAACTGGAGTGAGATTTTAAAGTGATTTACAGTGGACTGGGCTCTGGGCCCTTCAGTAACACACAGAAGAGTATGCTGGCCTCTGAGAGTATAATTTAAAATCTTCACTACTGGGGATTTTTTTTTTTTTTAATGCTTTCCTCCGATCTTTCAGGTACTGTTAAATTAATAGGATTTCCAGTGTGGATTGCAGGTCTGGCCTGGGAGATAAAGAGAAGGTGAGAAAGCAGTTCCTGGAAATTAAGTGGCCCGAGGCAAACTGTGGAGTAAACAGCGTGCTGGGCCCTGTCCCTGTCATCACTGGGCTCCCAGTTCAGGGGCTCTGGCTGCCTGTCCCACGCCGGCTCTCAGCAAGCTGCCTGGCACTGTGAAGCCCCTTTGCCACTTCACCCTAATTTTCCTGTGTTTCTCTGTCTTAAAATGCATAGTTTATTTCCTGTAGTCAAATCACCTATGGAGAGGTCTTCATTTTGCTTTTGTTTTGCTATGTCCTGAGTTTCCCATTTAACGAACGCGCAGACTCAGCTTTACGACGGCCCGTGGAAGACGTAACCCTACTCACTGCAGTTCGAGAAGAACGAAACAGCACGAGGATCATTTCCTGAACGTCAGTACACAGAGACAGCAGAACAAGGTGGAAACTCCCTGCTGTTCTAATATTGGTCAAGGTAAACCATAGCTCAGAAGGCCTTCCGAGGTGGAACCTCCCCAGCGTCCCCGCCGGCCCGGCCGCTGCCGGCCGGCGGGAAGGGCCCGCGGCCGCGAAGAGCGCCGCTCGCAGAGCGCACCGGCGCGGAGCCACGTTCTGCCACGTTGTGCCTCTTCCACACGCTCGCTGTGTGATCTCAGGGCAAAACGTCTCACCTCTCTGGACTTCGGTTTCCTCATATTTAAAAAAGAGGGTAATAATAGCAGCTGGGAGGCTGTCGTGGGTCTCGAACAAAATAAACGTGCAAGAGCGTAAGAAACTGTGAACAACTGGATACAGGTATAATGCTGCTGAGATAGCAGCCACCGCGCTGGGAGTCAGAAAACCCCGGTCCTTCTTGACATTTGGCTTTTTAAGTAGCGATAACCCTAGGAGCCTTCTTTTCCTATTAGCTGATTCTACTCTTATGGTTTAGCTAAAAGGAAAAAAATAACATCTTGAGACAGTCATCAAAATACATTAAAGGGTGAGAAAAATTTCCCCAAAACATAACTGAGTGGGGGGAAAAGTTACACATTTCTGTCCAGTAACTGTACAGCTCTCCCACAGGTGTTCATCTGAAAATAACTGACAGCATAAAAGGGTTTCGAGGGTTGGGATAGTGCCTTCTGAATGTGTTCGGTGGCTCTTCCTACCCGGCTCAGACCTTATTCTCAAAGCCGGACCCTGCCTGTGAAAACTGCGGTACGGAAGCTTGATGCGGGTCGCCGTGCAAGCCGACGGCAGGCTGGGACTAGAATTCAGAACCGTTATATTCTGCTTTAATATAATTCCCAGTTGCGTTCTCCACTTCCTATCAGGGAAGAATTCTGCTTCTTGGAAAACCTGACTCAATAACCATTATAACCCATTCTGGGGAATCAAGGAGGCTGCAGATGTCTGAGAACCCCCTGCAGGAGCCCTGGCTGCTCAGAGCCGCCCAGAAGATCAAGTTCAGATACACAGTAAAAGGACAGAGCTTCCAGGTCCCGGGAAGAATCAGCAGAGTGCCGCAAGGAAAGAAAGGCGACATAGTATCTGAAATGGATTTTTATGCCCCACGGAGAACTTCCCAAGAGGTAACTCGAGGGCTTCTCCTGAATGACACAGTAACAGGGTGGAATAATTCCCTTCGCACACCCAGGTTCAGGCCCTTCCCAGAGAAGAGGAGGGCTGCCCGAAGGGCTATGGCCGTGGCCAGTTATTCTGACGCCAAGAAGACACGGGTCCTGAAAGCGTGCTGGGGCCCGGGGGACTGCAGTTCATTCGTTGTGGTTAAGATGGCCTGTACTTCTTTGCGCCAATCTCAAACATTTTTATTAGGGGACTTGAAGGACTTTTTTCTTATTCAAAATAATGTTTACTTACCCTCTCTGGAAGCATTTCCTCTCCAGTGTTTCAGACTCAGCCTGATTGTTGGCTGTTAGGGGTGTGTGTGTGTGTATGTGTGCACGTGTGTGTGTAATATGGTGAATCAATTATCCAAAGGGAAAACAACCACAGCACACCCAGCCACCCCAAATGAAGACAGTAGAAGAGAACTAACTGATTTGTCTGTTGTCTTTCCTGTCAAGATCGCCCTCGCCTTGGCTTTGGTCAGCGGGAAGGACTTTATGTATGAGTCATACAAGTGTTTTGCCAGGGCCCGGAGATCCGCCGACTCTGGGTTCAGTTGGTCGATATCACTGGAGATCTCTGCCAACAGCTTCTCCTTCTCGGCCTGTGGCATCCGCCCAAACCTGATGGCTGCAGAGGAAGAGAAACGGCAGGATGAGTGACAGAGTTACTGCTGCTCCTAATGTGCACTGTTCTCCCTCAGGCCTGGAGACCCCGTCGTAAGATCCCCTCCTCCCCTCTGCCAATCTTAAGTTCTGGTTTCTATCTACAACTTTGCTCATGTTTTTATTTCACAGCAATCGCTCAGTGTATCAGTAAAAATTAAATTGTTCACTTCTTTAAAGAAAGTAATGCATGATCTCACCAGGAAGGTGAAAAGAATCTAGGGGTTTGGCAAAGCAAGGAAAGTATATTTACTTACAAATGAAATAATTGAGAGTGAGCTCCTACTCATCCCTCAAAACCCCACTCAAATGTCATCTTCTTTGTGAGGGTTTCTCTGATTTCTTTGAGCAGTGTTTCTTATTCATTCCCCTGAACTCCCACAGCCCTCCGTGCATACGTCAATGATAGCAGTCTCACACTGTGCTGTATTTACTCCACATGTCTATTTACCCCATTCTACAAGAAAACCTGGAAGGCCAGGGGCAATGTCTTACTCATCTTTGTATCCCCAGCACTTGACATAAGGTCATGCACTAAAAGGAGCAAGATGTTTCGTGAATTAAAGACAGGACTTTTGCAGAGTTCAAAGTTGTACAGACACAGGCCTCATTCCTAGGGAGTCTGTAAGATCTGTTTCGTCCCTGTTATAAAGAAATACGGACGGTGTTGTCCTTCGTATCATTAGTCCAGACAGCACTTCTGCACTCAGTGGAGAGAAGCCATAATCATCCCCCTGACACTCTAGGATTACCACTTAATGATGTTTGTCAAAAAGACAATTTCCTTAACATTTGGCTTCCTGCAGGGTGAGGAAGTGAGGAAGAAGAAAACTGAAGAAAAAAAAGGCAAAGAGGAACATTTAAGAGAGGTTTGTCAAGCTTAGGTCAGAGAAAAAACTATCTGTTTGTAACTCTTCCAACTCAAATATGTTTTTCTTCCTCCACACCAATGCTATCAGCAAAACATCATCATCGTTATTTTTGACCAGTCATCAGACTTCTTTCGAGGTGTTTACATACATTGTTTTAAAGCTTACACTTAAAAAAATTGAGCTATAATTGACATGTAACATTGTATTAGTTTCAAGTGTACAGTATAGCTCATATTTCATATACACAATTCCGTATTTGTGTATGTTGTGAAACGGTCACCACAGTAAGTCTAGTTAACACGCAGCATCCCACGTAAACTCACGTCACCACGCCCCCGAGCCCACGCCTGTCTCTGGCAACCACCAGTCTGCCTTCTGCATCTGTGGGTTCAATTTTTCTCTCTTTTTAGATTTCACGTTTAGATCACATGGTATTTGTCTTTCTCTGTCTGACTTATCTCAATGTAACGCCCTCCAAGTCCATCCATGTTGCCACAAGCAGTAGGATTTCCTTCTCTTTTTGTGGCTGAATGTATGTATTACACATGCATGTTATACATATAATAATTATATACACACACATCACAACTTCTCTGTCCTTTCATCCATCAGCAGACACAGGTTGTCCCCACGTCTTGACTGCTGTAAACAGTGCTGCAATGACCACGGGGGAGCAGGTATCTTTTCAGTTAGTGTTTCTGTTTCCTTTGGATCAACAGTGGAATTGTGGGATCACATGGAAATATGATTTTGAGCAATGCGACTCTGGGGCCGCACTCTGGACTCTCTGCATTTCCCCATGACGGGGGCATCTGGATGTTACAGCCAACATTACCCTGTGCACAGCTCTACTATCACACCTGCCAGATGCTGTCACAGTGGCGTGTTTTATGACAGCCCCCTTCCCTAAGCTGTAAGCTCCTCGAGGCCAGACACTGTCAGATTCACTGGTATCCCCAGCGGCACTCGGGCTCTGGCTGCTGCGTACAGCAGCGAATAGCGGATGGTGCTTTGCTATACAGTATTATGCTAACGGTAGCATTTATACCATTAGACATAAAAACACATGAACACAGTTCCACCCGAATATTTGCTGAATTTTATTTTGAACTTGCTAGAGAAGAGATTGCTTTGCACCCGTGAGTCTCAAATTCATAAATTCATTTCAGTTGACCCTAAATAAGCTTTAATGCCCACTAATACAATTTCTGTGCTTAGGGGACCTCTAGGGGGCCTTTGGGTTAGAGGAGATTTTCCCTCTCAGTTAAGGTTCCTTTAAATTAAATTAGTCTACATCATTTGGTAACTGTATCTTCTGCACATGACCTCTTCAAATGGGAATCTTTAAACAATCGCCATTTGGGGGTCAAAAATCTTGTCTCTCCTCACTCGTTCCCATTCTCTTTCTGTCCGGCTCCGCAGGGATGGGCAGTGGTTGCTCCCGCCCTCCTGGGCCCTGCCCCTCAGATGTGATCTCACCCCTCACTGCCCTCTCCGTCACAGCGCCGAGCCCGGGCATCACCCACAGTGTTCTCTCTTTCCCTGCTGCACAACCCCACTGTGCCAGACATCAAACTGGGTTTGGGACAGTTCAGAAAAAGCTTCCTAAATGATGAGCTCCTGTTTTTACACGTGTATTATTTTAGCTCATGTATCAAACTAGCAGGAGACCACTGTGCTGGTTTGTGCGGCTACCCTACCAGAACATAACCATACGAGCACCAGGTTTTCTCATCTGTGCTCCGGGCTGTGACAACACACACACATAGCAGGTGCACAGTAAATGCCCGATGAATTAAACTCAAAAATATCAAGCTGAGAAACAGAAAACGAGACAGTATGCACACTGGGAAGTTTGGGAAAGTGATGGTAAGAGAAAGCACCCAGGAAGAATTATGGCACATTAAAAGTTGCTGAAATTTTGGTGTAAGACTTGGAGAAAACCAGAGTTACCACAGCAACCACAGGTGGCTGGAATCACCAGCAACCTGCCGCTCTCTGACTGTAGTTACTTTGCGGAGCACACGAGACTGTCTCTTCGCTCTGAACAATTACCGACCGTCTACTGGGGGCCAGACATTGTTCTAGGTTCTGGTTACGTTTTCACAGATAATAAACTACGAATACACAGAAAAGTTTGCATACATAGGAAAGCACTTTTTTCCTAATACATAATCAAAAAAGTTAATTTAAAATAAACAAACAGCCAAAGATAGCTACTTATTATACTTGCCAGCCCTGCTTTCCCAAAACTTAACCAAAACTGCAGGAAATAACTTTAAAAAATCATTCTAGAATTTGGAGATATTAAAGCGAAAGCTTTCTGCTACCATCTAAATAAAGCATGAATTTTTGTAAGCTGAAGTTTCCCGCAAAGGCTAAATCTTAGGAACACATTTCTGTATCACTAAATGCCCATGCTCCAAATTAGGTTCAATGAACTACCAGTGCAACTAAGTATACAGACGATTCCAGCATTTTTACACACCAGAGGTTCAACAAAAGGGATGAAAAAGATCCCATTTGATGGGACTGAATTTGCCTGAAACATACAGAAATCTCAATTTTTTATTGGTATGTACTTTTGAAGGGAGAAAATGTCGATTTTATTATGGAAAAACACCTGCCCACCTCGTGTGATAAGGCACAGAGTGTGTGGCACGGTGCCCGGCCCACAGCAACACTTAAACACAGCTTTTACTCCTCAGGGACAACGCGGTGTGGGGCAGCCACGGCTGTTGCAGGCTGTAGACCAGGACGGCAGCCACGCCCCACGGACCGAGGCGCTTCCCCACAGATAAAGAACAAACCTGGAAACCCAATCTCTCTGTCTACCTATCAATATCTCTATCTCTCTGTAACTCATTTGGGGAGTGGTGTGTTTTAGTGAAGTCATTCTTGAAATCAGTTTCCCCCACTGGGTAGAGAATCGGAGAACCAAGAAGAGGGGGCGATAGAGAGGCCGAGCATGCCCTTCTGCAAGTCTGTGTTCCCACGCCTTCTCCCACTGCCTGAAAGACAGAAGGGACGCGCTCATGTGTTCTGCCAGACCGAGGCGGAACTTCTCGTCTCTCTGGAAGGCAGTGGGAGCGGCCACTCGAAGGGGTTCCAGCTCAGTGAAAAGCTTCCCTGGTCTTCAGCTGCTTTATCAGTGATGAGGGGCGTGGAAACGCAGCTCTCTAAAGGCTCCCCCTGTAGCTGCAGATGTAGCTATAGAACTCCACACATCTCAGTGACACACAGGACTGGGGAACACGCCATGCACTCTTTTTTTTTTTTTTTTTAAAGCAATATTTGTTTAGCCTTTGAGGCCTTGGGGGAAAAAAGACACATTCTGTCTGTTTTAGAGATCTAGCACCTGTCACACAGAGCAACTTCCAGAATACTGGTATTCAGCGTCACATCTGGGATAACCCATCGCCTACAGAGAATTCACGTATCTTGGTTTAAAAAACCACCAACATCAGAATCAGTATGTTCCCTTCGGGAAATAGGTTTGGTAGAGACTTCTTCATTTCTCGTGACCGTTTAGAACAGTATGCCTTTAAAAAAATTTTTTTTCTTTTCTTTTAGGGGAGGTCATTAGATTTACTTGTTTTTGTTTATTTTTAGAGGAGATACTGGGGATGGAACCCAGGACCTGGTGCATGCTAAGGATGCGCTCGACCACTTGAGCTACACCCTCCCCCAGCATACCTTGATACGATACACTTTTACTGAACTGAAGGCAGCCCTCTGCCAGCACGTGACAGATTCAGCACTGCATCCTTGCTACTGATTTACTGATCACACACACTCTAAGCACATGGAGTATTTACGCATCCTGCTCTTCAGATCTGGGTATAGCGCTACAAAACAATCAATGTTTCTCAATGACAATTCATGTCATGTTTTAAAAACACCTGCCTACCTGTGGGGGTATTAAAGATAAAGGCTACTTATTTACAATCTTATTACAAAGATTAGTTAAAGCAGATTTTCAAAATAATAGGTCAATAGAATAGAAGGATGAATTAAGTTAATTCTTATTTTAAATGTTTTTATTTTTAACACCTAAGGGGTGAATTTGCAGTCATATCAGGCTTTTGACAATTACACAAAATAAACAAGGCTATACTGTGAAGCACAGGGAACTATATTCAATATCTTGTAGTAGCTTGTGGTGAAAAAGAATCTGAAAACAAATATATGCATGTTCACATATGACTGGAGCATCGTGCTGTACACCAGAAATTGACACAACACTGTAAACTGACCATACTCCAATAAAAAAAATATATATAAAGACACTTAAGGCCATGTCTCATGATCAGTTTTTCCACTATTAACAAGTTTATTTTGCAAAAGCTGTGGTCTGTATATGCGACTTACATAACACTATTGCTTTTCATACGACTGTTGCCAGTAAGCTGTGTTTTTCCACCTTTCCGGAGGGGGAAGAAATGTGTGCATTTGAAGGTTCTGTAGGAGTTGGTAATCTAATAACTATTATTTCCTAGCTCCTCTAAAGTAAAACAAGGAGCAGTGTCAGCAGGAACATTAAGTTACTTTTTTTAGGGGCAGCATTTTTCAAACTATCTGTGGAGGACAGTTACACATTTGCCGAGGCTCCTTTCCAAAGCAGAGGTGGGCGCAACACCACGGCCTCATCTTCCGACTCTGAAGTCTTACTTGACACCATTTAATTCATTCACTGGACACCTGTTTGAGGGAAGATACTTTCCTCTCCACCTTACTATTGACTCCCTCACTCACTGCCGTCTAGTTTTTGTTTTGTTTACATTCACCAAGACTTTGCTCTTAAAAACCCCTAAAGCTTTTCTCCCGGCCCGATCTAGGGGCCCTTCCCGGCTTTCCCCCACCTTTAACACTGCTGACCTCTCCACCTTCTTATTTCAGAATTTCCTCTGCTGTTCTGGCTGTCCTGTCTTTCTGGCTGCTCGTTTCCAGACCTCCCTGGCGGCCCCTCTTCCTTCACTCCTACTCCGTTATTCCCGGTGCGACCTTCTCCCCAGCTCACAGAATGGGCTAATGCCTGCTGCCCCATCTCCCCTGGGATCTGGAGCCTTGTTTTTCACCCCTTCCTGTATTTCTTTACACATGGATGCTGGACATCCCGTCAGCACCTCAAACACAACGTAAAACCAAACTTGCCATTTCCCTCCAAACGGTCTCCTCCTGCCCTCCTTTCTTGCTTAATTCACTCCACCACCCAAGCTGGATGCCTCGAATCCCCTCTGACAGCCTCGCTCCTCTCGGACACGGGTCACTGTGTGGGCATCTCCCTCAGTCCCATTTCTTCTCACCGCTCCCTGTGCCTCGTTCATGACACTGCATTGGTCTTCTGATGGGTTTCCCTGAATTTTCCCATAACTTCTCCTTTTTACTGCTGTCAGTAGTTTAGTTTTTGGTAATAAAGATCTGATGGCTCCCTTGCTTTATTATAAGAACCTGGTGCTCCAGGAAAGGTAAGAGACACAGCAGAGGAAGAAAGGGGAGTCAGAGTCGTGCGGAACAGCAGGTGTGAGAGCTGGGGCTTGAGTGCCAGGCAGGATTCTGGCAGAGAACAGGTCACAAGAAGCAGAGGCCCTGAGGTAGCCCATCGCAGGGCGGCCTGCAGGAACAGCAGGGCACACAGTCTGCCTGAAATGTCAGTGGCAAAGGGCAGCAGTGGGAAAAGGAGGAGGAGGCCAGCCTGCCCGGGATCGCAAAGCCCTGCAGGAGGAGCAGCACACGTGCTTCGGGACTTTCGACTTTGTTCTATTTCCTGAGAGTTACCCTTGGGTAATTTCCCCTTACACCACAAAGAAGACTAAAGAAACAAAAAGTAACATGTTGAAGTTTAAACTTATTTGCCATTTAGGCCTTCCTTTTTTTTTTTTTTTTTTTTTGCAATAAACACTAATGCTTCTGCCTACAAGGAAGGAGAGAACTACCTCAGAAATGCTGAGTGCCACAAAAATCTGTGAAACCATTTTTCCAGAATTTTATGAAGCTGCTGAGAGATTATTTTTAAGGGTGTCAGTTTTATTTTAAATAAAAAAAATCCATTATTTATATAATAGGACATCCTAATCAGCAAAGGTTCCACTAACATTTTATATTTATGAAAAATATATTTCACATATTTATGAAAACTTTCTGTGCAAACTCAGTGGGAAGGGGGAGACCTAGCTGAATGACGCACAAGTAACGTGGGTCCATTCTTCTCTGGTTCAGATTATTTTTTTAAGTGCACAGCCTACACTTTTTTTTTTTTATTATTTAGTTCATACATGAAAAGCAGCTCTTGAATATGAAATATTCACTAGTCAAAATTCCTTTCTTTTAAATTACTTTAACTTTATTTTGTGTGTGTGTTGGGGGGGTAACTAGGTTTATGTATTTTTTTAGAGGAGGTACTGGGGATTGAACCCAGGACTCTGCATGCCATGCATGCGCTCGACCACTTGAGCTGTACCCTCCCTCAAAGTTCTTAAAGACTAAATTATCTTATTAAAATAAAGAGGACACATTTAAAAAATATGATTAATGTGATTAATGTCGGGGATCTTGACAGCAGGATTTTCATTCATCAGGATAACGGGCGAAACCAGTCACAACCTAGCTGCTGAGCTTCCCCTCTTGTGTACAGATCACCTGGCCGCTTTCCGTGCAACACACTCGTGTCAAGACCCCCCAAAACGGATCTCCTGAGTCACGTTTGCAGTCCTGTAAGTGTTGAACTACATGGTCTTTGATGCCATGACATTTAATTCCTCTTTTTTTTTTTGGCCTTTGCAAGAACCAACTGAATACTCGCCTATCAACAGTGCTCCACTCTCTAAACAGAATAAGTAAACTGTCATAAGAAGTCAAAAGACGCCCTTATTATCAAGTTCATGATAGCTTTCTTCGACTTTTCTGAACAGAGAAAATTATACCATCGATACTATATACATTAGACTTTAAATATTATATGTCTATAACCAATAAGCAATAGGAGATAAATTTTACAAGAATTATGTGCAAGCAACAGGAAATACATTTTACATCAATACGAAAAGTGATCATTTTTTTTAAAGGACAAAAAATAAACAGCATTAAAAGCAGAACTGGCAAGCTTTCCTAGGCAGTCTTAGCAACAGTGATCTCAAAGTCAAAATTTCTTCACAAAGATAAAATAAGTTTATTGCAACTTGATTGCATCACCTCAAATATAATTCTTGACTTGAAAATGTGCCCTTATGTTTTATGAGGACTGAAACAAAAAGGAAATTGATGGAACTAAACCAGCAAATTATTTTGCAATTAATGACTGCAGTTGTATACAGAGCAGATGTAATCAATTGTGGAGGAAAGCCGAACCAAATTTCCATCCTGTCCAGTAGAGCTGAGGGATCTATTCAAAATACATTCTCGCCCTTAGAGGAAATGACCCTATATTAAGAATACAAATGTAATTTTGTAAACTATTTTTAAAGGGTAGGGGATCAATTCAATTAGTGATCCCCAAATATCCTGATTTCTGCTGTAAAAACCAAACATCTGCACGACAGAACAAAACCTCAATTTTCACAGATGCTTTGGAGTCCCTGTAGTTGAAGACTGACTTCAAATATTACCTTCTTGCCAGATCGGTTTTAAGAGAGGAAAAGGAAAAAGAAAGAAAAAATAGGGTATATGATGACAGGAGACTTGGGATTTAATTTGATTATTTTGGCAATTTTCTGTTTCTTGAGCCCATAATGATTTTTGAAAGAATTGACTAATACTTGACAACCATAATACTACCAAGTTACATCCAAAATTTGTTTTGTGAGCCAGTCAACCAGTGAGAGCCAAATGGCCATCAAGAACTGTTTCTTCAGACGGGGCTATCGCCCAGGACTTTACTGAGTTAGTCCTACAGTTCATGAAAACAAGGGTCTTCTCAGGTCTTCTATGTTCCTGTCTTTAAGTGAATACTTCAAATCATAAGCTTGACTCTAGATACAGGTTTAAAGAGTAGAAAAGTTTTGCTCTCTCATGTTACTGTGGACATTGAAGTGGAACTTCAAAATACTTGCTTAATCCACAAATTGCAGGCTCTACAAAGTTAAGGACAGTGTTCTGCTCATTTTTGCACAGTAAAGAGAAAAAAAAGTACATCTATCTAAATGCTGACATGTCAGTTAAGTTCTATATCTAGAAATCTGCAGAACCTTCTTACATTTACAGCAGAAACGACCGATGCACCTAGTACACTTTTGCTTTTAATGCTATTAATGAGAAGGATTTGCATTTAAAGCTGAAAAGCCCTGACCTAACTTGCGAAATGGTTTTATCGGCAGGCAAGATTCTGAAACCGGGCAATCTGTGGAAACACCGTACACCTTTTCAGCAATGGCCCTGGTGTCTACAGATCTGGCAGCAATCATGAAAATAATTAAGGACATGGCACCACACGTCACTTACCATTGTGAGACATCCCCACAGCAAGGCATTTCTGAAACCGACAGTACTGGCATTTATTTCTACTTTTTTTGTGGATCCGACAGTTCAGATCACACCTATCATAAATAAGCTTCAATCTAATTGTTCTCCGGAAGAAACCCTGCAAAGAGATATGGAAAAAAAAAAATGAAGCACATTTTAAGTGTTTGTGACAATGGAATCAGCGGTGTATGGCTTCAGGCACATGGGCGTGGGTGTCAGACAAGGTAGGTTCTCGACCCAGTTCTGTCCCTGGTGACTTTAGGCACATAACCTCTCTCAGTTTTCTCTGCTAATAAAATAAAGAAGCAGAGGCCTTCCAGCGTCCTTTTTTAGCTCTTAGACAGTGACCACATGCAACTGATGTCATTCAATGTATCTTGGCTCCACAGCTGGATTTCAGCAAGCTCTAAGAAGTGCTCTGGATTTAATGTAATGCAAATAAAACACCATGTAATCAGTTCAGTTTCTCTGTAAATCATTCCAGCAGCATGCCCCAGCCTTTACAATTGTGCTAAGCAGTTTGGCAAAGTTATAATCATTTCATCCTAAAACATGAGCAGGGCCAATAAAAATCCACATGTGGATAATTTTTTTGGAATTCTCTATGTTGCATAATTTCCTACACAATTGGCTTCATTTACTTACGCGTTTGAAAGTGTGCTCCATTATCGTTGGAGCCCACAAACAAAAAAGATAATAGAAAATAACATGAGAAGTAATGTATAAATCCTCAGAATCCTCATAAAATTGATTGTCATCTCAAATTGGCAAATACATCAATTTGACGATGATTGAATTCTGCTACGTTTATATATTTTTGAAGGACTCCCCCAAAATTCTAACCAGAAATGTTTTCTAACTCCATTTTTAGGTTGTTTTTTTTTGTTCAGAGTATTCCTACTCATTTCTATTGTGTTCATTTCCATGAAACTCACTTCTTAATCCTTTCAGATTTATCGGGCCCTGTTTGGTACAAAAAACCACTGGATTAGTATTGATGCTACCACAGACATGCATTTTGACTTTCTCCAGATTGCTTCCTTGACCTCTAGGCAAGTATGTTCAACTGCTCCTCTGACGTCTTCACTTGGCAACCTAACATCCACCTCTAAGCCGGCACATCCAACGCTGAGCCCTACATGCTTACTTCCCCGTGGCTTCCCACCCCCCCACCCCCCCACCCCCCCCCACCCCCCCCACCCCCGCCTCACTGATACAACGCCATCCTTGAAGTCACTCTCAGCATCTCTCTCTCCCCCTTTGTCGTGCAAAGCTCTCTTTCTATGTATACAATCGCCCATTTCCTCCTTTGCCTTCAAGCTGAGCTAACACCTCAGCTTCTCAACGAGGCTTATCCACCCTATTTAATCCCGAGGCCTGGCCCCAGCCTGCCTCTCCTCTACAATTCTTTCACCCCTTTACTCTGCTCTAGTTTTTTTCCCCAAAAGCACTTATGACTTCCTAACATACCACACAATTTACTTATTAAATCTGTGCTTATTTTCTGCCCCTCCCCCACTGCCCAACTAAAACTGTGAGCCCCACAGGGGCAGGGGTGGTCTCTTACGCCCCGGATGTAACCCAAACACCAACGAGAGCGCTCCAGTAAAAGCCACTGAATGAATACGTGTGTCCCTTGACCTCCTTTCTGGGCCATCTCTGATAGCGTGTGATTCTATACTATGACAGACGTATTATAAGGCCACTGGCACACTCTTTTCCTCTCAGTGTTTTTGCTCTCTTATTAAATGTAATCATTACACACGTGTAGGAATTGCATGTAACTATAAAACGTAAGATAAACAAATGAGCCCACTGTCCAAGCCAAGATTTAAAATCACAACCAGCCACGTGCACGCGTTTCTGTATTCTTCCCTCACCCAGCTCCTGCCCCTGGGGCCGCTTGACAACATAATCATTATCCCCTATTTTGTGTTTATCATTTCCTTGACCTTTAAGAAAATACAGTTTTATAGTTTCAGATTCTCCTAAACTTCCCTTTTATATTTTCCGTCTTTTTGCCACTAATTAACTAACATTGACAGCAAAGGCAAACGTCAGAAAAACAGCCAAATAAGGTCACAAAAAAATATATAATTACAATGGCAAAAGTAAGTAAAAGCAAACATTTCTCACCAAAGTTCTGTACTTTACTCTTCTCATTACTAAAGAAGACATATCTTTTTAATATTCAAAGATCCTACGAATCCTTCAGGAACTGAAAGAGGTTTCAAATTCTAGCCAATTCTGGGTAGGCCACATTCTTTACGACATTGTCTCATCCTCACTAATTTCTTTGTGTATATTTTTCAGTTCGGTAGCCTTTCTTCTGCTCTGTCTAGTACGCTATTCAGCCCTTTCAGTGATGTTTTACTTCTTTTTAAAAAAATTTTGCCCAACTTTTAAATCTATTTTTAATCAGTCCATTGAAAATTTTCTCTCGAACAATGAAAAATATATTAGGATATAAAGAAAATTCATCACAGTAACTGACAGCATCTTTGTAAAAGCAAACCCCCATCTTGTTTTGTTTTGTTTTTTTTTTTATTTCAACGATCGTATTTTTTTCACTTTTATAAGTTCCATCTGGTTTATTTTCAGAGCTGCTCATTCCTGACAGTCTGCTGTTGCTCATTCACTGTGATTCTGCCCTCGATCTTTAAACACTTCATAGGCAGCCGCTGTACCTCGGTATCAGGCAGCCCGGCACCCGCTCCCCTTGGGGGGGGGGGGTGGAGAGGCCTAAGTCTGCTTTCTGCCCTTGTTACTGTGTATTCATTTCTGATGAGTATCATCAAGCTGACTGCCTACTTATGCACTTGCTGATATTTTTTTTGAACTCATTTCTTGACCTTAAACTGTGAGAATCCTACAGGGTCTAAACTGGGAATGATTTCCTCCAAAGAGAATCTGCAGACCCTTCTGTTGGAAGCCAGGGGTGCCGCTGGCTTCTGTTTCAGACTCCCTTGGGAATCCTGGCTCCACCTGGAAGCCCCAGACTCGGCTCTGCCTCCTGCCGCAGGCATCTAGCTTTGGGGCAGTGCTACACCTCAGCGTTCCCACGGGCATCTCTCCTAAGGGAACCCTGCCCTTCCAAACATGCCTGCAGCGTAAGACCTAGGATTGTTTTGTTTGTTTGTTTTGTTACTGTAGTTCTGGAGAGTTTACCCCACCTCTTGTCGAATCAGCAGTATCGCAGAGGATGTGACCTGTGTGGGATCTGCTGGAAAGCGAAGTCTCTTTAACTCTTAAAGGGTTCTAAGGAGTTTTGAATATTAAAAAGACATTTTTTTTTTTCACTGAGTCACAGAAGGCTACTGTACAGAACTGTTCTCACTGATAAATATTGGTGAGCAATTTAAAAAACTTTCTGCCATTTGATCGTATGTATTTTTTAATAGTCCTTGACTGCTTCTCTAATTTTCACTTTTAAAAACCTGGTGTTAATGGTTGAAAACGCTGCTTGGCTAGCTAAAAGTGGGGCAGAGTGCTCACTTACCTGGCATGGCTGGAGAGGAAGGCTTTTTAATAGAATTATGGTCTTTTTTTTAAGTTTAACCCTTAAAATACAATTTTTTGTTTTGACTCATACCATGTCTTTCAAAGTATCACATTTTTTTTTGTGTGTGTGATGATTCAGGGTCTCCCAATGGTAAAGGATAATCATTGTGAATATCACTTATGTACTGACTATGTACATAAAACCTTGAACTGAATGCCTACAGACTCCAGCACAAGCTTGGAACTTGCTTTTACTTTTTCTTTAAAAAAAGACTAAGTTCATAATAACAAACTGTTTTCTTGTCATTTGACTCTTTCAAGAAATCCAGAGAGGAAGACTGGAGGCTCTTACTGAGTGTCTTTCTGTAAAATTATTTATTGATTTGAAGAATAAAGTAGGTTTCTCCAAGGTTTCTTCATAGTACCGGTAAAGAAACACTCCTTAACAACTCTCTCCTTTATTATGTCAGCTTCCATAAAACGATGCTCAATTTCAATAGCTTACTCTTCTGGTTACCGTGAAGTCTATGAACTGGTGTGACGGAGGTGCACCAGTCACCATTTCAGAAAACTGTTTTGTGTATGTGTATCTTTCTCTCTTATTCTTTCTTTCCTCTTCTTTTCTTTCCTCTCTTTCCTTCCTTCCTTCCTTATTGAAGTATAGTCAGTTCACAATGTTGTGTCAATTTCTGGTGTACAGCATGTTTCAGTCATTCATGTACATACATATATTCACTTACATATTCTTTTTCATTATAGGTTACTACAAGATATTGAATATAGTTCCCTGTGCTCTACAGAAGAAACTTGTTGTATGATCTATTTTATATATAGTAGTTAGTACTGCAAATATTTCTTTAAAAAAAGTTTTTTATTTAATTTTTTTTAATGGAGGTACTGGGGATTGAACCTAGACTCATGTATGCTAAGTACGCACTCTACCACTGAGCTATTTCCCTCCCCACAGTATCTGCAAATCTTGAACTCCCTACCCCTTTCCCCCTAGTAACCGTAAGTTTGTTTTCTATGTTTGTGAGTCTGTTTCTGTTTTGTAAGTAAGTGAGTGTTTCTGCTTTTTAAATAAGTTCTTTGTCTTTTTTTTTTTTAGATTCCACATATGAGTGATCTCATATGGTATTTTTCTTTCTCTTTCTGGCTTACTTCACTTAGAATGACAATCTCCAGGTCCATCCATGTTGCTGCAAATGGCATTATTTTATTCTTTTTTATGGCTGAGTAATACTCTATTGTATAAATATACCACAACTTCTTTATCCAGTCATCTGTTGATGGACATTTAGGTTATTTCCACGTCTTGGCTATTGTAAATAGTGCTGCAATAAACACTGGGGCATGTGTCTTTTTGAAATAGAGTTCCCTCCAGATACATGGCCAGGAGTGGGACTGCTGGATAATATGTAAGTATATTTTTAGTTTTTTGAGGAATCTCCATACTGTTTTCCATAATGGCTGCACCAAACTACATTCCCACCAGCAGTGTGGGAGGGTTCCCTTTTCTCCACACCCTCTCCAGCATTTGTATTTTTTTACTCTGAAGTTTTCATATCTGCTTGTGAGAACGTGATGCCTGTTTTTCAAAAAATTTTCTCCAACTTCTCCTTCATTGCTTTACTAGTAACAAAACTTCAGGTGCAATAAAACCTAAGGATGCTATTGTTAATTTTACAATGAGATTAAACACCGTGTGTCAGACCTGCATTAGGCTTTATCATGAAGTGGGGCAGCCCAGAGAAGCTGCGTCAACGAGCTACCACTGGCAGGTGGGAATGTACTAAAAACTCTCCCTGAGGTAGGGTCCTACAAAAATAGATCACAGTGTATCATACGGCAGAGTGTGTTCCCTTACACCTTTAGCTAAGTCCATGGTTCTAAAATGATCTTTCACTACAGATACAAAAATACGATGAAACCTACTAGGGGAAAAAATAAGTGTCCAATTTGTGAGCAATAAATGACAGCTCTGCAAGATCTAAAGTATATTAATTCTCCAGTAGCCACAGGTGATTTTTACCTAAGTCTGCAATATTAATAACCCAAGAATCCATCACTATTTCCCTTTTATCCAAACCCAGTCTTTTAGTTTGTCTGAATTTTGGCAAGGATCACTAATGTAAACCTGTTCCACTGGCACTGCACAACTGTGGAAGACGACCCACTGGCAGCTTTCTTAAGCAGCATAACTATTTTTTTTTAATCCATAAATCAGTTTGCAGGTTTGAGGTCAACTGTATTTTAATTATGGGTCTATCCCACATTCTACTGAAATGACAAATGTTACGTTGCTAAAGCACCTTCCAGAAAATGCACACAGGTGAGTCAGACACGTGCGTGAACTTCATCTTCACGAGTCCTGCTGACGAGCTGAGGTGGCGTCTTCGTGCACTGGCAGCCACTGGTCTAACTCAGCTGCATTCAGAGCCTGGCAGCAGTTTCCTTTAGCTCCAAAGTGGCAAAGAATGAGTATTTCTTCAGCCTTATGCCTTATAATAGTGGTTCTCAAACTTTCTGGTGTCAGCACTCCTTTACTCTCTTAAAAAGTGTTGAGGTTTCCAAAGAGCTTTTGTTATATGGGCTGTGTCTATTGATAGAAATAAAACCTGAGACGCTGGGAGGTACAAGAACACACGGGCAGCACGCCAGCAGGCATGAGGGCTGCAGCGACATTCCACATCGTGCAGCTTCTGCAACGCTCCATTCACACTCCGGAGAGGAGGAGAGTGAAGAAGGCAAACAACAGCTTAGTATTATAATGAAAGTAGTGTCAGCCTCATGGGTGTCTCAAAAGGGTCTGAGGGACGCCCAGAGGTCCCCAGACCACACTTTGAGAAAAACTGACTTAAACGTAGAGAGGCCAAATTTTATATTATTCCTCTAACATTTTTCTTATTCTTATTTATTTTATTTTTTTTTACTAAAAATAGAAAGGAAGTTTTAATGTAGTAAATAAGTTTAGTAAACACCAAGTATATTTTCAGTTGTTAATGAAGACATGATACATTCAAGAAAGTTTTTTTTTTTATTCTTATCTATAAAATGAGCAGATGGCTATGCTCCCTTCCAAGGTTAGCATAACCGTCTTTGCATTTCAGTCTAGGAAGTCTGTGATCCGTATTTTGAATGGTTTGCATGTTACTGCAGGTCAGTACACAAGGCTTAGTTTTCCTCCACTGCTTTTGCTTATTTGTTGATCGTGAAGGACTCCTCCGGGTTTGCCAGGCGTTATTAAGGGTTTATTCTCCGTCTCTGCCTTAGAACCTTTCTGTTTGTACCTCGAGGGCACTTGGGTTTTTCTCCTCTGTTTTCTCTCTTCTTTCTGCTACTTTTCTTCTTCGCGTGCTTTTATCTTCTAAGTTTTTAGGCCCTCAGAGCTTAGCTTTAACACTATAACCAACTACTGACAATATTTGTCTTTCAACTTCTAACCATTTCAGAAGTGTTAACTCTCCACAAATACCTGGCAAACAGAATCAAGGTGTAACTGTTTGCTTAAAACTTTTAGTTTCCAAGTGCTTTACCAGCCCACAAAAACCAATGATTTATTGTGGAAACTTAACCAACCATACTGTTTTTATTTATTCATCAACATAAATTAGCAAGATGAGCAAAACTGAATGATTTCTTCAGGTATTTCTCAGAATTTGGCAACAATTCATTCAGTCAAAAACTGTATAAATCTAATTCAATAAAATGACATGTTCTGACTATGCCTTGAGAACGTAATGATTTCAAGTCAGGCCGCAGATATTTTAGTTTGGTTTCAGTCATAGAATGAAGGAGCTTTACTGTTTTAAATGAAAGCACATCTCTTGCCAGAAGTACTTCAGAGTCATTTTGGAATTTCAGACCTTAGAGGGAAATGAGAAGCCCCTGGGGAGCTAATCCAATGAAGTCAGTTTTACATGCGAGGTGACTGAGAGCTTCACTGTCATGTGATCAGCAGGGACCTCGGGCAAGTGGCCTATGTGACCGCTAGCTTGTCTCTTTCACTTTACTGAGTTGCCTTTAAAGGAATAAGCTTTTGGATTGAAAAGATTTTAAAGATCATCTAATTCAACACCATCATTTTACGGTGGTGAAGACATAGGCAGAATGTGGTTAAAAATGATACATGTAGAAGCATCCTCTGCAATATTCGGTGCCGAGTCAATAAACACTAATTTCCTTTTTTCGGTCCACCATTCAGTAAGGAGCCCTGATGTTTCAATGCCTATGTAACTGCTGTCATAGATTCTTATTCTGAACAAAAAGCCCATCTGAGGGTTGAATCTGATCTTACATAAGCAGCATTTATTTTATAAAGTTAACATTTATGAACAATTTATGCTGAGCCCTGGAGTACAGAATGAGTACTATTCAATTACTATCTTATTCACCAAGCATGTTAGAATTAATTCTTTTAAAAGCCAGCATTTTAAAATATAAGTGGACTAACATTTTCTTAATAACTGGGCAGAATATTACCAAGTGAACTTTCCAAAGGATATCTTTTCACAAAGAAAGGAGGTGAGAAGAAATAGTATCTCCTTTCCAAAATCTCACATCTCTTCGCCTGCCTGTAACACATGGCTCACCCTGACGCTGGAATAAGAGAACACATAGCGCTGGTTTAGGAGTCGTAAGATATGCATTCTGGTCCTGGCTCTGCCACCTTGGCAGACGCCCGTGGGCAAGTCCCACTGGCTCATGATTTCAACACCTATAAAGTGGCTATAAATACGCTCGACCTTATAGGACTGTTCTAAGGCTCAAATGAAGACTGACTGACTATCTATCTATTTGTCTGTCTGTCTGTCTGTCTATCCATCCATCCACCCATCCATTCATCCATCTATCTATCTATCCAGCCATCCAGCCATCTGATCTGTCAAGTCTTATATATACAGAATACTGCACAGTATAGTGAGAAAAAAAAAAAAAACAAACAAACTAGGAGATTCAGGAAATTTGGGTTCTGGTTGGGATCAGCTCATCACTGTCTTGCCATGACACCCTGAACAGGGGACTTTTCTTTCAATTTTACTGTATGTTTGAAAGTGTTCATAATAATATGTTGAGGAGAAAATAAAATAAAATAAAAAATAGAATAGAATAGAAATGAAATAGTAGGTACTTTCCAGCAACTCATTTTAAGGAAAGAACTTGTCTTCTACCTTGCAGCCTTCGCAGGCGTGAACGCCGTAGTGGAAGCCGGAAGCCTTGTCCCCGCAGACGCGGCACTCGATGGCCATGAGGGAGCTGCAGGGCTCCTCGTGAGGCCTGTTGTACAGCTGAGTCTTCTCAGCATAGTAAGGTGGGGAGACGGGCTCCACTTTGATGGCACCTGTGTACAGGAAAACGGGAGCGGATGATTAACACCAGAAAGACAAGGCTCAGCGGGCCACAGGGCACGTCTCTCTAGCACACGTCGCTGCCGCACTTTGTCATTCAAGGGTAGCGGCACTCAGGAACGGGGGAAAAAAGCCACCGGAAAAAGTAGGCTTTGTGATCACAGGCGAGTCACAAAACCTCTGAGCCTCACCTGTGAAAACAAACGGGGATGGGAACTGAGTTTGTGGTTCTATGACCCTCCACGACCCCATAATACTAAAGTCCTAACAGGCACCATACGGTCCTTGAGATAATTAAGGTGACTCTGCTATGCCGTGTGCTGTACTTGGCATGCATCATGATCTGCAATGATACATTTTTACTTATATGTTGCATTTTAAAAGTATTTTTACACCACCCTTGCAAAGGAAACATGGCAGGAACACTGTAGGAAAAGGCAATGGTAAGCCCAGCCTGAAGGTCTGTGAAAAATAAGAGACCAGGTTTCCATCAGTGCTGAGTCAGAAGAGATGGTCTGTAAAATGACCTCTGGTAGAGAAAGACCCTATGGAAAGTAAGCACCTTCTTTCTGCTGGTCAGGATCAGGCCTCTCAAATTTCCATATTAGGCTCTGACTGAAAACCACACATGTAAATAGAACCAAGTATATCATTCATCTTAAAAAAGAAAAAAAAATAGAAAGACAGGAAGTTCTTACTTATTGTCAAGTAATGGTTGCCAACTGCATGGTGGTGGCTTTGGAAAACCAGCGTATCAGCAAGAGATAGGAATCAAGGAAACAGCATCACAGAAATTTATTTTATCTTGAAAAGCGCAGCTTTAGTTTTTCTTGAGTCTGATGGCTTGATGTGAACTGAGTTAGTGGCATGGAGATTTATCAATCGCCTACAATGTCAACGTTTAAATTTGTGCTGAAAGATAGTTTTCAGTGTCAGGTGTTCAGAAACTGCAGAGTTAGGAGAAATGGACTCACAGGAACAGTGATTTAGTGATAAGTTATGTAAGGTAACAAACTGCGACTTATCTACCTACAAGTGGCAAAAAGAATTCTAAGTTTGGGGGATAGACTCTTAGCTGGAGGTATGCCTGGCAATGTAGCCGTGCTGGAACGTGCCCACGGGAAGGAAAGAAGGAAGAGAAAGAAAGAGGGAGGGAGGAGACAAGCGAGGGGGGTGGGGAGGAGAGAAGGATCTCGGTGTTCACACACTGTCTTGCTCTTTGGTAAGTCATAAATGCCCGCTATTTCAGGGATACACGGATGAATAAGCCAATGGTCAGCGCCTTCACTACAGGCTTTAGTTTCTGGCGCATTTATCCCAGTGTTAATGCGAGGTTAGTCCAACTCTAGTCTCAGGGGTCTGAAAGGTGAACATGGACATCGTACTTTGGTACTCTTGGAGCTTCAGGTCGTACTTATAATCCGCAACCATCGGGTCAGCTCTTGGGAATGGAACGTCTTCGTAGTGCGGAGTGGAAATGCTGGAGAAATCAACAGTGGTGAAGGGCTTGATGTCAAAGGCGTGGGAGTGGTCGTCCACCATGGACAGGTCCACGGAGCTGATGCCGAAGCTGGTGGGCCAGAACGGCATCTCGGTGTCAACCATGGTAATTTCTGAAATGGAGAAGAGGACAGGTGGGACGTTAGTCCTGGAGGACAGAGCAACCTCCTAGAGACACAGAGAAAGGGGCTGGAAAGAGCCTGTGGTCAGGGATCTCCCCGGGGCGACGAAGATGAGAGATGAGGACTAACCACCTTTTTAGCGTCATCCAGGCTGTTGGCCTAACAGACGGAGGTCACCCCCTACCTGGATGTTGCAGTAGGGGACCCTGTAATAGTTTCGCGTGGACAGCAGACCTGCATCGCGTCCTGCGAACAGCCCCGCTCTCACTAGAGAAGGACGCCTCTCTTAAGGGTGTCTGGGAATGGGCCTCTTGTGTTTTCCCAGCAAGCAGAGAGCTAAAGAATGTAACTCTCAAAGGCTGACTCTTGCATGAGGTTAAAGACTCCAGCTGTGGTCTTCACCAGAAAAACAAAGCGCCTTGAAAGCACAAATAAGGAGACCAGGGCTGTGGATGTGCTTTAGCGGCTCCAGGAGGACTCATTAGGCAGCGTTTGGGTCCACATGTCTGAATATCTACATGAGTAAGTACCCAAACAACCTGAAGCTATCTGTGTTGCAGCATAAACACTGCACACCAGGAGGAGGAATGTGCACTGGTGATAGCCCGAAGGTCCCACTGGGTCTCGGTGACATCCAGGAAAATGCCTGTGCTCCTAATGACAGGGCACCCATCAAACTGTGTCTACCGTTCCCCATTTCATCTGAACCCGCCTAATCCAGGTCACTCTATTTTCTTTGCCCATCTCCTCCGCACGCTTACTTTATGTCTCTGTCCACTGTTCTCAGTATAAATGACTTTCCAGTCAAAGTAGAACTCTCTTGTCTCAACTGCGATGCCCACAAAAGTGGGTTTATCTACCTGTCATGATGCCTACTGTGCAGTCCTTCTGCCTACAAGGTCGACTGAGCTAAAGGCGGCTTACATGCTTCTGTGTAAGCACTGGGAAATGAAAACGAGGATGCAAAAAACGTCTGGCTTGCAAGAAAAACGGGCTGCTCATCATTTCCACTGGTGTAACTTCGTTCTGTTCCACTTTTAACGTATGACTTCAGTGACCCCCTGCCAACCAGCGCCATGCCTCTCAATTCAGGAATCATGTCCCTAGGGGTCATCTGTCTCACTGCAGTTTTGGGGCCAATTTTAATGCTAAAATAGCCAGTTATGTGGCAATAAGTAGAATGAAAAGTTCATATGATTTTAAAGATATACTGTGAAACCCTAAAAAAATGTTATACTTGTAGCATATTTTGAAAGAATGCTAGTTTTTTGTTCGTTTGTTTTTTAAAGAATAGACTTTAGTTTTAAAAGCAGCTTTAGGTTTACTTAAAAACTGAGCAGGAAGTGCAAAGTTCCCATATACCCTCTTCCCCGTCTCCTTCCTCCCACCCCCGAACCACACAGTTTCTCCTATTATTAACCTGCGTTTCCCCTATTGTTAACATGTGCCTTAGGGTGGCACACATGCTGCAAAATTGAGGAATCAATATTGATACATTGTCAACTAAAACCCACAGCCCGCCGTTAGATCTAATTCAGTCTTGTACATCCCGTGGCTTTGACAAACGCGTAGTGTCACGCGTCAACCATCACAGTGTCGTACAGGACAGCTTTGCTGCCCTAAACATCCCCTGTGCTCACCTACTCCCCGCTCTTCTCTTCCCCCAAGAATGCTATGACTCTGCTGTCCTCTGTCACAGGCACTCTGTTGGAAAACCAGGGGAAGCACTGAAAAAGTCTTTGCTTGGCATTCAAGGCCCTCCCTGACAGCCTGACTTACTCCCTCGTCTCATTTTCTGCTGCTGATCCCAGACCGCATCCCTGTCCTCAGCAAATCCTACGGCAGGACCCACCACACAGGGCGCCCAGGGCAGACACCCTCCGCACCGTCTAGTCTGCTCATCCCCGTTCACGCTGCTTCCTGAGGCGGCCCGTCCTCCAGTCGCCCTCCTCACTGCTCATCACCATTCCCGGCTCCTTCCCACAGCAGCGGGGAGCCTCACAGTGGTCCAGAGGCTACTGCGTGAATTCTCCACCTTAAAAATCCCCTCCCCTCCCTGTGTTCCCACAGCACTCAGCACCTCTCTTTCACTCTGATATAATGATCTGGATAAACGTCTCCACTGTTGGGCTTCAAGCTCTGGAGCAAAGGACAGTGTCTCATTATTCTGTTTTTCCCTTAGTCCTCACGCGTAGTTATTGTTTAGTAAACGCTGGCCAATTGAATGATCAGATTTTATAGAGAAGAACAGAACAAGTATTCATTTTTCTGTGAAAATGGAAAAAAATAAAGCTACTTTCTCAACGGTTTGGTTTTGCTAAGGCTTAAGCTCCTCAGAAAAGATGCAGTCTTCAACATTATAAATAAAATACAGCTGAAGCTGTAACCCGTCCTCTCAACAACGTATACTGAGTTTCTCTCTTTTGATAATTGCAGGAGGGAGATTAGGGTCCTATAAACCTTGCCCCCCTACATAGAAAGGACAAAGTTAGAACAAAAAACAGTTTGCCTCTTCATCTCTATGAAAACAAATTGTCCCAAAACACATTTTCCTTCCCCTCCTTCCCTCCTCCCGGTCCTCTTACTCTGGGACGTCTTGACCTAAACAATGTTACTCCGTGGACCACAGTCACTGGGAGGCACAGTGGTTCCCTAGACAGTTTATTTTATTTTGACTTAGAGACGGGTCCAAGGGAGCCTGCTTCTAATTTTGTCTCTAGAAAACATAAGCTACTGTTTCTGCCAAGTTGTAAGCTGAGGAGGTGCTTTTTGTTACTCCATGCAATTACCCATGAAACAACCAATGAACAAAGCATTTGCATGAACAACAGCCCTGCTCAGGGACAAGTAACAGTGTCTCAACTTTCCAGCTGGGTGACAGGAGCGCACTGTGACAGGCGCATCCATCAATTTCGCAACCTTCCATGTGTTCCAAGCAGGCAGAAGTCTTGGGGTGGACGCTGTGTGAAGGACACTAACATGGTTTTCCTAGACCTTCAGCTTGGCTTTAAACTCGGTTACAGTCAAAGAGCAGACTTTTCACAACACGCCGAAGTACAATGTGTCTCGAACAAAAACACAACCAATATCATGCAAAAGTAACTTACCTCATCTGCCAGGCATCATTATTTGGGAGCATGGAAGTGGGTCAGAAAAGACGCTGAATTACAAAATCAAGCGCCAGAGCTCTACAGTTTACCTTTAGGGTTTCACGTTGTCCCTTATGAAAAGACAAGAAAAACTTCTACTGGAATATCTGGGGAAATATTGCATCTCCTTAATAATTACCTCAGAGAACCCTAAATCTTTGCTAAGAATTGTGCCAGATACAACACTTGGACTGTCTCATTTCATCCTCACAACAGCCCTGTGAGGTAGGAACACTTATAATTCTCCTTAAAGAAGAGGAAACGGAGGCACAGACACAGAAGTAACTTGCCTAGGACCGCCGTTGCTAAGGAGGAGAGCCGGTTCATAAGCCCAGATGGTCTTAAGCCCCACAGCCTGCAAACACTTAACTTCCTAAACTTAATACTGGTTAGAAAAACACATCTCTTCCTGATCTTCTAATTCTACATTAAACAACAATTAATTTCAACAAACCTTCACTGAGCACCTATAATGTGCCAGGCGCAGGGGGCTGGGGAATGCACCACGAAGGCTGAGTCATTCTCAAACACAAGCCTCACTAGAGAAACACATTAAGCTGCACTTTGAGCGGGCCCAGGAAAACGCCTTTCCTAGAATGCCTCAAACACAGGAGCTCTGTTGGAAGTGACCTTAGAGAGGCACTTAATGGCTTTTGTTCAATCTCTGCTCATTTGTTTCAGTTTAAGGTACTCATAAATATGATCCCAATTTATTCATCCAGCCCTTCCTTACTGACCCATTTAAATCATTTTGCTGTGTAAACTGACCTGGGAATTTCCTAATTCCTCTCCTGTTAGAATAGCTGGGATCTAGAGACAAAAATCATCCTGAAATAATAGAGTGGGAAGGGCCTTTCTGAGATAATGTTAAGTTCCTCATTTGACAGATGAAGAAAACCAGGCAACGTGATTTGCTCATGAGCCCACGGTTAGAGGCAGACCCGGTGAGAATCCAGGCTTTCTGCTTCCCACACTGTATTCTCTGCACTGCATCATGAAGTTGTTCCCATATGTAAAGACGCTGAAAAAGGGACACGCAACCTTCGCCAATTTTCAGATTCAGATTTTTTGGTCTCAATTAATACAGAGGAATGCCATCAAATTTATGAAGGAAAAAACTCTCCTGCAAGGAGCCATTTATGGGATGGCAAATTATAATAGAATAAAAAAAACTGTAACAGAATTTATTTCTCACAAAAACAACAAACCCTGAATTCATCAAAAGGTTAAGGAAATAGTCTGATAAAGTATCAGTCTGAGTTTTTACATAGTAAATACATGTGTGGGGGAGGGTATAGCTCGGTGGTAGAGCGCGTGCTTAGCATGCACGAGGTCCTGGGTTCAATCCCCAGTACCCCCATTAAAGATAAATAAATAAATAAACCCAATTACCTCCTCCCCCCAAAAAAACAAACAAAAAGAATTAAATAAAAATGTGCCAAATCATTAATAAGACAGCTCAAAAAAATTTTAAAAACAAAAACAGAAAGAGGTGTGTATTTTATTTGTTCGTCTGTTGCAGGCTGCTGTTCTGAACGTTAACATCTGAAGATGGAGGAGAACCAGGGTCGTGTCAGACACCCTGGGTTTGCATCCTGACCTACTGCTGGTCAGTGCTGTGGTCTCCACATACCTAATTGTCCCCATCTGTAAAATAATCGCCCCGCCTTCCTCACAGAGGTGCTGTGAAGGTTAAGTTAGATAATATATGGAAAGCATCTAGCAGTGGCCAGACAATCAGTTCTCTGTAAATATAATTATTGGTAGTAGCGGTAATTTTTGTAACCAGGGTAACCAGAGTCCTAGAATCCTGTAAGAGGTGGGCTAAAAGCCTCCAGTGCTACCACTAGAGGACAGGAAGAGGAAGAAACACCAGCAAAGCCTATTGTTCAAACAGGACTACGCCTAAAACAGATGTCCTGTTTAAGAGCCCTCTGGAAAAGGAGAGACCACAGTTTCTCTTTGTTACTTGTTCCAGTGCTGAACTGCTCCTCTGTAGCCAGGAAAGTCTGTGTCTTATCTGGCACTTCCCCAGTTGTTGTTAAACATATGTTAATGATTTTTTAAATTTATTTTTTGATCACAAAATCATATTTAATGGAGAAATACAAGAAACAGAATAAGACCTATAAGACAATACCATGTATATTCATTTAAAATTACGTGTATACAATACAAAAATACGGCAGGCATGCAAATAAAAAGAACACGGTGAAACACACTACAATGGTTACCTCTGCGGTACAAGAGGATCGAGAATGAGGTACATATTTAAAATGATCTGGAAAGGAAAAAGAAAGAAAGAAAGGAAGGAAGAAAGAGAAGAGAAGGAAAGCTGAAATTGCAGGAAAGACTGCAGAGGCTGCGGGAATGATGTTTCTTTTAAAATAATTAAGAAGAAAAAAATTCAGGTAGGCAAATACATTTAGGAACTGCTAGGTGAAGCCAGTTTAAGTAGGCTGACTGCAGGACTTAGACTCGTACACTAAAAATCCAGTATAATATACAAAAGAGAAGGGTTGGCAACATTTGGGGAGTTCACCACCTGATGGAATAGAGTTGGTGAAATGAGGGTCTAACCTACGCTGGTGGAGTTTGTAACTTTTCCTTTCATTTTCTAAACATACAGTCATCACCTTCTGCTTGCTCTTTACCATATGTACTTGAAAAGCATTATTAAGTTACTCCTAGGTTTTCTTTACCTTTAGAGTAACTAAGGGCAAAGGTTTATGTTGTTTAAAACAATAGCAAAACCCAAGAGAAAGAGGATTCCTTCAGTAACGTTTTTTTTATGGAGACTATCCCAGAAGCCTCCAGACAGGAAAGAAGAATGCTCCACACGAAGGATCAGGAATCAGTGCGACCCTGACCTGCTCAACAGCAGTGCTGGAAGCTAGAAAATCAACAGAGCAATTTTTTTTAAAATCTCCCCTCCCCCCAAATCTTCCAACTTAGAATTTTATACTCAGCCAAACCATCACTCAAGTATAAGAATAAAGACACCTTCAGAAGTACGAGGCCTCCTCCCATGTGCCCTCTGGCAGAGTTCCACACCAGAACAAAAGGGAAATACTCGGGGAACAAAGGATGGACACGCAGGGAGAGGTGGGAGGAAGGCCAAGGACAACAACCCGGAGCAGCCCAGAGAGAACGGGGCAGGAGGACGGAGGCGGCGGCGTGACAGTCCCCGAAATGCACCAAGGACCGCTTCCAGGGCGGCTCCTACTCCCTCAGAGAGTCTGAGAGTGAACCAGTGACGGGTCTGTGGAAAAGGAGCAACTACCAAAAGAAAAGAAAAGAAAAGAAAAGAAAAGAAAACAAAAGAAAAGAAAACAAAAGAAAAGGAAAAAAAAAAAGAGTTATTAACTCCAGAAAAACGAATAGCTATTCAGGATCAGAAGTCAAACTGTAGTCTCCCGTCTGGCTCAGCCGTCAGCAGCGCTTCCAAAGTTACCGCCGCACAAACGCACACAAGTGCTGTCACTCACGGTGACAAAGGACCACACTGTGAAGCCGGGGAAGGAGGGGTGTGTGTTTCGGGAGAGGCAGCGTGGTGGTAAAGGGCCACAGTTTTACCTTCCACAGCAGCAAGTCAGTGGGTAATGAACGCAATTTTTAAAATGGCGGCCTAAGCATTTATTTTAAAGATACAGCAGTAAATACCAGGAGACATGTTTTAAAAAGTTAAAAGTCGGGAGTGGGAGCTGGGTGTGGGTCGAGGTTGCTGCTCTTCATTAAAAGCTTTTTGTGTGATCTGACTCCTAAAACTGCACAAGTATTAGTTTGATAAAAGTAAAAATTAGGTTGAATATTTTTAAGCAGTAATATTTTCCCATGATTTCACCTAACAGAGGGAGTAAATATATTCCTTGCCTGTTTCTCAGTCCTTTTAAAAAGGAATTATTATGCAATAACCTGGAAGAGTAAGGAAAATTTTAATGTGGTTTCAAGTAAAGGAAAATCAGAAAGTATTTTTGATATTTGACCAATAGATGACTGTTTTATTGACTCAAGCATTTAAAAAATAAATTCCATCAATTCATTTCTCTTCCTTCATGGTATGATGAATTTTATTAGTAAAAAAGGAAAAAGACTCTGGACCCCATTAGCGGAAGTGCAGTTTAACAGTAACTAATGAATTTTAAGCACTTACTATGACAGGCATCATACATTAAACCCATTACTTACAGGTTATACATACACTAACAAATTACAATTTGTTATGTAACTTATGAGCATATATATGTATATATAGTAATATAGTTTACATATGTAAACAGTGCTATAGATTATATACAGTTACAATTACCACCAACAGACTGAAAAAATTAGAAAGGGGTAAGTGATTTTCCCAATGTCACACAGTCAATAGTTATTGGAGCTGGGGTTTGAATTCTGTTGTGGTTTCTCCAGAGAACCTCTTTTTTGAACACCAGGAATTAAGAAAAGGATTAAAAATGGATTCTTTGGTGTGTCATTTGTTTCTTTCATACAAGAAAATATATTTTCATTCTGTTGTCTACTTAGACTATATTAAAAGCCAAATCCAACGCTTCTGCAGTCTGATGTCCCGGTGACACTCCCCGTGACATCCTGGGCAGAGGCTGGAAGTGTTCTGATGCGTATCTGCATACACAAACTTGCTTATAATAAGCCAGAAGGTCTCACAGCAAATTTCCAAATTCAGATCAACAAAGGACGTATCATCAGATACGAGAAGACCACGTTTGTTTATGCTCTTTAAAACTTCACTTTCTCTTGTGCAGGCCACATCTTGTTTAGACAGTTTGCTTTATCTAGTCCTGAGGTATCGGGAGAAGGAAGATTACAGCATCGTGCCCTCGTCCGGACTCATCGTTTCCTCTGCTGCCTTCGCTGGAGATTCAAGTCCTCCTTCTCATCATGGTCGAAGCAGTCTGAGGCTGGGTCTTCTGCTAAAACTACCTTCAGGTGTTTCTAAGAGGAGACTTACTGCAAATCTCATGAGGACTCATCGAGGCTAAATCTGTTGACCAGCTAGTTGCTCTGGGTGAGCTGGAAGCCTGGCCTCGTCCGGTGCACACCAGCACCAAGTGCAGAATGGTGCTTAGGTCAGAAAAAAGGAACTGGAATATTTCCCCCCAGCCAGCTCCCTCTGCACAGTTCGGTTTTGGTTTCGCTGTGCTAGAGGAATGAAAATGGGAGAGAGGAGCTGGAGTGGAAAGGAAGAAAAATGAAAGGAATGCACCAGAAATTTGTAACTACTTAGAAAGGACGGAGCCACCAGAGATCTGCCAAAGGACTGTTTCTCTTTGCTTCATCCACCTGTCAAACACTGCAAGGGACCTCCCGCAGCCAGGAAGAGAACAGGGAGGTGGTTTCAAGTAACACTTTACTACTGAAGCACCTTGAATAGCTTGAAATGATCCCAGAGGGCAAAGCCAGCTTTACTCAGAGCTGCTCAGTCTGGCAAAGTGAGTGACACACTACACTTCTGTTTGCCCTTTTGTTTTCGATTTACTGTACCAAGCACTCTTCATGAGAAGACAATGGTCTTAAGCTAAACAAACACTGAGAATTAAGATGTCAAAACAGATGTAGCCACATCACTGATGGTTATGGGGCAATGTGCAGATTTTCACTAGCTATTCCACATATAGTATCTTAAAACGTATTGGCACGTGGCGTTAAAACATTCATAGGCAGCATTTTTCATTTTAAATCTTCCTCCTGAGCCATCATAGCAAAACAAAAAATATTCTATATGAAAGCGTTTGATATGATTCAACACTCATTCATGATTTAAAAAAAAAACAACCTCTTAACTAGGAAGGATGGGAAACTTCATTAATTTGATAAAGATATCTATTAAAAGAAAACAGACAAACAAAAACCTAAAGTAGCCATCAGATTTGATAGCGAAATATTTAAGCTCTCCTTCCGAGGTCAGGAACAACAAGGATACAGTTATCACCACTTACGTTAAACGCTGGAGAGCCTATCCAATGTAATAAGAAAAGACAGACACAGGACTAGAAAAGCAGAAATAAAACGCACATTACTTACAGATGACATGATTGTAAAAAAGAAACAAAATAAAATAAAACCATTACAGTTAACAAGAGAATTTAGCAAAGTTGCTGGATTTAAGGTTGATATTCAAAAATCAACTCTATTTCTATAAGCCAGCAGGAAATAGGAAGTGATATTCAAATATGATTTTTACATCAAAAACATCAGATACCTAGGGGAAAAAAATCTAGCAATCTATGAGGGAGATTTCAACACTGAAAACCCAAGAATGTTATTGAGAACATATCTAAATAAATGAAGGGATGTATCATGCTCATGGACTGCAAGACTCAGCATTGTAAAGCTGTCAGCTGTCCCCACCTTTGTCAGGGATGGCGGGTCATAGAAGGAAACATGCAGACTGACTACATCCCAGCAAAAACTCTCCCCTTTGTGTTAAAGGGACTGGTATAGAATTTCCAGGGCACTCATTGAAGAATTTTCCTATTCAGCAGTTATAAGACAGTATTGAAATAAGTCTTAGTAAACTATCTATTTTTTTTTTCAATTGGCTTCCTTGGACAATAACGGCTAAATACATATTCAACGAAAGTTTTCAAATCAACGTAAACAGGGAAGGAAAAAATTCAAAGGGTGCACATGCCATCCGAAGGAGTCAGTATTACACGTCTCATTTTTGCTTTAGGTATGTTTGGCTTATATGTAAGCCCTATTCTGTTTTATAAAGACCCTGTATTATTTTTTTTTAACAGTGCTGGAAATCTTTTCCCAAATACTAATGCCTACATTGGGATTGCTGTGTTTGGGAAGTTAATATGCTTGGATCAGCTGAGTCATCTTTGGAGACATTCCATTTAAGTGAAATAAAATCAGCAGGTTAAATCTAAGTCACCAATTTTAGGCTAATTATTTAACTCTTCTTTGTATCAACCATCTATTTCATAAACCGTGCTTCTTAGAAGAGTCATCATCATATTTTACTGTGATGTTTCTCTTCCCCAAACCTCCCCCTGCTTTACTTTTCTTCGGCATCTTTCTCTAAGTATCTTCATCTCAGTACATGCTGCATCAGTAGCACAAAACCAAAGCCACCTCAAAGCAAGATAACCAGTGACCTAAAACTGTGTGCAAGGTATTTTTCAGGCTTCACAAGAAACACACTATCATGTGGTTCTTGACCTTGAGAAGTCACCAAGGGGAAAGATGGTTGGTGACAGAAGAAAGTACAGAGACTGACCTAGTGATTCAGGCAATGAGGGCCCTGCAACATGGAGGAGAGAGACACTCATGTCCTGAAACAATCGGGGATAACTTCATGGTGGACCTGGGTTTTGAATTATGAGAGCCCAGTGGGATGACTGGAATCTGGCTTGTTACAGATAAAGATATTCCATGGAAAAGATACTTGTCTCCATTATCCATGCGCCCCTTGTATTACCTGAGTGTATTTAAGCAATAATAACATGAATTAACACCACAGAGGACTAGATTTCACGCAGGACAGACACCTGCAAATCGGACTGGTTTCTCCTGGGTCAACTGTTTGTACCTTGTAATTGGCTAGAGGTGTGGTTATATCGATGGCAAAGAGATTTCTGTGTAAATGGCAAAGGTTTCTACGTAAATCTGGCCATACTCAGGTCAAACTCACACCTTTGGGTCTTATTAGCATCATATCTTAATCAACTAAAGCAAACATGCCTCAACAGTTTATATAATAGGACTAAAATTTTCGAAGCTAAAGGCAGGGTTTTAGGTAAACGGTTAACACAATAGTAAAATAATATCCACTTATCTTACACTAAAAATATTTAATTGCTAATGCAAAGCAAAAAAAGAAAAAAAGAAGAATGAATATTTTACTTTTTCCAAAATAAATGACTTGATTCAAAGTACGGGAGTCATCGTGTTCACAGGACCTGAACATGAGGGAGGAACTAGGGCTTCTCTCCTGTAGCTAAGCTTTGCCACTGGCTCTTTGCCAAAACAAGAAACTGAACCTTGGTTTCTTTCTTCTGAAACTATGATTAATAGTAAGTAACCATCAGATAATACCTAAATAGTCTGAAAAATGTTAAGGAAAAGATCAGAAGAGAGTAAGCAGTAAGTCTAACCTAATTAACCATGGGAATAGAAAATGTTGGCTAGCACGGACGATGAAAATGTGCATTATCCCAAAGTGCTAACTTCCATTTCACGGGTGACAAGACAAAACTAACACTTGATGGGCACCAATGACATCTCAGGCACTGCTCTAAGGGCTTAATATATTGGACATTAGTTAGTTAACCAAATAAGTTATTTTTCTACTAGCAAATAAATCTCTTGGAAGTTCAAACAAACACTGAAAGTATCCAAAGGCAGGCAGACTTGCAGAAGAAGCCAGGCATTTGGATAATTCACAAACTTGTAACATTCAAATTAATTTCCAAACGGCATTCAGCTAATAATATTCAAACCAGTGGAAGGCCACAGCACAAAAAACTCTAAGTAATTCAAAATACATTTGTACCTGGTTTTCAGCATACACTATAATATTGTTGGTTTGTTTGTATTAGCATCGGTTTTAGAATATTATTTAGCGTACACTAAACTTTTGTTTTCACGTACTAAACAGATTCCAGCGAGCTGCTGAGGTACACCAGGAGATCGGCGTGGTCTTAACAAGTCAACAAGAACTTACTAGACACCTATTACGTGTTAGATACTGGTTGAATAAAGAAGAATAAAACTTGGATCTTCTCAGTGACTACATAATTTGGCTTAGGGAATGTATAAAACAGAAAATAAGATCAGATGGCCTCCAATTAAGGGCCAAACATGTTAGAGAAGTGTATTCTTTCACTTAACAAGTATGAACGAGCCCCACTGTTCACCGCACTTGGGACATCGGCGGGTTAACAAACGAGACAAGGATCTCTGCCTTCATAGGGCTAATAGGCTAGTGGGATAAAGTGGCCAATAAACAATAAACACGATAAATAAGTAAGTTACATGGTAGGTTAGATGACGATGAATGCTTTAGAAATAAGAAAATGTAGAGCCGGGGGAGGGGCGGGGGGGGAGAGAGAGAATTCAGTAGGGGTGTCGAGGCAGTCCTCACTCAAAGGTAACAGCTGAGCAAAGATTACAAGGAGCTGAGTCAGCCAAGGTGTCGGAGGAAGAGGGTTCCAGGAAGAAGCAAGAACTAGAGTGGAAGCACAAAGGAAGGGGGGAGGAATAGCAAGGAGGCGGGTGTGGCTGGGGCCGAGGGGGAGAGGCAGTCAGGGAGAGGAGGAGGGGGGACACTGATGGCAGCGGGGTGGGGTGCTGGGCACAGGGGAGCCCCTGCAGGGTGCTGAGCAGGCTGACAGACCTGACTTCCATTTCACCGTGATCCCTCTGGAAGACGAACGGGTTGAGATCAGGCTGCTGGGAGGTCAGGCAGAAGGAGGCAGATCTGTCAAGAGGCTGGGACAGCACTCTCGGCGGGGGGACGGGGGGTGGGTTGCATCAGGGTGGTGGCAGTGGAGGGGGGCAAGAGATACCGTTTTGTGGGGAAAGAGAGCGCAATTAACAGTAATGTGTTCAGAGACTGTTTTCATGGAGCAGCCGTCACTTGATCCTGACCTTGAAGGACAGAGAGGACTGGAAAATGTGGAGGAACTGGGAGGGGCGCTCCAGGCTCGGATGCAAGAGTGAGTGTGGCTTATCCTTGGGACAGTAACGTCAGTCCAGTTAGAGCATGGCAGACCAGTCTCTGGGGCGTGGAGGGAAATGAGATACGCAAGGTGAAACCCAGATTACAAAGAGCTCGGAGAGCCAGGCAAAGGTGTTGAGACCTCACAGTCCTCACTCTGGTGCCTTGAACATAGCAGGTGCTCAATACATATTAGAAGACGGGTAATAAAGACGGGCTTTTAGGACCACTGATCTGGCAGATTGGAATGGCTGGCTGAGAGTTTCTCATTTAGAAGGTCGGCTAAAAGGCCATACAGAAATTCTGGCCTGAGATAATGAGGGATAATTCGGTGTAGGTAATTGCCAGTTGACTGTTTTAAATCTACTTTATAATGCAAACCATTCACCACTTGTGGGAACCTCAATCTTGTGTTGGCAATCCCTTACTCAAATAAAAATTACGTGGGTCTAAAAAACTGTGTACTCAAGCAGCCACGTGATCTTAATTCCCAGGTTATAAGAGTTGGATGGCAGTTACTATGAAGTAAATGTGCAATGCTTGTGTCTCTAAATTAGTTACAGGTGCAAAACCATTGACAAAAAAACGATAATCTGGAAGAGGTTTATAGAAACTTAGTTCCATTCAAATGAGTCTGATTCATTTTCTACCACACATTTTCACAAATACTCAACACTGTAGATGGACACAATGCATTTTCTGGACAACTTTCTAATGCCTAATTTAAGGGTATCCAAAGGAAGCTAGAATAACAGAACCCTAGCGTCTGTTCTGTTGATCTAACACAACTAAGAAATTTGCTTTGCTCAGATTTCCTCTGATACCAAGAATATGTGCCTTACAAAAGAGTTGTGATGATTTTAGAATCTCCCCCAGGTTATCTTGTTCAAGTTATAAGTGAGAATGCCGACAAAGGTAATAATCTACAGCAACCTCCATAAAAGGTATAAAAACTTTTTCATTTAATGACCCATTTTTACACTGCAATTAACAGTTAAGTGGATAACTGCTGTCAGACAGCCTTTAGGACACATTGTATCAGACAAGGAGTTCTAGGGGAAAATAAAACTTTAAAAAAAACACGGTGTTTTCTTGTAAGCATTTAATATAAATGACACTTGTGTTCTGGATGTTTCCTATAATTCATAATTTGCAGGGTGGGGAAGGACAAGAGAAATGACCCTTTTTGGAAGCCAGGAGATTCTCAGATTCTAGAAACCTACCAAATCTACTAAGTCCTAGTGATCAGAAAAGAGATGTGAGCAGTTAAATCAGAAATAAATAATAAAACTAAAGCCACATGAAGGAAAACATTATTATGGACAATAGTAAAATTCTAGAAAAAGGCCCTGGAGGGGTATTACTTGTGAGACAAGGAAATTCAGAGCTGTCAGTGACCTAACTCCTCACCATCTAGAGGACATTATAACGTTAAGACTTTTTCAGTGTCTCTAAGGATAAAACACATCAGCATCACTGTCATCTACACACAAAGGATGATTTCAGCTTTTGGAAACTGATTCTTTTCACAGGCAAATGTTAATGAAAGTGGGAGGTAACTCCCTCATTAAAAAAAAATCAGACATAATGACACTTCCTCTAAGTTTGATCATTTCCTTATCAAAACATTCACGGGAGGTCGAGCAGAAGCCTCATCTCACTCAAAATTGCCACTTATTTTGATGCATGAGGAATCCTGCAGCTTCCCCACCCCCCACATCCCTTAAAATGCTTCAGATTTAGGGTATTACATGTCTTCCATGCTGTCCACAAGTGGTTAACACCACAAAGCCAGGACCACGAACTCTGCATAGGGTGTCAGACGTGCTTTCGCAAATACTGCCGTTTAACCCTACACCAGTCCTGCATTTTCTGTTAACATAAGTGGAAACGGAAGGCAGAGGGGCTAAGCGACTTGCTCAAAATTACACAGAAGGTACGTGGCCAAGACAGGACTGGCGGTTACATCCCCTGCTACTACATGGCTCTCTTCAAATTTCTGGAAAGGTGAAAACTTGGGTCAGTTACCTAAACGCTTCCAAGGATACAGCGCCCTGGAGTCACACAGACACCGTTTAAGTATCCGTCAGTAGAAATGGCGGCCGATCACTCCCTCCTCTCTCAGGAGGGACTCTTGTTTCAAAGAATCCTCTATTGCAGCATTTATCATGTCTCTAAGGCATATTTCCATTGCTCAATCGGCTCCCAGCGAAGAGCGTGTCATCATCTTTCAGTGCTCTGGTGCAACAACTCAGAACTGGAGAATTCACACAGGACCGAGTCTGGCACTGAACGCAGGAGGCATATTCGGCTTGAGTTCAGGGAAGCTTCCCTTCCATCTTGCCAATTTTTACTAGTGCAAATGGATTCAGAGCCAGTATGGGGTTATGTGGGGTTCCTTGCAACGCTACGCTGAAAACAGTCAGGGAAATGCAAAAACGGGCCTCGCAGTGATAAGGGAGCCTGGGGAAACGTGTACAAGTCCCCTTCAGGCATCGTGGTGACACAGTGGACTTTTCAGTCTTACAAATGGGACCAGTACAGCTGGACATCTGGGTCATTCACACTCAATGAGCCACTTTGTCTTCAATAGCTGCACCCAGATCCTTGCGACACCCCGATTCCCCTTGGCCTGGGATGAGGAAGAGGAGCACCTGAATGAATGCCTGTATCTGGGCCAAGGCCCTAATCTCCAGTGTTTCACCTCCGCTGGCCTCAATTAGCTAATGGTGACCATACTGCCGACTCATTTTCAAGTCTGTCTGTTTGTTTTGGCAAGGGTGGAGTAAATACGTAGTGGTCCTCTACAAAATACAATAGAAGTTAACAATAACAGATCTCTGGCCTTTAGGAATTCGTATTTTTAACAGAAAAACAACACGAATAAGGAGTAATCAGAGACCACATAACACAAGAGAACAACTGGTGCACTGTACAATCTCTTAACTGCTAACAGTTCTATTCTGTACCGTGTTAATTAAGATGAAAAGTACTGGGTTACTCTTCTGAAGATTTGAGACTCAAAAAAACTAAACTCAGGGAAAATTCAAGGCATACAAATAAAGAGACTAGTACAGAATGAAAACTAACTTGAAACACATAACTATCCCTTATCATTTCTCCCCTAGTTAACCTAAAATACTTGTTGAACTGCATTCTGAACATATTCTATTCGAAGAGACAAAACGATCAAATTTTTGACTCCGGGATTACTTCATAGTATAGCTAGGACATTCTGCCTTGATGCAGGCTAAGTTAATAACTAGAGAAAAATGGCAATAATTTTGATGGCTTGTAGAAAAACAGAATAACAGACTTTTACATTATACAATGAATCTAAGCTCCTATCTAAGAGACTCAGAAGATAGAAGAACACATTGAGTCCAATCATCGTAATAAAATGAAATGGCGTTTCAGGAAGTGTTTTTTTCTTTTTTTAATATATTTATTGAAGTATAGTCAGTTTACAATGTTGTGTCAATTTCTGGTGTACTGCACAGTGCTTCTGTCATATAGGAACATACATATATTCGTTTTCACCATAAGTTACTACAAAATATTGAATATAGTTCCCTGTGCTGTACAGTATGAGCTTGTTATTTATCTATTATATATATATTAGTTACTATCTGCAACTCTCAAACTCCCAATTTATCCCTTCCCACTCCCTTCCCCCACCCCGTAACCGTAAGTTTGTTTTCTACATCTGTGAGTCTGTTTCTGTTTTGTAAATAAGTTTGTCTTCTTTTTTTTTTTTTTTTAAGATTCCACATATAAGGGATATCTTATGGTATTGGGAATACTTTTTCTTAATTTTTAAGAAGCTTGATGTTTAAAAAATTTGTGATTAATACGTTCAAACTTCAGGCTTCCAGAAAAATCAGAACGTTAAAACGTAAAGGCATCCATTTCAACAATCAAAGAACTTGATTTTAATGCTTTAGCATTTATATTACAAAACGTGAATGTGACTAGTTAACACAATCTATTTTTACACGGCATCTTGAGAAGAAAAAATAAAACGAAGAGAAAGACAGAAATAAGTACGAATGGTACAGAACAGAAGCAGCTGGGCTAAGACACTCCCGCAGAAGGAGCTGTAGAAATGAAGAGCTCACATTTTGCAATGGCCAAGGAAGAAATGTTAAAGATGAGGCACCTCTCTGAACCTTTTATATCTGAGTACCAGTAACGATCATTTATTTAACATGCAACAGGCATTTAGAGGCCTCGTTTCCTTTATGCGAAAAGTGAGATGCTTAGAAGAGACATTCTCCAAGGTGCCCTCACTCTCTTCTACAAAGCACTAGGCAATGTGCCAGGTACCCTAAGAAATATAAAGAAGACTCTAACTTGGTTCCACACTCTGGAAGCATACAATTCTTTGAGAGAGAGAAAATGTACACACACGTACCTAGATTTTAAAGTAGAACAAAACGTGCCTAAGGACTTTAAGGGGAATAAATGCCGTAGGAGGGATAAACATCGCTATGAGAGATGTAACACACAAGACTGAAAGGAGGAAAAGCAACTCTTCGGGAATTCTAAAAAGATCTCAAGTATTTTGGGGAAACATATATATAAACCCAGGAAATAAAAACAAATGGGATATTTGGGGGATATAAATATACCTTTAAGGGGGAGGGTACAGCTCAAGTGGTAGAGCAATGCTTAGCACGCATGAGGTCCTGGGCTCAGTCCCCAGTACCTCCCCTAAGAATAAATAGATAAATAAACCGAATTACCTCCCCCCACCAAAAAAAGAAAAATATATATATATATACCTTTAGTGCTTAAAATTCAGGACACAGAAGTCACGCACAGAGATGAAATATGGATTAGTTCAGGTTTTTCTGAAGTTCTGAATATGCTTATAAGTGACCGCAATAGCAATAAACTGAGCATCAGAATACTGAACTATACACATCACAGTATCAGAACAAATACAACCTGGAAAACAAACAACAGGAACAACTTTACCTTCCAAAACGCCCGAAGTACCCCAACAGCCATCCCTGGAACTGACTTTACCTTGTGAAGTGTGTGCAGACAGTGCACCAGCAAAGGAATCGCTTTCTGGGTCAATAAGAGAATCTCCCAGGGTCTCACCCATAACAGCACGGAATAGGGATTTGCTGTAAATCGCACTGATACTTTGTCTATTTCTTGCAAAAGGCCAACCCGTTAAAAGAAAAAGATCTGTGGTAGTAGAACCTGTGAATGCACCAATGAATCAAGACATCAGTTTCCAAATATTTGGGAGAGGTGGGAATAAACCCACAAAGGACCAGGCCTGCACTGGCTGGTGTGCTCCTGTCGGAGGCCAGCTGTGACAGAACGCTGTGTCATAATGTTGTTCACTGCTTTGGCAAGACTTGGTACATTACAAGGAAAACATTGCCACATCGTCTCGCCAGTGACCCACATGTTCAGTGTCTTGTGAGGGGCGCGTGCAGTACAGTACTTAGAACTCTCAGAGCAACGAGATTGTTCAACGCTCTACTGCTTCTTAAACGGGAAACTTTACATCTTTACATAGGTTATGAAATCCCAGATAGACTGACTCAAAGCTTTTTTTCCTGTCTGCCCATCCCTGGTTGAATCTCTAATCCTATTCCCTGACATCTGAAGAAAACTTCCAAATTCAGACACGTGCTCCTATTTTAAAATTTGCTGTCAGCTACTGAGATGTTACGTTCTAAGCTATTTATTTGACTACTTTGTAAAGTAGGTCAGAAATGGTACTGACTGCTATCCAAATTGTATCCAATTAAAGAGCTGAGAAAATGGAGATGGGGCCTGATACGGTTTAGATTTTATGTATCAGGGTCTGTTCTTTAAAAACTTGATAATTAAGTTTATCCATCAAAAGCAAGTGTAGAGGGGAGGGTGTATAGCTCAGTGGTAGAGTGCATGCTTAGCATGCAGGAGGTCCTGGGTTCAATTCCCAGTACCTCTGTTGAAAAAAAAAAAAAAACCAAAAACCTAATTACCTCCCCAAATAAATAAATAAAAACATGAAATTTAAAAAAAAATTAGCAAATGCGGCAACGCTGCACCAGCTTATGTTTGAACATCGGTTAGTGCTTAAATGATAAATTCCATACCATAGCGAGAGACGTGGAGTCCTCTCTGAGGGGAACAGTGCACTGCTGGGGGAAAAATGGACTTAGACTGATAGGCTGGCGAGGAATTGTGGTCAGTTTTGTAACCAGGAAAAAGCTGGCTTCTCGCTCGAGGCCTTTGTCCTTTTTGGTGAGGAGGAACAGGAGCTGTGCCAAACCTCAACGTGGGAGCAGCTCTCTGTTGTCACACAAGCCGCCTCACAGAACTGTGGTGACTCGTGGACTTAAAAAGATGCCCCAACCTAGGGCAAGATATCAGATGGCAATAAATCTCTTAATTACGCTGGTCCCAGTACTCCCCATGTGCAGTCAATACATATCTGGTTTATCTACATTGAGTAACTGGACGTCCTGTGAGGGACCAGCAAAAGCCTTCTCTTCAGTCATCCCGGGGCAGCGCCTGGTGGGAAGGACACCTGCTGGGTCTCAGCGGCGCCGGGTTAAGTGCAGGGTTGGGCAATTACATCGTGCATAAACCTTTAAAAACCAAAAAGCCTCGATGAAGGTAATTCACGTGAAAGCGAGTTTCCTGACAGTCCAAGTGACCGAGGTAATCAGTTGTGCAAACCTTGTCTTATCTATACTCAATAAAGGAGCTTCTCTTTTCCTCTCAGTGGGAAATTTCCTTACATGACAGGCTCAGTGACATATTTTTTTTTACTGAAGTGCAGCCAGTTACAATCTGTCAATTTCTGGCATACAGCACAACGTCCCAGTCATCAGTGACGTCATATTAATTATGACGTCATAATTAATTATGATTAATCCAAGATTCTTGGTTGCATTTGTGATCGATAGAAACAAATTATTAAAGTCAAGAACACTTTTTTCCTGTTAATAAAACAGAACAAAAACGTAAGCCCTGTTCTGCCTACAGATACTCCGACTCAACGTCCCAAGACGTATTCGAGTCTGGAAGACAAATTTCAGCTTTATTCTCGTTAAGTGGCAGTATCTCATCCAATTCCCTAACCATCATCTCATTCTTGCCTTCAGATTCCAAAGTCTCTCCGATTTGTAAACAATGAACAAGTTTACTAAAATGTTCTTAAGCTTAGGCTGGCTTATGAGAATGATAAAGTTGGCAGAACGATACCATTTTCGAACGAGAGAAGCCCTTTACGGTCTGAGGCTCTATGACTGAGATGAGAAAGTGAGGCCCCCAGATGACAAGTAAATTCTCCAGGTTAAAGAGTGAGGTCGGGGCAGGTGTCCAGACCTCTCGTCCTCAGGACAGTCAGTCTGACACTGGCCTGCGCCGACTTCTACTCTCAGAAGTGCCTAAATCACCTCTTTTAAAAACTCTGGCCACAGGGAAAGAACACAGGGTGAGTTAAGGGGAAAATATGTCAACTCTCTCAAGGAATATCGATGACTAACTGTGTTACTCGTTTTTCAACACCTCTGGTCGTGCAGGGGGTGTGGGAAGTTCCTCACTGCCCTCTTCCTCTTGTTCCCACATTTCCTCAGTGACGGCATAGCCCACTCAGGCCACAGACTTCTGTCTGAGGATGGGTAATTCATAATTTCATCCGAGGAGCAGGAAAGCTTAATTCCTACTTCGTGACATTTGAAAAAACAACGGACAGTTTGGTATTTGAGAAGGCTGCTCTTTGGTATTTGGCCTCCAGTATTATTTACGGAACCCATCTTTGGCAAAAGAATCTGAACATTATTCAGCCAAAAAACTCCCCGCATTTTAGAACATTTAGGAGAACACAACTAGAGTGGTAACAGCTGTATATGATTCCATAACAAAAAGAGAATGTCTAAAAATGAATCATAAAACCGTAGTACTATAATTGTGCAAAGTTTTTTAAAAAGCATGATTTGCATCAAATATTCCTGTAAAATAGAGTATCTTTCATGTCACATTGCTCTTGAAAACTAATTAAAACTTGGCTCTTTTTTTCTTATCAAGGGAACACTGGTTTACAGCATTATATAAGTTTTATGTCTCCAACATTACGTTTCAACTTCTGTATACACGACAGCGTGCTCACCACCAAAGGGCTAGTTTCCCACCCATCACTATACAGTTGGCCCCCTTTATCCATTTTGCCGTCCCCGCCACCCTCCTTTCCCTCTGGTAGCCACCAGACTGTTCTCTGAATCTGTGTAAAACCTTTTATTTTTTAGGGGATTATAGGTTAAATTAGGGTTTCATTCTCCAGACTGAATTTCTCAAACTGCTTTAATTGCTTTCTTTCATTCTGGTGTAACTTAAGCTCTGTTAGCAGAAGTTAGGAGAGTGCGCACAGTAGTCTCTTCTTTGGCTACAACCCCACTTAAAAAGTCGCTCCCTTTCTTGCTGCAAGTGCCATGAGCACTTAACGCCAGCTCCGAAAAGGCCAGGAGCTCCTTGAGAGAACACCACCCGGTACCTCTGAGCAACCCTCAGGCCTTGCCCAGTGTCCCTAGTTGGCATAAACCCGTGTTTACTGTTTTTGCTGGTGACGTGAACCACGCGGGAACAGCTGCTCCACACGTCTGTCCCACAGATCACGCAAGGAGGACTTCAGAGACCTCGTGAACCGACAGCCTCATCAATGTCCCCCTCGTTCCGACAAGGCTGACATTTCCCCATGGTCCTCCACGTGACTGCTGACACCCAGAGCGACGACCGCCGCTCAACCCCCCGCCTCCCCCCCAGAACCGCTGTCTCTTCCTAGCGCAGCTCAGGTTGGCTCGGAGCCTCCTCTTCCAGCAGTGGTTACACCAGCTCAGAGTTTCCTCATATCAGAGGGAACAAAACATGGAAGGAATGATGTTCTGTGGGACACGTGCCTTTCAGAAGAACAAATAATCTTGCATCCTTACATGGAAATTCCACCGCAGCCATCACAGCAAGCCTGGTAGTCCCATGGAAAGGGACAAAGGCAGGCCGCCACTGAAAACATCTGTTTTAAAGGCAGGCTCCGTTCTTCTTTAATCAAAAACTGTAATTCGGTTCAGATTTTCAAAAAGTAACACGTGTCCTATACAGGATTAGTATCGAAAACTAATATACCATTCTGATTGACAATAATGAAATGATGTTAACTTGTAGCCAAGAGCTCCAGCAGACGTGTGTTTGATATTTGAAAAGGTCTTCTTGACCCTGAAGCTTTGTAGCATCTGGAAAAGCACACTGACATTGGAGACAGAAAGCCTAGGCTTTGGTTTCCTCTATGGGTTCAGGCCACAGACTTGTGTCAACTCTTTGGGTTCCAATTTCTCATTTTAGAATGAATCTTGTCTTTCTGCAAAACAGACTGACCCTTAAAGTCCTTTTGGATCCTAGAGTGGAGCTACGTAACAGTATGCCTGTGATTCGTTTATGTAAAGTGTGATGGAAATTCTGTATACTGCATTCTTACTCATGTTCTAATCCGAAGTTACTAGTTCATTTTCATACCTGACTGCTAATTAGGTGACCGCATGAAAGGCACTTTTATCTGGAAACTTCCTTCTCCCCCCCGGCACCCCCTCCCCCGGCTCCCTGCCGGTCTCCTTCAAAAGTTAACTTGCTTGTAATACCTGAAAGAAAAAAAACAAAAACCTAACCTGTCTAACTACTTTCTAGGGATCAACTAAACACTTTTCAAGTCATTATACCTTTGAACCAAAGACATCCTACCTAAATTATGCTAACTTGTGTTTGCATGTAATATTTGAAATTCTCCAGTAATTTGGTTTGCAGCATGACAAAATACCATGGGCGATATTATCAACCGACCATGTTGTGGGAGATCTTAAACCTCTGAAACATGTATCTTCTTCATTGCTCAGATTTTATCAATCAAGTCTCCCAAGATCAGTTATATGGAGATTCTCTCGGTAACATACCCTATCACTGGTGAACTACACTAGGACTCCAGAATGGCCCTAAAGCGAGCGTAGAGCCACAGAGCTACATGCAAGTTTAGTTTACATAAAATAAGCAATTTACCAGTTCTGCAACTGTCTTAAAGGAAATATGTGGACTTTTGAGATCACAGACTCACATAACTTAATACCAGGGGGATTAACACACTCAAACTCTGAAATTTTCATAAGGAAAAATGGGTGCTGGAGAAATGAAAGGATCTGTCCAGGGTATGACTGAGATAATTAGTAGCAGAGTTTGTGCTAGAAATCAGGTTTCTCTATTCCCAGTCCAAAGCTCCAAACTGCACTCTATCTCATTAAAATGATGCAATAAAACGTTCAAATAAATTGTTCCAATCAATTATTCTTAATGCCAACAATCATGCTAGAAGTCTATCGGCATGAAAGCATTCGTACTCTATGATTCACTTAATGTGGATGAATCACCCATGAGAATGCCACAGTTAATCACAGAGTTTAGAGGCAGTGCTTTCTGCAAAGGAAGCACCCCGTAACAGCTTGGTAATTACAATTTGGTAATATCTGATCAATCAGTCCGGGAATCCATTTTGCTGACAAATGTTCTTTTGCCTCATTCATAGATCCTTCATGAGTCACCCTGGCATCCTAGAGGGCTTATGCTACGAACTATTGACACCGTTCCCTGCTCTTATGAAATAAAAAAAAATTTACCATGTGAAATTTCCACTGTAAGGTAATCACACTCTAATTTTTAAAAAGTACCTTAGAGCTGTATGCTGTTGTCATCTGTACTGAAATTCACAGTGATGCTGGGAGGGCCTTCAGAGCAACACAAGAAAAATAACAGTGGCTACTAAACAGAGCTTCAGCGTGGAACCTGGGAATGGTTTTTGTCTATAAAGTTAGTCTCTAATTTTCTGTCAACTCTCTAACTGCTATCATGAATAAAATGGGTCTACCTCTGCTAAATGGACTTCAAAAATTCACACTCATCTTTGAAGATTCCACACTCTGTACACCATTTCTTCGAGAAAAATGTTTATGTTCGTGAAACATACTTAAGAGCAAGAGGTGCCAGCTGATGACTGCTCTTATTTTATTAACCAAGTTGTCATGTGCAAGGTTTAGATTTTTGAGGATAAGAATTCATAACATCATAACTTTGAAAGCCTACTCTGTTCCAGGCACTGACTTATTGAAATCATCTTTAATTATGGCAACTACTCTTTTAGATGAGAAAACTGAGGCTTAAAGAGATGACGTGGCATGCCCAAAGCAAAAATGCTTCTGAAGTGACCGAGTCTGAAACCAAACACAGGTCTGTTTGACTCTTTGCGCCATGTTGACTAAAGGCAAACAGACCAAGCTTTACAGTCAAACTCATTACCAGATGTTTCTGAAAGACACCAAACTGTTTTTGAGTCTTTGTACCTTTCTTCCTCAGTGGAAGCATTTTTATTTTCCTTAAAGGACATAAAACATTGTTGCTTTTCTACTATACGAAAAGTTCTTTTTTTTTTTTAAGTAAGATTTTAACCAATCTGTTCACTGTTGAAAAAATTTTTTAAACTTATTTTATTGATTTATAATCATTTTACAATGTTTTGTCAAATTCTAGTGTTCAGCACAATTTTTCAGTCATACATGGACATATACACACTCATCATCACATTTTTTCCTCTGTGATTCCCTGTGCTATACAATAAAATCTTGTTTATCTATTCTACAATTTTGAAATCCCAGTCTATCCCTTCCCACCCTCCGCCCCTCTGGCAACCACAAGTCTGTATTCTATGTCTATGAGTCTATTTCTGTCCTGTATTTACGCTTTGTTTTTTGTTTGTTTGTTTGTTTTTGTTTTTGTTTTTTAGATTCCACATATGAGCGATCTCATATGGTATTTTTCTTTCTCCTTCTGGCTTACTTCACTTAGAATGACATTCTCCAGGAGCATCCATGTTGCTGCAAATGGTGTTATTTTGTTGGTTTAAAATACAGTCTGGTAAAAATAAAATCATTACATTTCTACTACTCAGAGATCATCAATGTTGAACTCTAGTGTTCCCCTAACCGGATCTTTCTCTTGGCATATGTACGATCATAAGTATACAGTTGAGTATATACATATGCGCCTACACAGATAGTATTTAAATTTTTAAGTAAAACTGATATATGGTACTACTTACTGCTGGGAATACCTGCTTTTTAAAGTCAATAATCTCCAACTTTCCATTTTAGTAAATTTTCAATTCAAATAATACCTAGTCCACATTCAAATTTCCCCAGCTGACCCAAAATGTTCTTCATAGTGGGTTTGTTCCAAACCTGAATCTGATCCAGGATAAAGACACCCAGTCGGTTGTATGTTCCTTTTAAAATCTAGTACAGCCATTCTCTGCCACCTCTGGCATCCCTTAATTTTAAGACCGCTGACTAACTGAAGAGATCAGAACACTCATCACGTAGAATGTCTCCCTCTCTGGATTTGCCTGGTCATTTTCTTGTGGGATCATTCAGCTTGCTTTTCTATCCCTGGGTTTCTCATAAACCGGATGTTACATCCAAAGATGTGTGGATTCAAGTGGAACATTTTTATCTGAATGTAACGTAGGTGACGTTCTGTACTTCCTATGCCATAACATCAGAGACACAGTATATGACTGGCCATTACTGATAGTAGGATTGACTGCTAATTTAGAATGATAAAAATTTTATCTCTCCACCATAGGGTTAATTTTTTCTCCTTGCAATTACTCTGGAATTTTAAGGATGTTCAGTTTCACTGATCATTTACCTAAAGCTTTTAACACACTTAATAATCTTTTCCTGAATCAATACTCTGAGTTTATGAAATGGACTTTTTCTAGTTCTGTCACTCCTACACTTACCAGCTGGCATTTTTCTATGAGACAGAGCCTTCCTTTGAGCACTAACGCTATGTGGATACCCTGAAGTGTAGTTCCTACTGCAAAGAAAGAATCAACGTTTTTTTTGTTCTCTATCACTAAAAGGGCAGGTATCTTCAATACCAAACTTTCCTGGTTAGCCATGTCTGTTTCTCCTGTTCACTGAATGCTCCTATCATAAAAATACTTACATATCTGAGTTTCTCTTTTTCAATTATTTTTAGAGAATTTTGTTTCAACTTCACTTTTCTCTGTTATCTTTGGTCTTATGACAGTTACAACCAAGACATCCATCCCCTGGTTCTTTACATAGCTAATTCTTTGTCTTTTTATTGCATAGACAAAACCACTTACCAACCCCTAGTAATATAACTAAGACTTCAGTTTTACCTAACAATTTTCAGTTAAGAGGGATTTTTCAGTTTTTAGCAATGGTTAGTCCTAGATTATAGGGAGTAAGTAACATAGAAACTTAACTGGTTCTTCCAAAGCTATGTTGTGTGTCAACATAGCTTTAGGAAGTGAGTCTAATATTCCTGACAGGTCTGTGGACTAATTAAACCACATTCCAGCCACGCAGCTTGTTCTTTACACTTCAGGGGTGCTTTTCTTCAGATACGCTAAGCTCTAGGAAGTAAGATGCTACGCTTTCATTTTTATAAACTTGAGCTCCATTTTAACAAACTTTTCATTTTAAGTGTTCAGAAACATCTCACTGAACACAAAAGGAAGGAGAGGAAGACTAAAACATGAAGACAGACAAGAAATAACTTCTTCAATTCTAAAGCAAGTGTGGTCCCCTCAATAAAAATAAAAACAAAACTGAACCTTAAGTCAGTCTTCCTTCCAATTATGTTTTTATTTATCTATTGCACACAGTCAGATGAACAGCTTAAAGTGCCCATAGTTGTTCTGGGCAAGTTGACAAGTATCCTACACATTGAAACAAGAAGTGGGAAGAAGGCCAGATTGCTTAATTGTTACTTGGGAATCCGAGGAGGTGGACAAGCCAATCTTTATAGGGATCCAAAGAGTACAACTTCTTCCTCAGGCAGCAGGAGAAAACAATGGGCCAGGTTCTCATTCCCTGTAATTTTATAGGCTGATTTCATTGTATCGCCCATTGTTGCTTTCATGTACTGCCTGAAGGGGAAGTGTATTGTTATCTGTGGGAGAGCTTCCAGAAGAGAGTTACAGAGGATGAGAACACAGCCCCTGGGAGATTAATGAATGATGTGACAGTCAGTCTCCTAGGGAACTTTCAGATAAACATTTTGGGAACTGTGCACCCAAAAGACCTGTACATTGAGGTCAGGGAGTTTTAGTGACCAGGAGTTACTGAGACAAGTGATATGCCGAGCTGATTGAACAGGCTTTGGAAAGAGCACTTGGAAGGGGAAATAAACAGGGGACTGGTAAAGGGTAAGGCACCCATAAATAACAGAAATGTGAATATGAGACTGTCATTTCTGCAGGAAGTCTTAAAGAATATTTACTCTAACCCCCCATCTTTACAGTTGGGGAAACCAAGGCACAAAGAGGTTAAGTGACTTGTCCAAGGTGTTGTCCAAGATAATGTAGTTAGTTGCAAAGTCTAAGCTAGAATTCATCATTCCTTAATTCCTAAACCCACTAAATCAGTATGTTTTCAACCAGTCTCCTTACTATGGGGAGGCATAGCTACAAATGTATAATTTTAAGAAGTCCTAGAAGAAAAGCTTTATAAAGGCTTTTTAAAACAAGCTTATTGAGGTATATTTTACATATCATAAAGTTCATTTCAAGTATATAATTCAATGAAATTTAGTACAATTCCTGAGTTTTGCAACCATCACCATAAATCAGTTTTGGAATATGTTCATTACCCAGTAAGTTCTCTCATGCTGATTTATAATCAATCCCAGTTCCTATCTCCAATCCCACATAACCACTAATCTACTTTTCTGTCTTCACAGTTTTGCTTTTACTGGACATTTCATATCAATACAATCATACAACGTATGGTCTCTTGTGTTCGGCTTATTTCAGTTAGCATAATGTTTTGGAGGTTCATTCAAGTTGTAGCATGTAGCAGCAAGGTTCTTCTTATTGCTTAATAATCAAGGCCAGGCTGCGTATGAGAATACCACATTTTGTCTATCCATTCAGTTAATGGACATTTAAATTGTTTCAATTTTTTGATTAAAATTTCTAATTCTACAATTTCAAATCTTCTTTCATCTTAATGATAGAAGATTTGCAAAAATTCGTATTTTAGATTGTCTGGATATCTACATTATCTGGATGGCTTTATAACTGGATATTCATTAGCAGTTCAGTGCCACAGTTTGCATTTATGATTTCACTGGTTCTCAGTATTACTACTTTAGTTGTCCAGGATTAATGACAGAAGGTCAAAGGTAGACTTTTAATGTGTAAATGATTCATTTGAGCTAAGTGAGGGCCAAATGAGGCCCATTAATGCTGTAGGAAGGACTGTTTCACAGAAGAATTCAACAGGAGAAAAGTACAGGGAGAATTTAATCACATACATGGTGTTGGGTAGCACAGGATGTAGACCCCCAAAAACATGTGTGATAGCAATCATTTCCATTTGGGGCTATTCGTTTGAATGTTAAGGGTTGTGTTTTGTTTTTTTTTTTAATGTGTTATTTTTGGTTTTGGTTGTATGTAAGAGCTATAAGCATAAAAAGTTTATAGTTAGTTTTGAACAAATTTCAGTTACATTATAATGAAAATTATGTGAGCACTGAGAATTATAAGAAATTTTTTCCCTGAGTCTGTGTTTTACTCAAGTAATAATAAGATACAGCTATATAAAAACAACTGAACCAGACGTTAGTTTTCAAATCTCTCATTTTATAAATAAAGAAGAAAAGAGGTGACATGACTTGTGCAAAATTATACAGCTCGTTAGTGACAGAGCCAGGTCTAACACACAGGCTCTTCAGCCAAGGCTACAGGACATTTGTTCCAAGGTATGTACTGTTAATCTCATTGAGCCTTTAGTCATTTATGAATAAGACATACACTGAGACTGAACACGAATCAGATTCACTTTTTATGTCATATTTTTCTACCAATGACTGAATAATGATTACAATTCAACCTTTAATTTCGGACCTAAGATCTGGTATTCACGGAGGTGGCGTAAGGAAGAAGGAAAAGATGTTTAGCTAAATCCAAGAGTCAAGAGGCAGAACGGTGTAACTGGAAGGAAGCAGAAGACTGGGTTCGACCTTCAGTTCTGCCACGAGCTCCACGTATGAACACAGGCAAGTCACAAGGGCTCCAGTCTTAATTCCCCATTTTTAAAGTAGATTACGTGACTTCTAACACTGTCTTTGACGCTTTCATCCAATGCATTTTAAGGGTTAAGAGCTCATTTATTTATAAACTCTTGTCCCTCATCAGAATCATGCCTAACCTGCTATTAAAAGTTAACACAGTAGTGTTACTATAATTGGCCCACATACCTGCTAACTCACCTTACTGTTCACTATTTCCTAACATATAACTTAAGAGCTATTCAAAAGGACGTATCTACTCACTCCTACCTACCTGTGGTATATCTGTAGGTGCTGAATACATGTTGAGTGGACTCATTGCCATGTGAATAAATGTGTATATTCCTATTTTTTGCCATTCTCCAGGGCTTGCTTCTGGCCTCCTGATCTTACTTATGCTGTTCCACTTAATGATATGTTTTTCTTGATGAGCACAAAGTAAATGCTTTTTGAATGACAATTCATTAGTTCTTACCCCTAAGAGCTCACTGTATACAGAGACAATACCACATAATTTACACCTACGTTGTTCCACATATGTTTGTTTCATTTCTTCAGGTATATTGCTAAGTCTTTTGGAAACTTGAGAGGTGACGCCTTTTACTTCATTTATTCTTCTTAATGTAGCAGTAAAGGTTCAAGATTTGACTGACTGTTCATTCCAAACAGAGAGGCCTTTTCAAAGGCCTTCAGGAAAGTGCCCTACCCCAAATTTAAAGGCCCGCAAGCAGCTCAGCCCTTTTGTTTCGTCTTCAGAGGAGGGTCTAAGAAAGATGGTTGCCATTCTTTGAATACTGTCCCTCTACAGACCTGAAGACCATATTCAAACACAACACTCCTCTTCTTTGCCTTCCTTTCCCAGTTGAAGAATCAGTTTCTCATAACTAGTTCCTTGAACTTGATTCTGGTTTCGTTACTTTAAAAAGTCCTAGTAGAATTCATTTCTTGAGTTGTACATAGAAAGAGTCTTGAACTGGGAAGCATGGGGTTCTCATCAAGGCTCTGCTCCTCAGTGATGTCTTTGGGCATTTCCGGGCTTCAATTCCCCCATGTGTAAAATGGGAAATAATATCTGCCTTGCCTTTTAGGGATATTATTAGGATTAAAGATGTCACTATATGAAAGAACTGTTGCACATTTTAAATCTCAACGCAAATGTGAGATGATATTATTTTACTATCGTTACCAGACTAAAAGCACTTTCCGTAAGATTATAATTTTAGAGCTTCATTGAATAAACATTAAAAAATATATATGTGTAAGAAAGTTGAAAGGAACTATGCTACAGTGCTAACGTTAGCTACTTCTGGGTGATGAGATTATGAATGCTTACAGTTTGCTTTATATTTTTCTGCATCTTGTTCGATAAGAGCTATTACTCTTAGAATTTAAAAAGTTATTTTAAGTAAAATAAAGACATTGTACAACAACTGAGTATTAAAAAAAAAAAGGTGATCAGATCCAGAGGACTCTTTAAAGAGAGTATCAAAAGCAAGTCTTTTGTAGTGGGTGAAATTAAATTTCTAAGTAGATTATTAAGGTAAATAGCAGAGATGTTAAGCTAAGCTTTTTCAGAGAAGATGAAAGTTATCAAGAATAATGTGTTTCCACTTTTCTAAAGAACTATTATCTTCCATCTTTTTTTTTTTCTCTGAAGTGCTTCTATTAGATACCAGCATCACTAGTCCTTAAAAGAGTACCACGAGGTGGAAGACTCACAACATGGAAAACCTCAGACAGGAAGCCCAACGTTAGTGTTGCATAAAAGCCACAACGCACTCCTGACCTGGTTCTCGTCCTCCGCCTCTCCACACTCCCCCAGAGCACCCAGCCTTAACCTGGTGGACCTTGTGATGTGCAGAACGCGTCCACACATCAATTTCAAGCTCAGCTTTCATCTTCCTTGGTGAGAATTCTGATCAGTAGACTGTTGGTTCCAGCACGGCCTCAACCTGAGGCTCGTGTCCCCTTTGACACCTTGTCGTCATTCCCTCTCCTGCCCCTCCTGACTGGGGCTTCTGAGGGACTGGATATGGTGATCATACACTTCACTGACCAAACCGGGGCACTTCTGACACACACTGAGACTGTCACAGGCGACCGGGACATATAATCACTTCAAAATCAAGCAAAATGAGGAGACTTAAGGAGAGGAGAGAAGTTTCACGATGTCTTTGGTCCCGGCAACCAGAAACTAGGGCAGTGCTGCCATGTCTTCCTCACACTGCCTGCCACTGCTAACGGCGGCCAGCTCTTAAACGCAGGGCTCACACCCGCAGTTTTGTTGGAAATCTATAGTTAAGTGTGGTGGAGTAAATTTTCTTTGTTTGTTCCTCTTTTCTTCTTCTTTTTTTTTAACGTTAAAGGTTCATACAGGGCAGGTGTTTTGCAAAGGAGGGTGGGAATTGCAGAGGTTTTGCCCTAGGCTGTCTTGCATTAAGAACTGTTGCATTTGGCCACTTTTCAGGGAACCAGATGTGAAGTCAGTAATGCCCATTTGGATTACAAATCTCATTTTAATATCTTTCAACATGGATAACAATACCCAATATATTTATTTCAAGGCTTCCAAGAGGCAGACAGACATTACCCACATAGGAACCACACTCCAGAGAAGTCAGAGGATAATCCTATTAAAAATAATTTTTAAATAATCAAAAAAGCTTATTCCAATGAAGACAGTAAAATCCAGTTTGGTTTGAAGGTTACAATTAACCAAAGCACCAAAAGTGGCAAGGACCATAATAATTCACTTCAGTAAATCTTAACACTGGGGAAGTCTTAATCACAAGTCTTAGCTACGAAAATTTGTGTATTTTGGGGTTATTACTAAGTTGGCCAAGGCCCCATAAACATGACCTAAGGCCACACAGGCCGATGGTACCAGTCCTGACATGTTCTCTGGAGAGTATACAGAGCTATGATACAGATTTAAAAGTATCTCAATATCAAATTCCTAACAACAGACCCTTTTTATCAATCTGAAACTCAAGCGAGTGGATTAAGCTACCTTGAAGGAAAATCAACAGTACTTTCTGTGACTCCCAGTTTTGCAGTACGAGGGGCGCAATGATCTGACGGGCTCTGTGGACCACCCGGTTAGGTTCCCTGATGACGGTTCACACCATTTACTCTCATGCGTGTGAGATGGTATGAACTCCCATCCTAAATAAGGATGAGAAAGCAACTTCGTCATCCTAAGTAAGATGATGACTTGGAAATACACACCATAAAGGAGAAAAAAAATTAGAAACACACTTAGAGCAACTAAAGATGTGAAACCGCAAAGGGCTCTATGGTAGGGCAACATGGACAACGCAGAGCCAGCGCCTGCTTGAAGTGAACGTTGGGACATGAAGGCTGTACTGGAGGAATTCAGGACAGGGTGATTTCACCACGAAGAACAAACATATAACCTGCAACGTTTGTACGGTCTTTTAAAGTGCACAACGCATTTTTACATATACGGTTGATTTAATCTTGAGAGGTAGGAATCGATTCCATTTTACTGAGAACTGAGGCTCAGGGAGGCTGTGTGACTTGGCCAAGATCATTTGACCAGGAAGTAAAATAAGAACTTAAAAAATTTAACCCAAATCCACAAATATTTGTTGAATGAATCCAGGGGAAAAAAAACCTTTGCTGTTTACAAGACACTGTGGGAAATACAGAGAAGTGTAAGCCTGCCCTTAAGGAATTTATATCTCGTTGGGGAAACAAGCTGCAAAGAGGTGAAAAGTTAAGTAATGATTCATGACGTGAGTAAGAATTCCAGCCAATGGCAGGAGAGATGTCACAAGGTAGCACCTGGCGAATTGCCAAATACATGGGAAAATGACTAAGTTTCACAGGGACTCAGAAGAGCATGTCCAAGTGGGAGGGCTCATGGAAGAAACAGGATTTCGGCTACAGCTCACACAAGAGCAAGCTAGAGGACGTACAAGAGCACGGCCTCCTGAGAACCAGCGACCACGTATCTGTGGCCCATAAATGCATGGATGTATCTGTTCCTATCTATGTCACAGAACCTCAGTAGCTACTGTGGTACACAAGACTGCTGTCTGCACAACTGATGATCAGGTGAACGACGCATGAACACGTGGAGAGGAAGTGTGGTGCGTCCAGCACAGGGAAAGAGCGTGTCTGGGGGACAGCGGGTGCAAAGGTTATCAGGCTCTTTAGGGGTCTAGTGAGCAGCTCATCCAGGGTTATACAGTCAGAGGGCGCAGCAGGAGCCAGAATGCAGGGCTCCTGGTTTCCAGCAAGGAATAGAGGTGTCAATGGAACGAATATTGGCTTTAAAATGAGATCAACTTCAACTAGCATCCTAGCGTCACCACGTAGTGGGGCGTAATTTTGGGCAAGGTGCTTAACCTCTTTAAGTCTCAGTAGCCTCACCCCTAAAACAAAACTGTTGTGAGGACTGAAAGACAGAACGCGTGCAAAGCACTCAGAACTGCTCGGCACTGGGTAAGGGTACGTATTAGTTTCTTTCTCCCCAGACCACATTTTAAAGGGTATTTTAATTTATTAAAAGATTCACTTTGGTATGATTGCCATTGGCAAGATCCCCTGTGCAGCTAGCTGCCTTGTGACTTAATTTACGCCAACCTGACACAGATGTAACTTCTCACACTGCTCCTTACTACCCGCATATGTGTGTCTGTAATGTCAGTGAAGTAATTTTGAAGGAGCTGCAGTACATATGCGGTCAGTGGTCAAAGAAGTACACACGCTGACGAAATTAACAACGCTGAGGAATGCACTAGTATACTTGGCTCTACTGGTATAGAATTATATAAAAACCCACATAGAAATAAAAATAAATGCAATATAACTTTCATCAACTATGAAAAACCCTATGTACTGCAAGTTGTTCCTATGCCTCTAGAAAAACTGGACCAATGCTAAGGGGGGAAAGAAGGCAGTTAAAAAGTGATTCGTTTTTAAAAGCAGCTTCCAGAGCACTTCCTGAGATAATTGTCAATATTTTCTGTATCTTCAGTAAAATGTCACATGTTATTCAAAATGAAACCAAGACATTAAAAGTTCCTGAATCATCAATTCAGAGTTACCTAAATTCAATTGAAATTTTATTTCATCTCACAGTATTTACCAAGACGGAAAAATGGCTTACCATCTTTAAGAGAGATCTTACATAACCAGAAATGAAAAGTGCTCTCTGGTTGACTGAGTTAACCAGAAACTCATTTTTACCAAGAATAGCGTACATCCCAGTTCATTAACATTTCACAGGACTACCTTCTGGCAAACGAACTGGAAAAATGTTCAACTTGACAATCAGCAGCATAAAACGATCTCAGCATGTAAGGCAGGTAGATGTTCTGTGAAACCAACCATTTGACTTTTCCATCAGAGAGCAGACCCCCCAGGCTCTGGCCCTTCATCCACTGCTTCTCTTCTTTCTGGCTCCTGAGGTAACAAGTGTCCCACCACGCAGGCGGGTTCTTCCTCAAGGCTCTGTCTCAAGGCTCTTCACTCTTCCAACTCTATATGCTCTCCCTCGGCAATCTCATTACAGAAGGCTTCACATGTCAAGGATGTATTGAGACCAAATCTGCATCTCCATCCTCGTGGTCTCACCTGTGCCTCAGCCCTATACACAAACATCTATTTGCTATGCCCACTGAAATTTCTCATGGGTGACTCAAACTCTACAGGTCCAAGAATGCACCTATCACCTACCCCTCAGGACAAGTCTCCTGCAGAGAGCCTCACCTCAGCAAATGGCTCTGCCAATCTCTCAGCTCATCATGACAAAAAAAAAAAAAAAAAAAAAAGGGGAGTCATTACTGACTGCTCTTATACTTACACCCAGTCCATCACCACTTCCTCCTGATTCTACCTGTTAAGTACATCCAGCCTCTTCTCTTAATCTTCTCTGCTACTGATCCCAATCCAAACCACTCTCATCACAGCAGGCAGGAAAATCCTTTCATTTGAAGAGAGACAATCTCAGGTACTGATTTTGGCAACAGGTTAAGAAGCATTCAATCTTAATTCCATGTATGTGGCAATGAAAGGCAGATAGAAAGCACTTCTCTGGGCTCAAATGAAAGGGTCTTTTTGATCATATAGAGAAGCATGTAAGAAAATGAATTAAAAAGTAAGACAGGAACAATAAAAAGGCAAAAGGCAAACAGCGCAACTAAAAAATGGGCAAAGGACTTGAATAGACATTTCACCAAGGACATACAGATGCCCAATGAGCACACGGAAGGATGCTGAACATCATGGGTCACCAGGGAAGTGCAAATGAAAAGCCACAATGAGATAACGCTTCATAACCTACTAGGATGGCTATAATAAAAAAATACGGAAAATAACAAGTGTCGGGGAGGATGTGGAAACTGGAACCCTTGTACATTGCTGGTGAGAATGTAAAAAAGTACAGCAACTGTGGAAGACAGTGTGGCAGATCTTCAAAAGGTTAAATACAAAATCACCATGTAAAGCCAGCAGTTCTACTCCTAGGAATATACCCCAAGGATCTGAAAACAGAGATTCAAACAGATACCTGAACACTTGAACGTTCACTGCAGCATTATTCACAACATCCAAAAGGTGGAAACAACCCAAGGAAGCATTCACTGACAGATGAATGGATAAATAAAATGTGCTACCTACATGCAGTGGAATATTACTTAGCCATAAAAAGGAATAGAGCTCTGATATGTGTTACAATGCGGACAAACTTTGAAAACACTGTCCTAAGTGAAATAAGCCATACACCAAAGAACAAATACTGTCTGATCCCACGTAACTGGAATAGGCAAACTCACAGAGACAGAAAGCAGAACAGACGTAACCACGGGCGGAGGGATGGGTGATGGGTGTTACTGTTCAATGGGCAGAGTTCCTGTTAGAGGTGATGAAAAGGCCTGATGGTTGTACAGCGCTGTGAATGCAATTAATGTCACCAAACGGTCTACTTAAATATGGTTAAAGTGGCAAGTTTTTGTTACATACACTTAACCACAAAAAAATAAAAAGTGAGAGAAGGTGACAGCTTGCTATTTAGTGGCTGGACATTTAAACTGCTAACTTGTTAATGACCTAAATTAACAGAGACATGAAATACACAACACACTGTTTTAATAGGAAAACTTGCCCTACAATCAAGGACCTCAAGAATGATCAGTAATACGTGTACGACTCATCAGCTGGTCTACCCACTTGCTTTGGATTTATGGCAGGCTCTGTGACTGGTTTATGTCTATCAAGCAGCACAAACTCCAACTCTATGGCTCAAGTCAATTGTTAATCATCCTTAGTGATGAATGTTAAAGGCGTCAAGGAGAACTGGAAAAAACAGCCAGACTATAAATCTAAATATTCTGATTTCCTATTACCCTTTTAATCCCTCTTCCAGCAGAGGTGATCATAAGTGATTAAATGGCTATCAGAATCAAGGAGAGAGGGGCTGGAGCACAAGTGTTCCACCCTGTAGGTTCTAAGAGCAGAAAATAATACTATTTATTCTACTTCTATCTTATACTGCAGCCTAGCACGGTACACGTGTTCTGCAGAAACGACGGAACTCTGCCAGTGATGTGGAGATGCTAAAGAATTATTTTTACTTGTTCAGTATGTTTGCTTTGCTCTTCAACTTGATGGGTGATTTTGATGGAAGCAAGTACCATTCCCAGCTGAAAAAGCCTGGGATTTTAACACTTCTTTTGTGACATGAATATATGTTTCAGCAGACTTTCCCGAATGTAACTCAACTATACTGTGGAACAATTACCTCTCCTACAACCTCTGCAGACTTGGGCCTGAGACCTCTGTCACCAGAGCCAAAAAAGCCCTCCTGCCAGCTCCTGTCCTACCAGCTCTGCTGTGGGCTTCATTCTCCTTTGATTCGGGCGCCTCACGCTCTTTAAAAAGACTTGCCAAGTAAGCAGAAAGAGAAACGTCTTCAGTTTCTCTCAGGCTGCTTGGAATTAAACCCCCGGTGGAGAAAGGGGACATCTATTCATAATAAAGACTCTGTTCTGCAGGCTTCAACTTACTGAACTTTTTCCTGAGTGCCCAGAGGCCAGGTTCTCAAATTGTCTAAATATAAACAAAATGCCTTCTTTCCTGACTGAGACCTCTTCTGCCAAGATTCCGCTCCATCTACTGCTTTATAGGTGGTTCTAACTAAGCACAGGAGACTGTAACAGAGGCGGTGACACTGCTAGGTTCAGGCAAACAGAACGGCTAACATGAAATCAACAGTGGTCCAAAGAGGAAGAAGCAAATTGGGGTTAAAACGTCCAGTTTCCTTCTCCTTTGTCTCTTGATTCCTTTACACTCCTTCTCATGTTTAAAATGACAAGACAACCTCTTTTGACACAACTTGTATGCACAGCATAGGAAACTGGTCACTCTTAACATAATACGGCGAGTACGTATTTTGCCAAAATAAATACTTAAAACTGAACAAACTTTTAAGGGAGAAATAAAAATCAATCACTGTCTTTGTTCAAGTTCCTACGCACGGGATGACTGATTCTATCAGCTCTGCTACTCTCCCGACTCAAAACCTAGGATAACTGTACAGCTTCCACTGAATGTCCAGTTTTTGGATATTTGGTTGGCTTGTCCGATATTTTAGTTTCTATCCAAGAATCAAACAGCCTTTTATTAAAGCTGGCATTTTCATGTATCCCACACAAACAAACAGTCTAAATCTGCATCTCAAGGAAAGGGAAGACCCATGGCAATCTGCAAGCTTGAAGCTTGGTAATGAGACAGAGACAAAGAAAGATAACTCCGGGTCGCCAGAGCACTGAAGACGAAGCGGGCTAACAGTGAAGCAGCTCCGCCTGCCTCCAACTTCTCATTGGGGAGTTAAGAAGCATCAGGAACTCCCCAAGCAGCACGAAGTAAAACGGCTAATAGTCTAGAAAGGAGTATAAAGTACATAAAAACATGCATTTGGAAAAATGTTCCTGCAGTCAATTTTCTCATTAACCCGAGATAGCTCTGTTGATTTTGTTACAGCTGCAACTTTTCCACTGTATGAAGCAGTCAAGTTACAAATTGGCTTGCGGGTTGAGTGGTCTGGAAAAAGTATATTCTGTATCACTGCTGTAAACTTAAATCCATTTCCTCTCGTTCTCAGCTCATTTTGGCAGAATATTTCTAACTAAAAGTGTAATAAACTATATTGTCATACTTCAGGGATTTTACAACTCCATCTACCATATTTGGGAGTGAGGGGGAGGTAGCAAGAACTCATAAGGAAGTAAAGGATATTATGGTGACATTTTGTAACCTTTAGCTAGCCTGGGGACGACTGAAGTCATGTGTTTAAGATGGGAAGCATTACTAATTTGGGATGACTTCTTGTGGCTTTTTTCTTTTCTTACACCAGCATCATTAAATCTGTTCAGAAATAGATTTGCTCTTTCCTCCATCATGTAAAACACAATTCCTTTTTATAAAGGCAATATTCTTGGTAAAATTTAAACTAACAAGAGATGGGAAATTGGAATACTTGACTAATTTGTAAGTTACTACAAAAGATAATTTTGAAAAATCCTGAGATTTCCATTAACTGTCAGCCAATTCCCCAAGTATAGCTCCCTTTTCACACACATACACACAAACCCCACAACAACCAAACAAAAAATGATACAAAAACAAGACAGTACATCGAAAAGTGACTATCTTAACATAATTTCATGTTCCTGAATTGTCATGGAACAGACTGAGAGATCAAAGAAGAGCAAAACCAGGCGATACCTCTGTACTGGCAACATTTTACTCTGTAATTCAGGTTTCATTCATTTAACAGACACTTACCGAGTCACTATTATGTATCAGGTGTTATACTCCATGCCGAGGACACATCAGAGAATAGGATATAGTCCCGTAAACCTTCAAGAGTTTACAGGTAGTAATACATTGACATTTTAATAACTTTTAATAAGGGGGGAAAGGGATACATTCAGAACTTTTGACTTGCAGACTTAAAATTCTAAAAGTTTCCTTTGTATCTCTAATTTTAGCTATTCCTACAAATTCCTTTGATGTGTAAAGTTACACAAGTGCCCTCTCTGTGAACAGACCAGAGCTGTCCCATTCCACAATGCTTAGAAAATTAAGTGCTGGTAGGGTCCTTAGAGACCCATCTGTCTGCCCTTCCCTAATTTGTCCAGCATCTGGGGAAAATGAGCCTGGAAGAGGGAAGGAGACTTGGTGAAGGTCACTTAGCTGGCATGCTTATTTTTGTGGGATTTTTTTCCAAGTAAGATATAACTTTGGAGGTATCATTATAACTAGTGCTTTAAAAAAAAAATCTATGTTTATCTGACACCTTTCTCATTTATCCTCCCTCTTATCTCCACGGGGACACTAACCTCCAAACTTTGTGAGGCAGTCTTTTCTCGTAGGGTCTGGCTCTTTTTAACGTCTGTTCTGAGACCTCACACCTATACCATCTCCTCCTTCTCCACTGATTTGCATTCTTCCCTACTTTCCTTGATTCAGCTTCTCCAAGAGAACGGTCCTAACTTGCTGCCAAAATTCTCAGTGGTCTAGAATCACTCCCTCCACTCATATACCACCTACTACCTCCTAAGCTCCCCCAAATACTCATTCCCCCCACCATACTTAAGGTGTAACTTTTTTTAATTGAAGTATATTTGATGTACAATGTTGTGTTAGTTTTCTGGTGTACAGCATAGTGATCAGTTTTATACACACACACACATATATTCTTTTTCATTATAGGTTATTACAAGATATTCTCTGTGCTATACAGTAGGACCTTATTGCTTATATGTTTTACATACAGTAGTTTGTAACTGCTAATTCCAAACTCTTAATTTATCCCTCCCCTCTCCTTTCCCCTTTGGTAGCCATAAGTTTGTTTTCTATGTCTGTGAGTCTGTTTCTGTTTTGTAAATAAGTTCATTTGTATCATTTTTATTCAAATCCTACATATATGTGATATCATATGATCTACTTGTCTTTTCTTTGTCGCTAATTCACTTAGTCTGATAACCTCTAGGTCCATCCATGTTGTTGCAAATGGCATAGTTTCATTCTGTTTAATGGTTGAGTAGTATTCCTCTGTGTGTGTGTGTGTGTGTGTGTGTGTGTGTGTGTGTGTGTGTGTGTGTGTGTGTGTGCGCGCGCGCGCGCGCACGCGCACCACAACTTCCTTACCCAGTCACCTGCTGATGGACATGTAGGTTGCCTCCATGCCTCGGGTATTGTATACAGTGCTGCTGTGAACACTGGGGCGCATGTATTTTTTCGAATTATAGTTTTCTCCAGATATATGCCCAGAAGTGCCATTGCTGGATCATATGGTAAGTCTATTTTTAGGGTTTTTTTGAGCAATCTCCATACTGCTTTCCATAAGGGCTGCACCAAACTACATTCCCATCAACAGCGCAGGAGGGTCCCCTTTCCTCCACACCCCCTCCAGTAAGCTGTAATCTTAAACAGCGACCTACTTGCTCCTTGCAGCTATTAAAGACATTACTCCTTTTTTTTTTCATCCTTCTTGATCATTCACTGTCATCTTACAATATTTCAGCATAAATCTGCGTGAGCTTGGGAGTCAGAAGGAGCTCAGTTTAAGCTAGACTCCACCTGCTACTGGCAGTAGGCCCTTTGGGACGTCATGTCACCAGGCTGAACTTCACTTTATTCACCTGTGAAGTCGGGATCATCGCAGCTCCTACACTACAGGGTTGCTGTGAGGACTAAGCAAGGTTGTATCCACAAAGCAACCGACATGACGCCAGGTAATAAGAGGCACCAGGCGCCGCTTCCTCCTCCTCTCCTCGCAGAGCTTCCCACTGGGCACTGCTGAGCCGAACCGCACGTCCCACCCTCTCATCTTCCTCTTCTAACCTGTGAGCTGCTTCTCGGGGCCTCAGCTTTCAGAGCATCCTTCACTCCATGCTCATGATGCCCAAACCAACACGTCTCGTTCCGGCCGTTGAAACGAGGTCCAGCCCCGACTCACCCCATCCGTCTAGGGCGTTTCTAGGGAGACACCCCACCTTCACTCTGAATTCAGCAAGTCTGAATCAAGCTCACCTCCTTCTCCCAGAGCCCCTCTTCTGTGTTTCTCCCTTTTCTCCCAACATCAGCCAAAAGTTCTTTTTTTGAATTTTTTTTTATTGAGTTATAGTCATTTTACAATGTTGTGTCAAATTCCAGTGCAAAAGTTCACTTCTGACTTTTTCTCTTGTCCCCTTTATTTTTAATTGTCGTCAAATCTCGTAAGTTACTGAAATACCTCCTTCATTTGTCCCTTCCTAACGAAGCTTTGGTCACACCACTCTCCTCCTCCAAAATCTTCAGGGTCCCCCAAGCCTCCTAGTCGAAGTCCAAGTTCCTCACTTGAGCCCTCGTATCCTGCCAAACGTAGCCCTCTTCCTCTCTTCCGTGAATCTCCCACTGATTCGAAGCACAGCGTGCCCCCAGCATCCCGAAATTCCTCCCCCATGACACTCCTCATGTTAGCGTGTTCAGCTGCCTCTTTCTTACGCATCCTGACCCACACGCCCAGGGCTCAGCTCGGGCGCGAGCATCGCCTGAAACGACTTCTCACTATTCCAGCTCCGCACACACGCTTTCTTCTAGGAACTTCTACCACGTGGTTGTCCTCCGTCACACATCACCCAGCCCTGTTATTTCATTCTTTCACGTAGCCCGTGTTTGTGCTGCCTTTGAAATAAGACTGTCGGCAAAGAATGCCATAATTCTACTCTGTCCAGAACGGTGCTCGATACATAAAAGTAGCTCAATGAACGTTTGTTTAATACATGAAACAAACAGGAACCACAAACAAACCACCACAACTCAGCACAAATAGCAGCTCTCAGCCCAGTATCTGACTGCGGAACCCTGCTTCACGTGCCACAGGACATCACAAGACTGCAGGTCTGTGAACTGAACATTCTTCACCCCTGAATTATTTAGGTAAAAAGTAGCTGATCAGGAACCTAGATGCTTTTATGGGTTCATTTCAATATTTTTCCAAAAAAGGGAAGCTTATGCAAAAGTTAAATCTACAAAACTGTAAAATACACATTAATGGAAATTCTTCTCTTAAAATAATTCAATTCTGTACCATACTTTGCAACTCTAGCTGGTGAATTTAAAAATAACATTTAGGCGAGAATGCTGATAATGCCATGTTTAATTAGTAGAGTGAATAGTATATCTAAATCACTTAATTTCATTATATCACACTATAATTTTATTACTTGCATAATACTTGCTAGGAATTGTGTTAAACCCTAGGGATACCCAAAGATAGTCTCTGTGCTCAAAAAGCTCACCCGTAAAATTAATTACAAAATCAACAATAATATGATACGATAATTGGTACACCCCAGGCACGACCCCAGTCCTGCGGGAGGAACACTGACTGAGCGGTCTGGTGCAGCCAAGCCCCGACACCTGTAGTAGCAAATGGAGGCGACAAGACGGAGGAGGTCAGTTGAGGCCGACCATGAAGTCTGCAACGCTTGCAGGGAGCGGGGTGAAATGTATCTATAGTGTTTGAGAAGGAAAACTGTCTACTTGGAGGATGGAATGGAAACGGCGGATTGTTGGGTCAGAGAGACAATTTGCAATAACTCAGGAATAAGGAAAATATGACCTAAAACATCCTCAATGGAAATTAAAAGGCTGGAAAAACAAATTTACAGTCACAGCCATCAGCAGGTGCATACGTAAAGAATCCACCCCACCCCCTACCCCCACCGCCGCCATGGAGCACCGGGGAGCAAACATGCACAAACAACTCATTCTCCTTAGTCTCTGGCTTGCTGCTGCTGTTACTGCTGCTCCAAAGTCTGATGGAGGAAAGGACGGAAACGTCCCTCCACTTACTGAGAACACACGCTGGCAACATTCTGTAACTTTCACGTGTCACTTAGGGTGAAAGTCACCTCACTGCACCGCATTCCAGTCAGCATTCATCCCAGGTCAGTTCTTCTTAAAAGGAGGTCAGTCTACTCACTCAGACACATAGGCACTGCATTTCTGAAAGTGGGACTGCTTGCAGTAAGCACGTTTTCTGGTCAATACGTGGTAGGGTACAGATCTGTTACATCTCACCCTTTTCACGTACGTGTATAAAGTAAATTTTAAAAATGAATTAACACAATAAAGAAGATCGACGTACTTCCTGAACAAAGATATTAATAGTTGCAGAGACTCTTTGAACACATGCCACAAGCATTTAAGCAAACTATTTTGTATTTTTCTCTTATTGTGAGGTTTGAAACTGAAATAATTTTATGCAGAAATATCTAATTCATTTCAACAAATGGCTTTTGCTACACGTTGGGTCCCAATGAGTCGGGTGCCCAGGTATATTCCTAGAAATCCTTAAATTACAGAAAATAGATAATCACCACTAAGGAAATAAATAGCAGCAGACCAAAAAGGCAAAAGTCACCTTCAGCTCTGCTTTAATTTGGAGTAAGAGAGTAGAGACTAAGGAATAAGGATGCACATTTCTCTAAAGCGGTAAATAGATGAAAGGTAAATGAATATTCAAGACACATTTCCAACAACACATCTTCAAGAAAAGATTCGTATGTGCTAGGAAACAATCAGTCCTGAGGGCAAAATGTGATACTTCTGGACTCAGCAGGATGGAGCGACTTCCACCCAAATCCCATCCTTCTGAAGAATGACTTGGATTTGGCCAGAGTGGGGCACTGATCAGGATGCTCTAGTGCCTTCTGGCGTGAGTGGGATAGAATAAGTTACTTGTCCTCTGTTTACTCTGATCTCTTCTTTTGGAAAATATAAAAATTAAAGGCAATGATGACCGTAATATCTTAAAGATATACAATGCTATAAAAATTTTCTGACCCCCTGCATACATTTGCTCTGGCTTGATCGTCACAATAAACATCTGAACAGATACGGAAAATTGAGGTCCAGCATTTTTAAGAGGCTGCAGATTAACAGAAGAGGAGAGACTGCAACCCAGGTGTCCTGATGTCCAGGTGTCAACCTTCAGGTGTCCTGGGAGCAGCAACTTTCTCCAGAATTACATAGTCAGGGTTTTTCCAAAGTGTAAGTGCAGATCGGGGCTGGGAAAAAGTTGAGTATCAAGCATCTCCATAGTCATAGGAAAAAATCACTGTCTTTGTTTGCATGTATCATTGTAATTCTTCCTGAGTAATACTTCTTATATTTCAGTGAAAGTAACAAAAAGTTATTTAGTGCTTTATTATTCATGCTAGATGTCTCTGGATATTCCAAATAGACTGCCAAAAAAAAAAAAAAAAGAGGTCTTGTCAATTGTACTTTTATACCTTAGTGGTTACTTCTGCACACAAAAGTGCTCTCCATTTTATGACGCTATCTGAAAGAAGTTCAGCAACACACTGTTAATACCCTACTCCTACAAAATAATTTCAAAGCTCCATGGGAATTTAGATTTGCACAACTTATTAGGATGTGACCTTTCCCTTAGATTTCTTATTTTAGGATCGACTTAACATGGTATTTCCCCAGTGGGAACGGCTGTACTTCCTTCGCAGATAAGAAAAATAGCGATCACAAATTACAGAGAGTAAACTTGGGGGAACATATATTTCTGTGATGCAGATGAAACCGAAATCACAAAAGGAGACCACACGACGTATTCCTTGGGTTTGAGAGGAAAGCCATGTGGCTTGCTAACAAAAGAGGACACAAGTCATGCCCTTATGGTATTTCCCTGAAGTTTACACCTAATTGTTTCTTGTCCCAGCTAACAGGTCTTGTGACTTTCAAAGATTATTAGAGATGTTTACGTCACTAAGTTTCCTATGTCCTGTCTACTGGGAGTATAAGAGGTTAAAAATATCAAACTTTTAATAATTTAAATGATTTCAGATCACAGGATCTGGACTGAAGGACAAGGAGTTCATGGTGTAAAGAAAACAGCAACACGAGAGAGAAACACGAGACCACAGCTGCTTTGCTTGACGCTCCGTGGAACAGTCGTGGCTGCCAGCACTTCAGCTCTCACCACCCGACACTGCGAGAGAACTGAGGCAGGTGACTGGCAACATGCAAGTTACTGAGAGCATCCAAGGAGTCCACCACGCGGCCCAGGAGGGCTCAGTACTGGCATTTGTGAAAAAGGCAAACCAAAGAGTGGAAGGAGAGGTTATGCAGACATGCACATTCTTCCTAACTAGTCTAACTAGGTGCCCCCAAAACAGTAATTTTACATGCAGTTAGTTCATGAAAATATTAAAATGAAGACATTATAAACAGATTAAAATTTTTTTCTCTTATGAGAACGGAAGTGTGGTTGTAACTGAGAATCAAGTAATTGTCAAAAGTGATTTTTTTTGTATCCTCTCATCACACATTTGCACAGGTTCTATTAAAACGACTACTGGAGAACAAACCCTGCTTTACTGAACTTATTACTCAAGAGTCTCAAATAATCAACCCCCCACCACCACCCCCTGATGCATTCTTCAGGTTAACAAACTGTGACCATCACAGAAGTTCTTCTTTTAGGCTGAATTTTTAGGAATTAACCCTCTACATTTTACAGCAGTGACTCATGGTTTTTAATACCCACTATGATCAACTTATACATTTTTCAAAAAGATATTATACAGTCTAGACACAGCTAAGTTTTAAAACACTATTTCCGAAGGGAAAGAGAATTAGAAATCATTTATCACAATCTCTTAATTTCATAGACATTGAGGGTCAGGGGCAGCAGTGTATTCTACACACACGTATAAAAATACGCATGGATATGGATTAACTGGAAGGCAACTTGTAGAAATTAAAACAGTTTGAATAAGGATGTTAAGATTATAGATAAGATTTTTCCTTAAAATGATCTTTGTTGTTGTTATTGCACTGCTTATTTGATATTTAAAAACACGGTACACTGTTCTGCAGTTAAAAGCTGTAATCTCTAGCTGTAACACTTAACCCCCAAAGGAAAGTTTAGAATAAAAAGGAAAGACAAATACCATAATCTTTTCCCAATTCACTGTAACACATTTTAACTATATAGTTTTGTATCTTAAAATTTTCTCTTATCATTATATCTTTATTCAAAAATTACTATTCCCCTCGAATATTCAAATCACAAACAAAATATTTGATTTAAATACTAATTTTAAAATGATCTGTATCCCTCTCTCTTAAACTGCATTTTCAAAAGCAGTCATTCCTTTATAACTAGCAACACGGGGACCTGAAGGCCCCAAGGGACCCACAGCACAGGGTTTACATTTTATTTAAATCTGGCATAGCCTCAGGAAGCCTGCCACTTCCCTGCAAAGAAGCTGTTTTTTTCCTAACCAAAACCAAAAACAATGTCCCCACCAACAAAACCCAAAAAACCACCAAAACCCCCATATTACTCTAATACCTAAACAATTGCTGAAACTCGTCACTCTCCACCCTCCTTCCACCATCGCACGCACAGAGCCACAGCTAAATGGTAAGAGATTTGAAAGAACAGAAATCATTTAAACTTATGCTCTGGAAATACGTTTTTGTTCATTTTGCTAGTAAGATATCCTCAGAGTAATTTGAAGTGTCATAAAAACTAATAACACAAGTCACAGAGTTGCCCAAACCCCTTCACATGGGAACTCCTCTTAAAGCAATTTGTCTGAAGAAAACGGTTTTTTTAAAAGTAAAATATGTGCATGAAGATCTTCACTATATGTAAGAGTATAAGAACAAACAGCAACTGTATAATAATAAAGCATTAGAAACCACCTAAAAACTGGCTTAGTAAACTTTGCGACTAGTAAACCAAGATGGAAACTACTATGTTGCCATTATGACACCCGAAAGCCACGTCAAAAGGGAAAAAGACATACAATCTAACAGCGAAAGAAGCAAAAACTCTGCATGTACTGTAACTGTTAGTCATTTAAAAACGTATACAGGTCAACCAGAACGGAAAGAAACTAAGCAGAAGTAAGAATAGTAGTTGATGTGTGAGTTAAGTGTGGTCTTTCTGTTTTAAAAGCTGTTTTCACAGCTTTTCAGTAACAAAAACGTCTTAAAAGAATTAATGTAAAGTGAAACAAACCCAGTGACCAAAATTCAAAAGCCAAAGTCATTTATTTTTCCTAGTTCCTGATCTTATTTCTGTATAGGGACCACCTACCCATGTTCAAGGTTTTAAAATGTTATCTCTGTTCCAATCCTGAAGCCGTGAATTCATACACAGCATAGCTAAGCAGAGTTTATGTACAGAGGGCAAGACTGAGCTCTGCATGTGAGCACATACAGAAAATGATAAAGATCATTGTGTCCTATTAGCAATTTACAGAATTGTGATTTGCCCCACCCAGTACACCTATAATTGAATTCCTCAGCCATAAAATCATTGGGACCAAACAGGCTCAGGTATCTTTTATCTAAAACCCTTTTTTCTCCCTGACCATCAGTTAACATATTTCTTATGGGGCTTTTCTTCTTTTTATAGATTCATTTGTCTTGGTTATAAATTAACCCCACAAGCAACCCTCCCAACCACCCCAGCTCTACTGTTTCCTGTGTACCAGCTTGCTTTCTACTTGCACGATTTACGACACAGGGGCCATTTAAACTGCCAGTTGGTAAATGATGTTCAGGAAATTATGCCTAGATTTTTTAAAAAGACTCCTCCTAGGGAGAAATGCCCCCAGGAAGAGGTTCTTCTCAGCTGGGCACCCTGGCAAAGGAGTGGAATGTAACTGCTGAAGCCTTCTATTTCTTTTTCACATTTTTAAAAAAAATTGTGGTGAAATATACATTACATAAAAGTTTACTATTTTAACCATTTTCAAATGTACGGTTCTGTGGCATTATGTCCATTTACACTGCTGAGCCTCCACCACCACCATCCAGCTCCAGAACTTTTTCATCTTCCCAAACCGAAACTGTCCCTATGAACCCCAACTCCCATCCCCCACACCCCCCCTCTATTCACTGCCTCTACGACTCTGACTACTCTGGGTACCACTTCTGTTTTTTCTTGTTTCACCTAAAGTGTGTGAGCTAGTGTAGTTTACTAAACTGGTTGAACACATAAGAGAGCTGCAGGCGAAAACACTTCAGGGAAGAACTCCTAATACGTAGCACTTTGTTTTTCATGCCCTAATGCTTGAATTCAGACCAAACACTCATTTCCAGATGCCAAAGTACGTAGCTTCCCCTTACTTGGTTTTTCAAATGCTTGGTCTTTCGATTTTAAATAGCTTTAGGTTTTTTTTCTTTTAATGTTAAACTGATACTCTAAGCAAACCAAACTTAATAAGGCTATTAATTTCCTTTAATATTAATCCAAGTTCCCTTAGTACTACTTGTATTCACAGAATTCCCACACATTTTACCTAAAAACAGCACGATCGTCTCTCGTCTTCACCACTGTAATATAAGGCTACTAATTCAAAGTTCTTGTCCAAACATCGTCTTGGGTAAAAAAAGATTAGTGGTCCGAGAGATCACTAATGAGATCTAAATACCTGGTTTGAACATTCAAATCAGACCCTGACTGTCATCGACTAAAATTTTTGCAAAGTGGTGGTTCCTGAGGACGCAGAGCCTGTGGGGTTCCCCTGCTCACAGGTCTTCTGGGGGCTGGGTAGCGCCAGCTGAAGCATTAAGTGGGGAGCCAACCTGCGGGGAGGTAGGGGCGGCTCTGTGAATGGACAGGACTCAGAAACAGCTCAGGGGGTCTCCCTGATGAGAAGAATGTGCTAAGGTCGGCAAACAAACAGAAACTCACTCTAAAAATCAGTGAAAATCTAAGGAGAAGGATCACTGAGTGACTCCAATGTGACTTTTAAAGAACCTTTCATGTGAAATAATTGGAGGTTTACAGAAAAGTCGCAAAGACAATGGAGACAGTTCCCACGCCCCTCCCACCAAGGTTCCTAGTGCTGACATTTTACAGGCACAGCACAACGGTGAAAACTAACACGTGCGCTCTGGCACCGCACCAGCAACGGCTTTGTCTGGATTTCACCAGCTTTCCCACTGATGCCCTTTCTCAGTTCCAGGACCCAACCCAGGATCCCACCCTGAATTGAGCTGCCATACCCACTTACTCCCTCCAAACCTGTGGTAGTTCCTCAGTCTTTTTTTTGGGGGTGGGGGGAGGTTACTGAGGTGTAGCTGATATCCAAAAGCTGCACATATTTACTGAGTAGTTCCTCAATCTTTTCCTGTCTCTCATGTCCCTGACACTGTTGAAGAATGCTGGTTAGGTACTTTGTAGACTGTCCTCTATTTAGATTTGCCTAACATTTCCCCATGATTCAACTGCCGTTACAAATTTTGGGGAAGAATACTGAAGATCTGGTGTGCCTCTTTCAGGACATCTTATGGGGGAGCAGGTGTTTAAGTTCAGTACGTCTGTCTTATTCCTGTGGATATTAACATGTTAACCTTAGTTACTTGGTTAAGGTCGCGTCTGCCAGGATTCCCTCCTGTAAAGTGACTACTCTTCCCTTCGTAATTAAGAAATATTTGGAGGGAAACACTTTGTCCATATTCTGCTCCTCCGGCCACTCTGGCCTCCTAATCTGAGTATCCATCAGAGGGTCCTGCCTGCAGCAGCCACCGCTGCTGGGCTTCTCTGATGGCACTTTCCCACTTCCCTCATTTCCTTCTACATTTACTAGTTTGAATTCTTCTATAAGGAAAAGTTCCCTCCTTCCATTTATTCATTTGTTCATTCATTTATTTATATCAGTATGGAATCATGTGCATGTATTTTATTTTGGGGGTTATAATCTGATGCTACAGTTTTAAAATTTTTCTTATTCAAATTATTCCAGATTTGGCCACTGAGAGCTGGAATAATCTGAACCATAAAATAACTAAGTATAGTACTGGATTGTAACTCCCCAAACAAAACATGTAGACATGAGCCCTGGATAAATTAAGCTACTTTCTCCTTTGTGAACAGGGATCCTGGCTGCATGGCCTACAGGGAACCAAATATTTCAATTTTTCTCTCAATTTAATTACACATATCACAGAAACCTAAAATAATGTTATACTTGAGGCTGATTTCTAAGGATCTGAGTTACTTCTCAACTTCTAGGTCACTTGCCTATCTTTGTTTTGTCTTAGACAAATACGTTCCTGTGTTCTTCCACTAACTGGTAAATTATACACTAGAAAGTATTCTGATAGTCAAAATAAAAGCTCTCTCAGAAACTTTACAATGAAGTACTACAAAGAATTTGCATGGTCTTTAAAAAAGATCCTTTTAAACACAAATTTAGTACAATAAATTCTGAGTTGACCTACCGTTAAAGGGAGACTCTTATTAATGGAAACGGCCTTCTTGTATGTCTGCAGCGTACAGCTGGCTTCTTCAAATCTGAACAATTAAAAAGAAACAAGACTGTTAATATACACACATATTCATAATTCTTAGGTAACCTAGGCTGCCAAAATGTACAAGCACAAATAAATGTATTTTCTCTGTTGGATTTCATTCTGAATGTTTGCTTTCCTTGAGCTTAGAAAACTTTGTATTTTCTGGACGTAACCAACAGACTGACTCATAAATCATGCAGGGCTGGCGGATCTTCCCAAAAAGGCATGGATTAGATTCACTTCGCCTACTTTCCCGATCTGTCACTGATTATGAGTCAAGGCTCTTTATCTCATCCATCTTTTACGACAAATTAATGATGACACCCACATTGTTGTGCAGGCTTAAGAAAAACTAGATCTTAAAAGGATTAATAACCTCAAAAGAAAGAGGTGCGATAAAAGGTGTGCATAGCAAAGATGACATTTAAGAAAATATAAGCTCACTGTCGCGGGCACACGGCTGTTAAGACTAAAGTAAACCTGCAGTCATGTGTCACAACCATTTAGGGACAGCAGACGCAGCCCATTCCACGTGGAGCAGATTTTTTAAAGGAAGATGCAGAGAGTAGATTATACGAGTAAATGTGCCAAAGGTCTGAGGACTTGTATCCTTGGCTCTTACGAAGGGTGGGGGATCCTAGAATAGCTGTACATTCTACAAAGACAAAACAGCATGGAGTGCCAAGGCCTTATCATCAGGGCCTTAAAACACCCAACATTCTGCACAGACTAACCTACCCAAACTTCTGATTTTTTATGTTTAATTTTGTATGTTTCCACTTGGAATTTGCAAAAACTATTTTATTATCCAACGCGTGGCATAAAAGTAGTGGACCATGAATACAAAACGCTTTCCGATTTTGTTATTCCTACTTTGAAAGAATATAAACTACAGCCAGTGTGTTTTGTTTGATTATTTGCCTGTTTTCCTAGCCTTGTTTAGTATTTTTGTTTGGAAACAGAAAACCTCCTAATGTCAATTCAAATATTAACAATAAGGTATTACAATCTTGTTTTCAAAATGGGACATACTCCTCTATAGAAAAAGCGGCTTTGTCAGAGTTTAAGGCCTGTATGCTTTGCTTTCTGACTGCTGATCTGGATCAGAGCAATTTACTCTCTACGTGAAACACTCTCTAATTTATTAGTCAAAAATGAAAGGGGTACCCACACCAAGACTGCTCATTACATATAGCACGCCTAACACGTGAGAAACAACTTTATCTAAAATGGACTACCACTTTGACTTTTTCACCTCTGAGGTCAACTAAAAAGGGCTTAAATATGTGAAAACAAGAGGAAAGGGTATTAATAAAGAAAAATTTGAGCAAAATCTCTCCATGAAAAATTAAAGAATGTTAATCAAGGTTAAGATTAAGTCACACTAGGTCTTCCTGACACTCGTCCCAATTTCCCTCTGAAATACATATGAATTCATTAAAAAACAGACAGGAAGAAAGATTTCTGGGGACTGCCATCCATTTCTAGCTTTGAGCCCTAACAGTTGGATCAAACAGAAAACTGGGCCAGTTCCTGTGACCCTCGGAGGCAGACAGAATTCTACAACCTTTTCCAAAGCCTCCTCCTCCCCCTGGTAAAATCAGTAATCTCCTTTCTGAATCCATTCAGAATTGCATTGTCCGATAGAAAGCATAGTTTCCAGGCATAAAATACAGTAAGTAGGGCAGAAACAAGATCCATCCTGGGGACAATAAATATCAAGGATTCTAGTTCTTTCACGTATCCCCATCCGGTCAGTTAAACACAGACTGGTTTATATTCACGAGTCTATCAATCTTTCTACTCGGCTCTATGAGCCGAGAACCAGGCTGTGAAGGGTGCAGACCAGCCTCTCACATTCCAGCAGAGCCCACACTGGACCACCGGGGCTGTTCCTATCTACTCATCCACCTTTTTCATATCTGAGACAGGCCTCCTATCAGAATCTAAGCAGATAATGATGCAAGCCGAAGGGCAACTTACTCCATTTTGTTCGAAATGTTGTAAATGGTAAAAGCTGACTTAAGAAATAGGAAAATAATTAAAAATGGAAACAATTGAAAACTTATCTAAGAATTACTTCCCTAAGAAGCTCTGGGCCTAGATAATTTTTTAAAATTGAAGTACAGTTAATTACAATGTGTCTATTTCTAGTGCACAGTGCAGTGTCCCAGCCATGCATATACACACATTTATTCGTTTTCATATTCTTTTTCATTAAAGGTTATTACAAGATATTGAACATAGTTCCCTGTGCTGTACAGAAGAAACTTTAAAAATTATTTTTTATATCTAGTGGCTAACATATGTAAATCTCAGATTCCCAAATTTATCCCTTCCCACCCCATTTCCCCGGTAACCATAAGACTGTTTACCATGTCTGCAAGCCTGTTTCTATTTTGTAGATGAGTTCATAGTGTCCTTTTTTTCCCTAGATAATTTTATAGATTTTTTCTCAAATGTTCAAGAAAGAGATCACTTTCTCGCTATATAAACCATTTCCGAGTAGGAAAAAAAAAAAAGGTGACCAAATTAATTTTTCAAAACCTAACAAGAGGAAAATACTAGTCTCACTTCTAATATTGACTTAAAATTATAAATAAAATGCTAATGAGCAAACTTAACAGTATACTAAAAGAATAATCCACCATTATCAAGTTGGATTTATCCCAGAAAGGCAAAGAAGATTTAATATTAGAATACCTATTAAGTGATGTGTCCCACCACTAGGTAAAATTTTAAAAGAAATCATGACTATCTCAAAAAAAAAAAAGCAAAACACAGTCAATCAAAAACCTCAACAAAATTCAACATCCATTCTTGAGAATATTTCCTTAAAAAAACCGAGAAACTTTAATAACAAGAATATTTATCTCAGACTTACAACCAATATCACCTTAACTGTGAAGTATTATGGCAGAATCTCCCAAAAGTGTGTTCTTTAGATAACTAGATTTCTTAAGATTTTGCAATGGAAACGCTTCCACCACATCATGAATTTGCATATGTTGTTCCCGTTTGGAGGTTAAGAAAGTACACGAGCGCCGTATACGCTCTGTAAGCCCTACAACTAGGAAAAACAGTGTCAACAATAACAATCTGCTTAGCCCTTTAACTCACTGGTTCTCCAACTTACTTGTACTGACCTGTTCCTTCACTTTCCATTATGTCACTCCTCAACCCACTTCCCTGTGGTTTTTGCCACCCACCTTTCTACCAAAACTCAAGCTAAAGTGACACGTGGTTGTCGTCTTGCTAAATCCATCTTTGATTGATTTTCATTCTCTTTGTCCAATGGTATGCTGTTAAGTGTTTAACTGGCTCTCCTTGCAGGGAAAAATTCTGATTTGTAGTGTGTGCCGATTTCCATGGTGTAAATACTCCCACCATGACTGATTTCAGGCTACCAACGTGACGGCACTGACGGCAGAGACAGGAAACGCGGGTCCAGCAGCTCACAACCTTACCTGCCAAGCAGGTACAATCCACGCAAACACCGGCAACATAAAACAGTCAGGAAGCAGTGTGGTTGGTGTGGTTATTACCTTTGCTTTCAACATAACTTGTTTAATTGCTGGTATATACAATTTGGTTTTTAATTACAGCTGTGGATAACACTGGCTCTCAAAAATCCTCCAAATGTAACAGGTGACTTCCACAAGCCAGTCGGAGCTGGCTCCGGCTCCGAGCCTGCTGCTGCGGCATTTGACATCCTGTTCGTCCTCTCCTCTTGAAACCATCCCTTCCCTTAGCTGTCCAGAGACCACTTTCTCTGAATTCTTATCCTTAACATATGAATATTATTTTAGTCTCTTTTCTTGGTACCTCTTCCAACTGAGCTCTTCTGGTTTTTTGTGTTCTGCAAGTTCCTTCCTGGCCTCATTCTTACCCATAAACCCATTTACTTGCTTATGGCTCCCAAATCCTAAACCCTAAGCACATCCCTTTGCTCAAGACTTCTAAATCTGTATCTCCAACTTTTTTTGAACACCCCTCCCTGAGTCTCTTCAGGAACCCCAAGCTCAACATCTCCTGAACTGACAACCCATCTTCTCCCTTTGAAGAATTAAGGAAGCACAACCCAACACATGCCTGGCCACCCCTTGCTCCCTGCAAGACTCAGAGAGTTCCAGGCTCGACTCCAGTCTCGCCAAGTGCATTCTAGGAGAGTCAACTCATAACCACAGGTAACTTTTCTCACACCCCTTTCCCCCACCCCTTCGATTTTTTTTTTTTTCACATCCTACATTCTCCAAAGTGTCTCCTTCAGCCAAAGCTCTTGCAACACTGTCTCCATTCCAAGCCCAGTAATTTCACAATCTCTCCTTCCTCTCCTTCCCAGCACTTTATGATATACAGCAACTTAACTTTCCTCCAGCTTTTCAGGTCCAGCTCCTTCCGACTCCTTCTCCAATACTTCATGACAAAAATCTAGGAACTGACCTTGTAAAATCAACTTCTCTAAGGCATGGGGGAGCAGGCATTGTGCTGTCAAAGGAAAAATCTCTCTGGTGTCTTGGGGGAAGATGAAAGTATATGAACGCTCCCAAACAACTAATTTTTATCCAATTGAACTAAATACATGGGTCTGCCACCACCCTCCCCTCTCCCAAACTGCTGACTGATTGCATTCGAGGCCAGACTCAAGATGAACCCATTATATCCTTCCCTAGATTATTACAACAGTCGTACAAAATTGGCTATTAAATTGATGTCTACATCCTGAGATGGCAAATCAAAATGACTTTGAGTTAAGAGGAATTTAAGAGAAAGAGAAAGGTGTAAATAAAAAATATTCTAACAATAGGTGATTTTAAGTGATGGTGGGATTTGTGAATATAAATGAAAGACTTAGTCATCTAATTCACCTTGTCACCAGTAACAAGAAGAAGTACTTTCAAGCTGCTTACCACTTACAAGACACATAAACTGATCTGCAGTGAATCAGAACAACTAGCAGTTTAGATCCAATCCATAGCTACATCTGAACATGGTTATACTCGTGTGAATGTAACGGTTAACAGTGGGATGGTGGTGGCTGTGGTCGAGTACAGCCATCTCGCTCTCTGGCAAGTTAAATATTGGAAAATCAGGCTCTTGTTCAAGTGTGCAAGTCAGGGTGGCTGGGTTCAGGTTGCCTGAGTTCAAATCCTAGTTTTATCACCTGGCAGGTTATGTTTACCTCTCTGTGTGTTTCTTCATCTGCAAAATAGAGATAACAGTGTATACCTTTTACATATTGTTGGAAGAATAAAATGAGATAATGTGTGAAATGTGCTTAAAATAGAGCCTGATTCAGAGTAAGTGCTCAGTAAATATTAGCTATTCCTATCAACTGCTAGGCTACTTTTTCAGTGCTTGAGATAATTAAGGAAGAGTCCTTTAGAAGGATGGGTAAAATGACAGTTAAGCTGAGGACTTAAATTGTGGAGCAGACCGAATGGGAAAAAAAGCATTCTGTACGCATGAAATCACACGGATACATTTATAAGTCAATCATCAACCAAGTTATCCCAATAAGTGAAATTACTCTAAAAAGTCATGATGACTACTTAGGGTTAGGAAGCAGACTGAGGCAGTAGATTTGAAATAAAAAGCAACAATTATTCGTTGTGCATCTGATATTTGCTAGCAGTGTTCCAGGCACTGGGGAAAAGAATGAACAAAGCAGACAAATATTCCAGCTCTTGTGTAAATAAAGACGTAACAAAAAATATTAGATGATGGTAAAGGATCCGATGCTCTATCTAATACATCTGCCATTTGCAAAAAGAGAAACTCAGGTTGTTAACGACAGTTAGGACTTACTTCAGCAAGCTACTGTGCTTTCCTAGGATTTATGAATTAAGGCCTATTGATTCCTCTTCTCTCAATGTGAGGATTAGTAACTCACTAGTTTTTTTTTAAAAAGTCAATCAAAATCCATTTATAAGTGATAACCAATTTTATTTTCTCTCAGAAGGAGCAACATAAACATTCTGTTCACGTTACATTCAGAGTAAAAGGCCCTTTAACGTACAGCATGGCTACTAGTCAGCAACGCTGTATTGTATAATCAAAACTTGCCAAGAGAGTAGAGCTTGAATGTCCTCACACACACAGAGAGGTTAGACTTGTCAGGTGACGGATGTCAATTACCAAGCGGAGAGCCACCTTTCATAATCATATGTTATTTCAAACCACCACGATGTACATTTATACCTCAATAAATTTTAAAAAACCTACTTCATCATTTGATTAATCGATAAAAATACATACAATTTCCATACTACTGTTAGAGACCGAACCAAAAACAAAGGTTATTAGGAACTGGAAAACCAGAAAAGGAAGAGGGTCATCAGAGAGAGAGAAACAGAGACAGAAAAAAGGGGGAAGCAGAGAGAGAATACGGGAAACACCAGGAATGAACGTTTTTTAAACAGTGGGGACAAGAGGGAGTGAGAACAGAGCTAGAGCAAGAATCGGGGGGCAGAGGAGGGCCGAGGGAGCAGGAAGGAAGAAGACAGGAGAGGAGAGTTCAGAAGCCAGAGGAGTCAGAAGCAATAACCACTCCTGTTTAGACTCAGCTGTTCATTTCGGACGTAAGAGCCATCCCTGGTATTTTAAACAGTGCAGAAACAAAGAAGCCGCCAAAATTACTGAGTCAAAAAGGGTTCACATTGATAATTACACATGGATGGCAACTTCAAGAAACTGAAGACTTGTTTTTTTCTCTAAACTCACATTTTCCTGATTTCTGTGCCTGTGCATATAGTTTTTCCACATGAAATGTTTTGTCCACTATCACCCCAAGTTCGAAGAACAATACTCAGTAAATATTTATTGAGTACCTACTACATGCCAGGTACTGTTCTAGGCACAATTCAAAATGTTACACAGATTTTCATGGAAAGTCTAAGCTGCTTTAATAACACGCAATGACAGTGGGCTATTTTAATGAAACATTCTACCAGACTTGATGTGAAATGATTTTCTTCTCCCACAGCTAACCATTTTCTTCACCTGGTACCATGTGCACTAAAACAATCCTTATGAAGATAATAATCCTTATTGAAGTTAAAAGCATTCTACAATATCCCCCTAAATACAGTGAGGCTATCACTCTTACAGGAGTCCAAGCGCTCCAGGTCCGCCCACCTGGAATTCATCTGTGATCACTCTAGCCACCAAAATGTTGACAGTAATGGTTTGAAGCTGGTGATAACGAAGTGGAATAAGTTGAATAATAGGAGTTATGTGAAGTTTCATCCACATGAAAATGGAATCCCAAAGACATTTCCTGAAAGGGTAACCCATGCCTGGTCTTGTTCAACCAGGGCATTACATCACAGGGGCCAGGACAAATGATTTAAGCTCAGCAGCCTGACCGTGATTTACATAACGCACTTCTGCAGAAATTCGCGTGGCTTGTGAAAAACATCATGTGGAAAAGGAACTCACTATGAATATTAAAAATGGAAATAAACGGTGGCTGAGAAGGCATTAGAGAACAGCACTTTCTTTAAAAAGAACCTGTGGAACTAACTGCACAGATTTGTTTTAAAATCAAATTTGCATTCAAATTAAAGGAAAGGTAATTATAGGCACTGATGAAAACGGCCACTTGGTATATACTGATGTTCCAATACGGCCAATTAAGGAAAATAGGAATAGAATCAGCAAAAATACTGAATCACTCTGCTGTGCACCTGGAACAAACACAATACTGTAAATCAACTACACTTCAATAAAAAAAAATATGTTCTACTAAGCTAATGTTATAGAACAGGGAATCACCTTAAAGTTGGAAGGGATTTTAAAAGCTCCTTAATGCATTTCTCCTATCAAACAAGACTTCTTAACAGGTGGCCATTCAGATTCTGCGTGAATATCTCCCCACTGGCAGAGGCACTCACTTCCTCACAAGGCAGCCGTTCCCACTGCTGGACAACTGTAGTGGTCAGAATTCTTAATTTTTGGAGGGGGTGGTAATTAGGATTACCTATTTATTTGTTACTTTTGGTGGAGGTACTGGGGATTGAACCCAGGACCTCGTGCATGCTAGGCACGGGCTCTACCACTGAGCTGTACCCTCCCCCCCAGAATTCTTCCTTTACACTGAGCTCACGGACGCCCCCCTGTAATTTCTAGGCACCCCTTGACAAGGACTATGACACAGCAGCTCCATAAGGGAAGGGTCTGCCCTGCTCACAACGTGCGGCACAGAGTCAAGTGCTGTAAAGATGAGCTAGTGGCTGATGACTGCCCCCCCGGGACCCGGTCACTAGGTCCAATCCATTCATCCTTTAGGGCAGTGGGGCTCGAACTCTGGCGTGAAGGCATTTCTTTTCAATCCACTGTGGATCCTTTTATCAAATGCAAACCCATGAGCCTGAAGGTCATGACTCTACGCAAACGTTCTTCAATGCTTATCCCCAAACCCGTACATACCTTGTGCTAGTCAGCAACCAGTGTGGTGCGGCGGCACCAGTGCACAGGCCGTCCTCCCAGGGCCCCTCAGCACTTTCCTGCGTCCCTCTCAGTCTCTTCTCCCTTTGTTCCAACAGGCCCCTCTCCTGCCTGCCCAGATTGTGCGATAGCCTCCTAGCTGCTCGCCCTGCACACTGCCGCCAAATTCATCTTCTGATGAAAGCTCTTCTCCCCAAGACCTGGAATCTCAACACTCCCTACGAGATAAAACCTACACTCCTTTGCCTGCATTCCAGGCCCTTCCTCAACTGACCTTAAATCGATGTCTCCAATCCTATTTCTCACTCCGCACACAGACACATGGTCCACTTCAAATGGTCTCTGCAAAGCGACCCCCAAAGCCCTGCTCTTTCCTATTCTAGGCTTTGTTTTCTTACACTGGAAATTCCCCGCCCCCCCCTCCATAGGCCACCTGGAGCCCTGGATTTTTATTTTTTAGGTAAAACCACCTATATAAATGAATTGAAGTGTACAATTCAATGATCCTTAGTACCTTCGTTTTTTTTAATCATATGACAGTCTTATTTTTAACTTTTCGTGGACTCTCCACACTGTGTTCCAAAGTGGCTGAATGACGGTCCATCCTCACCAGCAGAGTACAAGAGTTCCAGTTTCTCCAGGTTCTCACCAACACTTGTCTTTTGTTCCTTAGTACATCCTTACAGCTGTGCAGCCACCACCTCTATCTAGTTCTGAAACATTTTAATCATCTCAAAAGGAAATCCTGGACCCATTAAGCAGTCACCCACGCTTCCCGCTCTCCCTACGCCCTGGCAACCGTGAGTTTGCTCTCTCTGTGGATCTGACTGTTCTGGATAATTCATATTAATGGAGTCATATTTTGATTCCTTTCTGTTTCTTTTCCTGTGTATTTTAAAGTCATTTTTCTTAAGGTTACCTATCAGTCCTTGAACTTCCGAGGTCCAGTTCAACCCCATCTCCACAGGCTTCTCCTGGGTGTACCCCTCCCTCCACACTGACCTTGCCATTCTCTGAGGTTTTTTTAGCATTTGTTTTCTGCCTCCTTTATATAATCACGTACTGCTCTGCTGACTGCTTCAACATTACCCGCTACCTTTTTTTTTTAAGCTGTTAGACTGGTATATTCTTAATAAAGCCCAAACAATATTTGTGTCACCTGACCTTAGTTAAGTTTCTTTTTTTTTTTTTAAACTGAAGTACGGTCAATTACAATGTGTCAATCTCTGGTGTGCAGCACAATGTCCCAGTCTTGCATATACATACATATATTCGTTTTCATATTTTTTATTAGAGGTTATTACAAGATGTTGAACATAGTTCCCTGTGCTATGTAAAAGAAATTTTTGTAAGTGTATTTTTATATATAGTGGCTAACATTTGTGAATCTCAAACTCCCAAATTTATCCCTTCCCACCCCTTTTCCCCGGTAACCATAAGATTGTTTACTAAGTCTGTGAGTCTGTTTCTGTTCTGTAGATAAGTTCATAGCGTCACTTTTCTTCCCCCCTGGATTCCACATATAACGTTACCCCTTTTTTGACTCACGTAGATTATAAAGTCCTTGCTCAAGGAGCTTTGGTATCTCCCTCTGTGCCTGGAATCTACTGAACCTGTGTGCGATGGATGCGCCGTGTCCAGCTGCCATGAATGAGGGGCAGGTAAGGAAACTGAAGCCTGGACCATCAGTGAGGGAGAGCGCTTCACACCCCTGCCTGCTCTTTGCCCTTCCTCCTCTCGTACCGGCTCATCCCTACCGCGTGCTTCTCTGCCGTGTGCGGTGGAGGTAAAGGCACAGGGCACTTCTCTGCCCCGGTAGGTAGGAGATGACAGGTGTGGCTGCAGGAGGATGATGGCAGGTTGCCCAAGGGTGGAGAGGGTGCAAAATCCCTGCATTGATCTCTTGCTAAGAGACTCCTACCTGCTTTCTTCATCCACAGATGAAGGCCTATGGAGAACAGTGGGCGGGCAGAGATGTCACAAGGCCTCATAAAAAAGAGGTTCGTCTGTTTGCTTTGCTTTCATATGTAAATCAGTTTCTTTGCCGGGTATTTTGATTTGGAGTGGCTCATAAATGCATATCTACCTTGTAAAAGGAGATAAACTGTTAAGTAATTATGGTGATAATACTTGTGATTTATGTATGAAATGGCTGAGCATACAATTATTTTATATATAATAAACAAATGAATAGGCCAGAACTATACAGTGCTTCATCTAACAACTGACAAAAAGTTGGAAAGGAAACCAGTTTCATATTATGCATGACTAATAAGTCTAAATATTTTGTATCATGCATCCTTATGAACTTTTCTCCAGCTGTAGTACTAAATAGAATTTGTTACAGTTGCCATCAGAAGCCTCCAAACAAGAACAGAAAACAGTGTTCTGGCCCTTAGGCCATTTAAAACCTGTTCTTCTGACCAGAACAAGTAAAAGCTCCAACACAGAATGCTGAAGTCTATAATTAACATTTTTTCCCCTTTCATATCCCATTTGCCCGCTTTAGAAGAGCAAAATGGAAATTTCTCCTGGCATTAATTTCAGATCATTATGTGTTGCCAAAAAAAAAAAAAAAAAAAAAAGTTAAATAAAATAGAAATAAACATTTTAGAGAGCAACTTAGGGAATTTCCTAAATATGTGGAGAATGTTAGCACTGAGAATCCCATACTGAAAAAGCACAAAGTTCTCAAAAATCAAACCAAATTTAAAAGTATTTATAAAGTACTTATAATGTGCCCAGTCCCTTATGTGTAGGCTGTGAATTAGGGAAGGTATGCGGGGCACAGATAAATATATATGAGAGGAGCAAGAAGAACCACAACTCCATTCCTACCCCCCAGGAACTAACAATCGCGCTTGGTACACAGAACTTGCACATAAAACATATAAGACCTGACAGCAAACATCAGCAAATACATCATGCAATACAGAATCTGGAACGCATTAAGTTACATTTCAGAGTAGATCTGCCTTCTGATTATGTTTTACTTCAGCTAAGGTTAAAATTAGTTTGCATTTTCTGAATTCAACAGCTGGTGGCCAGAGTTAAGTATTTCACACACATGTTGCATGACAAAGAGAATCAACCTGACATTTAAAACTCAACGAACGTGCTTAATAAAAATAAAACAACCGGGTGTACGGACTATGTTTTGGGAGGATCAGAGATCGTTCCAGCAGGCATGGTCGAATATATAGCATGTCATCTGACTGGCCTAAAGACACAATAATGCCAATGTGCTGTGTTCAATCAGTTTGTTATTTTCTTAACTTTTACTGAGTGTGGTTATTGGCCTGCCTGGTGCCCAAAGCTGCTTCACTGACTCAGATGGAAAAGCACCTGTCTCACCATCCGTGAGGCCATGTCACCAGGTAGGCAGATTCTGCTTCCTATATAAGGCTATCTCGTGCTAAAAAGTGAGTGGTGACTTGACAAATGTTTATGGATTCTGAATCAACTGTGGTGACATCTGCAAAACTGCAAGGTTTTGGTTACACGTGCATTGAGATGCACTCTAATATTCCATGTCTACACATGAAAAATTCATTCTATTTAACTTCATATAAATTCCTTCAAAGTCTACTTTCCTTATTATTTTCCCCTCAAAGTTTCATGCTGTTCAGAATTTATGTCTAAGTGGTCAATAAGGTAATTTCTGTGAATTTAAAAACAGAACTGAAATAGTAGTTAGACAACAGGACTGTGAATACCGAAGTTGGAAACAGCAATAATTAAACTGACCAAGGATGGTCATTTGAAGTGAGATCTGAGCCTCCTCTTACTCAAATATTATATTCCAAATATGTAGAAGTTCTTAGTAGGCTTTTAAAGGAAAGTAGCTAACTTCATTTCCCAGGAAAAAAGTTACGTTTTTTAAAAAAAATTAATGGGGGTGAGGGTATAGCTCAGTGGTAGAGCGTGTGCTTAGAATGCATTAGGTCCTGGGTTCAATCTCCAGTGTGTCCTCTAAAAATAAATAAATAAATAAACGAACAAACCTAATTACTGTCCCCCTCTCCCCCCCAAAATATTATGGGATTGTCCCAGTGAACTTTGTTTTATATTTTTGTTAGGTGTAATTTTTTTGTAAATACAAGTATGAACTAAATTCACTTGGACAGTTAACCACTTAAATATATCCATTTTTAGGACATTATAAAATAAATAACCCTCCTGTGAAGTGAATGAGCACCTTGTCACTTGGATTTTCAAGAACACTTACTAGCTTATTAACAAAAGATGCATTCCTACCTTTGCTAGTACACTTTATTACTGAGAGAGAAATAAAAGTAATATAATAAATACATTATACATAATATGTGATATATATACTACATACAAATAACCTAAAATAATATAATTATAAGAGATTCAGGAAAACTATTCAGGTTTTTCCCTACTTCACGCCCAACTCAAAGACAGCCACCCAACTCCAGGCGGGCCTGGCAATGTTCCCCGGTCACAAGGCAGGGTTAGATTATTGCCTGCTCTTAGTCACCGTCCCTCCCTCTAATGCCCCCGTTTAATCTAGGTAACAACAGTCATGAACTTCAGAGGGATGCAAGTTGTCTGTCTTGTTCATCGCTTTATATCTCTTCTCTAAAATGGCTCTTAGCACAAAGTAGGGGCTCAACAGATTTTTGTTGAATAACTAAATCTTCATTAAAAAGAAGCTTCTTCTCAGGAGATTGCTATAGGATGTATCACCGCCAAGTTTGTGTTACCCACAAACTCGGACAGCCGTAAACCGAGTTTTGTTAGCTGAGGTTTGCCTTGGGCTGTATTAAGGATTCAATCATCAGAAACGGGGGGAAGCAGAAAGAGAAAAGAAATACGTAGTATCCCTGATATAAAATTTTTTAAAGGTAATTAAGTTTATTTCTATACTTATTTTAATGGCTGTGCTGGGGACTGAACCCAGGACCTCGTGCATGCTCGGCGTGTGCTCTACCCCGAGCTACAGCCTCCCCCTAAAATTGCTAAAAAGCTTTAAAAACACTGTTTTCATTTAGATAAAGGCTAAACACATCAGGCTGATAGAAATTTCTCAAAAGAAGTTCCAAAAAAAGTGACAAGAAAAATGTAACCTGTAATCTGGGTCAAAGGCAAAACTACTTAATTCTCCCTTTGGGATTTCTAGAGCAATGCAACAGAAAAAAAGGAAAAATGAATTAATTCAAAAGGTACTGCACTGTGTGTGTGTGGTATGCATATAAATATATCGCTGTATGTGTATATATACATATTCATGTATATGTATCTTTCATAGTGTTCACTCCAAGGTCTGACAAGATTTTGGGAAACCTCTACTCACTTGCTATTCTAAAGCTTCTGTTGTTTTAAAAATTATTATCACAAATTGCACCAAGGTCTCAATAACCATCTGTGGTAGACGTTTACCTTCATCAGCTACTTATGGTTACAGCATTCTGTCAAGAGTTGGTAAACAAGTAACTCTATCATGAGGTTATTTAATTTTAGAAAAAAAAAAAAACAAGCATACATATTTTTTAGAAAAATTTTTCAAATGCGGTGACTTTAAAATAAAATAAATCTGGAAACTATTGTCAAAAAGCTCTGTTTGCTGATGCATGCAAAAGATCAAACAGAGCACAGGCCCAAAATCAAACCTCACATACAGCTGAGAAAACTAAGAAGCTGTAACAGACAATCTTTTCCTCAAACAGAGGCTAGTCAAGCAGAGTACAGAAAAGCCCAAGATGTGAAATAAAATTAAGTGTGAAATAATATGAAAATAAATCTATGTACATTCATGTATGACTGGAGCACTGTCCTGTACACCAGAAATTGACACAACGCTGTAAATTGACTATACTTCAATTAAATAAGTAAACATTTTTTTTAAAAAAAGAAAGAAAACCAGGTATAACAGAAAAGAATTCATGTTATATCCCCCATCATATCCAATGGCTTCAAAGAAATAAAATAGCTCGAGGGTTCTCAACATTTCATTTACTCTTTGCTTGATCTTCACTGATCAGGGTCACAGACAGACACCAAAAAAGCAAAAATGTAGGCTTTTAATTATGGAAGTAATCTTATATCACTGGCTAAACTTTGGAAAAGGGAGAAAAGTAAAAAAAACAAGCAAAAAGCCCTCCACAGCCTCACTATTTTAATATAACTGTCATAATTTCTGCATATTCCCTTCCAGATTTCATATACATATGTTTGTATAAGGTTGCAATCAATAGTGCATATACATTTTCTGTGCTACTTTTTTAAATTTACTATTTTCAGATTTGCTATAGTTTTCCAAATTGTCAGTGGTAATTAGATAACATTCCACCTAATAATTATGCCTTACTTTACTTAACCATTTCCCTGTTGTTGAATAGTTATTTCCAAATACTGGGTCCTATAACAGTATTTTTATGAAAGTCTTTGTGTATATGGCTTGTCCTATATTCTCCATATCTTTGGGAAAAAAAAAATCTCAGAAGTTGGGGTGTAGTATCAGAGTGTGCAATATATTGCCCAATTGCTTTTTTAGCATGCTAAACTAAGTCATGGTGACATCAGTTATATATGAGTACAAGTTTCTTCAATTCCTGAATCATAGGATTTTAGAATTAAAAAAAAAAACTTTTAATCAATAATCACAAGGAATGGTGTATTTTCTACTGTCAGTAGACTGGAACTTACAAATCCAGATCTTGTAAGTCTGTTTAATGTGAGTCCACCATCCTTGGTGATTTTATAAAATCCAGTCTTTGAAGCTGTAGTCTGTGAATGTGGAGACTGAGGCAACCAATCTAAGGTAAGAAGAACCACTGATGCTCAGACTAAGAAGGTAGCCTCTTTTGACACAAGCTTATTGACAACAAGATTGAGCTTCTCTAAGTAATAAAATGCCAAACAGATAGAGGTAATTTTACAGGATGGTCCCAAGAGATTCTACCAATGGGGGGAACACGGCAAGGAACTTCACTGCAGGCAAGAGTAAGGCCCACCCAAAATAATCCAAACTCACTGCGCTGACCATGGGGCTCCAGGCTCTCAGAATGGATGCATGAATCATCTTAGGTGAGAGGTTCCCGAATAGTATACATGAGAATCCCCGGGAGAGATTTTTAAAAGCTCCCTAAGCCCCATCTCCAGGGTCTCGGATTCAGTAGGTCTGGGGGTCAGGCCTGAGAATCTGCATTTCTACCAAGTTCCCAGCTGAGGCTGATGCTGCCGGTCCAAGGACCACACTTGGAGAATCATTATCTTAGACTATGTCTTTGTTCTTTTAAAAACATTTATCAAGTACCTAATATGTACTGTGCCATGTGCTGGAAATAGACGAATAAGACTAGTCAGTACCTGCTTTAAGAAATTAATAATGTATATTTTTGTAGACACCATACTGCTCTAGTCCTAAAAGTCAACAAACTTGGATCTTGTTGAAAACAAAGTTTCAAAATATATCATATTGCCTTTAAATAAAGCCAGGATGTTTCTAATCAGTTCCAAATGCTTTAGGAAAACATGTAGTAATCCCACATTGGCACATGCCTGGGTGTTTTTTTCACTCTTCTGGATTTTATTAACATATGCAAATAATCTGTTACAGTATCTTCATTTATATACACACTATTCAAACGTTTGTTCCCTTTTATAACTCTATCCACCATAAAAAAAAAAGAGAAAGAACTTGTGTAAGTACTTTTCCATATGCAATCAAAAACTGGTTTACAAACACCAGGTAATTATCAACTGACAGAAAAGACCACCACTGAATAAGGTCAGGCTTGGGGACTCTCCGATTTAGATTCAGGATTCAGCAACGCTGGGGAAAAGTGAATGATAAGTAAACAATATGCTTAGTCATGTGCATGAGAGTGGCCCACACTTAGCTGTTAAACACCACTATGAGCTGATACACAGAATTAATGAACTTGCTTTCGAGGTGGCCACTTAGCTTCTATTTCCATCAGAGATACACTGGCTTCCCATAACTATTGTTGGCAAAAAAGAAAAAAAAAAAGAAAAAAAGAAAGTATGTATAAAATGTTATGATCTGTAGATCTGCCCAAGGATGGAGCATTATTTATACATCTTTGGCATTTTTTTTTAATGACGTGATTGAAAGATTGCTTCTGTTCCATCTACTGGAAAGCTACTTTAAAAGTCTGGAGGAACCACTCGTGAAGAGACTAGACAATGTGTCTAACATGACAGAGAAAATGAACACACTGAGAGGATTATTCACATATTTGCTTACAGTAACCAACGGCTAACTCCTAAACTTAATTTGGGTAAGATTTCCTATATAAACTGACATTTAGGAATAACAACTTGTTTTCTCTGAAGGAAGAAAATGGTTTAGGAAGAATAACATGTGTTGATTTTTAAGAGGAAAATACAAGCACATAAAGGAAAGTATATCCTTTCTTATCACTATTTCAAGTGGCTACTTTCATATTTGGTTTCATGGAGAATCAGGGACAGGAATCACTTTAATTTTATTTTTCCTTTTCCCGATTCCCTTTTCAAACTCCAAGTGTGTTCACTATCCTTTAAAAGCCTTGTTTTCAGGTAAGCAAGCAAACCAGGAACTAACCTCTCCAATTTTCGCTGATGGTATCTACAAGAATGAACCCTGCTGGAAATACTGGCATTCTGAAAGTGAACTCCAAATGTCCAAATGCCACAAACAGTGTTGGAGGTGGAATGAAGGCCAGTGGGGTGGGGTCCAGGTTAAGGAGTTCTTTCCAGCACTTCATCATTGCGCCCTGGCAGCCTGATGGCTATGCTTCCTCACTGCCTTCACTATAAAGGAATAGTTATTCCTGAAACATACAGGGAAAGAATGTCTTCTTCCCATGCACTTTCCCAGATTCTCTCCTGAAGCAACTAACATGTAGAGCCCGAGAGATTAGCAGTGCTAAGTGGCAACTTCAGAATTTAAAGTTATCCTAAAAGTCTATGATGTCACTGAGGAGCAGGGTAAATTCTTAGAAACCAATCCTTTGATTCAGTTACTGTGCAATCTGCTGAGTGTGGGAGGAGAGCGCACACAGACCTCTTACACGCCCACTCAGGGTATTTCCCTACTTTTCTGTCTCCCTCCTACCTACCTTCTCCTTATCTCTTGCCCCAGGTTTATGCTAATCTGAACTCTTCCCAGAAGGTCAGGAAATCGGTCTCAAAAAGTCTTATCCGCATATTATAATTCTCCTAGATGAGCCTACAAATTAAAGTGTTTTTTTCTTTAATCAGTTAAAATCAGCAATGAATTTATTTTCTAAAAACCAATGAAGTAGAATAAAAATGGTTCCTAAACAAGATACTGAATCAAATGGAACTAAACTACCATAGGATCTAGTGTAAATCCTCAGTGTAAAGGTTTAAATCTCTATTTTAAATGATTCATGGTGCATGAAGGGATGGCTTCCTGCCTTTCCGTTTTATCTGTGATATCGCAGTAGGGAAAGGAACCTCACTGCACCTCGTCCCAAAAAAGGTTTTCCAGTTGAGAATGGCCTGGTCACCAGAAGAGCTGGAGGTGCAGCAACAGGTCTGAGAAAGCCCAAACTGTACCATTAAGACCACGGGAGTCAGGGCTGCGCCCCACTCCCCTCCCGCAGGCAGGGAGCCACAGAAGAACAGAGCGCTATCCACAGGCACTGGCCCTCCGTGCCCCCATCCCTTTAGTTATGCCCCTACTGGGGTTAGACAGATGCGAACTCCAGGAACAGAGTGGGGATTTGGGCCTGGAACCGAGTCCCTTCCTTTCTTGCACAGGAGACATTTCACAGTAAAATATATTTTTAACAATCCATAAGGAGAACTTCAAATTTATCACTGGCATGAGGTACAGTTAATTATATGCTTTTCCAGTGCGTCCCTACGAGTAAATGGGTGGGTTCCTAGGAGGCATGTTCACTTTTCAAACCACTAAAAGCCAATTTTTGCCACAGCTTCTTAAAAAGAGACCCAATTTTTATGACACGCACACTCTTTAGCCTTTAAGGCTGTGATATTAAACCATCTTTTGATCTGAAGGACCTCACTATAAAACAAACATACATTAAGTACTCACAGAGTGTACCATAAAAATATGTAAAGACTAGAACTTCATCAAATAAAAGCACAAGCTGAGCCTTCTGGACTCATCAGAAATAAAAACTGACACAAAAAGATACATACTATGTCTACACAGGACACACACAGACATTATCAATAAAACAAAAGTAATTCTTAGGCTTATTTTTGTCTGAAGTCACCAAAGAATAGAATATACAATTTTAAATTGAATAATGATGAAATATTTCATTTCAGAAACAGTTGATAAATTGATCACTACATGGCAAGCATTATCTTCAGTTCATCCTTAACAATCTTCTCAAAATTAGTGCTAGGGTGAACTATCTATATGTGCAAAAGAGTTAGCTCAATTAAATCCAGTGCCAAGGTCGTATCATTTAAGATACACAGGTTTGCTGATAACGTCTTACAATCACACAAGAAAGAAAGAAAGCCCAGAATAATAATCGCAATTATTTTCCCATTTCATTGATGAGGAAATGGAGAGTTAGAAAGGATAAGTGACTTGCCCCGCTACAATAATTATTACGGTCAAAAATATTAAGATTCACATTCTGAATTAAATATTCATTATTAAAATATAGATGTGTGTTGAATGCTGAAGAAAAATATTAAGAATATATAAACCTGTTTCTTTAAATAAAAAAAATAATTTAAGTATATACCATTATTGGTGATAGTTGTAGTCTTAACATCCCCAAAGGTTTTCCCCCAATATATGATCTATTGTATTTGAGCTGATTTCCTTCCAAGCGCCTACTGAAGTATTTTAGGTAAATAAAAGTTAAAACATGACATTTTTATTAAATGTGCTTCAAAAGGTAGGCCATATAACTCCCTCAAATCTATCTCTGTATTGTGATGAAATACAAAATAGCAAACAAGAAAACCCAGGAAGATTACAAATAATCTTCAATTTAAAAGTGTCACCTAGATGACCACGGAGCTAACTGAAGTCTACGACGTAAGACGCCGGGGCTGTCTATGCTTGCAAGGTGGTTATTCACAGATCTCACTGTACTTTTGTGGAGTCAACTATATTAGTTTCAAAGGACCTTTGTAAGCATTTTAAAAAAAAATCACTGCCCTTTCTATTGCTTTTAGGCCTTAAGAGAGAGAAAGGAACAGCTCAGGAGGTCAACTACCCTGATGTGGAGATCTGCTAGGAAAAATAAGAAAAGCAAGTTAAAAATTCAGTTTAACAATTATGAGGTGCAGGGGGTGTATGTTGACGCCTATAGACTGGTGACATATCAAGTTTTCTCCATTAGTGAGTCAAAAAAACTCCTCTCCAACTCCAGTTTATTTAGCGGAATCCTATGAGACCCAAAACTTCTTCCAGGACATTTGCCACACCTTCTGACATTATTATATTTCCAAGTTCAAGTGACAGTGAATTCAGCAGAAGAACACTCACAAATTAGAATGACCAACATTTTCTATTCTACCCAATGGACATATATAGATCCTATAAAAAAAAAAAAGCAAATATAACAGACTAGGATAAATAAAACATTTGTGAAGTATTCTTTCAACATTTTCTTCTACTTCATGAAAATCTCCTGTATTTGACAACCATTTCACAATTTGAAAACTAAATGAAATGTATTATTAATACTTGTGTATGTTTTCACAGCAGTGCCATTCACATAGCTTTCGCACACATAATTATCTTGATAATTAGGGTCAATGGCGAACATCCTTATTTTCAGAGAATTACAGAAGAGAGAAAATTAGTATTTGTTTATACTCATATGACTTAATAATTAAGAGAAATTAACTGCAATCACTAATGTATTTCTAATGCATAATTCTAAAGTCACACTTTTTTCCTGTATAAATTTTAATACACAGGGATAATGCAATTTTAAAGTCATAGGGATTTTGGAATTAACACTGATTTTTAAAAAAATTATAATTTATCCATTTTTAAAATGTAGTCTTGAAAAATATACAAAAAAAGAACATTAAGGAAACTAGTGCCGTCAAAGAAAATAGTATTTAATTATTAAAAATCCCAATTGCAAAAATATTTTCAAGGAAGTTTAATAAAGAATATGATGCTGGTGGACATTTTAAATTAAAAAAAAATTACATATATTTTAAAATTTAACAGAATGAAAAAATAGCACTCAAAAAGCTTAGCCTCAAAATTCTCCAAACCTTTACACTTCACCGATGCCATGTTTTCATAGTAGTTATCGTAAAAGCCAGAAACAAATGTTTAAATATGAAAAAGTTTTGACTTAAAAAATAAATCACCAGGTTTTTTTTTTCCTTCCAGTGATTTGCAAAAGATTGAGCGGTTAGTCACTAGTTGATTCTAAGATCTTTAAATTTAAGACATAATTATCAGCAAGTGAAATATCAAATAGCATTATAGTTTAAATAAAGGAGAATTATGGGAAGTACACAGTAAGAAAAAATAGACAGTTTTGTAAGAAATTTCACTTTTTGGCTAACATCGTTCATTTTAAAATTTTGTATATTAAAGAATATTATGGTACTGTATTAACTTCAGAGTGAATCAGATTTAAACTAGACAACACAAAATCTGTTTTCAAACTTGAACAAGACCTTTTGAAATATCACTCCAAAAGCTACCTGGCAACATCTATGCGTGTTTTCTATAGAACTTTCATAGGAGTGGAAGGTGTTTCTTTAAGAGAGAAGCCACAGTGAGTGTCTATGTCAGTCTCTACCCCTGAAGGGTTTTCTGAATCAACTAGACCATCAAGAGGTCCTGTTTTCAGTAGCGAATGATCACTTAGGTACGGACAGGAATACCTGGGATCTGTCCAAGATCTGCCCAGGTCCTTCTAAAGGGTGTTTAGTCATTGCTCTCCCAATAACTCCAGTTACAATTTGTTTCATGGATGACAAAAACAGTTGACATTAAGACAATGGACTTCAAAATCGAGTTTCTCCAGCAACAGGTTTCAGACAACTCAGTTAACCATCTTGCCTGGTTTTGTTTTCGGACGATAATTTCTACAAATCAATTTTACATTCTGTCCCCAGTCTTGAAAGGAAAAGAAGAAAAACCTTTAGCTTTCTCATGACAGAATACTAATTTTAGACTTTATTTCTCCTAAAACAATTGACACTATTTTCCCAGCCATTATTTTAAGACTCAAGTGAACTGGAGTCTTACAGTAAAACAACTGCACCATAGAATTTTAAAACGACGTACGTAATATCATCATCATGACCATCAGGATCATCACCTTGCAAATTCTGGACGCATCACCAACACATTTCAGCAAAATGCAATTACAGTAAGTCGACTCACCTAAGCAGTGGGAGCTCAGGAGAATTTAGAAACGCAGCCTTCTGATCGCCAGCAGAGGTAAAGGCCCCTTCTTTACCTAACAACTGACCTTATATAAAAGCAGCAGATAGGTTACTCCCAGTTTCTGCCTCCTTACTTAGGCTCCTCCCCAAATACCAAGGCAGAAAGTACCACAACTACACACCCAGTTTCCACCCCCTACACGGAGGGACCAGTGACTTCGGTGAAGCTGCCTACCCCTACCTACCCTAGTTAGGCTCCAACGAGCGGCAGGTGAGCCGGGCACGTGTAGGAGACAGCGCGCTCAGGCCACCTTCCCAACCACCGCGGGGGAGGGAGGGGGCCGCGCTCTCCATCCCCGGCCACCGGGGGAAGCCAGGCCACATCCCCAGCCTCTCCACTCGGCTCAGGGCCAGCACGGTGCTTAAGGGCACCGGGGCTGGGGGACCCACAGTGCGCCCCCAGGCTTCTGTCACCACAACCCCATAGTGGTCACCCCGCGGGTGCCGGAGACCCAGCCGGACTCCGGGGCCGCCGGACGCACCCGCACGGGGTCTCTCGGACGCCCGCGCACCTCCGCCGGGTTCAGGGACCCCCGTGCTGTCGGACCCGAGGCAGGCGCGCGCCGAGGGGGTCGGCCCCGGCCGCCCGGGGCGCACGGGCTCGCGTCCCCGGGTGCGGACCGCCGCCCGTCACACCGCGGCCGGTGCCCCTCGCCGCCCGGTTTGCTCGCTCTGCGCCGGGACGTCTCCTCAGGGCGCGCCCCTCGGCGGCGACCTGTCACCCCGGTGCCCTCGGACCGCGACCCCTCCTCCCCAGGCCCCTCAGCCCGAGACCGCTTCGGCCCGGCTCCTGTGAGCGCGCCTCAGCCCGCGTCCTTCCGCCCGACCCTCCGCGGCCCCGGTCCCCTCGGCGCGCCCCCTCCTCACACGGGCCCGCGCCCCCGCCCCGGGGGCCGCTGCCCCGAGCGCCGCGGGCAGCCCGACTCTGACCTGCGGCGATGACTGGCGCCCCGCTCCGGTGTCCGGGCGGCCGACCCGAGCGCCCCAGGCGGCTGCTCCGGCGCGGGCTCCGAGTGCGGTCGGCCCCGCCTGCAGCGGCCGGGCCAAGCCGGGCCGGGCCGGGGGCGGGCGGGGGCGGGGGCGCGGGGGCGCGGGGGCGGGGAGCGGCCTGGGCGCCGCCGCCCTGCGCACAGTAGGACCCCTGCCCGCCGGGCCCACCTTCTCTGGAGCGCCTACTCTGCGCCTGGCCTCGCTTGTTCCTCACAACCACCGCTGGGAGGCGGCCCAGAAATGGTCCCATTTTACTCAGGAGGGACCGGCCGGAGCCCAGAAAGATGCCCACGGTCACGTCGGGGAGAGCCGAAGTGTGGGATTCCGGAGCCGCCCGCCCTCCCCAGGCCCGCGTGTGTCGCTTTCGCGCAGAGGTCCGCGGGTCTGGCTTAATTTTCAATTTCTTTTCAATGACTTTCTTAAAAAAAAAAAAGAAAGGAAGGAAGAAGAAAAAGAAAAGAAAGAAATTAAAGCATATTTAGGACACCTGGTTTTTATTCCATACCCGATGGCACGGCACACTTTCAGCGCCCCCCTTTCACATTTGTACTTCACATAGGTATTCATGAGTCACTTAAAGTGACAAAGTTTTAGTTGTAAAAAATTTAAGTATTCAAACTCATTGACAGAACTTAAAAAATTCTTCAGCTGTGTTTCTTACGCTGAGGGACGCGGACACGTCGGGTGGGGGCGGGGCGGGGCGCGGGACGCTCAAGTTGCGGCGTTTGACGGGCAGTTTGGGGATGTGCTGCCCCGGTGCATGGACTTGGCGGACTCCGGACAGCTTCGGCTCCTGCTGCTCCCTTTATCCTGACCGGCCCAGAGGGGTTCCATAGATGCCCAACCGGAAAGTGTCTGGTCTTCTGGACTGAAGGCCTTACTTTTCTTGCCTTTTTTTCAGTCTCAATGACTGAACATCCTGCTCCAGGCCTGGCCCTCCTGGGGGAGGCAAAGCTGAATAAAGACGCTTGTCAGTTACCAGCCCACGATGCTCTCCAGTCCTTTAGCGTCTTCATTTGCTGCGCGTGGCTAGTTTTTTTCCTCTAATGCAGATGGTCCTGATTTGTAGTTCAAAGTAAAATATTATGAGGACAGTTATCACCTCAGGGAAGCTTCAGAGATTCAGGAACACCACTCGTCCCCTACAATAAGAAGTTAAGAGCCAAAGCTATATAAGGACTTCAAAGAAGACCATTTTATAGACCATTGAAACACGCATTCCTTCACCTGCCATTTCAGATTGACAGGGCTCAGCTTTCTACATCCGGGCACAGAAGTCCTGCATGCAGCCTACTTCCAGAGCACCCCAGAATCCCAGTCTGCTTTTTTAAAAATTATTATTAAATAGCTTCACTGAAGTATAGTTTACAAAATCTAAAATTTAAGTTCCATACATGTTAAATGTACAATTCAATGGTTTTTAGTTCGTTGACAGGTTCTTTTCTTAAGTTTTATTGAGAAGTAATCGATGTGCTGTAGTGTAAGTTTAAAGTGCACAGCATGCGACTTGATTTACGCGTACTGTGAAACAATGAGCACAGTAGGTTTAGTTAGCATCCATTATCTCATATAGATACAGTAAAGAGAAAATTTTTCTCCTTGTGATGAGAACGCTTTGGTTTTAGTCTCTTAGTAACTTTCTGTATGTCATAGGGCAGTGTTAACTATAGCCATCATGCTGTATATTACATCTCTGGTTCTAAATTATTTCTTCTCCCATTTTTACTGAGGTGTAATTGACATACAGCACTGTGTAATTTTAAGGTGTACAGCATAATGATTTGACTGACATTCATCATGAAATGACTGTCCCAAGTTTAGTGAACATTCATTATCTCTAGTCCCAAATTATTTTATAACTGGAAATACCTTTTGACCACCTTCCTTCAACTCCCCCTCCTCCCACCTCTCACCTCTGGAAACCACACATTGATAGGCTTAGCTCTTATATTTAGATCTGTGATCCAGTTGAAGTTAAATCTTGTGTGTGGTGTGAGGTGGGGCCAACCTGCTTTTGGTGGGGAATACCCATAATTCAACAATATTGACTAAAGAGTGCTCCACCACAGTGAACTCGTTACTGTGCACCACTCTAGAGTTGATCTGAATACTTTTTTAAACTTCCTCCCAGATAAGAAAAAAAATTTGTGATTTAAAAAAGTGAACTATAGGGGGAGGGTATAGCTTAGTGGTAGAGTGTGTACTTAAGAAGCATGAGGTCCTGGATTGAATCCGTCCATCCATCAGTCTAATTACCTCTCCCACAAAACACAAAACAATTTTTAAAAGTCAGCGATAGTGAAGCCTATAAATGTAAGAAGGTAAGCAATATAAACAGAAATAGTATAAATCTGTTCTTTAAACTACTGGTCTTGATCCATTAGTGGATTATAAAATCAATTTAGTGGGTCATAACTATTTTTTGTAAGTCAAATTATACAGAAGGAAACAAACTATAGAATGCACCTCCAAAATTAAGGAAGGTGTTGGCGTCATAACTTCTGTGTTATGTAAGTATGTGTGTTCGTTGTGTAAGATGTGTTTCTTACGGTAGGGCCACACTTTTAAAAGTTGGGAAAATACTGTATATACTACACTTGCAGAATTCTTTCATTCCACAGAGTTGTATTGAGTGCTTATTTTGTGCCAGGCCTTCTGCTAAGTACCGGGGCTAATTTGATAAACAGCATGTGGTCTCCACCCTGCAGCAGTGCACACATGCAGTTGAACCCACTTGTAGTTTCTAGACATAAAAGACTGTGCCTCTTCCAGTTTTCCCCAACTACAAGGACTTCTTCCAAATATTGATGTGTGGGCCTGGGGAACCTGTGTTTTTTGTTTGTTTGTTTGTTTTTGCAGTTAATGCTCAGTTTTTATCTCATTTGAGATCTGCAGACATATTTGCTTTTCTCCCACCCGGGGGACTTTGCTCCCAGGTTTGTAATTGCATACTATGTTTATTATATTAGGAAGGAAGTGCAGGTCTAGCAGTGGGAGTTGGCCTTCCCTGAGTTGATTCCATTTTACTCCAGCTCTACTTAAACTAGCTCTACTGACAGATCTCAGGTATTTTTAAATACTGGTATATTACTTTTTAGGGGAAATTTTTTAAATGATAAAAAACATTTTCCAGGCATCTGGCAAAACAGACTGTCAGCACTAACAGTGCTGTTTAACGATTAGCATTTAACCATTTGCAGATTGAATTTGTGAAAATTAATGTGCTGTATTTCCAGTCATCCAATGGTTGGGGGGGTCACGTATTTATAAAAGCTGTGTGCAGTCATGGCTCTGACTGCTCCTCCTCTTTACCTGAGATACCATTTATCAATCTCTAGACATTATAAATTCTCAGGAGATTTAGAAGACCTTAGTTTAAAATTAAAAAAAATTATAACCAGTTCAACATGTTGAGTAGGTTAAAAACACACACAGACACACACACGGACAGACACACACAGAGAAATCCATCTACTTTATGAATTACTCTATTATGTTCCCATACTTGATTTTTAAATCTAGTTATGAAACTTGCCTGCAATCTCCCAATTTTACTTTGAGTGTTATTAAGGTCCTTTTCACCTACTCTTGCTGTTAAGGTCTTCTCTTGTCCTGTCCCTCACCAAATGACTTGCTCATTTTTTAAAAGGTCTTAGGTACCAAAGCCAGGCTTATAACCCATTTCTTCTGATTTCAAATTGCTTGATCCTTTCATGATACCTCTCTGCTTAACTTAGCATTCTATTTCTGTTTTGAGTGATTGGCTGTAAATATGAAAACATTTTGCTGGGTTATTTTATTAAAAGTAAATACTTGGGGTGGGGGAAGAGTATAGCTCAGTGGTAGAGTGCATGCCTAGCATGCATGAGGTCCTGGGTTCAATTCCCAGTTCCTCTATTTGAAAAAAAAAAAAAAAGAATAAATAAATAAATAAACCTAAAATTACCTCACCCACTTAAAAGAAAAAGTAAGTACTTGGTTATATACAGATCCTTATGTTACAATATAATACAGCTATGTATTGATTCAAAATAAAAAATATGAAGAATATACCAAAATTTGTATTTTTTTCTTAATACCCCATTTTAGAGCTCTTTTAAGATAACTTGAAAGAATTGAAAGAGACATAATTTTAAGGCCATTTCTTCCATATTACACTTTTCTTTAATATTGAAGAAATGATTCCTTGTTTTTGAAAATATTTTATTTCTCATACTTTGTAAGCACCTATAATGATATTTAATTCCAAAGAAATTCCATTTGGTTAATTTCAGTAGCTTTGCGTTAGACTGTTTAAAGTTTAAACTTTTAACGGTTTGGAAACATCTTTTAAATGTTCAAAAATCCTTTTGACTTTCAGGGAACACAAAAAAAGAGCTTTCGGCCCTTTATCAATTTTTCTCCACTTTCCCCCCTTAAATTTGATGTATTTTGCAAATCGGACGGGCCTGTAGGCATCAGGAAGTAGGAAGCAGAATCCTGGATGTCAGGAGAAGGGGAATGCCTGGGAGAGTCTTCAGGACAGGAAAGTTAGCCTGCCTTCTGTTTGTCTTTTCCTTGTAAGATTCTGGTTGTAATTAAGCACTGGTAGAATGCAGAGAGCCCAAGCTTATCTCTGCTCACTGGGACCTTGAGCAGGAGCCTCTCTCTGAGGCTTGGTTTCCTCATCTATAAAATGGAAATAGAATCTCGTAATCTCATCAGTGAGATAACACAAGGAAGTGCCAAGTCAGGCTCCTAGTAGGAACTCAGTAAATGTTTATCAACTAGGTGGAAGCAATGAGAATGTTTTTTGCTGATAGTTACTAGTTAATTTATTGAAACACATTTTGGATGCTAAATTGAAGGGGTTTTTTTTCATATATGCATCATTTTTAATCATCCGTTTACACGGATACTCTTACCTTTCTTGCGTGTAAAAAATCACTTCTCATAAGTATATTTTGAAATAGCTATAAACCTCAGATTTCTGTATAAAAATGGTTTTCTCATGACACCTATGTGAATTTATAGGCCTAGGCTTTGTCACACAAAACTAAAACAAAACTTTTTATGATGGAAAACATTAGACAAACATAGAAGTAGACAGAATAGTGTAATGAATCCCCCTTGTATCCATAACCCGGTTTCACCCATATCCTCACCCGCCTCCTTTGTCTGTATAATTCTGTAAATCCCCAAAACGCATTTCAGCATAAAACTTTCAAAGTATTTTAAAATGTTGTCCTTAAGTCTTCTATTTAAAAGTTGGTTCAAACGATTTGGACTGGTAGATTGTGGATTTATCAGAAACGTTTCTCTGCTGAAATTTTCTCAACTCAGTGTTTATCATGGATGACTTGTAAAACATGTTCACTGTGGAGGGGACCACCGTCTGCACCTTCCGGAGTTCCAGGACCTAAGGACGCCAACGTGTCCAGGCTGAGAAATGGGCAAGGATCTTGGACCTGCAGAAAAGCAGTGATGGTAGTTTCAGTTGCTACCACCTCCACCACCACCAACAAAACCCTCAAAACAAAAACAAAACCACGACGCTCGCATGCTCGTCAAGTGTCTGCCCCTTCCCCTACTAAGATGTAGGTGCCTTGACAGCAGAAGCCTTGGTTTATTGATCTTTTTCCGTCCAGGACCTACTGCCCTAGAAGGCCTGAAACCAAGTAAGTGGGCAATCAATGTTTGCTGAATGATTGATTACCGAGTGTTTGACTTGCAAACCCAAGCTTACTGTTAAGTAAATAATTCAAATGTCACCTCGTCAAGAGGTCCACCATCACTGTCGTTCTTTATTCTCTGTCAATTTTTTCTTCCTACCATGACTCACTATCTGAAATTATATTTTGACTTTTGTTTATTGATTGATTGTCTCCCACGCTAGCATGTAAACTCTATGAAGGCAGCAATTTTTAAAAAAGACTTGATTATTTTAGAGCAGCATTAGGTTCACAGCAAAAAACAGAGGTTTCCCGTCGCCTCTAAGGCAGGGATTATCTGTTCGCTATTGTGACCCTGGCTCGTGTTGTACCTGACACATGATGAGTGGTAGGCACTCATCACGTTTTTATCACTGAAACGATGGTAGTGCCATAAATCCAGTCACCTCTAGACGTTGTATTTTAGTCATTCATCTCTACAAAGTTGATTAATATCCCTTACGTAATTTTCCAGGCTAGGCTTCTGATTTGAGCCTTACTTAGGTAGCCCCAAGCCCTTCTGGTTTTATGAATATAATTTTGTTTTGAACATTTGGCCCCATGTGCCAACTTTGCTCACAAAACTGCTACTACTGATAACACAATTTCTTTGTTGAGCAGGTGGAGGACTGAGAAGTTTGAGCCAAAGGCCCAAGAGCTGAGCTTCCTATTAGAGTGATTTCAGCTACTCTGTTCCCCCTGTGATATTCCAGGAATAAAATCCCCCTTGTCTCTTTTAACAGAAGAGGTTTCCAGGCACGTAGGTGCCTATTCCTGAGATGCCTAAAGGTGGAGGGTGTGGACTAAGAGGCCGTGGCCGCCCAGCAGCTCTCTGCCTGGCTGCCGGCTGGTCAGCCCCGGCCCTCATATATACAAGCGCATTTTGCATTCCTCTAACGCAGGAAATTTGGATCCCTTTTCTGGGGATGACACTTTGGCACAGGGTAGACTTTTCCCTTCTGTTTTGCATTTTTAACTGCATTTTAAATGTTTGAGTAACTGGTAGGTTGATCACAAATTGCATTTATACATTTAGAAACTTTCCTACCCTCGTGGGAGAAGGGAGGGCGGGAGTTGGGAGATGACAGGTAACACTTTGTTTATTGACATTACATTGGCAGCAACTTTTCCTACCACATAACATGGATACATAGATATTTTTTCCTTCCTAAAGTATCTTTTGATTTTAATCTCCTATAACTATCCATTTATTTCTCTCAGTGAAATTTTAGTAGGCCAATCTTTTAGGTCAATTTCTGCACACCTTCACCTATGATGCAGAATTGTTTTAAAAATTATTTTATTCCTCCAATAGTAAGAAGTTGATGCTTCCAAGTACAGGGTTTTAAAAAGATAAATTTGGTTGACCTCTTTAACTGTTCTCTAGCTAAATGGCATTACAATGGCCTAGATGATTTACATAGTTTATTAATGACAGAAATCAAATTATTAGCTTTGATGGCAATGCTTAGTCTGGTTCTACAGAACATAATTCTCACTATGATTTTTCAGTCATTATATTTAATCCTAGAATATCACTAGACATTTCAAAGAAAAAAATTTAAATCTATCATATAACACGCTTAAAGGAGGCAGTGTTAAATAAAACAAAAACTGAACATCTATAAACCACAGAATTAATAACAATTGTAATATACTGGCAACTAAAGTCAATACAACCAAATAATGAAAGGATATTTAAATTTAAGAGGAAAAAACGAAAGCAAAATAGAAAAGAAAAATAAATCACAGTCTTGGAGTTTTTATGTAAATTATGACTTTCTTTTTAATTTTCTAAAAAAATTACAGAAGTAATATAAGCTTCTGGTAAAAAGTCAAACCACTTGCATAGCAATGTTCATGCAGCATTATTATTCATAGTAGCCAAAAAGTGGAAACTATCCAAATGTCTATCAATTGATGAATGGATAAGCACAATGTGATATATAATACAATGGAATATTACTAACTAATAAAAAGGAGGTGCTGATAATACTATGACATGTGTGAGCCTCAAAAACATTATGCTAAGTGGAAGAAGTCAGTCACAAAAGACTACATACTGTGTGATTCCACTTACATCAAATGTCCAGAAAAGGCAAATCCGTAGTGACAAAAAGATCAGCAGTTGCCAGGGGATGATTATTCATGAGTACAGTTCCTTTTGGGGGTGATGAAATGCTCCGGAATTAGACAGTGGTGATGTTACTTGTACAACTTTGTTGAATACACTAAAACCTACTGAATCGTATGTTTAAAGGAGTGAATTTTATGGTATATGGATTCTATCTCAACTAAAAAGAATGATGTTGAGGAAAAGAGGATTATTTACATCCTTCCCTTACTGAATAGCAACCAGCACGTTTTTCTTTCCCCCCACCATCTACCTTGTTTTTGTCGTTCTGCTCTTCCTGGGTGGCAGACTGCTGTGCAGGTTATAACTCTACCCAAAGGGGCTGGCCAAGTGGACAGAGAGGGTCTGAAGTCCCAGCCATGCACTTACTCTCTACCTGAAAGAAGTGTCTTCTAATCCACGAAAAAATTGCATTATAAACGAACAGGGAGGTTAACCATTTGCACGGGCTCTTAGGGTAGGGAAGGCTGGTGAATGCAGATACTCTGTCTATGATCTTGGATAAAAAGTCAAGCGCTTCATTTTACTCTAATCCTATAGTGGCTTCTTTTCCAAGATAGAACACTCTTTGGCCCTCTCTTGGCAAGCTGGGTTGAAAATTATCCGATGAATCTTTAAAAGTGCATTTCCAGTTTAAATGTATGTTATGCAGTTCCTTTAAACTTGCCTTTTTTGTTTAGAAAGGATTCGGCGTATTGTTTGACTTTGCATTATGATCCTCCGATGCAGTTTTTATATTTGATGCCACCACCACCAAGAGGATTTCCTGATACTCGTTCTAACAATGCAACTTTTCTGCCGGCATTCTTGTCTAGATTTCAAAAGACCTAAAATAATAGTATTTTCTACACTATATTTAATCAGTGAGTCAACACACACTTAGTGAATTATCATTATGTTCAAAATAAGTGTTACAAACAGGAAGAACGCTCAAATCCTGGCACTTTACATACAAAATAACCTGTGTGCTTGGTGTATATTAGGTACTCAATAAATAAATATATTAGCTACTCAGTGAATCAATGAAAAAGGGCGATTTTGTTTATTTGTGATTCCTAAAGATTAGATACTGACAAGTAACCACAGAATTTAATAGGCCCTTAATTCTACTGTCAAAGAAGGGAAGCTGAGGTTAAAAATATGATATAATTAGCAGTAACTTCCAAGATAAATCCCACAATTCTGGCACACTAGCAATTATTTTACTGTTAAGGATTGGTAAGCTGCTAATTTTCTTCAGAAAATTTTTTTTCTACTTTGCCTATTTGTTTGTTTGTTTGTGAAAGAGTATTTACTGCTAACTTTCATGATTCCTCGAAGTGTTTCCTTATAAAAAAAATCAGTAATCAGTGGTTCTCAAAGCTGGCTGCCCAGAAAACACTTAATGTCTTTGTTTTTGTCTTTGTTTCTTTGTTTCCAGTCCTAGAAAGGTGGAATCCAGGATTCCTAGACTAACTAGAACCACCTGGTTGAGCTCATGACTTAAATGTAAGACACACCCTGATGACACCTGAAGCTTTATTTTTAACTACACAAATCATACATGAAAAAGTTTTTCCTATAAAAAATGGGAAGATTTCAAGTATTGCCAGGCTCTCATCATGATTCCTAATCTTGGTTCTTTCTCTCCTTCCCTGACTCGTGTGCATTTTTTATGCATACTAAAATTTGAGAACCATTGCTATATTGAAAAGGTCAGATGTAGTAAACCGAAAAATTTTGTTAGAACTCAAAATCCAAGGCCAGGGTGTTTTAATGTTGTTCTCTGTCCTGTGAATTACACAGTCCGAGTCCCAATCAAGACAGAAGAGCTACCTCTTCAAGTGTTCGAAGGCCATCATTTAAGGTGATATATCTTAATGAAAGAATCTCTTCCTTCTCACGAAAAAAAGAAAAAAAAGTTTAATTTCAGTTACCCTCAGGAAGAAATGTGACCAATGGAAATAGTAAACATATTCAGTGTATGGGGAAAACAGTTGGTATCCAGTAAACACCAAGTCATTTATTGACTTGGCAAGGCTCCCTTGAACTCTAGTGTATAGTTAACTCTTACTTATCTAGGAAGAGACTTACTATTTTGTAAGTTGTCTGCAATGTCATCGAGCTCCCCCCCCCCCATCATTTGGCTAAATTCTAGGCCATCAGTAGTGCGCCTGAAATATCAGAGGAATTAACCAGGCTGGACCGGGGCGGGGGGTGGGGGTGGGGGGGCAAGGGGGGTTCACTTTCAGATCCCTGCTGAGCACATCCCCTTTGCCACACACTGTGTTAGCTGAAAGGCAAAAGTCCTGCTGTTAGGGAGCTGGCAGTCCTGTAGAGGAGGCAGGTGAGTATTTAAAAAGTAGACTGCAATGGGTAAGTACAAAGAAAGAGGGGTTACAGAGAAAGGGGAGGAGTCTAACTCAAGTTGGGGAGGGACTGGTAAAGCGGGAGGCCTCTCAAAGATGTAATAACTGAGCTTAATCTTGAAGGATGGGTACAGTGCAGCCAAACACAAACATTTAGGAAGCAGAGTCCAAGACCCTTAAAAATTAAAAAAAAAAAGAAAAGAAAAGAAAAAGACTTGCTCAGGTCCCCGACTTGAGCGACTGATGGGCTGAGTATGAGATGTGCTGAGTTTTGGGATCTGCGGGGGTTTCCACGTGAAGATGTCCTTGGACAATCGGCTCCCACTCCTGTAGCAGTGGGAGAAGTAGAAACGGGGAAAATGAGGAAAGCCTGGTATCATGAAGGCCAAAGGGAGAGAGCAAACAACACTCTCAGACACACAAGGAACCCCAGCTAAGATGGGCCGGTAACTTTGGTGAAAGACGAGATAGTGGCTGAAGCCACGTCAGTCAGGAATGTTTACTGAGCACCTACTATGCGTCATTGAATCTTCAGTGCGGCTTCTCTGCGATAGGAATGCATTTCCCTCATGTTACAGACGAATAAATTGAGGCACCGAAAGGCCTTGACCAGAGTCATACAACTAGTCTGCAACAGGCTGACGATAACTCAGCTGTCCCTAGCTCCTGGGTCCAGCCTCTCAGCCATTGCTGGTTACCAGACATGGGTGAAGAAATGCAGATAAAGAACGTAGATGGCTTTATAGAGATGTTTGTCAGTGAAGGAAAGAGGGTAGATTTTACAAAGGAGAAGCTGAGTCTAAGCAAGGTGGTGGGGAGGGGACAGCTCAGTGGTGCAGCGTGTGCTCAGCATGAATGAGGTCCTGGGTTCAATCTCCAGTACTTCCATCAAAAAGATAAATAAACCTAATTACATCCCCCCCCCAAATTTTTTTTTTAAGATGAGAGAGGCTTGCACATGTTGATGAGCTAAGGAGAAGGAGCTGGTGAAAAGAAAGAAAGAGAAGCCTCCAGAATGAAGGGGTTGATGCATTTCTAGCCAGACTTCCGTTTCTGTGGCTGGATCAGAACCGATCTGGAAAGAGGCTGTCAGCTGGAATCACTGCAGCTATTTGGTACTGTGTTGGTATGTTTTAGGAAAGAAATCACCTGCAGTAAGTGTCCATCCAGTTTTCTCCCCCTTGGGAATCTATTAATGTAATTAGAATAACTGATGATGAAGTCGACTGGATTTCTTGCTTAGCTACAATTCACAACTGTACTGTTCACCTTATCAAGCCCGGTCCTATCTATCTGGGTTCATGGTGAAGGCTAACAGTCAGGGACAGGCTGCATTTACACTTTCCCTTCCTACGTTCACATGACAAGCTCTAATATCTTCCCTTCCATCAGCTGCTGGGCCCCAGTGGAGTGCCCAGAGTTCCTTCTTTCGTAACAGAAAAAAATGGTGCCCCGTGCTCCTAGGTGGACCTGCTGTGGTACCTGAATTGATTGCTTTCAGTTCTCCCAAATCTAATTTTCAAAAAATATATGCCAGGTGTGGTTGAATTTTATTTAAACTGAGCTTCTAGTAATTACACTAGAAAGGGCAGTGAAATGCAATGTTTTTTTGTGTTGTTGTGATAAAGGACTTACAAATGACTGCACACAGACCCACCGGAGCTCTTTGGAGATCCCTCTCCAAAAGGCAATGGTTTTGCTGCTCTGGTGGAGTAGTGGCTTCTAAGTCCTGGTCTAGGTCATTATTTTCTACATTCAGGACAGACACCCAGGGCTTCCTGGGCCGAGGCACTGACGCCAGGGCTGTGGGGAAGATACACGGTGCAGTGCACGTGGCTTCTTTGGGACTTTTCAACTTTCTTAGAAGAGGTTAGCTTGTTGCAAAGGGGACTTGAGTTCAGAGTCGTAAGGAGCCAACACAAATGGTGGTATGACGTTAGGTCACCTTAATTTCTTCCATTTAAAAATAACTGCACCAGTAACGCATGAATTTATTTTTGTTGGAAGGAATACAGAACTATCTAGAATAAACTGCAAAGGTTCCCCTTACCACCTCCCCACTTCCACTTCCCTTCCCAGACTGAGGCATTTCTGACGTGCTCCTATACATCGAAGTACACATATACCTTAGCACACACACTTTTATAGTTGTTTAGCATGAATTATTTGAAATGCATTGTTCTGTGAGTTTTTCACTCAATAAATAAATCTGTCATTTCATGTCAGAACATACAGACCTGTTCTTTTTAGGGTCAGTGTTGGATTACTACAGAATACATTTTACAATGTGTCCTACGAGAGAGTGAAACAAAACGACTAAGTTCTAAAATGTTTGATTGGTAAACACTGGTGATTACATTAAATTACTTCCATGTTTAATTTCTTGTTTGAGAAAACTAAGCCTCATAGAAATTTCCTCTTAACTTCTCAGTCTTTTAAGAATCTAGATTTAATGTGTTATTTTGGTATGTAAAAGGCTGTACATAAGTATTTTGCTTAAAACAAAGTGTTCTTAAAAGGAATACTTAAGTAGGAAATACTAAAATGCAACCCAACAACATACATAATTCAGTTCTGTGGATCCCACAAGGCAGAAATAGAAAGAAAGAAAAGAAAAGAAATTCTTAAATATCTAATAGTAATGGGAATCCTTATGGTACCCCAGAACAAGAGGGGCTCTTTTTAAGTTTTCAGTTCTTTTTTCATCATTGCTAAACTGGTAACTAAAATCTTAAAAAAAAAAAAAAGAAAGAAAGAAAGAAAAAGAAAAACAACGCTTTGCCCATCGTGTTAAAAAATATTTACATGCACATGTACAGAAAAATGCCTAGAAAAAAATGTTTCTGTTTTAACAGTGGTTATTGTGATGGGATGTATTCAAAGTGATTGTTATTCTTTGTCTTTTTCAGAACTTTCCAATTTTAAAAATAATGAATACATATTAACTTTCTCAATTAAAAAAAGTTGAAGCAACATCAAATGGGTTAATAATAAGTGAACTGAATGACTGGGTCTCTAGATTTAAGAAAAAGAAATACACCCTCTTTGTATTTCCCCACATTACTTTTACTCAAGTAGCTGACAAACTTCAAAAATGTATCAGAACAAAAAATAGCAGTGGACCATTAAGCCTAACATATAAAAGTATAACCTTGTGTCAGATAAACTCAAAAACAGACTTGTAACATGTAAATAAACACAGCATTTAAAGTAGCTGATTCTAATACTGCTGGGCCAGCTCACAAGATAAATTTTTATTGACTAATATGTTAAATCTCTTTTGTGAACTAACTACTATTTTTAATGTATAATTTAGCAAAATTCAGTTTTTCAAAAAGCTTATTCTTGTCATTTCCAAAAAAAGACAGGGGAAGGAGAGAGGAAGCTGTGTTTACTGGGAAAGTTGCAACATTCAGTTCGTAAGTACTTTTTGCTTTAGATATTTTTTTTCAACTACTTCTCTTACATAAGAGTCTTGTAATATCTCCATAGGGAGAAATAACACGGCTACATTATGTCTTTTTAATTTTTCCTCCAGATATTGTTTACAAATCAACATGTCGTGGTGACTCCATATTCAAAGGTATTAGCCAATCTGGGTGTCCATTTGCCATTAAGGACAATTGGTAGTTTTGACAATCAATGAGAGTTTATTTTAGGAGAAAAATTACTGAAATTTGCAGGAAATAACCTTTTTGTTCCAAAACAGCTGTCATTGAACACCATTATATCTACAACAATTAAAATTATCTTTGGTGACTTTTAGCATTTGGCATTGCTCCATTATTGTTCAGTTAAATATTTTTCAAGTTTGCTAGGACTTTTGCCCACTGTGTGCTTACGGCTCTTTATTGTCAATATGTATCTTAGAATTCACCTTTGTGACATTATTTTTTTGTATTGTGGGAGAGAGTGTAATTTCTGAAGCCAGTTGCCTGAGAAATCCAGTAATATTTGTTAGGAAATTGCAGTCCAGATTTGCAAGTTACTTATGAAAATATGATTACAATGTATTCCATTACATTTAGCAACAAATAGCCCCTTCTCTCTGTTTCTGGATCTTTGTAAAAAAAAAAAAAATCCCAGTTTAAAGAATTAGCTGATGTTTAGTGGACAAAAAGAGCAAAAGTGACACGTGCTGTCATTTTAATAAATTGAGTTAAAAATTGTGATGAAAATTCCTAGGACCAGACCATCAGGGCAGGGCATTGATTATTAAAAACCAAATCAAACCAACCGCCAACCACACTAAAGTGAGACTTCATGTTTGTTTGTTTAATTTTGAAAGGAAGTAAATGCTTGTCTTCAAAAATGATTAAATATTGAAATATAATAGTTTACAGAGCCTAAAGACATCATAAGATAAAGTATTTCTGGCTTTGATCGCTATTCCTTGGTTATATTTTGAGAGAACTAATTTATTTGCCGTGATTTTATTCAAATTAAAAAGTTTTTTTGAAAATATTTATTACTACTCATCATTGAAACCTAGAATACTGATACCAAAGAACATTTCTTACACCCTAATACTTAACTGAATACTTCCAAGCCCATAGATAACCTTTCAGACCATAAAAACATATATGTACTGGAGAGGCTTTAGTAGGGTTCACAGGGTGAAATTTATTCAAGCAATTTCAAATTTCTGCAGAAATTCAAAGCACTGTAAGCTTTGTGCCATGTATTTGGGGCACCATCAATTTGTACATACTGTCTCGAGGTGAACTTCCTTCCATGCACCCCTGTTTTAACTGAATCTACCCCTCTACTCCCTCAGTTTTCACATAATGAAACTCAGGACTTTTTTGAGGAGACCTGGAGGCTAATAAAACTGTTTTCCCATCTCAGGAAGTAGAAAATGAAAGGCATGCAGTATATTACTTACCAAAAGCAGATGCAAAACTTTCACAAAATCTAAAATTGACTAACAATCTGAAGACGAATACCTCACATTGTTAAGAGATCTTATCTCTGGAGTTTGGAAGACCAGTGATTTTTTTTTTTCCTGATATTTTTCTGAACTTTCCAGAAATTTATGTCTCACTTTTCTGTTTAGCACAGGATGGGGAGCCATGGGGCAGAGAATCCCATTGATCATGAAAATGTGAAGGAAATAGGTCAAACACTGAGTTTTCTAAAGTAAATCACTTTTTACAAACTGCAGAATTACTTTTGGAGAATAATCCAGGCCTCCGGGCTCTTCCTCTCACTTGTGGAACATAAAGTATACTTTGGATCAAAACATGGAACATTCCAGACAATGTGAAATCTAGAAAGGAACTGCACCTGTATCCCCACGCAGCGCCAAAAAAGTGTGACTGCTGGATAAATAGTCTCCTAAATTAGACAGAAGAACTGAAGCCCTCTTTTCCACTTACTGCTACACACAAAAGTGAAAGTCTTAACCTTGGCATCAGTGCGATAGCATTCGTGGGACAGTAATCGTTAGTAAGTAATGTATTTTTCAGAGTTTTATTATACTGAGCAGTTTTTTTGTAGAAGAGTAGATATTACAGAATATAACTCATTGCTATAGCTGAAAACTTAATGATTTTGAATTAAACTATAGCTATTTACTTTTTAAGTTTTAAGAATTACTTGATTGCTTTCCTCAAAACTGTCACTTATACCAAAGAGAAAACATTGTGTATTTGAGGATTTGTTTACCTAAACAGATGTTCTTGGTGGGGACGGATTTAGCTTCAGCAGGATTTTTTTTTTTTTTTTTTGGTGAGAAAAATAACATTTATAGGATGGCAATTCTAAAAAAGTGATCTCTTTTTTCATAGGAAAATGTGAAGCAACGTATGTGGAAAGCTGCAGAGTCTGGAGTTACAGGCAGATTAAGCAAGGCACATTTGGTAGTTAAAAAAAGAATGAAATGATGGCTAAAGATTTTTTTTGGCAAAAGTAGTTAAGATATGGAGCAAATTATTAATATGACTTCAGGAGACAAACTATTAGTACAACTTAAAAAAAAATCAGAAGTTGTAAACGGATTCCAGCAGAGGAGAGGCATGAGATAAAGAAGGAAGTTGAGAAAGATTGAGTGTGTGACTGGACATGTGACTTTGTCATATTTTTATTATCTTTGCAGAAAACCTCAGACTAATGAGGAAAGAGGATGGAGCTAAAATTGAGCTGTCTAGATGAGATATTTTGCTTGGATTTTATACTTTTCCTTTTTTTTTTTTTAAATGTGTTTTGGGGGTGTATTTCATGGTAGGAAAATCTCTCAAAATATTCTATAGTTTACAACAAATATTGAAAAGCAAATGGAGTATGCGAAACTCTCCTCAGACGTAGAGAGACAAAAAATAAATCTTCACCCCTGCGTTTGACAGTTCAAAGGAAGTGTTCCTCCGTCGCTAAAGTCTGATGCTTCTTTCTGCCGCACTGACTTTTCCAGCCCCTTTTGCCATCATCTTGGACAAAGGCGAAAGGAACCTAAATTTTTAAAACCAGTTCCAATCTAGTAAAGGACTTGCGTTTCTTTCTTCCCTGAAACTTTTTCTTGATCTTCCACTGATCAGAATATGAAGCCACTCCTGAATTTGCTCTCTTCCATTTAAAGTTTTGATCATGCAAAACCGCTTGGTCAATAAAACCATTCCTTTATTATACATACATATGCCAGGCACTGTGCTAGGTGCTAGAGACACAGTGCTGAGCAATTCGGAAAAGTCTCCCATTCTCACTTCACGCCATGTTCTTTCCCAAAAAAGTTTGTCAAGGTTCTAATGATCTCTACCGTGGTATCAAGAATAGTCTCTCCCTTGTACTTTGCAAAACAAGAATTCTAGCCATTAGCTATTTCCTAGTGATTTACCACATGCCAGTCAGCCTGTCTTGGAACGCCTCAGTCTCAGACCAAACCCCTCTACTGGTGTAGGACTTGTCCCCTGTGACCCTTTAAATAAATTCTAAGATTTTTCCCATAATTAATTAATCTCAGAAATCAAAGTGAAGCATGTCACCAGGGTCATATTTAGAGCCAAGAAATTTATTGGCTCTTGTCCAGGCTTCCTTCTAAATTAAACAACCCCAAACACAACTCTCACCATTCTTGCCTCTTGACATTAGGCGTTCTCTCTTCCAAGAACTAGGGCACATATAAGAAAAGAGTTTTCATACATCTGCACTTACCCAGGACCACATTTATTTCTTACTTCCATGTTACATAAGGAAATTATCCTCTTAAACTTCCCTATCTGTGTTTTCTTAAAAAGATAGATGGACCCCATCCTTAGTGGTAAACTGCTATTACACCACTTTTCATTCTTTGAATGACGCAACAAGCTCAAAATCTTTTCTCAGAGTACGACTCTTCAGGCCTGTTGACGATTTAATGTGCAATTAAATCTTTATGATTTATAAACGGATGACTTGAATTATGCCTGAGGTTTGGTGACTCAGCTCTTTTTCACCTGAGCCAGGTTCAAGGTTGCTGAAAGGGAGCTGCACTGAGTCAGGGTCCAACACGTGGTGGTGTGAGATCACGGGTGTGTGTGTGGGAGAGAGAGAGAGGGAGAGACAGAGAGAGAGAGAGATTTAATTCCCAAACCAAACTCGAGATTGTCAATTTCTTTAAAAGTCTTTTGCTGATGTAGGTAAAAAATTACACAGAACTAAAGAGAAAGTTGGGCATCTTTTCTTCCTCCCTCCTTCCATTCCTCCCTCCCAGGAAGGATTCTTCCTTCTCCCTTTTCTTCCCCTTCCCCTCCCCTCCCCTCCCGTTCCCTTTACTTCCCTTCCCCTCCTCCCTTCCTTCGCAACAGTGTCACCTCAGCTGAGAGCACAGGACTCTTTGGCGGCAGGGTACGTAGGATTCCTACTCATCCAACCCTCAGTTTAATTGCATCTGGGCCTGAGGGAGAGGATGCCCAGCTGTTAGGACCACTGCCCCACAGACAGCCCCGCGGTGCTGCGGGCCACTCGGGGCAGACCGCGCAGACCGCGGCCTCCCACCAGCGCGGCGCCCCCATCAGCGCGCAGCTCAGAGCGCGGGGGCCTGGCTCTCCGGCCTCCCTCCCCTGGCCTTTCGCTCACTCCTCTGCCCTTCAGTTTGTCTTTCTCTCTCTGCTCTGCGTGCCTCTCTCTGACTGCGTCTGCTGCCCTCCCTATTCCTCTTTCATTCACTCACATTTTCTCCCTCTTTCTGGTAACAATCTCTAAATTATTATTTAATATGCTTTCTTTCTTGGATTTAGATGAGAAACCTGATGATAACTTTCTATTTCTTCAAAGAGCTAATTGTCATAACTTCTATTTTTTTTCCTCCTGTAAGTCAGTGATCTCTGACAGAAAGCAAGCGTCCTCACTATGGTTCACAGCATCACCACTTAGGAAATGTTCAGAGGGGCTTCTGTTAATTTTTTCTAAGTTTCTTACGATAATTGTAGAAAGAAACTCTAATAAACATTGAAAAACATAATTATCCTTGGGTAGGGTTGCCAGATTTGCAGATAAAAATGCAGGACACCCAGTTACATTTAAATTTCAGATAAACAGCACATAATTATTCAGTGTAAGTATGTCCCATGCAATATTTGAGACATATGTATACTAAGAAAGTATTTGTTGTTTACCTGAAATTTAAATGTAACTGGGCATTCAGTAATTAATGATTGAACTTTTTGTATATATGTAATATTTGTAAGCTGAGTGTTTTTAACTTGGGGACTAATCGTATTTAGAGTCTCTGGCTGCTTCTATATGTAGCATTCCCTGGGGCAGGTGCCTGTTGAGTTTTTGCTGTTCCTGGGGACGGCCACTGGATGAAGATGAGTGACAGTGAAAAAACTATAATTAAAATTCATTACTTTTTCTATTTACTTCTCCTAGCAAGAGGTTTTATGGGAGGGAATAGTTCATTTCTCATTTATTTGTCCCCTACTAATTTTGTATTCAAAATAAGGTACTGACTTTATCTTTTCCCCCTTGGATGTAGTTTTTATGTCATTTCCTTTAGATCCCATCTAAAACAGATGATTTAAGGAGAAAAACGTACCTACATGTTTAATTCCCTATCACCTCCCTGTGAAACAGGCCGTTATTTTCTTAATACACGTTGTGAAAGGACAGCATGTTTGAACCTCTAATCAAAGTCAGCCTTAGAAGTTGCACTAGGTCCTTTTTTTCTTCATCTCTCTCTCATTTTAAAATAAAATACCTGAAAGTGTGAGTAACTGCAGTAATCATAAAAGCTGACATTCACTGATCACTTACTATTTGTCAATCACTGTTCAAGCATTATATCTAAAATGGCTTAAATCATTTAAATCCCCCAAATCACTAAGGTGGGTTTTTTCATCCCCACTTTAGAGATGAGGAAACTGAGGCACAGGGAGGTTAGGTAACACCCAGTCTCCTCTGATAGTAACACTTCACAACAGTATGGTACCTTTGTCATAATTAATGGGCCAAAGTTGATATGTATATTATTATTAAAGCCCATACTCCTTCGTTGGTACCTAATGTCCTTTTTCTGCACCAGGAGCCCATCCAGGACACCACACTCCATGTTCTCATCATGGTTCCTGTGGCTCCCCTTGGCTGTGGCAGCTTCTCAGACTTCCCTTGTTTGCAGTGACCTTGACCGTTTTGAGTACTGGTCAGGTGTTCTGCAGAGCGTCTCTCAGTTGGGATGTGTCTGATGCTGTTCTTGTGTTTAGACTAGGGCTGTGGATGTTGGGGAGGAAGGCCACACAGGGTTACCTGTGGCCATTCTCATCATATCTTGATCCCCCGGCGGAGGTGGCGTTAGGGGCCCTTTTCTCCCTCTTTCTGTACTGTCCCCTTTGGAAGGAAGTCACTATTCCAGCCCACATTTAAGGGGTGGAGAGTGAGAAGTGAGCTGTTATTCCAATAACAGTTGTATTGAGACGCAATTCATACACCGTACAAGTCACCTACTTAGGTGCACAGTTCAGTGGTTCTTGGTGTATTGTTCACAGAGTTGTGCAAACATCACCCCCAAAAGAAACCCCATAGCCATCAACAGTCGTTCCCCTTTTTCTTGCACCACCCCCCCACCCCCCAGCCCGTGGCAGCCTAACCTACTTTGTGTCTCTGGATTTGCCTCCTCTGGACACCACATATATGTGGAATCATGGCGTCTTAGGACTGTCCTCTTTCACTGAACATGACGTTTCTGAGGCACGTCCGTGCTGTCGGGTGTGTGGGTACCGCACTGCCCTTAACTGCTGAGTGGGAGTCTGCTGTATGGATGGGCCATGTTGTTTGCTCAGCCGGCAGTTGATGGACGTTTGGATCACTGTCCTTTTTTGGCTACTGTGAATGATGTTGGTATGAACATGGTACACAAGTGTTTTGTGCGGACGTCTGCTTTCATTTCTCTTGGCTAAATGCTGGGAGTGGAGCAGCTGGGTTTAACTGAGCTACTTTTACAATACGAGGAACATGGCGGGCTAGGCCGCGGGCTGTCCCTGCCTTCAGTTACCCACAGGGCGGGGGAAGCCTGGCCCAGCGCCCCGGGAAGCCAGGACACGGGGCCCCGCCTCGAGTCTGCTGGCAGGTACCCAGACTGCAAGCATGTCGACCAAGATGAATGAAAACGGCTTCATCCAAGCCTGCCCACATGTCCCCTTCTGTAAACCAGTGGCAAGGAACAAGTTCATATGCACCAGAAACAAAACAAAACAACAGACCCCATACGTGTATCACTAGTTTCTGTTACAAAGTCACGATGAGGATGCTCTGCCGCTCCTGGGTCTGGATGTTCTTCCAGCTGCACAGAGCAAGTTGGCCTAAATCCTCTTTTGAAACTCTTCTAAGGCTGCCACTATCATCGCTATTACAACTGTTATTTATAAACAAAACAGGAGGCAAGGAAGGAGCAGTAATTGCTTCTTTCTAGTGCAAAGGATGGAAATAGCATTTTAAGGAGGCCCTTGGTAGAAGGGAAAAAAAATACGTGATGTTCCAGCTTTTACACAGACACTTCCGCACTGAAGAAGGAGGGACAGGAAAGAATGCCTCTGCCACTCCTTCCCATTAACCGCTCGTGGGAGGAACTAGTTCAGGTATTGACTGGCTTGCGTAAAAAGTCAAAAAATATTTGCTCATTCTCCTACCCTTGGTAGAAAGAAATTCAACCCAAGTAGCTTGCGATGGATAGCATTTAAATTATTCCCTTAAAAAACAATTTATTAGTGCTTCAATGTCATGTCTTTGACCATATCCATTTTTCCTTTGAAATATGATCACCAAAGTTAAGCAGGACACTTTCAGGCCTAGCCCTTTAGCAGCGAAAGAGAAAAATGGAAACAAGTCTGTTTTTAGTGACTAGTCAAATGCCAGATGATAGTGGTCTGCACGCACCTGTCATGCCGTCTCTTGCTTTGGTTCCTTGTTCCCTCCCCAAATCCCACACACAACTCGAGTCAAATAACCGTTGGCTGATGGCTGACTGATTTACTTCGGCATCTACTTGTGGAGGTTTGCTGACCTCTGATACAAAAGATACTTATTAAGCAATCTGTGACAGTGCAAGTCAGAGCCTGGTCACACCGAGCGCGGCACGCCTTGTGGAGGGTGGCTTACAAAAGTGTGAGAGCAAACGGCGTCTTTAAAGAAAGCGCTCAGGAGTACACACCTAAAGTCAAGTCCTTAAAGGACAGTGTGGGTCTCAATAAGGGATCCCTGGCTGCTACTCTAGGAGCTGAGTCTGAGGGGCTGGCCAAAGGGAAACTGACCCCCCCGCAAGAGCAGAAGAATCTCTTTTCCCGGGGACATCTCTAAACAGAATGGATGCACCTCTGGCTAGAACGATGCAGATCAGAGCTGGTGTGCAGGGAATGCGTTTCAGGTGTGCAGAGATAGTGATCGCTTCAGCCCTAAGGGAAGCTGGACAGGGCCCGGGGCCCACAGAGACACAAGGCTGACCATCGCTGTCCACAAGCATCCTCTCGGATTGACCCCTGTGTGCCAAGCAGATCTCATTTTCCACAATAAGAAAAAGGCGGGGAAGCTCATGTTGAGAAGAACTAGATGATTCTTCAGTGAGGATGAGGGATATATTCATTCTCCATCACTCCTTCTCATGAAGATAAATGATGACCACGATAATTGCGAGTCATTTTTTAATTTAATTTCAATTCAATTCAATTTTAGATAAAATACGGCCTTCTCCCGCATCCTTAGGAGTGGGGGTCGTAGGGCTGCAGTGAGCAGCAGAGGACTCAGCATTAAGTAGCCCTGGTTACTAACTGAATGTGTTTCTTGGTACCCGAGTCTGATCCATGGAATTCCACCCTGTTCCCCTCTGCCTGAGCTCCTGTCCTAGGTTTCTGCCTGACACCCCAGACCCTCTCCACCTTCGGCCCTGTCTTGTTCTTACAAGCCTTTTCTCCAAAGGAATGAATGTCTCTACTCCTGAAATCAAGCCCAGGGCATTCCAGGAAAAACACACACACACCGCTCCCCCCCAACCCCCGACACTGCCAGCATCTGTAGATAAACATGGCGCGTTCAGGGAGATTGCAAGTGGTTTCAGCACGACCGAAATGAAGTGGAGAGATCTGAGAAGGGTAAACAATAAAATTAGTGAAGTAGGTAGAGAACATATCGTAAAAGACCTTATATGTCCTTTTTAAGACGGTATCTGTCCCTGTTTTGCTAAGGACATATTGTGGATATTTTCAGACAGTATGTATGACATTTATATATATATATATATATATATATATATATATATATAAATCTACTATAAAATAAGACATGCTCATTAAAGAACATTTGGAAGATATAATAAAACTTGAAGGAAAAAATAAATATTGCCTATCATCCCATTACCCAGATATTATCACTGAGGATATTCTGGTATATTTCTTTCCAGATTTACTTCACGTGTATGATATATCACAATTTAACATAAGTAGAAGGGTCTACTTCTTTTGCTCAACATTATACCCATACTTTTCCCATGTTGCTAAAAGTCTTCCAAAACACAATTTTAGTGACTGCACAATACTTTATCTAAAGTAGTAAAATTGATTTATATGTTTTCCTAGTGCTTGGCATTAGGTTGTGTTCAATTTTTTTCTTCTTATTAGTAACAGTGCAGTAAATGTTCTTGTACATAAATACTTATATTCTTCTCTGATCATTTCCTTGGGGTGGTTTCCTGGTAACAGAATGTCTAGGTCAAAGTACAAAATCCTCAAATATTTCTCTCTCAGAATTTTCAGATTACATTCCATCAAGATTGTATTCATTTTTATTTATATCAGAGAAGCTCACTGCCCTCTTCTCAACACTTAGAATAAGATCTTTTATCTTTGTGAATTTGATGAGCAAATAATGGTATCTTCTTTTAATTTAAATGTATTTAATAACTAATGAGGTGAACATTTTAATGGGTATTTGTATTTTTTCCCCATAAGTGGCTTGTTAATGTCATTTTCTGATTCTCCTATTGAAATTTTAGTGTTAGGCTATTAATATAAATACCCAAGTGAGCTTTTAATGTGCGGCATAAGCTGAGTTGGGTATATCCAAGTGGAAGATATACTTGTACAAATATCTGACAAGAGTCATTCTGCGAAGACCTAGTTTATGAGTATCTTGGACGTTATTAAACGTCTTCATTTTGCTTCTTTCTCTACCTACTGATATTACAGGTAAACTAACAGTGGACAGATAACCTTTAAGATAATGCTACACACTAACTGAAATTGAATTATCTGCTCCACATATTCTGTTATTGTCATTACTCCTTCCCTCAAGAGTTAAAAATAACCAAAAGTATTTTGCTTAAAAGCCCCGTTCTTCCATCTCTTCTGGGCCATAGGCTGCTTGTAGGAGCAAGTATGTAAAAAGAGCAATAATGACCACAAGAGAGTTTTTAAAGAAGACCAGGTGAAAATACTCAAACACAAATCTGAAAGCCTGATTTGCACAGAAAACTTCAATGCAAATAATCATCTATACTTAACCCAGCCACATTCACACCAGGAAAGACATACACACCATGAACTTGGAAAGAGCTTTAGATGGTACTTAAAATACAAGATCACAAGAATTTTCCTCCCCTAAATTAAGCCAAATGTACAAAATGAAGTGAAAAGAGCAAAGAATATACAACTTTTGCTGAAACCATGCAGTGTCTCCATCTTATTCTACAAACTTGAAGAAATATCGTCAGATATAACACAAATTTTATCAAGTTAAAATAAGACGCAGGAAACAGACTCTTGACTTTTTCTCTCTCAAGAGAGAAGTGCAGTGGGCTGATCAGTACTCAGAGGAAACACTCGAAAATCTCACTGAGGTTTGGTGGTAGGAAGATTGGGGATAAAGATGATAAAATGTAGAGAACTTCTAGCTTAAAGCCCGTCCTTCTGACCTTAAATAAATGGTCCATGAGCCTAATTTAGAAAAACTCATGGAATTTGCCTCTTTTTCCCTTTGGCCAGGTGGAAAGTGAAAGAGAGTTGTTTGTTTTTTTAAGGCAGCAAATAAAGTCCCTGGATGGTGGGTGGGAGGGAGGAACATTAGACTAAACCAAACTACAAGTTGAAACATCCAGTGCTTTCACACTAAATACACTAGCTTGATGACCCTGAAACAGAGAAACATACTGAAATTCAAGAGAGCCTTATTGCCTCAACTATGTCTACGAGGACAGACCCTCTCCCTGCAAACCAACAAAATGCCCTCTTTATACAGGACTCATTAGAAAGGGTGGTGATAAAACTCCATGACCTCATCTGCACCAAGCCCCAACACTTTCAAGCCCCTTCCCACTCCCACAGGCAGAAAAAGAACAGAACAAAACTACCACCTGTTAACATGACCCCTTAACTCGTGTTCCGAGGGGAGGATTCAATTACCCAGATAAACAAGGTCTGGAGTCAAAGAGAATTTGCCTACATTCTTTTGGGGCAAAGAGGCCAGGATAGAATTGCTGTGCCAAAGATGAGTAGGCGAAACAAGTTGAAATGGGACCTGTGCAAAAATTTGTTAGTTTCCTCCCCATATTCCCCCTCTGCCCTAGCCACCTTCAAAAAAAGAAAGGTAGGGAAATATCCAAACTGGAAGAAAACGTACCCTAGAAAGAGAAGAAATGCTTAACTATTATATTCTCCATACTCATGAGGAAATGAAGAAGACTATGAAGTAAAAAAATGACAGGACATGGTTCAAAAGGAGCTGTTCCAATGCCAAGGAAAGGAACAGGAGGAAACAACACAGTCCCAGAACCAAGAAATGTGATAGAAATTAAAAGGCGCAGAATGAACATGTGGAAAACCATGTCAAAGATATATTCAGTGATGGAGAGAAATGCTTCTTAAATGATTAGTTCAATTTGTATATCAAAGGTTTTCAGGAAAAAAATAATAGAAAATAATTAACACCAAGAAGAATATTGGGGAAGAAAAATTCATTCAGGCCTCCGGGAAAAGGAAACCAGCAACAAAGGGAAAAGGAATCAGGCTGGCTTGAGCCTTTTTCACAGAAACATTCATCTGAAAATTGTGAAGCAACGTCAGTTTTGAGTGATAAGGGATTTTTGACTGAAGAATTCTCTACCCAAATGTCATTCAGGCAAGAGATACATGCAGGTAACACACAGGCAATAGACTGCCTCAGATAGGCAAGGATTCTGGAGATAAACCATTTCTGCAAAGTCTCCGTGAAGATATAATTCAGTCAACCAAGTGTGGAAATAAAATGAGAAGCAGCAATGTCTGGATCACAGAGGATGCCTGTTTTCAACTTTATTCGCCGTTGCAAAAATGCTCTTCAAAATGGTCCTTTGGATTCACACTGTATCAAGCACAAACAGTGTCAGCTTTCCCACCTGCTTATCAACACTTAGTATGGTAAGGTTTTAAAACTGTTTCCAAACTGATGTGTGCGAAATGGTACCTCATTACTGTTTTGTTTTGCATTTTTCTGATGGGATGCTCTAGAATGCTTTGCAGAGTGGTGGTACCAACTTTCACTCCCATTAGAAGTATATTAGCATTTATTTTGCCCCACATAATTGCCCATGCTTGAAACGTGGGGAATGAGGATGGTCATTAGTTGGCCTAAGGGAGCCTGCAAATTTAATATAAAATCTTTTAACCATATAAATACTTCTAGACCCTCTCTATAAATATATGAATATCTCCATTATAAACACAGTGAATATTGTACATATCATGACCTTTTAAAATTCAACAATATATTATGGAGGGTTCCACAATCCCCCTTCCCTTCCTTCACCCCTCACCAACAACAAATTCTGTGAAGAAATTGTGTAGGAAAAATCCTTCTTCATCATTTAACTAAATCTCAGTAAAGGTCTAATGGAGCCTTGAGTTGCAAATCCTAAACAATATATGGATTTTCTTCCTGTTGATCTAGTGGACCATCCAATGAATCTTCCTTTTCCTGCACTATGTCACTGAGAAGACAAACTTTACCTGGAAACTGACTGTGGTTTTACACACACACACACACACACACCCTGAATATTTACACATAAACTATCGATTCAGCCAAGTTACTTAATTTCTAGTTAGTTATGGAATTATAAAATATAGTGTCCTTAGACACCTAAGTAATATTTTATTGAGTGAATACCTCTGTGATAAGTCAGGCTGCACCCTAAGCAGATTGTATTTTATAGTCAATCTCTAGTTTTGTTACTGTATAGAGTCATCCACAGTTTCCCTGTTTCATCATTGTAACTTGGGTTTGTCTGCATTTCTAACATCCATTTTCTCCTGCTGAGGATATTAATGATAACCTAGCAAGAAAATCTAGGGAATTAGCATCTAATATTGTGTCTGGCACATAATAGGTGTTGAACATTAGTTGTTGAACATGTGAAAATTAAGTCCTGTTTTCAGATTGAATTTTCTATTAATTTGTATCCCATATGATTTGTGAATCGTCATTTTAAATGGTGAAGAGTAGGTCATTTGTACCGTATCCATGTGATAATCTCCACCACTGGGTCTTCTTAAAGTTGTTGCATTTTTCTAGATGCATCCTGCAAAGGCATGTGGTTCAATGTATATGAAATGCAACTTCACATATTACATAAGGAAATATGACGTAAATAGTTTTTTTGATGCTCTTCCTCAAGCAGCTGCATCACATTTCCTGCCTATGCTTATTCTTTAGGATTGTGTCTTTCCCCTTGATCACAAAGCAAACCCATGTGCACAGAACTCACACCCAGGATCCGTTTCCACTTGGATCGGGAAGCACAGGTAGCCTGAATGCTAATTATAACCTTGCACTTTGCTTCTCTTGTCCTGGTTCAAACTTTCGCTTGCATTCCAGTTAACCGAGTGGGTCCAATCCATATCTTTACTCCTTTCCCTTTGAAGCATCATCAAAATGACAGAATAGGAATTTTAAATGGCGTAAACTCTCTAGTCCAAAGGGAATGGAAGAGGAGACAACAGTGGATGGAAGATTCCACAAATTTCTAAAAGATGGAAAGTGGAAGGACTAGTGATAACTGACTTACTTTAGCAGAGTGGAGAAAGCTAAGCCTTAAGTCTACAGATGGCAGAGGGCAATGAGAAGAGAGTTAGTTCATTTTATAGAACCCTAGAAACTTCAGGAATTGGAGGCATCCGGTGCCCTTGGGATGGGAAGGATTGAGGACTGGTTGAGAGTCTGTATCAAGATCATTTAGTTCCCCACATCTACTCCATTACTCCATCCGGCTGAGTGACTATGCCTCTCTTAAGAATGAAGAGAATGAAGAGTTATTCTTGGAAGAAACTGAAAGAGAGAGGGAAGGACTCAGGGACTGAAGGCCTGATGGAGAGTGTGGGTGAGGGCCGTGCAGAAGGCCCTCCTGTGCTCTCCAGCATCTAAGCTTATATTGTCCTCTTCTCTCCAGTCATCCCCCCAACTCCCCATCCTCTGCCCCACCCAACACGTTTTCCCCAAGCTGAAGGCTGGATGATGCTCCCCTGGAGAAACTGCTCAAGACAAAAAGAGACCTATAGACCCTGACCTTTAGGGGCGTCTCACTGACACAAGTGGGTCCCAGCAGATCACAGCACAGCGAAGCCCACAGGCAGCCGGCCCTGCCTGTGCCTCACCTGTAAACACACCTGTCAAAGCTCAGTAGACGTTCGAGGAGCATCTCCAAAATGAAAGGCATGCAAGTAATCAATAATAATAATCATCATCTGGGGGGAAAAAGGAACTCAGAGAAAAGAAACAGAAACAATGTAGCAGTTAGAACACATTTTCAGTAATATTCTGAGAGCAAAAGAGCACACGCTGCATCTGTGAAGTAAGAACCAGAAACAAGAAACAGCTCGTGTGTTCAAATGGGGCAAAATGTGAATAGGGGAAGCTGGGGAAAACTATGATATATGATTCATGCATGTAATCTTGAAGTTATTTACAAATAAAAAGTTGTTAAAAATTGTCTCTCACTCACCTGTTTTTGGAAGTTACTGGATGATGTAACTTCAACAAAGGGCTGGCGTAAATGCTCAGGATAATGGCAAAGGCCAGGCTAGCGAATTCACAGGCGCCCATAGAGAACAACTGGCCCACCTGGAGCGGGAGGATGGAGTGGTTCCAAGAGGTGTCTCCCCAACCCCCAGAACGATGCTGATAGATTATTCGATGTGTCTGACTGTGCTTTACAGTTCTTTGGGAGAGCTGGGGAAGACTCAGTGGTAGTAAATTTAAAAAACAAAACCACGTATTAACTCTAGGAAAAATACCTTTGTATAAGGAAAGAAACGTGATGAAATGCTACTTGGCTCACTTGTGAACAATGTTTATGGAAAAACTAAATGTCAACACAGAAAGGTCATTTGTCCAAAAACTGAGATAAAACTATTGCGGAAATGAAAGGAAAGAGTGAAGGAAAGGGATGGATGTGGGCGGGTGGGGGTGGAAGAGCCCTGAACTCACAGCGTCCAGAGCTGCGAGTGAGCTAGTGCCCAGGCTGACAAAGCCGCTTAAGAGACTCCTTCAGAAATCGGGGGGGGGGGGGGGGGGGGTGGAAATATCAGAAGAAACAGAGAAAAAGCAGAAGAAAGAGGTGGAAAACTGAGAAGTTCCAAGAAGCAGAAATCAGAGATGGCGGCATGAGGAAGTCAACTGTACGTTCTGGGTTTTTTGTTTGCAGTAAGCTTGGTCATACTATTTGACTTATATACACGTGTCGTTTGGATAAAGAAAAACATTTTAAAGCTCCAAAATTTCTGCTCAGTACGATGATTAGCGATGAGTTTATTTTGCGTTTCCTCGTTTGATAGTCTGGCACAGAGGCAAAGCTAAGGGGAACAGCCAATTAAAAAGATTTGATCATTGTATTCATGGTAAAACTTAGTTTCTGATGTTAATGTTTTAAAGCTGTGAGTGTGGGATGGCGTGCGTGTGTGTGTGTGTGTGTGTGTGTGTGTGTGCGCGCGTGCGTGCTGGTTTTGAAAGGGAGGGGGAAAGGAAAGGTTTGGGCTTTGAATAATTCTGGTATTTGCAAAACTCAAGAAGGAAAATGTAATCATTTGCATGCTTTCTCTTACGCTTGTGCTCAAGAGAGTAATTCTGACCCAAGTGGAATTTGATGCCTAAGGATAGAAAAAGAATCACAAAGAGAGGTGCTCTAGTCAGATAGAAGGTTGTTGTCTCTCATTTTGGACACAGCACAGGATGGCAAGGGGCAAACAGAACAGAAGTTTGTTTGATTTTTACAAGTTAAGTGCTAGACCTTCTAGCGTGGTGCAGGCAGCTGGGGACTTACTTCACCTGCAGGACAGGTGTAGCCCAGCAAGGCGAGGGAGGAGTTTCTACACGTTATGTGGGCTTCAAGCTGAGCTTTCCCTGGGGAAGTGGGGACGCCAAGGAGAGAGTGGGCGGCACACAATCGCTCCGTCTGGTTGGTGGAAACTTCACGGCTAAGCAGAAATATGCTGAATTTTCTTTGGCAAAAAAACCTGTGTAAGAATACCAGTGATTTCTTCATCCAATTTTGCAAGTACAAACAATGACTGTGTGTTATAAAAAGGCTATTCAGATTTAGATTTCTTCATAGTTCCAATAAGGCAAAGATCACATTTTTAATGTGGGGGAAAAAAAAAAAGAAGAGACAGACAAGTAGACAAGGAGGGAGAATGTTCTACAGCCTTGAGAGGTATTTTCATGGCTTTACGGGTTTTCGGCAAATGGAAGGCAATATGCAAAACAGGGTTAAAATGTTACGGTTACGGAGCTTTTCTGCACTCTCGTGTCAATGTGAAATAAAATGAAGCATGTGCTTCAAAGGCTGATGATGTCAATGTTAGTGACTGGAAGGGCTTCTTGTTGATAACCCCAAATATTCCATCAAAACTGAATTTCTTGAGTCCACGATCTGGATGTCCTCAAATGTCTAGATAGTCAGTGCCGTGCAGACAAAACATACAAACGACAAGAGCTCAAACACACAGACCCTGCACAGAACCTTGCAGGCTGTGTCCACATGTGCGGACGGGACGGCGAGATGTGCCTCGCTCTGGCCTTGGGAAGCAGGCTTTTTTTTAAAATCTGCCTTAAACATGGCTTTGTGCTGCAATGAGTTACAATCCCAGCTCTTTACGTTAATAATCCTAGGCACACATTTGACAGTGTTGTTTAGCTCTGGGCCCCAGAGCTCGCGCGAGGCAGAGCCCAGGTGTCCTGTCCCCGGCATGCCGGGCTCTCTGCTGGGCTCCCTGTGTCACCCTACTTCTCCATCGTGAGAGACCTGAGCCCCTCCCTCGTTCCCACTCGCCTCTCAAAGCTTTGCGTGCTCCCGGGCTTGCTCTTGTCCTGCCCTTGATCTTTCCTGGTTCTCCTCGTCAGCTAATCCTGAAGCTTCTAACCTTAAAATGTTTGCATCTCAGCTGAGACAGCGTCCGCAAACACCTTACGAGTGCGTTTCCCAAAACATCGTGGGAAAAGAGTGCAGTGAAAAAAACCCAGTTCGGATTTAGGAAACCTAGGTTGTCATCCCAAGCACATCTATTGTTAATTTTTAATTGAAATAAAGGTTTTAATTGTAAAGGTTTTGAGTTTAAATTTTTTTTATTTAATTAAAATTTAATTTTTAATTTTGATTTAATTTTCCGTCACTTTGGCTGAGTTGTTCTGCCTTTCTTGTCTGCAGTTTTATGATCTATGAAGTTAAGTTCTTTTCTGCTTCTACAGTTGTATGATTATTCCGCTTTTTAATAGATTTTAGTGTGAAAACAAAATAAAAAAACACCCTATTTATCTTCATCTTCATAATTCCTGATCCACATGAACAGATCTATATTCTTCACGTTGTGCCCTGGTCTCAGCTTCCCTTTCCTCCCAGCAAAATGGGAATTGTCCCTGCATAGTTCTCTTTGCACCCTGCTTACCACAGCACCACCAGGATGCAATAGCTTAATGAGTATTTTTCAATGTGATGATGACAGCAGTTATAAAATATAATGCAAATGTCGACAATCTAACGCCTGACATTGAAGTCTTTACAGAAACCTCTCTGGGGTTTCTTTTCCCCTTCCTTTCAAAACATTGGTCTTGGCAGAAGAAAATTAAGTTCCTTGAGGGTCCATCCTTAGCCAGACTGTTCAGTTAGTGCGAGGAGGGGCATCTTTCTTGCCTGGCCCGTCATAGCCAGACTTGACTGAGCTCATCCAAGAAAGTACTGAAATTCAAGTGGACAGAGAAATATTTGAAATAGAGGCTAAAGAAGATGTCAGCCCTGGGGAAGACTGTGGTATTTCTTTTTTAAAGGGTAGTTAAAAGAAAAGGAAACACCTTCTCAGGAGATGAAAGGAGGCTTATCCATCAGTTACTTAGGTTTCTGGCCCCCAGGATTGGCCATAACATGTTCCCCGGGAAAGGAATTCCATGCTATTGGAAGGCGCGCAGTATGCCTCAAGTCTAAAATGAAAGCTGAGTAGCCGAAGGCAACTGCCCAATAGCAAATGTGAGTCATCATTCCAAATGATAAGCAAAGGACAAACAGATAATGACTGAGAACAGCAGAAAAGCAGAATTGCTGGGCGCTTTATTGGACGACCCGGAGAGCTGGCGCGACCCTCTCCTTCCAGGACTGGGTCTGCCTTTTGAGGACCTCCTAGCAGCCAGCCAGGCGGTGCGACTTCGCTGATGTCCTGGCGATGACACCTTCCTTTTTCGCTTGTCTGACGGCCTGTCTGTGTTACAGAGATGGTTGATTTGTGCGGGTCTTCCTGAGACAACGAAGGCTCCCGCTGAACTTTCTCCTGCTTTGTCCTGGTGCTAGGATCATGGGGGTGGCTTTAAATACACTAGAGAAGAGAGGCTTGCTTTATTTGGCATGCCACTTCAAGGAACGAGCAATAAAAGGGAAAACGGAGGAGAGGACTCTTAAGCCAAGTGCAATTAAAACCAGGGAACGTTATCTGATCTTTCATTCTCACAGCGCAAGGTGAGTGAGAACAGACGGTCCATTCATTAGGGCGAAGACTGACACATGGAGAGGTGGGTATCTCACTAGAGAATAAAAGATGAGCTGTCATGGAAGACAGGCCCTGAACCACAGATCTTCAAATGACTGCATTCAGAGTGACCGGGAATCTCTGCGTCCCCCGGGAGGCCAGCTCTGCACTGACCACCGTGCCTGAACTTCTTGTGATGATTTAGAAAGATACCCGTACCCTTTGTTGAGATGCTTCTCAGTAGAGAATTTATTTTCAGGGGGTCCCCTTCACCATCCATGTGGACCCCGTCATAGTAGAAACACACGGTTCAAAACAGTCACTTCTGCCAGGCTGGCCTTTGGGAAAAGAAGAATTGGGTAATTCCACAGTCCTTGTAATCTTCATTCCTCTGCCACTTCCTCTAGGAATTCTGGACCATCTGACCCGCCTCACTAGCTTCTCTCACAGACCATCGAGGACATTTTAAAAGGTGGCACGCACACAAGAATTTGAATCCTCAGCCAAAGCAGCAGGTCTGGGGAAAGGTGCTGTCGGGAAGAGGCTGAAACTTTATTTACCAGGAATTTAAGATCTATGTTTTAACTGTTTCACAGTCTCCTGTGGAGAATTTCTCAGAACTAACCACCCGAATGAGCAGCAAGTTGAGGTGCTGAATCAGTGAATGCGGATCATAAACTCCTCGAAAGCAGAGATTTTCTTTTTCACCCTCTGCCTATGGAGCCGAGGACCAACACTTTGCAAGTCTTTCCATCTAAGGCGACATTATCTGGGGACACCTTGGGGGTGGGGAGCAGGAAGGAGGAAGATGCAGAGCTCAGGTCCTTTGGGTGTGGCCCTCGAAGGCTGCGCCACCCTAAAATCAGGTTCACAAAGGCCGATCTCTCACAGCTAAAATTTCCCTGTTAAAGAGATGGCCATCTGGATTGCTACTACAAAGCGAGGAGAGGAAGGGGCTCCTGGAATCCTGGAATCAATTTTATCTTCACAAGATGGTTTAGTTCTGACCCTTGGCCACCTAGAGAGCAGAAGGGATGACGAAGATTTCGGTGACAGTTCGGCTCTGGGGAGGAAAGGACTGTGGGACGGAGGAGGGTCTGGCTGGCCATGGTGCGTGTGTGTGCACGTGTGCATGTAGAAACTGGAATCAGGATTTGACAGCAGAGCAGGGGCTTCTGGTTTGAACAGCAGAGTGATCTTGGGAACAGCGGGAAACATCCAGTAAGTGGAACTAAGAGTCAGAACAGAGGCTGGATCTGGGCTGAGGGCCAGGGGTGAGGAGCCCGGAAGCTGGAGAAGCTATACCTTTCTTTGCTTTTCCTTTGGCACTCTGCCCTCTTTGTCTTTTTCTCTCTTGTCATTTTTTGGTCTCATTTTCTTTTGTTTCTTTTATTTTAATTTTTTATTTTAATGGTGGTACTGGGGATTGAACCCAGGACCTCGTGCATGCTAAGCACGTGCTCTGCCACTGAGCTATCCCCTCCCACCTTGTTTGCTTCTTTTACATGTGGTAGAAAACATACAACATAAAACTTACCCTCTTAACCATTTCTGAGTGTACAGTTCAGTATTGTTAAGTACATTCACACTGACGTGCACCCAATTGCCGGAACATTTTCATCTTGCAAAACTGAAACTGCACCCATTAAATATCAACCTCCGTCTCCCCCTCTTCTCAGCCCTTGGCAACCACCGTTCTACTTTCTGTTTCTATGAATTTGACTCCTCCGCGGACCTCACAGAGGTAGAGTCTTACAGCACTTGGCCCTTTGCTGTTGGGCTTACTTCGCTTAACGTCCGCGTTGCAGCCTCTGTCAGACTCTTTCCGTTCTCAGGATGAATGATACCCCGTTGCGTGCGTGGACCACACTGGTTTCTCCATCCCTCCGCCGGCCCTTTGAGGTGCTTCCGCCTCTTGGCTACTGTGCATGCTTTCCATTCCTAGTAGCTCATTTTCCTCTTCCCTAACTGTACGCAGCAGGAAACCAAAGTATATCTTACATTATTTATTGACAAAATAAATCACCAGGAGAAAGGCAGGAAGCATAGCGCGTGGAAATCGGGTTAGTATCCAGTTAACTGCATGATCCTGGACGAGTTAATATCACTGCACATCCGCACAGCTGTGAAATGAGAGATCGGGTCTGGATGAAGGTCGTCCTAAGGCCTATGCTTTCATGCTCTCTCTTCTTACGTTTAAAGCAGGAGGGTTAAATTATCGTCTCAAATCAAGTGGGTAGGTCCTCGCTTGTATGAGACTATTTTGGGATTTCTTCCCTTTGAGTCAAGGAGAAGAGCCCTCTGCTTCTGAACTCCGTTTACAAGTCTGTATTTTCCACTTGTGCAGCCTTGAACATGAAATGAGTTTCCTATAGATAAACTCTGAGATTGTCTCTTTTAAACCTTAGCCTCAATCAAGTTTTTTTTTTTTAATACACGAATACTCATTGAGCATTTATGTATGGCTACAATTATGTTAGTCACCACAGAGGCTTTAAGAAAATAAAAAAAGAAGAAAACAAACAAAAAAAGAGCAATGTTGGACAATGGTACTGCTCTTAAGCAGCTCAGGAATCTAACCAGCTGCACCCCAGGTTAGGGGATTATTAATTTTAAAACTTTCCTTTCAACTTATCCTGAGTTATACTTGGACATTTATCCTTGCTACTGCTTCCAAAATTGACTGATCCTGTGGTATTTGTTTTCCTTTCCTGTTGAGAACATTGGGGATTGTTTTGTTCTGGGTTTGTGTGTGTGTGTGTGTGTGTGTGTGTGTGTGTGTGTGTGTTTAACCTGGTGGACACTAAGACAAATCCAGTTCCTCATGAGCTGGAAGCCCCTGCATGACCAGCATGATGGGGGCTCTGTGGCTTGCCGACAAAGGCAGGTCATGAAGAAGAACTGGAAACAAAATTTTTAAACCATTCAAAACACATGCTGAGTGCACGCCAGCAGTCTGAGAGGACTGAGACTCTTCCTCTGGAAGGATGAAGGCTTGTGAGCACACCATCGAGGTCTAGTAACAATTGATCGGTTTTAATGAAGGACACTGGAACCAGGGAGAGTCCAGCAGAACTCGAGAATGGGCTCTGGACCAATTAAATAAGCCAAATGACATTTAAGAAAATGCGCTGCTCTGAGGAAGCAGCAAGGGCTGGTTGAACTCATTAAGCCCTGGGGAGAAGCAGAGGCTGTAAGTACAGCTTTCACTAAGAGTTTGATACATGACTATAACAGACTTTTAAAGGAAAGACATGCAGATAAAAGATGCCCCTTCCACGTGGTTTGATGGCTGCTTCAGCTCCTTGTGGCCCCTCTAAAGGGGAGGGGCTCCTGTTGGACCTGCCATTGCTGCGAGCTGAACTGCCCCCCCCCCCCGCATTCATACGCGGAAGCCCTAACCTCCAGCACGCCAGCATGTGACCATATGTGATGGCAGCACCCGTACAGTTAAAATGAGGTCACTGGGATGGACCCTAAGCCAATCCCACAGATGTCCTTATAAGAATGGTAAATTTGGACGCCGACATGCACAGAAGGAAGATGGTGTGAAGACACAGGGAAAAGACGGCCATTTACAAGCCAAGGAAAGAGGCCTGAAGCAGTCCTTCCAGTCACGGCCCTCACCAGGAACCAACCCTGAGGTCATCTTCATCTCGGACTTCCAGCCTCCAGAACAGGGAGATGATAAATTTCTGCTGTTTGAGCCGCAGCCTGTGAGAGGATGCCCTGAGCTAACACAGTCAGAACACGCTCTTTTATTTCACTTACTTAGCAAACACCTATATAGAGCTTACTATGTGCCAGGCACACGTTAAGCACTTTACAAATATTAATTTAATCCTCATGACAGTGCTCTGAGGTAGGGGCTACTCTGGTCCCCATTTTACAGACAGGGTAACCCAGCACAAAGAGACTGGGTTAACTTTCCCAAAGCCTCCTACTTGGCAAGTAAAGGAAGTACATTCTGAATCCGAGCAGTCGGGCTCAGGTCCCCACCGAAACCCCACAGCACGCGGTGCCTCTTCTTTTGTCTCCTGGGATTTAACCAGGGGTTCCAAGACACAGGTTAAAACCTGTCTCCACAGAGAGTGTGTGTATCTGTGTATGTGCGTCTGTGTGTGTGTTTAAATCTAATAGCACACCATCCCTCGCTGCCAAGTAGATAGAAATCACATTTCATAATGTTTTTCTAGACGTTTAAGCCTCACATTAAGGAAAAAAACCCAGGATTCCTGCAAAATATTTGGTGCTCCTCCATGAGAGGCAGACCACGAGAGGGACTCCCAGGCTCTGGAAGAACAATTCTTATTTCTTACCTGGCAACATTCCACAGAGGAATGCGGGCAGTGATGTTGTCTTGTCTGTTAGCCAGCAGATAACACCTCCTCGTCACGAAGAACGTGAAAAATTGCATGAAAGATAGGAGTCCGCCATCCCCACACAGCGGGGAGGCAAAGGGCTGTTCCCACTGTGCCCTTGGTTGTCAGTGGACTGTCAACCAACGTGTGTGCAGACGCTTGACTTCAACGTGTGAAAAAGTCTTTCTACAAAATCAAGCAGAGAAGCCAAATTTAATTAATAAACATTTTAGAACGTGAGCAGCTAGGGAGAAACAAAAACCACTGTCGGGGGAAAAGTGAACTCTTTATCCCTGGCCAGAAGACACAGGGTTTTGAAGCTTCGTGTTGTCAGGGTGGTATTTTCCACAAGGCGCATCAGAAGCTGGACCACAGTGCAGGGGGAGAGTTAATTCCTTTCTAATTGTTAAACGGAGGGAGAGTGCACACATCCAGCCTGCTGAACACACACCGGGCCGCACGGTTTCCCACACCCTACCCTTGAGAGTTTCAGGTTGAAAGACTTTGTTTGCAGTCGTTCATTGCTCGGCGTCTTGAGTGGAGGAGCCAGAAACACACCTCTTTCCTCCTGCCCATTTCAGCTGACTCACCTGTAGCTTTTATGGAGGTGACCGGGAGAGGCCAAGGCAGGGCAGCAGAGGCCAAGGTGGTGCCAGAGAAAGTTTGGACTTTAACGAATCAACATACTTAGCAACTGGAATGAAAGAGGAAGAGCAGGACTTCTTATGCCACACACACTCAGGAGCTTTCTCACTTCCCTCGGGTTGATACTGGAAGCCAAGTAATACAGAGAGCATCTTGGCAGAAAGTTAGCAAGAGAGCCTTTTCCAGTCATGACCAAGGAAACAAAGCCCAGGTCCACGAGGAGGGGGCAGTGACCTGTGATCTCTTCTGCACCATTTCTTCCCACATCCAGTCAAAAGCTAAAACAATCTGTGTGGTTTTCTGTCCTTGTCTAATAGGAAGCATTGACACTTTTTTTTCCCCTCAAGTTATCTCTGGTATTTCCAAACAGGCCCCAGCCCCCAAATTTCCACTGCAGAGAAACCCTAAGCAAAAGACTTGTTGGCAGGTCTCTCCTGTTGATCTGGGAGCCAGCTCTGCCCCAGGTGTTCTGATGTTGACATGTGCTGCAGGGAGCCGACTTAGAACATCTGAGAACAAAAGGAGAAAAACATTATGAAACGTGATTTCTACCTGGGGTATGCCAGATAGGAAGGAAACAAGTCTTTTGTAAGGAAGCAGGTCTCAGCCTGAATCTCAGTGCCTCAGCAAAGAATGTCAGGAGATTGATGGTGGCGGCTGTGATGGTGGCGGTGGCGGTGATGGCGGCGGTGGCGGTGACCGTGGTGATGGTGCTGGTGGTGACCGTGGTGATGGTGCTGGTGGTGACGGTGGTAGTGGTGCTGGTGGTGACCGTGGTGATGGTGCTGGTGGTGACGGTGGTAGTGGTGCTGGTGACCGTGGTGATGGTGCTGGTGGTGACGGAGATAGTGGTGGTGGTGAGCATGGTGATGGTGCTGCTGGTGCAGGAGAGTCAAGAATTTCTAAGTGAGAACACCTGGCCCTGGAGGAGCAGCCTGACCCACTGCCATTAGGCATCGGCAGACCCGCGGCAGGGATGTGGTTCATTCTCGTGTGATCCATTCACTTCAGGCAAATGCAAGAAGCAAGGTCAGATTCACCCACACCAGGCTTGTGAGAAAACTTCATGAGAAGCCAGGGAGCTGGGAAACCCGTCTATAACTGAACCTTTTGTAGATCTGTGATCTCTCTGGAGACATTGCTGGAGAATGAAATTAGAGACAAGGTCAAGACTGGGTTTGGCTTCTTCTCTGGACAGTTTAACTCGCATGGAAGACTTTAGCGAGTTCTAGCTCTCTGTGTCATGCTGAAGGCCGAAAGAAATGTTGCAAACCGCCCCCCCAACCCCAAACTGAAGTTCTTTATCACTCTTTCAAGGAGATACCATGACAACAGAGCAGGTAGCTTTATGGTCCTTCAGGTCCTTTTAACTCGAATAACAGCATTGCTAGTTTATCATTTCCAGCTAAGTCAGGCAATACCTGCTATGCAGGATTTCTAAGCAAAATGATTTACTGCAAGAAACTATCGATTGCCTGTCTGCCTTGGTGACTCTAAAGAGATTGACAAAGACCAGAGATATGAAAGGAAAATATTTGTGAAATAAAATCAGAGTCCCTGCTCCCTCCACTTGGCACCATTCTTATCTTTCCAGAGTAATTCTAAGACTCTTATTCAAGTTGAAAGCTCACCGTGATGCCTTTCCATGATGACTATTTGTATAATTGGGTGTTCATTTATTACTCATTTAGCTAACAATTTGTTTTAGCTGCAGCCTAAGTATATGGGTTGTGAACTAATTTGCATGTACCTTTTGATCAGATTAAGAGTTTCATCCTACCACAAGCGAGGCTAAAATTCACACAAAGAAGCACAGCGTGGAAGGCCGTCTGCAAAAGGGACAAGCACATTTTCTGATTATTTTAGTACATGGGGTTCAAGTAGAGCTTATGAAAAGTCTTATAAGGTTGTTCTTAAAAAACAAACAAACAAACAAAAAAACACTGATATTGATGAAAGCGCCTAAATGTTTTCTCGCCCAAGCTAATTTGCATTGGTTAAATTATGTCGATGGTTGCATAACTGCATTAGGAAGTGGGAATGCCAGAAACCCACTTGAGGTTGAAAGGGCAATGAAGTTAAAATAACTGTGGTCTCCAAAGTATTGAGTCAAGAAACTGCCCTGGGTTCATGGAGTGAGTTGGAGAAAAAGTAAAAGGAATTCAGCGCTCCTGTGGGAGAGCAGTAAGATTTCTGAATCAATAGCCAACGGATCTAGCATCAGATTCCAGCTTTTGTCCACACACCCTGGGGAATTCCTTTCTCCTCTCTGGACTTCATAGAATGAGGTGCTTGGATTCCATGATTCTAAGGTCCCTTCCATGTCTATTAGTCTGAAATAGGTGACATTGTTTAGGGTGTGCTGGTTTTGATCACTGATACTTTAAAAAAATTTTTTTAATTCCTTTAAAAAAATTTTTTTTTCTAATAGAGGTACTGGGCATTGAACCCAGAACCTCATGGATGCTAAGCATGTGCTCCACCACTGAGCTATTTCCCTTCCCTCCCCAGTGATATGTTTTTGTTTATACATGGTTTAATTAAATGAAAATTTGTTCTACATTAGCATGCTTGGGATTTTTCCAGTGGTTTTTCTAGTCCCTGCTTTCAACTTGGTTGACCAGGTGACTGAAATAGTTTAAGACTAGACACTTCCAGGTAGAATTAATGGGGTAGGATTATCAGTTATACCTCAACTTTAAAAAATGAATGGGGTAGGGAGATTATCAGAGCAAACTAAAACAGCAGGATGAAGACCTCAAATCAAACAAAAGGATAAAGGGATACAATATTTGTCCAAATTTTATTTTATTTATTTTTTAACAGAGGTACTGGGGATTGAACCCAGGACCTCAGGCATGCTAAACATGTGCTCTACCACTAATCTAGACCCTCTCCCTAAATTTTAGTTGCAAGAATGTGAGAGCCAGGGAATTTGAAGACGGCCACACTAGGACATTGTGTTCATAAATATTGCTTTGTACCATCAGCTTTGGTTTAAAATAATAAAGAAAACATAGAGGATAATCAAAATAAACATTTCTAGCATTGAAGAAATAACATAACATTAAACAAAATCCTTGTTACTTCCTAGTCTTCAAGCAAGGACGTAAAACCCCTTCAATAGGTGAATTCAGATCACCAAAGCGGGTTATCTGAATGAATGCTGGCCTATAATCTATCTTTGGGAAGCTAATTTTTATAACCTCAACTGGAAAACTATAAAATCTCTACTCAAAGAAGGAATTCTACAGGAAATGTGGAAGTCAGGAAGCTGGAGAAGAGGGGCAGACAGAGGTTCCATCCTCAGGCACACACAGCAGCTCTGCCAGGCTGCAGTTGGCCCAGAGGCTCCCTCTGCCTCCCTGAGAGGGGCTTCGCTGGGAGATAGGCACTGAGATGGAGATCTGCCTGCAGGAGCTTCACTGGGAATTTCCTATGCACCAAAGATAATGAACTTCAGTCACAGGAGTCTCTGCACAAGAAACCTGACAATATGTCATCTACGGCCACATCTAATGAGAAACGACACATTAAGACAAATATTAAAAAATGTCTTAATAACAGGAAGTTGTGGCCACTAACAAGGTGTCTGTGAGGGAGGAGCCAAAGAAAAGGACATGAGGGAGAGGGAAAAAAAATCATACCACCTCAGAAGGCACAGGAGTCTGGAGTCACTCAGTGTCACAGGGAAAGTGCATCCCAGTGTCTCACTGCGCCTAACGGCAGCACCCTATCACAAACCATCACTGGGACTGAGGTGTGTCCTGATTAGATCGTCAAGAAAACGGATCTCTACACACTTTGTTTATAGAGGAAAGACAAATTTCAGAACGATTTCCTTCCAGAAAGGTGGGTGGTTTAAAAGCAGGATTCACAGCTATTCAGATGCCACCCCATCCTCTGAAGGATCTGCGTGGCCACACTTACACTAAGCGCACGGACATGGCGATGAAAGGTTAACAGGCATGGCTTCAACAAACGCTTTATTAGGTAGATGTTCACACTGCAGATCTGTGGTATCGGCTCTGTATCCTGTTTCTTTCCTTCCTTAATCAGGTCCCCTGGGGAGTACGCTTGATAAGCAAGAGACAGATTCTTTCAGGTGAATTCTTCCAGATCGGTTGTAAGTTTGGAGCAAGCTCTGTGTCTCACAGGCCATCTCACCCTTCCTAACCTGGCTTAAAAAAACTTTCTGCTCTAAGCCAGCCAGCCAGCCTCTGCCCTCTCACATAAAGAAGACAGAGGAAAAGCAGGTATCTGTCCAGCTTTCAGATGCCCGCTGCCGAGGGTGAGCGGTTGTGGCTTTTCAACTGACTCAGCTCAGCTTGGGGAGAAAGTATTCCTGAAAATTTATCTAACTGGAAAGTCAATGGAAGAACTTTTTTTTTTAATGAAATGCTGAATCATTCTGTTGCACGGAGCCAGAGGTTTATGCAATTTCTCTTTTATCACCGGAAGATCTTTACTAATTGTGGGCACTCCTCTTATTTCAATAGCTTCAGAGAGGGATTGTTGACACCTTAGATTAAGCCAGTGGATACATGCCACCTTTTTCTGTTCAGAGTCAAAGAACCAGGCATGAGCTGAAAACCTGAAAGTCGTTAAAGGACTAGACTTTTTTTTTTTTTTTAACCTTGAAGTCTTTTAAACCTTCCTGTAATATCTGTATACCATGAAAACAATTAGGAATTCTCTAATTAAAAAAAAAAATGTCATTGCAGTAAGAACACTTAACATGAGATCTACCCTCTTAACATTTTCAGTGTGCAACGCAGGATCATTGACGGAGGTACAGCGTCGTACGGCCGAGCTCTGGAACTTCATCTTGTTCACCTGAAACTTCATGCCTGCTGATTTGTAACTCCCATTTCCCCCGCCCCCAGCCCCGGCAACGACCATGCCACCCTTGGATTCTGTGAGCTCGACTACTTTAGACACTTCATATAGGCAGTCATGCAGTATTTGTCTGCCTTATTTCACTCAGCATGATGTCCTCAAGGTCCATTCATGTTGCCTCACATGGTAGAATTTCCTTCAGTTTTGAGGCTGAATAATATTTCAGTCTACCTACATACTACATCTTCTCTATACAGTCAGCTGACAAAGGACATTTAGGTTGTTTCCGTATCTTGGCTCTTCTGAAGAGAGATGCAACGAACATGGATGGAGGTGCTGATATCTTTTCGAGATCCTAGAAGTCTTCTAATCTTAAACGCATAAACATTGTGTTCATTCTCAGCTTCTCCCCCCTCCATCATTCTTTGTCCTCAGACAAGCCTTCTGGATTATATGGCATTTCTGACATTTACATTGATGGCTGGGCTTCCACGGTGTGAAAAGTGTAATCCATTATATGCTGGTAACATCTATGCTAACGAAATTGAGGAAACTGGCCATAATCTCAAAAGCAGGGTCTTATACTTTTACATCTTATATCGTAGAAAGACTTCATTTTTATTTGTGAAATCATATACACACATTAGTACACTTGACCTCGAAAATATGGTTGGATGACTTAATTCCAATAACCCTGGAGCAAACAGGAGCATATTATTTTTATCTCGGTGAAATAAGGCACACCTGGAATATACTCAAGTCTTCCTACTTTTCTGTTGAAGGGGATCACAGAAGAAGGCTAATGTCACTGGAGGCAGCATTCCGTTAAATGATCAACTAAAGGGCCGACGTGCAGGGGTAATTTCTAGAACACACATGACTGGGAGGAAGAATGGGCATTAAACTGAACTGGCAATGTAACTTAGAGTATTCTTGTTTAAAGCGAGAAGTTAATGTTTTTCCAGGCCATAGGAGATCTGGTTTTACACCACTGGTGATTTATTTTACTACATTTTGTTCTATTGTTCCTACTTAACCTTGAGCAGAAACACAGCTATAAGCTATTGTCGCTCCATGAAATTGCAAAGCAGATTAGAGTTCTGCTTCCAGTCATGATGGAATAACTAGTACCAGGCTTGCCCTCTCACCAAACAACTAGAAATTGGAATAAAATGTAGGAAACAATTATTTTTCAGACATTACAACAGGGAGCACAGGACTGCGATCCTTAAGAGAAACAAAGAGGTAGGTTCTATGCTCACCCCAGCTTTCCGCCACCTTTCTAGACTGCAGTGTAGGGAGGGGGAACGTATGCAGAGCGCATAGATCTGGCTAAGTGAGGAGATGGAGGTGAGGATTCTGGGGGGCTGAGGAGGCTGATGTTTATGGGGTAAAGTAACAGTGAGGAGGGAGCTACACTGAGAAAAAGCTCCAAAAGTTTGCATGAGTTTTCCTTTGGTCTGTGCCTGAATACTAAGCTGAGCAGGCACAGAATGAGACCACAAGGCAGGGCTAATAACAACTATAACTACCAGAGGAAACATAGCCACCAGGGCAAACAATCATGGAGCTCACACAAGGCTAGGAGACGTTTAAGTATAGATCTCTTTAAGCGTCTAGATCATTCAGTAGAGACCCCAGAAAGACCGGGCCTTAGAAGTAGGGCTGAACTAACCACAGGTTAAGGCTATTTTCTACATACGTAACAAAATTTAAAAACCAAGCCTTGGAAAGACCAAACTCATCTCCAAGTATTTTAACTGCCTGCCAAAAGCCCACAATACTCTTTGAAGGAAGATAACAAAATACAATCGACACAAAGCAGCACAATGTCCAGTATCCATTTAGAAACTGTTAGACTTTAAAGAAACAGGAAATGTGATCCATAGATGTAGTAAAAAATCAGTCAACAAAGACAGTCCTAAAAACACAGAGATGGTGGAATTATCAGACAAGAACTTAAAAGCTATTGTAAATATTCAAAGGTTTGAATAAAAACATGAACACAATGAAGAGTGAAACTAAAGAGATGTAAAAGGACTGAATGTATATCCTAGAGCTGAAAGATACAATATCTGAAGTGAAAAATTCACTGAGTGAGATTAATAGTACTTCAGAAAGTGTGAAGGAAGATCAGGAAATTCATAGCTATAGTGTGTAACAGCATTAAGTGATCCAATATGAATGTAAATAAAGTCCAAGAAAGAGGAGAGGCAGAACGAAATGTGGGAAAGTAAAGGCCAACTTCCCCCAAATTAAAAACCAAACCAAATCAACCTATAAGCCCACAAATAAAAGAAGCTCAATGAATCCCAAGCAAGGTAAGTACAGAGGAAACTACATCAAGGCACATCATATTCAAATTGCTGAAAACAAGTTATAAAGAGAAAAATCTTAAAGGTAGTCAGAGAAAAAGGATACATTTTATAGAGGAAATGGAGAATGATTTCTGAATTCTCTTCTGAAACCATGCAAACCAGATGATTTTTAAGTGCCGAAAGAAATTTAAGAAAACAGTGAAAAATCCCTAAAAAATAAAGGTGAAATAATGACATTATCGGGCACAGGTGACTTATGGTTACCAAAGGGGAAAGGGAGTGGGGAGGAATAAATTAGGAGCATGGGATTAATGGATATGCACCACTGTACATAGAATAGACAAGCAACAAGGATTTACTGCATGGCACAGGAAACTATATTCAGTATCTTGTAATGGCCTAGAATGGAAAATAGTCTGAAAAAATATATAACTGAATCATTTTCCTGTACATCTGTAACTAACACAGTATTATAATCAACTGTACCTCAAAAAAAAATAACACCCCATCACCCATCCCACCCCTCCATGGTTACCTCTAGTCTACTTTCAGTCTCCGTGAGGTTGCCTATTTCAGTTATTTCATATAAGTGGATCATATAATGTTTGTCCTTTTGTATCTGGCTCTTTTCACAATGTTTTCAAGGTTCATCCACACTGTAGCATGTTATGTGTTGCGGAAAAATGTGTTACAGCTCAGTGTCATAGCTCAGTTGTGACAGCAACCTGGATCCGGGCAAGAGACCAAGCAGCACTCCGAGAGTTGGAGAACTCAGGTTAATTACACCAGCAGGCCCAGAGGAGTTAACACTGCAAGCTCTGGACCCCATCTGTAGGTTTACACAGGCCTTTAATAGGCTGCCAGTTTACACTTTGCAACATCATATGCAAATAAAGTATAACAGGAGTTGACCAACCAGGAACAAGCTTTGTAGAAATAGACCAATCAGGAGTGAGAGAAATAACCAATCATGAGTGAGGGGAATGGACCAATCAGGAGTGAGAGTAATAACCAGTCAGGAGTGAAGGAAATAACCAATCAGAAATGAGCTCAGGGAACCAATAGGATTTTAGGGGTAAGTAAGCCGTTTCAGAGGCAAAAAGTGAGATAGAGCCTCTGGGCCAGGGAACCGGATGGTGCTGGCAGGAGAGTAGTGGCCCTGCTTGGGGGCCCTGCTGGGTTTTTTTATGGGCTTCCCACCTCATTCCCCCCTTTTGATGCTCTCTTTAACATCTGTCGCGAGCATCAACCTTAGAGTGGTGTCCCTTATTCATCATTGGGTTCTTACTGGTCCAGGGGCCTGTACTGAGTAACTAGTAGCAGTAGTCTCAGTGACTATTTGTGAACTAATGAAATGGGTAATGAGATTAAGGATGCAGGGACCAAACAGCAGTGCTAGAAGGATCATGAGGAGGGGGCCTGCTAAGGGGAGGAACCAGGAGGCCCAACTCCAGAGGTTATTTCACTGTGCCCAGGAATTTGCTAATTCCTGATTTCTGCGTTCAACTCGATCTTGTAGTTTTCGGACCGTATTTCTGACAATTCATGGTTGATTTACATAGAAACAGCATTCTTCATTTAGGAAGGGACAGAGTCCCCCCTTTTCGGCGGTGAGCAAGTCTAAGCCCCTCCTGTTCTGTATGACTACTGCTGCTAGGGAGTCCAACTGGTTTTGTAGAGTCATAAAGGACTCAGCCACTTGTTTTAAGTCTTCAGTGACCTCAGCAGATAAGTGCTGGTAATAGTAGGATGCTGAGGCTATTCCTCCTATTCCTGTGCCCACTCCAGTTGCTATTCCCAGCCCAACGAGTAGTGGTATTGACAGGATGGCCCTTTTTGATCGAGTATGGGCCATCAGGGGTACAGGAAGGCTCTGGTTATTAGGTATTATGTCCATCTGAGGAGTAATGAACGCCAATGGGCAAGTACCTGTCCAACTGGCTGGCAGGCACTGGTAGGCACGTGCCCCACATACAAAAAAGGTTCCTGGGCTCGGTGTGCACCAGAGTTTGGCAGGCACACAACCATAAACAGTTGTGCAGTTATGGGCTTGGGCACACTGGGCAGTGGCCAGATTTCCTACAGGATGTTTTGTCCCCAAGTTGTAGATGCAGTCAGGAGCCATATGGGCCAACTGTACATTAAATGACTTGGGGCTCACGTCTGCAGAGTCTGGGGACCACCCAGGGTGGATTGGGCTGGCTACATGCTGGAGGGGGCCGGGATGCAGGCAGAGCCTGCAATCACTTGCTAGTTTTGGGTTAGTAGCATTAAGAAGGTGATGGACCTTGTTTATTAAGGGATTTATTTGGGGGTCCTGGTTATAGAGCATGGACCTAGGTCTATTTTTCTTTTCCCAGTTCTTGCTCGGTCTATAGAAGGGCCCTGAGCGTGTGGGCCAGGGGTTTTTTCTGGGGAGTAGGTCCCTGCCAAATGCAATTTGGCGAATGGGTCTCATTGGAATCCCTGTCATGGAAAGATACGTCAGCAACTACTTTTATAAGAAGGGTTTGGGGTTTCATCATTTTCAACAGGGAGGTATGGTTCCTGTTAGCAGACACTGACTGACCATTAGGCTTCCTATTGTAGAGAGAGAGTACAGCTGGTATTAGTTTCTGGCCTGTGTGCCAATCCTGGGATGCAGTGGCAGTCAGTCCTACAGCTAGTAATAAAGTAACAATACTCAATAAAATAAAGTAACGGCAGCAGTTCTTTTTACGTTTTGATTGGTGGTTCCTCAGGCTCCTGCCGTGCATTGACTAGCCAGCTTCCAGGTGTGGCTAGAGCAAGGCTTGGCGCTCTCTGGCAGGTGAGGCGGGCGTCTCTGGCTCCGACTGCAAGTGGCTCCTCAAGGTCCTGGTTGATTCACCAGACGTCCTCGTCTTGCGGTGGTGCTTCTCTCTTTACTCTGGTGCGATGAGTCCACGGGGCGATACCTGCAACCCTAAGAGCTGCTGGGATGGTTAGTATAACTGAGTAGGGGCCCCTCCAAGTGGGTTCAAGGGGCTCCTTTCTCCAATCTTTTATGCAGACTTGATCTCCCGGCTCATATGGGTGTAACATTGTTCCCAGTGAGACTGGGATCCTGTCAGTTACCCACCTATGGTCTTTCCGCATAGTTTTTTCGAGGCCCTGCCTTTGTTTATGAAGTTCTAAGCTTCCTACCTCTCTAACTTTTTCTCCTAGTAACATCAGAGGAGGGGGGTTCCCATATAAGATTTCAAAAGGGGAGAATCCCGTCTTGGACCAAGGGGCATAGAGTACCCACTGGAGAGCCAGGGGCAGAGTGTCAGTCCAAGGTAGTTGAGTTTCTCGACCGAGCTTTATCATCTGCTTT